>NC_141689.1:1018519981-1019941581 GCF_964263255.1 Lissotriton vulgaris | reverse complement strand
TAGATTTAAATATAACTTGAACCTAATCTCTGTTCTTCCAGGGGATATTCTTACCTAAAAGACCAAAAATACCCCAGCGAATAACCAAGACAAGGCAGCACACCGCGCCTCTGAGAAATAATCTTAAGATTGAGCCATCCCCCCTAACTGGTAAGAAACAGGGAACGATTAAAATATTCGCCTTTATGTTTTGATTTAAAAATAGTATCCAAGCATAACTATATAGACCTTCAGCTTAAAATTTATTTTTCTTTACTCTTCTCTTTATTTAAGAGCGATTTACTCAGGTCAACTGCATATACCTGATCAGAAGCGCGACACGACGCATGTCATTTATAGAGGTCGTCTGGTCGCACTAAAGTATCCACTTTTTGATGGACCCGAACTAATACTTTTATCCCCAAAGGGAATAGGAATTATATTAATAAACCACAGGTACGTTCATTGCAAGATTTATGGAGAATTATAAAAATTAGAATATACGTTAACCCAACCTTAACCAAGTGAAATATATGCTTCCTCTTATAGATGGTTTTATCTTTTAATTTCAAGAACCGCAGCCACTATAATTTGCAGAACAGTTCACGTACAGGAAACCCACAGGTATGCCATAGAGAACAAGCTCAAAGAATAGACATGTAGACATGGCGTATTCCAAAGCTTATACCTGCTAGCTTTGTAACTAGCTCTTCCTATCTCAAAAAGCAGTTCATATCCTTGAACAAATACCTTAGTCAGAACTAACATGGTTCAACATCTTGTCTAAACAACCAGCATGCTTCCGGCCACTCTACTTTAACTAAGGAGGGTCTAATTTCAAGATAGTATTGGTTCCGCCCTGGAATATATCTAGCAGGCTACCAATTCTAAACAGATTACATTAGTTAGTACGAAGTTTCAAAGTGGCATTCAAACAAAGCAGTTTGGAATTTGGATGTAGAGAGACCCTCCATGTGTTGAGATATTAGGCATGTATACAGTTACTCTCCATATAACATGGTTTGCTTAGATAATAGTATAAGCATTAATTCTCTACCAGACAGAGCTACCCTGTTTGGAAAATTAGATATCTAATCTCATGTATATCTATCTTAGGAGATCGATGAAGATCCATCTGTGAGACAGACAACGAAAACAACAGTCTTGATAAAGGTGGTACCTATTCACACGTTCAACCACCGAAACGCGTCGACGCAAGTCCATGTATAATTCACGCACCTCTCCCAGATGTATATAAGATTGTAAGGTTATAACACCAGGGTTGTTTGAAAAGTCTACTGTGAATATACGCTCTGTAAACTCTCAAGTCCTACGTTTTACAATTTAGTTTTGTCTGTCTTGTATTTTTTGTGCAGGTCACAAAATTTCAAATTTGTTTTTAATCTGTTTTTGGATATTATTTAGAAGTGTACCGTATGCTATTTTTATACTATAATAAACTGTTAAATACTTTTAATATTAATTCTGTTTTTATTCTTAATGTGTGTGATATAAAATTGTTCTGTGTTATAGCTAATTTTTAGCTATTTGTGTATATAACGCAAGGGAATCTATCTGTTTTGACTATGCTTAAAGACGTACAGTAACAATATTGCCATGTATTTCAAATACGTCATTTCAAATGCAAATATGTATTTTGGGGTGGGTAATGTTACACATGCATCTTATTGCTATAGTTTTTAGTAATTTGATGGACATAAATTCGTGGAGTGGGTGTCGCGTTCTAATCTAGGACCCCGATCAATACTGTGACCTTATGCCCCTATACGGCTATAATCCATTTGTACCCCTATAATGGCATAAACGTTCAAGTGTGATATTTCAGAAACTCGTCTCTGGCCTCACACGATCAGAGCCACATTTCAGAATCGCTTCCTCTGCAGCTCATTAGAGCAAATGACACAGCAGAAGCCACTATCTAAGATTCCTAGATTACACTCAGAGTTCTTCAACAAGATAAAACTCAGCAACCTGGGAAAGCCCCGCTTGCTATGTTTTGATTAGTAATAGAACTCTAATGAGCACTGAGAGACGATCACTTCCTAGTGACATCTTTATTGACGTCTTATGTCCAAAAACTTACGTCAAACAAGGCACCTTTCAGGTATAAATATTACCAACGTTGCCTTAAGCAAACGCTGATGCTGATGCCACCACTGCCTCAACGACATCGGCGAACGATGGTGTGGTGAACACAGGAGCAAAACAGATGTCCCTTGCAGAGCCCAGCGAATGCAAGCTGCCCACAGACGCTGCCCCTCCTCCTCCTCGACGCGCTGAGAGAGACGCTGTCTTTTCTCCTGCCGAGAAAATCCAGCTCCGGCGTTTCCTGCCTACTCTTGCGAGTGACTGGGATATCGAGTCCTGGAAGGAGATACAAGACCTCCAACATTCTTTTCCAGAGGTATGGTGTTGACTAAACCCTTAGAGAGAATTCTTGAAGCAAACCTTGGCAAAACCAACTTAACTTAAACTGCTACTTACTCCCTTCCACATGTTAGGCTTAGGTCAGGTACACTGGGGTAGGCGTAGTTAGAAGCACCAGTTGAGTACGTTAGCCTAATGTATATATGAATGTATATATGTTTTATTCATTTTAACCATTGTATGGCTAAGAAACCATATCAATGCTTTTACAGTATTATTTCGCAATCCCCATTTTACTGTACGCACTTTTTATAATAACTAGTCTTGCAATTGTGGCAATTCATTTCTCTTGCATGAGAAGAAAGACTGTTCAATAAATAATACCTTTTATTGAAAACGCCCGTCTCTCTATTCTCTGCATATTGGTGAAAGTAATCTGCACAAAACTGACTGAGTAAAATAACTGTCTATTGTTTCACACGACTCTAGAGATTGACTCTTATTCTAAGGAGCAAAGTTGTCATGTTTATGCGGTTGTTGGAAAACTGAATCCCTTCTTGTCTGTACCAGGGAAGCTGATCACTTCCTATTCAGTCAAGAAAGTTTCCAGTGACCTCTGAGCTAGTTGGTAAATAACCCAATTAAGTTTAGCATAGTCAGTAGAGACCTGGAAGACCGCACTTCTACGTCCATACTATTGTTTATGTTATTCCAATGCGCAGGGCCTATTGGGAAAATAGGAACTACACTACACTCATACACGTAACACCAGCACCAAGTGACGTTGTAGATATTATACCACAAGTAGAACAGCTGTTAAAGTCATTTATGCTCCCACTTATTGAGAGACTGAATATAATCAACGAGAAAATGGGAAAGTTAGAACAGGCCACCACAGAAAACACTCATATGCTGGAAAGTCTAACAGCCAGCCTCCAAACGGGGGGCCCTCAATTATACCCGAGTAAACAGACCATAAACCCATCACTAATGTCTTGCCCAGCTGCAAATACCGCAGCCAGCGAGCAAAGGAACATAACAATGAAGGAGCATGGGACTGAGGAAGGAAGAATTACTACACTGGGGGACAATGGTAGAACAAGTACCGCAGTGAAAACAGCAAGTATCGCAAACATGACACCTTATCATCAACACAGGTTGAGGGAAAAAGAAATACGGACAAATCAATCAGAATTGTTGATTACCTCCCTGTTATCGACCTACCCCCGCAATCAACCCCGCTGGTGTTAGTATTGGGTAGTGTACCACCCGTCCCCGAGGGAGCTAAAGAGGATTACAGCCAACTTAAAAATAAGGTTAGCCACTGTCTGTCTCATAACACCACAGAAGGACACACGGTAGGGCACAATGTCATCATGGCCCGACGTGTATCCTGGCTAGGCAGTTCGAGAAAATCTAGAAATGGTGACTGCATTGTGATACATTTTAATAGACCAGTAATAGTAGAAAGGATACTCAGGGAAGTAGAGCAAGTAGGGGAGTTTCGGGGTCAGGGTATAGAGATACTACCCCTAGGTTTCTTCTATAGGACAGCGACTCGAGTCCGACTCGATACCCGGAATGGGGATACTATGATAGGACACCCATTACGGAAGACAACAGGGAGGGGGTCCACTACTGTCGAGGCCACTAAGGGAACCTATTTGGGGAGGATATGGGTTTCCCCCGCCCATCGAGGGAGTAAACAGATACACAGTTCTTTCTGGTGTTAACGACTGCGACTGACTGTGTGGGAAAAATGTAACCCGTACCCACAGTATTATTTCACCCAAAGCCAGGCCCCCCTTAGTAGACAGTCCAGCACTTGAGCCTGTACCTGGGGTGGCTAAATTAGATAAATCTGCCTCCACCCTAGCCGATGGGCCTTTGGAAGAAAACTCTCCTGAAATAATATCGCCTGACCCTCTACGGGAGGTTGCTCTAGTTACTAAGGAGAATCATCATGATCACAACGTACTCTCGTGGAACATCACAGGTTTGGCAGAAAAGGTTACAGACCCCATATGGGTGCAGTTTGTTAGTAAATTCTCACTAATCTGTCTCCAAGAGACGTGGCTCGTCAACTGCAATATTGCGCTGAAGGGGTATAGAGCCTTCTTTGTTCCAGCGACTAAAGTAACCAGCGGTAGAGCCAGGGGAGGTCTGGCAATTTTTGCATCGTTGGCCCTAAGATGTAGTATCAGGGTTATTTGCCTTGACAATAGAAACATTCAGGCCATCTCCTTGGGCCAAAAAGACAGCACCCTCTACGTGATAAATTTCTATAATGCCATTCACAAAGAAGAGTGTTGTGGGATTGCCGAGTTGAATATTCATGTTGAACAGGGCCGTGGTTCTCTTATGAAGAATCTGCTCATTGTAGGAGATTTTAATGTCCACCCCCGTGGCGACCCTAAGTCTAACGCCATGGGGTCACTGGGTTGCCCACTAATATCGGGACTCCACTTTGAGCACACCAAACGGGGTATCGCCCTTAATTACTTGCTTGATGAGCTAGACCTATCCTCTGCGTTTAGCTTTGTCCCACCACATAGCAAACAAAGGGAACCTACGTTTAAAGGCTGAGGCTATGGTACTTTTATAGACCACATTTTACTGTCCAGAACCATCTTACCTCTTCTCCAGGGTTTTGCCATAATCCCAAGCACACACAGCAATCACAACCCTGTCTGTGTGACTATAGGAGGGAGTATAATGAAGAAAAAGGGACCAGCTAAAGGCAGTAACACATTACAATCGACTGATGGAGGGCGGCGGATTAAATGGAGCCAAGTAATTCCGTCCCTCTTTCACGATACACTTAAGGTTGCCTGTGAGGCAGAATTCTCCTGTTGCCTAGATGATGATTCCTTGCCCACAGGAATCTTAAAATCCTTTGAAGGGATTGCTTCTAAAGTGGGAGGCATGTTACTAGCCCAAGGGAGAACCAGTAAGTCTAGTGATCCTAAATGATTCTGTCACCTATGCTCAAAAGCTGCAAGAGAACTTAAGGCAGGTTTAAAAACCACACCCAGGGATAGATCCCTGATTAGTACACTACGGAAAAACTATAAAAATGCTGTGGCCAAACGTAAAGCGGAAATGAAAGAAGCACTATGGAGGGAACTCCTAGATTCCATGACCCTATCCAGCAGCTCTAGATTTTGGAGTACCTTTAACCGATCACCTTTTTTAGCGGAAGGGGTCAAAGAAGTGGGCTCCAACATTACAGAGGACGAATGGGTGTCCCACTTTGTTAACATATTTAAAAACACGTCTACTCCACTAGACTCACCTGATAAGATCCCAGACAAGGAAGCAGTGGTGTTTTCCATGAATGAAATAGAGGAGGGCATTAAGAACCTTACAAATAAAAAGGCCACAGGCCCGGATGGAATCCCCCCGGATCTTTTTAAATCAAAACCCTCATTATGGGCCCTGATCCTGACCGCAGCGGGTAACGCTGCAGCCAAGGAAGGATGCCCAGCATCCTGGGGAGTTTCAACAATCGTACCAGTTTACAAGAAGGGGGATCGTAACTGTACTATGAACTACAGGTCAATCTCCCTGATTGACTCTGTCGTAAAGGTCATAGGTGGAGTCATACTGAAGAGATTGAGCACCTGAGGAGAACAAGATCATCTCGGATACCCAGTATGGATTCCGCCCAGGCCACTCGACAATGGCTCAGTGCCTAAATCTCTACCTGATCTTAGGATCTACATGGCCTTCATGGACCTTTCTTCCGCTTTTGACTGTGTCAACCGGGGAAAGTTGTGGCAGTCCATGGTGGCCATGGGGGTGGAGCGAAACCTGGTGGACTTCTTGAGGGATATACACAGAGAAACCAAGGCTAACATCAGATACACCACAGATCTTAAGGTATCCAGGAACTTTAACACTGAAACGGGGGTTCAGCAGGGGGGCATATTAGCCCCCTTCCTTTTTAACCTTTATATCAACAACTTAGAAGGATCATTGCTAGACACAGGGGCCGATTACCCTTACGTGGGACGGCGTGGACTGCCCGTCCTGCTATACACGGACGATGCAGTCCTCCTGGCCCGCACCCCAAAAGGGTTACAATCTCTACTTGATGCCTTCCATGGATTTATGACCAAACGAGACCTGTCCATAAGCAACACCAAATCTGATGTGATGGATGTAGGGCCGAGTCTCAAAAGACAGTACCCTTTTGTGGTGAACAAAGTCAGAGTGTCAAACTGCTTAACTTTTTCCTATTTGGGTGTACTTTTAGACCACCGGCTCAATTGGGTCGCTCTTTTAAACAAAAAAAGGGGTGAGGTCACCAGGGCAAATGCCGCTTTATTTGGATTTGCCGCCAAAATGGATAACCGACCTGTGGCAGCTATGCTAAAGATGTACCGCGCCAAATGCTTATCAATAGCCGGCTATGGGAGTGACCTATGGGGATACAGTGGCCTTGATGGTCTTCAGGTGACTGAAAACAACTTTTTAAAACAGCTATTGAGCGTCCCAAAGGGGACAGCAAATATGTCAGTACATGAAGAAACCGGTATGCCCTTTATAAGCGACACACTGGCCCTGCGTCCCCTGACTTTCTGGCTACAATGTTGGCTCAACAAGCACCTTGGCCTTGCACATAACCTTTTAAAGGAGACTTTGAGCTTAGACCACATGATCAAAATTCCATGGTTTAAATATTTAAAAACTTGTTTTAGTGCGTTGGGACGTTTGGACTTATTTTTAAAACCAGAAGGCATCACCAGAAAGGATGTAGCGCTCGTAAAATACTCCTTCACCTTAATTAAAACTATGGAAAGAGATTAGAAAGAACTGCTGAAGCCTAGTGTGCGGTCACATTTGATGCTTAAAACTTCTCTAGATATGGAACCATACCTAGCATGGCCGTTATCAGCATACGAGCGATTTCATATTTTATTAGCAGTACCAAGGGAAAGTTACAAAGGGAAAGTGTTAGCACGCTGTGGCTGCGACAACAAGTCTCCTCAGGATCTGCTTCACTTCATGTTCCTTTGTAAATACTATGAAATGCCCAGGACTTTTTATCTAAAACCAATTAAAAAAAAGCTAAACTTTATGCAAGCACGTCCCGCTCTCTTCTATTTGCAACTATTAAAACTTGAATGTATCCCTTTTGTGGCTGGATTTCTGAAATGTGCAATGAAACATAGAAAATGTTTGGACTTTTAATTGGACATAGTGTTTTTTATGGCTTTTCTTATTATTATCATTATTAAATGGCCCATAATGACGCCCTCCCCATCATGTTTAATGCTGAAGTTAATTAATCGCTACTGTTTTTAATAAGGGCAACGTGTATTTTGATTGTATTTTGTAACTTGCAACTTTTATGGTTTCTCACAAAGTAAACCGAATAAAGTACTTTGAAATTGAAAATTGAAATTGATTGAATGAATTATTATGAATACAAAGATACGGCAATCCCTAGGGGCCACGCCCTCCACCATCCTCCAAAGTGTATACTGTGCGTGTCTGCAGCATAAACACATGAAATGAAAATAAACCCTTCTGTGCCTGAGCAGTACAAATTATCCACCAGTCTAGCAAAACCTTAGAAAGGCAAGAAAATTGTACCTTTAATTCATCACAGCACGACATCACCTCGCCCTTTGTACCTGGTGTTGCATTTCGATTTTCCCATCTAAATCTATAGCACCGCTTTCCTGTGATTACACATCAGAAACAGTAAATGGAAGTAACTGTCTATAATCCACACGGCTTGTGCTTTTTTTGCTTGTTTAGGAGCATGTCAGTTACAGATGTTCCCATTAAATGAACAGCAGTCATACTGTGGGTGCGCCTCTGCCCTTTAATTATCATATAATTACTCCCACGCCATCCTTAAAGTACACCTTGTAAAAGAATACGTTCGTTTCAAGAAAAAAAGCCAAGGCCTCCTAGGGTTCTTGCTCTGAAAGCAATCTTCCTGCTGACTTGAGGTAATTTGCTTTTCGTCAGCAGCTGCGAGAAAATAGGACTTTTTTTCTTTAAGAAGAAAAATATGACCTCCCCTCCTACCTTATGGAAACATTCACCATTTAAAATTGGGCGCAGTAACACAATACAGCCATTTTCCACTGTTTACAACACTGGGACTCGTGGCCATGAATTAATGGGGTCAAGTGCCTGCTAATGCTTAGCAAGAGGGTTGCTATCTTTCAAAGGTTTCAGAGGACTTGGAATCACATGAGCAAAGGGTGCCCGCTTCACCCATATTTGCACACCCACGGCTTTAGACTGTGTTCTGATACTGGCATGCCGGACCAACAACACTGTAGCTGTATGGCAGACTTGAGTTCTCACGGAAGTTAAAAACATATTTACTCTAAGTAAGATGTATGAACTTTTGTTTTTTCTCTCCCAAATTAGCTCATTACTTCTCAGCTTCCCAGAGATACAATGAAATGGAATACAGAGAATATTCCGAGAAGTTTGGAACACATAGCAAGTGTTCTCAAGTTACTGGTTATGGTAAATGTTCACCTCTACAGTAGGATCCTATAGATTAAGCCTAAGCAAACTTTCTAAGAAAGTGCCCCGTGAAGTCTTGTGATCTCCTGTGAAGTATTCGAGAATATGTGCAGGTAGACATATGTCAATCATGTGATGGAACCTTGTGGTACTTGAATGTGATGTGAATGTTGTGAGTGTGTATGATTTATATTTTTGGGAGGAGACACCCATTCCCCACTTATCAACTACCCTTACCACCCAATACCCTTACCCACACTTAAACCCTACAAATACTACATATATATATATTATATATATATATATATATATATATATATATATATATATATATATATATATATATATATATATATATATATATATATATATATTATATATATATATATATATATATATATATATATATATATATATATATATATATATATATATATATATATATTTCAATGGCAATGATACTCGAAGCGTTTCGAGGCAGACGCCTCTTCATCATGAGTTTCAAACAGAGGCAAGGAAGGCTCACCTGGTGAATCACTTTCTTTTATTTTCATTACATGACTCCGCCCACAGTGGGCTTGGCTTGCAGTTTATCGCCTTGATGCATGCTGGTCATTGCAGTTCAGGTGAGTGTTAGTGTTCTTCCATTAGTAGGCTCCAAGCCCCTGTTAACATTAAAAACATATGTTACATCCTTAAGTAGGTTGGCACTTCAGGGTTACATGCTAATTAAGCAAGGGAACATCGTGTCACAGATCGGGATTGTTGCCCTCTCAGTCCTTCCATTAGAAGTGGTGCACCTCCTGTTACCGCGGCTCGGGCAGCCGCGTTTCAAAATTCCAAACAATGCGCCCTTGCGCTCAGGATATGCACTCCACAATGTCCCTTCCACATTCATGGATTTTTAGCCTCTCTGCAGCATGTTTGCCTTGTGTCCATCAATGGCAATGATACTCGACGCGTTTCAAGGTAGACGCCTCTTCACCATGAGTTTCAAACAGAGGCAAGAAAGGCTCACCTGGTGAATCACTTTCTTTTATTTTCATTACATGACTCCGCCCACAGTGGGCTTGGCTTGCAGTTTATCGCCTTGATGCATGCTGGTCCTTGCAGTTCAGGTGAGTGTTAGTGTTCTTCCTTTAGTAGGCTCCAAGCCCCTGTTAACATTAAAAACATATGTTACATCCTTTAGTAGGTTGGCACTTCAGGGTTACATGCTAATCAAGCAAGGGAACATCGTGTCACAGATCGGGATTGTTGCCCTCTTAGTCCTTCCATTAGAAGTGGTGCACCTCCTGTTACCGAGGCTCGGAATGCCGCGTTTAAAAATTCCAAACAATGCGCCCTTGCACTCAGGATGAGCACTCCACAATGTTTCTTCCACATTCATGGATTTTTAGCCTCTCTGTAGCATGTTTGCCTTGTGTCCATCAATGGCAATGATACTCGTCACGTTTCGAGGCAGACACCTCTTCATCATGAGTTTCAAACAGAGGCAAGGAAGGCCCACCTGGTGAATCACCTTCTTTTATTTTCATTACATGACTCCGCCCAGAGTGGGCTTGGCTTGCAGTTTATCGCCTTGATGCATGCTGGTCCTTGCAGTTCAGGTGAGTGTTAGTGTTCTTCCTTTAGTAGGCTCCAAGCCCCTGTTAACATTAAAAACACATGTTATATCCTTTAGTAGGTTGGCACTTCAGGGTTACATGCTAATTAAGCAAGGGAACATCGTGTCACAGATCAGGATTGTTGCCCTCTCAGTCCTTCCATTAGAAGTGGTGCACCTCCTGTTACCGCGGCTCGGGATGCCGCGTTTAAAAATTCCAAACAATGCGCCCTTGCACTCAGGATGAGCACTCCACAATGTTTCTTCCACATTCATGGATTTCTAGCCTCTCTGCAGCATGTTTGCCTTGTGTCCATCAATGGCAATGATACTCGACGCGTTTCGAGGCAGACACCTCTTCATCATAAGTTTCAAACAGAGGCAAGAAAGGCTCACCTGGTGAATCACTTTTCTTTATTTTCATTACATGACTCCACCCACAGTGGGATTGGCTTGCAGTTTATCGCCTTGATGCATGCTGGTCCTTGCAGTTCAGGTGAGTGTTAGTGTTCTTCTTTGAGTAGGCTCCAAGCCCCTGTTAACGTTACAAACATATGTTACACGCTTTAGTAGGTTGGCACTTCAGGGTTACATGCTAATTTAGCAAGGGAACATCGTGTCACAGATCGGGATTTTTGCCCTCTCAGTCCTTCCATTAGAAGTGGTGCACCTTCTGTTACCGCGGCTCAGGCAGCCGCGTTTCAAAATTCCAAACAATGCGTCCTTGCGCTCAGGATATGCACTCCACAATGTTCCTTCCACATTAATGGATTTTTAGCCTCTCTGCAGCATGTTTGCCTTGTGTCCATCAATGGCAACGATACTCGAAGCGTTTCGAGGCAGGCGCCTCTTCATCATGAGTTTCAAACAGAGGCAAGGAAGGCTCACCTGGTGAATCACTTTCTTTTATTTTCATTACATGACTCCGCCCACAGTGGGCTTGGCTTGCAGTTTATCGCCTTGATGCATGCTTGTCCTTGCAGTTCAGGTGAGTGTTAGTGTTCTTCCTTTAGTAGGCTCCAAGCCCCTGTTAACATTAAAAACATATGTTACATGCTTTAGTAGGTTGGCACTTCAGGGTTACATGCTAATTAATCAAGGGAACATCGTGTCACAGATCGGGATTGTTGCCCTCTCAGTCCTTCCATTAGAAGTGGTGTACCTCCTGTTACCGCCGCTCGGGCAGCCGCGTTTCAAAATTCCAAACAATGCGCCCTTGCGCTCAGGATATGCACTCCACAATGTCCCTTCCACATTCATGGATTTTTAGCCTCTCTGCAGCATGTTTGCCTTGTGTCCATCAATGGCAATGATACTCGACGCGTTTCAAGGTAGACGCCTCTTCACCATGAGTTTCAAACAGAGGCAAGGAAGGCCCACCTGGTGAATCACTTTCTTTTATTTTCATTACATGACTCCGCCCAGAGTGGGCTTGGCTTGCAGTTTATCGCCTTGATGCATGCTGGTCCTTGCAGTTCAGGTGAGTGTTAGTGTTCTTCCTTTAGTAGGCTCCAAGCCACTGTTAACATTAGAAAAATATGTTACATCCTTTAGTAGGTTGGCACTTCAGGGTTACATGCTAATTAAGCAAGGGAACATCGTGTCACAGATCGGGATTGTTGCCCTCTCAGTCCTTCCATTAGAAGTGGTGCACCTCCTGTTACCGCCGCTCGGGCAGCCGCGTTTCAAAATTCCAAACAATGCGCCCTTGCACTCAGGATATGCACTCCACAATGTTCCTTCCACATTCATGGATTTTTAGCCTCTCTGCAGCATGTTTGCTTTGTGTCCATCAATGGCAATGATACTCGACGCGTTTCGAGGCAGACACCTCTTCATCATGAGTTTCAAACAGAGGCAAGAAAGGCTCACCTGGCGAATCACTTACTTTTATTTTCATTACATGACTCCACCCACAGTTGGATTGATTGCAGTTTATCGCCTAGATGCATGCTGGTCCTTGCAGTTCAGGTGAGTGTTAGTGTTCTTCCTTTAGTAGGCTCCAAGCCCCTGTTAACATTAAAAACATATGTTACACGCTTTAGTGGGTTGGCACTTCAGGGTTACATGCTAATTAAGCTAGGGAACATCGTGTCACAGATCGGGATTGTTGCCCTCTCAGTCCTTCCATTAGAAGTGGTGCACCTCCTGTTACCGCGGCTCGGGCAGCCGCGTTTCAAAATTCCAAACAATGAGCCCTTGCGCTCAGGATATGCACTCCACAATGTTCCTTCCACATTCATGGATTTTTAGCCTCTCTGCAGCATGTTTGCCTTGTGTCCATCAATGGCAATGATACTTGACGCGTTTCGAGGCAGACGCCTCTTCATTATGAGTTTCAAACAGAGGCAAGGAAGGCTCACCTGGTGAATCACTTTCTTTTATTTTCATTACATGACTCCGCCCACAGTGGGCTTGGCTTGCAGTTTATCGCCTTGATGCATGCTGGTCCTTTCAGTTCAGGTGAGTGTTAGTGTTCTTCCTTTAGTAGGCTCCAAGCCCCTGTTAACATTAAAAACATATGTTACATCCTTTAGTAGGTTGGCACTTCAGGGATACTTGCTAATTAAGCAAGGGAACATCGTGTCACAGATCGGGATTGTTGCCCTCTCAGTCCTTCCATTAGAAGTGGTGCACCTCCTGTTACCGCGGCGCGGGCAGCCGCGTTTCAAAATTCCTAACAATGCGCCCTTGCGCTCAGGATATGCACTCCACAATGTTCCTTCCACATTTATGGATTTTTTGCCTCTCTGCAGCATGTTTGCCTTGTGTCCATCAATTGCAATGATACTCGATGCATTTCGAGGCAGACGCCTCTTCATCATGAGTTTCAAACAGAGGCAAGGAAGGCTCACCTGGTGAATCACTTTCTTTTATTTTCATTACATGACTCCGCCCACAGTGGGCTTGGCTTGCAGTTTATCGCCTTGATGCATGCTGGTCCTTGCAGTTCAGGTGAGTGTTAGTGTTCTTCCTTTAGTAGGCTCCAAGCCCCTGTTAACATTAAAAACATATGTTACATCCTTTAGTAGGTTGGCACTTCAGGGTTACATGCTAATCAAGCAAGGGAACATCGTGTCATAGATCAGGATTGTTGCCCTCTTAGTCCTTCCATTAGAAGTGGTGCACCTCCTGTTACTGCGGCTCGGGCAGCCGCGTTTCAAAATTCCAAACAATGAGCCCTTGCGCTCAGGATATGCACTCCACAATGTTCCTTCCACATTCATGGATTTTTAGCCTCTCTGCAGCATGTTTGCCTTGTGTCCATCAATGGCAATGATACTCGTCACGTTTCGAGGCAGACACCTCTTCATCATGAGTTTCAAACAGAGGCAAGGAAGGCCCACCTGGTGAATCACTTTCTTTTATTTTCATTACATGACTCCGCCCAGAGTGGGCTTGGCTTGCAGTTTATCGCCTTGATGCATGCTGGTCCTTGCAGTTCAGGTGAGTGTTAGTGTTCTTCCTTTAGTAGGCTCCAAGCCCCTGTTAACATTAAAAACACATGTTACATCCTTTAGTAGGTTGGCACTTCAGGGTTACATGCTAATTAAGCAAGGGAACATCGTGTCACAGATCGGGATTGTTGCCCTCTCAGTCCTTCCATTAGAAGTGGTGCACCTCCTGTTACCGCGGCTCGGGATGCCGCGTTTAAAAATTCCAAACAAAGCGCCCTTGCACTCAGGATGAGCACTCCACAATGTTTCTTCCACATTCATGGATTTTTAGCCTCTCTGCAGCATGTTTGCCTTGTGTCCATCAATGGCAATGATACTCGACGCGTTTCGAGGCAGACGCCTCTTCATCATAAGTTTCAAACAGAGGCAAGAAAGGCTCACCTGGTGAATCACTTTCTTTTATTTTCATTACATGACTCCACTCACAGTGGGATTGGCTTGCAGTTTATCGCCTTGATGCATGCTGGTCCTTGCCATTCAGGTGAGTGTTAGTGTTCTTCCTTGAGTAGGCTCCAAGCCCCTGTTAACATTAAAAACATATGTTACACGCTTTAGTAGGTTGGCACTTCAGGGTTACATGCTAATTAAGCAAGGGAACATCGTGTCACAGATCGGGATTGTTGCCCTCCCAGTCCTTCCATTAGAAGTGGTGCACCTCCTGTTACCGCCGCTCGGGCAGCCGCGTTTCAAAATTCCAAACAATGCGCCCTTGCGCTCAGGATATGCACTCCAAAATGTTCCTTACACATTTATCGATTTTTAGCCTCTCTGCAGCATGTTTGCCTTGTGTCCATCAATGGCAATGATACTCGACGCGTTTCGAGGCAGACGCCTCTTCATCATGAGTTTCAAACAGAGGCAAGAAAGGCTCACCTAGTGAATCACTTTCTTTTATTTTCATTACATGACTCCGCCCACAGTGGGCTTGGCTTGCAGTTTATCGCCTTGATCCATGCTGGTCCTTGCAGTTCAGGTGAGTGTTAGTGTTCTTCCTTTAGTAGGCTCCAAGCCCCTGTTAACATTAAAAACATATGTTACATCCTTTAGTAGGTTGGCACTTCAGGGTTACATGCTAATTAAGCAAGGGAACATCGTGTCACAGATCGGGATTGTTGCCCTCTCAGTCCTTCCATTAGAAGTGGTGCACCTCCTGTTACCGCGGCTCGGGCAGCCGCGTTTCAAAATTCCAAACAATGCGCCCTTGCGCTCAGGATATGCACTCCACAATATTCCTTCCACATTCATGGATTTTTAGCCTCTCTGCAGCATGTTTGCCTTGTGTCCATCAATGGCAATGATACTCGATGCGTTTCGAGGCAGACGCCTCTTCATCATGAGTTACAAACAGAGGCAAGGAAGGCTCACCTGGTGAATCACTTTCTTTTATTTTCATTACATGACTCCGCCCACAGTGGGCTTGGCTTGCAGTTTATCGCCTTGATGCATGCTGGTCCTTGCAGTTCAGGTGAGTGTTAGTGATCTTCCTTTAGTAGGCTCCAAGCCCCTGTTAACATTAAAAACATATGGTACATCCTTTAGTAGGTTGGCACCTCAGGGTTACATGCTAATTAAGCAAGGGAACATTGTGTCACAGATCGGGATTGTTGCCCTCTCAGTCCTTCCATTAGAAGTGATGCACCTCCTGTTACCGCGGCTCGGGCAGCCGCATTTCAAAATTCCAAACAATGCGCCCTTGCGCTCAGGATATGCACTCCACAATGTTCCTTCCACATTCATGGATTTTTAGCCTCTCTGCAGCATGTTTGCCTTGTGTCCATCAATGGCAATGATACTCGACGCGTTTCGAGGCAGACACCTCTTCATCATAAGTTTCAAACAGAGTCAAGAAAGGCTCACCTGGTGAATCACTTTCTTTTATTTTCATTACATGACTCCACCCACAGTGGGATTGGCTTGGAGTTTATCGCCTTGATGCATGCTGGTCCTTTCAGTTCAGGTGAGTGTTAGTGTTCTTCCGTGAGTAGGCTCCAAGCCCCTGTTAACATTAAAAACATATGTTACACGCTTTAGTAGGTTGGCTCTTCAGGGTTACATGCTAATTAAGCAAGGGAACATCGTGTCACAGATCGGGATTTTTGCCCTCTCAGTCCTTCCATTAGAAGTGGTGCACCTCCTGTTACCGCGGCTCAGGCAGCCGCGTTTCAAAATTCCAAGCAATGCGCCCTTGCGCTCAGGATATGCACTCCACAATGTTCCTTCCACATTCATGGATTTTTAGCCTCTCTGCAGCATGTTTGCCTTGTGTCCATCAATGGCAATGATACTCGACGCGTTTCAAGGTAGACGCCTCTTCACCATGAGTTTCAAACAGAGGCAAGAAAGGCTCACCTGGTGAATCACTTTCTTTTATTTTCATTACATGACTCCGCCCACAGTGGGCTTGGCTTGCAGTTTATCGCCTTGATGCATGCTGGTCCTTGCAGTTCAGGTGAGTGTTAGTGTTCTTCCTTTAGTAGGCTCCAAGCCCCTGTTAACATTAAAAACATATGTTACATCCTTTAGTAGGTTGGCACTTCAGGGTTACATGCTAATTAAGCAAGGGAACATCGTGTCATAGATCGGGATTGTTGCCCTCTCAGTCCTTCCATTAGAAGTGGTGCACCT
This sequence comes from Lissotriton vulgaris, assembly GCF_964263255.1. Lineage (NCBI taxonomy): Eukaryota > Metazoa > Chordata > Amphibia > Caudata > Salamandridae > Lissotriton > Lissotriton vulgaris. The sequence continues at coordinate 1,019,925,027 of NC_141689.1, read as the reverse complement.
CCTGTTACCGCGGCTCGGGCAGCCGCATTTCAAAATTCCAAACAATGCGCCCTTGCGCTCAGGATATGCACTCCACAATGTTCCTTCCTCATTCATGGATTTTTTGCCTCTCTGCAGCATGTTTGCCTTGTGTCCATAAATGGCAATGATACTAAACGCGTTTCGAGGCAGACGCCTCTTCATCATGAGTTTCAAACAGAGGCAAGGAAGGCTCACCTGGTGAATCACTTTCTTTTATTTTCATTACATGACTCCGCCCACAGTGGGCTTGGCTTGCAGTTTATCGCCTTGATGCATGCTGGTCCTTGCAGTTCAGGTGAGTGTTACTGTTCTTCCTTTAGTAGGCTCCAAGCCCCTGTTAACATTAAAAAAATATGTTACATCCTTTAGTAGGTTGGCACTTCAGGGTTACATGCTAATTAAGCAAGGGAACATCGTGTCACAGATCGGGATTGTTGCCCTCTCAGTCCTTCCATTAGAAGTGGTGCACCTCCTGTTACCGCCGCTTGGGCAGCCGCGTTTCAAAATTCCAAACAATGCGCCCTTGCGCTCAGGATATGCACTCCACAATGTTCCTTCCACAATCATGGATTTTTAGCCTCTCTGCAGCATGTTTGCTTTGTGTCCATCAATGGCAATGATACTCGACGCGTTTCGAGGCAGACACCTCTTCATCTTGTGTTTCAAACAGAGGCAAGAAAGGCTCACCTGGTGAATCACTTACTTTTATTTTCATTACATGACTCCACCCACAGAGGGATTGATTGCAGTTTATCGCCTTGATGCATGCTGGTCCTTGCAGTTCAGGTGAGTGTTAGTGTTCTTCCTTTAGTAGGCTCCAAGCCCCTGTTAACATTAAAAACATATGTAACACGCTTTAGTAGGTTGGCACTTCAGGGTTACATGCTAATTAAGCAAGGGAACATCGTGTCACAGATCGGGATTGTTGCCCTCTCAGTCCTTCCATTAGAAGTGGTGCACCTCCTGTTACCGCGGCTCAGGCAGCCGCATTTCAAAATTCCAAACAATGCGCCCTTGCGCTCAGGATATGCACTCCACAATGTTCCTTCCACATTCATGGATTTTTAGCCTCTCTGCAGCATGTTTGCCTTGTGTCCATCAATGGCTATGATACTCAATGCGTTTCGAGGCAGACGACTCTTCATCATGAGTTTCAAACAGAGGTAAGAAAGGCTCACCTAGTGAATCACTTTCTTTTATTTTCATTACATGACTCCGCCCACAGTGGGCTTGGCTTGTAGTTTATCGCCTTGATGCATGCTGGTCCTTGCAGTTCAGGTGAGTGTTAGTGTTCTTCCTTTAGTAGGCTCCAAGCCCCTGTTAACATAAAAAACATATGTTACACCCTTTAGTAGGTTGGCACTTCAGGGTTACATGCTAATTAAGCAAGGGAACATCGTGTCACAGATCGGGATTGTTGCCCTCTCAGTCCTTCCATTAGAAGAGGTGCACCTCCTGTTACCGCGGCTCGGGCAGCCGCGTTTCAAAATTCCAAACAATGCACCCTTGCGCTCAGGACATACACTCCACAGTGTTCCTTCCACATTCATGGATTTTTAGCCTCTCTGCAGCATGTGTGCCTTGTGTCCATCAATGGCAATGATACTTGACGCGTTTCGAGGCAGACGCCTCTTCATTATGAGTTTCAAACAGGGGCAAGGAAGGCTCACCTGGTGAATCACTTTCTTTTATTTTCATTACATGACTCCGCCCACAGTGGGCTTGGCTTGCAGTTTATCGCCTTGATGCATGCTGGTCCTTTCAGTTCAGGTGAGTGTTAGTGTTCTTCCTTTAGTAGGCTCCAAGCCCCTGTTAACATTAAAAACATTTGTTACATCCTTTAGTAGGTTGGCACTTCAGGGTTACATGCTAATTAAGCAAGGGAACATCGTGTCACAGATCGGGTTTGTTGCCCTCTCAGTCCTTACATTAGAAGTGGTGCACCTCCTGTTACCGCAGCTCAGGCAGCCGCGTTTCAAAATTCCAAACAATGCGCCCTTGCGCTCAGGATATGCACTCCACAATGTTCCTTCCACATTCATGGATTTTTAGCCTCTCTGCAGCATGTTTGCCTTGTGTCCATCAATGGCAATGATACTCGACGCAGGCAGAAAACCAGAGCACACTATATTTATTCAAAATATATTCCTCATTGAGTACTTTATTGATTCCGGATAGATCACACCCAAAGTAGATTTTTCAAAAGAGTTTTATTTGTGAACAGTGTCCACTTTTCAGGATTCACTGTATCAATCACTTAAGCCTACACGTGTTTCATCACAGCATGTGGCTGTGACTCATCAGGGCTGATCAAATGATCGTGACTCGTGGTCGGGGAGCCGGTGATAATTCCAACCCGGTCCTAGTCGGGTGGTTAAATGGCACAGACGATTGTTACGTGTGCCGTCAGAAGATAAATTCAGTAGGGAAATGTTCTCAATTCAAATTCAGGCCGTGTGCAGCCCGGGTGCAGCTTGTAGAGCTTCTGTCTCCGAATGCGGGAACCCACTCACTCACCTGAACTGCAAGGACCAGCATGCATCAAGGCGATAAACTGCAAGCCAAGTCCGCTGTGGGCGGAGTCATGTAATGAAAATAAAAGAAAGTGATTCACCAGGTGAGCCTTCCTTGCCTCTGTTTGAAACTCCTGATAAAGAGGCGTCTGCCTCGAAACGCGTCGAGTATCATTGCCATTGATGGACACAAGGCAAACATGCTGCAGAGAGGCTAAACATCCATGAATGTGGAAGGAACATTGTGGAGTGCATATCCTGAGCACAAGGGCGCATTGTTTGGAATTTTGAAACGCGGCTGCCCGAGCCTCGGTAACAGGAGGTGCACCACTTCTAATGGAAGGACTGAGAGGGCAACAATCCCGATCTGTGACACGATGTTCCCTTGCTTAATTAGCATGTAAACCTGAAGTGCCAACCTACTAAAGGATGTAACATATGTGTTTAATGTTAACATGGACTTGGAGCCTACTAAAGGAAGAACATGAACACTCACCTGAACTGCAAGGACCAGCATGCATCAAGGCGATAAACTGCAAGCCAAGCCCACTGTGGGCGGAGTCATGTAATGAAAATAAAAGAAAGTGATTCACCAGGTGAGCCTTCCCTGACTCTGTTTGAAACTCATGATGAAGCGGCGTCTGCCTCGAAACGCGTCGAGTATCATTGCCATTGATGGACACAAGGCAAACATGCTGCAGAGAGGCTAAAAATCCATGAATGTGGAAGGAACATTGTTGGGTGCATATCCTGAGCGCAAGGGCGCATTGTTTGGAATTTTGAAACGCGGCTGCCCGAGCCGCGGTAACAGGAGGTGCACCACTTCTAATGGAAGGACTGAGAGGGCAACAATCCCGATCTGTGACACGATGTTCCCTTGCTTAATTAGCATGTAACCCTGAAGTGCCAACCTACTAAAGGATGTAACATATGTTTTTAATGTTAACAGGGACTTGGAGCCTACTAAAGGAAGAACACGAACACTCACCTGAACTGCAAGGACCAGCATGCATCAAGGCGATAAACTGCAAGCCAAGCCCACTGTGGGCGGAGTCATGTAATGAAAATAAAAGAAAGTGATTCACCAGGTGAGCCTTCCTTGCCTCTGTTTAAAACTCATGATGAAGAGGCGTCTGCCTCAAAACGCGTCAAGTATCATTGCCATTGATGGACACAAGGCAAACATGCTGCAGAGAGGCTAAAAATCCATGAACGTGGAAGGAACATTGTAGAGTGCATATCCTGAGCGCAAGGGCGCATTGTTTGGAATTTTGAAACGCGGCTGCCCGATCCGCGGTAACAGGAGGTGCACCACTTCTAATGGAAGGACTGAGAGGGCAACAATCCCGATCTGTGACACGATGTTCCCTTGGTTAATTAGCATGTAACCCTGAAGTGCCAACCTACTAAAGGATGTAACATATGTTTTTAATGTTAACAGGGACTTGGAGCCTACTAAAGGAAGAACACGAACACTCACCTGAACTGCAAGGACCAGCATGCATCAAGGCGATAAACTGCAAGCCAAGCCCACTGTGGGCGGAGTCATGTAATGAAAATAAAAGAAAGTGATTCACCAGATGAGCCTTCCTTGCCTCTGTTTGAAACTCATGATGAAGAGGCGTCTGCCTCGAAACGAGTCGAGTATCATTGCCATTGATGGAGACAAGGCAAACATGCTGCAGAGAAGCTAAAAATCCATGAATGTGGAAGGAACATTGTGGAGTGCATATCCTGAGTGCAATGGCGCATTGTTTGGAAGTTTGAAACGCGTCTGCCCGAGCCGCGGTAACAGGAGGTACACCACTTTTAATGGAAGGACTGAGAGGGCAACAATCCCGATCTGTGACATGATGTTCCCTTGCTTAATTAGCATGTAACCCTGAAGTGCCAACCTACTAAAGGATGTAACATATGTTTTTAATGTTCACAGGGACTTGGAGCCTCGTAAGGAAGAAAACGAACACTCACCTGAACTGCAAGGACCAGCATGAGTCAAGGCGATAAACTGCAAGCCAAGCCCACTGTGGGCGGAGTCATGTAATGAAAATAAAAGAAAGTGATTCACCAGGTGAGCCTTCCTTGCCTCTGTTTGAAACTCATGATGAAGAGGCGTCTGCCTCGAAATGCGTCGAGTATCATTGCCATTGAAGGACACAAGGCAAACATGCTGCAGAGAGGCTAAAAATCCATGAATGTGGAAGGAACATTGTTGGGTGCATATCCTGAGCGCAAGGGCGCATTGTTTGGAATTTTGAAACGCGGCTGCCCGAGCCGCGGTAACAGGAGGTGCACCACTTCTAATGGAAGGACTGAGAGGGCAACAATCCCGATCTGTGACACGATGTTCCCTTGCTTAATTAGCATGTAACCCTGAAGTGCCAACCTACTAAAGGATGTAACATATGTTTTTAATGTTAACAGGGACTTGGAGCCTACTAAAGGAAGAACACGAACACTCACCTGAACTGCAAGGACCAGCATGCATCAAGGCGATAAACTGCAAGCCAAGCCCACTGTGGGCGGAGTCATGTAATGAAAATAAAAGAAAGTGATTCACCAGGTGAGCCTTCCTTGCCTCTGTTTAAAACTCATGATGAAGAGGCGTCTGCCTCAAAACGCGTCAAGTATCATTGCCATTGATGGACACAAGGCAAACATGCTGCAGAGAGGCTAAAAATCCATGAACGTGGAAGGAACATTGTAGAGTGCATATCCTGAGCGCAAGGGCGCATTGTTTGGAATTTTGAAACGCGGCTGCCCGATCCGCGGTAACAGGAGGTGCACCACTTCTAATGGAAGGACTGAGAGGGCAACAATCCCGATCTGTGACACGATGTTCCCTTGGTTAATTAGCATGTAACCCTGAAGTGCCAACCTACTAAAGGATGTAACATATGTTTTTAATGTTAACAGGGACTTGGAGCCTACTAAAGGAAGAACACGAACACTCACCTGAACTGCAAGGACCAGCATGCATCAAGGCGATAAACTGCAAGCCAAGCCCACTGTGGGCGGAGTCATGTAATGAAAATAAAAGAAAGTGATTCACCAGATGAGCCTTCCTTGCCTCTGTTTGAAACTCATGATGAAGAGGCGTCTGCCTCGAAACGAGTCGAGTATCATTGCCATTGATGGAGACAAGGCAAACATGCTGCAGAGAAGCTAAAAATCCATGAATGTGGAAGGAACATTGTGGAGTGCATATCCTGAGTGCAATGGCGCATTGTTTGGAAGTTTGAAACGCGTCTGCCCGAGCCGCGGTAACAGGAGGTACACCACTTTTAATGGAAGGACTGAGAGGGCAACAATCCCGATCTGTGACATGATGTTCCCTTGCTTAATTAGCATGTAACCCTGAAGTGCCAACCTACTAAAGGATGTAACATATGTTTTTAATGTTCACAGGGACTTGGAGCCTCGTAAGGAAGAACACGAACACTCACCTGAACTGCAAGGACCAGCATGAGTCAAGGCGATAAACTGCAAGCCAAGCCCACTGTGGGCGGAGTCATGTAATGAAAATAAAAGAAAGTGATTCACCAGGTGAGCCTTCCTTGCCTCTGTTTGAAACTCATGATGAAGAGGCGTCTGCCTCGAAATGCGTCGAGTATCATTGCCATTGAAGGACACAAGGCAAACATGCTGCAGAGAGGCTAAAAATCCATGAATGTGGAAGGGACATTGTGGAGTGCATATCCTGAGCGCAAGGGCGCATTGTTTGGAATATATATATATATATATATATATATATATATATATATATATATATATATATATATATATATATATATATATATATATATATATATATATATATATATATATATTCACTGAAAAAACCATAGGTTATAGACCATATATAGTTAGGAATTTGCATTTACAAAACCTTGAAAATTCACTGAAAAAACCATAGGTTAGAGACCATATATAGTTAGCTGGACATTTTATTGACATAAAACCAATGAAATTCCATATATAGTTAGTTGCACTAACTATATATCGCGCACCCGCAATCCACTACTGATGATGTCACATATTACATCATTCATGACATGGTCAGTGACATCACTGATGACATCACTGATGACATCTCAAATGACATCACTGATGACATCACTGATGACATCTCAAATGACATCACTGATGACATCATCTAGTGTCTGTGTGTTTTTGTAAAGTTTAAATATGTTTTACATATTGAAGAATGAGTGGATGTATGAAAGACTGAGTGTTTGTGTGGCTGGCTGGGAGGTGTGTGACTCTTTGCATATCAATGTGTACTTGTATCAGTGATTGTATAAGAGAGTAAGTATGTGTTAGTATATGTGTGAAAAGTATGGTGTTCTGTGTTTAACTGTATAGATGAGGAAATCGAAGTGTGATTGATTCTTCACAGGACTGACTAGGTGTATGAGTGCATATGATAGTCTTGTAATAATGAGTGACTGTATGTATGAGTGATTGTATGGGTGAATGAGTGAATGTGTGTGTAGACGTAGGAATCAGTGAGTGCGTATGTAGTAACTGGTATTGGTGTGTCATGATGTCATCAGTGATGTCATTTGAGATGTCATCAGTGATGTCATTTGAGATGTCATCAGTGATGTCATCAGTGATGTCACTGAAGTATGGTGTTCTGTGTTTACCTGTATAGATGAGGAAATGGAAGTGTGATTGATTCTTTACAGGACTGACTAGATGTGTGAGTAACTCCATGGATGAGTGGCAGTGTGTGAGTGTCTGCATAGGTGTATGAGTGCATATGATAGTGTTGTAATAATGAGTGACTGTATGTATGAGTGATTGTATGGGTGAATGAGTGAATGTGTGTGTAGACGTAGGAATCAGTGAGTGCGTATGTAGTAACTGGTATTGGTGTGTCATGATGTCATCAGTGATGTTATTTGAGATGTCATCAGTGATGTCATCAGTGATGTCATTTGAGATGTCATCAGTGATGTCATCAGTGATGTCACTGACCATGTCATGAATGATGTAATATGTGACATCATCAGCAGTGGATTGCGGGTGCGCGATATATAGTTAGTGCAACTAACTATATATGGAATTTCATTGGTTTTATGTCAATAAAATGTCCAGCTAACTATATATGGTCTCTAACCTATGGTTTTTTCAGTGAATTTTCAAGGTTTTGTAAATGCAAATTCCTAACTATATATGGTCTATAACCTATGGTTTTTTCAGTGAATTTCATTGGTTTTTTAAAAGCTAATATCTATAGCTGTAAAATATATTCTTTATTACGTGACGTATCACGTAGCCACGTGAGACGCCTCATGGCGCGTCGCATAACCGTGACGTATCGGCTCTGCAGCGCAAACAAAACCCGTAACGTAAGCGTGCCGGAGCACGCTTACAGATATATATATTTTTTTTAACCTTAATTAGACAAAATCCACACGTGCACATATCTTGAGGCCTTGCAAAGGCACATCAAACAAACAGTCCCTACAATTTTGTCAAGTTTGCTGGAAATCTATTCCCTTAATTTTTTTTTTACTGTTTCTCTTGGTTTTCTCCTTGTTACGCTTACCGGGACGCTACCCGGTACGCGAACCGGACGCTTCAAAAACACAAGATGGCGGACTCCCGTTACGCTGCCGGTTAGCTGCCCAGTTCGCGTACCGGGAAGCGCCTCTACCGCGAAAAATCGCGGGGGACTTTAATATCCCCCTCATCAATCCTAGGGGGTCAGGAGGGGTTTACCTTGCCCCCTTTCCTTCATTTCCCCCTTCTTTTTTCACCACATCTTGTCTCTCGAACCTACCGAGAGACAAGATGGCGGCCGCTCCGGACTGTTTACAATGTTGACAGCTACGCTGCCGGTTAGCTGCCCGGTTAGCTGCCCGGTGAGCTGCCCGGTTCGCGTATCGGGACGCGCCTCTACGGCGTAAAATCGCCAAAAAATTTTTTTTTTTTTTTTTGCCCTGCGGGGCACTTTAATATCCCCCTCATCAATCCTAGGGGGTCAAGAGTGGTCTACCTTGCCCCCTTTCCTTCATTTCCCCCTTCGTTTTTCACCACATCTTGTCTCTCGATCGTACCGAGAGACAAGATGGCGGCCGCTCCGGACTGTTTAGAATGTTGACAGACACCGGAGAGCCAATCAACTTCGCTTCGCGAAGTTCCGTTACGCGTCAGGTACGCAAACCGGGGCGCTAACCGGAGCGCTGTCACAGATATATATTTTTTTTTAAACGTTAATTTCTCAAAATCCACTGGAGCACATATATTGAGACATAGCAAAGGCACGTCGGGCAAACCATATCTACAATTTTGCCAAGTTTCATGTAAATCTATTCAGCCGTTCGAGCTAAAAGTGAGTCCAACCGCCCAATGGAAAAATGAATGGGAAAAACGTGTTTTGGGACCCCCCTTGTTTCTCGGCCCCCCCCCTTGACGAAACCCCCCCAAATTTTCAGGGGCTGCTCAGAAACGAAATGTGCCATTTTCCTGAAAATTTCAGCCAATTCCGTCCACAAACGCCAAAGTTATTAGACATAGAATTTTCAGAAATCCCATAGAGAAAAAATCCTAACTATATATACCCACTGGCTATCGCCAGTAGGTAATATACATATATAAACATATATAATCTGCATATCTATATAAATATAAATGCATGCATACATATACATATATGCATACATATGCATGTTATTTACATGAAAGTTTTAAAAACACTAATAAAAGCAAAGCTAAAAAGCCACCTCATTACAAACAGAATGGCTTTAACTTAAACGAGGGCGAGATCTATTGCATTTTCCATGCTTGTTTACTTTGGTTCTATCAAGAAGGCATTCAGATGTTTCACACATTTGCCATACATTCTGAATGTTAGCACTCTAGTTGCTCATTAGATCACTGTAGTAAAGCTAGTGCTCACCAGGGAAGTCTGCTGCTAATCATGGTTTGCAGCCATTTTCCCGCATTTTTTATCCCGCAGACTTTCAGTCTGCATACCATTATCCCGCAAGGTCATTGACCTCGCATACCATTATCCCACATTTTTTCAAAACGCATGTGCATTTATCGCGCATGCCTTTACAAAGAATTACGTTTTAAAGGCATGTATGGTAAATGCATTTGCGTTGTGAAAACCACGATGACGAGAGAGGTAAGTGGGTTTGTGTTAATTTTTTCGTGGGTTAGTGATTGTGTAGTGTAGTGTAGTGTTGTGTAGTGTAGTGTTGTGTTAGTGTAGTGTAGAGTTGTGGTGGTTGTTTAGTGTAGGGTCATGCTGGGGGTAGTGTTTTAGGGTTTAGGGTTGTGTTGTAGTGTTTGCGTAGTGTAGGGTCATGCTGGGGGTAGTGTTTTAGGGTTTAGGGTAGTGTTGTAGTGTTTGCGTAGTGTAGGGTCATGCTGGGGGTAGTGTTTTAGGGTTTTGGGTAGTGTTGTAGTGTTTGCGTAGTGTAGGGTCATGCTGGGGTGTAGTATTTTAGGGTTTAGGGTAGTGTTGTAGTGTTTGGGTAGTGTTGTAGTGTTTGCGTAGTGTAGGGTCATGCTGGGGTGTAGTATTTTAGGGTTTAGGGTAGTGTTGTAGTGTTTGTGTAGTGTAGGGTCATGCTGGGGGTAGTGTTTTAGGGTTTTGGGTAGTGTTGTAGTGTTTGCGTAGTGTAGGGTCATGCTGGGGTAGTGTTTTAGGGTTTTGGGTAGTGTTGTAGTGTTTGCGTAGTGTAGGGTCATGCTGGGGTGTAGTGTTTTAGGGTTTTCGGTAGTGTTGTAGTGTTTGCGTAGTGTAGGGTCATGCTGGGGTGTAGTGTTTTAGGGTTTTGGGTAGTGTTGTAGTGTTGGCGTAGTGAAGGGTCATGCTGGGGGTAGTGTTTTAGGGTTTTGGGTAGTGTTGTAGTGTTTGCGTAGTGTAGGGTCATGCTGGGGGTAGTGTTTTAGGGTTTTGGGTAGTGTTGTAGTGTTTGCGTAGTGTAGGGTCATGCTGGGGGTAGTGTTTTAGGGTTTTGGGTAGTGTTGTAGTGTTTGCGTAGTGTAGGGTCATGCTGGGGGTAGTGTTTTAGGGTTTAGGGTAGTGTTGTAGTGTTTGCGTAGTGTAGGGTCATGCTGGGGGTAGTGTTTTAGGGTTTAGGGTAGTGTTGTAGTGTTTGCGTAGTGTAGGGTCATGCTGGGGGTAGTGTTTTAGGGTTTAGGGTAGTGTTGTAGTGTTTGCGTAGTGTAGGGTCATGCTGGGGGTAGTGTTTTAGGGTTTAGGGTAGTGTTGCAGTGTTTGCGTAGTGTAGGGTCATGCTGGGGTGTAGTGTTTTAGGGTTTTGGGTAGTGTTGTAGTGTTTGCGTAGTGTAGGGTCATGCTGGGGGTGGTGTTTTAGGGTTTAGGGTAGTGTTGTAGTGTTTGCGTAGTGTAGGGTCATGCTGGGGTGTAGTGTTTTAGGGTTTTGGGTAGTGTTGTAGTGTTTGCGTAGTGTAGGGTCATGCTGGGGGTAGTGTTTTAGGGTTTAGGGTAGTGTTGTAGTGTTTGCGTAGTGTAGGGTCATGCTGGGGGTAGTGTTTTAGGGTTTAGGGTTGTGTTGTAGTGTTTGCGTAGTGTAGGGTCATGTTTGGGGTAGTGTTTTAGGGTTTAGGGTTGTGTTGTAGTGTTTGTGTAGTGTAGGGTCATGCTGGGGGTAGTGTTTTAGGGTTTAGGGTAGTGTTGTAGTGTTTGCGTAGTGTAGGGTCATGCTGGGGTGTAGTGTTTTAGGGTTTTGGGTAGTGTTGTAGTGTTTGCGTAGTGTAGGGTCATGCTGGGGGTAGTGTTTTAGGGTTTAGGGTAGTGTTGTACTGTTTGTGTAGTGTAGGGTCATGCTGGGGGTAGTGTTTTAGGGTTTAGGATAGTGTTGTAGTGTTTGCGTAGTGTAGGGTCATGCTGGGGGTAGTGTTTTAGGGTTTTGGGTAGTGTTGTAGTGTTTGCGTAGTGTAGGGTCATGCTGGGGTAGTGTTTTAGGGTTTTGGGTAGTGTTGTAGTGTTTGCGTAGTGTAGGGTCATGCTGGGGTGTAGTGTTTTAGGGTTTTGGGTAGTGTTGTAGTGTTTGCGTAGTGTAGGGTCATGCTGGGGTGTAGTGTTTTAGGGTTTTGGGTAGTGTTGTAGTGTTGGCGTAGTGAAGGGTCATGCTGGGGGTAGTGTTTTAGGGTTTTGGGTAGTGTTGTAGTGTTTGCGTAGTGTAGGGTCATGCTGGGGGTAGTGTTTTAGGGTTTTGGGTAGTGTTGTAGTGTTTGCGTAGTGTAGGGTCATGCTGGGGGGTAGTGTTTTAGGGTTTTGGGTAGTGTTGTAGTGTTTGCGTAGTGTAGGGTCCTGCTGGGGGTAGTGTTTTAGGGTTTTGGGTAGTGTTGTAGTGTTTGCGTAGTGTAGGGTCATGCTGGGGGTAGTGTTTTAGGGTTTAGGGTAGTGTTGTAGTGTTTGCGTAGTGTAGGGTCATGCTGGGGGTAGTGTTTTAGGGTTTAGGGTAGTGTTGTAGTGTTTGCGTAGTGTAGGGTCATGCTGGGGGTAGTGTTTTAGGGTTTAGGGTAGTGTTGTAGTGTTTGCGTAGTGTAGGGTCATGCTGGGGGTAGTGTTTTAGGGTTTAGGGTAGTGTTGCAGTGTTTGCGTAGTGTAGGGTCATGCTGGGGTGTAGTGTTTTAGGGTTTTGGGTAGTGTTGTAGTGTTTGCGTAGTGTAGGGTCATGCTGGGGGTAGTGTTTTAGGGTTTAGGGTAGTGTTGTAGTGTTTGCGTAGTGTAGGGTCATGCTGGGGTGTAGTGTTTAGGGTTTTGGGTAGTGTTGTAGTGTTTGCGTAGTGTAGGGTCATGCTGGGGGTAGTGTTTTAGGGTTTAGGGTTGTGTTGTAGTGTTTGTGTAGTGTAGGGTCATGCTGGGGGTAGTGTTTTAGGGTTTAGGGTTGTGTTGTAGTGTTTGCGTAGTGTAGGGTCATGCTGGGGGTAGTGTTTTAGGGTTTAGGGTTGTGTTGTAGTGTTTGTGTAGTGTAGGGTCATGCTGGGGGTAGTGTTTTAGGGTTTAGGGTAGTGTTGTAGTGTTTGCGTAGTGTAGGGTCATGCTGGGGTGTAGTGTTTTAGGGTTTTGGGTAGTGTTGTAGTGTTTGCGTAGTGTAGGGTCATGCTGGGGGTAGTGTTTTAGGGTTTAGGGTAGTGTTGTACTGTTTGTGTAGTGTAGGGTCATGCTGGGGGTAGTGTTTTAGGGTTTAGGGTAGTTTAGTTGTTTAGTGTATGCTAAAGGCATATTCGTTCTAACAGTTTTCGTTATTTTAATTTGCAGCCTAATAGTACATGCAGGATTTTTTTTGCGGACTGATGGTATGCGGGATTTCGTCATATATTCGCTAATCATACTTTCTATGGCAAAATGAACCCCCTCATTTTGTTCCTTTTTAATTTAAATGTTTTAAGAGTTACCACTTTATTCCAATCAAGATGGCTTCAGGTGTGCCATACCTTTGTAATAAGTAGGACTGTTAGCACTCTAGTTGTTCTTTAGAACACTCTGGGACATTCTGTCATTGGGCTATAGTTGGGCTACATCTGGCTGATATTTGGGCTACATTTGTTTTTTTGTCTCTGGTGGCCATCTTTGGGCTACATTGGGCTACATTGGGCTACATTGGGCTACATTTGGGCTCCAACATATATATAGCCCAAAGTAGCCCAATATATATTTTTCAAAGTTAATTTTCGTAAAAACCACTGGAGCCTATATCTTGAGACATAGCAAAGGCACATCGGGCTACCAGTCCCTACAATTTTGCCAAGTTTGGTGTAAATCCATTCAGCCGTTCAGGCTAAAAGTGAGGCCAACCGCCCTATGGAAAATTGCATGGGAAAAACACGTTTTGGGACCCCCCTTTTTTCTCGGCCCCCCCTTGACGAAACCCCCCCAAATTTTCAGGGGCTGCTCAGAAACAAAATGTTCCATTTTCCTGAAAATGTCAGCCAATTCTGTCCTCAAACGCCAAAGTTATTCGACATAGAATTTTCAAAAATCCCATAGGAAAAAAATCCTAACTATATATACCTACTGGCTATCGCCAGTAGGTAATATATATATATATGTATATATATATATATATATATGTATATATATATATATATATATATATATATATGTGTATATATATATATATATATATATATATATATATATATATATATATATATATATATATATATATATATATATATATGTAGTTCTAGTTAGGACCTAGTTTCCATAGGAAATCCACAACATTCTATTTGGAATAACTTTGGCGTCGGTGGACGAATCTTCATGAATTTCTCCAAGAAAATTGCCTGCTCAATTCCGCTCCTTCCCTGAAAATTTGGGGGTGATTCATCAAGCGGGGGCCGAGAGAAAAGGGGATCCTAAAATGTGTTTTCCCAAAGCAATTTTCCATAGGGACCTTTAGCCAGGGCTACAGCCCGAACGGCTAAACGGAATTACACAAAATTTGTCAGAGCGGTAGAGTTCTGTTCGCAGATTGTGCTTTTTGTTAAATGGTGTAAATCAGTTCAGTTGTTTCTGAGAAAATTCCAAGTAAAACCATAGCGCTTTCTAGAGTCGGAGTTCAGTACGCGTACTGAAATCTATTCAATTACGAGCGCGAGCTGCATGCTGATTGGCTGTGAACTGTCTGTCAACACTCGAAACTAGGAAGTGTTGGCGGCCATCTTGTGCCTTGCTAGAACCGAGTCAGAAGATAACAGTAAAACAAAGTTGAGAAATAAGGGAAGGGGGTTGGGTAGAAATATTCTGACCCTCTAGGCTTGCTTAGGTGGTCGTATATGGATGTTTAGGCTCTATTTTTTATTTTATTTTTTTAAAGAAAGATCGCGGGGTACGCGTATGTAAATACCTACGATTACGAGCAGGAGCTCCATGCTGATTGGCTGTCAATACTCCAAACCAGGAAGTATTGGCAGCCATGTTTTTTTTCGGAAGAGCATAGTCACAGGAAAACAGTAAAACAAAGTTGAGAAATAAGGAAAGGGGGCAGGGTAGAAACATTATGAGCCTATAGTCTTGGTCAGGGGGTGGTACATGGATCTTTAGGGTCAATTTTTATTTAAAAATAAATAAAAAAAGGCGGGGTACTCGTGCAGTACTTGTACGCGGTGGAAAAGGTGAAAAAAATAGTAGAAGTCCGTTTTATTCATTAGGTCCCGGGGGTAAAATACAGGGGCAATTTTTCTGCATAATGGGGGCTTGTAAGGTGCCCGAGCACTGGGGAACGGCACTCCTCTGGTTTTATTTTGAAGTATGCAGGAGGGGTTACGGTCCTACTCCCCGCAGTCACGGGGAGCGGCACCCCTCAGGTCTTTTTAAAAAAAAATATGTTTTGAGCTCTCTCGCTCTGTCCTCGTACACGTCGCGGGGAACGCCACATTTCTGGGGCAGTGATATGTAAAATGACCTTCCATCTCCGGGTATCTGCATTGTCTGTAGTTTTTTATTAATGTTGGGAGGGTGGGCTTGATAATACGTCCTTGTTAAGTCCCATAGAAGCCTATGTTCTGGTGCTATCACGGGGTTCTATGGAAAATAACAAGGCCGTATTATGAAGCTCATTATCGCCGATTTATCAGCAGTTTCTTGCCAATAAAACGGCGATAATTTTAACACCGGTCCTTGATAATATGCACCTAAGTTTACTGGTAAAAAATAAAAGCAATGGTCCATATTATCAGCGAAAGGCGATACATTATCGTCGCATTTATTGGCAGGAAACTGCCAATAAAGCGTAAATAATGGGCTTGATAATATGTACTTGTGAATAACCATAGCAGCCTAGGTTAGGATCAGAACCTGGGCTGCTATGGGAAGTTACAAGGGCCTATTATCAAGCACATTATCGCCGCTTTATCAGCAGTTTCCTGTCGATAAAAGCGGCGATAATGTATCGCCTTTTGTATGTAAAGCTTTCCTTTTTTTTGGTGTAGCAGTTGTACTCTCTTTGCATGCTCAGCGTCGTTTCGAACCCCACATTTTCTTTTTCTTCAAGTTCAACAAGCAAACCTTTCTTTATATCAGTTAGTAAATCTGTCACTTTCTTTTCCCGGTTCATGTGATTCATCCGGTGCTGAATTTTAACACCGGTCCTTGATAATATGCACCTAAGTTTAATGGTAAAAAAAAAGAGCAATGGTCCATATTATCAAAAAAAGGCGATACATTATCGTCGCATTTATTGGCAGGAAACTGCCGATAAAGCGAAGATAATGGGCTTGATAATATGTACTTGTGAATAACCATAGCAGCCTAGGTTAGGATCAGAACCTGGGCTGCTATGGGAAGTTACAAGGGCCTATTATCAGCACATTATCGCCGCTTTGTCAGCAGTTTCCTGTCGATAAAAGCGGCGATAATGTATCGCCTTTTGTATGTAAATCTTTCCTTTTATTTTGGTGTAGCAGTTGTACTCTCTTCGCATGCTCAGCGTCGTTTCCAAGCCCACGTTTTCTTTTTCTTCAAGTTCAACAAGCAAACCTTTCGTTATATCAGTTAGTAAATCTGTCGCTTTCTTTTCCCGGTTTGTGTGATTCATCCGGTGCTGAATTTTAACACCGGTCCTTGATAATATGCACCTAAGTTTACTGGACAAAAAAAAAGAGCAATAGTCCATATAATCAACAAAAGGCGATACATTATCGTCGCATTTATTGGTAGGAAACTGCCGATAAAGCGGAGATAATGGGCTTGATAATATGTACTTGTGAATAACCATAGCAGCCTAGGTTAGGATCAGAACCTGGGCTGCTACGAGAAGTTACAAGGGCCTATTATCAAGCACATTATGGCCGCTTTATCTGCAGTTTCCTGTCGATAAAAGCGGCGATAATGTATCGCTTTTTGTATGTAAAGCTTTCCTTTTTTTTGGTGTAGCAGTTGTACTCTCTTCGCATGATCAGCGTCGTTTCGAAGTTCACGGTATTTTCTTCAAGTTCAACGAGCAAACCTTTCTTTATATCAGTTAGTAAATCTGCTGCTTTCTTTTCCCGGTTCGTGTGATTCATCCGGTGCTGTACTTTTGTACAGTATTAATAGTCATATTTTTTATATATTTATTTGAAAGGTAGTGCCGAGGTGCCAAACGTTGATTACGTACTCCGTCCACCGCCATTTTAGTAGTTTCTCACCGTTGTATTTATTATATCAGTTAGTTAGAACTCAGTCTTGAATATCTTACTATAGTATTTCAACATTATTTTTATTGTGAACCGTCATACCCCTCCCCCACAAAATAAAAGAAGTATGCAATTTTTTTTATTAACTTTTATTAAACAATAAATACAAATGAAACTCAATTATAACTATATTAGAACTGGCAAAATAAGTTAAACAATGTTATAAAGAAATTGTGAAATGGATTCCAAAAGATGTCCGATTGGTAATCTGCAAAAGAAAAAAGAAAATTAGACTTTAGAATTATGTAGATGTGAGTAAATGAGCTGAAGCATTACAAGTTGTGGTAACTCTACAGTTTTACGTGTGCAGTGTGACTCGTATATTCCTGTTCTGTTATAGTGCCACATCCAAGTGGTGTCTATATGGAAGTGCCTACTGCGTTACTGACGCCCGTTATGGTGACTTATTTCTAATGCATTCCTATGAAGGATTTGTAGATCTAGGCCTGTGTGCTTACCGTTGTATAAAGCTTGCGGCCAAACACTGCAGGCACTGGGATGGACAACTTCAGGTGGGCTGATCTTCTAGACGTCCAAGCAGACAGCAGTGTCTAAGTTTAAGAGAGATAGAGAAATGATGTTACAGAGATTGAGAGAGAGAGAAAACAACATTAAAACTGTGTCGCAGAGTCTGGAGTTGAGATTTTTTGTTGAACCAGACGTAGATTTACTAGCTCTTTGCATCACTTTACCCATGTTAAAAGTGACTCAAAAGTGGCGTAATAAGGTTGATGATCTGTTTGTCAGACTGTTGTAGCCTATCTGTTGTCTTGCTCGGAGGTAATTATACATTTTATAGAGAAGATGCTGTACACTACACACTCTGGGCCATAATATCAAGCCTTTGGCGACAAACATTATTTTTATAGGCAGGAAAGTGGCGCTAAAGTGGCGATAATCGGTTTGATAATATGCTCTATGGAATTCCAATCGAAGCTCATGTCAGATGTCCTTCACATCTAACATGAGCTTCGATTGGAATTCCATAGAGCATATTATCAAACCTATTATGGCCACTTTAGCTGCAGTTTTCTGCCGATAAAGTGGCGAAAATGTTGTCGCCAAGGGTTGATAATATGGCCCTCTCTCGTTTCAGAAATAAAGCTAACACTACAGTTTTACCAGTGCAGTGTACCTGGTACATTTTACTTGTTATAGTGCCGCGTTCAAGTGGTGTCTATATGGAAGTGGCTACTACGTTACTGACGCCCGTTATGCCAAATTATTTCTAATGCATTCCTATGAAGGATTTGTAGATCTAGGCCTCTGTGCTTACCGTTGTGTAAACTTTGCGCCAAACACATTAGGAAGTGGAGTTGACAACTTAAGTTGAGCAGATCTTCTAGACATCCAAGCAGACAGCAGTGTCTAAGTTTAAGAGAGAAAGAGAAATGATGTCACAGAGAGTGAGAGAGAGAGAAAACAACATTAAAACTGTGTAGCAGAGTCTGGAGTTGAGATTTTTTGTTGAACCAGACGTAGATTTACTAGCTCTTTGCATCACTTTACCCATGTTAAAAGTAACTCAAAAGTGGCGCAATAAGGTTGAGGATCTGTTTGTCAGACTGTTGTAACCTATCTGTTGTCACTGCTCGGAGGTAATTATACATTTTACAGAGAAGCTGCTGTACACTATGCACTCTGGGAAATAATATCAAGCCTGGGCGACAAAAATGATTGCCACTTTATCGGCAGGAAAGTGTCGCTAAAGTGGCGATAATGTGTTTGATAATATGCTCTATGGAATTCCAATTGAAGCTCATGTCAGATGTCCTTCACATCTAACATGTGCTTCGATTGGAATTCCATAGAGCATATTATCAAACCTATTATGGCCACTTTAGTGGCAGTTAGCTGCCGATAAAGTGGCGATAATTTTGTCGCCAAGGGTTGATAATATAGCCCTCTCTCGTTTCAGAAATAAAGCCAACACTACAGTTTTACGAGTGTAGTGTACCTGGTACATTTTACTTGTTATAGTGCCGCCTTCAAGTGGTGTCTATATGGAAGTGCCTTCTGCGTTACTGACGCCCGTTATGACGAATTATTTCTAATGCATTCCGATGAAGTATTTGTAGATCTAGGCCTCTGTGCTTACCGTTGTGTAAACTTTGCACCAAACACATTAGGAAGTGGAGTTCACAACTTAAGTTGAGCAGATCTTCTACACGTCCAAGCAGACAGCAGTGTCTAAGTGTACGAGAGAAAGAGAAATGATGTCACAGAGAGTGAGAGAGAGAGAAAACAACATTAAAACTGTGTCGCAGAGTCTGGAGTTGAGATTTTTTGTTGAACCAGACGTAGATTTACTAGCTCTTTGCATTACTTTACCTATGTTAAAAGTGACTCAAAAGTGGCGTAATAAGGTTGATGATCTGTTTGTCAGACTGTTGTAACCTATCCGTTGTCACTGCTCAGAGGTAATTTTACATTTTACAGAGAACTGCTGTACACTACGCACTCTGGGACATAATATCAAGCTTGGAAGACAAAAATTATTGCCACTTTATCGGCAGGAAAGTGTCGCTAAAGTGGCGATAATGGGTTTGATAATATGCTCTATGGAATTCCAATCGAAGCTCGTGTCAGATGTCCTTCACATCTAACATGAGCTTTGATTGGAATTCCATAGAGTATATTATCAAACCTATTATCGCCACTTTCCTGACGATAAAGTGGCGATAATTCTGTTGCCAAGGTTTGATAATATGGCCCTCTCTCTTTTCATAAATAAAAGTTACACTACAGTTTTACGAGTGCAGTGTACCTGGTACATTTTACTTGTTATAGTGCCGCGTTCAAGTGGTGTCTATATGGAAGTGCCTACTGCGTTACTGACGCCCGTTATGGCGACTTATTTCTAATGCATTGCTATGCAGGCTTTGTAGATCTAGGCTGCTGTGCTTACCTTGTATAAAGAGTGCGGCCACTGGAGTTCACCACTCCACTTGAACTCTGCTTCTATACGTCAAAGTATATTCAATAAGTTGCAGAGAATTCCATTGCTGTTGCTCGATAGGCCGTAGTTGCTTCTGAACGATGTTTGGTGAAGGAAACAAAAGGAGATTTTTATTAGTCATTGAAACTGAGTTCCGTAACTACTATCAAAACTGAATTTTAATGTGGGATCTTAATATTCCGTAGTTAAGACTGTTGCAGCTCCATGAAACAAAGGAAGCTCAATAAGTTTATAATGGCCTGGGACGCGTCGTGACGCAGAAAAAAAATACTATCATGGACGCACAATTAATAATAATAGAGGCCTAAGCACGTGGCGCAGTACAGAAATACGAAACAGAAATGTATGCACGCACAATTTTTAAGATTAGAGGTGTTAAGGACCTCGTGACTTATAAAGAAATATTTCAATTATGTAAGTACAATTTAAAACCATTGAGGGGTAGGAAAGCCTGTAGTGTAGTTCCTATATTCCCAATAGGCTCTGCGCATTGGAATAACATAAACGGCAGTTTAGACGTAGGACTGAGGTCGACTAGGTCTCTACTGAATATGTTAGACTTAATTGTGTGTGCCAGCTAGCTCAGAGGTCACTAGAAACTTTCTCGAATGAACAGGAAGGAGTTAACTTTCCTGATTTAGACAAGAAGGGATTAGCTTCTGACAACCATATAACATGACAACTTTGCTCCCTCCAGAACGAGGAGTATAGCTCCAGAGTCGTGTGAAAACAATAGATAGCTATTTCACTCAGTGAATCGTGCATGCTTAGTTTCACCAGAGTGCAGAGAAATAGAGAGACAGGCTTTTTCAATAAAAGGTGTTATTTATTGAGCAGTCTTCTTTGTCATGCAAGAGAAATGAATTGCCACAATTGCAATACTCATTATAAAGTAAAGTGCGTACAGTAAAAGGAGTATTATGAAATAATACTGTAAAAGCATTGATATGGTTTCTGAGCCATATGATACTTAAAACGGATAAAATATATACAATACATACAATGATAAAAGTTGACTAAACGTACTCAACTGGTGCTTCTAAAATACGCCTACCCCAGTGTACCTAACCTAAGCCTAGTACGTGGGAAGGAGTAAGTGAGCTGCAGTTTAACTTAAGTTAGTTTTTGCCAAGAATCTGAGTCAAGAATTCTCTAAGGATCTAATCAGCTCCGTACCTTGCTTTTAGAATGAAGGAGGTCTTGTATCTCTTTCTCAGCACTCGATCTCCCAGCAACCCGCAAGGGTGACTGGAAACACTGGAGCTGGATTTCTCGG
Organism: Lissotriton vulgaris; assembly: GCF_964263255.1. Taxonomy (NCBI): domain Eukaryota; kingdom Metazoa; phylum Chordata; class Amphibia; order Caudata; family Salamandridae; genus Lissotriton; species Lissotriton vulgaris. The sequence continues at coordinate 1,019,904,083 of NC_141689.1, read as the reverse complement.
CATGAGAAAGGACAGTGTCTCTCTCAGTGCGTCAATGGGAGGGTCGGCTTCCTTCGGCACTGCATCAGCTGGGCTTTGGATAAGTAGATAGCCGCTCTGCTCTAAACCACCGTGTGTTTGCTTAAGGCAAGTGCTGGTATATTTATAATTGGAAGGTGCCGTGTTTCGACATAAGACATCACTAAGAACTGTCACTAAGGGCCATATGTAGGAAGCCGTTTTTGAATCGCAAAGGCCGAAATTCACAGAATTTCGGCCTTTGCGATTCGCTAACCGCATTTTTGCATGATTTCCAATGTATCATACAATCGCAATTTAAGGAATCGCAATAATTTGAGATTCCTTATTTTGCCATAGCATTTAAGGAATCGCAAATTTTGCGATTCCTTAAATCATATGTATGATACATTTTTGAAGTGTGAATTTGTGTTAAGGAATCGCAATTTACAACCAACTTGTAGTTGGTGGTAATTTGCGATTTCTCATAATAATGCCCTATTTGGCATTCGTGAGGGTGGTATTAATTGCAGGTTTATATAGCGCTAGGATCGACTCCCGGAGGAGTATCTCCGCGCTTCGACCGCTGCGAAACCCTTCCTGGCTTCCCTGTGAGATGGTCCCTTATTGGGTATCTCCAGGGTGAGACCAGGCATCCCCGGCGGTCTGGTGGGGCCGTTAGTGAAGATGAGGCAAGCTAATGCCCAGAGTTGCCGAGTGTGATCGCTGATCAGAGTGGGCACTGGGGCGAGAGAATTATCGAGTCCGCTGACCCTGGTCCAGAAACCTGCCGCGTCGGGAATCGAACCCTGGTCCCGGGCCGTCCTCTGCTCTCGGGTCTGCCGACTCTAACCAGTGAGCCACACTACTTCATAGGGCATGTATGTATGCCACATGCACACACATGTAGATTTGAGGGGTGCAGCAGGGTGTCTTTGAGACACCCCTGCACCCTTGTAATAATTCTCAAATTGCGATTAGCAAATTGCAAAATCGCAATTTGAGAATTATTGCACCATCATTCCTATGGGCCTCATGGCCCATAGGAATGAATTGGAAATCATTCTTTATTTGCGATTTCGCAAATTGCGAATTCGCAAATAAAGAATGATAAGGAATCGCTAAAAAATAGCGATTTTGTACATACATACCGTTTTGCGATTTCTAAATAGCGATTTGCAAAAATTCGCTATTTAGAAATCGCAAAACTATATCTTGATACATCCGGCCCTAAGAACTGGCAGTTCGTTCAGGACTCTCAGGAGTTCTGGGACAAATCAAAACAAAAGCAGGGGCAATTCCCGGGCTGCTGGAGGCTTGGTTTGTTTAAAGAACGCGTTGTACTTTCTAGGAGTCTAGGGAAGTAGCCTTGCCGTATTTGGCCTGCATGGGCTATGACTAAATATGGATATGATTCTTATGCCTTTATAAGGACATGATTTATTATAACCATATAGGGGCATGAATCGGGAATATTTAATTAGGGTCCTAGATACATTCACAACAAGCCATATGAAGGATAAAAAAATGGTATTATGCATATACAATTTACAGTGGAGGCTGATGTTGTGACGTCTTTTCTTACCTTTGTTTCTGTCGTCTTTTGTCGTGTCTTGAAAGGCTGTGGTTTCGCTGAGTCTGGGGTGTTTTCGACAGTCTGTGTCTCATCGCAGTAGAGGCAGGCAAAAGAGAGCGTGCTCACGTCAGTGCCCGCATTAATTGGGAACCGCAGGGGCTAACCAAACCAAGCCCAGGGCTGTCATTGGTAGCGTTTTCGCGGCCTTTAAGAATGATGGACCTGGGGGAGATCACATTGGCTAATGTATTGGTTTCTAGGCTAAATGATAGCAAGCATGCTTAGGGGTGGCATGTGGGTAGTGTGGGCGGGCGTGCACCGCGCATGTGCAAGTATGAGTGTGTGCACCAACAATTAACAACAGAGAGAGATGGGGGCGGTGTTATAATGTATGCAGAGGCAGGCCTAGAATCGGATCTGAAAGTAGTCAGCACTTCTAATCATTTTCGCAGTCTAGTGAGTCTACCACCTTCGACACCATCAATTCCACTCATGTTAGATATGGGCTTTTATTCTATCAAACATCATGCCCAATATAGGATGGTTGCGTTATGGAGACGTATCTGGTCCACTCCAGACCTTTCCATGTTCGCTAAAGAGATACTGGACGTCAGATCGTTACAAGGGGCAGGGGACATACCCTGGTTCAAATCCATTAAGTCTACCCTTTTTAGAATGGGTCTGCATATGCTATGGTTAGAGCCAGGTGATCACATCTTCCCGTCTAAAAAAGACTTCAAACTGCAATATTGGGCTTTAGTGAAAGAAGAGTATGTTGTGCTCTCACAGAAATCCAATTTGACAAGTACATTCCTGATCTACAAAGTGGTTCCACATACAGAGTCCTATTGGGATATTATTCTTAAAAACACCAATAGGAAACTGTATCATCAGTTTCGTGTAGGGACGCTGCCAATAAGAGATTTTTCCAATAAGTGGCATAACCACCCTTCCTTGTTCTGCCCCTGGTGTAGTGAGCATAGAGAATCCTTAGAGCACTTCCTGTTTGCTTGCCCAGCTTATTGTGCACCACGCCAGAAATGGCTTAAACCATTATGTAAAAGATTAAACACCCGGGTGTGCGAGGAAGCATTGTCAATTCTTAGATTTAACACAGCCGAATGGCTGTCTATAGGGGTGGCAAAATATCTTGGATGGGCCTGGATTATCAGAGCAAGATGTTTACAAAGAACTAACAGCTGAAAGACAAGGGAGTTTTCCCAAACCTATGTATTTCTGAATCATATTTTATATTTGTATTAATTTTGGAAAAATCGTCTTTCGATGTAATTTAATTGATTTTTTAAAAGTATGATCTATGATAGTCTAAATTGTTTGTAAATGGTTGTATATACTTGTGTATTTTTTGTAAAGATTTTACATGCTTGTCTTTTATGAAGAAAAACTTCGAAATAAAGACGTTAAAAAACTGAAACTGACTTCTAATCATTCTCCTTAGCGCACCCTGAGCTCTGATTTGTCACTGAGAGGGTGATTGCACCATAGTTTGTAATGTTTATCATACTCAGCGTGTACCCGTGCATACAGTACAAATATGCTTTGACCTTACGCGTCGCATTAAAGCTTCGGTGTTACGTCATGTCCGGCGTTCTGTACGTGAAAGGGGGCAATGTTTCTACTTGGTTTAAAACATTTATTTATGTATTTAATGTATATACTAAGGGCAGACATTTGGGATAACTATAATTTTTTTTAAATACTTTTAATAATACTATATTACTTTTAAAAAGAATTACACAAATCGTGGTAGAAGATCATGCGTACTCGTATTGAAAGAGCAGCGCAAGCGCATCATAAGCGTACGCAAAGCCATGTGACTTTAAAAGTAGAGATTTGATTGGTTCGTAACTTTTCCTATTGCGAGTGTTGAATGTTCCGCCTCATTATAATTATTCGACTTTGACTTTCTAAGAAGAAGCATTTGTTGTGAGAATCTTCTCAAATAGAAGGAAGATCACCATAATAAGAGCAATGGAGTCATCTTCCAGCAGTTCTTCAGAGGGAGATTTCATTTGTGATGATCCTCCAAAGAAGAGGAAAGAAGCTCTAATTTGGAAGTTTTTCACTTTTCCAGAAGGTCAAAAAAAGGTTAATGCTGCAAAAGTAACCTGTAAAATTTGCCAAACAACTCTTTCAAGGGGTGATCCATGTAAAAAATACTCCTTTGGCACAGCAAATATGGTGCGACACGTGAAAAACTTGCACCCCAAGAACTTTGCTTGAGCTGAAAGACGGAGGTTGCACGAGACCCCACCTGCTGCTACACCAAGCACATCAACTGCGGCAGCATTTTCAGCAAGCAGTCCACACCTACATATTGATAGGGACTTTGATAAAGTTACAATTCTTTGCATTTATTGCGATAAACTTTTGTGTTATGGGGAACAGTCTATCGACCTGATAAAACGCAGGATACAGGATCATTGCTGTCCTCGACATTAGTTGTTCTTTTTTTCATTCTTTTGTTCCGCTTGGAATTTGTTGAGAAAACACAAAAAAGAATTAAAAACAAAAAAACTGTTCTTTTTAGAACTACCTTCACTGGTCAAAGAAAGAACTATATTTCTATGTTAGTGTGTAAAAGTTTGTCAGAATGAATGTGTAGTTCATAAATGAATGAATGAATATATTACTAGTGTATGGAGAATGTGAAAGTGCAGAACTATAAGGAAGTGCTACAGCATAAATCTATAAGGTGTTTACCTATAGTATACTGTAGTATGTGCAAAGCACTTGAATGTAACATATGTACATAAATATATTAGAAGTCTATGCTTCAATTTGCGCTGCTGGTGAAACTGCCTGGGTGAATTTGTATGTGTTAGGGGCGGATTTACAATCCCCTTGTGCCTCTTTTACACAGCCGTTGCGTCACTTTTGTGACACAGTGGTGGTGCAAAAGATGTGCCATGGTGTGTACTATTAACAATGTGACGCATCTGGAGGGTGCATTACATTGTAAAGCCATGCGCCAGAAGAGGCTTTCCTGTGCAGAAGGGGGGTGCAGCAACGCCTCCTAAACGTGACTGGGTGAAATGTATAACATTTCATTCAGTCACTTTTGAGCTTAAGCTGCGTCAAAACCTTGCACATGCTTGAAGCAGGTGTAAGGATTGATACAGCTTTGTGAGCATAGGGCCCCAGAGCATTGCTGGAGTTGTGTTATACTTGCAACCGAAGTCAAGCAATAATTAATCCAAAAATTACTTTGCAATTTAGTTTTGTTATTATTTTATAATAAGAATATGAAATATAATCTAAAAAATTAAATACAAATAAATATTTATATTAAAAATATAAGAAATTAGTGTAAAAAGAAAGACATAATAATTAATACATATATAACTTATCATTTACAAAACCTTTGAAATTCACTGAAAAAACAATAGGTTTCACAAATGTTATAGTTAGGAATTAGCATTTAAAAAACCTTGCAAATTCATTGAAAAAACTATAGGTTTCACACACGTTATAGTTAGGAATTAGCATTTAAAAAACCATGCAAATTCATTGAAAAAACCCTAGTTTTCACACGTTATAGTTAGCTGAACATTTCTCTCATACAAAACCTTTGCATGGTTTTTAAATGCTAATTCCTAACTATAACTTGTGTGAAACCTATGCATTTTTCAATTAATTTGCAAGGTTTTTTAAATGCTAATTCCTAACTATAACGTTTGTGAAACCTATGGTTTTTTCAGTGAGAATATTTATATATCAGGCAGCGTGAACAAGGACATACCTTGCCAGAAACGCGTAGCTGCTTTCTGTGTACCGAATAAAAATACCGATATGCTGATGTTGCGTGGTCCGTCTCCCTTCTGTTTGCTGGTGTGCTGAGCAGGCGCCGGAAACACCGAGAAATTCAGAGGAGTCACGTGTTTCATATATATATATATATATATATATATATATATATATATATATATATATATATATATATATATATATATATATATATATATACATATATATATATATATGGATCGAATTCTGTTTCCAGGTTGAACCCACAGAAAATACGGACCACCACACGAATTGCAGAGTGTCACAGCAGGCGTTTATTCAACCATTTTGCAGCTTAGGTTTTGGCATGACGCGTTTCGGGCAGGGTCTGCCCTTGGTCACATGACGGACATGCAGTGTTTTTTCATTTAAATAGGGCACACACTCATTTTTTTCAATTCACAGTGACACCACGTGATCTATACATAAACATAGAAAGTAGACTACCAATGTGAGGTGTTTCACATGTGCATACCATTGGGCACTGTCTATGGGCTATTTGTAAATCTTGGCAGCATATTTGTACAGGGCACCTGAACACAAATATTTAAAATAACAATTAAGTAACGATGTACATTTATAACCGCGTAAATGCGTGTTAAAAATGTGTGTAACAGTGAGCTAGCAGCATATTCCTATATAAATGACACTTTTTTTAAAAGAAGGGGTATTGCTACACATATCTGTACAGCGAAGCAATTATTTACACCAATGCATCAAATATATAACATATAAATATGTTAAAATTCTAAAGCGACAATATATAAAAGTCCATGGTAATAATTTATAATGCATAAATAAATAAATATTATGCTAAAAAATACATTGTGCAAAAATGGCAGTGTGTTCCACATTCGCTGAGATAGCCTTAGTGTATCTAGTTCATTCATTATAGTTGGAGCTAGCTTACTCAAGTATTACAATCCAATGTCACGTTACAATGTACAAATATTTGCTTGTATTAAAGTGCCAGTGCTGAACCATATAAACAGGGATAGAAACCTATCCCTTGCCCATTTGGCAACCCAGAAGGGTTGCACAACTTGGTCTTGCTCCAACAGCAATCCCAACTGTAAAGTGCTAAGTGTTATAAGTGCAACCAAAATTGTGGGAGGTTTTAAAAATGATGATTAACGAGAGAGGTAAAATTAACGGGATAGAAAAACTGATCATAAGTTCGTGGTCAACTTTGTATGAGTCACTAGGGCATTTATTAGCTTGATCTATTACACTACGCCCGGAAAGGATACAGATTTAGTGATTACATGATAGTGGAGATGGAGAATCAGGCAGGACCATTTAGATTTGAGTTAAAGGAAGGTATGTATGTCTTCCCTATCATTGAGGCCGTTAGGATGCTTACTGTTAAGATTCAGGATGTATCTGGTCTCTAACTGCCTCAAAGTCTTGTACCTATCCCCACCTCGCTTTAACACCGGTGCCTGGTCAATTACAAAGTATGTCAAACAGTTCACATTTTTATTGTGACTCACCTTGAAATGTCGGGCTACCGGGTAAGCCGGATCACAGTTAATGATTGCACGAATGTGCTGTAGGATACGCATGTAGACAGGGTTTTTTGTACTGCCTACATACCGTAAGCCGCATGTACATGTGAGGACGTATATGGCGTACTCAGTGCGGCAGTCATATTTTCCCCTGATGGATATTTCTTTTGTTTTAAAAGGGGTTTTGTATGTGGCAGTGTTGGCTCCAAAGTTACATGCCCTGCAAGTGGCACACTTGCGGAAGCCATTGCTTGTGGGCATCCAAGTTTGAATACTGGTGGACCCGGTTGGAATCTCCCTTGATAAGAGATTAGCCATGTTTTTAGATTTCCTGAACGTCACGCTGGGATGTTCTGGCAACGTGTTTCTCAGAATGGGGTCGGTTAGAACTATGGGCCAATTTTTGTTTATGATGTTACGTATTTTGCGTTCCTGTCTACAGTAAGTGGTGATGAGTCTAGGTGAATTATTCTCATCCGCTGTGCTCGTGTTACTCTCACTGGTGCTAGGTAGTAGGGTAGTTCTGGGTCTTTCACTTGTTTTTATCATGGCTTTTTTCAGAATTTCCTCACTATACCCTCTCTTGCGCATGTGCTCTAAGCATAATTGACTGCAGACATCGAATTGCTCCGATGTACTGCAGATACGCTTAAGCCGTAGCAATTCCCCGTAGGGTATGCTAGCTATTAAGTGACGTGGATGCGCGCTGGATGCATGTAATATTGCATTACCAGCAGAAGGTTTTCTGTAGGCTGAGGTAATGAGTGTCTCGTCAGTTACTTGTATCTGGACATCCAAAAATTCTAATTTGGAGTCACTCATGTTGGAAGTGAAGTGAAGATTAAACTCATTAATGTTTAACAGGTTGACAAATTCTTGTGCGCTTTGCATGCTTCCCTTCCAAATAACGAAAACATCGTCTATATAACGAAGCCATGATATCACATTATTTTCAAACATGTCCCTGTGTGTGTTCATGAGGACCTGCTTTTCCCAAAAACCCACGTGCAGACACGCGTAGCTCGGGGAAAAGCAAGCCCCCATGGCTACCCCCTGTTTTTGTCTATACATGTTCTTTTCAAAAGAAAAGTAGTTATTATTCAAGCACCATGAAATAAGAGACATTAACATTTTGTTATGCATAGCATATTCAGCAGGACGTGTGTTTAAAAAGTATTCAACACCACGCAGGCCACATTCGTGTCTTATGCTGGTATAGAGAGACTCTATATCCAGAGTTAGTAAGATCCAATCCTTTGACCAAGTTATGTTGTTGAGGTGTCTTAGAAAATCCCCAGTGTCTTTCAAATAAGAGGGCAAAGCTTTTACCAGGTCCTGCAGATAGAAGTCAATGTAAGAGCCCACATTCTCAGTCATGCTTCCTAACGCCGAAATTATAGGGCGTCCAGGAACAGGGGTGGTGTTCTTGTGGATTTTTGGTAGCAAATAAAGGAAGGGTAACCGGGGGTGAGTGTTGAATAAAAATTTGTATTCTTCATTTGATATCAAACCCTCTGATTTCCATTTTAATAGTTCCTTTTTAATGTTCTCCTTCGCTTTGTTGTATATGCTCCATGTTATTTGCTCATAACACTCACAGTTGTTTAACTGTCTCTTGGCTTCTGCATCGTATTGTTGTTTGGGCCACAGGACCACATTGCCCCCTTTGTCAGATTTTTTAATTATGATAGAGGCATCATTGGCTAGCTTATCAGTCAGCTTTTTCAAAGAAACTTCTCGTTGGTTCTGTGTGCGCCTTCTATTTCGATCAATAGAGCAATTCAAATCTTTTATCTCCTCCACGATGCGATCATGAAAGACGTCGATTGCGTCTCGTGGCATCAATGGCATAAAGGTTGACTTCGGTTTGAAAGGGCTTTCCCCAGCACCTTTTTGCAATAAAGTCAACTCCCTTAGTTTTGTTTGAGTTGGCGCTTGAGAACTCAAATCGTCTTCATTATTCAAGCTGTGTAGAGCCCAAAGTGCTGGTATTTCTCCAACTTGTAGGCCGGAGGAATCAGAGGCTGCCAGCTTGTCTTGTTTATCTTCTCCTAGATTTTTTAGGGTGTGAAACTTTCTGAGTTTTAGTTTTCTAATGAAGAGAAATACATCTACCCGTGTAGAAGCATAGTCAAAGTTGGTGTTAGGGCAGAAATTGAGACCTAATACATATATATATATATATATATATATATATATATATATATATATATATATATATATATATATATATATATATATATATATATATATATATATACATTTTCAGCAGCTTTGAAAAATAAACTTCAATCTTGAGTAAACTCACGGAGTCGGTGCCGTCCTTCATCGTGAGGAAGTGTGCTTGGTAAAAAATATATATATTAACTACTGGAGGTTGCCAGTAGGTAGTTATAGTTAGGATCTATTTTCCATAGGAAATCCGCAACATTCTATTTGGAATAACTTTGGCGCCGGTTGACGTATCTTTGCAAAATTTTCAAAACTAGTGGGGCGCTCAGGTCCACTCCTATCCTGAAAGTCTCGGGGTGATTCATGAAGCGGGGGCCGAGAAAAAAGGGGGAACGCAAAACGTGTTTTCCCCATGCAATTTTCAATAGGAACCGTTCATTGCGGCTACAGCCCGACCTGCTGAACGGAATTACACCAAATTTGGCAAAGAGGTAGTCTTTGGTTCAGACGTGTGCCTTTTGCTTAAATGGTGTAAATCCATTCAGTAGTTCCTGAGAAAATCACAATTAAAAGTACATATATATCTATGGCCGCGCAGGATCTGCGCACCCTGCCGAGCATGAGCTGTATTCTAATTGGCTGTCAACACTCCAAATCAGGAAGTGTTGGCAGCCATCTTGTGCCTCAATAGAACCAAGGCACAAGAAACCTAAATAAAAAACACACAAAACGCGAAAAGGGGGCAGGGTAGAAACACCCTGACCCGCTAGGCCTGTTCACGGGGTCCCACAAGAACCCCAAAGGCCCCGCTGAAATGTTCTATTTTTTTTATCTGCAAAATCCACGCAGGGTGCGCGGATCTTGTCGATAAAAAAAAACGAAACGCAGGATCCCGCGCTTCTTAGGTAATTGGTCCCCAGGGGCGCCAAATCCTGGGGGCAATACTTATGTAAAGGGGGCCCTGAGATGCCCTCCAGCCCAGGGGACTGCCACCCCCAGGGCTTTTTTTAATTATGTGCGGGGGGCTCTCAGGCCCCCCCAGCCCCAGGGCCCGCCACCCCCTGGGACTTCTTTCAATTGTGTGGGGGAGCTCTCAGGCCCCCCCATCCCGGGGGCAGCAAACCCTGGGGCTTCTTGAAATTAGGTGGGGGGGCTCTCAGGTCCCCCCCAGCCCTGGAGACTGCCACCCCTGGGGCTTTTTGAAAAGAATGGCGGGGGCTCACGGCCGCCCGCAGCCCCAGGAACCACCACCACCGTGCTTTTTTAAAAATAAAATACCCTGTGTGGGGGGCTCAAGCCCCTCCACGCGCCCCCCGGGGACTGCCAACTCCCCGGGGCTCTAAATATTTAAATTGTGGGTCCGTGATGGACCCCCCAGCCCCGGCGACCACCACCCCTCGGGGCTTTGAAAAAGGTGGATGGGTCCACGCAGCCCCCCTCCTGGAGCCCTCGAGTTCCCTGGGGACCGCCACCCCCCAGGGCCGGCTCCTGCAGTGTCCTGGGGTTCCCACCCCGGGACACTGTAGTTTGCAATGACAGGGCGGGACCCTCGCGGCTCGCACCTTGTCATTGCAAACTGCTTTGCTATTTGGAAGAGAGAGCAGGAAACCTTCCAAATAGCAAAGCAGATTGCTTTTCCACAGGGGGAGCATCATGTTAGCTGCTCCCCATGTGGAAAAGCAATGCCACATGGGGGATCGGGTCCCCGGGGCAAATTATGGCATCGGGAGGGGGGCCACGCGGCCTCCTTCCTGATTTCGACTTTTTAAAAAAAAAATTGGGGGCAGGCCCTGGGGAATGGGGTCCCCAGGGCCAATAAATTAAAAAAAGAAGGGGGGCCACACAGCCCCCCTTCTTAAAAATTTAGTTTTTTTTTAAACGGGATCTCACCGGAGGCCACGTCCCTCCTTGCACCACTCTGCAAACGCACCCCCGGTGCGTTTGCAGATGGGGAACAAATTCCCCTTGAATACTGGGGGTCCCTGGGGGTAAGTAAACAATTAAATAAATAAAACAAATTGCGTAGCGAGCGCTGCATCGCATTTACGCGGGCCACGAAATTTGTTTTATTTATGTAATTGTTTACTTACCTCCAATCATCCACATTCCAGTGTTTACTACTACCCACCCTGCCCGTCCCCAGCTCTGCCCTACCGCCCCATGGAACACCCTCCACGGGCCGCTAGTGGTCACCCCACTGCTTTCTAGCAGTGCGAGAAGAGTAAACATAAAATGATAATAACTTTCAGTTATTATCATTTTATGTTTGTGCTACTTTGCAGGCAGGTGGGTGGACGGGGCTGCTCACGTGGTTTGCCCACTCCTAAGTGCGGAGTGACTGTTTTGGTCGGCCCTCTTGGGCCACCCAAACCAGTCATGCACACTTTCCCCTTTCTCCATGCAGGCTGCATTTATAGCTTACATGGAGAACATGCTCAGGCCCCCAGTCCCTGCTTGCGCATCAAACCAGGATGCTCAAAACCAATCGCAATGCTGCATTGCAGCGTTGTGATTGGTCAGGGGAGCCTGGGTGACTACCAATTGATTGGTCTGTGGGGCCTGGCTGTGCTTCCTGATTCTTGGGAAGAGCATGGGTCAGAGACGCTGGACCCGTCGGGAAGCTACGTTTTTGTTTTGCGCATCCATGCACGACCCCCTCGCCCTCGACCCCCCAACCCATCGTCCTTCCCGCCACCCGTGAGTCATACTGGCCATGGGCGTAGGAAGTGTGGGGGACGCAGGGGATATGTTCCCCCCAGATTTTGGAGTGGGGGGGACACGGGGGACAAGGGTTTGGGGGACGAGGGGACAAAAGAATTTCCCCTCTCCCTTCTGTTATTCAGCAGGGCCATTAGCACGCGAAAGCGCTACCTAATGGCCCTGCACTTGACCTGCCTGGAGTCAAAGAGGCCACCCGCCCTCTGCCCTTTATTATGCTGCAGGAAGGCTCGGAGTCCTGGGAAGAGCAGAGAAGGGGAAAAAACTGTCTCTTTTCCTTCATACCCATTTCTGTCTCTGTTCCGATCCTCCTTAAGTTCTGATTTCAAGAGCTCTTATTACTCTCTCTTGCATCTCCTTTTCTTCATTTGTTTCTCTGTGAAATGGATCCAAAATAGGCAAACACTGGCTGGATATTTCCTCATTTACTGACTGTTTTATAATTCCAAAGAAAAACCTCGGGACGGAGAGAAAAAAAATGAAATACCTAAATCGAGCAATACAGAGTGGTCAGCAGACAGGCCAGATTGTTATTTACACCCACACACATTAGAACTACTTTCTTTTTTTTCCTTTCTTTGAACAACATTGTTTTCCCACGGGAAGTGCACAATTTCTAAAGGGACTGCAATACCTGGTTGATGAGTGGAGTGAAAATGTTTAATATGATCGTTTTCAACAGTTTTAATTATTTTAGCGTATAAAATGTGTGCTGCAGCTCTGTGCTCGGGGATGTGATTTTTTTTTTTAACCGAACTGCTTACATTTTGAAAGGATATAAGCGATGGACATTGAAAAGGGTCCCTTCATGGTCCTGTAGCCATGTCCTGAATTTTTCAGGCAAAATCACTTACTGATTTCTGAATAATGAGTTTAAAACTGTTACGGTAACCATGTTGTTCCTGAATACATTTCACATGATTTGCTTATTCTTGCATTCCTTATGAGTGTTTGCTTTTTTCAGGGTGTTATTCATTTTTTCTCAGGCAGCATTTTACTGTTGTCTAGTGCATAATTTGAATTTAGTTGCAGCATAATTGAGTTGTAGCTGAAGGCAGTGCAAGTTTCTCTCAGTGGGGCACTATGGTGTTCAGTGTGGGAGAGGATGTGGCACTCTGGCCAGAGCTGCTGAATTCTGAACTGGAGCACCATTTTCAGCCTTCATGACCAGTCCACCAGACAGCACTCCTGACAGAGCTCATTCCGATGCTACACCTTAGAAGGCCCGATAGACCTTAGAAGCCCTGGTGTCTTAGCACCCGCAGGTGGACCCAAACGGTGGCAAGTGTGAGTTAACCTGGAAGGCCTGTCCACCACAATCCATACTGCAGTTCACCTCCAGTCTTGCGAGCAGGCATACAAAGAAGCACACCCTAGATCGACAGTGACTGTCACTGAAGTCACAAGATCCTTGAGGCCAGTCCACCGCACCCATTGGTACCTCCATTGGCCTTTTTTAGCAGTAGTGGTGCAACTTACCAGGGGTTGGCAATGTATGATTTGCATGCACACCAAACTTAGGGGGTGATTATAATGAAGGTGGAACCGCCACGTCACCCCGCCAATGGCGGTCCCACTGCCATCAGTGACTGCATCAACGCCAACCATATCACAATGGTAGGTGCTTTCCTGGCAGTCGGAAAGACCAACTGCCACGCACCCTACTGGCTACTTGAGCCCGCCAGTGCGGCGGAGGGGCTCAAGGTTCCTGCAATGCTGGTGGTGCCTACCAGGCACCATAGTAGGGCTTACGATAACCCTTACCCGCCAGCATATCCATGGGGGTTCACCCGCCATGGAAAAGTTTGAGGAAAGGGACATTGGAGGCCCATAGTGGGCCCCTTTCCCCTCAGCCCCCAGATATGGGACCTGACAGAGCGTCCGCTTCCCCCCTTCCGCTCCAAAACCACCGAGATAATCTGCGGCGTACCCCAAGGCTCATCCCTCAGCCCAACACTGTTCAACATCTACATGGCACCATTCGCCCACGTCGCCTGACAGCACGACCTAAACATCATCTCCTACGCCGACGACAGCCAGCTGATCCTCTCGCTCACCAAGGACCCCCACACAGCCAAAACCAACCTCCACGAAGGAATGAAGGCTGTCGCCGACTGGATGAGGGACAGCCGACTGAAGCTGAACTCGGACAAGACAGAGATCCTCATCTTCGGCTCAACCCCATCTGCCTGGGACGACTCCTGGTGGCCAAAGGCACTAGGAGCACCCACCAACCACGCATGAAACCTAGAGATTATCCTCGACCCCACACTCTTCATGACAAAGCAGGTCAACGCCGTCACCTCCACCTGCTTCAATACCCTCTGCATGCTTCGCAGGATCTTCAAGTGGATCCCCACCGTAACTAGAAGGACGGTCACCCAAGCCCTAGTCAGCAGTAGACTGGGCTATGGCAACGCACTCTACGCAGGAGCCCCGGCCAAACTCCTGTCACGACGGCAACGCATCCAGAATGCCTCCGCACGACTGATCCTCAACATACCCCGCCACAGCCACATCACAACCCACCTGAAAGACCTGCACTCGCTCCCCATCAACAAGAGGATAACCTTCAAGCTCCTCACCCATGCACACAAGGCACTCCACCACACCGGACCGGCGTACCTCAACAGACGACTCGGCTTCTACACCCCCGCCCGTCAGCTCCGCTCCACAGACCACGCCCTCGCCATTGTCCCCCACACCCGAAGAGTGACCACTGGTGGCAGATCATTCTCCCACCTCGCCACCAAAGACATGGAACACCCTCCCCATCGGCCTACGACAAACCGAAGATCTTCTAACCTTCAAGAGACTCCTCAAGACCTGGCTCTTCGATCAGTAGCAGTCCCCCCCTCCCCCCAGCGCCTTGAGACCCTCACATGTATGTAGCGCGCTTTACAAATGCTATGATTGATTGATTGACATGTCAGTTTTTATATTGCGGCAGATGATGCAGCCAGCAGCACCTGCTGCAATGTAAAAGATAGGCACTGCGAACGCCATAGTGGCGGTTGCATTGTAATGCCTATCGTCGGGCCGCCACCTTGAAGGCCAGCGATCCCATTCCTCGATTCGATGGCAGACGGACTGAAGTTCCCATGAGGCACAGGAACAACAACAATAGAAGGGGGCTCCCCGTAGGGTTTCTTAGAGATATAGGCAGGCCAAGGGGGAAGAACAACTGTATAGAGAAAAATAGAAGGTACCCTGCCAATTACTTATAGAGGTCCCAGCTAGGGGATCCTACTGTGATAAAGTGAGGGGGTGGTTAGCCCAGAGGCTGAGGCTGCACAGGACAAAACTAAGTCATTCCAAACAAACTCAACAACATGTTTTGAAAAAATACATATTTTTTTATTTTTCTCTTCTTAAATATATTCAAAAGACATACATGTATAAATTTAAATAGTCAGTGATATTTCGCAAAACACATAGACAAAATTCTTTTCAGGATTAAGATCTGCCCACACTTCAAACAAACTACCACACTCATTCACACAGGGATTTTCCTAACTACGATAGAAACATTCAACTCTCATTCATCCATTCTTATAGTCCTGGCGTAGACAACAATAGATCTTAAATAAGTTGCCTAAAACGGGGGGTTCAACCAGGAAGGTGGTATTAATACGGGTCCTGATGTATTTGGAACGGGTTGCCGTATTCCTGGGACAACGTGCCGACGCGCGTTTCGGTGGAAAGCCAATATGGCCGCACCTTCGTCAGGGCCAAGGTAGTATGCTGGGCAGGGGTAAGGAGTAAAAATCTAGAAGTAAAAAAGTCATGTCTTAGTTCTGCATTTTTGATAAGCTCACACAAAGAAGACATATTCCATCATTTCATTTTACTTGAATTTCTATCACTCTACTGAACATTTATGAGGCGAGTTGATTCAATACATGCCAGGATGACATTTTTGACACTGTGCAGTAACAGACCACCTGAAGACACTCCCCAAGTTAGAATTCCCTGTTTCGTGGAATCCAAAGAAGGCATACAGATAGCCTTAGCCAAATGAGTAGTAGAATTTATATTACAACATCATACAACATCATACACCTTTTTTCTAATCTCACATACTTAGTTTCACCCACCTAAGACCTCTTGTTTCAGCAAGACAGTTTTTCATTTATATTTTTAATCAAAGAAGGTTGCTAATAGGAAAAGACGGGAATTATTTTCAACAGAAGGGTAACCAGGTCGTATTATCTACCTAGCACAGATTATAGCTATTTAGAACATGATATTATACCTGATAGTTTACTTTCATGAACGTTACCTGTTTAGTGAGGCACAGGGTCAGACTGATTTGCATATAGCCATGTCTGAACTGGGGTGGCAGAGTGGGCTAAAGAAAGGTGATGGATTAAACCCAGATCTTTTGACTGGGTGTGAGTGTTTGATTGATTCAGATGCTCCGTCCATCACCACCCCCTTTTGTACCGCTTTTGGCCGCCATAATTGTGGCAGGGTATACTCAGACGTGAGTCCCTTGCTCACTTTGCCACTGGATTCAAGCAAGCCGGGCTGAAGACGGCTGGAATGCCAGAAACCGGTCCTCGGAAGCTTGTTTCCGGTCCAGGGAAGACATGGCTTGGCAGTTCGGGCTGGACTGTTCCCATGAGGCACAGGGTCAGACTGATTTGCATATAGCCATGTCTGAACTGGGGTGGCAGAGTGGGCTAAAGAACGGTGATGGATTAAACCCAGATCTTTTGACTGGGTGTGAGTGTTTGATTGATTCAGATGCTCCGTCCATCACCACCCCCTTTTGTACCGCTTTTGGCCGCCATAAGTGTGGCAGGGTATACTCAGACGTGAGTCCCTTGCTCACTTTGCCACTGGATTCAAGCAAGCCGGGCTGAAGACGGCTGGAATGCCAGAAACTGGTCCTCGGAAGCTTGTTTCCGGTCCAGGGAAGACATGGCTTGGCAGTTCGGGCTGGACTGTTCCCATGAGGCACAGGGTCAGACTGATTTGCATATAGCCATGTCTGAACTGGGGTGGCAGAGTGGGCTAAAGAACGGTGATGGATTAAACCCAGATCTTTTGACTGGGTGTGAGTGTTTGATTGATTCAGATGCTCCGTCAAGTCAAGTCAAGTCATAGAATTTATATAGCGCACTACATACCCAGAGGGTTTCAAGGCGCTTAGGAAGGGGGGGAGGATTACTTGTCAAATATCCACGTTTTAAGTTGCTTTCTGAATGCCAGGTGGTTCTGGGTAAGGCAAAGGTAAGCGAGGAGTGAGTTCCATGTTTTAGCAGCCAGGTATGAAAAGGATCTGCCTCCCATGGTGGTCTTGTTGATGCGAGGTACAGTGGCGAGGGCTTGGCTGGAAGAACGTAGTTGGCGGGAGGGGGTGTAGAAGGACAGTCGTGAGTTGAGGCATTCTGGACCGATGTCGTAGAGTGATTTGTGTGCGTGGGTAAGCAGTCGGAAAGTGATCCTCTTATTGATGGGTAGCCAGTGGAGGTCTTTAAGGTGACCAGAGATGTGTTCGTTGCGTGGGATGTCTAATATGAGTCTGGCTGAGGCGTTTTGGATTCGTTGGAGTTTCTTCTGGAGTTTTGCGGTAGTACCTGCGTAGAGGGTGTTTCCGTAGTCCAGCCGGCTCGTGACCAGAGCGTGGGTGACTGTTTTCCTTGTTTCGGAGGGGATCCAGCGAAATGTTTTTCTGAGCAAGCGAAGAATGTTGAAGCAGGAGGAGGATACGGCGTTGACTTGTCTGTTCATTGAGAGTGAGGAGTCCAGGATGACGCCTAGGTTCCGTGCGTGGTCTGTCGGGGTGGGTGCTTTTCCGAGGGCTTCCGGCCACCAGGAGTCGTCCCATGCAGAGGGGGATGTACCTAAGATGAGGACTTCTGTTTTGTCTGAGTTCAGTTTCAG
Source organism: Lissotriton vulgaris (assembly GCF_964263255.1). Classification (NCBI taxonomy): domain Eukaryota; kingdom Metazoa; phylum Chordata; class Amphibia; order Caudata; family Salamandridae; genus Lissotriton; species Lissotriton vulgaris. The sequence goes on along the minus strand of NC_141689.1, from coordinate 1,019,886,413 downwards.
ACGGCTTTGTTTCATCCATTCGGCGACTTCTTTCATTCCTTCGTGTAGGTTAGTTTTGGCGGTGCTGGGGTCCTTGGTGAGAGAAAGGATCAGTTGAGTGTCATCCGCGTAAGAGATGATGTTGAGGTTGTGTTGGCGGGCGATGGCCGCGAGGGGGCTCATGTATACGTTGAAGAGGGTGGGACTGAGTGAGGATCCTTGAGGTACGCCGCAGATGACTTCAGAGGCCTCGGACTTGAATGGTGGGAGGCGGACTCTCTGGGTTCTTCCGGTGAGGAACGAGGTGATCCATTCAAGTGCTTTTCCTTGGATTCCGATGTTATTGAGGCGTTGTAAAAGGGTGCTGTGGCAGACTGTGTCGAATGCTGCAGAGAGGTCAAGGAGCATGAGGGCGACTGTGTCTCCATTGTCCAGTAGAGTTCGAATGTCGTCTGTTGCTGCGATGAGGGCGGTCTCAGTGCTGTGTTTTGCTTGGAAGCCAGATTGTGAGGGGTCGAGGGATTTGTTGGCTTCGAGGAAGGCGGCGAGCTGGTTGTTGACAGCTTTCTCGATGACTTTGGCCGGGAATGGAAGAAGCGAGATGGGGCGGTAATTTTTGAGTTCGGTGGGGTCCGCTGTGGGTTTTTTCAGAAGGGCGGTGAGTTCAGCGTGTTTCCAGTCTTCCGGGAAGGTGGCGGAGTTGAGGGAGCAGTTGATGACGTCTCGGAGGTGCGGTGCTACGACGGAGTCAGCTTTGTTGAAGATGTGGTGAGGACATGGGTCTGTGGGGGATCCTGAGTGGATGGAATTCATCAGGCGGATGGTGTCCTCAGTGGAGATTGGGTTCCAGTCGTTAAGGGTGTTCACGGGGGGAAGATGATCAGCAGATGGTAGGGTGGGTTGGTTTCCAGGTTGGTTGTCAAAGCTGTTGTGGATGTCTGCAATCTTGTTGTGGAAAAATGAGGCTAGGGAGTCGCAGAGGGTTTGAGAGGGGGTGATGTCGTTGGAGTTGGCCGAGGGATTTGAAAATTCCTTGACGATGTTGAAAAGTTCCTTGCTGTTGTGAGCGTTGTTGTCAAGTCGATCCTTGAATGCTGTTTTCTTGGCTTTTCGGATTAGTTGGTGGTGAGTGCGGGTGGCGTTTTTGAAGGCGTCCTTGGTGCTGGTGGTTGGGTCTTTTTTCCAGGCCTTTTCACGGGAGCGGCAGAGTTTCTTGGACTTCTTGAGATCATCGTTGAACCATGAGGCCTTCTTGTTGCCAGGTTTACTTTGACGTTTTTTCAGTGGTGCTAGGGTGTCAGCGGTGTTGGATAACCATAGGGTGAGGTTGGCGGCGGCTTCGTTAGCGTTAGAAGAGAGGGCTGGGGTGTTTTGAAGGAGCGATGCGGAGATTTGGTCCGTGGTGATTTTGTTCCAGTTTCTTTGCAGGGTAGGTTGGAGGTGGATGCTGGGTTTACGTTTGTTGTAGGTGAAGTGAACGCAGCTGTGGTCAGTCCAGAGGAGGTCCGTGGTGTGGCTGAAGGAGACATGGTTGCTGGATGTGAAGATGGGGTCGAGTGTGTGACCTGCGATGTGGGTGGGGGAAGTGACTAGTTGTTTGAGTCCGAGGTTGGCGAGGTTGTCCACGAGGGTGGCGGTGTTGCGGTCGTTGATCTTTTCGAGGTGAAAGTTGAGGTCTCCCAGAAGGATGTAGTCTTTGGAGGGGAGCGCGTGTGGGGTGATGAAGTCCGTGATGTCTTCACTGAATTTTGCGCGGGGTCCTGGTGGTCTGTAGAGGAGGGTGCCTCTGAGTGTGGTTTTGGGGTCGATGTGGATCTGGAAGTGAAGGTGTTCGGAGTTGGCGAGGTTGGCGTCAGAGCTGGTTGATATGCGGATTGATTTCTTATGGACGATAGCGATTCCTCCTCCTGTGTGGCTGGTACGGTCTTTGCGAGTGATCTTATAGTCTTCAGGGATGGCAATGGTGATGTCTGGTGCGGAGGAAGCATTCATCCATGTTTCCGTGAGGAAGGCGATGTCCGGGGAAATGGTGTCTAGTAGATTCCATAGGTCAATGGCGTGCCTGTGGACTGATCGGGTGTTGAGGAGGATGCATTGTAGGTGGTTGGGGTCGGGAATCTGTGGTGCGGTCGTAGCGGAGATCTTGTCGGTGCCGCTGAATTTGCAGGAGAAGCAGGAGAAAGGTCCATGGGTGTGTCCAGGAGCGGCTTGGACGCAGTTGGGGGCGCGACCGGGGTTAAGGGCTAGGAGGGTGGCGGCATCGTAGATAATGCGGGGGGCTGGGCAGCACGAGGGGCAGGGGGTCTGGCGCTGGGCGCGGTCCAGGCGCGGACGGGCGTAGACAGGCTTACCTTTGGCGCACCTTCGGCGCGGCCGAAGCGCGTGGACGCTGCGCGTGGGACCATTGGCCATAAATGGATGGTGGGGGGGGAGGGGCGAGGGCGTCTCAGCTGGGAGGCGGGTCGGGCACACGAGGACGACAACAAACACGCAAAATGGAGGCGGGGGGAGGAGCAGAGCGGAGCGCTATTGACAAATGCGCAGTCAATGTACACAAGCAAAAATGAAGTCACTAAACAAGCAGAAATTGAAAGTTACAGCGCTATTTAGGCAAAGCGCTATGCAAGCTATCACTAAACAAGCAGAAATTGAAAGTTACAGCGCTATTTAGGCAAAGCGCTAGACAGGCACACAGCACGCGAAAAACAATGCAAATTTGAGAGGGCTTCTGACACGGAGCAGCGCTACGATACCAGGTGTCTGCCAGGGAGCGACCACTCCGACCGTGAGGAGGAGCGAGTCACAGGGTCTGCAGGGCGAGGAACGCTTTTACAAGTTAGTGGGAGGGCGTCTCAGCTGGGAGGCGGGTCGGGCACACGAGGACGACAACAAACACGCAAAATGGAGGCGGGGGGAGGAGCAGAGCGGAGTGCTATTGACAAATGCGCAGTCAATGTACACAAGCAGAAATGAAGTCACTAAACAAGCAGAAATTGAAAGTTACAGCGCTATTTAGGCAAAGCGCTATGCAAGCTATCACTAAACAAGCAGAAATTGAAAGTTACAGCGCTATTTAGGCAAAGCGCTAGACAGGCACACAGCACGCGAAAAACAATGCAAATTTGAGAGGGCTTCTGACACGGAGCAGCGCTACGATACCAGGTGTCTGCCAGGGAGCGACCACTCCGACCGTGAGGAGGAGCGAGTCACAGGGTCTGCAGGGCGAGGAACGCTTTTACAAGTTAGTGGGAGGGCGTCTCAGCTGGGAGGCGGGTCGGGCACACGAGGACGACAACAAACACGCAAAATGGAGGCGGGGGAGGAGCAGAGCGGAGCGCTATTGACAAATGCGCAGTCAATGTACACAAGCAGAAATGAAGTCACTAAACAAGCAGAAATTGAAAGTTACAGCGCAATTTAGGCAAAGCGCTATGCAAGCTATCACTAAACAAGCAGAAATTGAAAGTTACAGCGCTATTTAGGCAAAGCGCTAGACAGGCACACAGCACGCGAAAAACAATGCAAATTTGAGAGGGCTTCTGACACGGAGCAGCGCTACGATACCAGGTGTCTGCCAGGGAGCGACCACTCCGACCGTGAGGAGGAGCGAGTCACAGGGTCTGCAGGGCGAGGAACGCTTTTACAAGTTAGTGGGAGGGCGTCTCAGCTGGGAGGCGGGTCGGGCACACGAGGACGACAACAAACACGCAAAATGGAGGCGGGGGAGGAGCAGAGCGGAGCGCTATTGACAAATGCGCAGTCAATGTACACAAGCAGAAATGAAGTCACTAAACAAGCAGAAATTGAAAGTTACAGCGCTATTTAGGCAAAGCGCTATGCAAGCTATCACTAAACAAGCAGAAATTGAAAGTTACAGCGCTATTTAGGCAAAGCGCTAGACAGGCACACAGCACGCGAAAAACAATGCAAATTTGAGAGGGCTTCTTGTGGAAAAAGGTAGGGCTAAGACCTTTCTCAAGATTTGCCCGGCGCTAACCGCCCTTGTACCATTCAAGTTTACCAAGCAATGAGGCAGGCGCCGGAGACCAGAAGGCAGGAAACAGAAGTTTTATTCCGACGGAGCAGAACACATCAGATCAGACAACAAGGTATCATCTCGAGGTGCTCTAACAGCCTCTCGGAGGCCTGGCCTCTTATACACTGGTTTATGGCATGTGACCTTTCTTTAATACAATCAGATCTTTGTAAAGCAAGAAAAAGACATCCCCGTAATCCTAGTGTCAATCCCACCCCCATATACCTTCACAATAGAGGTCCTCAACCTGCTGATAAGAGGAGGGGACCATCACGCAGCTGAGTGTTCCGTCGAGTCTTAGGATGTGTGCGCCTGATCATATCACAGGGGGGTGGGGAGGCCTGGATCAATAGAGGGTCCTTTGAAGGAGAGCGACCTCATACAATAAAGGGCAGTAAATGATATCTCCCGGCTTAGGCAATGGCCTCGGACCTGTGTGGACAGTCGGACACGGGGTGAGGGGCCATCAATGGAGTGGTATTCATGCTGCGTGGACAATCCAGCGCAGGAGGGAGGTTTATCAACAGAGGGGCATTCATGGGAGGAGAGGAGGTGTTGGTCAGGCGTTGGCGTGACTCCCAAGGACAGGGTCATGCAGAAGGGTCATGCTCATAAGGAGGAGGAGGGAGGGGGAGCCAGGGTGCGCGGAGGATGCTTGCTGGGTCAGAGGGACGTGCTGGCGATTCGATCGTGGACAGGGAGACCATGATACCTAAAATGGCTGCCGTGCTCGTAGTAAATAGGTGACCTAGAATAGCCGCCGTGCATGTAGTACATAGGTGACAAGCTGGCGCAGATGATGTTCAGATCGCAAATTAAAATTCCACAGTCCTCCCTTTTAACATATCTCGCCAACTTGTCAGTTTGGATTTATCCCCATAAGGCCACGTATTTCTACTTCATAGAGGGGACTCATGTGCTCATTTCGGAAGTCCAAAGTCTTTGGGCACATACAGTTAGAAACAAGGCCGCACAAAGGTGGCAGACATTGGATACCTAAACAACACCCACATAAGATCACAACAGGTATCAGCACGAAGGAAAACAACCTCCAACCCCAATTCTTCAAAGTGTCCCAAAACCAGTTCCCAAGCGACCATCCTTCTTGTTCTTGGTGAACCTCTGAGGAAAGTCTGTGGAGGTGTTCAATGGCTTTGTAGACTGAAGGCGAGTTGTCAGGCACGTATGTGCAGCAGCTGGATCCGATGATGCGGCATGCTCCTCCTCGGTTGGCTAGGACCACGTCTAGGACAAGTCTATTTTGAAGGGTCACAAGGCGGACCGCCTGAAGTTCCGCAGTGTTGTTGGCGAGGATACCGGCAGTGATGTTGATCGTTGTTTCTACTGCCTGGGTCAGGTGCCGGATAGCACGGCTGTTTGCCATTGGGCCCCACAGAGGAACAAGTCCCTTTGCTGCATCTAGGAACTGTGCTCCGGTGGAGTCGGCTTGTCCAACGTCATCTGCACGCCTCTGTCGGTGATGGTTGGCAGGGGCTACATATGTGGGTGGAAGAACGAAGGCAATGTAACATGCGCCCTTCCAACCTCTCGGGAGCCAGGTGTAAGCTTTGGTGCCACACACAAAGTACATGTTCGGAGAAGCAACAAAGGAAGGGGGGTCAGCTGAGTCCAATGTTCTGGTGATTCGGCAGGCGCTGTGACCCACCAGTTGCGTTCCCTGGCCTTCTAGGCACACAAGGCCGGTGACATTGATAACAGACAGGGCCACAGTCAGAGTGGCGGTAGTTTGTTTTTGCAGATGAGAGAAGGTGGTTCTGGCTGGATTGTGGAGCACCTGTACTTCGACTCGTTCCTTGGCTGGAATGTCTTTGAGGAAGGTGGCGCCGGCGAGCGCAGGACACAGGGCAGTAGGAGTCTTTCCTGTTTTGTTCAGCCAGAACCCAGAGTAGAAGTGTGACACTGTCCGGCTGGAGGTGGCGTTGTCCTTGTGGCTCTCTTGCATGAGGATCAGCCAGGCGAGGCAAGAGCCGTGAACTGAGAAGGGTGAAGGGATGAAGGGAATAGAGTGTCCAGTGGCATGCGGGAGCAACCCGCAGATCCAACAGTTCGTAGCATTCGCAGCAAGGTTGTGTTGGTGCAACAGTTGCACGAAGGAATTGTTCCAGAATTCCCTGCGCCTTTCTCGGAGCTGAGGCGACAGAGAGATTAGGTGATGCTCTTTCAGGGGGGTCGGCTGTGCAGTAGGTAGCAATGCCTCATGAGCCGGTGTGCTTTCCTCCAGAATCCAGAAGGAGGTCATGAGGAGGAGGCAGAAGAGGAAGACAATGAGGAGTGCGATTGTCTTTGATTTGTGCAAGTTGTCAGTCTTTGGATTTCTATACTGGGTATTTCCTGTTGCTTCCATCATCTTCTTATCTGGCGCTTCCATCATCTTCTTATCTGGCGCTTCCATCACCTTCAAGGGGGCTCGGTAGCGGGCAGAACCACAGACTTCGTTTAGCTTCTCTCCCGGCAACCCTTGATTGTGTTTAGGTCACCGTTCTGAGATTTAACTTAGTCCGTGGCCTACTTAGCCGAAACTCCCTCCTTTCGACGCAGGAAATACCCTTCTCTGGATGGCACAGTGGGATCAGAGAATTTTGCAAGTTCGAGTGCCTCAGTATCGGGATAACAGTCCAATATCGGTCGGTCTTTGCTCAGGAGCTCTTCTTGGGTGCTGACGTTTTCTGTCGTGGCCAGGTTTGCAGAGACCTTTCGGCAATGATGCGCGTGCAGCCAGTGCTTCTTCCCCTCCACTCGGAGTGCCGTTCGGGTGGTGATCAGCACTTGCCAGGGGCCCGTCCACCGAGGTTCCAGACTCTTGGTTCGCTGGAAATTTCGTATCAATACGAAATCTCCCGGTTGGATGTCGTGGCCGGGGCCCCTGGAAGCATCGGGGATGGCCTGCTGCACCTGTTGATGAATGACAGACAACGTTTTAGTTAACTTGCACAAATAATCAGACAGTAGGACGTCCGGGACGTCATGAATGGAGGTCGGTTTGGGAGCAGTCCAGAGATTCATCGGTCGCCCAAACACGACCTCGTAGGGGGTCAGATGGTGCTTGGTGGGAGTGGAGCGCATCGATAACAAGGCCAGTGGGAGGGCATCCGGCCAGTTAAGTCCAGTGGTGGCCACTATTTTTGCCAGTTTCAGCTTCAGTGTGGCATTATGGCGTTCCACTAGACCGGCGGATTGGGGGTGGAAGACCGCATGAAACCGCTGCTTCACCCCCAACCCCTTTAGGATTAATTGGATAACCTCAGCTATGAAGTGGGGGCCATTGTCGCTCCATAAAATTCGGCAAAGGCCATAGCGAGGGAAGAATTCTTTCAGTAGTACTTTGGCAGTAGTCATGGCAGTGTTGTCACGGGTTGGATAGGCCTCTACCCATTTACTGAAGGCACATACAATGACTAGTACATACTTCAGGTTTTGGCATCTCTCTAGTTGGATGTAATCCATCTGAAGGACCTCAAAGGGGTGATTGGGGGTCCCAAACCCTCCCCGGGGCACTACAGTTCCTTTCCCGGGGTTGTGTTGCAGGCAGATAAGGCACTGCTGAACTAGGCGTCTGGCTGAGTCGGGGATTTTGTCATTGTGCCAGACTTTGGAAATGAGTTCGATCATGGGTGCAGATCCTATGTGTGCGGGGGAATGTGCCATTGTCAGTATGGGGATCAGGTATGAGTCGGGCAGCAACCATTTGTTTGCATCCTTCGTTCGCCAGCAACCCTCTTCGTCCTTCAAACCCACCCTTGCCCACTTAGTCAGTTCGTGAGGGGTGCTGGCCGACTGTATGTCTCTGATCATTTCCCTTGTGTCACTCCATTTTTCTGCTTGTGACCTGGTCACATATATGCGTGTCACCGTCCTATTCTCAGCTGTGGTTCGTGCAGTGATGTCGGCTAATGCATTCCCTTGTCCGACTAAGTCTGTCACCCTTTTGTGTGCCTGACATTTGATCACCGCTAATCGTTTGGGGAGGAGAACTGCCTCAATCAGAGCGGAGACTAAATCTCCGTGGAGGATTGGGGTACCGTGGGACGTCAGGAATCCCCTCTCCCTCCACAAGAGCCCAAAATGGTGGACCACTCCGAAGGCATACTGGCTGTCCGTATATACGTTCGTGGTGGTCCCTGCGGCTATGATGCATGCTCGGGTGAGGGCTATCAGCTCTGCTGCCTGGGCAGATCGTTGTGTGATGCAGGCTGTCTCAACTACTGTTCGGGCTGTCGTGACTGCATAGGCAGCTGAAGTGGTGCCATCTGGGAGTTTGATGCATGAGCCGTCCACCCATAGCTCTCCATCGGGGTCAGTGAAAGCAGTGTCTCGGAGGTCAACCCTACTCCTAGTCTGTTCGTCTGTGAGGGTCACACAGTCGTGTATGGGAGGAACGTCGGGGTCGTTCTCAGGCAGGGGTAACAATGTGGCAGGATTCAAAGTCGTGCATCTCTTTAGTGTGATGTGGGGTGCAAGCAGAGTCAACTCGTACCCTGTCAGTCGTGCGCTAGTCAGGTGTTGGGTCTTTGTCTGGTTCAAAAGGGTGTCTACTGCATGGGGCACTAATACAGTGAGGGAGTTGGAAAGTACAATTCCCTCGCTCTGACGGATAGAGACAGCAGCGGCAGCTACTGCTCGAAGGCAGGCAGGTAAGGCTCTGGCCACAGGATCAAGAGTGGCGGAGAAGTAGGCACAAGGGCGCTGCTTAGGGCCAATTGATTGAGTCAGGACAGACAATGCGCATCCCTCCCTTTCGTGGGTGAAGAGGGAGAAGGGTTTGGAGTAATCCGGCGTTCCGAGGACGGGTGCTGAGCAGAGTGCATCCCGCAATTCCTTAAAGGAGGCTTGACACTCAGTGGTCCAAGGAAGCGGGGAGGGGACATCTTTGGTCAGCAGGGCAAGTAATGGTTTCACAATGAGGCTATAATTAGGCAACCACTGTCTGCAAAAAGAGGTTAGGCCAACCAAAGAGCGGACCTGTTTTTGTGTTTTTGGGATGGGGGTGTCTAGGATGGTTTGGATTCGGTCAGGGGTAAGTTTCCTCCCTTCTTTGGACAGAAGATGGCCTAGGTAAGTCACCTGTGGCTGACAGAACTGCAACTTCTTTTTGGAGACTTTATGGCCATTTTCTGCAAGGAAGTGTAGGAGTTGGACAGTGGCTGTCGTTGCAAGCGGGGTGGTGTCGGCCGCCAAAAGGATATCGTCGACATATTGGATCAACACCACTCCCTCTGGTAGCTGGAAGGCATCCAGCTGTCTTTTGAGGGCCTGGCTGTAAATGCTGGGACTTTCAGTGTACCCCTGGGGAGCTCTACAAAATCGGTACGAGCGGGATTTTAAAGTGAAGCCGAAGAGGTAACGGCTGTCTGGATGGATGGGGATAGAGAAAAACGCGTTCTTAAGGTCGATAACAGTGAAGGTGGTGGCGGTGGACGGGATGAGGGTCAAAATGGTGGTGATATCAGAGACTACGGGATATTGGGGTACAACTACTTTGTTAATCTCTCGCAAGTCGATGATGAAGCGGTACGCTTTCTCATCTCCTTCACCTTGCTTCTTAACAATAGGTAGGATTGGGCTGTTGCAGACGTTACTAACCACCTCTTCAACCACTCCTGCATCTACCAGAGACTGAATGATCGCTACCAGTGCCTTCTCACCCTCTGGGGATATCCGATATTGCGGGAGTTTCGGGAGCATAGCGTCCTGTCGTACAGTTATGTGAATAGGATCAATCATCATTCGTCCCACATCAGAGTCATTTTTGGCCCACAGGTACGGAGGCAGGGTGTCAAGCAAGGACAGGTCAGCGTCAGTTATGGAGCACATGTGTCGCGGGGGAGGGGACCTGGGCATGTCTGGGTTGTCGTACAGGATGACTCGTATTCCATCTGGGGAACACCTAATGGTAGCTCGAAAATGCTTCAGTAAGTCAATGCCCATAATGGCGTCAGGGGAGTTGGAGGAGAGTAGGAATGTCGCGTCAGCAGTGTTGTTTTCTAGGTCAAAGGTAATAGGTACGGACAGGGGGTTAGTGGAGGGCGTCCCGTCGAAACCTATCGACGTTATGTGTGAGCCAGACAAGGGTGCCCTTGGAATCAGTCGTTTTGATAACACACTACGTGTCGCCCCAGTGTCTACCAAGAATGGAGACTCTGTACCCAAGACCTTAGCGGTGACATAAGGACCTTGCTGGTCAACACAGAGCTCGACTGGATCCCTCCCTTGCCCCTGGCAGTCCTATGCAAAATCGGGGGCATTTTCACCTTCGGATAGCTGATATTGGTTCTGTCGGGGACGGTCAAATGTGTTCAGTCTTCCTGATCTGTCATTGTTGGTGTCGTTGGAGTTCCCTCGTCCCTGTACTCTATTCCTCGGACCACCTGCCACATCCCTGGAATCCCTATTTCTATTCATCTCTAGCAGAACCGGACACTGGGTTTTCCAATGGCCGAACCCTTTGCAGAAGGCGCATTGGTCATTGCTAATGTCTCTCCGTCCAGTGTGGGATGTTGGGGTGTGATCTTTAGGAGGTAGATCTCTGGGGGTGTTTGATTGGTAGTTCCCCCTTTGATGTTCCCGTCCTAGCGCTATACCCTGTATCTGGGCTATCATTACCCTTTCCTTTAAATCTTTCTTCTTTTTCTCGGACGCCCTATCATTCTCATTCTTTTGGTGCTCGTAATACTGAGCCATCTGAAGGATAGCTGCAGGTTTGGAGGCCCCCCAACTACTCTCACTCGTCTGCAGTTTTTGGGAGACTTCTTGTGTTAGTCCCTTTACATAATTTTGCACAAACAGGTGCTGTCCGGTTGCGGTGGTCATGTCTTGGCCACTGTAGTCGGAGAACACTGTCTCAAATCGGGAGAAGTATTCTGACACATCTTCCTGGGGTTTCTGTCGACAGGCCGTGACTATCGACCAGTCTACTTTTCTTTCCGGGACCAGTGTTTTTAATTTCTGAACTATTTTATCTGGGAGTTCCAGTATGTCCTTCACTGGTTTACTCCCCGGCTCTCGCTGTCTATCTAGTTTACCGAGTTGGTCCCAGGTATGTCCAAACAGATCCGTGTGGTCAGCCTTCCGGATTTGCTTCCACACGTCAGCCGGCAGACATAACCCAAAGAACAAGTCAATATCTGCTAAAGTCATTATTGTCGAACCCAAGGCTGTGCCTAATTCGGTATAAAATGCTGTCGGGTTCTTTCTTAAGTCGGGCAGGGTTTGCTTAAAGGTTAGGATATCTTGTCGGTCCCATGGTTGGTAAACCCAATTGTACACAACCCTTCCCTTTGCATTTTCGTTATTAATATCATCGCTCGTTCCCTGGCCCCGTGGCGGGATCCAGTAAGGAGCCGCTTCTCTGATAGGCATCATAGTATTGGCTACTTCTGCCGAGGTTGTTTCAGGGACCGTAACCTTGGCTTCTGGTTTCTGTTCCGCGAGGTGGCGGAAGACCTCAAGCATTTGCATGAAGAGCTCCGTCGCCTCACGTTCAGTCCCATCTCCAACATTAAGCATGGGCGGAAAATCCGTTACGCTCGCGGATTTTGCGGATTTTCGGGAAATCCGCAATCCGCGAGATTTGCGGATTTCCCGCAAAATCCGCAAATTCGCACGCAGCGGATTTTTTTGGTGGCGCGCGGCGTTGGTGATACAATTTTTGCGGCGCGCGGCGTTTATCATCGTTTGCCGAGTTGTTTTTTTCGATAGTTTGCGAGTGCTGCGCCATTTTGGATCTTGCTGTGTGATCCCGCGGGAATTGGCGAGCGCGATTACGTCATCGCGGCTTGCCAGCGATAGTTTGTCAACGCGAGTACGGCGAGATCACGTCTCGCGGTACTTCGCAATTGCGAGATTTGAGATGCGGCGAGCGAAAATATAAATTTGCAATTCTGCACAAGAAATCCACCAGCAAGCAGCATAAACCTTCTAGAAATGATGATTTTTATGTGAATAACTCCTTAGTTTGACATTTGCCTGCACTTTTTTAGCAAGGAGTCCATTTTGGGGAGGGGGGCAGGGGGGTGGGAGGAAGGAAGTGCCCCATAGTCTTCAACTTCCTGTTCCTGTTCAGCAGGCTCCTCCCAGTGCTTTGTCCATCTCCTGGTCACTTTTCATTTGGATGTGGACCTGGAAGGATTACTTTTTGTGGATGCTGCTGGATCTTTGGATTTGAGGCCTTTTTGACTTTCTTTGGATCACTGTTGGATTAGAAATTTTACAAGTAAGTTTGTTTGGGGCATTACAGTTGCTGCAACTAAAATTTTGGGATCTTCGATTTTTGGGCTGTTTTGGGGCCTTTTGCCCAGGGGTACTCAGTGGTGGGTGGACTGATTCTTTCTGTGGGTTGTCTTGAACTTAAACATCATGGAGGCCATAGATGAATTGGGATTGTGCTGATTTTTCTGTGTTTTTCGATTTTTTTTTTTTGTAAAATTTTGTGTTTTTCGATTTTTGACCTGTTGTTGGGGCCTTGACCAGGGGTAGTGAGTGGTGCATGGGCCTAGTCTTTCTGTGGGCTGTCTTGAATTTAAACATCATGGAGGCCATGGATGGAATGGGATTGTGCTGATTTTGCAGTGTTTTTCGATTTTTGGGCCTGTACTTGTGGCCTTTTCACCAGGGGTATTTGAGTCTAGCATGGGCCTAGTCTTTCTGTGGGCTGTCTTGAATTTAAACATCATGGAGGCCATGGATGGAATGGGATTGTGCTGATTTTGCAGTGTTTTTCGATTTTTGGGGGTGTTCATGGGGAGGGACATGCCATGTGGCTGGTGGCCATTTTGAGTGCAGCTACAGGCACTGGCCATGTGCTGGCAGGCAAGTGGCCATTTTGAATGCAGGCTTTGTTGTTAGGCCTCCAACCATTTTGCCTACTTTTCAACCTTTATTTATGCCCAGGGGTAGTGAGTCTTGCATGGGCCTAGTCTTTCTGTGGGTTGTCTTGAATTTAAACATCATGGAGGCCATGGATTGAATGGGATTGTGCTGATTTTGCAGTGTTTTTCGATTTTTGGGTGTGTTCATGGGGAGGGACATGCCATGTGGCTGGTGGCCATTTTGAGTGCAGCTACAGGCACTGGCCATGTGCTGGCAGGCAAGTGGCCATTTTGAATGCAGGCTTTGTTGTTAGGCCTCCAACCATTTTGCCTACTTTTCAACCTTTATTTATGCCCAGGGGTAGTGAGTCTTGCATGGGCCTAGTATTTCTGTGGGTTGTCTTGAATTTAAACATCATGGAGGCCATGGATTGAATGGGATTGTGCTGATTTTGCAGTGTTTTTCGATTTTTGGGCCTGTACTTGTGGCCTTTTCACCAGGGGTATTTGAGTCTAGCATGGGCCTAGTCTTTCTGTGGGCTGTCTTGAATTTAAACATCATGGAGGCCATGGATGGAATGGGATTGTGCTGATTTTGCAGTGTTTTTCGATTTTTGGGCCTGTACTTGTGGCCTTTTCACGAGGGGTATTTGAGTCTAGCATGGGCCTAGTCTTTCTGTGGGCTGTCTTGAATTTAAACATCATGGAGGCCATGGATGGAATGGGATTGTGCTGATTTTGCAGTGTTTTTCGATTTTTGGGGGTGTTCATGGGGAGGGACATGCCATGTGGCTGGTGGCCATTTTGAGTGCAGCTACAGGCACTGGCCATGTGCTGGCAGGCAAGTGGCCATTTTGAATGCAGGCTTTGTTGTTAGGCCTCCAACCATTTTGCCTACTTTTCAACCTTTATTTATGCCCAGGGGTAGTGAGTCTTGCATGGGCCTAGTCTTTCTGTGGGTTGTCTTGAATTTAAACATCATGGAGGCCATGGATTGAATGGGATTGTGCTGATTTTGCAGTGTTTTTCGATTTTTGGGTGTGTTCATGGGGAGGGACATGCCATGTGGCTGGTGGCCATTTTGAGTGCAGCTACAGGCACTGGCCATGTGCTGGCAGGCAAGTGGCCATTTTGAATGCAGGCTTTGTTGTTAGGCCTCCAACCATTTTGCCTACTTTTCAACCTTTATTTATGCCCAGGGGTAGTGAGTCTTGCATGGGCCTAGTATTTCTGTGGGTTGTCTTGAATTTAAACATCATGGAGGCCATGGATTGAATGGGATTGTGCTGATTTTGCAGTGTTTTTCGATTTTTGGGCCTGTACTTGTGGCCTTTTCACCAGGGGTATTTGAGTCTAGCATGGGCCTAGTCTTTCTGTGGGCTGTCTTGAATTTAAACATCATGGAGGCCATGGATGGAATGGGATTGTGCTGATTTTGCAGTGTTTTTCGATTTTTGGGCCTGTACTTGTGGCCTTTTCACGAGGGGTATTTGAGTCTAGCATGGGCCTAGTCTTTCTGTGGGCTGTCTTGAATTTAAACATCATGGAGGCCATGGATGGAATGGGATTGTGCTGATTTTGCAGTGTTTTTCGATTTTTGGGGGTGTTCATGGGGAGGGACATGCCATGTGGCTGGTGGCCATTTTGAGTGCAGCTACAGGCACTGGCCATGTGCTGGCAGGCAAGTGGCCATTTTGAATGCAGGCTTTGTTGTTAGGCCTCCAACCATTTTGCCTACTTTTCAACCTTTATTTATGCCCAGGGGTAGTGAGTCTTGCATGGGCCTAGTCTTTCTGTGGGTTGTCTTGAATTTAAACATCATGGAGGCCATGGATTGAATGGGATTGTGCTGATTTTGCAGTGTTTTTCGATTTTTGGGTGTGTTCATGGGGAGGGACATGCCATGTGGCTGGTGGCCATTTTGAGTGCAGCTACAGGCACTGGCCATGTGCTGGCAGGCAAGTGGCCATTTTGAATGCAGGCTTTGTTGTTAGGCCTCCAACCATTTTGCCTACTTTTCAACCTTTATTTATGCCCAGGGGTAGTGAGTCTTGCATGGGCCTAGTATTTCTGTGGGTTGTCTTGAATTTAAACATCATGGAGGCCATGGATTGAATGGGATTGTGCTGATTTTGCAGTGTTTTTCGATTTTTGGGCCTGTACTTGTGGCCTTTTCACCAGGGGTATTTGAGTCTAGCATGGGCCTAGTCTTTCTGTGGGCTGTCTTGAATTTAAACATCATGGAGGCCATGGATGGAATGGGATTGTGCTGATTTTGCAGTGTTTTTCGATTTTTGGGCCTGTACTTGTGGCCTTTTCACCAGTGGTATTTGAGTCTAGCATGGGCCTAGTCTTTCTGTGGGCTGTCTTGAATTTAAACATCATGGAGGCCATGGATGGAATGGGATTGTGCTGATTTTGCAGTGTTTTTCGATTTTTGGGGGTGTTCATGGGGAGGGACATGCCATGTGGCTGGTGGCCATTTTGAGTGCAGCTACAGGCACTGGCCATGTGCTGGCAGGCAAGTGGCCATTTTGAATGCAGGCTTTGTTGTTAGGCCTCCAACCATTTTGCCTACTTTTCAACCTTTATTTATGCCCAGGGGTAGTGAGTCTTGCATGGGCCTAGTATTTCTGTGGGTTGTCTTGAATTTAAACATCATGGAGGCCATGGATTGAATGGGATTGTGCTGATTTTGCAGTGTTTTTCGATTTTTGGGGGTGTTCATGGGGAGGGACATGCCATGTGGCTGGTGGCCATTTTGAGTGCAGCTACAGGCACTGGCCATGTGCTGGCAGGCAAGTGGCCATTTTAAATGCAGGCTTTGTTGTTAGGCCTCCAACCATTTTGCCTACTTTTCAACCTTTATTTATGCCCAGGGGTAGTGAGTCTTGCATGGGCCTAGTCTTTCTGTGGGTTGTCTTGAATTTAAACATTATGGAGGGCATGGATGGATTGGGATTGTGCTGATTTTGCAGTGTTTTTCGATTTTTTTGTGCTCTATAACTGAACTGATGTTCCTCTGTCTTCCATTTTTTTTAGGTGCACAAGACTCAAGAGAACCACCAGTGCCAGGAAGAAGTCCTGCAGCGGTGTGTGTGTGCAGCATAACGTCACGCGACGTCACGTCTGGCCTCAGACAACTCTACAATTCGTGCAACTGCGGCCTGCTGTCTGACCTGCTCTGAAGAAGATGGCCCCGCCCCCAAAGAAAGTTCTCCGTAGCTCCTCTAGCAAGAAAGTTGCTAGTAAGGAGCAGAAGAAGCAAGTTACCAAGGAGGCTGGTGTGCCACCCGCCACTTTTTTTGGGAGCAAAAAAAAAAGTACGCCTGCAGCAGCAGGATCTGCTGGGGACCAAGCTGAGAGCAGCACCCCTGCTCCATTGGGTTCAGTGCCTCCACCACCACGCCAACTTAAGTCAAAGCCCTTGAGTGCTTCAGAGGCAGTCAGTGTACTTCTCCAATCACCATCGACCAGTGATGTTGGCTCATCGCAAGAAAGTAGCAGCAATGTCCCTGAATCAACACAGGTTGTTGTAACTCATCTGACAAGTGTTGACCAACCACAGCCGCAACAACAACACCATGTGCAAGTACACGCCCAAGTACATGTGGAAGGAGAGGCAGCAAAAGGAGATGCGCAAGCAAAGGTGCATGGAGGTTCACAAGTGCCCACAATAGTTGTTCCTCCCGAAGTAGGGGCACATTTGGAAATCGACAATGAAGCCGAGGTATCATTGGAAGCCACTCCTCCTGATGATCATTCATTGTCTTCCACATCCCTAGCAAGGAAAAGATCAAGGGGGGTGTCTACATCTTCTTCAAGCCCACCTCGTTCTGATGCAAGTGATCTGTCTTGGGAACCACAACTGCGGTCTGACAGTGAGGCACACCATGATCTGACACCGGTACCTAAGCGTAAAAGGAAGGTCGTCCAAAAACTCAAACCTATGGAGTGTGATGAGGCTCAACAAGAAGTGACAGATACTGCTGGTGATGAAGCCTCTCACGATGACGACGAGCCAGTCATCACAAAGGTCACTGCAGCCCCACCGGGCATGCAGCAAAGAGACATTTTGACCCTATCCCGAGAAGCTGCTGAGCGTGATGATGATGTCGGCGAGGAGGCAATGGAAATGGAATCATTAGATTTGGAGTTAAGTAGTACACCAAAACCTACCGCTTCCATATTTCTTCGCAAGAAGGTACCCACCTCGTCCTCGACCTCAATTCGTGGTGGTGAAAGTGCAAAACGTACTGAAGTTCGGCAATCCACATCCTCCACTTCATCTGTCATTAGCAGCAGGACCACCACCACCAGTATCGCCGCCTCCTCCGGCCCCCGAAGACATTTCAAGTCTCCAGTTTGGGACTTCTTTAGTGTTTGCCCAAAAAAGGAAAACGTAGCCATTTGTAGCCTTTGTAAGCTTCGATTAAGTCGTGGTAAGCTTGGTTCTAACTATGGTACCGGAGGCCAGAGAGGTCATCTTGAGAGAAGGCACGCTGTCCAATGGTTTCCGCACCTAGAGGCGGTCAAGAAAGCCGGAATTGCACGTAATGAAAACGTTGATTTGTCATCTGCTGATGACGAGGAGGTAGAAGAAGACGATTCAAACACTTCACTTACACCCAGTTCCCATGTCAGCAGCACACCCCATGGGAGCCACACTAAGAGTGTGGGAGAGAGTGAGACATCAATGCGGAAAAGTTCATCAGCGAGCGTAACTGGGTCGAAGAGATCATCATCATCCCGTAAATCATTGGTCCAGGGCAACATTAAAAAGATGTTGTTTACAGAAGCGCAATATGAACGCAACCACCCAATGACCCGTCTGTATAACACTAAGCTGGCTAAAATGCTAGCTCTGGACCTTCTCCCTTTTTCTTTTGTAGAAGGGGTTGGTTTTCTAGAATTAGTGACAGCGCTCTGCCCTAAATGGAAGGTTCCTAGCCGGTTCTATTTTGCCCGAGTTGCGGTTCCAGCACTACATGAAGATGTTCTGAAGGTGATTGGGGCAGCTTTGCAGAAGAGTGCTGTTCACACTATACATCTGACAACAGACATGTGGACCAGTGGCGCAGGCGCTGATTACATGTGCATCACTGCACACTGGGTCTCTTTTTCAGGGGCTAAAGCAAAGCTAAACTCAGGTGTTGACACTAACATTGTTTTTAAAGGTGCTCGGAAACATGCAACACTAGCCATGTTTGGTTTGGAGAAACGTCACACAGCAGAAAACATTTTGGATGTCTTTAACACAAAGGTCCTTAACTGTCTGTCCCCACTAAAACGCAAGGTTGGTTATGTTTCCACGGACAATGGCGCCAATATAGTTAAGGCCATGAGGGACGGTTACTATTTCAGAGTGCCGTGTTTGGCGCACTGTATAAACCTGGTTGTCCAAAAATTCTTGGGTAATAAACGCAGTGCAGCGTACAGTGTATTGGAGAACTGACGAAAAATTTTCAAGCATTTCAGGCATTCTTTTAAGGCCCGGAAGCAGCTGAGGAGCATGCTATATCAATGTCAAATGCCAGTGAAAGCACTCATCCAGGAGGTGGTAACACGTTGGAACTCAACCTTCTACATGCTTGAGCGTCTGTATGAGCAGTATACGCAACTCGATCAATATTTCTTGAAAGAGGGTATAGAGGAGCTGAGGATGGGTGGGCCACAATGGAACATAGTTGAAAGCCTAACACGCATGCTTCGTCCTTTTGAGGTCTTCACGCGTGCAGTCAGCAAGGAGGACTCTAATTTGGGAAAAGCTATCCCATTGTTGTACATGCTGGAGGACCAACTGAAGGAGGTGTGTTCTGTGTTTGGAAAAGATGACAAAAAGAAAGACTCTTTGCTTCTGGCTGAGCAATTATTAGAGCTCCTACAAGGTGATGAACGTCTTAAAAAGATCCACTCAGAACAGCATTACATTTGTGCTACTATTCTGGATCCACGCTACAAAAAGGCGCTGGCAGGCAGAGCATTCTTTCCTTTTGGTGATGAAGATGTTACAAAGTACAAACGTTGGCTAGCCTTGCCAGCCAAGAAGTTTGAAACAGAACGGCTGGAAATTGAAGGAAATGGCAGTACATCAGCAGGCCATCCCCAGTCAAAACAATCCACTTCTGCACCTGTGGCTGTGGCACAAGTGACCTCTCAGCCGTTAAAGACACCGGCAACCGGATCATCTGCACGAAAGACAACAGAAACATTGGAGGCTGAAGAGGATTGGCTAGCTCTGCGTGGGTTTGGTTCTCAAAAGGTCAGAGGCACAGCAAGAGCTACGCAAAGTGGAGGAACCTTGGAGGAGGACCTTGAGTCGATGGTGAAGGACTATCTGAATGACTCCACAGAGGTCTATGTTAATTCTGACCCATTGGCGTATTGGCATGGGAAAAAAGAATTGTGGCCACAGCTCACCAACCTGGCTTTAAACTACTTGTCTTGCCCACTCGCAAGTGTGTCTTCTGAACGGGTTTTCAGTGCGGCTGGTGGGATTGTAACTCCCAAACGGAGCCGCCTCTCGCCCAAAAATGTGGAGAGGTTAACAATGATCAAGATGAATCAGCACCTCATACCACCAGATTTCAGAGTACGAGAGAGCGTGCCGGATGAAGAGGAGGTGGCCAGCAACATAGATGAGGGAATTTCTACTCTGTCAGGTGGCACTGACCTCACCCTGGCTGAATTCGCAGAGTATGATGACGAAGCCTTATTCTTATTCCTGGACCGTGATACCGACTTCGAGCCCTGAAAATGAGACAACGAATCAATAACTTTCTTTTTCATCCTTATTCACTTTTATTCCTGTGTGTCTGTCTTTCTTTGTTGTGCACAGTTAATATAATTCAAACTTTAAACAGATAATCACAAAAACAAGCCCATCAGCAGAACTGTCTTCACTTGTTTGCTAATTTATTTGAAGGTGCCGCAGTCTGCATTCCTCAGGTTCACAAGTTCAGAAGAACATGCTCCTCTATCCTCCTCCTCCAGACTCCTATTTCCATCAAAGCAGAGGGCTGGTTTACGCCCAATGAAGAAAGACTCAGCACTTGTGGGGGTGTTGTTCTACCTCTTTGCAGGTGAGTTGACGGGTCTGGGGCCATTGCTGGGAAGCACTAAAAGTGGTTTGGACCAAATCCGAGGCGGAAAATTTTTTGTGTTTTTGATGACTTGCTTGCCTTTGAGGTGCTCTTAGGGGGGGGTTCCGTCTGTTTGTGGGTGAGTTTCGTGGTCTGAGAGCATTGCTGGGACACTCTAATCTTGATTGCATTTGCTTTTCAGGAAATCCGTCGTGCCAACCCCGACTTATGGCCTAGCTACGCAGCGCGTTTGGACCGAAGGCCCAGAAATATTGCAAGTATGAGATTTTGCTTTTGGCCTGTTTGGGGGTGTTATGCTTCTTGGCGGGTGGGTTGCCGGGTCTTGGGGCATTCCTGGGAAGGTCTAATACCGGGTAGAAGTGGTTGGGACAAAATCCAGGCCGATTTTTTTTTGGGCTATTTCTGACATTTTGCTCTATGTAGCGTTTTCGGGGGCCTGTTTGGGGGGCTTCCTGGTGTTTGTGGGTGAGTTTCGTGGTCTGGGAGCACTGCTGGGACACTCTAATCTTGATTGCATTTGCTTTTCAGGAAATCCGTCGTGCCAACCCCGACTTATGGCCTAGCTACGCAGCGCGTTTGGACCGAAGGCCCAGAAATATTGCAAGTATGAGATTTTGCTTTTGGCCTGTTTGGGGGTGTTATGCTTCTTGGCGGGTGGGTTGACGGGTCTTGGGGCATTCCTGGGAAGGTCTAATACCGGGTAGAAGTGGTTGGGACAAAATCCAGGCCGATTTTTTTTTGGCTATTTCTGACATTTTGCTCTATGTAGCGTTTTCGGGGGCCTGTTTGGGGGGCTTCCTGGTGTTTGCGGGTGAGTTTCGTGGTCTGGGAGCACTGCTGGGACACTCTAATCTTGATTGCATTTGCTTTTCAGGAAATCCGTCGTGCCAACCCCGACTTATGGCCTAGCTACGCAGCGCGTTTGGACCGAAGGCCCAGAAATATTGCAAGTATGAGATTTTGCTTTTGGCCTGTTTGGGGGTGTTATGCTTCTTGGCGGGTGGGTTGACGGGTCTTGGGGCATTCCTGGGAAGGTCTAATACCGGGTAGAAGTGGTTGGGACAAAATCCAGGCCGATTTTTTTTTTGGCTATTTCTGACATTTTGCTCTATGTAGCGTTTTCGGGGGCCTGTTTGGGGGGCTTCCTGGTGTTTGTGGGTGAGTTTCATGGTCTGGGAGCACTGCTGGCTATATATACTTTACTTTGCAAGAGGTTTGAAGCAAATCCATGGTGGCAGAGGGGACTTAGGGCCTAGCTGCAGAGCGCGCGCGGAGTGATTTGGGAAATTTGTGAAAAATTGACTAAGTCCCCATTTTTGTACTTTTGCTCTTTAGCTGTTTGGGGGTCTTCTACTCGTCTTCTCCTGGGTTGACGGCTCTGGGGCCATTGCTGGGAAGCTCTAATACCGGATAAAAGTGTTTTGGACCAAATCCCAGGCGGAATTTTTTGTGTGTTTTTGATGACTTGCTTGCCTTTGAGGTGCTCTTAGGGGGGGTTCCGTCTGTTTGCGGGTGAGTTTCGTGGTCTGGGAGCACTGCTGGGACACTCTAATCTTGATTGCATTTGCTTTTCAGGAAATCCGTCGTGCCAACCCCGACTTATGGCCTAGCTACGCAGCGCGTTTGGACCGAAGGCCCAGAAATATTGCAAGTATGAGATTTTGCTTTTGGCCTGTTTGGGGGTGTTATGCTTCTTGGCGGGTGGGTTGCCAGGTCTTGGGGCATTCCTGGGAAGGTCTAATACCGGGTAGAAGTGGTTGGGACAAAATCCAGGCCGATTTTTTTTTTGGCTATTTCTGACATTTTGCTCTATGTAGTGTTTTCGGGGGCCTGTTTGGGGGGGCTTCCTGGTGTTTGTGGGTGAGTTTCGTGGTCTGGGAGCACTGCTGGGACACTCTAATCTTGATTGCATTTGCTTTTCAGGAAATCCGTCGTGCCAACCCCGACTTATGGCCTAGCTACGCAGCGCGTTTGGACCGAAGGCCCAGAAATATTGCAAGTATGAGATTTTGCTTTTGCCTGTTTGGGGGTGTTATGCTTCTTGGCGGGTGGGTTGACGGGTCTTGGGGCATTCCTGGGAAGGTCTAATACCGGGTAGAAGTGGTTGGGACAAAATCCAGGCCGATTTTTTTTTTGGCTATTTCTGACATTTTGCTCTATGTAGCGTTTTCGGGGGCCTGTTTGGGGGGCTTCCTGGTGTTTGTGGGTGAGTTTCGTGGTCTGGGAGCACTGCTGGCTATATATACTTTACTTTGCAAGAGGTTTGAAGCAAATCCATGGTGGCAGAGGGGACTTAGGGCCTAGCTGCAGAGCGCGCGCGGAGTGATTTGGGAAATTTGTGAAAAATTGACTAAGTCCCCATTTTTGTACTTTTGCTCTTTGGCTGTTTGGGGGTCTTCTACTCGTTTTCTCCTGGGTTGACGGCTCTGGGGCCATTGCTGGGAAGCTCTAATACCGGATAAAAGTGTTTTGGACCAAATCCCAGGCGGAATTTTTTTTGTGTTTTTGATGACTTGCTTGCCTTTGAGGTGCTCTTAGGGGGGGTTCCGTCTGTTTGCGGGTGAGTTTCGTGGTCTGGGAGCACTGCTGGGACACTCTAATCTTGATTGCATTTGCTTTTCAGGAAATCCGTCGTGCCAACCCCGACTTATGGCCTAGCTACGCAGCGCGTTTGGACCGAAGGCCCAGAAATATTGCAAGTATGAGATTTTGCTTTTGGCCTGTTTGGGGGTGTTACGCTTCTTGGCGGGTGGGTTGCCGGGTCTTGGGGCATTCCTGGGAAGGTCTAATACCGGGTAGAAGTGGTTGGGACAAAATCCGCGCGGAAAAGCCTTTAGTTTTGGCACTTTTTGTAACTTAGGGTTTGTTAGGGTTAGCCCTAGCAGCAGGATTGCATGTGTTTCGGGGTGTTCTAGATTTTTCAAACTGAGTTCTGGGGTCTTAGAGCACTCGTGAGAATGTGTAATTTTGGTTGCAAGTCATTTGAAGAAAATCCATGGTGGGAAAGGGGGGATTTGGCATAGTTAAAGAAAGCCTTTGCCACTATTCTTAACTTAGGGTTCGTTAGGGTTAGCAGTATTTCTATTGCATGTGTTTGAGTGGGGGGGATTTCGAGTCTTGGAGCGATGCTGGCTATGGCTACTTTTGCTTGGTTGCTTGCAAGTGGTTTGAATGCAATCCACGGTGGGTAATGGGTAATTAGGGTACTTCGGCCTACTTTTACTTTCAAAGTAAGTTTTGTCACCAGTTTTCTGCTAGGCCTCGTTTTTTGAGATTTGATTGGGGGTCTTCTACATTTTTGCGACTGGCTTTAGTAAGGGTCTGGGTGGGAGCACTGCTAGGAAGATCTAATTTTGTTCTAAAACACAGTTTACAGTACACCTAGCTTGAGGGGCAAGATCCGCTACATTAATTTGCCCATACTTATTTATCCTTCAAAAGGTGACTCAGAGTACGCACTTTCAAAAACATTGTACTGTCTACTAGGAAAAACAAATTGTGACTTTTTGCACTCCACAGCCTACATACCTTATATTTATTTATCAGTGGTGTTGTAATATTATATCACTTCCTGTTTTTCGTTGAATAATTACAGGCCGGGTTTCAGTCTCTGCAATGGGGAAAAAAGGATGGAGTCAGGCTTCACAGTAGCGAGCCACAATTCAGCATCAGGCAGGCAGTGGACAGGGTGTCTTCTGGTGACCAACATCGGTGGACGAAGCGTCGGCTGCAATGGAGGAGTGCCGCTAATAGGAGGATTTTTTTTCTGCGGGCAACTTACTTACCACTTCCAACAGGACCACTACAACCACATAGATACAGTATCCCTTGCCTTTTTCTCTGACTGTGACTGCATTTCTTGGCTCTCTCTCGGCTTCTACATTGATCCCTTAACACATCACTTAGTCCACTCCACTATCTGCACCACACATAGTCATTTGTAAGTGCTCCTACGTAATTCGCAAGTCGCAGCACGCCCCAGGCCGTAGAGGACTGGGATGGCCCCAATGATGAAGCATGTCACCAAGGGGCAACCCTGGTGAGTGAGGGGACACCTAGAAAAAAAGCAATTTCTCCTTTTCTATCTACTATACCTTCTGTCAGGTTACGCAGCCCCTAAGCGCCTACCGTACTATGAAACTACATTTCCCATGAGTAGGCGGGAGACTTGCAGACTATTTAGTGAGACTATATGAGAGTACCCTTGTATGTTAGGACAGCACTTCACTGATGCCTGTCTTGTCTTCTGTTACAGGTATCCTTTCCCTGCTGACCCTACCTTTACCCATCCCACATTTTTTATTTTAGTTTGTTATTTTTCTCCCCCGCCTAATGCCTCGAACACCCTGTGTTTACACTTCTGGGTGTTGGTGACATTTGGAGGTGGAACCATATTTGCATCGACTGGATCACGGGGAGTAAACCTGACACCTTCCAGACCAACCCCATTGAGTGTTGTTGTGAATGGATTTATAGTGACCAGCAAGGCTCTCGGGTATCTGGCTACAGAGACCTTATGTTGAATATCGTTATCAATAATTCCACACAGGCCCTGTACTGTCGCATTCTTTCTTTCCACAGTTGTCGATGATATATTCTTACTCTGCTTGACAAAGAACCATTGCTAATGTGAAAGAACTTCAACCGAATTAGTAGTTATACTTTACCATTTGTTAGGCTACAATGTGGCACTGCTCTACTGTACTTCTGTCACCTGCTATATTCTCAGTTGTACCGTTGAATTGCTCAGGAGGACAAACCAGATTTCATTTTCTTTTTTTTCATAGGCATGCAACTGCCACTGTGTCACACCACTAGTACCACCGCTATGAGGAAATTTTATCCGACCAAGATTGCCAACGTTATTCGGTGTTTCCCGTGGAGCCAGCCCTGGGTCTAGCCCTACTTTCAAACACAAATTACAGGTAAGATAAGCGTTTGGTGGTTTGGGGGTATAATGGAGTATTAGTACGAGAGACGAGAGACTGAAGGTAGTACTACTAAAGTCCTAGGACTCTTGGATTCACTTCACTTAGTCTGTGAGAGGCACTTAGTGTTGAAAACATTTGGGCATTTACACTTAAAGGAAGAAAATGGAACTAAACTTTCAGGAAAACAGTCAACGTTAAACCCCCACCCACCAGACAAGCAGTAAAAAACAGGTATGCTCAGATAAAGTTTGAAAAAGTATATTTATATCCCTAACAAAATAATCTCCCGCAAGACCCTCCCTAACCCCAACGATTGTCCTTCAAAAGTCCCCAAAAACCCAACTCCCAATTCCCACCCCCCAAAAGTCTCTAAAAAAGGGGCAAGGGACACTATGGGTGGATGCTGTTAACTTTTTGGGCCAGGGCATTATGCTCCTCGCGGAGCAAGGCGAGCTCCTGCTGAAGGCGGGACACCATCAGGGTAGTGCGGCGCAGGCGTGCCTTCACTGCCTTGCAGGTGCAAGGCCTGTGAGAGGCAGCTGTTGGCCTTGCTGCTCGGCGGTGGCGTTTGCCTTTGGCAGCCCGGCTCAGTCTCGGTGGACCACTGTGCTGGGTGGCAGCCCGTGGGGCCACGGAGGCCGATGCAGACGACGTTGTTGTAGTTGTCGACTGCACACTTTCCACGTCCTCCAGGGCCACCAGCCGCCGATATTCCGCAACAGTGGCCTCGATCCTCCGTTGCCGGGCCGCTCTAGCCAGCTCCTTCCTCCTTGTTCGTTTGGAAGGAGAACCTATATGAAGAAAGAAAGACATAGTCTGTAACCAATGCTCTTTAAGATTAACTCAATCATTCAGCAGAAATTTGTGCTGCAGTACAACTAGCAACTTGCAAGCGCATTACATAACTATTGAGGCCAGTATCTATCTAACCTCACACTTCTTCATCCTTGCTCTAACATTAGTGGGAGTTTAAGGAACAAATTCTACGAGCACTGTGGACTTCCATTGGAGTCGACTATGAAAGTACACCAGTCTTATTCTTCTTCTTATCTCGTGTTTTGGAAAATTGGTACGTTATTTTCTGCAAGCCGGCATAATGCCAGCGCGGTAAACTTGCACCCGAGAAAAAGAGACGCACGCCATGAGGAGTGACCTAGACTTGCGTTGCCGTTGCGTTACTGTACCCGTCCAGTACATGCAGGTGGTGAATCTCTTACTTTTCTATTACGGGTGGCACTGAGAATACTCTGTTACAACTCAAGGGCTACTGCTTAATTAATTTAACTTTCACCCTACAGTGGAAATGAGTACTAGAAATGGAAAATTGAAGAAGATAAATAATCTGATTATCTATCACTTCACATGGGATGTTTTTGCTTATATATGGGATGACTTTAGGTGCTTTGCTTTTTATTGAGTGACCAGTGATACATCCACACATGAATGACTGAGTACTACTAAACTTATTAAGAGAGGTAGGGAGTGGCCACCATAATAACCGGATCTATGCAGTGCTTGCAATACAAACTACTGCTACTATTTATGGTAGTATTTGGACAAAATTAAAAGTTCTTTTCCTTGCCTTTCCTACACTGGAACGGACGTGCGGGTGCAGTGTTACATGCTCTTCAAAGTTACACTTAGTTCATCCACTGACCATCTACTCTCTCTAGATCATGGGTACTCACAAACTTTCTCTCAGGGGCTACATTTACAGTGTAGTTTGGGGCCGAGGGCCGCACTGGTGGGGGCGGAGTCAGAGGGGGCGGGGCTAAAGCAAAACGATAACTTGTGACCATGAGGTTGCACACAGGTCCCTGCAGCAGATGCCCTCATCCACTGAGCCACCAGACCCAGCATTTACATACATCTCTCTCCCTCCTGCTCTCCCTCCTGCCCTCCCTCCATCTCTCTCTCCCTCCTGCCCTCCCTCTCCCTCCCCCTCTGTCATCTCACTGTGTGTGTGTCTATCTGTGTCAGCCTTCAGCCCGGGTTGAGACCGCTTCCTCAACGCGCACACACAGACAACAACACCAAAGTACTTAACAGGTCTTTAAAAGACCATTAACATATTATTGAGGCTTTGTTTGTTTTAGCGCCCCTGCTTCTCCACCCTGACAATCACTGCTTGCCCGGCCCCACAGAGCAGAGGCTTTGTTCTATTTCACCTCTTTGTGGCCTTGCATCTCCACTCTGCTCTGTGGGGGCCGGGGGAGCAGTGATTGTCAGAGTGGAGATGCAGGGGCGCTAACAGGTGAAATACAAAAAAGCCTCTGCTCTGTGGGGGCCGGGGGAGCAGTGATTGTCTGCAAGGTCTGCGCACCGCCAACGAAGGCTTGCCGGGCCACCACCGGCCCGCGGGCCGTACTAGGAGTACCCCTGCTCTAGATACACATATGCTATCTAAGAGTCAGATAGTAGCATGATCCAGGTATATGGACACATACAGTTTCTGTGTCACCCACCCAGGCTGTTGTCCTTCCACCCATCATTGCTTCATCATTCACCCAGCCATGCATCTCATATTCTTGCCTTCCCAGCTAGTCTTCAATCTCAATAAGTAAGGAATATATAAGAGCTTACCTCTGGCCGCCACCACCACCGTCTCAACTCTCACAGCTGCCGCCGCCGCCTCCTCCCCTGAAGAATCGCCCTCCGCCTCCGTGTCGAGCACCACCACCTCCACACTGGCCCCGCCACCAGATGTTCCACCTACAAAGTACATTTAAGAATGTTAGAATAAAGCACTCACTAGTCACTAGTATTTGGTCTAGGAATGAAGACATGTGAAAACAATGTAATTTGTGACTGTCTACGTTAAAGTTAAAAAAAATGTCCCTTTTTCCAGGGAAGGTTGTCTTGCTGCACTTTTTGGCACAACTGATGAAGGCTGTTTTTTTAACACGCACCATTTTTCTCCACACAGACAGAAGATGGACTTCTAACAACAAGATCAAGTTGAAACCAGGTGAGAGCTCGGCTCGACCACAAGAAATGTCTTCAATTAATCGTCAGCACTAACCACTTTTCCATTATCAGTTAAACGTTTAGTTTTATTATGACTTCATTTTAATAAATGTGTTTACTTTTAATAAAGCTTTTAAACTTAAATACAATCTGTGTTTTTTGGTCCAGACTAGAGTGACTGAGCGAAAGGTTTTGCAATTTTTGCAAGCATGAGTCCAGATAGAACACTTCAAAAGACATTATGGACAATCCCAGAGGACTGCACTAAGTTGATAGAGCTATTGCTGACTAGAATCATGGGAGTTTCGCCAACCGTGCAATCTTAGTTAGCTACACAGACAGACTAATAAGAATAATCTAGTAATACCACAGGGAGTCATAGTAGAGGCAGGATAAGAATTTAGATACAGTCTACAAGAAGAGCAAAGACAATTTTGAAAAAAGTCAAATGAGGAACGCTAGGAAAAATAGGTACTAGTCTAAAATGAAAACTTACTGGGGCCAGCAGAGGAGCCCTCGCCTGCCCGATCCTGGCCTGTTGATGAACAGCATCCGCCGCCTGCTGCTCCTGTGTCCTCCTTTCGCCCCTGGGGGGAGCTGACGTACAACATGAAAGAAAGAACAGAAAACATGGATGATTGTTGCTTGTCAATGTCAACCAAATCAAACATTTCAAAAGAACAATAACAAAATATTTCTGCGAAATTATATTGATTATGGTTACTTTTCATTTATTTGCGGACCTGTGACTTCGAAAGTCACGTAACTCACTAAACAAAGTACTGAAACGTTCACCTAGGACTGGCAGGCAGCAGTCCGCAGGCAAGACGCAAAGTGACAGACAAACTCCATTGTGATTTCAGTCAGATCAGTGACAACACTAACAGTTGCCTGCTACATTACCAGTCATTTAAATAGTCAAACTATCAATCCACCGCCACTATTTTTCTTATTGTCAGGGTTACAAAGGAAGGGGCAGATTTAAGCCCTTGCGGCTCTTTTGCGCCGTTCTTGCGTGACTTTTGTGACGCAGCAGCTAAACAAAAAAGGGCGCCATGGTGCGGCGTATAATATTATAACAACGTGACGCATTTGGGAGATGCATCCCGTTATAAAGCCCTGCGCCATCAGGGGGCGTTCCGGCGCAAGGGAGGGCATTCCTGCGCTGGAACACATCCTAATAGTGGCTGAGGGAAATCTACAAAATATCAATCAGTCACCTTTAGGACAATGATGCGTCACACAAACCCTGCACCTGCTTGAAGCAGACGTACGGCTTGACCCAGCATTGGGGAGATAGGGTACCCCAGAGCATTGATGGAGCTGCGCCATCGTTGCGACGCAACTCCAGCAGTAAAGCTTCGGTGACGTTTTGGGCCCATGGTGCGCCGCATTGCAAATACGGCGCACCATGTTTGGTGGTGGTAGCGGGCCGCACAATTAATGGCGCATCCCTGCTACTTTGCAGGGATGCGACGGTAATTGCAATTCTGCCCCTTAGGGGCATACTTACTTACGCGTTCTGGCGCATCTCCAGAGATGCGCCAGATCAAATGCGTCACGCAAAACTACCCTTGCGACACGGCAGATGTGCCTCATTTACAATGCGGCGCGCCCTGGCGCAAGGGTAGGCACTTGCGTGAGGCATCTCGTCACGTAAGAGCGGCGCATCGCTGGAGTCACGTCGCCAACGCAATGCAACTCCAGTAATGCTCAGGGCCACCCAATACTTAACATGCTGTGTCAGTCCTTTCGCCTGCTTCGAGCAGACATAAGGAATTGAATTGACGTAGCAGCGTCGCAGAAGTGCCTGCGTTAAATCTTGTACATTTCACGCAGGCAATTTTGCGAGGCGCACAGCCGCTGGACCGCCCACCCTGCGTACTAGGAACGCACCCATTGTGGTGCAGGCCCATGGCTTTATAACATGACGCATCTCCCTAGATGCGTCATGCTGTAAATGACTCGCAGGGATGCGGCACGTTTACGCCGCTGTTGCGTCACGCAAGGCAACGTAAACGTGGCGCAAGGGGCTTGTAAATGTAATCTGCCCCCTAGTGTCTAGCATTACACAGTTCTGTAAAGTACACTCATACATAATAGTTACTCAGGCCAATGAGACCACGAAATAGAAAACAAATAAGCATAGTAGCAACGCCACTGAGAAGGAGAGCAGTGCACCTGAAATGCACAGAAGATTTTGAAATATAATTTAACTACAATGTAATCGTCATCAGCGGCATTATTGGCTTGCTCCATGTAAAAAACAAATATTTGCAATACAACAACACAGAGCAGGAGAAAACATCATAGTAGTGAGTGATTAAATGGCTACTACTACTCACCAAGCCCGGGGATCTCCAAGCCGAGCTGGTCCAGCAGGTCGCGCTCGCGGTCCAGGAGGTCCGTCCAGCGATGGGTGACCTGGCTGTAGGTGCGCTGGACCCCGTAGAGGTGGGATATGGCCCAGCACACCTTCTCCCACCGCTTCCGGCGCTCCCGCATGTTGTAGCCGCCGGCCGCGATCCTGCCGCCTCCCGCGATGGTCCTGGGCAGGCGGCGCTGGACGAAGTAGACCAGCGCGCCCACTTCCTCCGGGCTGAAGATCTCCCGTCGCGTCACCTGCTCCCCCCTCAATCTCCCGCATGCTGTCCTGCCACTGGGTCCAGCACTACTCCCCGCCGCCGCTGCGGCCCTCAAGTGCCTGGGCAGCTTCACGGCGCCTGGCTTGACCATGGTCTGGGCAGGTAAGGTAGGAAGAAGTAGAAAATTAAGAAAGAATAGGATAGGGAAGAAGAAAAGAAAAGAGTTTAAAAAAGTAGTTTAAAAGTAAAGAAAAATAGCAGAAAAGACAAAAATATACAGCTAGGAAAAGAGAGGGATAGATAAGAAGCAAAATCGTAAAAAAAAAACTGAAAACAAGCAAAGGATGGCAAAGATACCAAGAGGATTAAACACCATGCCCAGACACAGGAAATGAATGAAAAACAAGATGGCCGGCGCCCGTTCACGAGCGCAAAAGTAAGTTCGCGCGAGATTTTCCTCGCGATCTCGTGCGAACCTCTAGATTTCCCGCGCGATCTCGTGCGAACCTCTACTCGCAATGCGCTTACTGCGCGAGATTATACATAGCGGGCGGAAACGGAAATACGTCACGCAAACAAAATGGCCGCGCCCGTACTCGACCTTGGGGTAAATTCGCGTGTTGCGCTGCAAGCGGCTCGCGAATACTGCAAAAAAACTCGCGAAACAACAAGCCGCAAAAAAATAAAATGCTCATTCGCACGAATTGGCGGCTTCCGCGGTCGGTTTCGCACGACGCCGCGCCCCGCGAATAGCGCGAAAAAAACCGAAAAACGATTTCAGCAAAAGCAAAAGCAATGAGCAGGTGCAAAAGGTCAACCTCATGATTTGTAACGATTCTTTGTAGTGCTTCCTGAGGGGGCCCTCCAGAATTCGGTTGCCTGCTTGCAACTATTGTGTGACCCTGCTCTGACCTTAACTGTATGCCACAAAGGTCCTGATTTACAGCTAAAGGAGCAGACAAGCAGGTGCCAGGCTGGAACTTTAAATTCTTTCAGTGACACATTAATTAGCCCCTAATTCATTATTGTCAGTTGGGGCAGGGCAGGTGTTGTTAATAAACTAACCCCAAATTAATTCATGTCAGTTCAAGCAGGGCAGGTGGGCTTGCTTTTCCCCCCCATCTTCTACAGTGATGATGAACCAGAGGGTGGCATTGATGTAACAGAGGGTGGCATGGGTCAAAGAGAGGGTGCCAGTGGTAAAACAGAGGGTGCTGGGAGGCTGTGATGATGAACCAGACGTAGAAACAACATAGTCGCGACCGTTGCGAGCCGACAAGTAAGTTCGCAATTGCGAACTAGTACCAAATCCTCGCGAACTGGCAGAAACAATTGCGAACACAAAAAAAAAAAATCCGCAAATTCGCGGGAATTCGCGGATTTTGCGGATTGCGAATCCACAAATCCGCAAAATTCGCGAACGCGAAATCCGCAAAATTCGCCCATGCTTATCCAACATCAATTTTCCTATACAGTGTTGTTAGTTTAGCGGGTCCCTTACTCTGATACCTATCTTCATACGCGTTCAGGGTGTAGTAGCTGAATCGCAAGATGAAATGCCGTCTGTGGCTGTCGGCATGTGAATTATATACGCTCATTGTATAATCTTCGCTCTCCCTTCGTTCTACTAATGTCTTTGCTATTTTGTCGATCCCATCCCGCTCATCTTTGCTCAACCTATTTAGTCTGTCTGGTGATTGTTTGCTAGGCTCGGGGTCGTCTGATGAGGCTGTTAATGTGGCTGGTGCAAAGGCCGTAAGGGCTGGTGCACTAGCACTGAGATCGCTTTCGCTCACACTCGGAGCGTGAAAGCTTTGTCGGCAGGGGGCATATGGAGGGGGCATGTAGATGATTGGGGGACCTAGTAGTAACTCATCGTTCGCCCATTGTTTGGAGGGCAATTCAGGGTAGAGCGCAGAGGGGGTCCTAACAGGACATTGGCCTGTCGACCCTGATTCTTGGTTTTGCATAGTATCTTTTCTTTCTTTTATTTCTTCTTCTAGTTGCTTCGCGGCTAGGTGGGCTGCCTTTCGTAATTCTTTCCCTATTTTTGCTTCTTCTCTTTTCTTTCGTTGTTCCGTTTCTTTGCGCCACATGCCGATACTGTCGAGCATAGTGGGCGTGGTTTTATTCTTCTGGAGCGCTATTTCTAATGTTTTTATTTTATTTTCGTCAAAGGAACCTATCAGTGGCCACTGACTTTCAGGGTTCTTTTTCGTATATTTATGCCATAGTTTAGTGTAAGCTATAGCGACTAGTCCATACTTAGTGAACATGTCCTTATTAGGGGTGCCCTCCAGTGGAGCTGGATGGTTCATCTCTAATAAGCGGTCCGGGCTAAACAGGCTACCAACCAGTGGGGAGAAGACAGGCATGACGGATTACAACGGGGACAAAAGTCTGCACTACCTATCTTATCACGGCGGACAAAGACTAGACAGAATATTTCTATTCTACGTTATTTGGAGGCCGTGAATACCTCAAAAGAACCAATACCGAATAATCGGCCAATCAAACAATCCAGTGTGGAGAATAAGTGGGCACGAAAAGTTATCGTTACCCACTCTTTCTCTACCTGCAAAGAGAGACCTTGTTCTTCCCTGTTTGCAGACAAAGAATCTCCAGACAATAATCCACGAACGACAGTTCGGGAAACAGTGGGGGAGGAAGATAGGCACGGCGGATTACAATGGGGACAAAAGTCTGCGTTACCTATCCTTCACTGCTTGCAAAGAGAGAGCCTGTTTGTTTTTCCCCGTTTGCAGACAGTGAATCTCCAGAGGGTTTCAACAAAGCGTAATACTAGTATTATCCAAACAAAAACAATTTTCCTCAATTCGTCGTGTTTACACGACCTTACCCGGACCGCATGGACGGTTTCCTGTCCTCTGGATCCAGCGCCCGATCGTCCTCTCTCCTTCGTGTTGTTCGCGGCACTCCTGATGGTTCCCAGTCAGGACCGTAGATCACTCGAGAGAGGTCTGTTCAGAACTAGTGAAGGTCGGATGATCGGCTGTCAGACGAGGGTCTATCGGACACGAGCTCTTCCCGATCGTTGCAGTCGTTCACTCTGTCATCGGGACCTCTCCCACTGGATCCACGTGTCGCTGATGGGCCCCACGCTTTGGGACGCCAATTGTGGAAAAAGGTAGGGCTAGGACCTTTCTCAAGATTTGCCCGGCGCTAACCGCCCTTGTACCATTCAAGTTTACCAAGCAATGAGACAGGCGCCGGAGACCAGAAGGCAGGAAACAGAAGTTTTATTCCGACGGAGCAGAACACATCAGATCAGACAACAAGGTATCATCTCGAGGTGCTCTAACAGCCTCTCGGAGGCCTGGCCTCTTATACACTGGTTTATGGCATGTGACCTTTCTTTAATACAATCAGATCTTTGTAAAGCAAGAAAAAGACATCCCCGTAATCCTAGTGTCAATCCCACCCCCATATACCTTCACAATAGAGGTCCTCAACCTGCTGATAAGAGGAGGGGGCCATCACGCAGCTGAGTGTTCCGTCGAATCTTAGGATGTGTGCGCCTGATCATATCACAGGGGGGTGGGGAGGCCTGGATCAATAGAGGGTCCTTTGAAGGAGAGCGACCTCATACAATAAAGGGCAGTAAATGATATCTCCCGGCTTAGGCAATGGCCTCGGACCTGTGTGGACAGTCGGACACGGGGTGAGGGGCCATCAATGGAGTGGTATTCATGCTGCGTGGACAATCCAGCGCAGGAGGGAGGTTTATCAACAGAGGGGCATTCATGGGAGGAGAGGAGGTGTTGGTCAGGCGTTGGCGTGACTCCCAAGGACAGGGTCATGCAGAAGGGTCATGCTCATAAGGAGGAAGAGGGAGGGGGAGCCAGGGTGCGCGGAGGATGCTTGCTGGGTCAGAGGGACGTGCTGGCGATTCGATCGTGGACAGGGAGACCATGATACCTAAAATGGCTGCCGTGCTCGTAGTAAATAGGTGACCTAGAATAGCCGCCGTGCATGTAGTACATAGGTGACAAGCTGGCGCAGATGATGTTCAGATCGCAAATTAAAATTCCACATTCTGACACGGAGCAGCGCTACGATACCAGGTGTCTGCCAGGGAGCGACCACTCCGACCGTGAGGAGGAGCGAGTCACAGGGTCTGCAGGGCGAGGAACGCTTTTACAAGTTAGTGGGAGGGCGTCTCAGCTGGGAGGCGGGTCGGGCACACGAGGACGACAACAAACACGCAAAATGGAGGCGGGGGGAGGAGCAGAGCGGAGCGCTATTGACAAATGCGCAGTCAATGTACACAAGCAGAAATGAAGTCACTAAACAAGCAGAAATTGAAAGTTACAGCGCTATTTAGGCAAAGCGCTATGCAAGCTATCACTAAACAAGCAGAAATTGAAAGTTACAGCGCTATTTAGGCAAAGCGCTAGACAGGCACACAGCACGCGAAAAACAATGCAAATTTGAGAGGGCTTCTGACACGGAGCAGCGCTACGATACCAGGTGTCTGCCAGGGAGCGACCACTCCGACCGTGAGGAGGAGCGAGTCACAGGGTCTGCAGGGCGAGGAACGCTTTTACAAGTTAGTGGGAGGGCGTCTCAGCTGGGAGGCGGGTCGGGCACACGAGGACGACAACAAACACGCAAAATGGAGGCGGGGGGAGGAGCAGAGCGGAGCGCTATTGACAAATGCGCAGTCAATGTACACAAGCAGAAATGAAGTCACTAAACAAGCAGAAATTGAAAGTTACAGCGCTATTTAGGCAAAGCGCTATGCAAGCTATCACTAAACAAGCAGAAATTGAAAGTTACAGCGCTATTTAGGCAAAGCGCTAGACAGGCACACAGCACGCGAAAAACAATGCAAATTTGAGAGGGCTTCTGACACGGAGCAGCGCTACGATACCAGGTGTCTGCCAGGGAGCGACCACTCCGACCGTGAGGAGGAGCGAGTCACAGGGTCTGCAGGGCGAGGAACGCTTTTACAAGTTAGTGGGAGGGCGTCTCAGCTGGGAGGCGGGTCGGGCACACGAGGACGACAACAAACACGCAAAATGGAGGCGGGGGGAGGAGCAGAGCGGAGCGCTATTGACAAATGCGCAGTCAATGTACACAAGCAGAAATGAAGTCACTAAACAAGCAGAAATTGAAAGTTACAGCGCTATTTAGGCAAAGCGCTATGCAAGCTATCACTAAACAAGCAGAAATTGAAAGTTACAGCGCTATTTAGGCAAAGCGCTAGACAGGCACACAGCACGCGAAAAACAATGCAAATTTGAGAGGGCTTCTGACACGGAGCAGCGCTACGATACCAGGTGTCTGCCAGGGAGCGACCACTCCGACCGTGAGGAGGAGCGAGTCCATCACCACCCCCTTTTGTACCGCTTTTGGCCGCCATAAGTGTGGCAGGGTATACTCAGACGTGAGTCCCTTGCTCACTTTGCCACTGGATTCAAGCAAGCCGGGCTGAAGACGGCTGGAATGCCAGAAACTGGTCCTCTGAACTTGTTTCCGGTCCAGGGAAGACATGGCTTGGCAGTTCGGGCTGGACTGTTCCCATGAGGCACAGGGTCAGACTGATTTGCATATAGCCATGTCTGAACTGGGGTGGCAGAGTGGGCTAAAGAACGGTGATGGATTAAACCCAGATCTTTTGACTGGGTGTGAGTGTTTGATTGATTCAGATGCTCCGTCCATCACCACCCCCTTTTGTACTAATACTACTGTCTTCGTAATCAGCCCCTAAGTTTGCAAACTTCACGATCTCTGCTTCATGCACAAACACTTTTAACATGTGCAGCCTTCTTTCGGGCCATTGGAGTTATGCAGCAATGGAGGCCAAAATTATGTTGCAGTGTTCACTAAAGGATGCAACAATAAAAAGGCTGCAGCATAATGCAGTGCATTTTAAGATACTTTATTATTGTAACATATTTATACATACTAACAGCCTCTGCAAAGCTTTTGCCTCATTAGTACCTGTGTAACATACAAATGCATCACAGGGAAAGGTGACCAGTCAACCTTTGCAAAGGGCCCTACACTTCACAGCAACAGGCCACATTTCTTTTAGTAATTTTTGAACCGTTTGAGCTACAAACTTTTTTGGGTCAAATCGTTAGATTATGCAGCAGATGATGTATTATGTGGCAAATATGATACAGCCATAGTTAAGTGGAATTTTTTTTCCACTTAACGTAATTTTGCCCCAGTATTGTAGTTGATCAATTTATACGTTCCCCAAACCCAAAAGTCGAGTTTGGGCACAATTTGCATTTTAAAACCAGTCCTACAACACAGGGCGACTTTTAAACTGACCTCAGGCTTCAGCAGTGCACACATGCAAACGCCGAAAGGGCTGCTGGCTTCTAAACTGCCATGCCCTAATATATTCTTGGGACTTAAAGGTAGTTCTATTCTCCCTGCCCTACTATGAACTAGGGCCTTATAGGAGAGGTCATGCCAATCATAGGGGTACCCTAACCCATAGTGCACCCTAGTGTATGTAGGTGTTTTCACAGTATCTTTAAGTGTCTCTTTCAGAATAGTACTGGCCCTGTGCCTTTTCAGGCAGAGGACAGGGTCAGTCAGAGTCAGGTACCACCAGTACCAGTCAGCAAAACATTGGGGAGTGCCCAGGGCACAGGATGGCTTTGCAGCACTAAAGAAGCACACAATCAGAATTTAAAACATAACACCAGGGTTGCGGGTTCTCTTTAATAATCAGAATTGATTTCTATCCTAATGAACCCATTTTCCAACATTAGGATAAGGAAATATTGGGGAAAAATCATAATGTTCTAATCTATACCTTGAAGTTTTCATGCAGCTCTTTGATGAAGCTTAATAGCTCACTGTTCAATGTTAGGATTTTAACTTATAAACTGCAAATACCAACAGAATCTCTCAGACAAAGGCAGTAACTCACTGACCAATTTACATGATATGCATTTTGTGATCTGCGCGGTACACATTCTTTGCAGCATGCATATTAACCCACTGTGTCTACCTTACCAAGATTCAAAACTTCCACTAGACAAACCTTTGATCTCTCTCAATAAAGAACATTAAGCACCAAAGTTATCTTCACATTTTTATTGTTGCCTGAAAATTGCTGGAGACAAGGAATGCAGCAGCAGGTACTTTTCAAATCATAATGCACTTGCAAACACGACGCCCCCACCCTAAGCCAGCCACCTATGTTTGCTTGGTGCATCAAGATGATTCATATACATGTTTTTTTAACATTTGGTCTGATTACTATATGAATGTAAATAACAATAAAGCATAAATGAAAATTGTTACAACATGCCTGCTTTTCTTAATATTTCACTTCGAAAGTATGTGATTGCATTTGTTTAACAGGCGGTGATTTGTATAGGGTCACTGGAAAGTCCACAAGGTTGTCCCTGTCCCCACCAGAATTTTAGTGTCTCCTACGCCCCTGATACTGGCTGCTACTGGCTATCACTGGTGAATTCCTGTGGGTTTTTTTTTCAAAACGTTAATGTTGTCACTGACATATTCTCCTAACTATTCTGTTACTTTAGCCTTTGTTTTTTCAGTTAATGTATACATATACAGCGCGTGGGCTTCTTTCTGTCTGTTTGGGGCCGAGCAGGAGCTGCTAGCAGTAACCTGGCGGGCAGGCAGCAGCAGGGACAGACATGATGAAGAGCAGAGCTCATTAACAAGTGTCCCGGGCCGCGGAGGGAGCTGGGGCTGCCTGCCAAGGAGGCTGAGCTGAGAGTAAACACCGCGCAGCAGTGCAGAGCCCTCCACTCAAGACATCCTGCTGCCTTGTCTCTGCGGAGGGCTCGCCAGTGCCCCGGGCTCGCGAGGGGTTAGACACAACACGTCCCGGTGCATCTGGAGTGCAAGGCCGACCACAAAGTCCGGAATTTCACATCCTTTCCCGTAGATGTTTTTTTCCTCACCTCATTTAAACCAAGATTCCGGAGTCCGTGGTTCACACCACTCACCTTAGACGAAGTACTCTTCACGCGGTGCCTCTCGGATCCATTCTACCTGTAAGTAACTTTTCTGTACAGTCTTTGGAGTTGGCAAGTTATTCCTCTGTAACTCGATCAGAGCTTTATGTCTGCGGCTATTATTACTTGCCGGCTTTGAAACTGGGGAGGCAGGTTCGAGTCTCGGCGTCTGCTCAGCATCCTGTGATTCTGGGCAAATCACTTAACCTTCTGGTGCCTACCAAAAAGTGACTGTGTCCTTATGTAACGTAACAGGTCCTTATGTAAAGCGCTCCAATACCTTCGAGTCGAGCTCGTGGTATATAAAACTGCAAAAAACAAATGGGACACTTTAAAGTAACACCGTCAGGAATTGCCCTTTTAGTGAAATGGAGTTAGGAATCATCAAAGAGGGGGTGAGTGCCCTTCCTCGTCAGTCTATCTCTGGGGGGGGGGGGGGAGGGGGGGCAATTCTAGTACAGGAACTGTACTTACAATCAGGAATTCCAGTGTTCGTCAGGAATATAGAAAAATGCACCTTCATGAATCTTAGGTACAGGGCGAGCCCTTTAAAATAATTATCTACTTGGAAACATTTGTACAGCAGGGCGTTTGCTGCCCCCATACTGATCTAGCCTCTAAGTTATAAACTGGCGGCAGGAAGGGGATATCCGGTCTCGATTTCCTTATTTGACTAAATGTGTGATCCTGAGCAAATCGCTTTGAACATCTGGTGCATCCATTCCCAAATCTACAGGGGTAACCTGAGTCCCCGCAGGTCCTGCAGCGGAGGGGACCCCCAACCTTTTAAGGGGACCCCATCCAGCCCATATCTGTGATATATCGGGAGATATCACATTCTGCAAGGGGTCCCCCATCATTTTGCGTTACTTCACTACATATCCACCAAAAATGTTCGCTAACTCAGAGTGATTCTGGTCACAGTGTGTACTCTGTATAACAAGTTATTCAACATGGGAATAAAAATCGAGTTTTAGCTAGGTGCTCGCCACTGTGTGAACTCGTTTGGTGTCGCCCCTAGCTACAGTCTGCAAGCATTAGACTGACTTCCTGACTGAACTTCGTAGAACAGTTTATTCAGTGTTTAGTGCCCGGGTGGGACGTGCCAACATTGTTTGCCAGAGTCGTGTTAATGGGGGCAGAAAAATAATAAACACCTACGGTCTCGCAATCCGAAAAGGGGACCTCATACCGGGGGCGCGTTATAACCCCGTATAAAC
The DNA here is from genome assembly GCF_964263255.1 of Lissotriton vulgaris. Taxonomy (NCBI): domain Eukaryota; kingdom Metazoa; phylum Chordata; class Amphibia; order Caudata; family Salamandridae; genus Lissotriton; species Lissotriton vulgaris. The sequence goes on along the minus strand of NC_141689.1, from coordinate 1,019,846,788 downwards.
GCGTTATAAACAGGTAGTCGCCGCACCTTTCATTCCTGCCCATTGTTCGAATGTACCAACTAGCGACGAACCTTACAATAACGAGGGGGGCGCTGCGCTCAGACCACTGAGCCGTGGGCTTGATATTGCTGCCAAACTGTGAATAAAGACGCCGAGAGCGGCGCTGCGCACTTATACTAGCAGGGATGGTTTACATCTGAACCTGGAGGAAGGAAACTAGGTAACAAAAGCGAGGTAAGTGGGGTACTCCTGGGTGACCGATTATTGGACTCACTTTCTTTCTGCACTCAGTGACTTTCATTCCTCCATGGGCTGTGGATAGTTATTTTACTCGTTCCAAACGTCAGCGAACTCTGGCTTCTCAGAGAACAGCAGGATGCATTTTGGAGCGAGCGCTAATAATGCAAACCACCTTTTAACAGCATTCTACTCAGGGCCACTGGACGTATGCAATTGTACTACTGCGACGTTTTTCACATAAGCATACATTTGCCGCATTTGCCACACAATCCCTCATCTGCTTTATAATGCGTAGGTTTAATTAGAAAAAAAAGTTTGTTTCCATCGCAAACAGTTCAAAAGTTACTACAGACGCAGAAACATAATTTACGTTTTCTTGCCGCATTATTTACTCAACGCTGCCGCATAATTTGGTCCTTCCCTGCCGCATAATTCCAGTGGCAATGATTATACATTGTGTCACAGGCTTTTCACGTGACCATGGGCATAGCTGCCTTTGGTGCAGTGACAGGGGTGCAAATAGCCTTGAGCGTCCCAATGAACCCTGATTGTTGTTCAATTTTACTGTCCACCACCAGCCAAAGGGGTCATTTTCCCTGCTTGCCCCAGGACCAGTGCTATGCTACTGATGGCGACATGCAACTTGTCTCTTTTCTTAGACACCACAGGCTGCATGATGGTTACTGTCCTCTATGCTGTATTGAGGATGTAGAGCCCTCAGATATGCTCTTTCCTCTATGTTTGCAGGTGACTTTGGTGGGATTAAATAGGTCGGAGTGTGTGTGCACGGGCTGGGGGAGGAGGAGGCGTGGAGTGGCGCCAAAAGGGTTGCACAAGATGTTAATGATACACCTCTGGGCTCTGTGGAGAAACAGAGGGAAGCTAAAAGCTTCCCGACTCTTCCAAGCCCCCCGTGCTTTGACCACTTCTGTACCCCATGAGCTTCCTCGCCATAGAAGTTTAGGTGCGGTGCCCAGCCTATGTGAATACATTAATGTCCCGTTACACGTGTGTCTGCACTGATTTCTGTAGGCACTGGGAGTAGAGATCTCCGTGAAGGGCAGGAACCAATCAGCTGACCCTTGACCGGAAGCATTGCCTTTAAACCCCTTGCCCCCATTGTTGCCGTAGTCAGCTCGCGCTTGATGAATGGGGTTAGCAGTGACCCCTGGGCCAGGGCTGACCCCGGATGTGTTGTTGACCTGCACTCTCTGGGTGGTCTCCACAGCGCCTGACAGCAGCGCCCGCCTTCATAGCGCACCGGCAGCATACAGCCACACGGATGACTAACGTGCTTTATGGCACTAACACATGAAAACCAGGCACTAAATAGTCAGCGAAAAGGCCCCTGAGGAGATCGGCTGTTTTGTTTGTGTCAGGACAGTCTCTGTCTGAGTAGACGCCTAAGAAGACCTTGAAAGCTGGCTATGAATACAAAAATCTGCAACTTCACTCGCGCCTGTGTTTGAAGTGTTTGCTGTTCAGAGAAATGCGTCCAGTAGTTGTTCAGAGCCGCCAGAATAGCAGCCAGAAGATACCATGAATAACAAAAACGGGTCTTGACTCAAAACTCAGCAAGGCTGAGTCAACAATAACTGAGAAAACAGTACACCTGCCTGTGCTGAGAAACTATTTTTTAGAACACAACCGTTAGTACAGCATACATGAAAATAAAGCATGAACACTTGCTTTTAGAATTGCAACTTTTACTTTAATTCTTAGCTGAAGACTGTTAATTATTTTTAGTCTCTTGTTTTTTGTTTTTTAGTGCATGAGAATACAAACAACATGAATAATTGTATACATTTAGATATAAACAAAAACACACAAATTGGTATGTACATAGTTCCAACAAACTCACACTCAACACATTCTTGGCCATCCAATCATACAAAAACATTCATACTGGTCCCAATGTCATGAAAGCAATTGTGTAAAATGAAATACAATCCAGTTTGATGATTTTTGCACATAAATCAAAATTTTTCAAATTTTCGAAAAAGCAATATTTCAGTCAATTAGTGCATTTCATGTAGGACAAATGACAAGGGACCGGGTCAGGTCGACGCGTTTCGAACCCTAAAATTCTGGGGGTTCTCTTCAGGACCACAGTCTAACTGGAAAAGAGAGGAAAGAATCATCACTAACCAAAATCTGCGGAATCAACATCTCAACCGAAGCAAAGCTTCCCTCAGCCTACCTTGACAAGTGGGACGAGTCTCCACAGAAAACGAAAGGAAATGAGTGTATTCCCAATGAAAAGGGGAGCGAGAGGTGCTGCAAGAGAAATGAATGAAGTGCTTTCAATCTCACTGCGCGTCTCAAACATAGTTGTGCCTAGGCTGGTAGTAGTGGGTCTGTGCGCTTACCTTGGCGTAGCGCGTGTGTGCTCCAAAAAGGATGCTTCACAGTCTAAACGATCGCGATCCAGGGGATCGAATGCAGCGTAGCTGTGGCTGGCGAAAGGAAGAATAGCGCGGGTTACCGACATGCAAAAGCGGTCGCGTGACAGTTTACGCGTTCGCCGGCGCTTTGGTGAAAGCTTACCTTGCTTGATGCTCAGTATCAGGAAATCGATGGTACTCGCTCCTCACCCTGCAGACAATGGCGGGTTCCCGGAGTCATAGCACCGTATACCATATAGGTTAGGCCTCATGGAATGCTGGGAATTGTAGTACTGTAGTTCCAACAGAAATGGCAGGGTCCATGCGTACAGGAGAAGTGGAATTCTGGGAAATGAAGTCCATGAATGAAAGCTCAGGAGTAGGTTTTATAAATCTCGGAAATTTCATTTAATCCATTGACTGCTGTATCATATTTCATGATCAGCAGTGCTTCCCTTTGATTCAGTCTTGTTTCCAAATCACCGCCTCGAGGGTCATTTTCAATTTTTGACAGGACTGTCCACTTGAAATTATTCTTGTCATGTTTATTATTCAGCCAATGATGAACTAAGGGCGCATTTTCCACTTCTCTGCGTAACCTGGATTTATGCTGAGTGATGCGTTGCCTGACCTCTTGGGTAGTTTTCCCAATGTATAACTTGGGGCAGGGACATACAATGGCATAAACAACATTCCTCGTTTTACAATTTGTAAAAACTTCGTGTTTCCAGTGGATGTTGTTAAATGAGAACAATGTCTCTTCTATAGTATCTGAGCAGCAAATGCAAGTTCCACATTTATGGTGTCCTTTAATCTGTGGAAAGCCGAATAGGCTTCTTAAGGTCGGTGGTTCTTCCGTGGGCAGTGCTGCCCGTACAATATGGTTCGCCACGCTTTTTTCTTTTTTAAAGGCAAACAATGGCGGATTATTGAAGTCCTCATGCAGATTTTTCACAATGTGCCAATTTACATTTATCAACTTCTTGAGTTGATTAGCAGCCGGGCAAAAGGTTGATACACACACCAATCGATTTTGCTCCACTCTGGTTTTCTTGTGCATCAATGTCTCACGTGGCGTCCACCATGCTCTTTTCAGAGACATTTTTAGTAGCTTCCTCGGGTATCCTCTTTGGAGAAGCCTCTCCAAAAGTGAATTCGCATGTGCAAAGTATTCCTCTTTGCATGAACAATTTCTACGAATTCTAAGGAATTGCCCGAATGGCAAGTTTTGTCTCAGACTTCGAGGGTGATTGCTTGTAAATAACAGAGCTTTATTCCTATCTGTTGGCTTTCTGAATAAGGTAGTTTCCAGGCGTCCATTGCAAGGGACAACTTGTACGTCCAAAAATGTGATGGATTGGTTGGAGGACGTGCAATTAAACTTTATGTCACCTGTACGCCCGTTCAGCCATTCAACAAACATATTAAGGGAATCGAGGTTCCCGGTCCAAATAAGGAAGACATCATCAATATATCGCATATAATGCGAAATTTGGTGCACAAAGGGATTGTCATTATAAATGAATTTTTGCTCGTAGAGACCCATGAACATAACCGCCAATTCCGGGGCAAAGGGACACCCCATAGCTACTCCCTTAACCTGAAAGAAGTATTCGGAATTGAACGTGAAAAAGTTCTTTTTCAATGCAAAGGATGCCAGCTGAAGAATAAATTCTGAAGGGACCTGACACGGTCTAGCACGTGTATTCAAGAAGAATGAAAGTGTCTCAAGGGCTTGGTCTTGGGGTATCTGAGTGTACAGAGAAACGACGTCTAGCGTTACTAAAAGCTGGGTGCTTTGTTCAAATGATATTGGATTGATTCTATTAAGGAAAGACGTGGTATCTTGAAGATGTGCTGGGATATCTTCAATGAAGGGTTTTAAGAAGAAATCTATGTACTTAGCGACTGGTTCTAGTAAAGATTCGCACCCCGAAACTATGGGGCGTCCTGGTGGATTCACCTCGTCCTTATGAATCTTTGGTAACAGATAAAAAACTGGAGTTCGTGGATTCTTATTCTGTAAAAATGCCAGTTCTTTAGGTCCGATGAACCCTTGATCAAATCCTTTTTGAATCGTTGAAAACAATTCACTTTGAATTTCAACTGTGGGATTTTTTGTGATGCGTCTATAACATGAATTGTCATTGAGTTGACGATAGACTTCCGTTTTGTATTTATTAATGTCCCAGATAACCACCGCTCCTCCCTTATCTGCTTGCTTCACTACTATCGTTTTGTCATTTTTTAGAGTTGTTATGGCATCCTTTTCAGCTTTTGCAAGATTAAATTTGACGAAGTTCCTCTTCTTTTCAAGGGCTGATATTCCTGAAAGGACCGTTCTCTCAAAAGCCAAAATCTCCTTAGGAATTTTTGAACCTGCTGGACAGAAAGTTGATTTTTTCCGTAGTCCCGTTACTTCGAGTTGGTGTTCCTCGCATGTTTCCGAAAAAAATGTTTTAAGTCTTATTTTGCGGCAAAATTCAAGTGTTTCTAACTTCATCTTGATGAAGTCTGTGGGTCTCGACGGGACAAATCCAAGGCCCTTTGTCAAAATTGACGTTTCGGCTTCAGTCAGGGTTCTATCAGATAAGTTAAAAATCGATGGCAGATCTAACTCTTGTAGAACCGGGATCGTGTCCTCATTTCCCATGGCTGGACGGGTCGTGAGCGACCTCTGGTCTTCTGTGGGCCTTGTCCTAAAAAAGGAGCCTGATTCTGTTGTTGTCGTTGTCCCTGGTCTTGTTGATTACCTTGCCTGTTCTGATAGGGTCTGTTTGAGTTGTTTGAATCACTTCCCGATGATGATGTGTCTGAGAATGAGACAAATTTACGTCGTGAGCGACCTTGATTGTCCTGGAGGAATCTCCGTGACTCAGGGTTTGAATAAAAATCTTTCCTTAAATATGGGTAAACGGATTCCAGCGAGAAATTTTTCTTATCCAGCTCAAATTTATTGTTCTTTTGGGCAACAGTGAAGTCTTTAAATTCACCGATTTCTTTTTCCACCTTTTCAAGGAGTCCTTTGGAATCAGTTATTAGTTGATTATCCTGGATCTCTTTTTCAAGTGCTGCGATTTCTTCAAGTTCTTTTACAGAAATCCTATGTGCTGTTTCAATAGTAAGGACCATCAGGTCCCTACTACACTTTGTTTCAACACCACTGAATCCTTTCTTGTATTCAGGGTCATCCGTGAACACAACAGGAATATTGCGAATTTGAAGTCCTGCAGGGATCGTGCCCGATTTTAAATGCTGGAGCAAAAAATGTCCGTGAAGATCCGTTCTAATTTGTTTTTTCCGTAAACGTATAAGTTTTTCCGAATCGTTTAAGGTGTTTGCCGCGATGCTAAGGGTTGCTGATGCAAAGGGAGGCGGATCCCTGATCAGATTTTGAATATATTCCTCTGTATACGCTACCGTGTCATGTTCAGCCATACCACAACTGAACACACGTGCAAAGAGAAAGTAGAGTTAAAGAAAGTGTAAACCCAATGGAAAAAGGTAAAAGAAAAAGAAGTTGAAGAATACTAAAGCTACCAGCACCAACAACAAATGGGAAAGTGACCAATCAATGATGGACAACAATTAGTCCCGTGGCAGCTCCTTCTCTGCCCAACAGAACCTCGCGAGCGTGCGCCCGCTAACAGATATGAATAACAAAAACGGGTCTTGACTCAAAACTCAGCAAGGCTGAGTCAACAATAACTGAGAAAACAGTACACCTGCCTGTGCTGAGAAACTATTTTTTAGAACACAACCATTAGTACAGCATACATGAAAATAAAGCATGAACACTTGCTTTTAGAATTGCAACTTTTACTTTAATTCTTAGCTGAAGACTGTTAATTATTTTTAGTCTCTTGTTTTTTGTTTTTTAGTGCATGAGAATACAAACAACATGAATAATTTTATACATTTAGATATAAACAAAAACACACAAATTGGTATGTACATAGTTCCAACAAACTCACACTCAACACATTCTTGGCCATCCAATCATACAAAAACATTCATACTGGTCCCAATGTCATGAAAGCAATTGTGTAAAATGAAATACAATCCAGTTTGATGATTTTTGCACATAAATCAAAATTTTTCAAATTTTCGAAAAAGCAATATTTCAGTCAATTAGTGCATTTCATGTAGGACAAATGACAAGGGACCGGGTCAGGTCGACGCGTTTCGAACCCTAAAATTCTGGGGGTTCTCTTCAGGACCACAGTCTAACTGGAAAAGAGAGGAAAGAATCATCACTAACCAAAATCTGCGGAATCAACATCTCAACCGAAGCAAAGCTTCCCTCAGCCTACCTTGACAAGTGGGACGAGTCTCCACAGAAAACGAAAGGAAATGAGTGTATTCCCAATGAAAAGGGGAGCGAGAGGTGCTGCAAGAGAAATGAATGAAGTGCTTTCAATCTCACTGCGCGTCTCAAACATAGTTGTGCCTAGGCTGGTAGTAGTGGGTCTGTGCGCTTACCTTGGCGTAGCGCGTGTGTGCTCCAAAAAGGATGCTTCACAGTCTAAACGATCGCGATCCAGGGGATCGAATGCAGCGTAGCTGTGGCTGGCGAAAGGAAGAATAGCGCGGGTTACCGACATGCAAAAGCGGTCGCGTGACAGTTTACGCGTTCGCCGGCGCTTTGGTGAAAGCTTACCTTGCTTGATGCTCAGTATCAGGAAATCGATGGTACTCGCTCCTCACCCTGCAGACAATGGCGGGTTCCCGGAGTCATAGCACCGTATACCATATAGGTTAGGCCTCATGGAATGCTGGGAATTGTAGTACTGTAGTTCCAACAGAAATGGCAGGGTCCATGCGTACAGGAGAAGTGGAATTCTGGGAAATGAAGTCCATGAATGAAAGCTCAGGAGTAGGTTTTATAAATCTCGGAAATTTCATTTAATCCATTGACTGCTGTATCATATTTCATGATCAGCAGTGCTTCCCTTTGATTCAGTCTTGTTTCCAAATCACCGCCTCGAGGGTCATTTTCAATTTTTGACAGGACTGTCCACTTGAAATTATTCTTGCCATGTTTATTATTCAGCCAATGATGAACTAAGGGCGCATTTTCCACTTCTCTGCGTAACCTGGATTTATGCTGAGTGATGCGTTGCCTGACCTCTTGGGTAGTTTTCCCAATGTATAACTTGGGGCAGGGACATACAATGGCATAAACAACATTCCTCGTTTTACAATTTGTAAAAACTTCGTGTTTCCAGTGGATGTTGTTAAATGAGAACAATGTCTCTTCTATAGTATCTGAGCAGCAAATGCAAGTTCCACATTTATGGTGTCCTTTAATCTGTGGAAAGCCGAATAGGCTTCTTAAGGTCGGTGGTTCTTCCGTGGGCAGTGCTGCCCGTACAATATGGTTCGCCACGCTTTTTTCTTTTTTAAAGGCAAACAATGGCGGATTATTGAAGTCCTCATGCAGATTTTTCACAATGTGCCAATTTACATTTATCAACTTCTTGAGTTGATTAGCAGCCGGGCAAAAGGTTGATACACACACCATTTCCCAGAATTCCACTTCTCCTGTACGCATGGACCCTGCCATTTCTGTTGGAACTACAGTACTACAATTCCCAGCATTCCATGAGGCCTAACCTATATGGTATACGGTGCTATGACTCCGGGAACCCGCCATTGTCTGCAGGGTGAGGAGCGAGTACCATCGATTTCATGATACTGAGCATCAAGCAAGGTAAGCTTTCACCAAAGCGCCGGCGAACGCGTAAACTGTCACGCGACCGCTTTTGCATGTCGGTAACCCGCGCTATTCTTCCTTTCGCCAGCCACAGCTACGCTGCATTCGATCCCCTGGATCGCGATCGTTTAGACTGTGAAGCATCCTTTTTGGAGCACACACGCGCTACGCCAAGGTAAGCGCACAGACCCACTACTACCAGCCTAGGCACAACTATGTTTGAGACGCGCAGTGAGATTGAAAGCACTTCATTAATTTCTCTTGCAGCACCTCTCGCTCCCCTTTTCATTGGGAATACACTCATTTCCTTTCGTTTTCTGTGGAGACTCGTCCCACTTGTCAAGGTAGGCTGAGGGAAGCTTTGCTTCGGTTGAGATGTTGATTCCGCAGATTTTGGTTAGTGATGATTCTTTCCTCTCCTTTCCAGTTAGACTGTGGTCCTGAAGAGAACCCCCAGAATTTTAGGGTTCGAAACGCGTCGACCTGACCCGGTCCCTTGTCATTTGTCCTACATGAAATGCACTAATTGACTGAAATATTGCTTTTTCGAAAATTTGAAAAATTTTGATTTATGTGCAAAAATCATCAAACTGGATTGTATTTCATTTTACACAATTGCTTTCATGACATTGGGACCAGTATGAATGTTTTTGTATGATTGGATGGCCAAGAATGTGTTGAGTGTGAGTTTGTTGGAACTATGTACATACCAATTTGTGTGTTTTTGTTTATATCTAAATGTATAAAATTATTCATGTTGTTTGTATTCTCATGCACTAAAAAACAAAAAACAAGAGACTAAAAATAATTAACAGTCTTCAGCTAAGAATTAAAGTAAAAGTTGCAATTCTAAAAGCAAGTGTTCATGCTTTATTTTCATGTATGCTGTACTAACGGTTGTGTTCTAAAAAATAGTTTCTCAGCACAGGCAGGTGTACTGTTTTCTCAGTTATTGTTGACTCAGCCTTGCTGAGTTTTGAGTCAAGACCCGTTTTTGTTATTCATATCTGTTAGCGGGCGCACGCTCGCGAGGTTCTGTTGGGCAGAGAAGGAGCTGCCACGGGACTAATTGTTGTCCATCATTGATTGGTCACTTTCCCATTTGTTGTTGGTGCTGGTAGCTTTAGTATTCTTCAACTTCTTTTTCTTTTACCTTTTTCCATTGGGTTTACACTTTCTTTAACTCTACTTTCTCTTTGCACGTGTGTTCAGTTGTGGTATGGCTGAACATGACACGGTAGCGTATACAGAGGAACATATTCAAAATCTGATCAGGGATCCGCCTCCCTTTGCATCAGCAACCCTTAGCATCGCGGCAAACACCTTAAACGAATTGGAAAAACTTATACGTTTACGGAAAAAACAAATTAGAACGGATCTTCACGGACATTTTTTGCTCCAGCATTTAAAATCGGGCACGATCCCTGCAGGACTTCAAATTCGCAATATTCCTGTTGTGTTCACGGATGACCCTGAATACAAGAAAGGATTCAGTGGTGTTGAAACAAAGTGTAGTAGGGACCTGATGGTCCTTACTATTGAAACAGCACATAGGATTTCTGTAAAAGAACTTGAAGAAATCGCAGCACTTGAAAAAGAGATCCAGGATAATCAACTAATAACTGATTCCAAAGGACTCCTTGAAAAGGTGGAAAAAGAAATCGGTGAATTTAAAGACTTCACTGTTGCCCAAAAGAACAATAAATTTGAGCTGGATAAGAAAAATTTCTCGCTGGAATCCGTTTACCCATATTTAAGGAAAGATTTTTATTCAAACCCTGAGTCACGGAGATTCCTCCAGGACAATCAAGGTCGCTCACGACGTAAATTTGTCTCATTCTCAGACACATCATCATCGGGAAGTGATTCAAACAACTCAAACAGACCCTATCAGAACAGGCAAGGTAATCAACAAGACCAGGGACAACGACAACGACAGAATCAGGCTCCTTTTTTAGGACAAGGCCCACAGAAGACCAGAGGTCGCTCACGACCCGTCCAGCCATGGGAAATGAGGACACGATCCCGGTTCTACAAGAGTTAGATCTGCCATCGATTTTTAACTTATCTGATAGAACCCTGACTGAAGCCGAAACGTCAATTTTGACAAAGGGCCTTGGATTTGTCCCGTCGAGACCCACAGACTTCATCAAGATGAAGTTAGAAACACTTGAATTTTGCCGCAAAATAAGACTTAAAACATTTTTTTCGGAAACATGCGAGGAACACCAACTCGAAGTAACGGGACTACGGAAAAAATCAACTTTCTGTCCAGCAGGTTCAAAAATTCCTAAGGAGATTTTGACTTTTGAGAGAACGGTCCTTTCAGGAATATCAGCCCTTGAAAAGAAGAGGAACTTCGTCAAATTTAATCTTGCAAAAGCTGAAAAGGATGCCCTAACAACTCTAAAAAATGACAAAACGATAGTAGTGAAGCAAGCAGATAAGGGAGGAGCGGTGGTTATCTGGGACATTAATAAATACAAAACGGAAGTCTATCGTCAACTCAATGACAATTCATGTTATAGACGCATCACAAAAAATCCCACAGTTGAAATTCAAAGTGAATTGTTTTCAACGATTCAAAAAGGATTTGATCAAGGGTTCATTGGACCTAAAGAACTGGCATTTTTACAGAATAAGAATCCACGAACTCCAGTTTTTTATCTGTTACCAAAGATTCATAAGGACGAGGTGAATCCACCAGGACGCCCCATAGTTTCGGGGTGCGAATCTTTACTAGAACCAGTCGCTAAGTACATAGATTTCTTCTTAAAACCCTTCATTGAAGATATCCCAGCACATCTTCAAGATACCACGTCTTTCCTTAATAGAATCAATCCAATATCATTTGAACAAAGCACCCAGCTTTTAGTAACGCTAGACGTCGTTTCTCTGTACACTCAGATACCCCAAGACCAAGCCCTTGAGACACTTTCATTCTTCTTGAATACACGTGCTAGACCGTGTCAGGTCCCTTCAGAATTTATTCTTCAGCTGGCATCCTTTGCATTGAAAAAGAACTTTTTCACGTTCAATTCCGAATACTTCTTTCAGGTTAAGGGAGTAGCTATGGGGTGTCCCTTTGCCCCGGAATTGGCGGTTATGTTCATGGGTCTCTACGAGCAAAAATTCATTTATAATGACAATCCCTTTGTGCACCAAATTTCGCATTATATGCGATATATTGATGATGTCTTCCTTATTTGGACCGGGAACCTCGATTCCCTTAATATGTTTGTTGAATGGCTGAACGGGCGTACAGGTGACATAAAGTTTAATTGCACGTCCTCCAACCAATCCATCACATTTTTGGACGTACAAGTTGTCCCTTGCAATGGACGCCTGGAAACTACCTTATTCAGAAAGCCAACAGATAGGAATAAAGCTCTGTTATTTACAAGCAATCACCCTCGAAGTCTGAGACAAAACTTGCCATTCGGGCAATTCCTTAGATTTCGTAGAAATTGTTCATGCAAAGAGGAATACTTTGCACATGCGAATTCACTTTTGGAGAGGCTTCTCCAAAGAGGATACCCGAGGAAGCTACTAAAAATGTCTCTGAAAAGAGCATGGTGGACGCCACGTGAGACATTGATGCACAAGAAAACCAGAGTGGAGCAAAATCGATTGGTGTGTGTATCAACCTTTTGCCCGGCTGCTAATCAACTCAAGAAGTTGATAAATGTAAATTGGCACATTGTGAAAAATCTGCATGAGGACTTCAATAATCCGCCATTGTTTGCCTTTAAAAAAGAAAAAAGCGTGGCGAACCATATTGTACGGGCAGCACTGCCCACGGAAGAACCACCGACCTTAAGAAGCCTATTCGGCTTTCCACAGATTAAAGGACACCATAAATGTGGAACTTGCATTTGCTGCTCAGATACTATAGAAGAGACATTGTTCTCATTTAACAACATCCACTGGAAACACGAAGTTTTTACAAATTGTAAAACGAGGAATGTTGTTTATGCCATTGTATGTCCCTGCCCCAAGTTATACATTGGGAAAACTACCCAAGAGGTCAGGCAACGCATCACTCAGCATAAATCCAGGTTACGCAGAGAAGTGGAAAATGCGCCCTTAGTTCATCATTGGCTGAATAATAAACATGACAAGAATAATTTCAAGTGGACAGTCCTGTCAAAAATTGAAAATTACCCTCGAGGCGGTGATTTGGAAACAAGACTGAATCAAAGGGAAGCACTGCTGATCATGAAATATGATACAGCAGTCAATGGATTAAATGAAATTTCCGAGATTTATAAAACCTACTCCTGAGCTTTCATTCATGGACTTCATTTCCCAGAATTCCACTTCTCCTGTACGCATGGACCCTGCCATTTCTGTTGGAACTACAGTACTACAATTCCCAGCATTCCATGAGGCCTAACCTATATGGTATACGGTGCTATGACTCCGGGAACCCGCCATTGTCTGCAGGGTGAGGAGCGAGTACCATCGATTTCCTGATACTGAGCATCAAGCAAGGTAAGCTTTCACCAAAGCGCCGGCGAACGCGTAAACTGTCACGCGACCGCTTTTGCATGTCGGTAACCCGCGCTATTCTTCCTTTCGCCAGCCACAGCTACGCTGCATTCGATCCCCTGGATCGCGATCGTTTAGACTGTGAAGCATCCTTTTTGGAGCACACACGCGCTACGCCAAGGTAAGCGCACAGACCCACTACTACCAGCCTAGGCACAACTATGTTTGAGACGCGCAGTGAGATTGAAAGCACTTCATTCATTTCTCTTGCAGCACCTCTCGCTCCCCTTTTCATTGGGAATACACTCATTTCCTTTCGTTTTCTGTGGAGACTCGTCCCACTTGTCAAGGTAGGCTGAGGGAAGCTTTGCTTCGGTTGAGATGTTGATTCCGCAGATTTTGGTTAGTGATGATTCTTTCCTCTCTTTTCCAGTTAGACTGTGGTCCTGAAGAGAACCCCCAGAATTTTAGGGTTCGAAACGCGTCGACCTGACCCGGTCCCTTGTCATTTGTCCTACATGAAATGCACTAATTGACTGAAATATTGCTTTTTCGAAAATTTGAAAAATTTTGATTTATGTGCAAAAATCATCAAACTGGATTGTATTTCATTTTACACAATTGCTTTCATGACATTGGGACCAGTATGAATGTTTTTGTATGATTGGATGGCCAAGAATGTGTTGAGTGTGAGTTTGTTGGAACTATGTACATACCAATTTGTGTGTTTTTTTTTATATCTAAATGTATAAAATTATTCATGTTGTTTGTATTCTCATGCACTAAAAAACAAAAAACAAGAGACTAAAAATAATTAACAGTCTTCAGCTAAGAATTAAAGTAAAAGTTGCAATTCTAAAAGCAAGTGTTCATGCTTTATTTTCATGTATGCTGTACTGACGGTTGTGTTCTAAAAAATAGTTTCTCAGCACAGGCAGGTGTACTGTTTTCTCAGTTATTGTTGACTCAGCCTTGCTGAGTTTTGAGTCAAGACCCGTTTTTGTTATTCATATCTGTTAGCGGGCGCACGCTCGCGAGGTTCTGTTGGGCAGAGAAGGAGCTGCCACGGGACTAATTGTTGTCCATCATTGATTGGTCACTTTCCCATTTGTTGTTGGTGCTGGTAGCTTTAGTATTCTTCAACTTCTTTTTCTTTTACCTTTTTCCATTGGGTTTACACTTTCTTTAACTCTACTTTCTCTTTGCACGTGTGTTCAGTTGTGGTATGGCTGAACATGACACGGTAGCGTATACAGAGGAACATATTCAAAATCTGATCAGGGATCCGCCTCCCTTTGCATCAGCAACCCTTAGCATCGCGGCAAACACCTTAAACGAATCGGAAAAACGTATACGTTTACGGAAAAAACAAATTAGAACGGATCTTCACGGACATTTTTTGCTCCAGCATTTAAAATCGGGCACGATCCCTGCAGGACTTCAAATTCGCAATATTCCTGTTGTGTTCACGGATGACCCTGAATACAAGAAAGGATTCAGTGGTGTTGAAACAAAGTGTAGTAGGGACCTGATGGTCCTTACTATTGAAACAGCACATAGGATTTCTGTAAAAGAACTTGAAGAAATCGCAGCACTTGAAAAAGAGATCCAGGATAATCAACTAATAACTGATTCCAAAGGACTCCTTGAAAAGGTGGAAAAAGAAATCGGTGAATTTAAAGACTTCACTGTTGCCCAAAAGAACAATAAATTTGAGCTGGATAAGAAAAATTTCTCGCTGGAATCCGTTTACCCATATTTAAGGAAAGATTTTTATTCAAACCCTGAGTCACGGAGATTCCTCCAGGACAATCAAGGTCGCTCACGACGTAAATTTGTCTCATTCTCAGACACATCATCATCGGGAAGTGATTCAAACAACTCAAACAGACCCTATCAGAACAGGCAAGGTAATCAACAAGACCAGGGACAACGACAACAACAGAATCAGGCTCCTTTTTTAGGACAAGGCCCACAGAAGACCAGAGGTCGCTCACGACCCGTCCAGCCATGGGAAATGAGGACACGATCCCGGTTCTACAAGAGTTAGATCTGCCATCGATTTTTAACTTATCTGATAGAACCCTGACTGAAGCCGAAACGTCAATTTTGACAAAGGGCCTTGGATTTGTCCCGTCGAGACCCACAGACTTCATCAAGATGAAGTTAGAAACACTTGAATTTTGCCGCAAAATAAGACTTAAAACATTTTTTTCGGAAACATGCGAGGAACACCAACTCGAAGTAACGGGACTACGGAAAAAATCAACTTTCTGTCCAGCAGGTTCAAAAATTCCTAAGGAGATTTTGACTTTTGAGAGAACGGTCCTTTCAGGAATATCAGCCCTTGAAAAGAAGAGGAACTTCGTCAAATTTAATCTTGCAAAAGCTGAAAAGGATGCCCTAACAACTCTAAAAAATGACAAAACGATAGTAGTGAAGCAAGCAGATAAGGGAGGAGCGGTGGTTATCTGGGACATTAATAAATACAAAACGGAAGTCTATCGTCAACTCAATGACAATTCATGTTATAGACGCATCACAAAAAATCCCACAGTTGAAATTCAAAGTGAATTGTTTTCAACGATTCAAAAAGGATTTGATCAAGGGTTCATCGGACCTAAAGAACTGGCATTTTTACAGAATAAGAATCCACGAACTCCAGTTTTTTATCTGTTACCAAAGATTCATAAGGACGAGGTGAATCCACCAGGACGCCCCATAGTTTCGGGGTGCGAATCTTTACTAGAACCAGTCGCTAAGTACATAGATTTCTTCTTAAAACCCTTCATTGAAGATATCCCAGCACATCTTCAAGATACCACGTCTTTCCTTAATAGAATCAATCCAATATCATTTGAACAAAGCACCCAGCTTTTAGTAACGCTAGACGTCGTTTCTCTGTACACTCAGATACCCCAAGACCAAGCCCGTGAGACACTTTCATTCTTCTTGAATACACGTGCTAGACCGTGTCAGGTCCCTTCAGAATTTATTCTTCAGCTGGCATCCTTTGCATTGAAAAAGAACTTTTTCACGTTCAATTCCGAATACTTCTTTCAGGTTAAGGGAGTAGCTATGGGGTGTCCCTTTGCCCCGGAATTGGCGGTTATGTTCATGGGTCTCTACGAGCAAAAATTCATTTATAATGACAATCCCTTTGTGCACCAAATTTCGCATTATATGCGATATATTGATGATGTCTTCCTTATTTGGACCGGGAACCTCGATTCCCTTAATATGTTTGTTGAATGGCTGAACGGGCGTACAGGTGACATAAAGTTTAATTGCACGTCCTCCAACCAATCCATCACATTTTTGGACGTACAAGTTGTCCCTTGCAATGGACGCCTGGAAACTACCTTATTCAGAAAGCCAACAGATAGGAATAAAGCTCTGTTATTTACAAGCAATCACCCTCGAAGTCTGAGACAAAACTTGCCATTCGGGCAATTCCTTAGAATTCGTAGAAATTGTTCATGCAAAGAGGAATACTTTGCACATGCGAATTCACTTTTGGAGAGGCTTCTCCAAAGAGGATACCCGAGGAAGCTACTAAAAATGTCTCTGAAAAGAGCATGGTGGACGCCACGTGAGACATTGATGCACAAGAAAACCAGAGTGGAGCAAAATCGATTGGTGTGTGTATCAACCTTTTGCCCGGCTGCTAATCAACTCAAGAAGTTGATAAATGTAAATTGGCACATTGTGAAAAATCTGCATGAGGACTTCAATAATCCGCCATTGTTTGCCTTTAAAAAAGAAAAAAGCGTGGCGAACCATATTGTACGGGCAGCACTGCCCACGGAAGAACCACCGACCTTAAGAAGCCTATTCGGCTTTCCACAGATTAAAGGACACCATAAATGTGGAACTTGCATTTGCTGCTCAGATACTATAGAAGAGACATTGTTCTCATTTAACAACATCCACTGGAAACACGAAGTTTTTACAAATTGTAAAACGAGGAATGTTGTTTATGCCATTGTATGTCCCTGCCCCAAGTTATACATTGGGAAAACTACCCAAGAGGTCAGGCAACGCATCACTCAGCATAAATCCAGGTTACGCAGAGAAGTGGAAAATGCGCCCTTAGTTCATCATTGGCTGAATAATAAACATGACAAGAATAATTTCAAGTGGACAGTCCTGTCAAAAATTGAAAATGACCCTCGAGGCGGTGATTTGGAAACAAGACTGAATCAAAGGGAAGCACTGCTGATCATGAAATATGATACAGCAGTCAATGGATTAAATGAAATTTCCGAGATTTATAAAACCTACTCCTGAGCTTTCATTCATGGACTTCATTTCCCAGAATTCCACTTCTCCTGTACGCATGGACCCTGCCATTTCTGTTGGAACTACAGTACTACAATTCCCAGCATTCCATGAGGCCTAACCTATATGGTATACGGTGCTATGACTCCGGGAACCCGCCATTGTCTGCAGGGTGAGGAGCGAGTACCATCGATTTCCTGATACTGAGCATCAAGCAAGGTAAGCTTTCACCAAAGCGCCGGCGAACGCGTAAACTGTCACGCGACCGCTTTTGCATGTCGGTAACCCGCGCTATTCTTCCTTTCGCCAGCCACAGCTACGCTGCATTCGATCCCCTGGATCGCGATCGTTTAGACTGTGAAGCATCCTTTTTGGAGCACACACGCGCTACGCCAAGGTAAGCGCACAGACCCACTACTACCAGCCTAGGCACAACTATGTTTGAGACGCGCAGTGAGATTGAAAGCACTTCATTCATTTCTCTTGCAGCACCTCTCGCTCCCCTTTTCATTGGGAATACACTCATTTCCTTTCGTTTTCTGTGGAGACTCGTCCCACTTGTCAAGGTAGGCTGAGGGAAGCTTTGCTTCGGTTGAGATGTTGATTCCGCAGATTTTGGTTAGTGATGATTCTTTCCTCTCTTTTCCAGTTAGACTGTGGTCCTGAAGAGAACCCCCAGAATTTTAGGGTTCGAAACGCGTCGACCTGACCCGGTCCCTTGTCATTTGTCCTACATGAAATGCACTAATTGACTGAAATATTGCTTTTTCGAAAATTTGAAAAATTTTGATTTATGTGCAAAAATCATCAAACTGGATTGTATTTCATTTTACACAATTGCTTTCATGACATTGGGACCAGTATGAATGTTTTTGTATGATTGGATGGCCAAGAATGTGTTGAGTGTGAGTTTGTTGGAACTATGTACATACCAATTTGTGTGTTTTTTTTTATATCTAAATGTATAAAATTATTCATGTTGTTTGTATTCTCATGCACTAAAAAACAAAAAACAAGAGACTAAAATAATTAACAGTCTTCAGCTAAGAATTAAAGTAAAAGTTGCAATTCTAAAAGCAAGTGTTCATGCTTTATTTTCATGTATGCTGTACTAACGGTTGTGTTCTAAAAAATAGTTTCTCAGCACAGGCAGGTGTACTGTTTTCTCAGTTATTGTTGACTCAGCCTTGCTGAGTTTTGAGTCAAGACCCGTTTTTGTTATTCATATCTGTTAGCGGGCGCACGCTCGCGAGGTTCTGTTGGGCAGAGAAGGAGCTGCCACGGGACTAATTGTTGTCCATCATTGATTGGTCACTTTCCCATTTGTTGTTGGTGCTGGTAGCTTTAGTATTCTTCAACTTCTTTTTCTTTTACCTTTTTCCATTGGGTTTACACTTTCTTTAACTCTACTTTCTCTTTGCACGTGTGTTCAGTTGTGGTATGGCTGAACATGACACGGTAGCGTATACAGAGGAACATATTCAAAATCTGATCAGGGATCCGCCTCCCTTTGCATCAGCAACCCTTAGCATCGCGGCAAACACCTTAAACGAATCGGAAAAACTTATACGTTTACGGAAAAAACAAATTAGAACGGATCTTCACGGACATTTTTTGCTCCAGCATTTAAAATCGGGCACGATCCCTGCAGGACTTCAAATTCGCAATATTCCTGTTGTGTTCACGGATGACCCTGAATACAAGAAAGGATTCAGTGGTGTTGAAACAAAGTGTAGTAGGGACCTGATGGTCCTTACTATTGAAACAGCACATAGGATTTCTGTAAAAGAACTTGAAGAAATCGCAGCACTTGAAAAAGAGATCCAGGATAATCAACTAATAACTGATTCCAAAGGACTCCTTGAAAAGGTGGAAAAAGAAATCGGTGAATTTAAAGACTTCACTGTTGCCCAAAAGAACAATAAATTTGAGCTGGATAAGAAAAATTTCTCGCTGGAATCCGTTTACCCATATTTAAGGAAAGATTTTTATTCAAACCCTGAGTCACGGAGATTCCTCCAGGACAATCAAGGTCGCTCACGACGTAAATTTGTCTCATTCTCAGACACATCATCATCGGGAAGTGATTCAAACAACTCAAACAGACCCTATCAGAACAGGCAAGGTAATCAACAAGACCAGGGACAACGACAACAACAGAATCAGGCTCCTTTTTTAGGACAAGGCCCACAGAAGACCAGAGGTCGCTCACGACCCGTCCAGCCATGGGAAATGAGGACACGATCCCGGTTCTACAAGAGTTAGATCTGCCATCGATTTTTAACTTATCTGATAGAACCCTGACTGAAGCCGAAACGTCAATTTTGACAAAGGGCCTTGGATTTGTCCCGTCGAGACCCACAGACTTCATCAAGATGAAGTTAGAAACACTTGAATTTTGCCGCAAAATAAGACTTAAAACATTTTTTTCGGAAACATGCGAGGAACACCAACTCGAAGTAACGGGACTACGGAAAAAATCAACTTTCTGTCCAGCAGGTTCAAAAATTCCTAAGGAGATTTTGACTTTTGAGAGAACGGTCCTTTCAGGAATATCAGCCCTTGAAAAGAAGAGGAACTTCGTCAAATTTAATCTTGCAAAAGCTGAAAAGGATGCCCTAACAACTCTAAAAAATGACAAAACGATAGTAGTGAAGCAAGCAGATAAGGGAGGAGCGGTGGTTATCTGGGACATTAATAAATACAAAACGGAAGTCTATCGTCAACTCAATGACAATTCATGTTATAGACGCATCACAAAAAATCCCACAGTTGAAATTCAAAGTGAATTGTTTTCAACGATTCAAAAAGGATTTGATCAAGGGTTCATCGGACCTAAAGAACTGGCATTTTTACAGAATAAGAATCCACGAACTCCAGTTTTTTATCTGTTACCAAAGATTCATAAGGACGAGGTGAATCCACCAGGACGCCCCATAGTTTCGGGGTGCGAATCTTTACTAGAACCAGTCGCTAAGTACATAGATTTCTTCTTAAAACCCTTCATTGAAGATATCCCAGCACATCTTCAAGATACCACGTCTTTCCTTAATAGAATCAATCCAATATCATTTGAACAAAGCACCCAGCTTTTAGTAACGCTAGACGTCGTTTCTCTGTACACTCAGATACCCCAAGACCAAGCCCTTGAGACACTTTCATTCTTCTTGAATACAAATGCTAGACCGTGTCAGGTCCCTTCAGAATTTATTCTTCAGCTGGCATCCTTTGCATTGAAAAAGAACTTTTTCACGTTCAATTCCGAATACTTCTTTCAGGTTAAGGGAGTAGCTATGGGGTGTCCCTTTGCCCCGGAATTGGCGGTTATGTTCATGGGTCTCTACGAGCAAAAATTCATTTATAATGACAATCCCTTTGTGCACCAAATTTCGCATTATATGCGATATATTGATGATGTCTTCCTTATTTGGACCGGGAACCTCGATTCCCTTAATATGTTTGTTGAATGGCTGAACGGGCGTACAGGTGACATAAAGTTTAATTGCACGTCCTCCAACCAATCCATCACATTTTTGGACGTACAAGTTGTCCCTTGCAATGGACGCCCGGAAACTACCTTATTCAGAAAGCCAACAGATAGGAATAAAGCTCTGTTATTTACAAGCAATCACCCTCGAAGTCTGAGACAAAACTTGCCATTCGGGCAATTCCTTAGAATTCGTAGAAATTGTTCATGCAAAGAGGAATACTTTGCACATGCGAATTCACTTTTGGAGAGGCTTCTCCAAAGAGGATACCCGAGGAAGCTACTAAAAATGTCTCTGAAAAGAGCATGGTGGACGCCACGTGAGACATTGATGCACAAGAAAACCAGAGTGGAGCAAAATCGATTGGTGTGTGTATCAACCTTTTGCCCGGCTGCTAATCAACTCAAGAAGTTGATAAATGTAAATTGGCACATTGTGAAAAATCTGCATGAGGACTTCAATAATCCGCCATTGTTTGCCTTTAAAAAAGAAAAAAGCGTGGCGAACCATATTGTACGGGCAGCACTGCCCACGGAAGAACCACCGACCTTAAGAAGCCTATTCGGCTTTCCACAGATTAAAGGACACCATAAATGTGGAACTTGCATTTGCTGCTCAGATACTATAGAAGAGACATTGTTCTCATTTAACAACATCCACTGGAAACACGAAGTTTTTACAAATTGTAAAACGAGGAATGTTGTTTATGCCATTGTATGTCCCTGCCCCAAGTTATACATTGGGAAAACTACCCAAGAGGTCAGGCAACGCATCACTCAGCATAAATCCAGGTTACGCAGAGAAGTGGAAAATGCGCCCTTAGTTCATCATTGGCTGAATAATAAACATGACAAGAATAATTTCAAGTGGACAGTCCTGTCAAAAATTGAAAATGACCCTCGAGGCGGTGATTTGGAAACAAGACTGAATCAAAGGGAAGCACTGCTGATCATGAAATATGATACAGCAGTCAATGGATTAAATGAAATTTCCGAGATTTATAAAACCTACTCCTGAGCTTTCATTCATGGACTTCATTTCCCAGAATTCCACTTCTCCTGTACGCATGGACCCTGCCATTTCTGTTGGAACTACAGTACTACAATTCCCAGCATTCCATGAGGCCTAACCTATATGGTATACGGTGCTATGACTCCGGGAACCCGCCATTGTCTGCAGGGTGAGGAGCGAGTACCATCGATTTCCTGATACTGAGCATCAAGCAAGGTAAGCTTTCACCAAAGCGCCGGCGAACGCGTAAACTGTCACGCGACCGCTTTTGCATGTCGGTAACCCGCGCTATTCTTCCTTTCGCCAGCCACAGCTACGCTGCATTCGATCCCCTGGATCGCGATCGTTTAGACTGTGAAGCATCCTTTTTGGAGCACACACGCGCTACGCCAAGGTAAGCGCACAGACCCACTACTACCAGCCTAGGCACAACTATGTTTGAGACGCGCAGTGAGATTGAAAGCACTTCATTCATTTCTCTTGCAGCACCTCTCGCTCCCCTTTTCATTGGGAATACACTCATTTCCTTTCGTTTTCTGTGGAGACTCGTCCCACTTGTCAAGGTAGGCTGAGGGAAGCTTTGCTTCGGTTGAGATGTTGATTCCGCAGATTTTGGTTAGTGATGATTCTTTCCTCTCTTTTCCAGTTAGACTGTGGTCCTGAAGAGAACCCCCAGAATTTTAGGGTTCGAAACGCGTCGACCTGACCCGGTCCCTTGTCATTTGTCCTACATGAAATGCACTAATTGACTGAAATATTGCTTTTTCGAAAATTTGAAAAATTTTGATTTATGTGCAAAAATCATCAAACTGGATTGTATTTCATTTTACACAATTGCTTTCATGACATTGGGACCAGTATGAATGTTTTTGTATGATTGGATGGCCAAGAATGTGTTGAGTGTGAGTTTGTTGGAACTATGTACATACCAATTTGTGTGTTTTTTTTTATATCTAAATGTATAAAATTATTCATGTTGTTTGTATTCTCATGCACTAAAAAACAAAAAACAAGAGACTAAAAATAATTAACAGTCTTCAGCTAAGAATTAAAGTAAAAGTTGCAATTCTAAAAGCAAGTGTTCATGCTTTATTTTCATGTATGCTGTACTAACGGTTGTGTTCTAAAAAATAGTTTCTCAGCACAGGCAGGTGTACTGTTTTCTCAGAAGATACCATGAGGCACCCAAGGTGGGGGTATTTACTTTTCACCGAACAGAGGCCCGGGCTTTACTTTAAACAGTGGCACATACAAATGATTCGAAGGCACAGGAAATATTCGGTGATTGTTACCAGGGCAGCCCCATAGTAGCGCAGAATTATTCACTCCGAAATGGAAAATACTCAACGATTATCTTGAAAACCTGTGTTAGAGAAGCTGAGGAATATCTTTTGCAGGCCCTATGTATCAACGTAACAAAAAAGGGGTTCAGGAACCCCCGACCCTGAGGCCATAACACAGTTTGTATTTGAAGGCAACATGAATGCCAGGTGTCCCTGTGTGACCGAGGAATGCTGGGACGAATGCCAACTCCTTTGAAATATTTCGGAGCTCCGTGCAAACAGTGCTTGCCTGGCTGCTTTGTTCCGAAGGCTGCACCTAGGCGGCCTGCTCCTCTTGGGCTGTAAGAAATGCATATTTAAGAAACTTCTTTATTGTCCTATCACCTACAGGTGCTGAAGGGGTCAAACCGCACCGGGTATCCATGAACTCTTCGTTATTCCATGCCCTCGTCACATGCATGGGTGTCTGAGGGCCAGACGCTGTACCACAACACTGTTAGCTATTTACAAAAGTGAGCAAAGTTTACTTTTAATCAGATCTTGGTTTAGAGCAATAGCGAGAAAGGCAGAAAAGGGTGAAAGTACGAGATATAGGGTGGGCGAACCACTAAAAACTTGAGCCTGGCTCGAGCCTGAAGCCTAGCTCCCGCTCACCTGGAGGTACTGTTGGAACCGTGAGCCCATAACGAGTTGTGCTTTAATGTGGCTTCTGTCTCATGCCCTCCCTCTACCCAGGCAGTTCGGGATGGACTGTTCCCATGAGGCACAGGGTCAGACTGATTTGCATATGGCCATGTCTGAACTGGGGTGGCTGAGTGAGCTAAAGAATGGTGATGGATTAAACCCAGATCAGTTGACTGGGGTGAGTGTTTGATTGACTCAAACGCTCCGTCCATCATCCCCTTTTGTATCGCTTTGTTCGCCCTAAATTGGCAGGGTATGCTCAGACGTGAGTCCCTTGCTCACTTGGCCACTGGATTCAAGATAGCCTAGCTGATGAGGATTATGAAACCGAAACCGGTCCCAGGATGCTTGTTTCCGGTCCAGGGAAGACATGGCTTGGCAGTTCGGGCTGGACTGTTCCCATGAGGCACAGGGTCAGACTGATTTGCATATGGCCATGTCTGAACTGGGGTGGCTGAGTGAGCTAAAGAATGGTGATGGATTAAACCCAGATCAGTTGACTGGGGTGAGTGTTTGATTGGCTCAAACGCTCCGTCCATCACCTCCTTTTGTATCGCCTGGATGATGAGGATTATGAATCCGAAACCGGTCCCAGGATGCTTGTTTCCGGTCCAGGAAAGACATGGCTTGGCAGTTCGGGCTGGACTGTTCCCATGAGGCACAGGGTCAGACTGATTTGCATATGGCCATGCCTGAACTGGTGTGGCTGAGTGAGCTAAAGAATGGTGATGGATTTAACCCAGATCAGTTGACTGGGGTGAGTGATTGGCTCAAACGCTCCTTCCATCACCCCCTTTTGTATCGCTTTGTTCGCCCTAAATTGGCAGGGTATGCTCAGACGTGAGTCCCTTGCTCACTTGGCCACTGGATTCAAGAAAGCCTGGCTGATGAGGATTATGAATCCGAAACCGGTCCCAGGATGCTTGTTTCCGGTCCAGGGAAGACATGGCTTGGCAGTTCAGGCTGGACTGTTCCCATGAGGCACAGGGTCAGACTGATTTGCATATGGCCATGTCTGAACTGGGGTGGCTGAGTGAGCTAAAGAATGGTGATTGATTAAACCCAGATCAGTTGACTGGGGTGAGTGTTTGATTGGCTCAAACGCTCCGTCCATCACCCCCCTTTTGTATCGCCCTGTCCAGAGCTGCCAACTTTGGAACTGGGGAACCATATTCAAGTTCTGAGTCGGTTCAGTATTCTTTGATTCTGAGAAAATCACTTAGGGAGAACACGAAGCGTGGCCAGGTTAGACTTGCGCAAAGCCGATTTTTACAATGAGTCCTAAAGTTAGTTGCTCCAGGGAACGAGGAGAAAACGGCCACTCACGTCCCCAAAACTCCTCTGTGTAAACACAAAGAATACAAGAAAAAATAAATTACTGTTCCCGAGCACAGCACAATAAATATTGAGTCTTAAAAGAAGAGAAAAAGTAAATCAGATTTTTTCTGTATTCAAAGTTCGTTAAGTTAGTTCCTTTTATTTTCATTACTTTTCTCTTCACAAGCGTGAAATTTCCATCACATAGTCAGTTTTCATATAATGTGCATTGGAGTCATACAAAATTTAGCCAGAAAAAACAAAGCCGACACGTGTTTCCACACGGGAAGCAATCACCCAATGACTTCTTCAGGGCATAAGAGCTCCTCACGAACTCATACACCACATTCCAGATATGACCTGTCTACGGCCCAGTACTATATAAGACTAAGTAAAGTCGTTTACTCCTCAGACGGTCATGTCTCCATCCGTCATTTATAAGTTCAATATCTCCATATAGTTTATAAATCTGTTGTGATTCAAAAAAGGATATATAGAAATTTCTGGGAGAGTACTCCCGTCGTTGTCTACAGTGCTTCAAAAGTTGTGGTGACACAACTTTTGAAGCACTGTATACGACGACGGCCATTTGGTGATTGCTTTCCGTGACGAAACACGTGTCGGCTTTGTTTTTTCTGGCTACATTTTGTATGACTCCTATGAACATTCAATCAATCAAACACATTTATAGAGCGCGCTACTTACCCGCTAGGGTCTCAAGGCGCTGGGGGGAGGGGGGGGGGGCTGCTACTGCTCGAAGAGCCAGGTCTTGAGTTGCTTCCTGAAGGAGAGATGGTCCTTGGCCAGCCGTAGGTGGGTGGGGAGGGAGTTCCATGTCTTGGCCGCCTGGTAGGAGAAAGATGTTCCTCCGGTGGTGGTTCTGCGAATCCGTGGGACGGTGGCGATGGCAAGGCTGGCGGATCGGAGCTGGCGGGTGGGTGTGTAGAACGTGAGGTGGTTGTTGAGGTATTTGGGGCTCATGTCGTGGAGAGCCTTGTGTGCGTGGGTGAGGAGCCTGAACGTGATCCTCTTGCTGACTGGGAGCCAGTGCAGGTCTCTCAGGTGGGCAGAGATGTGGCTGTGACGGGGGATGCCAGGATGAGTCCTTCAGAAGCGTTCTGTATGCGTTGGAGTCTTTTCTGTAGTTTGGCTGTGGTTCCAGCGTAGAGAGCGTTCCCGTAGTCCAGTCGGCTGGTGACGAGGGCCTGGGTGACCGTCTTTCTGGTTTCGGGGGGGATCCACCGGAAGATCTTTCGGAGCATGCGCAGGTTGTTGAAACATGATGATGAGACGGTGTTGACTTGCTTGGTCATCGTGAGGGAGGAGTCCAGGATGAACCCCAGGTTGTGTGTGTGGTCCGTGGGAATGTGGGCGGTGCCCAGTGCAGGGGGCCACCAGGAGTCGTCCCAGGCGGAGGGGGATGGTCTGAGAATGAGGACTTCCGTCTTGTCCGAGTTCAGCTTCAGACGGCTGAGCTTCATCCATTCCGCGACGTCTCTCATTCCTTCCTGGAGGCTGGCTCTGGCGGTGGTGGGGTTGTTGGTGAGGGAGCGGATCAGCTGGGTGTCGTCAGCGTAGGAGATAATGTTTAGGAAGTGTTGGCGTGTGATGGCTGCGAGGGGGCTCATGTAGACGTTGAAGAGGGTGGGGCTGAGCGAGGAACCTTGAGGAACGCTGCAGATGATCTTGGTGGCCGCTGAGCGGAAGGGAGGGAGGCAGACTCTCTGAGTTCTGCCGGAGAGGAAGGAGGTGATCCATTCCAGAGCTTTTCCTTGGATCCCGGGGTGGTGGAGGCAGGTTGTTAGGGATGCGGTGGCAGACAGTGTCGAATGCGGCCGATAGGTGGAGGAGGATGAGGGCAGCAGTTTCCCCGTTGTCGAGCAGGGACCTGATGTTTTCGGTGGCTGTGATGAGGGCGGTCTCGGTGCTGTGGTTAGCTCGGAAGCTGGACTGCGATGGGTCGAGGGAGCCGTTTGTCTCGAGGAAGGCGGTCAGCTGTTTGTTGACGGTCTTCTCGATGACTTTAGCGGGGAAAGGGAGGAGCAAGATGGGGTGGAAGTTCTTGAGGTCCGAGGGGTCCGCGGTGGGTTTCTTCGGGAGGGCGATGATCTCTGCATGCTTCGAGCTCCCTGGAAAGGTGGCAGATGCGAAGGAGTTGTTAATGATGTTCCGGAGTTGGAGTGCGATGATGGAGCCGGCTTTGTTAAAGATGTGGTGAAGACAGGGGTCGGCTGGGGAGCCGGAGTGGATGGTGTTCATCACGTGGGTGGTGTCTTCAGTGCTGACGGGGGTCCAGGGGCAGAGGGTGGGGGTGGGGGGCATTGGTTCGGTGGTTGGGTGCATGGTCTGGGCACCGAAGCTGTTGTTTATGTCGGCGATCTTGTGGTGGAAGAACAAGGCGAGTGAATCGCAGAGGACTTGCGAGGGCGTGATGTCGTTGTTGCTGGCGCTGGGGTTGGAGAGATCTTTGACGATGGTGAAGAGTTCCTTGCTGTTGTGGGTGTTGTTGTCCAGTCGTTCTCAGAATGCTGTCCTTTTGGTGGTGCGGATCAGCTGGTGGTGTTTGGGGATGGCGTTCTTGAGGGCTGTTATGTTTTCTGTTGACTGGTTGTGGCGCCAGGCTTTCTCAAGGGTGCGGCAGGATTTCTTGAGGTCGTTGGTGAACCACGAGGCTTTCTTGATGCCAGGTCTGCTGGGAGGATTCTTCAGTGGTGCAAGGGCATCGGCACAGTTGGTGATCCACTGTGTGAGGTTGCGGGCTGCTTCGTTGGAGTCCGTAGTGGTGGTGGGAGGGTTCTGGCTCAGCGAGGTGGTGAGCTGGTCGGTGGTGATCTTGCTCCAGCATCTTCGGGGAGCCTGTTGTGGGTGGTGGTGGGTCGTGGTTTTTCTGAAGTTGAAGTGGGCGCAGCTGTAATCTGTCCAGTGTAGTTCGGTGGAGTGGCTGAAGGAGATGTGGTTGCTGGAGGAGAAGACTGGATCAAGAGTGTGGCCGGCATAGTGGGTGGGCGTGTTCACCAGTTGTTTGAGTCCGAGGTTGGCGAGGTTGTCCAGCAGGGTGGTGGTGTTGTTGTCATTGTTGTTTTCCAGGTGGAAGTTGAGGTCCTCTAAGAGGATGTAGTCTGAGGAGGTGAGGGCAAGCGGGGTGATGAAGTCTGCGATGGCTTCGCTGAATTGTGTGTGTGGTCCCGGGGGTCTGTAGATGAGGGTGGAATTGGGGTCGGTGTGTATCTGGAAGTAAAGGTGCTCAGCGGCGGTGAGGGTGTTGTCGGAGTTGGTCGTGATGCGGATGGTGTTTCTGTGGACGATGGCGATGCCTCCTCCGGTTTGGTTGGCGCCGTCCCTCCGGGTGATCTTGTAGCCATCCGGGATGGCTATGGCGATGTCGGGGGCTGAGGAGGCGTTCATCCAGGTTTCTGTGAGGAAGGCGACATCCGGCGCTGTTGTGTCGAGGAGCTTCCAGAGTTCAACGGCGTGCCTGTGGACGGAGCGGGTGTTGAGTAGGATGCACTTGAGGTGGTTGTTGCTGGTGCCTGGTCTGGCGGGTGCGGTGGGGTGCAGGTCCGGAGGCAGGTGAATTTGCGAAGTGGGAGGGAGCAGCTGGGCGGCGGGAGCGGGGCGGCGAATAGGGAGGGGGGAACGGGTACAAAAGAAAAGGGGCGGGGACGCAGGGGGAGCAGCGGCGGGGAGCAGGGGGGGTGCAGAGAGCAGGAAAACGGTCCCGGAAGGAGCGGCAAGGGAGCAAAACACAGTGACAATACCAGTGGCGCAGATACTAAACACAGGGCAAAGAAAGCAAAATGCACCAAATAAACAGGGCAGCAGGAACGGCGAGGAAGCAAAAACACAGTGACAATACCAGAGGTGCTAATACTAATCACAGGGCACAGAAAACAAAAGTCACCAAATATTCAGGGCAATAGGAGCAGCGGCGGACTAGCTGCAGCAGCGGTGAGGATCTGGACACAGTCACGGGGAGCCGCGCGGTGCGTGGAGCGACCGGCCCTGCGAGCAGGGTCAAGAGGTCACATTGTATGAAGACTGACTATGTGATGGAAATTTCACGCTTGTGAAAAGAAAAGAAAGGAAAATAAAAGGAACTAACTTAACGAACTTTGAATACAGAAAGAATCTGATTTACTTGTTCTCTTCTTTTAAGACTCAATATTTATTGGCTGTGCTCGGGAACAGTAATTTATTTTTTTCAAATCACTTAGGGGCTGATTGCGAGTTTGGTGGTAAGGCAACCAATATTAAAGTGGCGTCAGATTCCCCGCCACACAGTTGGCGGTCCGGCCCCGCCTAATTTCGATGTTGCTGGTCTATGACGGAAAGACCGCCGGAGTCCAGATGATGCCGGCAGCCATTCGTAGACTGCTGCGATGGCGGTATGGGGAAAGCAGCTGTCAGAGGCCGGTACGGTACAGACAAGTTCACCTCCATCGGAAATACGAGTTGGCTCTCCGTTGAGCCAAAAATGGTGAGAAGGCTGCCTGCTTTGGCCAGCAGAATCAAAGGAATTGCAGTGCATACTCACCCATTTCCTTTTATTCCATTCATCTCCTACTTGGACCCCTTTCCCCAGGGGCTCCCTTCTCTTTAACATCTTGACTCAGAAGAAAATGACCCTGTTGGCGTCAAAATCCAGGTAAGTCCGTTT
Organism: Lissotriton vulgaris; assembly: GCF_964263255.1. Lineage (NCBI taxonomy): Eukaryota > Metazoa > Chordata > Amphibia > Caudata > Salamandridae > Lissotriton > Lissotriton vulgaris. Next base: position 1,019,817,236 of record NC_141689.1, on the reverse strand, counting down.
TGAAGTATTTACCCATTTACTGGACTGGGCACATATGGTCTGGACTCCAGCAATAGGAAAGTACTGTTGGTAGGCATTTTTTCACATGTGTCACGCATATGTGTACATTTAACACTTATGCAGTCAAAATATACACACCTGCATCAACACATATGAAAATATGTTCCACGCCATCAGAAACACCACTGCTGGGCAAGCGGTGACATCGTAATACAGCGGGCAGGAGACCAACGCCGTGGCAATCATAATCAGGCCCTAGATCTCCCCGTGCCTGTTAAATTTAAATTCGTTCTTGTGTAATGTAACTGATGCTCACGTATAGTTCCAATACCTTCAGGTCGAGTTTGCGCCATAAACACTGTAGAAAAAGCACAAAGAGGTAAAACCAAAGTGCAAACATAAACAAGACAAATAGATACCCATTTAGTTTCAGATTTGTACAAAGTGAAACCAGAAAATATGGATACATTGCCATTTCCTTGCTTAAATTGTGTGATCTTACCTAAATATTTCATTTACTAAAACTCTGTTTTCTTCATTATCACATACAAAAACACTTTCAAATATGTGAGTTTAGAAAACTAGTTGTAGCAAAACCTATTGTGTTTAATTTAATAGACTGTAATGTTGCTCTATAAAAATCTGTGCCACATACAGGGTTTACATGACAACTGTTTTGCCTCTTAGTTCACTAATGGTTTATGTTTAAACATGTTCTCTTTTCATAAATATTTCTCGTGCAGTGTTACAATGTGACGTATTATTGGCAAACATTTCACATGTTAAAGAAGTACACTTTTATGAATTTTGAAGAGTCTTTATCATATTTTATGGGATGTTTGTTGTATGATTTACATAGCAAACATTTTCAGGGCTCAGTTCTTGCACGGGTTCTAAGAGCCAAGCCAAGCCTTGGCTCGGCTCGGCTCTCCATATTTATTTGTTGACTCGGCCAACTCTGAAAGAGAAATAGAAAAGTAGGAAAGCAGCAACAAATGGAGAAAACTGAGGGCCCAATTCACAGAATTAACTTAAGACAAAATCCTAAACTTACTACTTTTGGTATTGACAGAATTCACTTGCTACTTTTGGTATTCACAGAATGGATTTAAGACTACTAAATTAATGTTCGCAATTGGGCCATGGATTCTGGCCTGGAGGTGGGCATTCCGGCCCGGAGGGTGGGATTCCGGCCGGTGGCAGACATTTAGCCATGGCCGAAATCTCCACCTCCGGGCCGGAAGTCCCACCTCTGGGCCGGAAGTCCCACCTTCGGGCCGGAATCTCCGCCTCTGTGCCGCGAGTGCGGACGTAAATTTAGTGGTCGTAAATCCATTGTGTGAATACCAAAAGTAGTAATTGCATTCTGTGAATACCAAAATTAGTACGTTTAGGATTTTGGTCTTAAGTTAGTTCTGTGAATCGGACCCTGAATCTTCAAGAGTGACAAACAGAGGCATGGGGTATATGGTGGAGGAAGAAAGAGGCATAAGGAGGAATGAAGATCAGGCTACCTTCGTACTTGGCAGCCCTGGCATTTGTGGCATCTCTGGTGACAGGCTTCTAAGTAATACCAACTTGGGCCCCAGTATATTCTTTAATATTTTAACATTTTTTACAAGTTAAGCACTTTCCACTGGATGTATGTTAAACTTTATGATAGAGTTCTACATCCCATGCATGGATGCCATCACTCAGATGCATGAATGCTCTACATTGATGTCTGCAAGCCATAGCTGTACTTTCCTTGAACTTGAAAGAGGACATTCTATGCTCCATTTTATAGACCCTTCTCATTGGAATTGTCAAATGTACATTTATGCTTCCCCTTCAACGAACAGACAGCTAGGATACCAGACTATTACCTGACGTATGCCATTCATCCCTAAGTCATACAACAAAAGAAGAGAGGTCTGGTCAGTCACAAGGCTGCCAGGAATATGGAGCAAGAGATAAGAGGGTTTTATTACAGTCACTCTGATTGAGTAGGAAGGCCCTCACACACCGACCTGGTCAGTGTCATGCTTCATCATCGGGCCCCACCGAAGAGACCGAGTGTCTCTTCGGTGTGCTGCGACGCCAGAAAGACTGCGGAGCTGGTCGTGTGGGGAGGACGTGTTGTGAAAAATAGAGATTAAGAGTGCCTAACAGGGTATCAAAAAAACTTTAATGAGTGATCCCTAAGACACGTGTAGGTGGTATATGTGTCTGAATTTAAGTGCCAAGGTTGTTAGGATTTGGTTAAATTCAGCTAAATACCACGTGGTTAAATTAATCTGTCAACATGTTTCTGCCGTACTAGTGGTATGTATTCACCAAGGCATTCTTCAGGACTATACCCCGGCGGTATGGACACTCTAATAGTCCACCCTAACCTGGGGACGTGAAAGTGAAAAAAGAAAAGTGAAAAAAGTGCTTAAAAATTAGAAGAGCAAATGCTCATTCTGAAAAAAACCCAAATTCAGGGGTGTATCAGCACTTTAAAATAGGGCGCTACTAGCACCATGGGTCTCGGGAGGAGGAACCGGACCCCGACGATGATCGTCGGGGTCCGGTTTTGAGGATTCTTGCAGGTTGAGAAGCGGGTTGAGAGCGCTGAGGGCGATGTGCCAGGCGCGCTCCAATCCTCCTCCCGAGACCCATGGTGCTAGTAGCGCCCTATTTTAAAGTGCTGATACACCCCTGAATTTGGGTTTTTTTCAGAATGAGCATTTGCTCTTCTAATTTTTAAGCACTTTTTTCACTTTTCTTTTTTCACTTTCACGTCCCCAGGTTAGGGTGGACTATTAGAGTGTCCATACCGCCGGGGTATAGTCCTGAAGAATGCCTTGGTGAATACATACCACTAGTACGGCAGAAACATGTTGACTGATTAATTTAACCACGTGGTATTTAGCTGAATTTAACCAAATCCTAACAACCTTGGCACTTAAATTCAGACACGTATACCACCTACACGTGTCTTAGGGATCACTCATTAAAGTTTTTTTGATACCCTGTTAGGCACTCTTAGGGCCAGATGTAGGTAGGCATTTACCGGTCGGTAACGGCCGAATTCGGCCGTTACCGACCGGTAAATGCAATTTGAGATGTAGGGCCCTGTATTTTACAGAATCGGTAAATTTACCGATCGGTAAATTTACCGATTCTGTAAAATACCGAATCAGTATTTTTTCCGATTCGGTAAAATTGATATGTAGGTGGGACTCTTCTGAGTCCCACAAGCATTACAGAATCGGTATTTTACCATCAAATACTATTTGATGGTAAAATACCGATTCTGGTGTGCATGCACATGTGTGCATGCACACCTGTGCCATATGACAGGCAGACCTGCCCTTAGGGCAGGTATGCCTGCCACATGGCCCCCGAACCTTTTTTGGGGGTGCTAGAGGGTGTCAAAGTGACACCCCCTGCACCCTTGTCAGAATCGGTATTTACCGATTCGGTAAATACCGACCGGTAATGCCCCATTCATTCCTATGGGCTTCAAAGCCCGTAGGAATGAATGGGGCATTACCGGTCGGTATTTACCGAATCGGTAAATACAGATATTTACCGATTCGTTAAAAGGAACATCTGGATGTTCCTACATATCCACCCCTCAGATTTACCGATTTTTAATTACCGAATCGGTAAAATTCGGTAATTAAAAATCGGTAAATCTCACTTACCTACATCTGGCCCTTAATCTCTATTTTTCACAACACGTCCTCCCCACCCGACCAGCTCCGCAGTCTTTCTGGCGTCGCAGCACACCGAAGAGACACTCGGTCTCTTCGGTGGGGCCCGATGATGAAGCATGACACTGACCAGGTCGGTGTGTGAGGGCCTTCCTACTCAATCAGAGTGACTGTGTTAAAACCCTCTTATCTCTTGCTCCATATTCCTGGCAGCCTTGTGACTGACCAGACCTCTCTTCTTTTGTTGTATGACATTTAACCGGGGATTAAAAGAGTGTCCTTGATTCTCCCTACCTCTCCCTTTGTTGACATATATTCATCATAAGTGCCATACAACAGTTTAAATCCTGTCTGCATTCTTGTGCAATTAAGGAAAACATGGCATGTGCATATTGTAAAGGCTGGGAATGCGCACAGTGCTGTTCCACCCTCCCCCCACGTGCCAGTCACTGAGACTTAATGCTCATTGGTGGATTAAAGTAAATGTCGCATTTATGTCACACATTTGCATTGAGAAAGTATACTTTAAATATTCATTCTTCATATTTACAGCGAACTAATTCTTTGTTAGCAAACAAAACAAGAACATTCAATTTGAAATAGGGATCAACAATGAAGTTCCTTTCCGTCTTCTTATGCACGTGAAACTACACACGCCTTTTTGAGAGCGTAAGTGAGTAATTGGATGGACCCAGAGACGCTTCTCTCAACCACCAGGGCCTGTTCGGTCAATTGCAGAGGCTAGAGTCCCTTGCACTGCCAATGTCCTTATGGTCTCAATCGGCCCTTGGGTGAAAAACACGAAATACCATTGCCCTAATCAATCTCTTAATGTTTCTGAGTTGCAACCGGTAGGAAGATTGACTGCAGTACTCACACTGGAGCTTCTAACCTGCCACAACGGTGACTGGGCAATCCGGTTCATTGTGCCCCCATCCTTACCCCAAAAACTAAGAATGAAAACGCAAAAGACTCAAAGTGTCAATGATGACATTCATGCCCCTCCCTAGCAGATACAATACATTATGATCAGACATGTCCATACCCACTAACTGGGGACTGGAGCCCATCACAACCCCATGCCTTGGGCCATTGTCGAAGGCAGATGCAACAATCGCAAATCCCCAATGATCTGCCTTTAATAGTATGGGCTGTACACTGCTCAGGCCAGTCAGGGCTTGTTTTGCTGGATACTGTCAGTGACCTGTCACACATTTACACCCACAGTCACGTGGTACGCAAAAAATTTTTTAACACATACAAGAAAATAAAGAACCGTTGTAATCTAAAGGAATTCGTCCCATACATACACTTGTAGCAGCTACAGGACCCAGCCCGAATTTCATGAATTCACTTGGACTGAAGCCCATGCTCACTATCAAAATTGTCACCCTTATCCTAAAGGAATGAGGAGAGGAGTTGCAGGTAGGTATCAATGTCCACCACTTACAAGGCCGAAGAACACACTTCTGAAACCTGGTAATGCGAGAGGGATGTCCTGTCCACATGGATCAATAATGCAATGGCCATCCCGGGAGTGCTCGCTCACAAGAACTCCTTATGGGTTCTCACCAGACACCAGGGCATGTGTGACACCACAAATGAATACATACAACTAGAACCTTCCCTTACTGAATAGCCTTCATTTCAAGGTTGGGATTCTGATATCCGTGAAGGTCTGGCAAATGTGCAGGTGCGGCATCTGAATACCCCTGGAGTGGTCAGATTGGCATTCATTCACTATCTCCACTTTTTTCACCCTGCTTTGTGGCCTGGACCTGTCTTTTTTGTTGCCCTCCTAGATTCCTCTTCGCATTGCCATTCTCACCTCTCTAACTTACCTTCTTCTGCTTCCTAGCTGATTAGGTTTATGTTTTTTTAGATTCGCTGGTGGTGGGGGGAGGCCTGAGGTGGTTGGTTTCGGTTTTAGATTGCTGGAATTTGCTGAGATCTCCTTAGGCCAACTTTTCAACCACTTCCTAACTGCTGTGGGTTGCTGTGTTCTGGGTGGTAGTTCCAGTTAACCCTGGTGTTTTTTTTAGTGGAGATGTAGATGATGTTGTTTGAGGGTATGCCTGAACAGTGAAGGCCCCAATAAGAGACCCACTACTGGCCTGTATACTAAATGTCAGGGTGGAGGAACCTGACTCCAACTCAAGAGTCAGAGCTTGTGGAGCGCAATCGCCCTACACAGAGTTTCCTCCCATACCGAAAAGGCAGATGAGGCAGTCTAAATCCAGCATTGGTATGACAGTTACCATTGAGCCATATTAAGAGAAGGGCAATGTTGCATCCTACAAGAGTAATCCCGGAGGGTGATTTAAGGACAGGTTCTGCAAGAGTACAGGGGTAAAAATGCCAAGGTCAAGGCCACTTGTCAATAAGTACCCCTGTATAGTTTAGCTGGAACATCACCCCGTTCCCATTTTCTGCCATTTTCCATCAAAACAAAAATGGCTCTCCAGTTTTGACATGAGCTCTGTGGTAAACAGCTGCCTTTTCCTAATGGACCATGAATTCTATAGATAGGGTGAACCACATGGTGAGGGCTAACCATGTCCCCCACTTACCCAATTCCATTGCCGCTGGTGTAGGGCATGTGCTACCATTTTGAGCCAAGGTGCACCTTCTATTGAGTGCTGTGGCTATCCTAACTGCCTCTGGATCTAAACCAAAACAAAGTGGAGGGCACTTGTTATTATCCCTCACATTGGACCCTGTCTTTGAAGTCAAGTCAAAGTTTGCATGTGCTCATCACCTGCCTATTGCAACTTCACACTGCAACTTTCAGTGGGTTCCACAGACATTTCACAATCAATTTTCATATGTAAATAACTCAATCAAGTGACAGAATCATATTATGTATTAATGTAACTCCCAAAGTTGTCTAGCACTGCGTTGATAGTAACTTAAGGGCCGATTACGAGGTAACTAGGACCGACACCAACTGCTGTCGGTCCCACCAATATCTATATCTGCTGTCAGACCGCTACATTACGATGCGGTTGGCCGGACCGCATTGCTCTAGGGACCAAGCAACAGCTTCCAATGGGTCAAGAAGCCCATCGGGCGGTCACTCGGATCGTATTTCCCACAATGGAGGCTGTGTTTTCCCAGGCACTACCTTGCGGATTACGATGCACCTTTTCCATCAGCCATTATATGTCAGTTCTTCTGAAGTGAAAAGGCTGGTGGGAAGGCTGTACTGGGGACCCTAGCAGGACCCTATCCCCCTTGGCACTCCACTATGGGCCCTGGTGACCCCTAAACATCCCTGTTTTTGTGTGGCAGGCACTGCATGGTGCCTGCCACAGGGGGCAGGGATGTTTAAAAACATTACTTTTGGCATTGGGGCTTGTGCTACACCCTTTTTTCAGGCCGCAGCACAAGCCTCAATGCAAAGATGCATGTTTCCGACTGCCTACATTGTGGTTGGATCCTAATTTGGCGGTCGGTTCCCCTGGCTACCTGTCAGCCGGTGCCTTTACCGCAACGATGCAGGTTGGACGCTCATCCGACCAGCATCGCAATCAGGCCCTTAGTCAGGTAGCCGCATTTGGTCACACCACGTCATTACTGCACGTGATCTCTTTTAGTCTGTGTTCCCTTACTCCAAAAGTGGACAGGGCAGAACAGGGCTTTAACCTGGAGACTGACTGCAGTGCTGAAACCAGCTTTAATAAGCACTTCGTTTTAAAGTCCTGCAGTATATTACAGTTCATCCAAACTGTCCTATTTACTTATTGCAAAGTTATAAATCGTGACCAACTAACTACTTTTTAGTTGCTGCTTACACATTAGTAGTAATTAGGACCACTAGTGGAATGTGATTTATGTACTGGCCCAGATAATAAAACTGCAGGATAAGACCAAGCCCTACCAGTGTATAGCAATGTGTAAAGTATAATGAGATTTTATCACAGTTGATAGGAACAATGCAATTCAATCAAAGCACCAATCACAAAGAGATCTCAAAATAATTCCACCAGGAACCACAAATATTGTCATGTTTTTAGGAGCATCACTAGCGTGATAAAACGTCTCCTCCAAAAGTGGACAACTATCCATCTCTCTCAGCTGTTCATGTTAAGGTGGTGCTGCTGCAGCTCACCAATTCTTAGCAACATCTAGCTTGGTATTTAAGAACTGTTGTCACAATTCATAACTCAGGACTTCCATAATACCCAGTAGAATGGATTTTTGGAAAAATACAACCTGCCAACTCACATCTTGGAGCTTATGTGAAACACCTCTCCAGTATGCCAGGCTCATGCTACTTCTTCGGTTGTACATAAGAACCGGTAGCAGAAATATATTGTGCTACCAACATATTGTAGCCAAAATATTGACTGAGGCCATCATAGTGTCATGTTTGAAGCAATCTACTGAAGTCAGTTTGATGGAGAAGGAACTTGTGGGTAAATGCAAAGTCAGATCTACTAGATATCCATTGCAGTTCAGGGGTTGACACAATGAAGTAATTCAATCAAGGAAAGGATTGGTGGTTTGCGGAAAAAAGGTAAAAGATCTAACATGGGTTTCAACTCTGGCATGCACCTTTTATGGACATATTAAGAATTTGGCAGACAAGGTAATCTGCTGCAAATGTGACAGTGTACCCTATCCACCAAATTGTTGGTCCACCCACTCTCTCATGAGTTGGGGAAACTTCCCTGATTCTGCCAGCAGATCATCTTCTTTGGCCCACATTGGGAACTATTGAGCGAAGACCCCTCGGATATTAGGCTGCCGGTCAGTCGACATCAGACCCTCCACCCTACAGTGGAGGTTCCAATGTTATTTTTTCTGTTGGAAAATGCTAGGAAAATCCTGGTAGACCTTAACAAAAGAAATAACAAGCATTGGTATAGCCAATAGGTCTCGCCTTTGGCACCTTATAAGTGTTTAGCCATGCAACAGTTGATGTTGTTGCACCAAGGATATTGCGCTGGATAACTAAACACTTATAATGTCCAAAAGCGAGACCTATTGGCTATGCCAATTCTTGTTTCACCTTATGATATTGCATCAGTTTTGTAGCATGTCATCTGTGCTCAATTTTTCTCCCATCAGGTATTCTAGGGGTTTTAAGTTTCGTTGGGTTGAACCTCCAGGAGCAGTGACGTTTTACCCTCAGTAATGCGCAGACTTTGTTTGCTTCCTCCTTGGTAGAAGCAAGTGTCCATGGGGGGGCGGAGCTTGCCGGCGTCTATGGCGGACGTGTGAGTGCTGGGCTCCTCGCCTAAGCCCCAGTAATATCCGTTAAACTCATCCTAAGCCGTGCCAAATGAGGCCCTGACAACGCTGTTAACTCCCTAGCACCCCCGGGAGCCAGCGGCTAGACCTGCCGCGAATCAGATGGCCTCGGTGGTAAGGGATCTGCGGCGGCGGACCAGGCCTGAATCCACGGCCTCCCCTGAAACAACAGCCGGGCGACGTCACGCTACGTGCGGCCTGAACGGAGCTGCATGAGTCGGAGTTTCGGATCCATTGATGAAGCTGGGGAGTCCTGCGGGGACGACAGGTGTGCTACCCCCCGCGCCAGGAAGCACCTGAGTCGCGTTGAGGAGCGAGGCACCGAGCTCTAGCTGCCCGCTGTGGGAGGCAGTGGAGCCGGGGAATTGGAGACGTCACAAGACCAGACTTGGTGGACCCCGCCATTAGCTGCTGACCTGATACCGAGTGCTCACACTTTGCAGGCGACTCCCCCGGTGTAAGAGGGCGCTCCGGGGGAAAACGACACTCGAGAGCGCGGAGGGAGTCCTGCTGCGTCCATGCTGATAATCTGAGCACCTATCGTGAACACCCGTGCGGCCCTAGCGGCTCCGAGACGTGCATGTTTGGATAGCGCCTACTGCGGCCCCGTCCCCGCGCCCTGCTTGACACAAGCTAACGGAAGGTCTTGTTCGCCAACGTGGTGGTTTGGGACACTTGAGCAGTGTTTCTATGGGTGGTCCGCTGCCGGTACCCGGCCCACGTGGACGCCGCCATTTTGGAGCCGGGTTGCGCCTGGAGGAGACTTGTCGGGGAGGAACCAGCGGCTTGCACATTTGGCTGGGAGAACTGCTCGCCTGGGAGTGCGGGACCATGCACTGAGGTCGGTGAGCGATCGCAGTGGGACCCCCTCGATTGCTCACTACTTTGGGCCAGAGTGGTGCTGCGGTCCACGATAACGTAAGGAGCGCGAGTCTGGGAGCTCCTTTGGGTTGGCCGGACCCTGGTGTAGCTGGAGTGTATACCACCGTAGGACTCAGGAAACCACTGGTTCACTCTGTCTGGCCGCTGTATCCGGCGTCATAGAGTGTCTGGATGTCCACCAGATTAGCAATGGGTAAAAATGACAGAACGCAGGCCAAGCTCACTTTCGAGCAGCGCCGGACCAAGGGGACGGAGACGCCTGCTACTGAATCGTCTCCGAGGAGCGCTACCACCGACGGGTCCGCGGGAGCGGATATTCGAGAGCTGCTGGTGTCCATGGAAAAGGGACTGCACGAAAGCATAGCTGCCATTGGAACTAAGATCGATGCCCTGACGTACCGCATGGACCGCATGTCGGAACGGGTCGACAAACATGCCGAGCGTCTGGACATGGCGGAGAGGCGGCTCACAGAAGCGGAGGAGGCGCAATCAGAGTGGGACAAAGACCGTAAGCAGTTTGGCAGGCTGCTACAGGTGATTCAGGACAAGTCCGAAGACTTGGAAGCGAGGTCACGGAGGTCCAACATCCGCATAACGGGAGTGGCGGAGACCACACACACAGGCAAAATGGAACTCTTCGTGGAAAAACTCCTGAAGGCCCTGCTTGGTGAGGAAGCTTTCTCGCCCATGTTCATTGTTGAGAGAGCCCACCGCACGCTGGGACCTAGGCCGAAGCCAGGCGCGTACCCCCGTCCCATAATCGCGAAACTCTTGAACTACAGAGATAGGGACACGGCGCTCCGTCTGGCCAGAGACAAAGGCAAACTGCAATATGAAGGCATGGAAATCTCACTTTACCCGGATTTCACAGCCAAGGTGCAAGAGGAAAGGAGGCAGTTTGCCCCCTACAAAAAACAGCTGCGCGATTTGGGGTTGGACTACGCCATGATGTATCCTGCGAAGCTCCGGATAAACAAACAAGGCCACTCACACTTCTTTACGGACCCCAGAGAACTGCAAAAATCCTTGAAGGAATGGGCCAGAGAACGCAAGGCCGACCGGGGGAACAATCATGACGATGCCGCTGACTCCTCGCCCATGGACGAACAAGACTAAGTGTATAGGAGCTGGAAGTCTAGGACAAACACGGCTCCTGCAGTAGCCATCCCCCTGTTAACCAGGAGACTTTCCAGCATGACTGGCCCCCAAATGACTGAGTACCGGAGGACCACTGGCGACTCCCTGCCGGGTGAGATTGTTCCACTTCCTCTGGGTGTTTGGGGGGGCTGAGTGGTGGCCTCGAGACTTGGAACCTGCACTATGGGGGAGTTGAGTGGAGCGCGGGTGCCCCAGTATGAAACTGAACCGAGGGGCTGGGTGAGAAGTACAAACCTTTCCACTTGTCAACTTGGGTCTTGCCAAAGGCACCGAACTCTTAGCAGGGGCAAGGCGTGCGGGCACGCCAGCTTTATCGTGGTGGATTGGTGACTGGCTACATTTGGCTGGCAACCTCTGCCCTTGTGCTTTCGGCTGTTAGGCTCCATAGAGAGCCGATTAAGGGACTGTTTGAATTTGTGTTTTTGGGGTGTGGGGGGTGGTATGGGGTACTGTCTGACCAGGTTGGGGGTGGTCGGCTGTGGGTGGGCTGAGTACTGTCAGGCCAAGTTTGGGGAGGCCGGCTTTGGGTGGAGGGGGAATAGTGTTGGGAACTGTCCTCGCTATCTTGCTTATGGTGCTCTGAATCTAATACTGGGTGAAGTGTTGCCTGCTCTCAAGAATAGAGGGAGATTGCGGCACAGTAACACAGCTGTTGGTGACCTGTTGATCCTGCTGTTGAGATGACGAATGCTAATGACGAGAATGTCACTCAGAATTTGCAGAAACTGAAGATGTTGACATGGAATGTGAGAGGGCTCAACGATTACCGTAAATTACGTAAGGTACTCAGTTACTTGCACAGGCACCACGTTGACCTTGCTCTACTTCAGGAGACTCACCTCCCACTTTCCAGCAGAATGCTGCAGACCAGGGGACTAGGGGGACATACTGTGGCAGCAGGGTTCACGACACACTCCAGGGGTGTACTCACGTGGGTCAATCCGGCCTCCCGACTAAAACTGGTGCCACTGGTGTCGGACACGGAGGGTAGGTTTGTTATAGCTAAATGTATAGGCCAAGGGCTTGATTTGATTGTAGTTAATGTCTATGGGCCAAACTACGACTGTCCCGAATTTTTCACTACGCTGTCCGCCCACCAGCGCAGGACACACATTTCCTCCAGAATGTTGTGGGGTGGCGATTTCAATTTTGTCTTCGACCCAGACCTGGATAGGTCGGCGGGACCTGCCCGGAGGCCAGTGGCCTCGGCTCTGCACATGAAGGCAGAGCTGCTTAAATTAGATCTGGTGGACGTGTGGAGAAGCAGGCACCCCACAAAAGGTGGTTACAAGCACTACTCTGCTTACCATAATATTCACACTAGAATAGATTACTGGTTAGTGTCCCAGGCCCTTCTAGATAGCATTAAGAACTGCGAGGTACTGCCCCGTACCCTCTCTGACCACTCTCCTATACTGCTGCAATTGGTGATCCCAAAGAAAGTGATCCCCCCTTTACCTGGAGATTTCCCCCCTACTCCCTTCTAGACGACGTGTTTCGCGCGGTACTAGCGGAAGATATAGATGTATTTTTTGAAACGAACCTGGGGACTGTGGACAGTTTTCAAACTGTTTGGGAGGCTTTTAAGGTCTATGTCAGGGGTATGGCCATATCCAAACACTCCAGTGTGCTCAAATCCATTCGACGCGACCTGAAACAACTGGAAACCCGGCTGTGTACCTTGGAGGGTCGACAACAGGGCGACTCCGACGCAGAGGCTGACCCCCAAATTAACCTCCTCCTAACCGAATACCACGAACTAGCTGACAGGGAAATACATCACATGGGCAAATATGCTACGGCCCGAACGTACGGGGAGGGAGAGAGACCGGGCGCTTTACTAGCGAGAATGATTCGCAGCTCCAGAAAGCCACTTGTGATCGATGAGCTGCACACACGGGAGGGCGAGGTTCTCACAGACGAGGAGGAGATCCTACAATCCTTTCGGCAGTACTATGCTGAGTTGTACAAGACCAGATCGCTGCGGGTTGAGGAAGAGATTGATGACTATCTCGGGCATATAGCCATGCCTTTTTTGCCGGATTCAGACAGGGAATTCTTGATGTCCCCCATACAGGAGGACGAGATCTTGGAGGCGCTTGCGGGTATGCGGTCTGGCAGTGCGCCGGGCGCTGACGGGCTGACGGTGGGCTTTTATAAGTCATTCAAAGATAAACTGGTCCCCCATCTGATTACACTCTTCGACGATATCTGCGAGGAGGGCAGTATGCCTCACTCAATGAGAGAAGCCCTTCTTATCGCAATTTTAAAGCCTGGGAAACCCCCGGAATCTTGCAGTTCGTACAGGCCACTATCCCTGCTGAACGTGGACGCTAAGATATTCGCCAAAGTGTTAGCCACGCGGTTGGCGCTTCTAGTGCCGGAACTGGTTGCCCCAGAACAAGCGGGTTTCGTCCCCAACAGGAACCTGACATATAATATCCACACGGTGTTGGGAACCATGCAGCACGTGCGTCACGAAAACACTGCCCTAACGGTCTTCCTGGACATGGAAAAGGCCTTTGACTCCGTGGAGTGGCCCTTTATGGTTAGAGTTCTTAGGAAGTTGGGGCTGGGAGAGCCGTTCTTGCAAATGCTGGGAGCCTTGTACCACCGGCCTACAGCAAGGTTGAAGATTGGGGACAGAGTAACTGACCAGTTCGAAATCAGCAGAGGCACTAGGCAGGGGTGTCCTCTATCGCCCCTCTTATTGCGCAATTAGACAATACCACAGCCTGGAAGGTGTTAGCTTCCCCACTTATAAAATTGGCATATCAACATATGCAGATGATACCCTCTTGTACGTCCTCGACCCCCAAGTGAATCTCTCTGCCATCTTGCGGGAGGTTGTGCGCTTTGACGCTCTCTCCGGCTTAAAGGTAAACTGGGATAAATCCATTGCCTTTCCACTGACGCCCGTGACACAGCCTTTTGAAATGGAATATCCTCTGAAGTGGACCACCGAGTCCGTTAGATACCTAGGCATTCAACTCCACACTGACCCGAAAGTTTTGATCAGAGAAAATTACGGCGTAGCGTACACAAAGCTCGTGGAGGACGTGGACGCATGGTGCAAGCTGCCGTTGTCCCTTATGGGCAGGATTGCCATCATGAAAATGATAGTCCTGCCTAGGTTCCTTTTCCTCTTTACCAACATTCCAGTGGTGCTGTCTAAGGCTTTCTTCAAACAGCTCACACAGGTCCTCATCAGGCTGGCATGGGGAGGCAAACAGCCTAGAGTAAAGTGGACAACACTGATGCTCCCTTGCGAAATGGGTGGCCTGGGAGCCCCCGATATGGAGAGGTACTATCGTATCGCGCAGGCGTCACACTTGCACTCCTGGATTCATGGGGATCCGCGCATACCGCACGTTAACTTGGAACGCTTGTTTGCGGAGCCTCTCCCCCTTCCGGCCACTGTCTGCCTCCCGGAGGATCGTGCCATAGGTCAGCTGGACTCACTAAAGTCCACCAATCATGCCTGGCATGCGCTGGGACGAGCGCGAGATTGTAAACTCCAGTACTCGCCGCAAATGCAGGTTGACTGGGCACTGTGGTTGGGCCCACTGAGGGAAAAGGGAGTGACGGATGCTCTCCGCGCGCTAGGGCTTACGAAAATGGAGGACCTGTTTGCTGCAGGGGTGCCGAAGACTTGGGAACAGCTTACCCCCACGCCACTGGAGCCTACGCTCCTACAGCGGTTTCAGTTCCATAGAGTTCGGAGTGCGTTCAGGGACGCGCTGGGCCCCGAAATGGAGGAACCACAGGAGGTCCCTGAGCTCATTTATGTTATTAACTCCACGTCCTCCCGCAAGCTGGTTTCAAATCTGAACAATCTTGGTCTGGCCCATCGGCAGTTCCAGCATTCCAAAGCCAGAGACGACTGGCAGAACGATTTGCAGATGCCGATTGAGGATGATATGTGGAAATACTGCTGCACCAGCACAAGAAGACTTTCCCTTAATGGCAGACATAGATTGGTGCACTTTAAATTTCTGCAACGAGTGTACTATACCCCAGAGAGACTGCACCGATACGGGCTTAGACAGACAGCGGAGTGTGAACGGTGCCACGCGCCGGTAGCGGATTTTATCCACCTGGCGTGGTACTGCCCGGGAGTTCAGAGGTTTTGGGTGGCGATCTTCTCAGAGATTAGCGCGATCCTGGGCTCGGAGCTGGCTATCGGACAGGCATTGGCGCTATTGGGGTACTCTAAGCCTCTTCCTCCATCCCAACGTCGGCTGGTAGATATGGCACTTCTGATGGCTAGAAGGGTAGTTGCTCAATGCTGGATGAGGGGACCACTCCCCACCAAACAGAGATGGGCGGGTGACTTGCTCTACTGCTGCACTCAATCAGAACTTTATAGCAAACAACTCCCCCCCAGAAGTAGACCCAAAAATGTCTGGGGTCTCTACCAGGCGTATGTACAGCAGAGTGAAGAGGAGAGCTCGGTCAGTGACAGGGATCTGGACCCCCCGGACTCCCCACAAGGTCAGTTGGAGCAATAGCCGTAATCCCTTAGAGGAGATGGGTTGGAGGGTGATTGGGTACTTGGGTTAATGATTTAGGCAACATCTCTCCCTAGCAGGCTGGTACTCGGGTTAGGGTCTCTGGAGTGTTGGTTGCGGGTGAGGAGGCAAGAACTAGCTGACAGTACCACTGGGGGTGAGTTACTAGGAGCAGGATAGCAGACACACGGGGGAGGGTGGGGGGGGGGGTAGTTGGGGTAGTTAATTTGTTTGTAGACCTTTTTTCAGATTACTAAGGCTTTCGCCACGTGTGTGGGGGGTCCCGCCGATCAGCGCCTTGTGCGCACAGACTTGTACTGTGCATGCAGGAGACGCCATGTCTTTACAAACACTTATTGTTCCATCTGCTTCTACCGACATGTTAGGATTGATCACTACTGTCTCTGAATGTCTGTCACACTATACGCCACCGGGCCTCCGGGATGCCGGCTGATGGGCTGTGTCTACCTTTTCCCACTGGTGCTGACAGGCGGAGCTCCTTTGGTTGATGGCGGATATTGTATTCTATGTAATGCTTACTATGCATCATGAATAATAAAGGTCTTTTTAAAATAAAAAATAAAAAAAGAAGCAAGTGTCCATACTCTGTTCTCAGTGAGAGGTGCCATTTCGTCAAACAACATGTTTTATTTTGAGGAGTTTATACAGTTGGCACATATGGGCGAGCACTTGTATGTTTTATTAATTTCTGACTGTTGGGTCTTTTACTTACTTTATCACTTATTTTGGAGCCCCTGGCATGTGTGACTCGTAGTGGACATTAATGTCTTTCATCTTCCGCCACCGGGTTGAATGGTTTTGTTTCTGAGCCGTATCTGTGGTTTTCATACATTTCATTACAGCCAACAGCCGATTAGTTCGGAATGAGACGACAGCAGCACGTTTGCTCGCATCTTCCTAACAGGGAAAGGCCTTTTCAGTTTATTTTTCTGATGTTTGTGGCTTGTTTTTGAGTTGGTTTTTTGTGTCCCCTATTAACACGATTACCTGTGGGTAACTTTTATCAGCTGGTATGTTTTTCACAATGCATGTAGGTGGTGGTCTCTCTACCTGAATTGTTGCCGCATAGGTAGTCATTTCTGATTTAATTTTTTAGATGTGATCAGAATATTCCCCTGATGGACAGCATGTCTGAAATGCACTGGGAACCATTGAATTAGAATTCTGCTGTGACGGATTCATGTCGATGGAAATATCACAACGTGTTGTGTTTAATAAAATAAATATAATTCAAGCAAAGTAACAGGATGGGGACCAAACGCTTGAATCTTTTAGTTTCTTCATTCCAACTGTGCAACTTTAGTCAATGATTGTTTGCAATTGTACTAACTTGTATTCCTGTGACCCGAGGACAGAGGCAGCCTCGCAGCACAAGTTGCATTTTGACCTGATGACCCATTGGTACACTCGTCGGGAGGGCTTGAGAGACTTGGCACATTGTGTGTCCTGGAGCCTCACATGTATGACCCATGCATACACCTGCCGAGCCATGCACATGCACATCTCTGGCCTAGACTGTGACCGCCTGACATGTACCCCGACTGCCCATCTCATGAGGAACATGCCCCACATGGTACCCATCGTGAGGGTGGAGGGGGGTGATTCTGTTTGCCAAGAGAGGTGCTTTGTTCTGAGAGGGCAGTAGAAAAACATTCCCAAATGCCTTAAAAAAAGAGAAACCAGCGCGACCAGTGCTGATCACCATCGCGCCATCTGTTTCAAATTAACGCAAACTCGATAATTGGAAACAGATGCATTAATGCTCGCTCCCGAGCACCCTAGGCCAGGGAACAAAGAAGGCGGTACAATCACCCGCCTTGGACCAATTGCATGCTGTCTTTTTAAGAAAGACGCATGCACAGGCCAATTGTGGGTTAATAAATAAAAAGCACACACACCAGCGTGTGTTCTGAGTTCAAAAGCCCTTAGTAAATGACTCGCAGAGCAGCGCATGCACGCTTGCTGAGGCGAGACCTAAAAAATGACGTCATATACTGAGAGAGGACTCCCAATGTTCCACTGCCATTAATTTTTGGTTTTCCAAAATAAGTGAAGTATAGCTAAAAGTTAAAAAAAGCTTATTAAACTTGAAAAAGTAAAACTATTTTTGTGATAAATAGTAATGTAGATTCATTTTATATCAGTTCAGTTCAGTTCATAAACTTTATTCGATTTTCCATGAAAGTCATATGAGTACACATATAAACCCAGCAGGTCTTTACATACACCAATAAAATCCTTACGCAATAAGAACAATACATAAAAACAACCTAAGAACAATAATACCACAACAGACTTTCATAAGGTGCAAAAGTGTCATAATAAAGAATCCTGCATAGTTACAAGTTAGCACTACAGACACCTGCCAGTTATCTGTATATTACAAAAACTCAGTTTAGGGGTGGATAACAATTGTAAATATTGAAAGGTGGCCCTAATCTGTCGAAAGTTCATCAACAACAGAAGTGCCTGCTATACTTGGAGCACAGGGAAGATAATTTGGGGCAGATTAGCACTAAGTGAATGCTATCATACACAGAAACATTTTCACAGGTATAAAGGGGAAGACAAGTTGGCTTAAACCATTGCCCTTTTTGGAACAGAAGCTGATAATAAATACTCAGTCTAAAATAAGTTAAAAGATATTGATGATGTTCAGACAAATACAGGATTAGATACAGCTCGATTTCCCTCACTGATTTAATCATGTTATATGTACCCATGGACTGCTTGGGTACCACAGTTTACTCCCGCTCCGCTGTCACCCATCAGGAAAACGTCTGCATTACCCAAACCACATCCTTGTTAGGTGGAGCCTGGACAGTGCATGCGCTGCTCTGTGAGGCATGCTGTATTCAAGTATGGATTTGAAGCTCCGACCATATTTTTCATTGGGTTGTGCCATTGTCCTTTATAAATGCCGGCTTCTGATTCGTTAATAGGCTTGTTAGTCCCACCTTAGCACCGCCTTGTCTTCATTTGTAACCTCCCATGAGGGCTGACCCTTTTACTTCAGTTGTTACACAGTATGTCTTATTTAGTCAGTAAGCACTATTTTCTTTAATGCGTTTTTCCTACTGCAGGCATGACATATCTTTTCCTGCAAATTTCAGGGCGCCATGTGTGCTTTCACTTTTTAAGCAGACCTGCACAATGAAGTCCGAGGTCTCGCATTTACAAGAGTTTGAGCTTTTGACATTGTAAATGACAATGCCTTTTATTTATGTGTTAATTATCAAAACAGATAAATAAAATGCATTGTCATTTATAATGCTAATAGCTTAAACACTTGCAAATGCAAGACCAATTGTATTGTAAATGCTTGTTTTTCTATGGCTTTATGATCAAACAATGAACTAGACCTCCCATGGAGTTCAAAGCAGGATTTTATGTAGTTAAGCCAGCAAATTTAAAAGTCATTTTCTAAAGACGAATAATCCCTGAGAATCAAGTGATTCAAATCTCGTTCCTCCCTGTGCCAAATTGAACAACAAAATAGAAATGGGCTCAATCAAATATAATCATAAATACAATTCCTGACCAATTCTTCATGAGTAATTTCAGACAGAGTGCTTGGGCCCACTGACAACAAACCCCTTAGAAAAGTATTTTCAGTAACCTGGATAGAGTGAATTGACGCAAAGCCAAAGATCTCACTCCCAAATGTTGCCATAGGAATACATTATGGCATTTACACATCTAACATTAGTTTTATTGGCCTGCACCACAACCAGTTAGCAAAATCATTCAAACTTGAAATAGTCCTCTTTAAAACCCCAATGTTTTTTTCTTATGTATGGGGTTGCCAGCTAACATTAGAATTTTGAAGAATCCCCAGGTAGGAAACCTTTTCCACTCTACTTCAAGAGTTACAAAGTTGGCTGTTTATGTATTCTTAGGGCCAACCACCATGAAATTAGATTACTTGTGATTGATGGTGAAATCCATTGCATTCATAAAAGAAACAAATAAATTTAAGAGCTGCTGTAAGCTTCTGGCAGTACGATCAATTGAAACCGCATCATCTGTGTATAAAAGCACAGGGATGGGTCTACCCTTTACCTCCAGAACGTCTAAGCCACTACTGGACAGCACCCCTTTCAGATGGTTAATGTAAATTGTAAACAAAAAAGGAGTAAGAATGTAACCCTGTTGAACACCTCCATCCAACCCCTGTCTAACCACTCTCTCAGGTCCGAAAGAAGATCTCTCAGGAAGGTAACCAAGACCATGTCAACCCCCATGGACTCCAACTCAGCCCATCACCTATCATGATTTACCATGTGGAAGGCAAAGGTCAATGAAGGCCTAACTGATCGAACCCTTTCAGGCCAAAGCATATTTGTCAATTACAAGATACTAACTTAAGTTCTGTTCCATTGTCACTCTGTCACAAAGAAACTCATATTGAAGTTTAGATAAAATATTATTCTCATTGGCCCAGCAAGAGGAACCTCACTATAATAACCTTCCCCATAATTTTAACTTCAATAGCTACAAGGAAAATTGGCCTATAGCAGGCTGGGTCACTTCTATTTTCCTTCTTTAAACAACAGGACTATTAGCAACTGACCCCAGGTTTCAGGTAGTGGGCCACACACAGCTGCACTAACATGTAAAGTGACAACTAAGGACTTCAAAAGGTCACCCTGAACACCACTCAGGGGTAGAAAAAGTATAGCCTAGGGTATTTCTTCCCAGCTAATCTTAAGCCTTTCATCTCCAGGTGTGGACTGTGTCCCAGGGACAGAAAAATCATGATTATACAGAGCAGAAAAGTGACCCACCCATGCTTGAGTGGGAACATTACTAGCCAGATCATAAAGCTGAGAATCTTTAAAGAAGGAATGATTCAATGTCCTTCAAAATATAGTACTATCCTTCAGATTGCTTGCATTCACTAAATCCACCCATAGATCATTCTTCAATTTCAGCTTCCTTTCATGCAGCGCAGCTCTATATACAGTCTGGCACTACTCAATCTCTTCCTTGTCCCATGGTATTTTTTTCACAGTCAACAAAAGCACCTTTCTCTTCTTGGTAAAGTTCCAATCAAACCATCCACTGTAGGAGCCAAGTTAATAAAAGACAGATTGCATCAAAAGCCTTAAGAATACACGCGGGCTGGTCTAATTCATCTAAGCATCTCTTAAATTCTGCCTGACAAGCTCGAATCATATCCGCATTGAAATTCTCGGTAAAAACATGTTCCTATTTGAGCCAACGCCCATTGTCTTTGGAAATAGTTATAGTATTGTGAGCGGCATAAGTGGCACAGGTTTTCTTCCCCACAAAAATGTTGCGGTTAATGGGTTGTGGTCCCTATAAACATTCCATTCTACTTTGAAACTAGTCAAAATTGCATAAAGACTCTTAGGAATTAACATATCGTACCCCCTGTGGCCTTTGAATGTTGGCATAATATCCATTTGATCTAAATTACTCCTACTGAGTAAAATCAAGTTATAATCTGCAGCCATATCATTCAGAAAGTTACTTTGCGAAGTGTGCTTAATGTGCACCTGATTAACTTCATCCCCTTCTGCATTCACAGGGTTGTACAGATGACAATTATTATAGGGATGGAGATTAAAAGCTCCTGTTATCACTAGAGCTGTGTGGGTGAATGACTGAGAGCTAGAATAACCATTTAGGAATTTGGCATGGTCATTCGTGATATCTGGAGCATCAGTTCCATGTAAAGGCATTTTAAACATTAATACATAAAATGTTTAAATTATACTCAAAAACTAATAATGCGAACATAAAATACTTAGAAGTAACCATTGTAGGATTACAATTCAAGTCTAATTTGACTAGAGTAACGAGGCCCCCTCTGGTATGCCCACTCATCGATGAGATCCCTTTAGTACTGAATGATCGAGCAGCCTTTTTAGTGCTGTTCGACATGTCGGCCGCGTTCGACACGGTCAGCCATGCCATTCTGGTCAGGAGACTAGAGGAGATTGGGGTATCTGGCCTGGCCCTGGACTGGCTGGTCTCTTACCTTGGTAACAGACACCAGGTGGTAGCCTTACCGCCCTACCGTTCTGACATCAAGAAAGTGGGGCAGGGCGTACCTCAAGGGTCGGCCATTAGCCCTATTCTATTTAATCTATACCTCCGTCCCCTGGTCAGACTGATCAAGTCCTTTGGCATCGCGGTCATCAATTATGCCGATGACACGCAACTTATCTTCTCGTTCGAGGGTAGGGATGCTGTGTCACAGGAGACTTTCCACTGCTGCATGACAGCTACCACGGACTGGCTGAGTCTGAACTCCCTGCAATTTAACAGCTCAAAAACCGAGGTACTGCACTGCTCAATGGATCGCATCCCCCAGCCTTTGCCACCCGACTTTTGGCCTTCTTCCTCCCAGGGCACGGGGGCAGCGGCAGGTTCAACTCGGAATCTGGGTGTGATGTTCGAATCTAATCTACAGCTAGACGTGTTTGTCAATAAGACTGTGGCCACGTGTATGATGCTTCTCCGAACATTGCGGAAGATTCTTTCTTTCCTCCCGGTTCATGCCCGCCCAGAGGTAGTGCGTAGTATCATCTTAAGCAGGCTTGATTACTGCAACGCGCTACTTCTGGGTGTGCCAGCTACCCTAGTGGGTAAATTGCAGCGAGTGCAGAATATGGCTGCTAAGCTGGCTCTCTCTAGACGGCGTCTTGACTCTTATTCCTTGGCACTTATGGATCTTCATTGGTTGCCAATTGTCCAGCGCATTGATTTTAAAGCACTATTGGGCACATGCATCAACCTATTTAGGAAGTGCAAACGGTGCGAATCGGTAAATTCGGCCGTTTGCACTTCCTAAATACGTTTTTGGGATGCATCAAACTATTTTTCAGAATTCGCATTTTTTTGCATTTCCCAAAAATGCAAATGCATTTAAGGAATCACATTTGTGCGATTCCTTAAATGCAATGCATCAATTTAAAAAAAAATGCGAATTCTGAAATTGGAAGTGCAAATTAACACGAGGTTGACCCTCGTGGTAATTTGCAAAAATGTTTAAAAAAGAAAAAAAAATCATTTTTTACACTGTCATGTTACAGACACACATGTCCGTGTGTGAAACATGCACTTTCAAATGCATTTCAGGGGTGCGGGGGGGGGGGGTCCTTTGGACCCCCCCTGCACCCTTGGAATGCATCAACAAATTGCGAATTTGGAAATGCCTTCCCATTGACTCCTATGGGCTTTTTGGCCCATAGGAATCAATGGAAATTGCGAAAATGCACGTAGGAATTCGCTATTTATTTGGAATTCGGTAAAAATTGCGATTTTTACCGAATCCCAAATGAAAAGCCAAAAAAATGATGCATACCATTTTGCAATTCCTAATTTGCGATTCGGTATTTTTCGCAAATTAGGAAATGCTAAATGTATGAATGATGCATGTGCCCATATGTCTTGTTTTTAGGGCCCTCCATGGCCAGGGGCCGTCTTCGCTGCAGGCGATGTTCTGGTACATTCCTACCAGACCCCTTCGCTCTTCTTCAGCCTGTTTGGTGGTAATCCCTAAAATTGTGAGGAGTCGGATGGGCGGACGCTCTTTCAGATTCGCCGCAGCTAAGCTGTGGAATGCTTTACCCTTGCCCTTGAGAAGTAAGGAGGATTTCTCCTCCTTTAAAAAAGGATTGAAAACAGACCTCTCCCCCAGGATAGCGTAAAGATTGAGGCAGCATAACATCGCGTATGGCTGGTCAAGTCAAGCGCCAGGATACCCTTTGGGTGACAGTTTTGCCCTATATAAATATGCCATACATACATACATACATGAAGCGTTTCCATCTACATATAGACCTTTTCGAGTACCATGTTTCTTGTAAATTGATAATGACATGGGTGTAAGTATCTTCAACCATTAGGGGCCTTCAGATTTTCCTTGCTCTCCTGCTACGTTCCAACTCATGAATTTAACTCCCTTCATTTCTGTATATTTCTTTTAAATGTAGAACAAAAGAAGAAAATAATGCTACAGTACAATTAACTTAATTTGGAATAAAATCGTTAATTAAATTAAATATATTAAGTTAAATTAAAATGTTTTGTATGAAGTTTAAATTGAAAGATAAATTCCCACCTAAAGTAAAACACTATTTTATATTATGCATTTATAATTTTTAAGAGTGATGTTTAGATATACTGAAAAGTCATTTAAATATAGTTTATTAAAATGAAATATTACATTAATTATCAAATTAGTTGATAAAATATGTTATAACTAAATATTACATTTATGTTATTTTTAGAGTTTTTAAAGCATTACATTATATTTATTTATATTTTTAACTAATGTAAATAATTTATCATAATTTGACTTTATTTTCGATCTGGTTTTATTTTTAGTCCCTAACTCCATTATTTTCTGTGGGGAAGTGTTGCAGTACCAGTGGGTGGCCATGTGTGGTGCTGGATTTTCTTTTTGGCAGTAATAATTTATGCTTGTAATTTTGGCTCCAACTTCCTGATTAAGGGGGCGGAAATGTATAAGTCTACGCTTTTGAGCAACTTTACCCTCAGGCTGTTTTGAATAGCCAAAGGTAGTATTTATTTCTTTATTTATTTATGCGATTATTTAAAGCGCTGCAATTACCCATAGGTGTCTCGGCGCTGTGAGCTAAGTCTGATACCAATAATGTAAATCTCTGAAGCAATATTTTGTGTATTTTATGAATAATCAAGTCATTGAGAAAACAACCATGTCTTTAGTTGCTTTCTAAAGATAATCAGCGTGGGACTGGATTTTATGCTCAAAGGAAGGGAGTTCCATAATTTTGCAGCTGCGATGGTAAAACGTCTGTCTCCCCAGTTAACTTTCCTTGTTCTGGGTATATGAAGCAGATGAGCAGTATTGGAACGAAGCGTTCTGGGGGTAGATAGAGGCTTGAGTGAACTCCTAAGAAATTTAGGTCCAGTATTATTTATTGCCTTGTAGACAATACAAAGGGACTTGAATTTCGTGCGACTTTTGACCGGAAGCCAATGCAGTTGATCCAAATGTCTGGAAACAGAGCTAAATTTTGGAATGCCCAGTAAAACTCTAGCTGAGGCATTCTGTATCATTTGAAGTTTGGAGATGACCTTTTCTTGTGCGTTGAGGAAGAGGGCATTGCAGTAGTCAGTGCGTGAAAACACCAGTGTTGAGATTAGTGTTTTTCCTGTAGTTGTGGGAAGATATGGAAGAAGTTTCTTTATTTTCCTTAAGATGTTAAATGATGATGAAACTACGGCGTTCACATGATGGTGGAAAAGGAGTTTGTCATCAAATATTACTCCCAAATTTCTGACTTTACTGACTGGTTCAGGTGGAGTGCCCATTTCCTCCGGCCACCATAAGGGAGACCACAAAGGCTGAATCTTACCAAACAGCATTACTTCGGTCTTTGATGAGTTAAGTTTTAGACAGTTGGAAGCCATCCAACTGCTGATGGCCCTCATGCCATCTTTGAAGTTTGCTGCTATCTTGGGACCGTTTTTATGTATGGATAATACCAACTGGGTGTCATCAGCGTATGTTGTTAGGTTGATGTTGTAGGCTTTTTTTACCCTCGCTAAGTCCGAAACATAGATATTAAAAAGGGTCGGACTTAGCGAGGAGCCCTGTGGAACTCCACAAGGGAGGGTGAAGGTAGGAGAGGTGAATGTGCCTAACTTAACTGCCTGTTTGCGGTCAGCCAAGAAAGATGTAATAAGATCTCTGGCTTTGTGTTTAATACCGATGGCCTCGACACGGCCGATCAAAGTAGAGTGATCGACCGTGTCGAAAGCCGCCGATAGATCCAACAAAATCAACACAGCCTGTCCGCCGTAGTAAAGTTATAAAAAAACATAAGGCGATCGCTACATGTGTAAATTACTCACAAGTGTACATTACCTTTCTGAATACCCTTGATAGTGTTCTTGGTTTTGATAGAGGTTAGACCTACACTTTCCATCCATCCAATGTGCTTTGATTTTGCCAATTCCTGTGAGGCAATCACAGACCTTTTGCAGGGGCGTAACACAGCCCCCCGCAGCCCCTGCGGTGTAGGGGGGCCCAAAGCTCCGGGGTGCCCCCTTTGCACTGCACTCTGGCCAGAGAGCTCCTGATTGAGCATGGAGGGGGCCCCTCTTTGTTCCGTGCAGCGAGGCCCCCTCAATTTTCTTTATGCCAGTGACCTTTTCATGTCATGGCGATCTCTATAGTGTCCTCAAAAGTCAGGTTTTTACAACATAATACTCTTTCTTGAGTCTTGCCCTCAAAACAGTTGACCCCCAGCTCAGCTCTCAGCCATGTTCTATCAAATTTGCCTACAGACGTTTCATGCCATTGTTGTTTACATGTAAACAAAACTGTGGCTTTCTACAATGATGCTGAGATCCTCGTTGAAATGATTTTCAAGTCTCTTCACTGCTTCGGTGAATACACACCACTTGCCTGGAGAAGTTGGAACCACCTCAGGGAGATGGTAAAATATTGTCTGCCTTCAGTGCTTAAGCAATTACAACATTTCTCTCATCCTAATTTGTTCAAACCCCGGTTCAAACCTGATGCCATCTAAAGGTATTAAATTGCTGACAAAAGCCTTATACACCTGTTCCATTTCATTATTGGAGCTACCGGTTCTGGAAAAAGGGATTTTCATAAATTTACAATCTGTATTTTAAAAACATGCATAACTTATTCCCAGCCTGTTGATTGAAACTGGTCTGTTTTCTGTGGAGTCCTTAACAATTTAGCAGTTAGTTGTGAAAAGTGTGAAAATCTAATAGATGATTCCCACTAAAGTTAATATATTCTTCAAATGAAATCTTCTCAGCTATCCATAAATAACACATCTGTAACTGTGAGACCAATAAGAGCATTATGACCGGTCAGAATTACCAGTCCAGCGATTTTCTTTCATCCTTCCATCATGTGAAAGGGAGGTGGGACAGTTCCATAAGTTTCTCTCGCTAATTTGTTTGTGCATAGCGTGCTTTTAGCCGCATATGGCTTCTTTCTGTCCTCACTTTGTTGCAAGATCTTCATCCTGCCACCACACTCATACGCATGCATGTGAGTCTTCTCCGCATTAGGCATTGTTGCACTCTACCTTACTTCAACTTCCCTGTCCCTTATGTCACACCAACAGCTAGTGAGAGGGTATATCTCTTAATAACCTTCTCGTGCCTTCTGTACTTTGCATCCAGGACTGACTGGTGAGGAGGAGGACTTATGGGGGAGCGTAATAGACAGGGGCTGACTGGTGTAATGATCACTTCAAAGCAGCTGATTGTTTGCTGTGCAGCTTCTTCCACTCATATCTGCAGATACCAAATCAATTCTTACCAATATATGTTGTGATGCAACCAGGTGACAGGTTAATTTATTTTTATAAAAGCAAAAAACAACACACAACATCCCTTCAGCGGCCGGGTCCGACTCTGCTCCTTAACAAGCTAAAGACTGAAATTCCAACTTAAAGATGCTGTGATAGAACAAACAAATTAAAGGAAACAATCCTCAAAAACATGGGAATCAAAAGCCCATAAGAGTGTATTATCTTATTCCTCCACAATCCATATGTTTTCTCTTCTGGGCAGGATCTGGGTTCATAAAATGTATTTGAATTATCTCCCTGTAGCGCAGTCATACTGTACAGTAAACTTGGTCCCTTGAATAAATTAAATCTCAGGTTCCTCACCATTTTCAATGATTATGTATAATCAATGAAGCTCACATCTGCGATCACGGTTGCACACTTGGCTTGCACCATAGTGCAACAGCTGGAACTTTCACCTGCAGCCACCTTTTAGCCCCTTGACCACCCTCCCCACAGATGAAGGGGCTGAGCCACTCTTGCACAATTCCTTGTTAGGTCTTGCCAACAGACGGCTTTTAGCTGTCTGTATTCGAAGACCTATTGTGTACAAAACGAATTCTTAAAGTAGGATTTAGTCAGCCAATTTTCATAATTTCTTGGCTTTCTTGAAAATTTCATTTGCTTGCTTCTTATTCAGCAGCTTTCCTTCCTCTAATTGTGTCCCCTGTAGCATTGCTTCTTTATCATCCTTTTGAATGGATACCTTTTAGCCTTCCCTGGTGCACACCAAGAAATGCCTTTTCTTTCAGCTCTCCATGGAAGGGCATGTTTCTTTATGCTCTCTCCCACATTTTCTGTTTCACCCTTCATATGCCCGCCTCTCCATACTCTCCATGTAGCCCAAACCTCTCCCAGCTGCTCTGTAAAAACACAGCAACAGGTATATTTTTTGCCAGATTTGACTAAAAAGCATACTTTAGCGGGTTAATTTTCTTTTATCTATTGTCCTCCAAATGTTGATTGAAAGCTAAGGTCTTTGCCCAAAAAAGGAACCATTTATGATGACTGTTGAGGGACAGGTTCTGGACTCCCCCACCCTGCCTTTGAGTCAGAAGGTGTACTTAAAATAATTGGAAAGATGTCTTTTCTCCTGACGGCCCATAAATCTGCTCCTTAGGCTACTACAGATCACCATATACATTATGATATTTCCTCAGACAAGAGGTATGTTCCTTTAAGAACATGCAGCTACTCCTCAGCTTTTTAAGCTGATGCATGAGTATTTTGTTAAAAAGTTTGTTCAGAGTTTCCTGCCTGATGTGTGAGAAATAAACCACACCATTTATAAAGATTGAAAATATTACATTTAAAGTTCAGGTTTGCTATTCCGTAAAATGCCTGCTTGCTTTTCCACAGTATTGTTTGTGTTTTAATACAAACATTGTCAAAGTTAGTAGCTTATCACTCGCATTATGCCTAAAGGCTTTGTCGACATTAGCTTACCTTTATTCCTAAAAATGCTCTGACTGGTATTGGGGTAACTGGAGATGAGGGAGTGAGATGGGATATTTCTACAAAATAAAAAACAGCAAAGCTCTTGAGGTGCTGAATTTACACTCCAGGAAGACTGTCACCCATGCACTCAACAGCAGCAGGCTGGACTATGGAAACGTTCTCTATGCCGGAATCAACAAATAACTCCTTTGCAAACTCCAGACCATCCAGAATGCTGCAGCCAGACTCATCCTCAGCATCCCACAGCACAACCACATCACACAGCACCTCAACCGGTAAAGGTAGGGACGGTGGCAGAGTCTCTCCTTCCGCTTTTTCAAACTGGCTAGCGCTACGGCTATGAGCAAGGCTTCATGATTACATTTATTGCCAGCATTATTGTGACATATTTTTAAACTGATTGATTTTAAAAAGCATAACGCTAGTACTTTGTTTAATTGCAATTTTAAATACCTGATTAGCACTGATACTCCCCAAGGTGCCTGAGCTCGATCATCTGCCTGCACGCCTCGTTCCGACTCGGTGACTAGCACCGTTGAGCGGAGGGCGGACAGGCGAGAGCCAGACTCACTTCCGGTGTGCGAGCGGTTAGCGCTCTAGTTAACACAAGGGCGAGAGCCATAAAGCCCTTCTTTAGTTTCGAGCGCGCAGCGGTTGCGCGCAGTGGATCCCCTAAGAGATCCCCTAAGAGATCGCCTAAGAGGAGCCAAAGAGTAGCCCGTCTGCGCCCGTCCGCGCCAGAACGGGACTAGGGGCCACGGGCTCTGATTACTCCTCTATGGAGAAACCCACAATCAGGTATTCGGCTTTAAACTTGCTAAATCTTAGACAACCTTCACTGCCTGATTGTGTCACTGATACATGTCCAAATCCTGAGGGCCCTTTTTCCTGTCACAAATGCCATTTCCAAACATCCTGTTTTCACATTACTAGCAAGGCAAACATCGTAACTAATGTACCTACAAAAGGGATAAAGTGCTTACTTTTAAACGTTCGCTCTTTGCCCAAACATCAGTTACAAATATGGGATCTGTTACATTCTTCGCAAACCGATTTGTTTTTTTTTACCGAGACTTGGCTCAAACCCCACATAGCCTTAGGGATCCCCCAAGGGTATAAGTTTCTAAACATGGACCGCCCAGAGAAAGTAGGCGGTGGAATAGCCATTGTATACAAAGAAAATTTAAAAGTTACTGTTCTAGAACAAAAATGTTGTCCACAATTTGAAATATTTGTCTTTAGAGTTGTTACCACTACAAGAGCATCCTGGAAAGGAGCGTTAGTTTATCGCCCACCTAGATCTAGTTCAGTTTTTACTCTTTCTCTTCTTGAGCTTTTAGCCCCCCACCTTAGAGCCAATGAAGATTTTTTGCTTCTTGGCGATTTTAATACTCACATAGATAATCTAGAGCTTCCTGAAACTAAGTCCTTATTGGCTGACCTATCCACCCTAGGTCTGGAGTTGCAGAATCATGGACCCACACATATAGGGGGCCACTCCTTAGACCTGCTTTTCTCAAACGGCACCAAAATTCTGTGCCAATCCACCATCCAGCTAGACTGGTCTGATCATTTCTTGTTGAAATTCTGTCTGTCGGAAGAGGATAAACATCCTAAAAAGAACACTCCTCCACCAGCTTTGCGTCGACAGTGGCACAGGGTAACGGTGGAGGACCTACAGAGGGTCTGGATAAGGCCTAACTTTATGCCCACAGGCGATGTGGAAGAAGTTCTAGCTAAATTTAATGACTCCATGACTGCAGCAATAGATAAACTGGCTCCCTTAAAGCTGCATAAACAATCTTCTGTGAGCAAACAAGAAAAATGGTACACTGAAGCATTGAGAGTAGAGAAGCAGTGCTGTAGGAAGTTAGAGAAAAAATGGAGGAAAGATCGCACAGAAGAAAACGGCAGAGCACATCGTGCAGCCCAGTCTAACTATTACAAACAAATAAAGATGGCGCGGAAGAATAGTCTCACACAGCAACTTGCAGAGGCAGGCAATTCCTCTAAGGAACTATACAAAATATTACAAGCATTTGTAAAACCGACAGCCTGTGACAGCCCAGATGACTTCTCCCAATCTTTATGTGACAACATCTCTCTGTTTTTCGAAAACAAAATCAATCTGATATATGAGAAAATCATGAAGGCTCCCAGCAATCATAGCAATATTTGTACTCCCGTCCCATCCTCCTCTTCATCAACACATAGAAATGTTTCCTTGACAACTTTCCCTTTAGTTGGTGAATCAGACCTTTCATCCCTCATCAGCCATATAAAGTCAGGATCTCCTGACGACTTCCTACCAGCAAAAATGATGGTCCCCCTGAGTACTCTTCTTGGACCACAAATCCAAGATATCATTAACCACTCTCTCAGGGAAGGACATGTACCCGGGGATTGGAAAAAAGCGGTGGTGAACCCTATCCGGAAGAATGCAGCACTTCCATGGACGGACCTTTCTAACCTCCGACCCATCTCCCTCCTGCCATACCTTAGCAAGATGACCGAGAGACATGTGAACACCCATTTGTCAAATTACATCGAGGCAGCGGAGGGCCTGGACCACTCTCAATCTGGCTTCAGGCCCAATCACAGCACCGAGTCGGCCCTCATCTCAGTGACCGATAACATCAGGATGTCACTGGATGGAGGGGGATCAACGATTCTGGTGCTGTTAGATTTATCCTCGGCCTTCGACACGGTGTCACATGAAATACTTCTCGGTCGTTTGAGGGAGGTGGGCATAGGAGGCACAGCTCTGTCCTGGCTGGAAAGCTTTCTTTCGGGTCGCCTACAAGGAGTCAAGTTGGGCTCCCATAAATCCATTCTAAGGGAGCTCACCAAGGGAGTGCCACAGGGCTCATGTCTAAGCCCCATGCTCTTTAACGTGTACGTGGCCCCCTTGGCGGACATTGTAAGAAAATCCGGGTTCACCCTGGTGTCGTACGCCGACGACACCCAACTCCTATTCCCCTTCCAGACCCTCACGCCCGTAATTCAACAATCTTTTGCAGATGGGATGAGAGCAGTGTCAGATTGGATGGCAAAAAATTGCCTCCAATGCAATGTGACCAAGACAGAAGTCATGTTGTTTGGTGGGGCTACTCTCCTATGGTCCCCAGATTGGTGGCCCTTGGAGTTAGGACCTGTCCCCAGCCCGAAACAAATTGTTAAAAATCTTGGAATACGTCTGGATCAAACACTCCTGTTTAAAGAACACATCAATCAAGTTACAGGAGCATGCTTCCGTGTTATCGGCATGTTACAGCGTGTTTTTCCATTCTTGCCCGATAACTATAGGAAAACATTAGTCCAGACGTTAGTAATTAGTAGGATGAACTACTTCAATGGCTTGCTAATTGCAGCCAATGAGGAACAACTAAAAACTAAAAAAATTGCAAGTAGTCCAGAATACTGCGGCGAGGCTGGTCCTCAATGCTCAACCCAGAACCCCATCTCGTCCTCTTGTACACCAGCTTCACTGGTTGCCAATTAGGCAACGTATCGAATTTAAGACGTGTTGTACAATATATAAATGTTTGCTTGGCTCGGGACCCAGATATCTGAAGGAAAAGTTTTTACCATACATTCCACGACGCTCTTTACGCTCCAGCAGTCACCAATTACTTCAGGTCCCAAGATTTAGAAGAACAAGACAAGGTGGTCGTGCCTTATCATATAAAGGCCCAGTTCTATGGAATTCACTCCCCTCCACACTGAAGCAAATTACCAATCTGGAATCCTTTAGGAAACATCTTAAAACTTACTTATTCACTCAGTCTTAACAATTCTTTGCTATCAGTACATGATCATATCTGAGCCTTTCCTTTAGGAGCGCAAGTGCAGAGATATCCCTGCCGGGATTGATTCAGGCGCTATACAAGAAAATAATAAAATAAATGAATAAACGACCTCCACTGGCTCCCCGTCGAAAAGAGAGTACCTTCAAGCTGCTCAATCACACCTACAAAGCCCTCCACAACACCGGACCCCAATACTTTAACAAAAGAATCTCCTTCCACGCCCCCAAGAGAATCCTCTGCTCCACCAACCTAGCCTTTGCCGAAATCCCACGCATCCTCAGAGCCAAAATGGGCTCAGATCTTTCTTCTACATCACGGTCAAGACCTGGAATGAGCTCAGCCTCAGCATTAGACGAAGCCCTAGACTGTATGCCTTCACAAAATACCTCAATACCTGGCTCTTCAAATGACCTCAGAGCTGCCCGAACACCCCTACCCCAGTACCTTGAGACCCTTAAGGGTGAGTAGTGCGCTCTATAAATCACTGATTGATTGATTGATTGATTGATTGACTAGAGGGTCTGTCAGAAGAAATAATTAGTTCATTTTGTTTTGATTGATCTGGTTATTTTCTTCAAAATGCAACTTTGTTGACGGTTTTGCCACAAGGAGCGAAGACTCTAAGCTTTGATTCCCCCTGAAGATGCCTTGAAGTGATGTATGAATACACATGCACACACAAAAACAGATGCTACTATTAGACACACTGATACATAGATACACCCTCAAAATAAATATTGGTGTTGATTCGCATTCTGTTTTTCACATACATTTGATGTAATTTTTTACCATGAATGGTGAGCAAATACACTAGGTGGCGTAATGGCATAATTTGGGGGATTTCAAGTAACATGCAGAATGCAAAATCCCTGAAATTACATGAATTGCACCAGTGTGATTCAAATTTCACCCAAGCATAGCTCTTATCTTCTTTTGACAGCACTTTGCAGTGTGATGGAGAAAGTATGAGTGAGAGATAGTACATATCCAGATTACCTTAGCGTACTCTGAAGGTCCTGTGTTGAGTTTATGGTTACTTCCAACAGCTTTCAATCTTCCTGTGCTTGATACAGCAATGAGGGCATCCACTCTGTACATTTTGCAGGTCTAGGCAGGGGGGACAAGACAGAGATCTACCTTGGTGGTCTGCATCACAGTTATCCCTTTTGTAAGTTAATTATTTCTCCAGTAACCTTTAAATGCTTTAGGTTGTTCAGATTTGAATCTGGCAGGGAGCAAGGGATGCCAGTCATATGTGGCAGATCTCTTCATCCATTGGGTGCCTTTCCTCCTTGATGTTGAGTGACTTGGTTTAGGTGGATGCATTGTATTAGATTGTATTGGACTGGCATTTCTGTATCTCTTTTTATCACAAATAAGGTGCTGCAGTTCTTTGATGATGGGTAGCATGATGGATAGCACGCGACTCCATGGTATACTTATACCATCGAAAACATTTGTGATATACTCTGAAATTTGTCATGCAATCTGTTGTATAAAGACTTTGCAAACTGTCATTCTGTATGGCCTGAAGAGGTTATGCAATCTGTCATTAAGTGGCTATTAAGGTGATTGTGTGTGAACTTGTGTTGTGATCACGCAAGCAGCCATGAAGGGGCACGCAAGTTTCCATGCAGTGGTGATGTGACTGTATATATACCACCTGACAATATTGGTACCAATAAAATCCAATACTGCACCAACCCAGGGAACATCAGGAAACTAGACCCTGGTGTTTGAGGGAGGCCTCCAGGAAATATTACATCCATGTCCGAGAGATTTTGTTAGCATGTACACACCGCCTGAAATAAGACAAACTCAACATATCCCCCAATAGTTTCTTCACTTTTATGTAGAGAATGCATCGTTGTTGTCATTTTTTGAAGTATTCATAAGGCTATGATTTGCATATTTCAGAGTAGTCAAAGGTTAAATAGAAATATTTTGAGTACTACATAATCATTTTCTTTTGAACTATCTGGATTCATTATTAATGCATT
This sequence comes from Lissotriton vulgaris, assembly GCF_964263255.1. Classification (NCBI taxonomy): domain Eukaryota; kingdom Metazoa; phylum Chordata; class Amphibia; order Caudata; family Salamandridae; genus Lissotriton; species Lissotriton vulgaris. The sequence goes on along the minus strand of NC_141689.1, from coordinate 1,019,783,101 downwards.
TGCCGGACCTGCTTCTTTTTAGGGATCATTCATGATGATTTACCAACTGTATCTATTTTTCTTGGATCTCCTTTTTTAGTGTAGCAGCATCAGATTAATCGTTTTACCAACTTTATCAGGTTGTGCGTTGTGTTGGTGTGTAAAGAAACAAGTGAGGGCAAAGACAGACTTTGAGAACCTTTCAAAATAAATAGATAAATGTCTTCCATGATGCAGTATTCAGGATGGTCAACAACTTTCTTCAATATACATGTATTAAAGTATCTATGTGCATCATATCCCCATCAATATAATATTCTTCAAACAAGCATTCACTTTCCTTTGCTTCCTAATAATTTTGTATTCTTGGCTAGCACATCAAAAGGGATGTCATTTGTTCATAAAATATGTTGTGAAAAAGGATAGCATGAAACTCATTGACTGATTCCATTATAGCAACAAGTGTATTTCAACCAAATGCCACAGATCTCCCTTTTGCTCCATCCAGGGTTGAATTCCCATTCAGCTGTTTCATGAAATCCACTTCTCCATTCTTTGTATTGGTGAATTCACCTCCACTCTCTCACCACTGTATGTATCACTCTTTCGTGTCTCCTCAGAATGATACAACCCCTAATGGAGGATGAGCCCATGCCCAGGCACCCTTAGTATAGACGATTCCCCTTCATTGCACAAATATTGTAAGAATACCAACAATTTTAAATGGAGGAAATCTACCCTCGAAATGTACTTCCACTAGTTGGCAGCTTGTTCCTTCATCCCACTTCTGCTGATTTGCTCACACTTTTGGGGAATCTCTTTTACAAATCCACCCTCAGTGGGAATTCCCATTTCCCACTCTATTCAATAATCAGTCTTCCAGAGATTGACATACAGAGATCTCTGCTTTGGCCTAAAATTAAAAAATGAATTTCTTCTTAGAACTTTTTTCTCTTGAATTTCCCTTTTGCTTTACATATTAGTTGTTGGATGGATGCGCTAAAGGACCTTACAGTTCAATTCACATCTGCTATCAACATTATTCTAAGGCTTTTTATGCATTCTAAAGGTGAAAGTAAGGTCCCAGGAGTGAGCTGCAATTTTGAAAAAGATTTGAAAGCAAATACATATTTTCAATGTGCCTATCGTTCTGTGAGCTTTAGACGCTGAGTCAGACGTACAAAACTATTTTGTGGTTAAACGCAATTGCAAAATAGGTGTTTTTGTCAAAGCAAAATAGGTTTTTACTATAAACTAATATCATTTTGGAAGTTGCTAAACTTTTATCAACTTCTAAAATGCGATTGTGAATGGATACCAATTTGAAAGATTGCAAATCTGCATATCTGCAATTGCTAATTTGGATGCGATGTATCAATGTTTTGCAACCGTAGTCCAGTTGTAAAACATTGAAGAGTTACCAACTCCTAAGGTGTGATGACAATCAATTTGTAAAAGGGAAGAGCTCCTCAGAGGACCCCTTTGTGAATGTAAACAAAAAGTTTGCTGGGGAGTAGACATTGATCCATGGGACCAATGCCAACTCTCAAAAAAACTTTATAAAGAAAGAAATTCATAGCCCTGTTTCCTTTAAGGAAGATGGGCTGCATCTAAGTTTACTTTATATAAATGCAGTCACAGACATAGTGGTCTGCTGACCCTCACATACCATCACTTTAATAGCATTCTGTCAGCGTAATTCGTAATTTGTGACCTACCTCATTAATATTCATGAGGCAGGCCTGATTGCAACCCATTTCTAATGGGAATTTCGCTACCTACCTATTAATACATAGGCCCGTTCATAAAATGTAACATTGTTCACAAAAATACTGGTTGTAATTTGTGACCAATATTTTGCGACACGTGTTTTGTACATTCGACTCTAGGTTCCTTCAATAGGAGCTTGATGCATGACAGTGGAAGGTTGGCATGGAATGTTCCAGTTTTGAATGATGCATTGACAGTAATTTTCATGCAGTTAGATGCTTATCAGCCACATAGAATTGACTTAAAAAAGGTAAAAGGGTAGGTAGGGATTAGCCAGAGGTCCAGACTATCAAGTGGATGTTCATCATAGTCCACCTGGGAAAGCAAAGCAAATGCTTTTGAGATAGGGTCCTATGGGTTGTGGAAGCTGAGTTGAGGAATGTTGATAACAAGAGTCAAGTTTGGACATTTATGAAGTAAGGCAGTACGTAGGGCTTGAGCTTTCTGAAGTGGCAAGTAAATACAACATAAAAGTTGCTTGGCGGAGGTAACCTGCTGGGAAAAAAACACATGCTAGGATTACTGAAATAATTGACCAGCTAGTCAATTAGACTGCTATGCAAGTTCTGACTCTTTGCAGACAGCAATGTTTGTGGGATCATATCAATTCCTGCATTTGTCCTCAACAGGCAGATTTAACATTTTGAGAGGAGCAGGCTTGTCAGTAAACCCTTTGCTCAATTTGCATTTCTGAAAAATTAGGATATTTTTTGCAAGGAACTCTGGTTACATGTAAAGAGTTCAGTAGATTAAAATGCAGTCTTGACTTGTGTGCAGATAGAGTCTGTAATACTGGTATGGTCAGCCTCTTCAAAATACAGAGAAGTAGTTGTGCTACCAAGGATGTAGAATTCTGAAAGGATAGTGTGATCGTCACTCGAAGCAAGTGAGTATAACTACAAAGCAACGAATCCCTGAAAGTACATACATTTCATTGAGTGTGAGTTTAGGTCCATGATGATGAAGTTGCAGTGTGTGAGAAATTGGGTTGTTGGTTGACTGGGGTAGGAGCCCTGGTTGAGGAGTTAGCTGCTTGTTAAAGGTGGCATTTCCCATGCTGGAGGCCCAAACATCTTGAATGCTTAAATCCTCGATGGCCTGTTCTAAAGATTCTCTCCATGAGCCTTTTTGGTTGCTGTAGACAGAAAAGGGGGGAGACTGTTGTCTTGTGGAAGGGCTCGTGTGAGGTCTGCTAGATATAAGTTAAACAGGCTCGTGGCAAGTACGCATTCCTGTTTGAGGCTGTTTATTGTGGCGATTTTGTTTGTGACTCGGCTACCATCTCCTATTTTAAGTTCCACCCAGGTTTCTGAGTACAGAGCTGTAATTGCTCTCAGCAAATATTTTGGGATTTCCCATTCTTCCAGTTTCGCCCAGATACAACCCTGGGGAACCCTGTCAAAGACAGACTTAAGGTCAACAAACATGCAAACAGCTGACTTTCTTTCCGTTGGCCTTCTCTATTAAGATGCTTAGGGCCGTTAAGTTCATAGGTGTTCCCATGACTGGTCTAAACCCAGTTTGTATCAGATTTCTTTCACTGACCAATGCTTGTAAGTGATGGACTAAGCACGTCACTTATAGTTTTGCTTCTAAGTCAATTCTATCAATAAGGCAGTAGTTGTTTGGTAAGGCTCGGATTCCGATCTTATAGATGGGTTCAAGGATGTTACCTTTCCATGAGTCTGGAATAATATTGATGCAAAAGATGTAGATGAAGAAAGGTGCTAGATAGTGGACCCAATAAGTTATATCACATGTAACGAGGGCATTGGGGAGTCTGCTTGGGCCTGGGGCCCGTTCAGGCTTCAGTTTCTTCAATATGTTTACTAATTGTTCTCTGTCCACAATTGAAGCCACGTTGTTCTGTTGGTTTCTTGTGAATTCCCAGTCTGGCCAGAGTTCACCTAGTCACCATGAGTTGTGGGAACTGGCTGTACCTTTTGGCACTCCCAGGTTTTGACTCTGGGAGAATGACCTCCCCCATCTCCGTCAATAACTGGCTTTGCATACATTTCTTGAATATAGGCTTCCCAGTATTCTGCTTCTATCCCTGCGTTTTGTTGTTTGGCCTTTCCAGATAGCAACCCACCTACCACTTCCCAGAATTCTTTGCTATTTTGCTGCTTGTGTTAAATAAGAGCTTGTTCCACATTTCCCCTTGTAACTTCTTCTTTATGATCTCAAGTTTAGTAATGTGGGTTATCAACCTGCTGCCCTATATCTCCTTTCTTAATCTTCAAGATTCTCTTGCGATTTGAGTTTTTAGCTTAGGTAGCCTGCTGCTGTACCACTTTTTTTACTTCCTGAACCTCCTTTTTTGTTTGTTCTCTCTATGTTCCTGAATTGTTTTATTCTGACTGGTAGTTTTATGAGTAGAGTCGAAATTATGCTTGCTCATGCTTAACATAAGGTATGTGCGATCATGGCAAGTGCTGGGAGTGCATGATGTGGATATTAAGAAAGGCCAACTTTTTAGTATTGTGTGTGAAAAAATTAATTTACATCGCATGTCCTTGGCGTCTTCTCCTTACCTAGGGATTCCCACTTTTTAACCCAAATTTACTCTACCTTCTGAATATATGTGTTGCAAATTGTACACTCACATAAACCTCTAATGCTGGAATAAATTGTTGACGAGTCTTTTTTAGACTTCTGAAACTTCATTGGTTGAGTTTAGAAAAAAATAAGCATATATATTTTCCTAAAAACATATGATTGAAGTTAATTTGTCACCATCAAAAATTCTTCCACCGAGAAATAATATTTGTGTTCACTTAATAAACCGAACAGGTTTTCACGTTTGTACATCTTCATGCATGTCGGGGAAGTTTAGAAATAAACATATCGGGTGAAATAGCATCCAAAATCTTGGTTTTGTGAAAGAAAAAAATCTATACGTCCTCTAAACCATTTTTTGAAGTAAATTGCAACACAAGGTACTTTTTGGCGAGGTGACACTCTGGGCATCTGAAAATATCATGGGCTTCATGTACAAGCCCATTGCACCGCCGGTTCGTCACCTATTTTGATGCAACGGTGGCACAATGGGCTTGCCCATATTTAAAAGCCACTTAAAGTACCCCTGCGTGACTTTTCATGGCCTTGTAAATATGGGCCTCTTTCACACATTACTCTGCTTTAAAGGGGCGTTCCAAGGATGTTGCTGTAGGTGTTCCTACGCAACATCCATGGCACCCGACACATTCCCAGATTTACAATGTTTTGTAAAACTGGGAACGCATCAGAATCCGAATGGCGCAACGAGGAGAAATACTTTTATTTATTTTTCCTCTTTCTATGTGTGCTGCTACATTCTGCAGCATCAGAGAAAGGAGAAAATATCCGCAATGCAGGCAACCTTGCAAAATGACATAAGGATGCCTACACTGGCGCCAGGCAGCTAACTGTGCACCAGTGCATGGAAACGCACATGGATGCATTGTATTGCTGTTAATATGACGCATCCATGTGCTCTGAAAATGACGCAGCTCGGTGCAGCAAAATGGCTTGCAGCGCCGCGCTGCATCGTTTTCTTGTAAATGAGGCCCCATGTTTGTCACCTTCTAACCTTCCAAAGCGAAATCATTATGTTGCTGAATTCTAATATATTTGACACCTATTTGACCTTTGTGCATGATGCATACAATATCACTTGTTCTAAGTGTAATTCTACCTGAAAAGCTTTATGCCTGTCCCTCTACTCTTGCTCTTCTACTTCTGTCTTAGTTGGCAGGCTTTGAAGAGGATGTTGATACACTTTTCGTAACCTTGCTAGGTCTAACAGGAGACAATACATGTGCAGACAGTATTCTAACTGTGCAAAAGTATTTGGGTCTCAGAGGATTGTCTTTGTTTTCCTGGAAAGCTGAAGGACCCCAAGTCAGAAATGGAAATCAGACCTCAGGAAACGAGTCATGGTCGCCCAGGGCAGGGCACGCGTCAAATGTAGAAGTGCAAAGGATGCAAATATGTATTTACATTAATAATACAATATTGATGAAAGCATAAAACGCACAGCCTCCTTCTTAAAAATCACGTCAGGCAGGGCAACCAGAATTACTTCCAGCTGTCAGATGGTTGGTGCTATATTAAAAAAAATCTCAAAAACTCACATAAGGACATCAAACTTTGCCATAGGCAACACTGGAAGCAGTCTTAACATACCATGTTTATTAATCAGTTATGTCCTCACCCGACCTTATTTTCCTCCTCGTCATCTGGGTTTATTTGTGTTAGGATGTGGAAATACAAAGCTTACATAAATAAAAGGAAATGTCTAAATACGTAGTGTACTTCCAGTGGTATTCCTGGTCTTCCTGTCAAGGTTTATATAATAAACAATGTAAATAATTCAGATACACTTTTAGAAGAATCGGTAGTCAGAAAGCCAGCACAGTCGGCAATGACATTTTTTCCAATTTATATTATATTACGTTTCATTGTAAATGTAAAGGTATTGCTTGTCAGTCTCTCTGTCACCCTCTACACACCGAATGGGCCATCTGGATGGTAGAGATGCTTGTCATCTCGATTTCATCGAACTCCTGGCGACCATTGACCAAATTGGCCTAGGTAGGTTTCTGCACACTTTGGAGCACAGAATAGGTTCATCCACCATGCCCAAAGCTGGTTTGGCTAATTTCTAACAAATGGTGTCAGCCAGTGAAGACATCCATGGTGGACACCGATGCCCTGAGATGTTTCAGAGGGTTCGATACTGGCTCCTATCTGCTTCAATGTATATCTAGAACTCTGAGTCTGGTGTTAAAGCGGTCAGTAACACTCTTTAAAGAATATGTGTATAATGGGGAACAGCGTTTACAACGCAACTTTTACCACGCAGTACCTTTACCACGCAACTTTTACAACGCAAGTCGTTACAACGACTTGCGCTGGGGGGCCCTGTAGGATAGGGAATAGTTTAATTTACTATCCAAAACATTCCCTACTATCCACGGGGACTGGAGTTGGAATAGTAAATTAAACCATTCACTATCCAGTGCCCACCAACGCAAGTCGTTGTAACGACTTGCGTTGTAAAACCTGCGTGGTAAAGGCATGCATTGTAAAAGCATGCGTAGTAACGACATGCATCCGTGTATAATACACAACTGTACATTGAAACCACATCCAGACATGACATAGTCACCCTCCAATTCACCCACGCCAAACTCAAGCCCTGGAAGTTTGTTTCCTGCAATTGAATTCCTCCAAAACGAATCCTACTCACCGGCAGACACATACAACATTTTGTGTGCTATTTACTTGACAAAATCAAAGAAGAGGGCTTCAACCCACCGTCAGCCACTTCTGTTAAATCCCAGGCCTTCACCCTGGGTCCAGTGCTTAATTTGGAAAAAAGATAAGTGCCAGGGCCCTCAGTAGGAGGCCACTGCAACTTGCACCACCCATTGCCACTGTCAGTGCTGTCATTGACAGTACCTACACAACTACTAGCCATCACAATGCTACAAGTGTGACAGTTCAGACTGTTCAAGGCCTCCAAAGAAATAGGAATAGCTTGGCAGCAGGTATTAGTTGTTGTAAATGCATATTGAAATAATTATCAACTGGTGTTTTCCTCATCTTTAAATTACACAAATGGCACCACCATGTGGCAGCTGTCATAAGTGCCAGTGTCGACAATAAAGTGCTGGTGCCAAGCACCGTAAACCACTGGCTCAAATTAGGCACTGCCTGGATCCCTCATGTGAACTAAATTGCAGATCAACCAATCCTGTCATCCCAAGAAACTCAAAACAGGTCTCGCACCATCTGCACTGCCAGCTGCACACATGCACTAATCTAAATCTGTTTAGACAGGTGGAGGCACCATATTTACTGGAAGTTTGAAACCACTCTAGACCCCATAAAGGCAGTATTTACTCAAAAGCTCTCTGGTCTCCACCACAAAATCTCATCGCTTCATGCTCATTCTTCAAGACACAACTGGTTCCCCATCAAGGAAAGGATAACATTTAAAATAAGATGCTATTGATACTATACCTGTCACACCCACCATCAGACTTACCCTCCCAGCTTTCTTACCATCTCTGGAAAATGCCTGCAAATGTCACCATTATTTACTCAACAGCTCTTGTCATTGCATGTGAGCTTTTTGCGGACAGTCCTGCAGGCAGGCAGGAATACCAGCAGGGCCAAAGCTAGACACCTTCAGACTTGGCTCCAGTCTGAGGGGAATATCAGACAATTTTTAAGTTCAGAAAACTACTAAGGTTTATGCATGTCAGGACAAGGAAAATCTTCAAATAAATGGCTTCAAGTGTATTTTTGGTTTGGGCTCGTAGCGGCTCACATCCTGCTATAATCACGTTTTTTGCTATGTTTAAAGTTTTCCATTAGCCAAGTAGGTTAGATATCCATTTCTCAGTCTTTCCTCCAGGGTTGAGCCAGTACAAGGCCTTGGAGCTAGATCTGGACATATTTTTTTGTTCCTGGCATGGGCATTATACTGCATTGTTGGATAGGGCAGCATGATATAGCTATATCATAAAGCTATCTGTAAATCTTGCGCTGCGTACTATGCAAGTCAGATTAGGATGCGTCAGAATCCAGCTAAATGCATTTTTAAGATCCTTAAAGATCTCAGGTCCAAGAAGACTTCTATGCCTGCGACATCCTCAGCACAGCAGTGTGATGCTCTAGCTACCTTTTTTGTTGAAAAGGTACGTGCCATTTACCAGTCGTTTCATTCAGCTTCCTCCTGTTCTGCCTCGGTTTTCCCTGACACCGGACCACGGCAGACATTGTCGAAAATTCCTCATCTAGCGCCGGAGGAGCTTATCCGGCTGTGTGGCAAAATTAAAACTGGCTCCCCTGCTGACCCTCTGAGGCCCTCTCAAGTTAGAGAATCCTTTTCTATCTTTCAGGCCCCTCTTTGTAATATCATCAATACATCCTTCTCCAAAGGTACCGGCTCTCTGGAAACAGGCGTATGTGTCCCCCATTCTTAAAAAACCCACATTGGACCCATCTAAACCAGAGAATTTTAGACCTATTTCCCTGCTCCCTTGGGTGGCGAAGGTTGCAGAGGCCCATGTCACAACTTTCTGTCCCAATTCCTACAATCCAATGAAATTCTGGATGTCTCTCAGAATGGGTTTCGATCCGGTCATAGCACAGAGGCCGCCCTCCTGGCTACCTAAGAGCACCTGCGGTCCATTCTTGACGACGGTCAAAGTGCGGCACTTATCCTGTTAGATTTTAGTGCCGCCTTTGACACGGTCTCACATAACATCTTACTGCAGCGGCTTGAGGTAGCAGGAGTGACTGGATCAGCCCTGGAATGGTTCAGATCCTTCTTGACCATGAGATCCTTCAGAGTGTCTGCGCCTCCGTTTGTCTCCAAGGCCCATCCCATAGATCAGGGAGTTCCCCAGGGCTCTGCCCTGAGCCCGGTTTTGTTTAACCTTTACGTCCAATCTTTGGCTGTGGTCTCCAGGCAATGGGACCTGGCTATGGTCTCCTATGCCGATGACACGCAGCTGGTGGTCACCTTGGCGAAAGGTTCATCGCCTAATGCCTCTAGGTTCAGAGACGGGATGGCGGCTGTGGCGCGCTGGATAGCTTCCAACTGTCTGCAACTTAATGCCAACAAAACTGAGGTCCTGCTGGTGGGAAAAAATGCTGATCTCTGGAACGAGCAGTGGTGGCCTACTGTTCTGGGTACGGTCCCTACGCCTAACACCTTGGTAACAAATCTTGGGGTCTGGATGGATGCCTCCCTTTGTTTCCAGGACCATACCAGGAAAGTCGCAGGCACCTGTCTCAGCCTGCTGCGGGGGCTTAAACCCCTCCTCAAATTTTTTTACCCCACAACACGACAGCTGATTGTGCACGCCACCATTCTCTCACGCCTTGATTATGCCAGCTTTCTTTTACTTGGGGCTAGCAAGGCCAAAATATGGCGGTTACAACGCATCCAAAATGCTGCACCCAGAGTGCTTGTAGGTCTCCCACGCTTCTGCTCCGCTGCTGACACTATTCGGAAGCTGCACTGGCTCCCCATGGAGAGTAGCATTCAATTTAAAGTACTCTGCCTTTTGTTTAAAATTTTGAAATCTGCCTGCCCTAGCCTTCTGAGCAATCTGCTCACTCTGTATGTTCCTACACGCAGGCTATGATCGTCGGATCGGCAGTTGGTCACTGTCCCTCGGGTAAAGCGCAGCCGGGCGGGTGGTCGTTCCTTCCGCTACCTTGCAGCCAGGCTATGGAACTCTCTGCCGGAGCAGATCCGAGGCATAGACTGTCTACTTACCTTTAGAAAGGCTATTAAGACCTTCCGCTTTCCGTTAGCCTAACCTCTATTTTTTTCTGGTTTCCCCTTCTGTCTGTGGCCTTAAGCGTCCCTTACCTGTAGCTGTAAGCGCTGGGACGCCCCTTCGCTGGGGCAGCTGCGCGCTATATAAGCTCTTTTAACATAACATAACATAACATAACATAACATAACATGATATGTGGACTCCACCAACACAGGAAGAAGAAATACGAAAGAAATAAAAAGCAAGTATCTGCAGTAATGGACATGGTCTCACCCAATTTGCTTGAAAAATATCAGATATGATCAATTAGTGAACAATGCTCAGAGCCCAGTTATCTAATATCTACTGTGAGCACCTGCTCAAGGAGCAATACCTTCCTTAAGATTAAATGATAGCCAACACAGCTGTCCAGTGAAATGCAGAAGCAAGAACACTAACAGGAGAGGCTGGAACTGAGGCATACAGAGTAGCCCACAGCAGCAGGTGGCAGATACTGGGTAAATCTGGGGCCTTGCATTCTATGTGACGTGTTCACCGCAATATCTGCCTCGCTTTTTCTGGCATTTGACAAGCTGAAGTCGTGTCTCGGTGGTGTAAGAGCATGAATTGGAAGAAACAAGATTCCATCTTGAATCTCTACTACATCTCCCCCTGGTAAAGGGAAAGTCTTCCATGTGGCTATGTCTTGGGCCACTGAGGCAGTCAATAATAGACGGTATTCTAAATGCTTTTTTATCATTTATGGCATGTGTTGCCAGGCCATAAATGCTGTTGAACACCTATTAGATATCTGTTCCATATTTTAGGAATTTGTTTCTCGAGGAGTTAAGTGGAGCGAACAACGGCTACATGAGGTAAAAAGAGATGAACCATTAAATAATGCACAAGAAACAAAGTATTATTAACTATGAATTAAATAGGGAAGTGAAACTTACCATTTTCAAAAATATATGTTGCTATTGCCTTTGCATGGATAACATCTTTAAAGTATCCATAGCATTTACAGGTTAAGCACCAGATTTTCAAATAATATTGAGTCTTATGAACCCCATGTAACACTGTTTGGTGTTCTCCATTAGTTTCAAGTTCATGTTCACTGTTCTTCTAGTAGGGACACATGAAATTTGCTACCCCCCTCTTGACCTAAATATTCAACCAGTTCCAATTGAAAAATGGAATTTAGGGCTGGGATCTATCTTTTTCTTTAAGTCATGATAATTGTGGAACCATAGATCAAATAGTTTTAGATTCTGTCTGGTTAAATGGTTCTTCTGCAGCACAATGTCAGCATATGGGCGTCCAAATGTACTGGAGAGGTCAGGGATGCTGCAGACTCACTGCAGCTATCATAATGAAAATGGAAGAAGCAGCTTCTCAACTTCAGGTGATGCCTTGCCCTCGGTCTGTGATTCTGGCCAACTGGGATGCAGAAATCCTGTGGCTCATGGGTGGCATAGAATGTTGTGGCGGCATAAATACTGATCATCAGTCAGCTGGGGCTTGTCATATCTTCCTGACAGTCAGCAGGCAGCTCTTCTTCTTGCTGGGCAATTCAGCTGCCCTTCGTCTGCTCAGCTTGTAGTGTCCGCCCTAGCCAGGGTACATGCAAATGATCATACCATTCATGGACTTAATTCCTCAACATGAAACAATTAACTGAACATTCTACATCATGAATTCTGTCACCCATACACACGCACTTACGTTACTGTACTGTGGAGTCCATCAGGAACCAGAAGGGTCCTGTCATCTCTGACTCACAAGACACTACATCACCCCCTTTATTAAATAAAAAGTACCAATAATACATATACATTGCAACTCTTCAATAAGTCATTTTGGTGCTCGAATCAATCGCCCAGATTTGATCATGTGAGGTTGCGGAGTTACAGGAGAAGTATCCATTACTGGCACTGGTGACAGAGACACTGGTACAGTCATTAGGCTCTCCGGATGCTCAGGTGGGCAAATCTCACTTCTGACATCTGGAGCTGGTGAGAAATGCAAAGAATCTCTCGCAACCGACTTTCCAGGATGGTGAGCCGTCACCACATGTCCTTTACTATTCACAACCCTCAGTGGGTTAGCATCGGTCGTAGCATCAGACTTGTGTTTCTGTGTCTGCCTGACGATAACCTGGTCTATTCTGTTGAATACAGTGCTCTGAGCACAGCAGCATTTATCCACATAGGTCTTCATTTTACGTTTGTGAGACGAGTAAGTAGTGCAAAGTTTATCAATGTCAATAAATCTCTCATTTGTCTGCTGTGGCAATTTGGTGTCCATGGCTCTCTCAAACACTAAGTTAGAAAGGGTTTTTACCTGTGGTGGAATGTTGAGCTGACCTGTATGCATGAAGCGTAGACTGGATAACTGATTTGAGTTCAAGCTTTTCCAGCGCAGCATGCTGAAAAGTCTTCTTGAGAGTGCTCATAAATCTCTCAACCAAACCATTCGCCTGTGCCCAGAGAGGTATGCTTTTCTGCTATTTGATATTTAGATGAGTGAGAAAATCTTTAAATGCTCGGCTATTGAAAAGCGGGCCAGCTTCAGATATCAAAATCGAAGGAACACCTATGTTGCAAAGATACTTTCTAATCTCTCAATGACTCTGTCATGAGTAGTTGACAATAGACGTTCCATAACGGGGAAAATGGGAATATTCATCAACAATTGCTAGTAGATGATGTTCATTGTCAAGGGGCCCAAATAAATCAATTGCAATCCTCTCTCATGCATGCTTGTGAAGATCAGACATGTTTAATGGATGTAGAATTGTCTTGGATGACAAGCAGTTGCACAAATGACATTGCTTTAACTCTTTTTCAACTCTTTCATCAAGGCAAGGGAACCACAATCGGTCCCTTAGGGCTTGTGTCATAGCCACCACACCACGGTGTCCAGAGCCTAATTTGTAAGAGACTAAGTGCCAGTGCCATCGTCAGGGGGCAGCTGTAGCTTGCGACACCTATTGCCCCTGCCAGCACTGCCAATGACAGTACCAACATAACCAATCAATCCAATCCAAGAAAGTTTTATTCAACAGATATAAAATATTTAATTAATCCCATGTATAAACACAGGTTAAAACCCCTTTCTGTGTTTTTAAAACGTTTAAAATCTGTCCTCTAAAATGGTAAAATACAATTAATACAGTTTAAATTGACTGGGAATATTAATACTTATAAAACCTTTCAAGCATTTTACAATTCATAGTGTAACATGATACTCGGGCACCCAAATTACATTACTAACAGTTAGCACATGCCCGAACATACCAGAACAGTGCTACAGTACCTAGTATGCAAGTGGCCAACCCAATATACTCATATACAGAAGAACAGTAACAAATACAGGCCTTCAGTATGCGGATAGTGCTTGAGATCTGATGGCCCATGTCCATCCTAGAAACTTTGCCAATGCAATGACAATGGGGGGTTGATGTTTCCGAGCACAGTGATCTTAGCGAACGCCATTCCTTCTGGTGCCCTATGATCTGCAAATTGATGTCAAACGTGCTCGGCGAGGGGCAGCATAGGCATGGCAGACAAACAGCGGATGGGCTAGTGACTCCAATTGAGCATGACAAATAGGGCAGGACTCGTCATCCAAGTTACCCCATCTTGCTGTAAATGATCTTACTTGTAGTGAGCCTACCCTGAATTGGAAGTATAACTTCCGATCATGGGGCTTAGTTATTGTAGCCCAGTACTATTCCAAACCTGGGACTGATTTAACTTCTAGGAATCTTCCCATGAGTGAAGAGGTGTCACTATTCCTATAAGCATTTTGGGTCACCCATTCCCAATACTTTACTTGTAGGATAGCCTTGGGGGGTATCTGCTTGATTCTCCCAAAGTGATGCCATGCCAATACTTATTAGGGAGGCTCTGACCTCCTGCAACCATTTTATTTTGTTGAAGCGGTCTGCTCTGATTCGGTCCTTGAGGCCTGCAGCATAGGTTACCAGTTCTGGTGCACTCCAGATTCTCCGCCAATGAAGTAAATGACACAGTCTGGCTATGTCAGCCAGTGCCTTTCTGCCTAGGTCATAGAGCAGTGGGCGCACTAGGGTGCTTTGCGGGAGGTTGGTAAACTTACATAGGAAACTATTTTCTGCTGCAGTTAACTTGGAGAGATTCTCGTACCCCCATAGCTCAGCCCCATATAGGGCGGAGCTGACCACCAACATAACTATTTGCTATCACACTCCTACAAGTGCGATAATTCTGACTATTCCATGCCCACAATGCTATAAGAATAGCATCAGAGGCAGGTATGAGTCATTTTTAAAGTATATTGAATGAAAAAGCAACTGTTGTTGTCCTCATCTCTAAATTAGATATACATCAACACTATGTGGCAGACTGTCATAAGTCCCAGTGTTGTCAATTAAGTGCTGGTGTGGAGCACCAGAAACCACCGACTCAAATTAAGCACTGATGGTGTCCCTCATGAGCCAGTTCAATAACTTGTAGACTCAGACTCTCAGGTATGACAATTCTCGACCCTCTTAAGATGATGCTTCTGGGGTAGCTGAAAGTTATTCTTGCACATTTTTTAGTTTCTGGTATTCAAGGTCATCATGAAGAGGTTGATTATGTTGTCGCCATGATTGTGTTATGATAATGGATACTTACTTGTGTACTTTGTGGGGCACCTTATTAGGTGTCATCAACTGTATGTTGCTGTCACTGCCTGGATGTTCTATAATGCTGACAGAACATATGCTGGGACTGACAAGAGAGGTCAACACAAGGTGTTCTTCACCATTCCCATACAATAAATAAGGACTTCCAATTCCGAATAGTATGGTGTTGTGTTTACAGATTGGTTTATAATAATGTCTTTGAGTATTAGCAAACCCCTGTCAGTACTCGTGGCACCAATTATTTGTTCTACTGACATGGCAGCAAGGGTACTGGACTACTCAGTGAAGTTAACGTAAGCATCAGCAGCTTTATAAGCAGTGCCATGACACTGTATTGGCACACGTGAGAAGTAGTCAGCAGGGTATTGATGTTTTCCTGGATGATGCACAATCATGTAATCATACTCCTGCATTCGCAATCCACACCTCTCAATTCAAAGGGGCATCTTGGCTTTAGGATTTCTGAAAATGGTGAGCAGTTCTTGGTGATCAGTGACAACTCTGAAATGCTGTCCATAAGGAATGCATGAACAATTTTCACAAGCTCACACCGCATCAAGGCTTTCTTTTCCAGGTTGTCAATAGGTACATTCTTTCAATGACAAACTTTGTCTAGCGTAAGCCACAATGTTTCTTGGAGCATTGGGATGTTCATTGTGCTGGGTAAGGATGGCACCTATTCTCACTGTGTTTGCATCAACAACAACCTCCATCTGCAATTTGGGATCAAAGTATGCCATTTCATTGGCCTTCTCAATTCCATGCTTGATTTTCTTGAAGCTTTGTTTACATTCACTTGAACATTGAAATGGGACATTTTGTTTTGTTAAGTCTCTCAATGGGGCAAACTCACATATAAACCTTTGACAGTAACTGACCATACCAAGGAAGGATCTCTGGATAGTTGCAACTTTTGGGGTAGAAGTGGTTGACAAGCCCTGTACTTTATTTATATCTGGATTCATTCCCCATCAGAAAAGATATGACCAAAGAACTTGACTTTGGTTTGATGAAAGTCACGCTTTTCTGCGTTTAAAATGAGACCAGCATCGGCAAGTATGCAACACACTTGTGTAAGTGCTTTATCATATTCCTATTGTGTGGCCTCATAAACTAGTATGCCTTCACTATAATTGAAAGCATTTGTGACTGGCTGTATTATTCGATGAATGACATCCTGAAAAAGTTCTGCAGCTGGTGACACTCCAAAACCTACCATTTTGTATCTAAATAAACAAAAATGAGTCAAAAAGGTGGCAATCTACTTGCAATTCTCATCCAGTTCGAGATGGTGATATCATTTGCTCAAATCAAGGCGATAAAAGACTTTGGCTCCATTCAGCTGAGTAATCAAATCAACAATGTGCAGACCTGGATGTTGTTCTCTTTCAATCTCCTTGTTCACTTGGCACATATCCACACAGATGCGCACGACTCTTCCACTATCCTTTTTTGACACTAGTACTGTGGGGGGTACCCATGGTGTTGGACCAGTGGATCACTCAAAAAGTCATGCCTTAATAGTGTCTCAAGCCTCTTATAAATGAAATGCAATTTGATTATGTCTTTGAGCGACAGGATGGATGTCCTCATTTATGTGAAGTTGCACTTTCATGTTCTTAAGTCTTCCTGTGGAGAAGTGTGGCTCAGGGGTTAGAGGCGGCAGACCCGGAAGCAGAGATCGGCCCTGGACCAGGGTTCAATTCCCTGCCTCGGTGGGTCTTGGGCTAAAAATTCCACTGACTCGATAATTCTCGCTCCGGTGCCTTCTCGACTCACAGGTTCACACTCTGCGACTCAGGGCAATAGCTTGCTTAATCTCCACAACGGCCCCTCGCGGCGGTATGCCTGGCTTTCACCTTGTGGATACCTTGCCAGGGTTATCTCACAGTGGAATACCAGGACAGGTTCCCTAAGCAAGCGCCGGGAAACCTACTGCGGGTAGCTGTGTGCTATATAAGCTCAAATACATTTACATTTCCGAGTCCATGAAACAAAGATGAAAACTGATCTACCATATCATGATAGGCATTGCCATTGTAGTTTACAGAAATCAGCCCTATGCCAACAGCAGAACTGAAACTGAGTAAACATGGACTCGAAGAAGTGCCTGCTACGACATGAATTGGTGCTTGTACTGTTGTCTTTTTATGCTTCATAGTTGCAATGAGTGAACTGTGACTTTGCAGTGGCATCAAAGCAGCCCATATCTACACTTTGGTTTTCGAAGGAGTTAAACGGGGTGCTAGAGACAGTTTATTGTACTCTGTCACTTGCATAATGTGTATCGACACACCACTATCTGTGATGAAAAGTATGGAGCACCCATTCACTTTCAGTGCGATTTTGGGACAGTGTCCAAATGAATTTTGCACTTTGACTTGTCGACCTAGCTTCAACCGACATTCTTTCTTGCACTAAGCTAATCCTACATGTGCACGTTGTCCAGCAGTCAACATGGACATCGCACCCCATCTTCCTCACTGACGCTTGACAATAACAGTGATGAACTTTTAGATTAGGAATGTGATGATAATAGATGTCTGTTAGTTTCCACTTGCCTCAACTTATGTGGTCGCGGGGCCTTGTGGGAATGCATAGAACGTCTTTTCTGGAACGTTCTGGCATCCATTTTGTTCTTTCGTGAGGCACTTGAATTTATTTTCCTCCATTTTGTTTTCTTGACATGACTCACTGGATTTCACCCTTGCTTTGCAAATGTTACAACATGGTTCTCTTTCCCACAGCCTTTGCATATCTGTCCAATGGTGGGACATTTACCTTCATGTGGTAAGGCAAATCCACGTCGAAAATACAACTTTTTTTTGAAGACATTACTTTATGGCCTTCTGCCTTTTGTTTCTCCTTGCTTTTCACACTTAGCGTTGATTCATTTTGGGCCGTTCTGGCTTCCATGTTAGCTGCTTGTCAGCTCTTTCTTCCGCTTTGGCAGCCATGATTACTTGCTCCAAGCTGAGTGTCTCTTTCAGCATTCTTCGTCTGAAGGAATCGGAAAGGCAACCATATACTACTCCAAGATGCATGGCCTCTTCATTGTGGAACTCATTGGACTTGCAATGCTTTATGAGTAAATCAAGCCTTTCTACAAACTCAGCCATGGTTTCACCAGCTCACTGCCTTTCCTGACTGAAATTGTACCTTTCATAGTCAACATTTGGCATTGGATTGAACTTGGTTTGTAAGCTTCTTTGATCTGATGGTGTGTAATTTCATCACCTTGTGGTATTTCTTTATCACTTCTTTTACTTCTTTTGTCATTTTCTTCATCCAGCGCATCAATGAAATCATCAAAGGTTTCAATCCATGCATTCCATCTGTCACCATTATTCTGTTTTTTGGTGCTATCAAAGGGAGGCGGTGGGTTGCGAAATGGGGAAGCATCATAACCTGTGGAACTTTCTGCTGTCAGGAGTGGAGCTCGCTCCGCCAGGGTCTGCTGCCCACTTGTATTGGCAGCTTCATCATGCACTAGCCACATGCAGACATTTGGGTCCTAGTGCTCGTCTCTCTGGTTGTGAGGCGCTATCTTCTTCTTTGGCGGTGAGTAGCAGCTTTGTTCCTTGCATTGTATCTGATTTCTAATACCTTTAATGTTTCTTTGCATCAGAAATGTTCGCGCTTTTAGTGCTTTCTTTCACTCGGCTATCAGTGCCCTTTGTGCTTCTCTGAACCTGGTTGTCGCTGTTTTTGGCATTGTCGTACTGTGTGAATGATGGTTATGTCACACGTTTGGGAACAGTACCTCTTGCCTTGAGTTTACTAGCACATTTCTAACTGACAAGGAACTAACTTTCCATAAGGCCTTCACTTTCTTCACAGGCTTTGCACTGGTTGGAGTTGCGCTTTGAATCCATATACCCCCACTGTCGATTTTCACTTCGACTGAGGCACATGTGGCACACACAAACAGTTTGCTGGAAGATGGGAAACTCTCCGGCAGAGCACACTATGTTCTTTTGGTCATGGGGTTTACATAATCCCCTATCTCATCACCACTTGTAGCCCCCAGCCTGGGTATATGTAAATGATTACACCTATAGGAACATGCCTCTATTGACTTGGCTAGCCCCCCACTTTTTGCCTGATGTCTGATGTAATTCTGAACTGTAAGTGCTCTAGGCCCTTGCTAACCAGGGGGCATATTATCAACAACTAGCTATATTTATCGCTAAATAAGCTTAGTGACATTTTTTTTATCGCCGTGCATCGCCGGATTTTTTCGCAGAGATAACGTGCTATTAGCAACATTTATCTCCAAAGCGATAAAATATCCGGCGATATCGGCAAAATGGTGAATATCGCTGGAAATCCAGCAATATTCAGGCATTATCGCCTTAGCCTGAATATCCACCTCCTATTGGATATACAGGCTAAGAACTGGTCTGAGCAGGCGTTAGTTTTCAGTGATATTTACGCTTAGCGCAAATATTTTTGTCGCTACGCCTGCGTTGATAATAGGCAATAGCGATGTTAGCAACTGCTTTCAGTCGCTAACAGGTTGGATACCCCACTTTGCATGTCATTAGTGATAAATATCGCTGACATGCAAAGCGGGCCCCAAACTACTCGCTATCACCTAAAAGCTGTCGCTAACTGATGTTAGCGACAGCGTGCTAATAGGGCGATGAAACTATCGCTGCTTTGCGGCCGAAAACGGCCGCAAAAGCGGCAATAATTTCATATCGCCTGCCTTGGTAATATGCCCCCAGGTTCCCAGTGCCAGATCTCCGTTCCCAAACACTGTTCCACAATTGGCACAACTCCTGTTTCCCCTGTAAGCCCCAGTAAATGGTACCCTTGGTACCCAGGGCATGGGGACAGAAAACAGTCCCACACCCTGACCAGGCAGTACTGCTATTGCTGGCTGCGTGTCCAGGACTAACCAAGGAGTAGACATGGCACATGGCCCTGTAGGCCATGCTGCCCTTACACTGCATAATATATAGGTAAGTCACCCCTATGGCAGGCCTTCCGCCCTAAGGAAGTGTTCTCTATAATCTATACGAAGGCATATCAGCATGAAGCATGAAGATATGCCACTACATTGTCCAGCCTATTTTGGGTGTTGTAAGTGAACCGAGAATCATAAAGAGCACATGGCCTGGATATTTGTCAGCACGAGTTTCCTAGCTCCATGATGGCTTAACTGATTTCTAAGATGTTCGGTACCAAACATCTAGCTTTAATAAAACCTTGCTGATGCCAATATGTTAATTTTATTGATAAATTCACACAAGAGACCTGGCTGCTAGAGGGTTCCCTGAAACCTACTTACCGCTGGTGTTGTCCCTGTCTAGTTTTAGCCAGCCTGCCATCACCAGATATGTTTATGGACCCCTGGGTAGAGGACCAGAGCTCTCCAGATCCAGCAGCAATGCTTGCACTGGGCGGAGGTGATCACACCTTCCCCGCTGCAGAAGCTGCCTCAGCAGAATTGGGAAATTCAATGGACATGCCACCTTTGAACCCTGCCCCCAGTCCTCTGATGTTAGAAGCAGATAGTGATCCCCCATTCCTGCTCCTCTTTTGGTGGGAGGACTGGTGTTAAAATTTGGTAAAATTGGAGGTAGATCTAACTTCACCCTGGACTACCCCTCAGGTGGGGCAGGCGAGGTAGACCTCACTTTTCACTATCCACCATCTTGAGGATGGGTGTAGCAGACTATTATGAGTCAGGGTATGCCCAGCCACATGTGGGGTGAGCATAAAGAGGGTGTAGGCACCCTACAGGTAAGCAGCCCATTGGCTACCACCTAGCCCCCTCTAAAAAAAACAAAATTCAGTATTTAGGTGGCTCCAATTCAGAAAAAACTGGCGCAAACCCCTGCGCTGCTAAAGACTCGACCTTTGCAATCTGCTGTCCTTCCTGACAACTGTGACGCCTCCAAGAAACCCTGGAGCCCTTCAGCCTTCTGCAAATTACCAAGAACCTCTCTATGGGCTAGAGGCTCTAGTTCCCGGTGACTTCCAGTAAAGAACCATGATAGTTGAGGACCGGCACTTGTGTCGATGCGACTCCCCACTATAAAGAAACTTTGCAACGCGCTTCCATCACCTTTAGGGATCCTCTCAGCACAGCGACCAATGCTGGAAACAGCCCGACTCCTGAGAGCCTGCACGCTCCTGCTTGTGGCCCCGACGGTGGAAGCAGCAATGCTGGCACAACTGCCTCTCCTCTGAGACAGTCCGCCCTGAAACCCACCTGTGGCCCAACTGTTGCCAGTGAGCTTCGACATCCAGCCAGTGAAGAAGACCTCCGACCGTCCCAGATAGCGTGGTCCTCCAGAACTCAGCGGAGTCCTCCTTCCTGCAACCGAAAGGGTATTTGCATCAGCGGTACTCCACCAACCAAGACTACACCTTTATCCCATCAACCAGGACCGCCCGGGTTCGGCTGTGCCTCCATAGAGCTGCAGTGATCTGCTGCCGGTGACCGCAACTGTAACTGTGTTGGTAGTCAACTGAACCCCACTAAAGCTATACTCATTCCAGGCTTCCTCCCCTGACTGTGATGGTAAATATTTGATGATATCAGCCACCGTGTGCCTAGATACTGAAAACACTGCATTGCCTTTTATTCTGAATGCCACAGTCTACAAAGTATTTTAAAACTGTACAAAGTATTGCTCCGATTTGAAGTCTTCTTTCTCAAAACATATATAAAGAAACTTGTTATTTTTATATAAAATTGAACTCGGGTATATTCTTGATTTTGAATCTCATTTACTGCCTCTGTGAGTACAACAAATGCTAAACATTGTCATCTGTAAGCCGAACTGCTCGCCCGCACTCCCACAAAAAGAGAGTTAGTATTATCTTCTTGCTGCCTCTATCTACCTCTGGAGATATCTCGTACTCAGTACTTAGTGTACTTTATTTTAGTACAGTGTACAGTGAGGGGGTATCATACAACACCACAAATGAAGCTTGGTACTGCAAGCCTATATTCCTCAACGTGTAACCTCTAACTGAACATTCTACATTATGAATTCTATCACCCATACCCACATACTTACATCACTGTTCTACGGAGTCCTGTCATCTCTAACTCA
The DNA here is from genome assembly GCF_964263255.1 of Lissotriton vulgaris. Classification (NCBI taxonomy): domain Eukaryota; kingdom Metazoa; phylum Chordata; class Amphibia; order Caudata; family Salamandridae; genus Lissotriton; species Lissotriton vulgaris. The sequence continues at coordinate 1,019,761,343 of NC_141689.1, read as the reverse complement.
CAAGACTCCACACAGCATACGATAGCAAGGGTAAGCTAAAGATAATAGTTTGTCTTCAGCCGTAAAGGTCCTTTCTCTGGCAAACACAGTTCCAGCACTGGTGTGAAGATGCTTCTGGAAAAACAATAAAGTACATGAAACTCACTAGAGTGGTTCAATAATTATCTGAGTGGAGAGTAAAGGTGGAATATCTGTGATAGCCTTAATTAAAGTTCTGCATACGTTCAAAAACATACCCCAAGTAGGCACAAGTGCATCCTTTGTCTTTTCCTGGCTTCGGTGAGGTTTTCCACGTAGCCAGTAAAGGTTAGATTGGTGCAATTGGTCAAAGTAGTCAATGCACCTCCCCAGACGGCACAGATGCCGCGTTGAAGTACCGACGGAAAGAGCGGTGCTTCACCTATGTCCTGAGCTGCAGCCAGGTGGGGTGAGGTCTCCACATCTTACAAATCGGTGAACAACCGAATTTGTAAGAAGATACGGAACAGTACACCTAGGAGGTCCAGGTGACTTACATACCAGTATCTACGTTGTTTCACTCTTTTAGAACACTATTTCTTTACACTTTAGTTTTGTTTGCAGTAGCAGTAGTCGTTATGACAAGGTCCTGAAGAAAGCAAGGCCACTTGGCCATAAATTGCTGAAACATGTTGACCACGTTCCACTACTAGACAGTATATACATTTTTCTCTGTCTTGGCTATTTTTAATATTGCCATTGGAAGCTGTACCCAATTAAATTCAATGTTTTGCTTCCTAAACCAATTTTACTCCCTTTATCCTAACTCTTTGGTATCACATTTTCTCTGCACTGCACTTTTTCAAGTTACCCCGTCAGCCACATCAGTCTCATACAACCAAATACTTTTGACAAAAGGTGACCCCACCCTGCCTACAGGAGGGACCGTTTACTATCTATTAGGCCCTTTCCTGATAGAGTTCAGACCATGTGGTGTGTTGGTCCTCAGAACCCCAAATGATGAAGGGCGGTTCCGAGTGGTGACTGATGGGTGTTAGAGACCATACACTAGTTTGGCTCACGTCTATTTCACAAAGAAGAGTTGCGGTATAGCTAGTGGTAATAATTCTCAACCATTATCCAAATATTCCTTGTTAAGACTTTGACCCTCTGGTACCCTTGTTGTAGTCAATGCAGTAGCCACAATGCTGTGTTCGTTAGGGGGTAGCTGCCATACCACAGTGAAGGTTGTAGGGAGTAGGCAAGCAGCAGGCCTTTTTCTGCAACAATGGGAATGATAATTCTTCTTCAGACCCACAACACAGCTCCAGTTTAGAGAAGGTGGCACTGAACAAATGAAAACAAATCACCTTAGACAATAAGTGACTGAAGAAACCACACTTTTCTATAACTGTAAACAGGTGTTCCAATGGACACCTGTGCCTATCCACATGCCATTAAACACACACAAGCAGAACTCTTACACCACACTGAATATAGATGACGAAAGGCAAGAATCACAGTTTCGAAGTACTGGACAGACCTTTACTGGGGAGGGTTAGTGAACACTCCCACCCCTATGTCCCCCAAATGTGCAGGTAGAAAAGCCAACACATAAACTATCATCTGCTCTACTATAAATCACCTCAGAGTCTCATATAATGTTGCTGTGGCCACCTTCAACTGTGGTTGGAGATTCTCTTCAAGTGTATCTCTTGTCAGCATAGAAAAGCTCTACTGTAGCTGTATGCTGTTAAAATGGAGAGCATTCCTGTGGTGCTCACAGGGTGATGGGTCTCCTGTGGCAAAATTATAGAGAAGGTCAAAAAAGGAGATAGAAGTATGTACAGCTATTCCAAACTATGTGGAGGACATCTATCCTAATTTTGGGTCTCATTACCATTTGTACATATTCCATAGAAGCTACACAGGCACAGGCAGACACTTTTTCACTTTAGCCTCTTGGAGTGCTCTTCTTTGTGTGGTTTCAATAATGCCTATTTCAGGAACACTAGTTTCACCACTCTAGCCTTATTGACACACAGTATAGTGCATTTAAAAATTCAATTTTCCCTGCTTCCCCCCAAATCCCAGTCTGGCCATGCAGTTATCAATATCTTAGTCATCAGTGGTTGCTAGTTGTTGTGGTATAACACTGGAGTGGCTTCATTAACATCTATCCATATTGACTATATTTTATTGTTACCTTTGGCGTAAGATTACTTATGTCCTACATCTCCATAGGCCCCTGGAAACCATTATAACAATTGTTCTGGTGATTCCTTTGGGTGGTTGGATTATTGCTTGTTTTTAGGGTGTTCTAAAATTCCAACCTCTGCAGAATCGACTCTAGCTGCTGAGTTGTCTAAATATGATTTGGCTAAGAACTCAAAGAGACACTGTTTTAGAAATACCTCAATGAAGTCAAGGGCATAATAGGAGCCGGTTTGCTTCACTTTTGCACCACGCAACGTTGTACATGTGTGATGTAAACCTTAAATGCGATTAATGAGTCCATGCAAGGCCACTTGGAGTAGCCCTGAGTGGGTCCATAAATCTGGAGTAAAGCAGTGCAGGGCAAATAGTTGTGTTGCCTTACTCTGAGCTAGGGAGGCGTGCCATGGGCGTTGCATGGGTGTTCCCATTCAACTCCCATTTTTTTGTACGCATTGCCAGATTGACCAGAACTTGTAAACCTGGAAATGCACCGAAAATATATGCCTTCCCAGAGAGGCATTGCAAGGAGAAATATTTTTATTTGTCCTTGTTACTTGCTCTTCCTTTGTGTGCTGCATCCTGCAGCACACATAGAAAGAGGAATTTGCCTCTCAGGATTACCTTTGTGCAGGAACCTGCCCCTTCCTCCACAAAAACAATCCTGCATGCATTATAGCCACCTTTTGCACCATGATGCAAGGGTACCTGCATTGGCACTAGGCAGCCAAAAGGGTGCCAGCGCAGGGGAAATAGTGACTTAAATACGGTGTATTTCTGCCCTTTCCCTGTCACGCAGCACAGCCAGGTGACTTGCTGTGCTGCCCTGCCTGCCAAACTCGTAAATGTGGCATTCAATGCTTCAATTAGGTATTCTATACATTATAGCACATGCTGGGACTTGAGAGACTATCTAATTTCTGTGAGTGAAATCCTTAAGTTAGAGAATACTTCAGTAAACCTGAATGGAAAAAGTGCGGGTGGGCCATTGCCAAGAGAACTTTGACTTTTATCAGCATTTTTTAAGCTAATAATTGCAGGAGGGCTCACTGTTATTTGATTGGCAGCACCTGAAGTTGAGATTGGTATAATAACGTTTGAGGTTTTATCTTTTCACTGTTGATTGCCTGGGCCTTCTGGTGTGCTTTGCTAATCATCATGTTTAGTGTTCCATTGCAGTATAATTAAGTCTGGCACGTTTTCTATTCACAGAGAGAAATATATGTGGATATCTCCATACTCATAGATTTCTGGCATCTTCTGGGTCAACATCTCCACTCTGATGGTATTCATCTTTTCCTAGTGGAAATATCCAGCCATGGTGCAAGCATTTACTAGTATCAGTCCCCTTCCATGAGTGGGTACAGATTCTGGTGGCTAAAATTACAGTTGTAAGCTGAATACTAGTAACTGTATGAGCCGATTTTAGATGTTTGCCTGTAGGCAGAGATCTCTGCAATGAAGGTAGAACTCTTTACAACTACTTTGTAAATCTCAAACTGGAAACATTTAAGGAAACAATGTTCACCTAACATAAATCACACACAACTGATCAGCATTACCTTTGCAATCAGAGCCTCCCTGATGGAGCCTTCCTGATTCAAAAGAAAAAGGGACATCACCGAGGAGGAGACAGACCATTGTAGTTACCTGTGTTGTTGATCACTACATGGAACTAAATATCCTGCCCCTATCCACCTCAGTAGAAGGGAGAAGGCAGTCATGTGGTAGAACCTGACAGACTCTCGCAATGCATTGCTGGTGGAGGTATACGTTGAGAGGGAGATGGATGAAGAAGATGTTTTCCAGAATACAGGCATCAAAGGCTCTTCTTAGAGGTGTACCTGTAACACATCTCTGCCTCATCCCTGTGGATCAATGTATCAATCAATCAATCAATCAATCAATCAGGGAATTGAAAGCAGGCTACTCACCCATGAGGGTCTGCAGATCTGTTTAGCCGAAGAGCCAGGTCTTAAGAGTCGTCTTGAAGGTGTTCAGGGAGGGGGCACGTCTGATGTCTGCCGGTAGCTCGTTCCAGGTCTTGGCTGCAATGTGAGAGAAGTATTTTCCGCTTGCTCTGGCTCTGTGGAAACGCTGGGTTTTGACCAGTGCGAGGTTGGAAGATCAGAGGTTTCATTTGGGTACGTGGAAGTTGATTCTGTCATTGAGGATTTGGGTCAGTTGTTGTGTAGGCATTTGTAGGCGTGAGTGAGGATTTTGAAAGTGACTCTTTTCACCACGGCGAGCCAGGGGAGACTTCGTAGGTGTTGACTGATGTGTTTGTGTCGGGGGATGCCGAGGACGAGTCTGGTGGCAGTGTTCTGTATTGTCTGGAGTTTGCAGAGGAGGGATGCAAACTGACTTGTTATATTGCCTACTTGTTCTTGGGAATCCCAACACCAGGCCAGGTAATAATATACGGCCAGATTCATGAAGCTTAATTGCGCTCGCAAAGGGCCAGATTCTGAGAATCTGGTCCTTTGCGAGTGCAATTTTTGCATTTGGGATTCATCATCCCAATTGCAAAATTCGCTATTTAAGAACTCGCAAATTTGCGAGGAATAGCATTTAAGGAATCTCTATTAGAGATTCCTTAAATGCTATTCTTGAAACATTTAAAAATTGCGAATTCGCAATTTTGGGCCGCTATTTACGGCGAGGTCAAACCTCGTGTTAAATAGCGAATACTTAGAAAAATGCTTTTAAATGCATTTTTCTAAGTTGCATGTTACACACACATGTCCTTTGGACATGTGTGTGTGTAACATCTGTGTAATTTTACATTTCAGGGGTGTCACAGGGTGTCCTTTGAACACCCCTGCACCCTTGAAATCGCAATCTCATTTGCGATTAGCTAATTGCTAATCAGCAATTTGCTAATCGCAAATAAGGAATGTGTAGGAATCGCATTTTATTTTGCGATTCCTACATGAATCCCATTTTGCGAGTTTGTAATAGCGATTCCTTATGAATCGCTATTAAAGACTCGCAAAACGGGTCTTTGATGAATCTGGCAGATAGCCCCTAGCTTTGCATATCACAATTTGCTTACCTCTCCGTTCATATCACACATATATCACTCATACACATATTTACCCATTCCTAAGAGTATAAATTTGTTATACTCAATGTTTATGCAGTCTCCATATTTAGTGCATTGGTAGATGCAGCTGCAATAGGAGTAACCTCTAATGTAGAAGGACAAAAACCAGGCCACATTTCTAAATGCATCCCTACTAATCACACAGGTAGGCCACAATTATATCAAAGTCACTAGCACAGTAAAGAGATTCGAATATGTATTTGTATTAACATTGACATTAAGTCATCTTTATGTTATATATTCATGCAAAATGTACTTAACACATACATATATTGTAACTGAAATTGAATATATTAACTGTTCATTCATATCATGTCATCATTTCCTTCGATGGGCCTCTGTGTTCTGACCAGGACAGTGCCATCCACCTGCCACCACTTCATATTCTGCTCCTGCAGTGCATCAACATATGAACTTTCCACAGGCAACAGATCAATGGGAGAGCCTAGTAAATCTTCAAAAAGATCAATTGTAATCTTAACAAGCATAATTTTCTTGGCATAAGTGTCAGGATATGCAACATATTATTCAGTGGTGTAACAACATGTTGAAAGGGCCCATTGCAAGATATGCAGAAGGGCCCCCTCACAGTCACATCAGTAGTGGATGAGAGGGCCCCCCTCCACTTTGGGGAAGCCAGGGCCCCCCGCTCTGCAGGGGTTGCAGGGGCCTTTGTTATGCCGCTGATATTATTCCATAAGATAATATATACCCCATGTTCAGTATTTGTTATAGACATTTTCTAATGGATGAACTTATATGTCTAAACTCTCTGTCCTTATGTCACTAAATACATTGTTCCGTTGTGCACTTTCATTGATAAGCATGTGCATATGGCCCCTATCACTTAATCTGTTCACCCATTTCCTTATTTTCTAGAATTGTTGAGTGATATGTTTTTGTCACAGGACTTAGCACTCTCTCACATTATGCCAGTGTATGCCTACAAGTAACAATTTCATCTCACTAGCTAGGATCCAGGAGATTTTTATGCAGTTGTTTATGTATTATGGGCCTCATCTACAATATTTTGATAAAATTCATCCGTAAAGACATGGGGAAATGACACCATCAATTTCTTTCCCCAGTCAGGATCATCCTTTAAAACAGGCAAATTACATTCTTGCGTAGACTCTACAACCATCACCGCTTCTTTAGCATTAGGGTCAAGGCTCATGTTAAGATCCTTTTGATGACGCCACCCTAAAAGATTGGATCCATCTTCTGTTACACACACTCTACCATGTACACTGTTATTCTTGAAAAGTATATCCATCCATTCCATCCCCACAATGTTAATTCTTTTTCCACCGTAACCCACTGCTTTTATATCAGGATGTTGAAAGTCATTCATGTTTTTCTTGAACTCTTTCTCGTAAACATCTTTAGATATTAACGTGAATAGACTACCTGAATCCACCAACATTTTGATTTGAGTATTACCAAAGGTGATTCCACAATGGGGTTTCTCAATACTTTCCATTTGTATATCCTTATTCTCATTAATAATTATTTTATGATTGTGGTCAGGCATTCCACACTCACCCACAGATAGCATTAATTCTTCTCTTACATCTCCCAGATGTTCTACTGTTTTAACACTTGGACTTTGTACTTTAAATCTGCACATTTTAGCTAAATGACCCTTCTTCCCACCCGACCTACACGTCATGTTTCTACCCCCACAAGCAAAACTAGAGGCAATGTGCCCAGGGCCACCACATCTATAACATGTAATTTTTCTTTTTACAACTACATTAGGTACATTTTTTTTTTTATTGGATGCACATGGAACTTCAACTTTAGCAGTATTTTTCAGTCCAACCTCTTGTACATCCAGGGCAACAACTTCTTTTTCCGAAGATTTTACAGATAAGTTTCCCATGTCAATCTCCTTCATCCACATCACAATATGTTCCAAGCTCCTGGTAATCTGTACAGCTTCTTCTAATGTAGGATCCAATGACAAAAGTCTTTTTTTGACCTTTTTCTCTCTGGTACACCTCACATTTTGGTCACATATTAAAGACTCCATTAAAACGTGAAACTCACATGTTCCTGCCAAACCACGCAGTGTTGCTACATAAGTCATAATATCCTCGCCATGTGCTTGTGCTCGACAAACAAATGTGTTTCTCTCAAAAACCACACTAGACGCTGGGCCTCGTGCGTTCTTGTCATGGAATGCTGGTCTCTCGTGCCATCGCTCGAGCAGACAGCTTATTTAAAATCCAACTACAATTTGGCAAACATGAACTCAAAAACAATAGTAGTTACCAAATTTGAGTTGGCTTTAAAATACACGTTTAAGTTAATGATAAATTAATGTTGCAAACCACCCCAAACATGTTTTTCCATTTAGTCTTCAGTGGCAAAACGAGTAAATTCTACTTTAAAGGCTCACAGCAACGCAGGTTCACAGCAATGCTTGTACCATTAAACCAGTAACCAAAACTTCCAGAATTTGCCAAAAACAACTTGTTCCTCTTCAGTAAGGCAAATAAAAAAACGATGGAATTACTCACAGTTTCAATATTTAAAGAGCATGAGCAGGACCCCTCGGTAAGCTGCTTTTCCAGGGGTGGAGGTCACTCAGTAATCTGCCCCCTGCACAGAACCTTGTCGCCAAAAATTGTAGTAACCATGCTCATAGTGGTTAGTAGATAAAAGGTATTTATTCATAAGTACATCTTCAAAGTTGTACAGCAACCTCCAGCTTCCTTAACTGACTCTCTTTCCTAAAACTACTCAGTGATGTCATTCTATTACATCACCAAGTTCTACAATAGAAGAAAGAGATCTCCACATCTACCTTTGGGAGATCTACAGCACAGTGACAGTGATCATCATGGTGGCAGAGATCTCGACCAAGGTGGTAGAGATTTCTCTGTATGTGTGAAAACTTACAAGTAGTAACTTTACACTCGTAAATTTGGATTTGACTCTGGACCCCTTTTTCAGGGGGTGGAGACATGTAAGTCTGCATTTTGGAGCAAATTTACACCCTCAAATGGTAAATTGGACTAAGTCACATTTACCGCAAAGCGCAAAAGTTAATTTATTATGTGTAGGTTTATTCATGTGAAAATTTCCCTTCGTGAATAGGCCCCACAATGTCCTTCTCACCTTAAATCACTCTAGGTGGATCAAGTGGAAAACCTTAGAATGTGCTGGAATATACTTCAGAGGAGGATTTGTGAGGAGCAGGTCAATGTTCTATCTTGCAAACAAAATTTATAGTTGAATTACCCAGTTACTTTTTGATACCTGCTTTCCCCCTTCTTTCATATCCCTCTAGCTCTTAGCATGGGGCATAATGAGGTCGTCAGACTGTGACTGTAGCCATTTAAAGGGTAATACTACCATAGAGTTCATAATATACCCAAACAGACAGTGATAATACCCAGTTGTTACCAAACAGGGAGCATGATTTCTGCAGACCCGCCAAGTGGTGTCTAAAACCCAATGGAGTTTAGGAAGAGCCATCCAGGTAAATACTAATTATGTATGCACTTTGGGCTGGGAGGTGGAGTTTTCTGGGTATAGATGGCTAACCAAGCATATCATTTTGGCCTACACAACTCGAGAGTGCATGAAGGGCAGTTCAGGCACCTCGCATTAGGGTGTCCCCAGAGCCCTCTACTTTAGAAAATGTGATTATTGGCAACATTTTCTTCAAAATCGTAACATGCCTCACTCAAAAGAATTTATGAAAGCACGGTTTTAGACATTTTTGTGAATCACCCTCACAGACCTTACAGTCTTATAGCAAAATACGTGAGCACGCTTCCAGACGAGATGGGCCTATCAAAAACTGTGCAGCATCTTATAGCACTGTTTTATCTATGGTTGAGGAAACAAAGCATTTTCCAGTAAGACATACACATATCTACCACATCTTTAGTATATGGATGGGGGTGCTTATAGGTTGAAATCTTATATATTAATGTTGAGTTTTGGTGCCATGTGTGAGGACTGAAATGTGTGCTCCAGACTTGGTGCCATTTCACTCATGGGGTGGTGAGCTAAAAAGATCTGAGGATAGGTTCTCAGGCTGCATGCCACAGCCAGTCAGGGTGCTAGTCTGAGTGTTATTTGGGTCATGCTTTTGGTAAATGCCAGGTCCTTTGGCTTTTCTGAGTTCTTGATAATTGTTGATAGTCTTGAACTGATGTATAGCCATTTATTGGACTAAACCAAGGGATTACAGTTGCATGCATTTGAAATCTGCTGAAAATTAGTAACAATGTATAAAACATTTGGATTCTCATTTGTTTACTTGGAATTAACTTGAATGCTTAGATGGCATAATGCAGAATGTTCAAACAACCACGGTTGGTCTACTGAATGCTGAAAAGTGCATCTTTTTGGCTAATACAATGAAAAAGGAGAGAACCCGGATTTGAAACAACCTTTACACCACGGCTCGAACCACACTGTGCCTTTACAACAGCAAGGGTCCGAACCATGAACGCTTCTTTACAATACGCTCCTTTACCCCACACATCGTTACAATGACTTGCCTTAAGGGAATGGTTGTTGGATTGCTGTTGGACTTTTAAGTCCGACACTTTCCCTACTGTTGCACAGACTGGAGTTGGAATAGTAAATTATACAACTCAAGTACTTTCCCTAAAATGAGTTATTTTAATGACTTGCGGGGTAAAGCAACGCGTTGTAAAGATGTGTTGGTGGTTCAGACCATGTTGTAAAGGGATGCGGATAAATGCCTTTGAAATTCCGACATATATCCACCTTGAGTTTTGACATTTTTAGACTTGAATATTAAAAAGTGAAACATTCCTTAAAATGTCTGAACCATTTTATCAGAATTAGAAGACTGACAGTGAAATATACAAAACAAACAACATGAAAGAATATCAACTTTTGTACTACAGATTGAAGGGGAAAAAACACTGACTGTAATCATACAAATAATGAGACGAGAAATACAAAATAAAAACTGCAAAATTGTGAGCTACAATTTTGAAATGATGTAATATTAATTTTATATCTATTTGCATTAATTGACCTTGCCTTCTTAATTTCACAATTCTTTAATTTCAGCATTTAAATGTCTAATACTTCTTCTTTTTCAAATGGCGTTTCACTGATTGCACCACAAATGTTTGGATCATTTCATGTATCTATCAATTGAGCCATGGGGGCCTAAATTAAGATGCAGTTACTGCCAATGTTTTGTACAGATTGGTGTCTTAGTTTAGGAGTCGGAGCAGCACTATTTTACCACCTTAGACTGTGGTAAATGGTTTCTGTCACAGCCTCCAAGAAATGTGCTGCTTTTGTCTGGAAATATAGCATCATTTGTTGATATATTTAAAGTAAGCAAATGAATATAACATATCAACAGAGGTAGAACAATAACATTAAACATAACAGGGCACATAACTACTAACAGCACATCAAAATTAAAAGCAAAATCCAACACAACAACCACAGTACAACACAATAAAATCACATTGCAATAATTAAGCACAATCACATCAGCATAAAAAGTACGAAACACATCAACAGCAAAGTGCAACATAACATATGAGCACAAACGATATTATAACTCATTATCACGTTCAGGATCCTGTTTTCGTAACATGGTGCTTAAAGCTGTAATTTACTACTGAGACCAAAAAATAGTGGCAGTCAAAATGTTTTGTGATCTGAACAACGATTTCGGATCTTGCCACATCTGTTTTTTAATAATGGCCCACAAATCATTTCTTCCTCTACGATTATCGTCAAAGTCTTTACTGTCCATTTAATGCTGTTGTGGGAATAAGGAAAGAACTCGAAATGTGGAGAGATGTACAGTTTTATACGTATAGGATGCAAAAACTAGAAAAATGCAAATAACTATTGAATACCAAAAGAAATTAAATTAGTTGAAGGCACACCGAAAACCTAAGTGAAAACTGGCTTTTGTAAAGAAACAAAGTGATAGTACTTCGAGACTAATATGTACATCTGGAATGTTAGTATCCGGAAGGATACTCACAGGATATAAAGAAAGTGATGGCAAGGTGAAATCGAATCACTTGGTTGAGTTGACTTGAAAAATCAAGTGTTTACGGCCATTCTACAGACGACAAAGTCTCCATTACTTGTGGCCCATTGAACAAGGAAACTGGAACCAGCTGTGAACAATTTCCTTCTTCCAACGATTGAATTAAAGGGTGCTAATGTCACTTTAACAAGAGCATACTCATAGTGGGGGATGCTGCAGGGCCATACATTCATAACAGGACTTCTTGTAATAAAATATCATAACATGGCTATTCGCGTAGGCCATTATGTGTAGACATAAGCACAGGATATATGGTTGTGCTATTTGACTCCTGACTTTGTGACAAAGCTGAACTTCTTCAAGTGCAAACAAAATGGTTAACTGATTTTAAGAAGAAAAAATACCTGTAACATTACAAAGGAGTTACTAAAGGGGTTGCTTAACCTATTAGTGCGTTTTGCATTAAATTATTTTTTGCAATTTTGACATGTATGCACAAGGCGCTGTCTTCCTTGACCTAGACCTGTAGGCAACACATCACAGGGGAAAATATAACCCTTTGCATACAAATACATTGTTAGCTACTTTGGATGACGAGTGTATGAGTTAAACCTTGTAATGTTTTTGCACAACACAAAAATACATCAGGTACATGCTACCTTTATGTGAGAGGTCATGTGACTTTGAGTTCAGTTCGTTGACATTGTGCGATGGGTGAAAGATTGCTCTCTCCACTCTAATTTCTCTAATGATGCCTGGTTCTGTGTGCTTCTGTTTTTTCAGCATTCCAAGAAATTTTGTGAAGGACTCTGAAGCACGTTATTACATATGGCGTTGTCAGGACTGATCAACGAGTTTTATTAACGCAGAAAGTCTCTCTGAAAGGGCCCCTTATTCAAGTTCCAAGGAAAGGGGCGCGTGCCTCTACCTGAACCCACGCAGCCTGTGACGGACCAGTGGCCGCCATTGGATGATGTGTTGACGTAGTTCAAGGAAGAGAAGGAAAGAAAGACTCGCCCTTCTGAAATGAAGTGTCCCTCTTGGGAGAAACCACTGGATTGCCTGAAAAATATGAAGCCCTGTGGGAACGGCCAGCTGCTTCTGCTTTTGTTGTGTTGTTTTCTTGTGCTGCCGCACTCTAACCAATCGTTTGTTAAAGTTAACCGCGGGATAAGGGTGGCGAAGGGACAGTCGGCGTTCCTGTCCCGTGAAGATCTGGAGTTTTCTATTCCACGCGAGAAGGATGCATGCAAAGTGGAGGTTGTGATGAATGAACCGATAACGCAGAGAGTCGGGAAACTGTCACCCCAGGTAAGACGAACTTCTGTTAATATCAGCACTATGTGGCCCATGCCTATTTTTGAGAATGGCCTTCTAGGTCTTTCGTGATATTTTGATAATATGCCCCGACAATGACGACAGGTTTTTTAGCCTCACATTTTCCAGTCGTGTAATCATTTAACTTATGGAAAGGGACATGGTTTGATAAAGACAGTAGTTGTGGCTTTTGTATAATAGAATTGTTTCAAAAATATTCACTAACAAACGGCATATTTACAGTGAGGGCGGTAGAAATGTGTCGAGTTTCCTCATATGCAGAATGTGGCATGCATAATGTAAGTGCCTGTGAGGCGCAATGGGTTGTTGCACCTGTTTGCACTTGCTATGACCCGTATGTAGGGTCAGATTTACCACGTATTCACACACCGCAGTGCAGCAGTCGCAAATGCTGTGGTGCGCCAAAAGGAGAGAGGAGGTGAGCACCAATTTACAGAAATATTCCTTTGTCCTCCCCTTTCTCTAGCACCGGCGATAAAATCAGCTGCCTTGTGCCACGGAGACACCCTTGCACCATAGTGCAAGGGTGTCTCCCTGAGTCTAGCATGGTTTTGTACTGAAAGAAGATTCCCTTCTAGTACAAAATACTACACTCAGACTAACTTTAAAACTTTCCCCACCTTGTATGTTTGCTGTACAGTGCAGCACACACACTTAAAGTCGCAAAAGGAATGAGAAATGAAAGCATTTTTCCTTCATTGCCCCTATTTGAAAAGGACGCAGTTTTCTGAAGCTAAACCCTATCTACTTTATTCAGTAAATAATGTTTAGCTTTAGAATACCTGGGTGGCTGCATGTGAATGGCTGTGCACCACCCATGGTATACCCCATTGGCGCTAAGCAATGCAAATATCGATGCTTCGTATTACTTTCACGTTATTTTCAGAAAGTAAATCGCAAAAATAGATTTTACGCCAAATTGTATCACTTTTGTGACTCAAACACGACTTAACATCTTAGTAAATCTCCCCCTAAGCGTGTTCCAGTCGGAGTGATAGTGCATAAACTGTCCTGTCTTGGCAACTCAGCTGAATATCAGTGCATCAGCTCAATAATCCAAGCTTCAATCTGCTTTAAAAATGCCAGTGTGACATAAGATGAAATGCTTCAACAAATAGCTTCCTATGTTTAGTGATTAAATAGATTTCAGTTTAACATTCTCTTTTTATTCTTGAAAGTACCTCAACATTACACTTTCTCAACCCTTTTCCAACAACTACTCCTTTGCACAGATTTTTCTATGATTAAGGCTCGCGGGCAAAGTCTTCGTAATTTTATAGTTAACCAATTATACAGCACAAAAAACGTAAAATGTAGTTCAATAACGCCCCGGTTGTCCTCGTGCTTCATTCTAGTTGTGTTTGCTTTTTGTCTATTTATTGAAAATCCCTGAGAAAACAGCCGACGTGCCCCTAAATGTGCAGCATTTTAAAAACAATGTGCATTATTTATTTATCTATTTATTTGAGGATTTTTATAAAGTGCTGATGATCACCATGTGTGTAGCTAGTATTTTGGGCATGCTTGAGTCTTTTTGTGGTGGGGCGGGGGCAGTTTATTGTGAGGTCTCTTTGCCTGTGCATCTAAAACGTGTACAGTTTGATGCCTACACCATCAGGCACTGCGACATCCGTGCGCAGCAAGACAAATGCAGCAGTATGCAGCTGCAGGAAGGAAATGGCGGGAGGAGACCTTTCTGTGCCTAGAGCTCTCTTTCTGTTCGAAACTTAAAGACAATTGTTTACACATTACCAGAGACATTTTAAGGCATGAGCAAGGTGGACAATTGCCCATGGCCCCCACTTTACAGGGGTTCCTCTGGTAAAATAAATTGGACAGTCACAAGCCTTTCTCTCTTCTTACCCGTCTCTTTGTCACTCTCACTCTTTTGTCTAGTTCTCTATCTCTACCTCTCTCTGCTTACCTCTGCCTCTCTACCTATCCCTAACTCACAACACAATATCTTTCTTCCTCTCACTGCACCTCACTTACCTGAGGCTCCACAATTTCTCTCTCAATACGTTTTTCATTCTCTTTAGCTCCCTCTCTTCCTGAAAATTACTCTTACCGCCTACTGCGTTCTGTGGTTCCCTCTTACCTCTTTTTGTACCTCACCTTTCTCTACTTCATATCTACTTCTAAATTGTTTTATCTCATCTCGCTCGACTTCAAAAATCAGTAGAACCCCATCTTTCTCTCTACCCCCTCCTTGTACCTTAACTCTCTCAAACTCATCACGCCTGAGTGCTTGATCGGTCTGTGAACTTTGGGGATTTGCGGTTTAATTCATGTGACGTGGTTCAGCAGTTGTCCTTTGAAAGGGCTTTTCAAACTACCTCTTGCTTTTTAGGTCTCGGGCTTCGAGACCTATTGTTGCCGAGATGGGTCTGAAGGGACGTAGACTGGGGAACGAGTGCCGATTGCCCTTCGTGAACGCGCAAGCCCAGCCCCGCCCCCCCCCCCAGCCGTGCACATCTCTTGCTCCAACTGTGCACAGCAAGGCAGCCTCTCGCCTCTCAATCACGCGCACACACACACACACACACAGGAGCGCACAGACACCACCCCCCCTTACAACTAAGCGGCACACTCAGACACATGCACACACACATTCCCGCCCCCCCCCAGCCGACCGGGGTCTGTGGACGCGCACACACACAGGCAGGCAGGCAGTCACGAGCCGTGCACACACAGACACACACTCAGAGACAGACAGACACACGCACACACACACACCCCCTTCCTCTCTGCCCACTCCCTCTCTGCCGCCCCCCCTCTACCCCCCACTCACCGGGCTCTTTCCCTCGCAGCGGGTCAGTCATGGCAGCAGGCAGACTCGGTGTCTTCTCCGGGGATCTTCAGATGATGTGCACGCCCACGCTGCGTCTCGTGCACGCCCACCACGCTGTTTCGCGCCTGTTGATCCTCAGCTTGTTGCTTACAGCCAGTGGGTTGAACTTGAACGTACTCGACAAAATATCCTTATATAACTAAAAACTAAGCATCATCTTCATCTCACGTTTGTAAAGGTAACCATGAACACCAATTGTGTTAAAATATATTGAATACGATAGATCACCTTCCACTCGCCCATACATATACTTTAAATTCCTTATTCCTGATTTATTAGAACAAAGCAACGCAGAAGATAATTTTTGGTTGTCTGTGGGTGGGGAGATGCTGTTAGCACTCTCTGCCCCCTTTTCCTATCATTGACTCTTTGGCGCTTATAGGAAAAACCCAAGCTGCTTATACTGTAGAGGAATTCTGCATAAGGATTATTATAGCGTGAGTGCAGAGTGCGCACAGTTCAGAGTGCGCAGACTGCAGAGTGTGAAGTAGTGAGTGCAGAGTGAGTGAGCAGAGTGTGAGTGCAGAGTGCAGAGTGTGAAGTAGTGAGTGCAGAGTGTGAAGTAGTGAGTGCAGAGTAGTGAGTGCAGAGTAGTGAGTGCAGAGTAGTGAGTGCAGAGTAGTGAGTGCAGAGTAGTGAGTGCAGTGAGTAGTGAGTGCAGTGAGTAGTGAGTGCAGTGAGTAGTGAGTGCAGTGAGTAGTGAGTGCAGTGAGTAGTGAGTGCAGTGAGTGCAGAGTAGTGAGTAGTGAGTGCAGAGTAGTGAGTGCAGAGTAGTGAGTGCAGAGTAGTGAGTAGTGAGTGTAGAGTAGTGAGTGCAGAGTAGTGAGTAGTGAGTGGTGAGTGCAGAGTAGTGAGTAGTGAGTGCAGAGTAGTGAGTAGTGAGTAGTGAGTAGTGAGTGCAGAGTAGTGAGTAGTGAGTGCAGAGTAGTGAGTGCAGAGTAGTGAGTGCAGAGTAGTGAGTAGTGAGTGCAGAGTAGTGAGTGCAAAGTAGTGAGTAGTGAGTGGTGAGTGCAGAGTAGTGAGTAGTGAGTGCAGAGTAGTGAGTAGTGAGTGCAGAGTAGTGAGTAGTGAGTGCAGAGTAGTGAGTAGTGAGTGCAGAGTAGTGTGTAGTGAGTGCAGAGTAGTGAGTGCAGAGTAGTGAGTAGTAAGTGCAGAGTAGTGAGTGCAGAGTAGTGAGTAGTGAGTGGTGAGTGCAGAGTAGTGAGTAGTGAGTGCAGAGTAGTGAGTAGTGAGTGCAGAGTAGTGAGTAGTGAGTGCAGAGTAGTGAGTAGTGAGTGGTGAGTGCAGAGTAGTGAGTAGTGAGTGGTGAGTGCAGAGTAGTGAGTAGTGAGTGGTGAGTGCAGAGTAGTGAGTAGTGAGTGCAGAGTAGTGGGTAGTGAGTGCAGAGTAGTGAGTAGTGAGTGCAGAGTAGTGAGTAGTGAGTGGTGAGTGCAGAGTAGTGAGTAGTGAGTGCAGAGCAGTGAGTGCAGAGTAGTGAGTGCAGAGTAGTGAGTAGTGAGTGCAGAGTAGTGTGTAGTGTGTAGTGAGTAGTGAGTAGTGAGTGCAGAGTAGTGAGTGCAGAGTAGTGTGTAGTGTGTAGTGAGTAGTGAGTAGTGAGTGCAGAGTAGTGAGTAGTGAGTGCAGAGTAGTGAGTAGTGAATGCAGAGTAGTGAGTAGTGAGTGCAGAGTAGTGAGTAGTGAGTAGTGAGTGCAGAGTAGTGAGTAGTGAGTGCAGAGTAGTGAGTGCAGAGTAGTGAGTAGTGAGTGCAGAGTAGTGAGTAGTGAGTGGTGAGTGCAGAGTAGTGAGTAGTGAGTGCAGAGTAGTGAGTAGTGAGTGCAGAGTAG
Organism: Lissotriton vulgaris; assembly: GCF_964263255.1. NCBI lineage: Eukaryota > Metazoa > Chordata > Amphibia > Caudata > Salamandridae > Lissotriton > Lissotriton vulgaris. Next base: position 1,019,744,033 of record NC_141689.1, on the reverse strand, counting down.
TGAGTGCAGAGTAGTGAGTAGTGAGTGCAGAGTAGTGAGTAGTGAGTGCAGAGTAGTGAGTAGTGAGTGCAGAGTAGTGAGTGCAGAGTAGTGAGTAGTGAGTGCAGAGTAGTGAGTAGTGAGTGGTGAGTGCAGAGTAGTGAGTAGTGAGTGCAGAGTAGTGAGTAGTGAGTGGTGAGTGCAGAGTAGTGAGTAGTGAGTGGTGAGTGCAGAGTAGTGAGTAGTGAGTGGTGAGTGCAGAGTAGTGAGTAGTGAGTGGTGAGTGCAGAGTAGTGAGTAGTGAGTGCAGAGTAGTGAGTAGTGAGTGCAGAGTAGTGAGTAGTGAGTGGTGAGTGCAGAGTAGTGAGTAGTGAGTGCAGAGCAGTGAGTGCAGAGTAGTGAGTGCAGAGTAGTGAGTAGTGAGTGCAGAGTAGTGTGTAGTGTGTAGTGAGTAGTGAGTAGTGAGTGCAGAGTAGTGAGTGCAGAGTAGTGTGTAGTGTGTAGTGAGTAGTGAGTGCAGAGTAGTGAGTAGTGAGTGCAGAGTAGTGAGTAGTGAATGCAGAGTAGTGAGTAGTGAGTGCAGAGTAGTGAGTAGTGAGTAGTGAGTGCAGAGTAGTGAGTAGTGAGTGCAGAGTAGTGAGTGCAGAGTAGTGAGTAGTGAGTGCAGAGTAGTGAGTAGTGAGTGGTGAGTGCAGAGTAGTGAGTAGTGAGTGCAGAGTAGTGAGTAGTGAGTGCAGAGTAGTGAGTGCAGAGTAGTGAGTAGTGAGTGCAGAGTAGTGAGTAGTGAGTGCAGAGTAGTGAGTAGTGAGTGCAGAGTAGTGAGTGCAGAGTAGTGAGTAGTGAGTGCAGAGTAGTGAGTAGTGAGTGCAGAGTAGTGAGTAGTTAGTGCAGAGTAGTGAGTAGTGAGTGCAGAGTAGTGAGTAGTGAGTGCAGAGTAGTGAGTAGTGAGTGGTGAGTAGTGAGTAGTGAGTGGTGAGTGGTGAGTGCAGAGTAAAGAGTAGTGAGTGCAGAGTAGTGAGTAGTGAGTGCAGAGTAGTGAGTGCAGAGTAGTGAGTAGTGAGTGCAGAGTAGTGAGTAGTGAGTGCAGAGTAGTGAGTAGTGAGTGCAGAGTAGTGAGTGCAGAGTAGTGAGTGCAGAGTAGTGAGTAGTGAGTGCAGAGTAGTGAGTAGTGAGTGCAGAGTAGTGAGTGCAGAGTAGTGAGTAGTGAGTAGTGAATGCAGAGTAGTGAGTAGTGAGTGCAGAGTAGTGAGTAGTGAGTGCAGAGTAGTGAGTGCAGAGTAGTGAGTAGTGAGTGCAGAGTAGTGAGTAGTGAGTGCAGAGTAGTGAGTAGTGAGTAGTGAGTGCATAGTAGTGAGTAGTTAGTAGTGAGTGCAGAGTAGTGAGTAGTGAGTGCAGAGTAGTGAGTAGTGAGTGCAGAGTAGTGAGTGCAGAGTAGTGAGTGCAGAGTAGTGAGTGCAGAGTAGCGAGTAGTGAGTGCAGAGTAGCGAGTAGTGAGTGCAGAGTAGCGAGTAGTGAGTGCAGAGTAGTGAGTAGTGAGTGCAGAGTAGTGAGTACAGAGTAGTGAGTAGTGAGTGCAGAGTAGTGAGTAGTTAGTGCAGAGTAGTGAGTAGTGCGTACAGAGTAGTGAGTAATGAGTGCAGAGTAGTGAGTGCAGAGTAGTGAGTAGTGAGTAGTGAGTGCATAGTAGTGAGTAGTTAGTAGTGAGTGCAGAGTAGTGAGTAGTGAGTGCAGAGTAGTGAGTAGTGAGTGCAGAGTAGTGAGTAGTGAGTGCAGAGTAGTGAGTAGTGAGTGCAGAGTAGTGAGTGCAGAGTAGTGAGTGCAGAGTAGTGAGTGCAGAGTAGCGAGTAGTGAGTGCAGAGTAGCGAGTAGTGAGTGCAGAGTAGTGAGTAGTGAGTGCAGAGTAGTGAGTGCAGAGTGGTGAGTGCAGAGTAGTGAGTGCAGAGTAGTGAGTGCAGAGTAGTGAGTAGTGAGTGCAGAGTAGTGAGTAGTGAGTGCAGAGTAGTGAGTAGTGAGTGCAGAGTAGTGAGTAGTGAGTGCAGAGTAGTGAGTAGTGAGTAGTGAGTAGTGAGTGCAGAGTAGTGAGTAGAGAGTAGTGAGTGCAGAGTAGTGAGTGCAGAGTAGTGAGTAGTGAGTGCAGAGTAGTGAGTAGTGAGTGCAGAGTAGTGTGTAGTGTGTAGTGAGTAGTGAGTAGTGAGTGCAGAGTAGTGAGTGCAGAGTAGTGTGTAGTGTGTAGTGAGTAGTGAGTGCAGAGTAGTGAGTAGTGAGTGCAGAGTAGTGAGTGCAGAGTAGTGAGTAGTGAGTGCGGAGTAGTGAGTAGTGAGTAGTGAGTAATGAGTGCAGAGTAGTGAGTAGTGAGTGCAGAGTAGTGAGTAGTGAGTGGTGAGTGGTGAGTGCAGAGTAGTGAGTAGTGAGTGCAGAGTAGTGAGTAGTGAGTGCAGAGTAGTGAGTAGTGAGTGCAGAGTAGTGAGTAGTGAGTGCAGAGTAGTGAGTAGTGAGTAGTGAGTGCAGAGTAGTGAGTAGTGAGTGCAGAGTAGTGAGTAGTGAGTGCAGAGTAGTGAGTAGTGAGTGCAGAGTAGTGAGTAGTGAGTGGTGAGTGCAGAGTAGTGAGTAGTGAGTGGTGAGTGCAGAGTAGTGAGTAGTGAGTGCAGAGTAGTGAGTAGTGAGTGCAGAGTAGTGAGTAGTGAGTGCAGAGTAGTGAGTGCAGAGTAGTGAGTAGTGAGTGCAGAGTAGTGAGTAGTGAGTGCAGAGTAGTGAGTAGTGAGTGCAGAGTAGTGAGTGCAGAGTAGTGAGTAGTGAGTAGTGAATGCAGAGTAGTGAGTAGTGAGTGCAGAGTAGTGAGTAGTGAGTAGTGAGTGCAGAGTAGTGAGTGCAGAGTAGTGAGTAGTGAGTGCAGAGTAGTGAGTAGTGAGTGCAGAGTAGTGAGTAGTGAGTAGTGAGTGCAGAGTAGTGAGTAGTGAGTGCAGAGTAGTGAGTAGTGAGTGCAGAGTAGTGAGTAGTGAGTGCAGAGTAGTGAGTGCAGAGTAGTGAGTGCAGAGTAGCGAGTAGTGAGTGCAGAGTAGCGAGTAGTGAGTGCAGAGTAGCGAGTAGTGAGTGCAGAGTAGTGAGTACAGAGTAGTGAGTAGTGAGTAGTGAGTAGTTAGTGCAGAGTAGTGAGTAGTGCGTACAGAGTAGTGAGTAGTGAGTGCAGAGTAGTGAGTGCAGAGTAGTGAGTAGTGAGTAGTGAGTGCATAGTAGTGAGTAGTTAGTAGTGAGTACAGAGCAGTGAGTAGTGAGTGCAGAGTAGTGAGTAGTGAGTGCAGAGTAGTGAGTAGTGAGTAGTGAGTGCAGAGTAGTGAGTAGTGAGTAGTGAGTGCATAGTAGTGAGTAGTTAGTAGTGAGTGCAGAGTAGTGAGTAGTGAGTGCAGAGTAGTGAGTAGTGAGTGCAGAGTAGTGAGTAGTGAGTGCAGAGTAGTGAGTGCAGAGTAGTGAGTACAGAGTAGTGAGTGCAGAGTAGTGAGTGCAGAGTAGTGAGTGCAGAGTAGTGAGTAGTGAGTGCAGAGTAGTGAGTGCAGAGTAATGAGTGCAGAGTAGTGAGTGCAGAGTAGCGAGTAGTGAGTGCAGAGTAGCGAGTAGTGAGTGCAGAGTAGTGAGTAGTGAGTGCAGAGTAGTGAGTGCAGAGTAGTGAGTACAGAGTAGTGAGTGCAGAGTAGTGAGTGCAGAGTAGTGAGTGCAGAGTAGTGAGTAGTGAGTGCAGAGTAGTGAGTAGTGAGTGCAGAGTAGTGAGTAGTGAGTAGTGAGTGCAGAGTAGTGAGTAGTGAGTAGTGAGTGCAGAGTAGTGAGTAGAGAGTAGTGAGTGCAGAGTAGTGAGTGCAGAGTAGTGAGTAGTGAGTGCAGAGAAGTGAGTAGTGAGTGCAGAGTAGTGAGTAGTGAGTGCAGAGTAGTGAGTGCAGAGTAGTGAGTAGTGAGTGCAGAGTAGTGAGTGCAGAGTAGTGAGTAGTGAGTGCAGAGTAGTGAGCAGTGAGTAGTGAGTGCAGAGTAGTGAGTAGTGAGTGCAGCGTAGTGAGTAGTGAGTGCAGAGTAGTGAGTGCAGAGTAGTGAGTAGTGAGTGCAGAGTAGTGAGTAGTGAGTGCAGAGTAGTGAGTAGTGAGTAGTGAGTAGTGACTGCAGAGTAGTGAGTAGTGAGTGCAGAGTAGTGAGTAGTGAGTGCAGAGTAGTGAGTAGTGAGTAGTGAGTGCAGAGTAGTGAGTGCAGAGTAGTGAGTAGTGAGAGCAGAGTAGTGAGTAGTGAGTGCAGAGTAGTGAGTAGTGAGTAGTGAGTGCAGAGTAGTGAGTAGTGAGTGCAGAGTAGCAGAGTAGTGAGTGCAGAGTAGCAGAGTAGTGAGTAGTGAGTGCAGAGTAGTGAGTGCAGAGTAGTGAGTAGTGAGTGCAGAGTAGTGAGTGCAGAGTAGTGAGTGCAGAGTAGTGAGTGCAGAGTAGTGAGTAGTGAGTGCAGAGTAGTGAGTAGTGAGTGCAGACTAGTGAGTAGTGAGTGCAGAGTAGTGAGTAGTGAGTGCAGAGTGAGTACGCAGAGTAGTGAGTGCAGGTGCAGAGTGGTGTGTGCTGTTGAGTGCAGAGTGGTGTGTGCTGTTGAGTGCAGAGTGGTGTGTGCTGTTGAGTGCAAAGTGGTGTGTATTGGCAATGTAAATGACAATGCCATTTATTTATGATTTAAAGAAAAAAAAGAAATGTCATGAGCAATGCCAATAGCTCCACCTTTAATGATGCCGAGACCATTGCATTGTAAATGCTTGTTAAACAATTCACCCAACTAACACGTGCACATGTCCACTACTTCCGATAACAAGTCACCACTTCCTCTTACTTATCCACCCCCATCTGGGACGCCAGAAATCCGCTAGATTTCACTGCACATTAGGGACGCTAATGAGCCAAACTCAGCCGAAACATCTTTCTAGTTTCACGAAAGCTGCAGCTATCCTGCCACCAGGGAGTGTAACTGATGAACAGTTGGATGAGTGTACTGATTGATGGTAACATTATCTGGACTTTTGGAGGAATGATGGCTGCCTGCTATTAGTAGAAAGGTTGGAAGCCTACCAGTGCGGTGCTGCCCTCTTGTCTGCTGAACGATTATTTGTCTTTAGTGAAGTGAAGAAGCTCGTTCACCACTGCCAGTGACCGACAGAAGGTTACTAAGACTTTCTTGGTGAATAAACAAATGATTTGTGTTTACAGCATCCAAATGGAATCCTAGCTCTGCCTGTTACTAGCCAATGTGCGGCTACGATTTATAAAATTAACCGTATATCTCTTTTTTTAATAAAATCCGTGCAAAATATTTTTTACATCTTTATTTCCATTTTATTAGTCAATAGAGAAGGATATACACAGGTCATTGCTGTCCGATGAAGCCAACATGTTCAATGAAAGTAAGCAGACCTAGAAGTATGCAGATCAATCTTGTAGCAGCTTGTAGAAAATTAAACTAATACTGGTCCCTAAACACCCCCCCTCCCCGCACCTCCACCCCTGACCTTCCATGATTGGCACATTGTCTTACATTGTGTACTGTGCGTGATAACAGAGTCATTCTAATGCCGGTAGTCCCTAATAGCCTGGCATTTGATTAGCAGGGACAATCTCCCACTACACCCCAAGGCTGTTATACATTCTCCCCATTCTGCTCTGGTGTGCCTTCCCATTGTGTACGTGTGTGTGCAAACAGGGCCTGCGTTATTTTAGCCCAGGCCGCAAGGGCCTCCTGTGCTTTGGCCATCCCTTCTCGTCCTTCCCATATGTACCTCTTCCGCTCCCGCCGGTTCCACTGCACCTGCCTCCCAAGCTTCCCTTGTTGGCACCCGAGGACTTATCCAGTGAATTGCAATATGCCTTTTTGCTATAATGAGTCCTAGTATGGTGTACCGTCTACTAAGTTTCTTTTTTGGGTTCTATGGAAGACAACCCAGCAGACATGTTCTTATCCTCCAACCCGTGGCCCCCTGCAACTGAACCAGGACTTCCGACCAAAAGCCCTGCACCAATGGACAGTGCAAAATCATATGCATAAAGTCGGCCATCTCCGCATGGCATCTCTGGTCTTTGGTTCCCTAGATGTGTTTGGGGGAAAGTTTGGTCAGGTGTATGAAATTATATTATATCTGCTTAAAACGGGCACACATTGCCACTCTTTTCACACCCGCATGGATCTTGAGCCCGTCCCGCTGAGATATTGGGTCCTCGCTGATCCGTGCAAAATGTTGTTGTGACTTTTCTATTTGCAGGTAATAACAAATTCATCTAAAGATTTCTTGCTCCTCATCTGTTGTAAAATGAGAGACAAGTGAGCATATACAAGGGCAGGAAGCAGAAAGGCAGAGAGGCAGACAGACACATAGTCAAGCCCTTTCACCAGTTCATAAAAGGAGAACCATAAGAAATGTCACATAATAAGAGGGGGAAACTCATAACAAACACTTTGCAGAACTATTCACCATTTGGCAGATCCATGTTATGCAGCATAGATGAAGTGGGATTGTGCTTTTCAGATAAAATTATAGATAAAACACCACAACGTAATTATAACTTGTGTGACTCACTAGTCCAACAGGGAGAGCTCCCTTGGTAGCTAAGGCCCGGATTTACTAATCGTTCACGCAATGCAATACAGCAAGCAAACTTGTTGCACTGCCTTGCGAGAAGGGGAGAGAGTAAAACGTGTTATATCTACTAAGATATGACACACTACCGCTCTCTCTTTGCTCTGGCACACTTCCAGTATCCTAGCGCCTACTCAGGCACCCTTTCGCAATGGTGCAAAGGTGCTTGTGCTACAGGAAGGAATATTTTTGTGAATGAAGGAATACCTTCCTACAGTAAAAGAATCCATAGAGGCTTATTGCTCTTTTGAATGTGGGCTGCATAATGCAGCACACATACAAAGAGAAAGTAACAAGGATAAATTAATGTGTGTTATTGTTACACCTGTCTCGTGTAGGCGCATCATTTTGGCGCAATCCCAGGTTTCCTGTCTATAGTAAATCCAGGTTTACATCAAAATACATGAGTGAATGCTTTGGAAAACCCCTGCTCACCCATTGCAAACCTCCCTGATGCATCGAAACGCAACTCACGAGGTGCTGTGTTGCATTACTTTTTTTTATCAAGCCATGCAAGGCAATGCAAATCGGCCCTTGCATGGCTCTGTAAAACTCAACTACCATTTTGCATGGTGGCTGTGCCAAGAAAGTGGTGCAACCACAACACAATTTGTGAGTAAATAAGGACTGACATATGAGTGCAGGATCTGTTGTAAAACACAGAGGGGCCGATTTGCTAAGGACTTGTGTTTGCATGAAGAAGGTCATTGTAGGGAAACGCAAGTCCATATCTGGGATTTACTACGCTATGACAAGTCGCTTTGTGTGGCTTTGTATGGTACAGTGAATATAAAGTAACACAACACAGGGCCATTGCTGCCATACATTACATGGTTGGAGCATGGGAGTTCCCATGCATCCATCCATGTATTTTGATGCAAATCCAGATTTATAAAGACATGTCAAACTGTGTTTGCACCAAAATGGTATCCTTACCGTATAGAGGCGTCATGAGGAGAAATATCTTTATTTCTTCCCGTTAATTCCGCCTTACATGTGTGCCGAATTCTGCAGCACGGGTGTAAAGAGAAATATGCCTCTAAGGATTGCTTTTGTGCAGGACAGTGCCCCTTCCTGCACAAAAACAATCCTGCCACAACACAGACACCTATGCACCATGGTGCAAGGGTGCCTGCATTGGCACTAGGCAGCAGGCTGTGCAAGTGCAAGGAAAGACCTGAAATGCTCCATATTTTTTTAAATATGAAGCATTCCTCTACCCAACCTTTCACACAGGATGTATGACATCACAATGCATGCTTTTACGTCACAAGCTTTTACATCGCAACTTTTACAACGCATGCCTTTACAACGCATAGTGTTGAGGTGTGCTGGATAGTGAATAGTTTTATTTACTATTCCAACTCCAATCCCCGTGGATAGTAGGGAAGGTGTTTGATAGTAAATTAAATCTATTCCCTATCCTAGAGCGCCCCCAGCGCAATGCGTTGTAATGGTTTGCGTTGTAAAAGTTGCGATGTAAAAGCACTGCATGGTAAAAGTTGTGTTGTAAAGGATGTTTCTCTTTCACACAGCACAACACTGAGCACCAAGTTGCCTTGTTGCATTGCTTTGCATGAACAAAATGTAAATGTGCCCTTCAGATTCTGAAACAGCCACTCCTGATAGATCAGAACAACTTTAATTATATATGTGACAAGGCTGTGTTTCACAAAGGTTTTCCTTCAACTGCAATAAGGAGAAGTAACTTTAATGAAGAGTAAACCATAACACATTTTGCAAACTCTTCTCTTCAGACCAACTGCCAAGAAACTAATCTTCAATAGAGAACACCAATGAAATTAAGGTTTTTGTACTGGAAAGCAATGGAACCTTCTACATAGACAGGAAGAACTATGCAGAGAAACCCCTACAACTAAGTCAAACACAACCACAGTATGCACGCATAAACTGATTACTGAAAAAAATCATATCTCTAAATCAATGGGGGAAGGAAGAACAAGATATTTATTGAGGCCCTACACCCTACCTCCACCCGGAAAGCAGTAAATTTGTTATCAAAATCAGGGTTGATCCTCTACTGCCAAGTGGACAAAATCGTAGATCCAGTTGGCTAAGTTATGTGTCACTGGAAGATCTGAAAATCAGAGCTTAGTGCCCTCACACAACTGTTAGGGTGTCATGCTTCATCATTGGGCGCTCCTCGTATAGCCGGCACTGCAATGCCTGATGAGCCTGAGGACTTAATTATCAGAGATCTTTTGATCTGGAGATGCCGTAAAGATGAATGCAGGTGAGAGACTTAAGTGAGTTACGTGAGTTGTGAGTGAGTAAAATAGGCTCTGGTAACATTAAGAAAGGTTTTATGAAAACAAGGTAGCAGGACTAAGTAAATCAGTGGTGCTAGCTTATGGTCTTCAGTTACCAGGATAGCTGCTAGACAAAAAATGGTCACTAGTATGGTGTGGTCAACATGTTTAGTGCCATTGGTGCCCAGTCTTCGGGTGGCACTTTGTCAGGACCAAAAGTCAGTTAATCCCCTATCTGGGGCTGACGGTCTCCTCTAGAGCAGAGAGAGACCTCTTAGTGTTTTGCCAGTATGCCCTGTGTGGGTGCCAATCAGTGCTTCCACCTGGGAAAATGAGACATAAGGTGGAAGGAACAAGTGACACACATTTTTAGATGAGGTGTACCAAGTTCATTCAATTATCGGTAAAAATGGTGCAATTGTGTATATATAAGTCCTATCGAAAGTAGTAACATGTATCTGGGTTGTTTTCCAGTGAGGTTAATAATCCTCATAATGCAGAGATCAACATACATTAGTTTAAAATGTTTATGCGCAACAAGTAGGAGAGTACATCAAAATGTAGCATTGAGTACGCTGGCTTTAGACACTTGAGGTAGAGGGTGCAGCGTTTTTGGTATGACAGTGACTTACCTCAAATGAGGCTTGGTAGTGCTCCTTAGGCGTAATGGAGGGTCCTGACCACAGTGAGGGACACGTTCATAAGACATAAAAGGAAGAGGCAACCGTGGTCCTCATTTCTAAACATTAACTCAAAATTCCATTGCGGGTGTCATCCTTTGTGATGAGTTACATTGCTTTTTGTTCTACTAAATGGGATGACTGGTTAATAAAGTGTAAAAACCTATTGTGCCATATTAAGATTTTCAAATGACCAGCTACACCCAGGTGTGTAAACAAGTGCAGGTGACTAATATGCTGGTTCTAAAAGGTGCACTAGCACTGAGCGGCACTAGTGTCACAAAAGGCACTGATATATGCTGGTTCACCAGGATGTGTTTACCATCTACAACCTTGTCGGAGTGTCATAGGACACTGTAAGAGTCATTGTGCTAGGGCTCTATAACCGTCGGGGTGTAGGGCATGTAGTCATATTTAGTGGTATGTCACGGTAGCGTATATCGGGGGCCACGTTGTGGAAAAAGCGACCCCTCATACTGGTCTTGTCATTGTGTAAAGGAGGTATGATAACCAATTACGCACACGCATCCCTCAATCGGTACGTTATGCGAGTCTACAGGGCCTCCCCGTACCCTCACCTATATCCTTCCCCACGGACTATGGGGCAGATTTATGATGCCCTTGCGCCTCTTTGCGCCGCAATTGCGTCACTTTATTTGACGCAACGGCGCCCTATTTACAACGTGACGCATCTAGGAGATGCGTCACGTTGTAAAGCCCTGCGCCATAAGGAGGCGTTCCTGTGCAGGGGGGGGGCATTCCTGCGCAGGAACGCCTCCTGAAAGTGGCTGAGTGAAATCTATGAGATTTCACTCAGTCACTTTCAGGCCAATGCTGCGTCAAAACCCTGCGCCTGCTTGAAGCAGGCGTAGGTCTTAACGCAGTATTGTGAAGATGGGGCACCCCCGAGCCTTGCTGGAGCTGCGTCGCGCTTGCGACGCAACTCCAGCAATGCGCCACCTTTCCGGCACAGATGCGTCACGCATCTGTGCCGTTTTTGTACCATGGTGCGCTGCATTGTAAATGGACTGGGTAAGAGTGGTCTGCTTAATTCAGACACTCTGTTCATCACCACCCCCTTTTCTGAATCATTTTTGTCCACCATAAGCGTGGAAGGGTATACTCAGACATGAGTCCCTTGCTCACTGCACCATCAGGATTCAAGCAAGCCGGGCCGAAGACGGCTGAAATGCCAGAAACCGGTCCCCGGAAGCTTGTTTCCTTCCCGGTATAAGAATTGGCTTGGTGGTTTGGTCTGCCCTGTTCCCATGATGCACTGGGTCAGGGACAGACTAATTTGCATGTAGCCAGGTTCTGAGCTGGGATGGTGCAGTGAGCTAAAAAACGGTGATGGATCAAGCCCTGATCTTTGGACTGGGTAAGAGTGGTCTGCTTAATTCAGACACTCTGTTCATCACCACCCCCTTTTCTGAATCAGCATTGTAAATGCGGCGCACCATGGGTGGCGTAGCTGTGGCGCACTGTGGTGTACATTAACTGGCGCATCCCTGGGGATGCGCCAGTTAACATAAATCTGCCCCCAATAATTTAAGGATTTTTATGTTTAAGTTGTTGAAAGGACTCAGTGGAGTTGTGTGTTTTTGTTTTTGTACATGCAATGGGCCTCGGGATGGGGGCTCCAGCCCCAGGACCCACCGTAACACTGGCCCCATTCTGTGCTTCTGAACCCAGCCGAGCAGGAGGAGCCTCCCCAGGCCCGTTGGACCCCAGTCCCATGGCTTTTGCAATGCAGCAGGATAGAGGACAGAGCCCCGGAGCAGGGAGCCCATGCCATAGCGCAGTGGGAGGCCCAGGCCCGATTCAGATCATCTGAACCTTGCCACATGAAGAGAACCCAGGGGCCTGGTAGGCTCGCAGACTCAAGTCTGCTGGCACCCTGACCCTGCGGAGCCCTGTTATTTCCGCTCTCTGGCTCAGAAGCCCTGACCAGGGCCACGGTTAGATGTTTCAAACCAAGCAGCCCACAGTTACCAAAGAGGCCCAACTATGCCCGATTGACCAGAGGCCGGTCTGGACCTTCCCCAGGCAGGCCCTCTGTCTGTGACCGAAGAGCCCATTTCTCCGGCAGCTCAGAAGCATGGCGGCACGGAGGGCTGCTGCATGGAACCTGGACCCTGCCAGAGTACTGATTGAGGGTGCAACAACAGCCTCCCTTCTTGATAGAAAAGAGGGGGGGAGGGCTTACCGGGCCTGTAGCTTCCCCTTTGCCAGGACCTGCTTATTCTTAGAGAAATGCTAAGCTTTGCGCTTGGCCTGCTGAGAGTACCTCCGGGGTAGCGCGGGACATCGACAGTCGCTGCTAATTGAGACAGGGTCTAGTCAACTGCTGAAGGCTTCTCTGAACTCTCCCGGGCTCGTGTTCTAGCTTATTACCCCGGGGTGCTGGGCCTTCATGCGAGACTCTATACCCCAAACCCAGTACGGGAGCAAGAGAATGCTCCCAGGGCCTGCAGCCACCCTGCTCTGGGTACTGACTGTCACCGCCATACCGTGGATTGCAGGGTGCTGCATTGGGTGAGTGCCGTCAACCTTTCTGGAGCCCATTGACCCAAGGAGGGTTAAGCCCAGGCCACATCCTCTGCCCACGGGCCAGCCTAGGAAGCCTATTTTCTTCAACTAGAGCTTCCAGAGCCGGGGGGGCAAAAGTTGGAGTTTGCCCGGTCTGCTGGCTGGCCGGCCATCTAGTCACCCAGCCAGGCGGGCCATCTGGTTTGGCATGCAAGGCGACTAAATGGCCCAATACAACCCAGCAACCAGATGGCCCTTGATGACCAGACCCCAGACCCAGTCTCACGGCAGTCCAATGATGACAAAAGTGGCATTGCACTCTGAGGCCGGTGGTCGGGAGGCTCCTTCACAACACAAGTGAGGTATCATTTTACTAGGGAGATCAAGGGGAATGCTGGGTGGTAGAATATTTTTGCCGGCGCGTTGATCCCACACAGGAAAATTAGATTGTTTTGTTAAATGTGAGCTTTGCAGGGGATTCTGGGTAAGAAATCTTTGGGGGATCCATGCAAGCCACACCTCCCTGGACTCCTCTGTGTCTAGTGTTCGGAATTGTCTGGGTTAGGTAGGTTTCTCTAGATGGCCCAAAAACTCAGGTTATCCCCTTGGAAACCACACCATTTTGTGATCGATCATTTTGATGCCTCGACAATATGTTTTGGGTCCTTCCCTATCACTGGCTCTTGGCCCACCTACACAAGTGAGCTAGCATTTTTAATGCGAGACCTGGGGAAATGCTGGGTGGTAGGAAATTTGTGCCGGCCACAGAAATATGAGGAAAACATGATTTTCTTTAGCTAAATTTGAGGTTTGCAAGGAATTCTGGTAAAGAAAATGTTCGGATCCATGCAAGCCACCCCTCCTTGGTCTACCCTTGATGTCTAGTTTTCAGAAATGTCTGGGTTTGGTAGGTTTCCCTAGACGGCGTCCGATCCTGGGACCAAAAATGCAAGTGACCCCCTTTTAAAACCAGGTCGTTTTGTGATCAATAATTTTGATGCCTCCACAATATGTTTTCGCCCTGCACTGTCACTGGACATCAAAGCCACATTTCTTCCAGTCTTCGACTTATACCGTTCTCCTCCACTGCTACAGTACGCTAAGACGGTGACCTGATGAAGGCGACCTCGCCGAAACGCGCGTAGTCTACACTACCGCCTTGCCAACATCATTTGTGTCTGAGTTTTATTTTGTACTGTATATGTGTTTTATACATTAAGAAACTATGCTAATCATGTTTTAGTAGCAAAATACCTTTGAGATTAGGATGGTAAAACTATTTTTCTTATAAAAATACCAATAAATATATAAATATAAAAAAATGATTGAAATCATGTTTGTTTTGAAGTAATATATGTTTAGGCCATAGCATTGTTAAAATATATGTTTTTGGGTATATTTATTTAAATGTCACAGCTTTAGACTAAGCTATAGACCTTTCCTTACACATAGTTTTTCAAAATGTACAGGATAACTAGGATTCCCTAGGTTCATTTATCAATCATCAATATCATAATTGTCATTATTATCAATTCCCTTTCTATGCATTTCTGACTTCCAAATGCAAGACAGTATGTAAAAAAGAAGTCATTTTGAAAAATGCCCTCTATTTCACATGCTAGTATGGGTACCCACAAGTTCAGAGATGCTCAAATATCCACTGTTTCTAAACTCCTTATCGTGTCCCTTTTTCAGAAATACATAGGTTTCCTTGATACCTATTGTTCACTCTTTAAATTTTACCAAGTGAATTGCTGTATTCCCGGTACAAAATGAAAAACCATTGCAAGGTACAGCTCAGTTATTGGCTCTGGGTACCTCAGGTTCTTGGTGAACCTACTAGACCTATATATCCCTCCAACCACAGATGGGTCCAGCAGACGTAACGGTATATTGCTCTAAAAAATCTGCCATAGTTAGTAGAAGTTACAGGTAAAAATATCGGCAAAAAGGGCTGGATTTTCTCAACTCAATTTCAATATGTTTTTATTTAAACTGTTACTTCCTATAGGAAAACCTTGAAGGATCTACACAAATGACCCCTTGCGGAATTCAAAATTTAGTCTACTTTCCAGAAATGTATAGCCTTCCAGGAATCAATATTAGTTTCACACCCATTACTACCACTAACTGGAAAGAGTTTGAAAGCACAAAAAATAGGAAAAATAGGATTTGTTGTAGTAAAATGCCAAAACTGTGTAGAAAATGTTCGTTTTCTGACAAAAGTCCGCCTGTTTCAGAAAGCTGGGAAGATGGGGATTTTAGCAGCACAAACCTTTCATTTATACCATTTTCAGGAAAAACAACAGACGCTTTCTTCTGCTGTACAGTTTTCCCAGTTGTCCGAAAAAAACAAGCTGTTGCTGTATTTTGGTTAATTTCTCAATCCCCTCCAGTGGAATCCACAAACCCTGGCTACCTTTAGAAACCTCTGGATATTGGAAAAAAGGACGCACATTTGGCATGGATACCTTATGTGGACAAAATGTTTTCGGGCCTAATCGCAAACTACCTCAAATTGCCAAAAAAGGCTTACCACCGGTTGAGGAGAGGGGTGAAGGCCTCGCAGCGAGTGGGTTAAGAGGAATACATCTCCCTTCACCCTGCTGATGTTGAGAAGTTTCAACCCTGCTGGCTAGGCCTCTACGGGTCTTGGGATTTAATCAGAACTTATAAGTATTCCCCGTGAAGTACAGTGTTATAGTCTAGTTGGCCTGTCTCTGTCAGTCAGAACACATAAGACACCATAAAATACACAAACATGCAATAGGACCTTTTTTGAGGCACACATAATGATGACTGTAATAAAACAATTTGACATTGATCATAGGTATTGAGTTTATTTCTTGTAATGGCACCCATCAAATGTACACCTGTCAGGTAGAAATGGTTGGGAGGTAACATTTTCACTCCACACTCTCATATCACTGATGCATCAGTGTATACTCATTTCAAGGACCACTATGCATCTAGTGTCATATATCCAGATACATTCAAAACACATTAAAAGTGACAGGTACTGTGTCATACTGTACTCTAATCCCTGCACTTTAAAAGTGGGTTGTGAAAGCAGGTCAAGCCAACTAAGGGTAATTTCTGTTAAAGAACTCAACCTGCTACTAACTCTCTCTAGAACTCATTTTGCGCACTGCCAGGCTCCACTGGCATAGTAGCAGAGTCCTCAATACAACCAGAATGGGTCCTTGCCTTGTCCTCCCCTCCCCAACTGTACTGTCCCAAAAATGGTTGATCCAGTCTACTGCTGGGATGTTAGAGTTTAGTGTAGCAACTGAATCCGGGGACCTGTCGGCCAAAACAAACCATGATCTCTCAATTATGAATCATATTAAAGTCACCCCACAAGGCCGCTGTCAAGGAGTTTCCTCTCAACATTAAGACTGCTTTCAGGGCCGCGGCAAGAGCTTCATAAATTCTTTTTTGGATAGACCCGGATGAGGCAATGAAACTCCACCTCAACTTTCGACGATTACTTGAGGGGACCAGCCTCCTCTGAAATGGTTCATTGAAACAAGAGGAGAAATTAAGCCCCCAATGAACCAAGATTAAGGTCTAGGGCATTGTGGTCACTATCATACCGCAGTACCACTTCCATATCAACAACTTTGGGCCATAGCCTAATATCAAACAGGATGTAATCTATTTGACTCGAAGCACCTGTCGATTAAATGTATCCCTCTCATCTTGGCAGAGGGGGTTCTCCCATTACATGCTCTCAAACTGCTGCTAAGAACAAAGCGTTCAGCTGCATAACAGCAGCTTACCACCTCCTAACAGATGGTAAAGTAAGAGCAGGTATCACCCATAGTTCATCCTCTTCGCCACTAATGAGACCAGATCCTGCATCAATAGGTTCAAAGCAACAATTAAAATCCCCCATTATATTCTAAGTGTATCAGATGGAAGAGATACAAGGTGGCCACTAACTAGGTCGATAGCTGCCAGGTCGGCCATATGATTTTCATTCCTTCAATCTACAGAGAACCCCCCTTGGCAAACTTTAAGTTCACATGTAAAACATCAGCGGAACCTAGATCAATCACTCTAGAGGAGCATGCAAGTGTGACACTGATTCATGTCAACAAGCCCCCTGACGGTGGGCCCCTCCTGCCTGCAACGGCAGAACAGTCATAGGAGGTAAACCAGTTCGAAATAAAGAACATATTTCAAATGTAACCAAAAAATGAGCCCATTCTGGATAACCCAACTTATTCATCAAGCCTGCAATGTTCCAGGATAGGAATGTATTACTCCTAGGTGCAGTGAGGAGGGTATTAACCTGCCAGGCACTAGTACCATTGTGGCCCAATGAATCAGGACCTTTGCCTGCAACACGATCAATCCATCTTTCCCCTGCTTGGAGCCATCAATCTTCCTAGGAGACTGATGATAGGAGTGCAGCAGTCTCGTCCCCTGCATCTGTTGCCTTGTCCTTTGGATTACCCATTGTCCAGTCCATTGGCGCAAGTCAGTCATTGGCATCCAATCCTGATTAAAAAGCAAACCTATTACTGGTTGTGACAGGGTGGACTTCTCCCTTGTTCTCTCTTAATGGGTCTCTTTGTGGCTGGGGCCTCATACTGTTTGGTTTGGTGTGTCTATAAAAAAGAAACAAAGGAACAATGTTTCAGGTGAAGCTGTTTTCTAGTCTTGGCTTCCCGAAAGGAGAAAAAACGACCTTCACTTCTCATCAGCCTGACCCGTGGCGCTACTTTGCCAGAGCGGAACTCTCTTGAATGACGATTCACGCAAGAATCTTTCCAAAAGACAACTAGGGCCCAAACGACATAGCTTGCAATGTACCAGGACTAAAGATTTGAAGAGGATTCTTACCTTTATTGGTAGCCAAGAAAGGGGATCTTAGATGGGTGGTAACCGAAGCACTACAGGGAAGTCTTAAAAGTAATTGAGCATCGACGTTCTGAACTACCTGAAACTGTCTAACCAGGTCTTCGGTCAACCCTATGTAAAGGGCGTTAGCCTGGTCTAATCTAGATGTACCAGCACATGAACTACGGTCTTCCTAGAATAGAGAGGCAGCAAGAAGAGAACTTTCTTAAGGGTGTGAAGCAACCAAAGCAGTAATGTACAACAGTAGAAACCTGCAGCTGGAGCAAGAGTTGGTTATCAAACTTGACTCCAAACTTTTTAGCCACTAGCGTTGGTGGCAAAGGGGTTGGTAACAATGCTGGCCAGCCCAGCTCCCTCAAGCAAGTTGACTTGTAGGGACCCAAAAAACAGAATTTCAGTTTTATCAGAGTTGCTTTTCAGTTTACTCCTGTGCATCCAACCGAAAATTGCATGCATGCAGGCTTTAAAAGACATCTCTACTGATGTTAGATCATTCTCAAAAGAGAGAAGCCCAGTCTGATGGCTGTAGCTTTAGAAACTCTGCGCCAAGGTTATGCAATGTCATGTATCTCGTGAAGTAGGTGCACACTGCTTAGTGCTGCATCCATCACACGTGACATGGACACGCTTCCCACATAGGATCAAAACACCCTTCCATCCAAACAACAACCTGGTGTAGCATGCTGCCTTTGTAGGCAAGTGCTTCAGTGCCCCCATGGGGAAAGTGAGCACCATATAAATTTTGCAATACAATACAATAATGAGAGAAAAACTGTGGCATGATTATTGTGACACTGGACCCCCCCACCCCCCATTGGCACCCCCAGGATTGTATGCAGGGACGGGCACCACCCTCTAAAAACTGTATCTGCATTGCACCGTGAAACCCGACACAGCAGTCTCACACACGGCCTAAACCATTGTGCAGTAAGGGCAAGGGTGGGCATCTGTCTATTAGCACTCTACCACGCATGGGGCCCTTGGCTCAATTCTAATCACGTTCATTGAACATCTCACCACATCGAAAGGGGATGAACTACCGCAGCTAAACACAGAATACCATTCTTTTTATGATTTAATCTACCTTCTGAAAATAAAAATAATTGTTTTTCAACCTTTTTTCTACTGTACTCAGTAGGTGGCGAGAACAAGTTACATTGCGATGAACTGTCACAATGCAGTTCCACAATACTTTGGCGGTGATTGGTGTTTTTGGTTTGGAAGGAAAGAGTTCAGTTAATGCAGGTTGTACGTGGTGGGCACGGCCCCTCATTTTTGTGCACTGGGACGTATTTGTCATCGTCAAACTTTGACCCAGAGCAGTGGCGTCACTAGGGTTGGTGTCACCCGGTGCGGGTAACTCATGGTGTCACCCCCTCACGACTTACCGCATGGACCAAGGATACCAGTAAAAACCCTGGGGCTTATTTTATTTACAAGCCGCTTGCGCCGCCGGTGCGCCACTTTTTCCCATATTAAAAGTGACGCACTGGTCGCGCAAGGGGCTTGTAAATAAGCCCCCCTGTGCTCCTAGAGCATGATGTATCACATATCTGAATGCAATGACAGAAACAGCAAAATACAAGTCAGTTGACACACCATGGTAAACACAGCTTTTTAGTGTTTTAAAACCACGCCCTCAGTGCTCCTAGACAGAGTGAGCATGATGTATCACATATCCGAATGCAATGACAAACAGCAAAATACAAGTCAGTTGACACACCATGGTAAACACAGCTTTTTAGTGTGCTTTAAAACCACGCCCTTAATTAAATTTAAAATTAAGATGCGCCATGTTATGCTTAGCGTGTACACACACTTTTAATGGCAGCTGCGCCCAGTGCACTAATAGCCCCCAGGGATCCAGCACAACTCCCCCCAACCACAAAAAGAGTGATAATACTCCCCAATCAAATAACTTGATTTTACATATTGCTGCATCCCTCGCTTATGCCATTTCAATACCTATACGTGACTGGGGCAGGTTACATAAACTTAAGGTGCAGATACCAGTGTCCAATTCATTTTGGACAATGTTGGCACTTTTCAAATATGAAATTGTCCCCAAAATGTTTGTCTGAGTCCACATTACAGAAAGATCTTTGTACCAGGGAAACGATTGTGGAACCATTGCTGACCATATCAACTCACTTTTTTTGCTTATAAATCAATGTATGCGATCATTGAGATTTTAACAGACAAGCCATTGTCCATGAGCAATTCTTCATGTAAAAGAACGAGCAAAGACACTTTAATATATAATATATATAAAATATGTTCAGACTGATTTTCCTTCAGATGTATTCCTAAATCGTGCACATTTGAAAAATGCTGAAAATGTTTTTTTCTTTACACATGCTTTTTAGAAAACAGTAACAACTGACTTCACTTTGTGTCTTGCTTGTCCTGGTGAAACCAGAATTTATCTGAATCCCTATCACAAAAGTAGCACAAATGGTGCCAATAAATATGCTCTGATTTTGGGGTCTCAGTGGGGTGTTTCTGCAAAACGGTCAGTGATGTTTCTGTCATTTGACTTAATAGTGCTCAGTTTACTCACTTTAGGAAGATGGAACGCTGACTCGACGTTTAAAGGATTAAAACTCGTGCCCTGGCGATCATTGCAGAGGGCAGACGGAAACGCCCAACTCACTGGACCATCTTGACGGCTAGTGCTTTAAATGAGACTGCAATGTCGGGTTCTGAGTACCTACACTTCTTTATTTGGAGAGGGAGAGTACCTGCACTCCATACACTTTAATGGGAAAGAACCGACCCTTTTCACAAGTAAACAGGTACTGTTGTATATAGGGTACCTGCACTTATTTTTCTTTTTAAAGCACTGTTGGCAGCATATATGAAAACATAAAAAAGGATGTCCCAAAGACTTTCTAAAGGTGGCATTTTGGGCAGCAGTCACCACACCTATGCAACATACGCTTGCTACCCTTTGTAAACTGCTTGCATGCTCTGTGGTTTAACCCAATTTTATTTTTAATTAAGTGTTCAACTTTTTAAAGTTGCAGTAACTGTTTTGTCAGTGCCCGTTGTCAAATATTAGCGTGCTGCTGCTTCGTTTCACAAAACTTTAAAACAGTTATGTCGTCCACTGGTCAAGTGTTCTGTGATAAAATCAGAGTTTTTTTTCCGTTTTATATAGCGCGAACAAGACCTGAAGGTATTACATGAGCACCAGTTATATTACACAAGAACACCATTTTTGGTAGGCACGGGGAGATTAAGTGATTTGCCCAGATTAGAATCACTGGATGTTAGCCGCTGCTGAGACTCGAACCTGGTTCCCCAGTCCCAACGTTGGCAGCTCCCTCTGGCCATTGCGCCACATCCTCTCTCCACATCCTCTCCTATAAGGGGCCTACAAGGTTGTTTCCGCTCCCCATTATTTTGCTAAAATGGTGTAGCCGAGTCTAGTCCTGTCCCCCCCTCACCCTTCCCTTCTTATATGTTGAGAGGCCCTTCCAACAAGAAGCAGAAGGCGAGAGCAGTGGAGCACACGCCTGGCACCATGCATGTTATTGTTGCCTCCTTGAGTGGGCAGGGAAACCACACCAAGTTCTCCTACATTATTTTTAAATCTCATCAAATCCTAGACGGAGTGAGCATGATGTATCACATACAGGGCTGATCACATATCCGAATGCAATGACAGAAACAGCAAAATACAAGCTTTTTAGTGTGTCTTAAAACCGCGCCCTTAATTAAATCGGCCACCGGCCTTTGAGAGAACCCCCCCCCCCATTTTTTATAGCCCACTTAAAGCCCTGTTGGTATCTATGCTACCCACTGAAAGCTCTCTTACCTCACTCGTGAATGATGCACTCCAAAGTCTGTCTCTATACAAGGCAGCCAGGGGTAGTTGACTAGAGAGCAGAACAGCGCCGACTCCTCAGGCCAAAATGAGCGCGAGAGCGCGTAGCCATGAAGTGCCTGACGCTAACTGCTACGTCCTACTCATCGCGACGCGGGGGCAGGGCCAGAAAAAATAATACATGATTTAATGTCGTCCCAGGGCCGTCATTGGTAGCGCTCGCGCTCTACAAGTCTGGTTGACGGTCCTGGAGGCTGGGACGGACGGGCGGACAGTAGCAAATTAAAATGCTGGCAGCAAAATGCGGGAGTCGGGACCGGGACGTTGCGACCGCAATTTTTGAAGAACAGTTGCGCGCACTTTCAAACTGGGCCACGCACAGCCTTTCTAATTTATTTGTGGACAATAAACAGTGTCCCAAGGCCCACATAAATAATAAAGGCCGCAAAAGGCCACAGTGCCACGCGACGCCCCCGAAATTGTGCCGCCTGGTGCGGACCCTCCCACCCCCCACCGCCCCTCCCTAGCTACGCGGCTGCAGTGAAAACAACAACGCTCACGCATTGCCCGGAGGCCGCCAAATCCTGCCAGGGGACCGCCAGTGATACTTCCGATCCGATCCTCGTGGCGGCCCCTGGGGTTTGGCGGCCCTGTGCAGGTGCACAGTTTGCACATGCCTTGGGCCGGCCCTGGTCATAGCTACAATCACTAGGAGGGCCTTTGTTGTATTGCACTGCCCAGTCCTGGCTCGGAGATTAATCATTTCTCATGTAAAATAATGAAACAATGATTTCGCATTTTAATCAATACCTATATGTACCATCTGAAAATATCACTAACAAGTTATAATTATCTGTGACTTTATTGGCACATGACATATAAAAAATTGGCCGATTTAGCCAGAACCCTAAACTGTTTTATGCTTTGGAGCTATAGAAACGGTAATTAATTGGGCTGATTTGGGGCACTAATTGAAGTAGACTCACAAACCTACACATGGTTTTGAGGCAGCCAGCAGCAGTACTCTGAAACAGGCTTAGCACATCTAGGAAAGCCAGGTTCAGGGGGTACTCCTGTTTGCCTCCAGATCCTGCGAGAGAAAGAATGAGACCCTCTATATTGCTCAATGCTGGTTGGAGCATTTTTCATCTGCCGTAGGTTCCTGTTTTATCAAGTGAAAATCCTCTTTCAGTTTTTAGAAAACTGTATGAATTCCCAAAAAATAATCAGGACCTGAACAGTAGGACCATTCAATCAACTATTTGGGCTCATTTATTAGGTTTACACTTCTGCTGTTGGCAAGAGCCAGTGCTTAATTTGAACTATTGGTTGCAGGTGGGGCCCACCGGAATTCTTTTTTGGGCACCTCTGCCTAATTTTCATCATTAGATGCTGAGCCAGGATGAGAGAAAAACAGAAAAGGTCGAAATAATTAGGAAGAGGAATGGAAAAACTATGTAAAAAAACGTGCAGAAGTGAGCTAGATGAGCAGTGAGTGTTTGTAGCTGTATTGCAGAGGCATGAGGTAGAATCGGGACAATGCATCCTTAGTATGCAGCCGCCCTGACCACCTTCTTTGCCGGCAGCAGCTTCTGAGCTAAAGTTTGGGCCATGGCACTTATGTTTAGATGCAGTGGTTACTTTGTAAACAAGCATTTGCACTGCTACTGGGCGTGCATTTATGCGAGTTTAAGCTATTGGCATTGTAAATGACAATGCGTTTTATTTATGTTTTAAAAACCAAAACATAAATAAAAGGCATTGTCAATTACAATCCCAACAGCTCAAGCTCGCGTAAATGTGATACCTATTGGATAGCAAATGGTAGGTATCACGGACAACGGGAGGGCGGGCGGGGCAGGGGGTTTGGGGTGTTGTGGAGGGAGAAGGGACGGACAACTGGAGGGAGGGCGGGGGGGGGGGGGGTAAACAAGGCACAACAACGGGAGGGGGGGTCACCGAGTCCCTGTCCTTCACACACGGGGATGGTGGTGCTGGGGGCTGTTAGGGCGGGCTGTGGCTACAGGACTGGCGGACGGCAATTAGCGAGCCCACTACTACTGGCTGCAATTATGTGCGTGCGGACATTTGATAAGTTGCGGCCGCCGCCTGCATGCGAGCTCTGCCATAAATATAAATAATGTTGCCATAACTGTACCTGAAACACTGCAACTTCACAAGGAGGCCGGTGGGGTCTGGTCTATCGCGTCGGGATCACACAGTGTGTGTGGCAGTCTATTTTGCGAGCGCGAGCTGCCATACCCATTGCATAACTTAGTGCAGTCCATAGAGAGAGACTGTAAGGCGCCCGCACGCGCCGCAGGAGTCAGGAGCCGGACAGTAGTTCCAAAGTAAACTTCCCGCCTTTCGCAGGCGCAGCAGGACGTGACGTCACCCGGCGGCGCCAGGTATGGCTTTATGTCATTGGGGCTCCCCTGCCTGTGATGTTAGTAGCCTTTGCGCACTACCGTGCGAGAGCGGAGAGACAAGCAGGGACATGATTTTCATATTTTGGAGCTGCCTAGCAGCTTTCAGTCATCTCACCACGAGGTGCACTTTCCCCCATACGCGTCTTCGTGTAAATGCCCAGCCTGAGTTCATATGTGGTGTAATATTCTCACGGTGTCACCCCATGAGGATGGTGTCACCCGGTGCGGTCCGCACCCCCCGCACCCCCCTAGTGACGCCACTGACCCAGAGGAAGAGACAAAAAGGCAGGAGAGGAAGAAAGAAGGAGAACAAAAGAAAGCAAAACAGTGACCAAGGGAGAAGAAACAGGGATGGAAAAAGACCCCCCAAGAGTGAAATGAGACAGGAAGTGTACTGAGTTGAAACTTGGAAGAAAGTCGCATGAACAGGAATTAAGAATATGTAGCCTTGGTGTTTGACAACCTGGCAATCGGAGTGGTGGGCTCCTGCGAAACCTGTGGTCCCTTATACTTTTCCCTTTTTTAAATCAATCAATGTGCTGAGGGCACTGTCGAGCTTGTTTCTTGCTTGCTGATCTTAAAGACTTGCTAATCATGGAAACGAGAGCACCTCAGAAATGCTCTTATATATTTTTTTGTATGGTTTCTTCTGTATGCCAATAAAAGATTTTTTTTAAATAAAAAAAAAAAAAGAGAGAGCACCAGCCTGGGAAATGCAAAGCACTTTCATTTTATTGCGAAACAGCTTCCCTTTGAAGCGACCTTCTGCTGTGAAAACACATATTGTGTTTCATCGCATTTACTGTCATTAGAGGCATTTGCGCAACAACGTGAAGCAAGTCACTTGTAACATGTCATTAAAAAAGAATCTGAAGTGGATAAACATGGCTAGACAACAATTAGAGAAATATTTAGATCCCTCGTGTTACAGTTGATGAACCTACTATTAAAGTTGCTTACAGTCTGAACAAACATTGGAAAATCCCAAACAGATGGGGCACTTTCTCTACCAGAAGGGTTTTTCATTTTTTCGGAGTACTGTATAATTACAATATGTGAGAAGAGAGAAGTGTCCATGAAAATGTTTCATTAACTAGCCAGAACAATAATGAAATCAGGGAATGCTTAAAATTAATTTCGACAGAGAAAGAAAACCATTGGTTTTATAAGTACCCCCCAAAATCTGCCCTGCACTTGTGAGTTTGCTTAGCTTTTGTACGTGCAAGAAAGGTATGGGATGCCGACTTGTATTAGAACATGACTGGGGCTATATTTTACATGTTGCACATTTTCCTAAAAGTTGCACCCAGCGCAATGAAGGAAAGTGCGCCATATTATGGTGAACGTCCTGAGAGAATAGCCCAGCACACTTTAACACACAATATAACAATTTGAATAGTCAGAAATGCAGAGTTTTTAAAGACAACTCGATGTTATGTTCCAGTTTATCCTTTATTTTTCATCTTAAAAACTTTTGAATCCGCCAACGCGTTTCGTCCCATCCAGGGACTTCTTCAGGGCTACCAAAGTGCACATAAAAAAAGACTATTTTACAATTTGTACATATACATTTAAAAACAGAGTTCCAAACATCGGCTTTCATAGTTATAAACTTATTTATCCTGGCTAGATTTACATATTAATTTCGAAAAATCAGGTCCTTTTCCATTCAAGCTTACCTATTCGTTATTTGTTACATTTACATTAAAAAAAAACACGACCATATCAAGAGATTTACACATACATTAGAGGAGGGAGGAACAACTCCATGTATCGACACTTGACATAGACCCTGCATTTACTATAAAAATGCATACCTTGGATAAATACAGACAGAAGTCTGGTATGACAAGTCATAAAAAGAACTCCTGTGTCCGAACTACACCCCTCCAAGATGGCGGCCCCATGTGCGCTTATAGGAGGCAACGATTACAATGCTTGTTACCCTCCATGTATAATCAAAGAAATCGGTTTTTTTTAGTTGAGGCTGATGATTATACCTCAATACAAAGAGGAAAATGTTTTGAAATCTTTGCAAATTGCAATTTCCTTTGCAAAATCCATGCACATTTTTACAAGACAAAGCAGGCCAATGTCACAGGGTGTGGATTTTGTTGTAATGAGGTGCAATAACATATACTAAACAGATGCAATTTCCCTTTTTCCACAACTGCTGATGTATTTTAAGCCTGTGGCCAGACCGGCCTTTTATTCGAGCAGGCATTTCCCCCAGTTGGCTGGGTTCCTTGGAGGCCGGTTTTGAAAGACCAAGGTTACTCCTGGTGCCTCTGTCACTTTCCCCAGCTCCCTGAGGATAATTACAGCAGGCATGGAAAGGCTTCAAGAGAGAAAGAAAACAAGTTTGGCATAGCCAATAGGTCTAGCTTTTGGGACCTTATAAGTATTTAGTTATGCAATACAATATCCTTGGTGCAACAACATCAGCTGTTGCATGGCTAAACCTTGTACCTTGTAAGTGTTTAGCCATGCAACAGTTGATGTTGTTGCACCAAGGATATTGTGCTGCATAACTAAATACTTATAAGGTCCCAAAAGCGAGACCTATTGTCCTATTAAAGCGTATGACAAAATTACACAGCAACTCCAGTATACTTGCTAAACTCCTGTTAGGTGAACAGAAAGCGCATTCAACGCATTTTTAGGAAGCTTTTTAAATTAAAGTGAATCAGAATCATGGAGGTCTTTAGTGAACTCCCATCAAACGTGCTTCCTGTTCGGCCAGCGGAACTTTAGCTAACATTCCCTTAGTGCTAATACATTTTAATGTAAAACACTGAGTGAAATTCCATTGGACGCACATTGAGGATGCTTGTTACTTTACAGTTTGTTATCACTTTGACAATGCTTACTAAATTCCTGTTGGGTGTACGCCTTTGGATGTAAAAAATGGTGATTGTTTGGGAGAGTGAAAGTAGTATAACATCCAGAGCTGCTAAATGTGGTATAAGGGAACTAGGTTTGAATCTTGGCATGCTCTCCACGTGCAATTAAAAATAAAAACCAAAGGAGAGATGTGCCGATAACAAAAATGTAAATACTGTATGGTTTTTAAAGGTCTGGTAGGGCTGGTATGGAATTAGTCATTTGTTAGACATTTTAACGTTTTTAAATCAGCTGCATTTGGATGCAAAAAATGCCGATTGTTTGAGAAAGAAGATGTAGCTTAACATCCAGAGCTGCCGTCTTCTCAAATGGGGAACCAGATCAAGTTTTGCCGTGCACATTGGTGCTTAGTAACAATCTAAAAGTCTGTGGTGCTAAAGAGAGTGTGTGTGCGAAATCCTGACCCTGTCTTCCACAATGACAAACTGATAAACACCATCTGTAGTTCTTTTATTGCTTTTTCTGTGCTGATGGGGAAGTGGCCAATGGTGCCAGCTATAATGAAAATCTCATTGACCAATATAACCCCTTTGTAATGGAAAACCCTCTGCTGACACCATCAAAGACTTCCAGAAATTGACCACAAATGTTGGGTTTACAGGTAAGCACTAATCTAACCACCTACATGCAACACGTTTTACAGTATTGCTGAACAAAACGAACTAAGCCGTCTGAAACCAAGAGACATGTCTTGGTTTCAGACGGCTTAGGAAAACACGGAGTGCTAGCTAATAAAAATAACAAGCCCGGGAGTTGTGTTGGCGCGCTAAAAGAAAAAAAGGACGCAAGTGGTGCCTGCGTACGCGACTGCAAAAGTGAAAGCAGGCTGGCGAGTGGTGTGCGATGTGCGCGCACCATAACAAGAGAGGAAAGCCAGATGGCGCCTCTGCTCGTCATTGTGCGCGTAACTGCACGATCTATGCCAGCCAAAAAGCTGTGGTCGGCTTTTTAAAGCCCACACACTAAATGTCCCGCCAGAGCAGCGCATGCGCTGGCTCAGGCAAGACCTAAAAAGGGAGGGGGGAAAGGGAGAAAGTGATCAGAGAGGGGAAAAAGAGACGAGAGACAGAGGGAGCATTGGGTGGATTGGATGGTGAGAGAGAGATATTACGCAAGAAGATGAAGGAAGCAGGGCTGGTTGAACATTTTTGGCAGTGCTGATGTCAGTTCCCCAATCCGGTCCTGTTTCTGCCCTGTTACCCAGTGCCATACAACTATAAAACATCCATATGCTTGCATATCTGGGGCTGTTCACTTTAGTGCGTCTGTGGGTGTTGCAAAAGTGTTTGATGCCTAAGCCAATAGAGACAGCCTTCGCACCCTCCGTCCTAACATATAAGCAATGCAGGTTCGCAATTTGTTCCTGAATCTCCATTATCTTGAAGGCATCTGGTGTAGTTCACCATATGATTTGGTTCAATGTACATTCCTCCACACAGTCAGTCATAGGGGATTCTGTGAATTCCCAAATTCTTGTCTCCAGTCATGTATTCTCTGCTCCTGCCCCAGACTTCACAACCAAAATCTTGAAGAATGCCATGTGGAAGATGGCGGGGATCACTTCAGTGCTTTATAATGTCTTTGTTATTTAAAGCAAAACATTGGTGGGCATTCACACACAACAGCAAAAGTTGGAGTTACTGTGGCACACTGTGATTTCATGATCATTAAGTCTGGACACTATCACCTCAATTTACAAATTGGGGGTTCCCTTCTGTCACTTCACCAAAACTGCAACTGGAACTGACAACACCTGCAACTACTACACCTTCTGCCCCATAGCTGTGTGCTGAGTGTAACCACTTAGATATCAGCAACTTTTCTGACCCTGGTCCACAAATGAAGACCTAGAAATACACAGAGGGACCCTGGGAACTAGCCTGCTTGGTTAATTGTGGTGGGGCTGCCTATCATGGGCGTCAGTGCTCACTAGAGTAATGTGGGTCATCTGAGAAATGGCGATAGCACATTGGAGGCCACAGTAATCAGTGGAACATGAGCAAGGTGTAGTGGTCTTTAGCAGTATTATATAGCAGCTCACAAATTGTTTTGGCATACTTGCAGATGCTGCAAAGATCCCTTATGCTGTTTAAAAACTAACAGAGTCTATTAAGCACAGCTGCTCAGTGTCTAGGAAGTGCCAACACATTCAATGCAGCCATTTGCAAAGACTGCACTTTGGAATCAGAAACTCTGAGGAGTAGTAAAGATTGGAGTTTCAGTCTTTGAATTATCTCTTCATATGATATCACAAGGGGTAACGACAGTCATTTGTCCATGTGGGATGCATAGTAAGAAAGACATCTTCCACCAAAATGAATGAAAATTAGGTAAAAGTTCAAGTCCAGTAAGCATTTAGAGGCATGCAGTGAAAAATAGGGTGTTGGATGAAATGGGAGCAATAACATTTTTAAAAGCAACAGCTTAAATTAACATCTAGAACAGCATCTCAACATTAGAGAATGAAGTTGGGAAAGCCGCAGAACAAATGGTGGTATCTAAGGAGGATACTGAAAGTATGATGCAAAGATTTAGTAGAGGTGCGGGAGACCTTTACATGACCCATGCAAAGGTAGTGCTGACAGGAGCTGAGGAATTGGATAGAAGGAGTAAAGAAGGATAGTTCTGCTCTCGTCCTGAAACATGGAAACCTAAGCACACCCATCTGCTGGAGAAACCCCTGAATGGTCTGAAGTTATTGGAAAGGCCCAAGCTTCATAAAAGGAGTGCTGGGCCACATCTTTAGCTGCACATGGACATAGGAGAACTGGCTTCTGGCTCTGTATTGGCCTTGGGAATTTGGTGAGCCAGTGACCACACTCAGTACCTCCAGATCATGGAAGAATCACCACTCTCTGAAGTCAGATAACCTTTGGAACTTTGGAACTTTTTTATGATACTCATATCCCTACTAGGTTTTGCAAACCTTGTAAACTAGCCATTCTTGCTGGCAGTCATCCATTTGTATAAGAGGTATACATGGAGCCTCTTTCTAAGGGTTCTTTCTCTCTCTCTTCCCTAAAGATGAATCAGGGATGAACACCTAAAGACAGTGCTTGTTGCAATTTCTGCAATACCTGGCTATTGAAAGAGATCATTTGAGAAGTGCCTGTTGGAGGATAAACTGCTTAGGGCAACACATGAACTACACATTCATTTTACCTTAGTCTTGGCAAGCCACAGGTCACTAATTCCTCACTAAATTGCGTGCCATCCAAACTCACTGATCTTTACTATCTCAGTAGAGGTGTGATTTTGCCACCAATGGTGCAAGTAAGACTTTACTGCAGCCCCTGCAACCAGGGAGGATCAGGGAATCCCACATCTACATATCGTAACTCACTCTGAATGGCAACCACCTAGAAAATATTCCTTAGAGACATTTAGATTTAAGCTCGGACACTTCACAAGTTGTTTCTTGGTCCCCAAACTCTGACTCTATGTCTTTTGATGAACATTTCTGAAATAAACATGGCTCATGAGAACTTTCTGTTCTCTGAACTTTATGCTACTGGTTAGACTCGGAAACCTGCAGGATGGGGAGGGACTGAGTACTTGATGTCCCATGGTGGGCTTTTATACTTTTTACTGCAAGGTTGCATTACTTTTTTCACCCTTCAAGTGGAGGCTATCTCTTTGTTCCATACATGCTTCGTCAATTTGGTTTGCCCAATGTGCTTTCATCTGTAGTTATTTTTTGGGGTTCTGTATACATATGTGAAATGCACAAGGGGTAAAGACTAGGACTAGGAACAGGTATTGGATTCAATTGAAGTACAATATTTCAGGCTACATATGTGAAATGAGCACTTAGGGCACACACCAACTTGTTTTCCACAGAAAAAGTGTCTTGTAATCAATTAAAGAAGGTATGAGTTTCCAGTGACACAACTGTAGCTTAAAAATGCTTTGTAGTGTATATATATATATCCTAGTCCTTGCTAAGCATCGAGGCTTGTTAACACAGAGAGCCAGCATTTTCAGGCGAGTGTAAACGTTATTTGTCCAACGCGTTTCAAGGCACCAGCCTCTTCCTCATGGACAGCTACAAATCTGCACAAATGACTCCAATCACTTTTAAATGTGCATGCAAAAACCCGCAGTGGATCGTATTTGGTGCTTTGTATAGAACAGTGCATGCTGGGATCAGAGGGAAGTGATTACCTTTGTAGGTTCTGTGTAGTCTTGAAATTAAAAGCATTTTCTTCGCACTTCAGTGTGCCCCCATCTGTTGTGCTGGCTGATTTATCTCGCAATTACTGTGCTGATTGCAGTGGCGGTATAGTTCCTGTCCCGCACAGCCTTTCCTTGCCTTAATGGAAATGGTGCAGCCTTCCACGGCCGGGCAGCCGTGTTTGCATTTTTTAACCAAAGCCCCAGGGGTTTTGAAGGCGCACTTCACAGTCCTTGCTAAGCCTCGAGTCTTGTTAACACAGAGAGCCAGCATTTTCAGGCGAGTGTAAACGTTATTTGTCCAACGCGTTTCAAGTCACCAGCTTCTTCCTCATGGACAGCTACAAATCTGCACAGATGACTCCAATCACTTTTAAATGTGCATGCAAAAACCCGCAGTGGATCGTAACATTCTATTTGGAATAACGTTGGCGTTGATTGATGAATCTTCTTGAAATTTTCCAAACTTTTGGCCAGCTCAGTTCCGCTCCTTCCCAAAAAGTTTAGGGGTGATAGGTGAAGTGGGGGCCGAGAAAAAAGGGGGTCCCAAAACGTGTTTTCCCCATGCAATTTCCCATAGGATTTTAGACACGGCTACAGCTCGAACGGCTGAACGGAATTACACCAAATTTGGCAGAGAGGTAGTCCTCAGTTCCAACTTGTGCCTTTTGCTTATATGGTGTCAATCTGTTCAGTAGTTTTTGAGAAAATTGCTGTTAAAGTCATTTATATATCTATGGGCGCGGGGATCCGCGGATTGTGCGAGGATTGGCATCGTAGCATAAGCGCACCGTCCCGATCACGCGCTGAATTCTAATTGGCTGTCAAGTGGTTGTAAACATTCGAAACCAGGAACTGTTGGCAGCCATTTTGTGCCTCGGTAGAAGCGAGGCTGAGGAAGTCAGTGAAATATGTGTGCAAAACATGAACAGGGGCAGGGTAGACACACCCTGACCCCCTAGGCCTGCTCAGGGGGTCTCATAAGGACCCGTAGGGCAAAAAAAGTAAGAACATTATTTTATTTGCATTTTGTGCCTCGGTAGAAGCGAGGGTGAGGAAGTCAGTGAAATATGTGTGCAAAATATGAACAGGGGCAGGGTAGACACACCCTGACCCCCTAGGCCTGCTCAGGGGGTCTCATAAGGACCCGTAGGGCAAAAAAAGTAAGAACATTATTTTTTTTGCATTTTGTGCCTCGGTAGAAGCGAGGGTGAGGAAGTCAGTGAAATATGTGTGCAAAATATGAACAGGGGCAGGGTAGACACACCCTGACCCCCTAGGCCTGCTCAGGGGGGTCTCATAAGGACCAATAGGGGAAAAAAAGTAAGAACATTTTTTTTTACAAAAAATGTCGCGGGATGCTCGTAGGATCCGCGCATTTCGTCGCTGAAAAAAACGAAGCATGTATTTTTGAAATATATATCAAGCATATGTGTTTAGATGTTGGGTGGCTCTAAAAAGAGCCCTTGTGTTTATTGAGACATTTTAGTACTTACAAGTAAGTACCGATGCAGAGTCTAAAGTTCATGAGGAAGACTCTGTTCCCTTCATCTGTAAATTGTACACTATCTGTTCTATAGATGCAATGCATAATGTAGGCACCCCGGGGCACTGCAGGAGCAGGTCGTGGTAGTTTCCAGGGCCCTCGAGAGCACCAGGCGGAGGGCCACGCAGTCTGCCTTCCATAATACACAAATTCCCGGGGGTGGTGATTCTCGGAGCTTGAGGGGGGTCGTTGAGGCCCACATACTTGTAATTTTGTAGGGGGAGGGTTTGACGCGGAAGTGGTGCAAGGGGGTTGTAAATCTGGTACACAGTGTTTTGTTTTACTTTGCTTTCCTTTTTGGTCTTGTAGAGGATCCAGGGTAAATATAACAGTTTTTGTACAGCCAATGCCTTTCAACCCTACCCCCAAACGGCTTTCTGTCTGTTACCATAGTAACAGTTCATGGAACACTTACTTGAGCCCAGAGGTTAGAAGTTCACCACATTATTGGTATAGACTCTGGTAAAGATCTGGTAAAGAGTTAGCCTCAGGATTATACTTCAAATTATAAATATCCTTTCTATTGTGGACTGCTACCCTCACAAAAAAAACCGTATATACATTTTTTAAATTAACTTTTATTAAAACAATAAATAACTGGAAACATAACTAAAAGATAACAATACAATAAATAACTAGAACCTTAACTTTAACAAAACAATATAAAAAACAACTTGTGATATGGCTGGAAAATAGAAGTACTGTAGGTAATCTGCAAAACAAAAGAGAAAATTAGTGTTTAAAATTAGATCGATGTGACTAAATGAGGTGAAACATTACAAGTTAAAGTAACAAACCCAGTCTCCACCACCCATGGAGCTTCTTCCCTGTTGTTGCCACCTTCATTGCTATACCTTATCAATCAAATGTCTTCACTTGACCCCTGGGTGTACCCGCTCTCAAAACGCTTCCACTGGCCATTGTACATGCAGACTTTGGTCCACAGATTTTATCCATTTTTGCAGTTTGAGATATAACATCCTACCTGTGTTCTTCATCTCCTACTTTCTCCTTTCAAATTCTCTTGGAAGGACCTTATCAAGCCTTCAAGAGAAAAAGTAAGAAGGCAGGGAAACCACTTTATATGTGAGTTCAGAATGCCATCCTAATACCCAATCATGTAATTTCTTGCATGCTACTTTTCTGTAATGCACTACAGTTGCAGTGTTCATTCTTGTCTGGCTGTGTGCGTTCCGACAATATTGAATGTTTTGAAATTAATTTCCACAAGTCTTAAAAAAGGTGAATGCAAGAAAAGTTACTTGCCGCATATGCAAGACTGTTTTCAAGAGGAGACCCCAATAAAAAGTACTTGTGTGGAACTGCAAGTATGCGGACGCACTTGCAGATCAAGCATCTGGTCAACTTTGCAAGTGAAGAGTTAAGGAGATTGAAAGAGGATCCTCCTGCTTCATGAGAAGGCCCAAGTACTAGTGGAGCAACACCGTCAACCTCTGTTGTACACCCTAATATTCGTCCCTAATTTGGAACCCTTTAAGAGAAAAAGTAAGAAGGTTGGGAGCTCTGTATGTCAACCTACTACCTAATCATCCATTAGTTATACAGAGATCCACCCTGTATCAATCAGACCCATTCGTACAAGTGTGAATTTGAGATTATCTGCCACCAAACACCCCTCGAGTACTTATATCCGTTACTTTTTAACTTCGTCGACTAGTCATATTGAGAGTATTTACCTTAACGTTATCCATTAGAAATTTGTGAATCTTTTTGGGTCCATACAGCAAAGAAGGAGTCTAAATGTAAAAAAGAAGTACATTAGTGCATCATAACAGCAATGGTACACATTGTAGTACCTAATTTGCTATATTTTCTACATGTTTTCAGGGGTTTACCAATCGAGTACATAGGACAGTCACAAATTTTAAGCTGTGCCTTTTTATAAAAAAAATTCAAAGACAAAACAAAGTACCAAGTAATCCGAAGTTTATGACACCACTAGGGTATTATACATTTTCTATCATAACATTCTGCAAACTGAAAAAAGAGTTACTAATGTATATGTTGTACAAATGTCCAAGCTTAATTTTAATGTACATAAAAACAATTGTTCTCAATAAGATTGGCGTTGAAAAGCAATCATCAGAGGTTTCAAACCAATCGCTTTAGGACCATACTAGTGGTTAGACAACATCATATGCGAATACCAATATGTTTTTGAGGGGCACTATGGACGCGCTCGGTAGGCGTTCAAAAGTGTCATCCCTAAGAGCCCTCTTTCCTATTTACAACTATTCTAACGAAAACAGTTATTACATTAAATAACATAAAGTAATGTATCTTCAACAAATTAATTTTTTGGGAAGTATCATTACCACCATGCAAACAACACCACAATTGTAGCTGTCCTGTTATCTTTGGTTAGATTCTATCACTAACTGCCATTGGTTATATTCGGGACGCTTCAATATCTGTAGGAAAACCTTTTAGAGACATACGATGGTTATGTAAAGTATTTCGCATGAAATACACAAATCCTCATCTCAGAATCCTATTTTATCATGAAATGTTGAAGTCAAACCTGATAACTCCATTAGGTCCATTGCAATTTTCGGCTGATAGCATATGGAGAGTAGTCAGTGGATCTGGTGTGTTGAGTTGTTGACCACAACCTGGGATAGTGCATGGGCAGGAATAAACAGCTTGTGACGACCAATACGTCCCATGGTTGAGACATCTGTTTAATGAGCTAGAACAGGGGGCAAATCAAGTTTAAAGTTATTAAAAAAACATGGAGAGCGTGCTAAAATACAATATTGGCCAATCGATTACATGTGCATTACCCGAGAAAAACTACATCGCATTAACTTGAACAGCACGTAGCACACTGCTGCGGGAACGGCCATGTGGCGCTTGGCAAATTAAAGAAACGTGGTAGGATTAAGTGATTTGCACAGAAGAAAGGATAAGAAATCAAGTTTAACATTATTAAAAAACATTGAGAGCGTGCTAAAATACAACATTGGTCAATCGATTACATGTTCACCGCATGGGGAGGAAGCAGCACGTGGCGTACTACTTAAAAAAATGAACGGCGGCAGGATTAAGATATTTGCCCAGAAACATCGCCTATCAAGGCAAGATATTTGAGGTATAAGAGCTGGAAACTATACTAAAACACACTACTGCTGAAAACCTTACTTTTGCAATGCATGGGGCACGTGACGTACTACTTACATGAGAAAAACTATATCGCATTAACAGCACGTAGCACATTGGTGCGGGAACGACCATGTGGCGCTTGGCAAATTAAAGAAATGCACCAGGATTAAGTGATTTGCACAGAACAAAGGATAGCAAATCAAGTTTAACGTTATTAAAAAACATGGAGAGCATGCTAAAATACCACATTGGTCAATCGGTTACATGTGCAGTGCATGGGGAAGAAGCAGTATGTGGCGCACTACTTGAATAATGAAAGGTGGCAGGATTAAGTGATTTTCCCAGAAACACTGGTTACCAAGGTAACTTATTCGATATACAAGAGTTGGAAACCTCACTATTGCCGAAAACATTACTTTTGCAATGCATGGGGCACGTGACGCACTACAACCACGAGAAAAACTACATTGCATTAAGTTGAACAGCACATAGCTCACCGGTGCGGGAATGGTCATGTGGCTCTTGGCAAATTAAAGAAACGCACCAGGATTAAGTTATTTGCACAGAAATTAACGTTACGAAGTCAACTTTAACAATATAAAAAAGCAGGAAAGCGTGCTTAAAAACAACATTGTCAAATCAAACAAAAATTCGCATTTACGCGGAATTTAAAGATAGTTCCGATTAATTAATTTAATTACTCTTAAAAAAAGTGCTCACCTACGAAGAAATGGATACGAACACTATCAATGGCTGTGACTGCAGAATAGAAAAAGTTCGAGAAGGTTGGCAGGTTATAAATGCTTTGCAGAACGATGATTGGTTGAGCATAATGTCACTGGGTGTGAGAGCTGTGATTGGGCATGTTGTAATTGAGCATGCGCAAATAAAATGAAATACGTTAGGGGTACTTAACCAGACGGTGGTGATAGAGCGCGCAGGTCGCCCGACTCTTAATTTTACCAGATTTCATGCACTTGGGCCCATGACGTGTTTATGACAGTATTTTTGTGAATCGGGCGATTTTACACGACACCATCAGTAATTCTATGTGTTTACTTTACCACTATTACCAGAATACCTGACTTACCACAGGTACCTCTTTCCTGACAGATCAGGAGCTAGCAGTGGACAGAAGATAAGACTAACCACAATACTTTATACATTTTAATCATACCATATACCTTATATAATGACCACAGACACCTGAAGGGTTTTAAGGATTTTTATATATAGAAGTTTAAAATCAGAATGACATAAGAATGAGACTAATACAGATTAGAATATCAATAATCAGTATTATAACTATGGTATAACTGTGAATGAGGGCAAGCACCATTGAGTGCGAGTGAAAAAACTACAGGGTAAGGGTAACAAGGAACATACTATTTAATTCAGGCTTATACTGGGATAGGTGAGTTTATAACACATTAGTCCGTGAATTTTGCTAAAGTCCTACAAGTGATTCAACAGATCTTAGTCTAACTGCTAATTCAAGCCTAGATTCTAAACACATGTGAATGTAGGTCACACTAATTAAGTAAAACAGTTTCAATAAAGTCCTACAGGTAAAGGGAAAAATGGAACATACCTAATAAACAATAACATGAATATTTTGAAAAAGCAGAGGAAATAATACGGGCAAGAATGCTTTATTAAAGAGGAAAGGAAGAATATAGCTAGACGAACACCCACAGCTATATTTACCTAGGACGGGAATGAGGACTAACCCTGGCCATGGGTCAGTTTGGGAAAAGGCGAGGACAAGGACCCTCAAGGATTTAGGATGCCAGTAGGGGAGCAGGTACAACTCATTGACAGTCAGGACAGGATACCCCTCAGGATTTGGATCAGAACTGGGCTCACCAAAGGGCACGACCAACACCTGCAGCTTTGGATGCAACGCCTGCGCTACTCCCTCTCTGCACGGAATCCGCCAATAACCCCGATTGGGTTCTCGAATCTCCTAGCAAAGTGCTTCGCCAGCACTTAAGACTATTCCACCCCTTGGAGTTTGTGGAAATTACGGACAGAGTGCTCCGCAGCCCTCTGTATCAATTTCCTATAGAGTTCGTAGGGTCGGTGACAGGTCTGCTACTCGGACAAGTCGGACAATTTCTCTAGCTAAACAAGGCTAGTTATACTAATTTCGGGTCATTAGACCACCCACAAATGTTGCAAGTGACAGGATCCCCAACATTGGATTGGTCAGGAGAGGTGGTTAGGTCATTGTCACCACCTAAAATTTTGGGTTCACATGATTAATATTTATATTTCAGTACCCACCCCTTACATTCCAGTTCCCATGCCCTAAGCAGCAAGGAATACAATAGGACACACAGTGAAGTATCAATTTGTTTCAAGTTCAGGTGTAGCTCGGCTCCTCTCGCTGGGTCATAGTTCAGTTTCTCATGAGCATCCCAGCTTCGGCAGCCAGCTGGCGGGGTTTTGCTTCTGCACAGTTTGAATTCTCCCTCATCACATGATTGGGGTGTAATGGGTTTCAAAGATGGAGCAACTCCCCACTCCCAGGCCCACAGATACGCGGTACATGAAAAGTAAGCGAAAACAAATTAGAAACACAGAAAAAATGAATACACTGTACACCATGAATAGCTGCACTTCATCCCTTACTTTATAATATCTATAGCATTAGGATTTTAGGCAGAAATAGACAGCTAGGCAAAGCAGCAGGAGCAAGCGGAGTGCATGGTTAAAGACAAGCGGCCATTTCAGCTGTAATGCGCATGAGCGAAAAATCCCTCCAGAACTGCGAGTGCGTCACATCACATGGGTATGACCGACGCATGCGCAGACTGGGTTTCTGCGAAGCAGCCATTCTGTAGTATGCAAGCCTCATTACGATTAATAGACACATAGGCAAGCATCTCTGGGACACCCGCGTGTAATGTAAAAGTGCAATATTAATGACAAACAGGTTGTTTAATGATATTACAAGTTAAACGAGGTTCTTGAATGTGAGCAAGGCGCTTTACGTGCGAATCCTTGCTCCATCAATCCCCTCTTTGATGATATTTACTATCATCACTATTAATGGAAACAGATGCCAACTTCCTTTCTTACATCTCACTCATTTCGATCTCGACAAATTTGTTGTTGAGCCTCTTCTCAGCATCCTTATTAGGATGGAAACTCTTGGCTTTCTTATAGATCTGGTTTCTCAATTCTTCTAATTCCAGCTCATCAACATTTCGTTTCACTCCCCACTTGTTTACTGTGTACTTCTTTCGGCATTTTTGGCATTTACAGCAAATTATAATAATCAACACAACCAAACTTATTCCAGCTATTGGCATCAGTATTTTTCCCACGAAACTTCTACCTATGTTAGAAAACCAACTACCTACAGAGGAGAGACCATCTGTCAGTCTCTTCCAGGCACTATCAACCTCCAGTGGTTTGAGTTCTTTTTCCAAATTAGTTATGTTTCTCACATATTTCTTAATTTCTACGCTTTTATCAGGAATGTAAGTGCAACAATGTTGCGCCTTCATCATCCTGCAGACTCCGCCCTCTTTTGCCAATAAGGTATCAAGAGCAAGGCGATTCTGTAAAACCATTGATCTGATCGCAACCATTTCAGTATTGACCTGCAGGAATCCAGCAGCAGTGTCAGTCGATAACCGATCCACTACTGTAGACAATTTGGAAATACGATGAGTATTCAGAACCACTCCCACTCCAGGTATCAGTGCACTAAACATATCACCTATAATTTCTCCTACACTTTCTCGTCTACTACGTACTAAACCATTAGTATTTTCATTGCTTCCAGCGGCGTTATTCACATGGTATATTTTCTGGAAGACAATGCCAAAATAGCAGCTTCCATACCAGTGATCTGGCAATTTGAAATAAGCCTTGTTTCCACATATATAATAAATTCCGGGAAACACAGGTTCTGACCCATTTTTGAAACCCCAACCTCCAATTACCTTGTAATTATGTTCGCATTCACTGGAACCGATGAATACATTGTTATAATAACTAGTCTTTTCTCTATGAAGACAGAGTTTCCCTTTCCGTTCGAAGTCCAGCAACAGTGCAGGATTAGCTTCACCATTTGAGGTGCTTTCCATGTTTTCAGCCCATTTAGGAGTTTTCTGCCTCTTATCATTTGCCTTTCTCTGGAAACTCTCCCTTCTCTTTTCTGCCATTTTCAAAAACATTTTCTCTTGCTCATGTAATGAACAAGTCAAATTATCTCTGCATGCTTCATTTAAATCGATGTCACCTATAGTCATGAAGTATTCTCCCATGTAACGAGTCACTTCGCTTCTAACATGTACAATGTTCAGGTTTCCCCGAATAGGAAGTTCAGAAAAGATTAGGTCAGTGTTTGAATAGTAGTACTTTAAGGTGTTTCTGTAAAATAAGCTTGCTAATATACTACAGGAAATTCCATAGGTTAGGGGTAGATGGTGATAGGTCACACCTTCAGCTACAGAAGTAGGTAGCTTCATGCAGACATAACAATCTTCTATTTCCATAGCTTCTACATAGTGCACTAAAAGATTTGCAAAGACATTTAAATGTGTTCTGTTCTTGATTCTGTGATAATGTAGTCCTCCCTCATCTGATGCTTCTAAGTCAGGTCTAGTTTGTTTCATGCTAACTGTATTTTCACGTCTTTCTACACTTCGTGGTGTTTCTTCGGTCTGTACAACTTCTGCGTCTGGCGTCACTGATTTAGTAGGGTACAGGTTAGTATCTTTACTTATCATAAAAGGTATAAAGACTGTTAGTCCTATCCATACTATCAGTACTATGGCTACACTACATAAGCATATTTTACAGCATGTTTTACAACAGTTTCCTCTAGGTCTTCCATTGGCATTTGAATCAGACATTTTGGCTCTCAAGAAGTCTTCCAACCCCTCTTTGTTACTTTACACAAGAGGCTTACGCAATTTTACTTTCAGGTTGGGTCTTCTTCTTCAGAACTCTGATCAGCAATCGAATCTTGGTCGCTTTTGTCGCTTATTTCAGGATCATCAATTTCTTCCAACACCAGGTAAGTCCATTCAGGACTCCGATAATTTTTGTTTTGTCTTTTTACTCTGGTACTTCGTCTGTTTGGCTGGCCTCCGGTTTTCTGTCTTTCACTGGCAGCCCTTTTTCGGTCTTCTAACTTTTCTTCTACTGTTTTTAATCTTAGTCTCAGTCTTTTTATGTATCTGGGTACACTTTTCTTCTTGGGCCTTTTAGCTGTCACTGTATTTTGGCTCTCTTCACGAGCTCCCTTATTTTCGTTCAGTTGTGGCACTGTTTCTTTGACGGTATCTTTTTCCCTTCCTGTCTGACTAGTCCCAAGTCTTTCTTCAGTTTCTTCCGCCTGGTTTCTAAACTGGCCTTGTTCAGGTATATTTTGGAATTGTCTTTGGTTTTCAACTATTTCAGGCTCTGCTTCCTGAACACGTTCATCTATTTCTATCTGCTCCTGTTCATGCACTTCGAACCCTTGATCTTCTTCCGCATGAACTTCAGTCTTAATTACTATCTGTCCCTTTTCAGTTTCTGGGGTCTTTGGAGGGGGTGTCGATAACTTGGTCTGTCCCTGCTTGACCTATTTCCTGATCAGGTCTGATGTGATTCTCGTTAACCTGATCTTCTCCTTCTATTCCTGTCTCATCCTCACTATCCCACTCTCTATCTAAGTAAGAATATTTTCTGGTTCTTATTGGATCAAGAATCAAATCGTCTGCTGGGAACCATTCGTCGTGACTGGTGCTCGGTAGTTCGATATCAGCTAGTTCCGGACCCTCATCTGGAGTTTCCTCAGCTGTACCACCTTCAGCTTCAGTCGCTTCTTCTCCGGTTACCCTCTTTGTATGGCTGGCATGAATCCACTTTGGCACGCCTGCGCACTTCACGGCGGTTGTAGTCACAAGGATCACTTGCCTCAGTTTTCCCCACTTTGGTGCAAGGCAACTCTTCCGGGTGTGTTTCTTCAACACAACCCAATCTCCAGGTTTCAGTTTATGGGCTGGAGTGGTTGGCCATTTGACAGCAGTCTCCCCAATCTGGTGAGAGATAGAACGCACTTGGTCACGCAGCTGCTTGCAGTATTCTAGTACCAAATCATCAGAAATACTAAGCAGTTTGTGTCCAGGTACCCATGCCTGTCGCATCACTCTTCCCATTAGTACTTCATGCGGGCTCAGGCCTGTCTTTCGGTTTGGAATGCTTCTCAATCCCATCAGGACAAGGGGTAAAGCTTGTATCCAGTTCAATCTTGTAGAGTTACACATTTTTGCCAATCTTGATTTTAGGGTGCCATTCACCTGTTCGACTACTCCAGAAGCCTCTGGATGATATGCACAGTGCAGCTTTGGCTCAATTTTGAATGCTTTATAGAGTTCATCTAGGATTTCGTTGGCAAAATGCCCACCTCTGTCTGTTTCAATTGTTTCTGGAAAACCATACCTAGGTATTAGCTCCCTAAGTAACAATTTGGCTACAGTAATGGCATAATTTTTCTTTGCTGGGTAGGCCTCCACCAATCTTGAGAATAGGCAGACTATAACTAGGACGTACCTATATCCTTTGCACATGGGCAACTGAATAAAGTCCGCCTGCATTCTGATAAAGGGACCTTCAGCTTTTCCAATTGTACTCTGGTCTACTACTATTCTTTTTCCTGGGTTAAATTGCTGACAAACCAAGCACCTGTGGCAAAGTGTCTCTGCAATGTTTCTGAATTTCGAATTGTAAAACACTTCTTGGAACATACGGCACATCGCATCTCTCCCTATGTGTGTGTCTCCATGTATCATCCTGGTCATTGGAGCAACCATGCTGTCTGGTAATACAGGTATACCTTTCACATTGACAATAACACCATCCCTGTCCCTAGGATGACACCCATCTGTCTCCCATCTCTCTTTTTCCTCTTCGTCTGCTGCCTGCTGCAACTCTTTCAGTTCCCTCCAAGTAGATACATTCTCAAACACCATAAGTTGGCAGCTGTTTCCGCCTCCCCATAATTTGATCTTTAGGGACATTTTGTATCGGGCACAATATTGGGCAATTTGGCCAGCATATCGATTTCCGGCTGTCACATCGTCGTTGCCAGATTTGTGAGCAGCACATTTGACCACCGCCAATTCTTTGGGTAACTGGATTGCTTCCAGTAGGATTTGTACCACTTTTCCATTTCTGATAGGGGTACCTGAGGAAGTCATGAATTCTCTTTGCAACCATAGCTGGCCGAAGTCATGCACAACCCCTAACCATATTGACTGTCAGTGTATATGGTTACTCTCTTATTTTTCCCTTGTTTGCAAGCTCTTGCCAATGCAATTAACTCAGCTACTTGGGCAGATTTTATTTCACTTAAGTAGGATGCCTCTAGGGTCGTTTCCAGTGTGACTACGGCATAGGCAGCACTCAACCCTCCATCCTCATGTCTCAAGCAGGAGCCATCCACAAACATCACAAGGTCTTTTACAGGTAATGCTGTTTCTTTTATATCAGGACGTGGTTTGGTGCTAAACTCAGTTAGGTCAATGCAGTTATGTTCAATTTCACCCTCCACTTCTGCATTTTGGGAGATGGGTAACAAGGTTGCAGGATTTAGAATATTACATCGGGAAATTATCATATTTTCTGCACCTATAAGAATTCTCTCATACTTAGTCAGCCGACTAGGTGTGAGATACTGGGTCTTTGTTCGGGTCAGCAGAATCACAACTGAATGTGGAACATATACAGTCACCGGATGTCCCATAACAATGTTTTCACTCTGCTCTAGGCTAGTGCACGTTGCAGCTACTGATTTCAGGCATCCAGGCAATCCAGCAGCCACTGGATCTAGAGTAGCCGAAAAATAGGCCACTGGACGTCTGGTCAGACCATGTTCTTGTGTTAGGACTGAGAGTGCACAATTGTCTCGTGTATCACAAAACAATTCAAAGTTCTTGGAGTAATCAGGCATTCCTAATGCAGGAGCTGAACACAGACAGTTCCGCAATTTTATCCACGCTGTCATGCTTTCGTCATCCCACGTGACTGGATCTTGTACTCCTTTCTTGGTCATTTTTATCAATGGTTTGGCCAAAACTGCAAATCCCACAATCCATTGTCTGCAGTATCCTACCACTCCTAGGAACATTCTGAATTCTTTCTGGGTTCTAGGTAAATCCATATCTCAAATTATTCTAATTCTTTCTGAAGTGACCCTTCGGATACCCTTTTCTATCTGGTGCCCCAGATATTTCACTGAGTTTTTACAGAACTGCAATTTGTCAGGTGACACTTTATGTCCTCCCTTGCCTAGATGATTCAATAAGGCAATGGTATCAGTAACACAGTCGTTCCGACTTTTAGACGCCACCAGAAGGTTGTCTATGTACTGGACCAAAACTGATTCTTTTGGCAGAATTAGTGGTTCAAGGCATCTTTTTAGAATCTGATTGAAAATTGAAGGACTCTCTGTGTACCCTTGAGGGACACGATTCCAGACGTAGACATGACTGTCAAATTCAAATGAGAAAAGAAATGTGCTGTCTGGGTGCAATGGGATGGAAAAGAATGCGTGACATAAGTCAATAACGGTAAACCATTCCGCATTCCATGGGATCTGGTACAAAATCACTGCAGGGTTCGGCACAATGGGACAGCAAGGTACAACAATCTGGTTTACCTTTCGCAGGTCCTGCACTACCCTGTACTTTCCGCTAGGCTTTTTAATTCCAATTATGGGTGAATTACAAGGACTGCTCATTACTTCCTGTATTATGTTTGACTCTAGCAACCTTTTTACTTCAATAGCAACTCCTGCTTTCACTTCTGCACTCATTTTATACTGTCTGGTTTTCGGGTAAATAGCATTTGTCTTGATGGCTATTTTAACTGGGTCTACATTTGCCATTAATCCCACATCTTTCCCAGTGAAATCCCACACATCGGGTATCACCTTTTGCTGGAGCTCTTCAGGTAAGTCCTGTATTGTCAGTGTCTTAATTTCTGTATCGGGCCTTAGTAACATCAGTTTGTACAATCCATCTTCATCTGGGGTCTGAATTTCGACGCCTTTTGGTGTGCAAAAGATGGTACAGTTCATTTTGCACAACAAATCACGTCCCAGTAGATTCACTGGACTAGAGTCACAGACAACAAATCTGTGCATTTCTTTGAAGTTCCCTATAGAAATCTCCATTGGTTCAGTTACTGGAGTACTTATTATCTGATTCGACACACCCACTACTTGGATGGCTTCTCCCGAGAGGGGTAGGTTTGGAACGTCCACTGTTCTCACAGTAGAACGGGTAGCACCAGTGTCCAACAGAAAGGTGACATCATTTCCTTCAACCTTTCCTTCAATGGATGGCCCTGTCTGGTCTACCGGTAAGGAGGCGCCAAGCACGCACTCCTCGCCCTCCCCTCTCAGGCCCCGTCAGTATGGTTCATCACAGAGGAATGTATCATTTAACAGGAATTGCGAAGTTGCTGCATGTCTTTCATCTCCTCCTTCCCATACCTCGACCCCCTCATTTTGCTGAACCTGATTCTTATAGTTAGGTCTAGGAGCTCGAGGCAACGGATGCTGTTTTACCTGTTGCTGGTTCTTTCGTGGCCCCTCTTTCTGCACCTGTGGATTTAAACCATTTATGGGGGCATTACCAGCCTGCAAATGTGGACACTCGTCTCTCCAGTGCCCTATCTGACCGCACCCGTGGCAGGGGAATTTTTTCTTGGCCTCTTCTTTGCTCATTTTTACTCGGGGCTTCCCTCCTCCCCCAGAAGTATTGTTTTGAGTATTATTATTATTCATTTTACTTAACTGTTTCTCTTGTTGTTCAGCCAATTTTACTTGTGCCCACATCACTTTCTCCTTCAGGGCTTTTCTTTTGTTCTCCATCTCATCCTCACAGTACTT
This sequence comes from Lissotriton vulgaris, assembly GCF_964263255.1. NCBI lineage: Eukaryota > Metazoa > Chordata > Amphibia > Caudata > Salamandridae > Lissotriton > Lissotriton vulgaris. The sequence goes on along the minus strand of NC_141689.1, from coordinate 1,019,699,167 downwards.
GGCGTACTTGAGGACCTCATCTATGGGTTTGCCCTGCCAACAGATTTTATTATCTATGATCCACTGGGATATTTCAGGTCTCAAACCCAACACAAATCGATAAATGAAATGGGTCATATCCTTCATTTCAATATTATCGATTCCACTGTAAGTTTTGAACACCTGTAGTAATCTTTCATAATAGGTGTGCACTGTTTCATCACGGTTTTGAGTAGTTCTATCTATTCGGGTCCAATCAGTTTCTTTTGCTGGCACTTTCTCTTTTAGGTATTGTATGACTTTATCATACTTTCTCATTACTTCTGGCGAGGGAGCTCCGGTTCTGGAGTCTCTCTCATATTCTTCACTGGGCCAATCAACTGCAATTTTGCATTCTGTCCACAAATCTACAGGTACTACAATGTCAAAGAACCCATCCAGGTCCTTTAGAAGACATTTTTGGACCTTCACGAATCGCTCAACCTGCCAATACCACTCTACAGGTTTCTCTCGTAATTTTGGGAAGTCATTTGTAAAAGATACAATATCCTGTCGGGACCATGGGACATGTACATATTTCCCACCCGGTACTTCTCTCATAGGATACAGGTTTTCTGCCTTGCCTACTTCTTTTAGTACATATTCTGAAGTTTTTGGTTTGGCCTTACTGTCTTCTTTTTTCTTGGCCCACCTGGTTTTCCACTTGTCTAGATCTCCCCATTTCTGTACTATGTTCAGTAATTCCTTTATCGGGATCTTTTTCCCAGACACATTCATGTTTTCTAAATCTTTGTCTGAAAATTCTGCTCTGTAAGGTTTCTGTAGTACTTTGGATCGACTAACATCTATTCCCATATTTGCAGCTGTGTCCATTAATTTTTCATGGAACACTCTAGTGTTCCGGGTAAGGCTTTTGCATAGGAACAGCAATTCTTCTTCATCAAAGGTATTTAACCTGTCTAATCTCACATTCCCAGCCGTTAGTTCCTCCAGTTCTATTCTTAACTTGTATATGTCTAATGGTTTGGGCTGGGGAGTTTCTTTTTCTAATTCACGGGTCCACCGATCCAGTTCCTCCGGAGTCACTACCGTGGCACTCCGAGTTCCTGAAGCTGTTTCAATTAGGATTTCCTTTGGCTTGGTCTGATGTCCTGACCGCGGTACACTGGTTCCGGGTTCCCTTATGGGCAGATCCATTAGGGAAATCACAGACTCACATTCACTTGCCTGATCATCAACTATGAGCGGTTCTTTTCTTGGTGGGGCTACAATTGGTGTAATAACTGGGGTACTTGGACTAGCCTGTCTATCCCCATAAAGAGGAACAACAGGACCAATAGTTACTGGGATTGTCAGGGCGTCAGGACTGGGATTTATCTGAGCTATGGTCTGAATTAATTCATTTAGCTGTTTAATCAGTGCTTCTCTTTCTCGTTCATGCAAGACCCTTTCCATAGAGTTGTCATGTATTAATTGGGGTACTAATGGAGGGTATATACTTGGGGCAGTTGGGATTGCTAACCCTGGTCTGACTTCACCAAAAGGTTGGTATTTTGCGACCGCTGTGCTAGGTCTGCAAAATCCATCACTATCACTGGGTTTGCTACCAGTACCATCTACATCTGTCTCACTGGCCCTCCTACTTCTGGGATGTCGGAAAAACGGATTCTTTGAGCTTAGGGGTCCTGAGTCTTCAGCATAAGGAGGTGGATTTTTCATTAATAAATCCTCCAGGTACTCATCCTCCGAGTCCCCCATAGCCATCAAGTGTCGGGATTTCTCTGTCCTCTTTCCTCCCCCTGGTTCAGTTACCCCAAACATTGGAAACAGTCCCTCAACCATCATATTCTGTCTCCACTGTTTCATCTTTTTCTCTTTTGTTTCCCGCTGTACTTTAGGATACCATTTGCTCACTCCTTTATCCATTCGGGCCTATCTCTCTCTAGAGCCTCAATCTCCCATTCCTCTAAAGCTTCATATTGCGTTAATCTGGGTCGGGGTGTAGTTCATTCATTCGGGTCCTTAAGTTAAACAGGATTCTACCATTAAAGGTACCATCGAGGGGAAATGGTAGGACTCCGTCATCTTCAGTATACTTTACCCAATTTTCTAGCCATACACAGGTATGATACCCTTTGTCAAACATCATAAATGATGCGGGGGTATTAGGTGGTGGAATGATCACACCTTCTCTAGTTCTAATGGGTTTGTCTTTCTTGAAATAATACCTGACCTTTTCGGAAAATGACAATTTTCTCTTTCCTCCGTACATATTGTAAGGTCTACCTCTTAGCATCTGCTCCTTATGAAAACCTAGATTTTTCGGATTAGGTAAGAATTCAGGATACCACATACACCTTTCCAAACTATCTTCAAGCTCGGATTGATTAATTTTGTTTACTTAAGATGCTTCTAATGCTAGCGCGTCTTTTAATTCACAGCAACCAATCTGCACAAAGGTTGCAAAGACTCTTGACCAATGGGTGCGCGGCCCCGTCGTGAGACGCGGTCTCACTCTTCGGCGCTCACCCCTCCCTTACAATTCTCAGCCTCGCTACACACCCGCTGGCTACGCCCGTCCGCGCCTGGATCGCGCCCAGCGCCAGACCCCCTGGCCCTCGTCCCACCCACCCTACCCGCATTACTTACGACGCATCCACCCTTTTAGCCCTTAACCCAGGCCGAATCTCCACCTGCACCCAAGTCGCTCCCGGACACACCCATGGACCCTTCTCATGCAACTCCTGCAAGTATGACAGCACCAAGACCAACTCCTCTTCCACTAACACCAAACAGAGATCCGACACCAACCACCTAAAATGCATCCTGCTCAACACCCGCTCAGTCCACAGACACGCCATCGACCTCTGGAATCTACTAGACACCATCTCTCCGGACATCGCCTTCCTAACTGAAACATGGATGAACGCCTCCTCAGCCCCAGACATCACCATTGCCATCCCGGAAGGCTACAAGATCATCCGAAAGGACCGCATCAAGCAAACAGGAGGAGGCATCGCCATCGTCCATAAGAATTCCATCCGCATCTCAACCAGCTCTGACGTCAACCTCACTAGCGCCGAACACCTTCACTTCCAGATCCACACAGACCCCAAGACCACACTCAGAGGCACCCTCCTCTACAGGCCACCTGGCCCCCGGGCACAATTCAGTGAGGACATCATTGACTTTATCACCCCGCACGCCCTCCCCTCCGAGGACTACATTCTACTAGGAGACCTCAATTTTCACCTGGAAAAGAGCAATGACAGCAACGCCTCCACCCTTCTGGACAATCTCGCCAACCTTGGACTCAAACAACTTGTTAACACCCCCACCCACTACGCAGGTCACACACTCGACCCCATCTTCACTTCCAGCAAACATATCTCCTTCAGTCACACCACAGTTCTCCATTCGATGGACCACAGCTGCATTCACTTTGTCTACAAAAAGACCACATCCCACAACCATCCTCAACCTACTCTGCGAAGAAACTGGAACAAAATCACCATCGACCAGATCTCCTCATCGCTTCTTCAAAACCCCCCTGCCCACTCTTTGAACCCCAACCAAGCAGCCATTAACCTCAATCAATGGCTAACCAACAGCGCCGACAACCTAGCACCTTTGAAAAAACGGCAACTCAAACCAGGCAGCAAAAACGCTTCCTGGTTCAACGATGATCTTAAGAAATCCAAGAAACTCTGTCGCTCCCTTGAGAAGGCCTGGAAAAAAGACCCAAACACCAGCACCAAGGACGCCTTCAAAAACGCCACCCGCACACACCACCAACTGATCCGGACTGCCAAGAAAGCTGCACTTAAAGACCGACTAGACAACAACGCTCACAACAGCAAGGAATTATTCAACATCGTCAAAGAATTTACCAACCCCTCAGCCAACTCCAACGACATCACTCCCTCTCAAATCCTCTGCAACTCCCTAGCCTCGTTCTTCCACAACAAAATCGCAGACATCCACAACAGCTTCGACAACCAACCCGGAGACCTACCCTCCCAACCCTCTGCCGTACCCTCACCCCCCTTGAACATCCTTAATGAATGGAACCCAATCTCCACTGAGGACACCATCCGCCTGATGAACTCCATTCACTCAGGATCCCCTACAGACCCATTCCCTCACCATATCTTCAACAAAGCAGACTCCATCATAGCACCACACCTCCGAGACGTCATCAACTGCTCCCTCAACTCCGCCACCTTCCCGGAAAACTGGAAACACGCCGAACTCAGCGCCCTTCTGAAAAAACCCACAGCTGACCCCACCGAACTCAAAAATTACCGCCCCATCTCGCTCCTTCCATTCCCGGCCAAAGTCATTGAGAAAGCTGTCAACAACCAGCTCGCCGCCTTCCTCGAAACCAACAAATCCCTCGACTCCTCACAGTCCGGCTTCCGAGCCATACACAGCACTGAGACCGCACTCATCGCAGCAACAGACGACATTCGAACTCTACTGGACAATGGAGATACAGTCGCCCTCATCCTCCTCGACCTCTCCGCAGCCTTCGACACAGTCTGTCATAGCACCCTCCTACAACGCCTCAGAAACATCGGAATCCAAGGAAAAGCACTGGAGTGGATCACCTCCTTCCTTACCGGAAGAACTCAGAGAGTCCGCCTTCCACCATTCAAGTCAGAGGCCACTGAAGTCATTTGCGGCGTGCCACATGGATCTTCACTCAGTCCCACCCTCTTCAACGTATACATGAGCCCCCTCGCGACCATCGCACGCCAACACAACCTCAACATCATCTCCTACGCTGATGACACTCAACTGATCCTCTCACTCACCAAAGACCCGAACACCGCCAAAACCAACCTACATGAAGGAATGAAAGAAGTAGCCGAGTGGATGAAGCACAGCCGTCTGAAACTGAACTCAGACAAAACAGAAGTCCTTATCTTAGGTACCTCCCCCTCCGCCTGGGATGACTCCTGGTGGCCAGAGGCCCTTGGAAAAGCACCCATCCCGACGGACCACGCACGGAACCTGGGCGTCATCCTGGACTCCTCACTCTCGATGAACAGACAAGTCAACGCCGTTTCATCATCTTGCTTCAACATTCTTCGCATGCTCAAAAAAACATTTCGCTGGCTCCCCACCGAAACTAGAAAAACGGTCACCCATGCACTGGTCACGAGCCGCCTGGACTACGGTAACACCCTATACGCCGGTACCACCGCATCCAGAACGCATCAGCCAGACTCATACTGCGTAATGACCACATTTCGAGTCACCTGAAAAACCTCCACGGGCTCCCCGTTAATAAGAGGATAACATTCCGCCTCCTAACCCGCGCACACAAAGCACTCTACGAACTTGGACCCGAATGCCTCAACACACGACTTTCCTTCTACACCCCCTCCCGTCATCTACGCTCCTCCAACCAAGCCCTTGCTGCCGTACCTCGCATCAACAAAACCACCATGGGAGGAAGATCCTTCTCCTACCTGGCAGCTAAAACCTGGAACTCACTTCCCATTCACCTTCGCCTCACTCAGAACCACCCAGCATTCAGAAAGCAACTTAAAACTTGGATATTCGATAAGTAATTCCCCACCCTTCCTCTAGCGCCTTGAGACCCTCTGGGTATGTAGCGCGCTATATAAATTATTTGACTTGACTTGACTTGACAATACCAGCGCGGCACGGAGTGACGTCAGCGCAGCCTTGCGACCGACTCCCGCCTTCACAAGGTAACGGAAACTTTGAATTTTTCTTAAAGTGCACGTGCTTAGTTTAGTTAACAACGTATAACGTTCGCCACTGTGCTTGAGGGTTTTTAAAAGAAAAAGGGTTTTTCTCTTATTGCAAGTAAACCACTTCTGTCTACTTTTCATTCACTACGGGTAGATTTCTCCTACCTATCCCCTCACACAAGCATTAGAGAACCTGCTACTCCTTTGACTCATCCACTTCTTTCCGGGATATATACTAAGTCAAACTTTCACCAGCGGACTCCTTTGCTATCCTTCAAGCTCCGAAGAACCTATTACTCCTTCCGCACGTGACCCTTACTAGGTGATATCACAACGGAAGTTTCAACAGGGTACTTGTAGCTATCATATATTCAATAATTCAAAAAAATCTTAATTAGCACTTCCAGTTTTTCTTAACCATGCGCTAATCTCCCTCCTAGCCAGTGACCTCACAGCCAAGTGGATTCTACTCACCACTTGCTTTTCTATTTCCCCGGGGATTCCCACAACATAAAACAATTACGAACAATTGTCCAGAACGTGGACTTATTGGACACTCAGATCTCTGGCTGGTTAAAAACAGCAAGTGATCAGTTTGCCCCTCTCAAAAAAATCAAGATAAACCGGAAGGCAGATGCCCATAAATGGTTTTCCCCCGAATTAAAGGAGATGAAACTACTACTCCGCCAAAAGGAAAGGAGATGGAGAGCTCGCTATGACCCTGGAGACAAGCTCCTCTATAAATCAGAGCAGGCAAAATATAATACTGCAATCAAATCAGCCAAGATAGAGTACTTCTCCTCCAAGATTCTAACGTCCACAAACAAATCAAGAGAGATTTTCTCAATTGTGGATGAACTATCCAACCCTGATAGTGACGTCTAAACCTACTCCTACACAGGAATTATGTGATAAATTGAATACATTCTTCATAGAAAAGATCACTACAATCAAAGCCAGTATTGTATGCTCCTCACCAGCCGCGAGTCCATCTGACTCCTTCATGAATAATCGTACCCTGGATAGTTTTCCAACGATCGATCACGAATCTCTTATTTCCTTGATGTCTAAGGTCAAATCGGGTTCTCCCAGAGACTGCTGTCCCCCACATATATTGAGGGAAGTCTTCTCCACCATCCCCCAACCCGCCCTTTCTTTATTAAACTCATCACTCACCCAAGGTCGCGTCCCCAAATCTTTCAAGAACGCTACAGTGGTCCCTCTGATCAAAAAGGTCGGTACCGATTCAGCTTATCCATCTAATTATCGCCCCATCTCCCTGCTCCCATTCTTAGCCAAGGTCTTGGAGGCACATGTTGCTAAATCCATGTCCACCTTCATAGAAGAGTCTGGACACTTGGATCCCCACCAAGCAGGCTTCCGCCCAGGTCATTCAACTGAGATGGTTATCTTGGCAGTGCTGGATGAGCTCTGCAGGCAGGCTGACATTAGAACCCCTCAGGCCTTAGTTCTCTTAGATCTGTCAGCCGCGTTCGACACGGTGGACCATAAGATCTTGGTAGACCGTGTCGGACGGGCAGGCCTGCAGGGCAGGGCCTTGAGATGGGTTACCTCATTTCTGGCAGATCGCTCACAGGCGGTTCGCCTGGCTAACTTCACAGCTCCTGAGTTAAGCTCCACATGTGGGGTCCCCCAGTGTTCTTCCCTGTCCCCACATCTGTTTAACATCTACCTACTCCCCCTGATCAAAGCCTTAAAACAGAGGAAAGTAAAAACATTCAACTATGCAGATGATCTGCAGCTCTCCTTTACAATAGATAATTCTATCGAATCTATTACCAACTTTCAGGACACCATGGTGTTCATCCGTCATTGGATGGATTATAACCATTTGAAGCTAAACCCTGGAAAGACGGAGGTACTGCTGATAGGAGACAGCCGCATCTCCTGGGGCCCTCATTATTGGCCGGCCGAACTGGGGCCTTTCCCTAAACCCTCCTCCTCCGTCAAAAGCTATGAGGTGACTATTGATGGAGACCTGTCCCTTAACACCCAGGTGGGAGCAGTTGTTTCTAAATGTTTCTTCCAACTGCGTAAAATCCAGAAGATACATCACCTGCTCACCCAGGCAGCACTGATACAAGCTGTGATTGGCCTAGTCCTGTCGCATTTAGACTATGCAAATTCAATCTATTTAGGCCTTCCCTCTTTTCAAATCAAGAGACTCCAGCTTGTGCAGAACCAGGCGGCAAGACTGATATATCAACAACCTAAGTGGCAATCGGCCAGACCCCTGATAAAAAAGCTCCACTGGCTCCCACTTCTCCAACGTGCCACCTTCGAAACCGCCTGTCTCACATTTAAGTCCCTAAACTGTCACAGTCCTATGTTTATTAACAGCTTAATCGTGAGATACATTCCTTCCCGTGACCTCCGCTCTAAACATCAAAACTTTCTGGTCAGCACAAAGTATAAACGCAAACGGCACGGCGGAAGTCGTTTTGGCTACCTGGCGCCACAACTTTGGAACTCACTCCCATGGGAGATCCGCTCCTGTCCCCATCTGCTCCAATTCAGAAAGCAGCTTAAGACATGGCTGTTTATACAGGCACATGAGTAATTCACTCCCATTGCTATCATTTCAGAACAGGCTACTCAGTACAGTCTCAACAGCGCCATGAAACCTTGGTCAAAGTGCGCTTTATAAATTGGTTAAACATAAACATAATGACATGCAATAATATAGCAGCAATTCATAAATCTTATTTCAAAAACCTCTATAACATTTAAATGCAATAATTGAAAACTTATTTTAGCAGCAATAAATTTTAGCAGCACATTTTTATTTTTCACAGTTCCTAAAACTATCTTATCTATCTATCTTAACTAGTCCTAACCATCTATCTGCTACCAGAAAATTACTGATAGAGCGCACAAGTCGCCCGACTCTTAATTTTACCAGATTTCACGCACTTGGGCCCATGACGTGTTTATGACAGTATTTTTGTGAATCGGGCGATTTTACACGACACCATCAGTAATTCTATGTGTTTACTTTACCACTATTACCAGAATACCTGACTTACCACAGGTACCTATTTCCTGACGGATCAGGAGCTAGCAGTGGACAGAAGATAAGACTAACCACAATACTTTATACATTTTAATCATACCTTATATAATGACCACAGACACCTGAAGGGTTTTAAGGATTTTTATATATAGAAGTTTAAAATCAGAATGACATAAGAATGAGACTAATACAGATTAGAATATCAATAATCAGTATTATAACTATGGTATAACTGTGAATGAGGGCAAGCACCATTGAGTGCGAGTGGAAAAACTACAGGGTAAGGGTAACAAGGAACATACTACTTAATTCAGGCTTATACTAGTATAGGTGAGTTTATAACACATTAGTCCGTGAATTTTGCTAAAGTCCTACAAGTGATTCAACAGATCTTAGTCTAACTGCTAATTCAAGCCTAGATTCTAAACACATGTGAATTTAGGTCACACTAATTAAGTAAAACAGTTTCAATAAAGTCCTACAGGTAAAGGGAAAAATGGAACATACCTAATAAACAATAACATGAATATTTTGGAAAAGCAGAGGAAATAATACGGGCAAGAATGCTTTATTAAAGAGGAAAGGAAGAATATAGCTAGACGAAAACCCACAGATATATTTACCTAGGACGGGAATGAGGACTAACCCTGGCCATGGGTCAGTTTGGGAAAAGGCGAGGACAAGGACCCTCAAAGATTTAGGATGCCAGTAGGCGAGCAGGTTCAGCTCATGGACAGTCAGGACAGGATACCCCTCAGGATTTGGATCAGGACTGGGCTCACCAAAGGGCACGACCAACACCTGCAGCTTCGGATGCAACACCTGCGCTACTCCCTCTCTGCACGGAATCCGCCAATAACCCCGATTGGGTTCTCGAATCTCCCAGCAAAGTGCTTCGCCAACACTTAAGACTATTCCACCCCTTTGAGTTTGTGGAAATTACGGACAGAGTGCTCCGCAGCCCTCTGTATCAATTACCTATAGAGTTCGTAGGGTCGGTGACAGGTCTGCTACTCAGACAAGTCGGACAATTTCTCTAGCTAAACTAGGCTAGTTATACTAATTTCGGGTCATTAGACCACCCACAAATGTAGCAAGTGACAGGATCCCCAACATTGGATTGGTCAGGAGAGGTGGTTAGGTCATTGTCACCACCTAAAATTCTGGGTTCACATGATTAATATTTATATTTCAGTACCCACCCCTTACATTCCAGTTCCCATGCCCTAAGCAGCAAGGAATACAATAGGACACACAGTGAAGTATCAATTTGTTTCAAGTTCAGGTGCAGCTCGGCTCCTCTCGCTGGGTCATAGTTCAGTTTCTCATGAGCATCCCAGCTTCGGCAGCCAGCCGGCGGGGTTTTGCTTCTGCGCAGTTTGAATTCTCCCTCATCACATGATTGGGGTGTAATGGGTTTCAAAGATGGAGCGACTCCCCACTCCCAGGCCCACAGATACTCGGTACATGAAAAGTAAGCGAAAACAAATTAGAAACACAGAAAAAATGAATACACTGTACACCATGAATAGCTGCACTTCATCCCTTACTTTATAATATCTATAGCATTAGGATTTTAGGCAGAAAAAGACAGCTAGGCAAAGCAGCAGGAGCATGCGGAGTGCATGGTTAAAGACAAGCGGCCATTTCAGCTGTAATGCGCATGAGCGAAAAATCCCTCCAGAACTGCGAGTGCGTCACATCACATGGGTATGACCGACGCATGCGCAGACTGGGTTTCTGCGAAGCAGCCATTCTGTAGTATGCAAGCCTCATTACGATTAATAGACACATAGGCAAGCATCTCTGGTTCACCCGCGTGTAATGTAAAAGTGCAATATTAATGACAAACAGGTTGTTTAATGATATTACAAGTTAAACGAGGTTCTTGAATGTGAGCAAGGCGTTTTACGTGCGAATCCTTGCTCCATCAGTGGCAACTCCTAGGGGGTAAATACACAGATGGAGTTCGGATGTCGTTTGAACACCGGCTCCTGCAGGAGGCGGGAAGCCTGCAGGACAGTGGGGGAATTGGAGACTCTCCCACGGTCCCCAACGGTGACGGCCAAAATGAATTTTTTTAAAAGTCCATTTCCGTGGAATGGGGTCCCCGGGACCTTGAAGTGGCTTTAGGACGGGGGCTATGTGCCCTCCTCCATAAAATAAAAATATATAATTAGCCATGTCCCTTGTGATGGGGACCCCGGTGCCCGGAATTGGCCATGTGAGGGGGCCACGCGGCCCCCTTCCCATAAAAAAATGTAATACGGAAACTCCGCTTATTGTCATCGTACCATAAGCGTACCCTTCCGATCACGCGCTGAATGCTAATTGGCTGACAAGTGGTTGTCAACATTCGAAACTAGAAATTTTGTCCAGCCATTTTATGCCTCGGTAGAAGCGAGGCTGAAAAAGCGTGTGAAATGTGTGTTTAAAACATGAAAAGGGGAGTGTAAACACACCCTGATCCTGTAAGCCTGCTCAGGGGGTCCCACAAGAAGCCCCAGAGCCCCAGATTTTTTTTGGGGGGGGGTAAAATCGCGGGGTGCGCATATGATCCGCGCATTCTAGAGATATTCCGCGCCTCTTCAGTAATTTGCATTCTTTTAACTGTTTAGAGGAGATGCAGCAGTGCTGGATCCAGGATCCACCCCTGAGTAAGAAAAGGTAACAATAACACTATTTACCTGCTAAGTGAATTTCCTTTCATAGACTAACATTGACTGGTTTCACTTGCAAATTCTTCTAAGCGTGGAGTTTTGGAACTTTAAAATATTCACCTAAAGTCATCCGAACAACGAATTCCAATTTACTCACCTGTTATCAGGAGAGAACCCAGTGCTGCATCTTTTAGCCCAACACTGACCCTTAAAAGTAGTTCTAAGCATATTTACAAGTAACTTCTATTTCCTTCCACAGGAATCCCCTTCCTATAAAAAAAAAAGAATAAAGGTAGATTTGCGGGTCAGGCTCTAGGGGATCGGGTCCCCAGGGCCCAAAAAAAGTAAAAGGAAGGGGGGGCCACACAATGTAATGTAATTTAAAAAATAAAATATCTAAAAATAAAGTTTTAAAAAAATTAGTAAATCAGTATCAAAAAAAAAATATATGAATAAATATATTTAAAAATTGTCATTTACAAAACCTTTGAAATTCATTGAAAAAAACATAGGTTTCAGACATGTTATAGTTAGAAATTAGCATTTAAAAAATCTTTGAAATTCACTGAAAAAACCATAGGTTTGTATGATGAGGTGTATCAGTTTGTCACATGGATGATGTCAACAGTGATGTCATCAGTGATGTCATTTGAGATGTCATCAGTGATGTCATCAGTGATGTCACTGGCCATGTCATGAATGATGTAATATGTGACATCATCAGCAGTGGATTGCTGGCGCGTGAGTTATAGTTAGTACAACTAACTATAACGGGAATTTCAATGGTTTTGTACGAGTGAAATGTCCAACTAACTATAACACCCCTGAAACCTGTGTTTTTTTTTTCTGTGAATATATATATATATATTTTTGGACCTCATAACTTTTGTTTCACGGATGTGATTTGATGGGCTGCTCGTTGCCCATTTTCCAAGGCCACCCTGTGGGGTCGGGGGATCTTTTGATCGGAGGATGATGGTTGATGTGATATATGTATATATTTATATATATATATATATATAAGTATATATATATATATATATATATTACCTACTGGCGGTCCCCAGTAGGTAGTTATAGTTAGGACCTAGTTTCCATAGGAAATCCGCAACATTCTATATGGAATAACTTTGGCGCCGGTTGACGAATCTTCGCGAAATTCTCAAAGAAGATGGGGTGCTCCGCTCCTATCCTGAAAGTTTTGGGCTGATTTGTGAAGCGTGGGCCGAGAAAAAAGGGGGTCCCAAAACATGTTTTCCCCATGCAATTTTCCATATGGACCTTCAGACACGGCTACAGCCTGAACTGCTGAACGGAATTACACCAAATTTGGCAAAAAGGTAGAGTTTGGTTCGCAGGTTACGCTTTTTGTTAATGTAAATCCGTGCAGTAGTTCCTGAGAAAATCAAAAGTAAAATCATAATATATCTATAGACTAAGTACCGTACGCGTATGGTACGCGTACCCTCGCGAGCACAAGCTTTATGCTAATTGGCTGTCAACACTCCAAACCAGGAAGTGCTGGCAGCCATCTTGCCCAAGAAAACAGAAAAAGAAACACGGAAAACGCGAAAAGGGGGCAGGGTAGAAACACCCTGACCCCCTAGGCCTGCTTAGGGGGTCCCACAAGGACACCCAAGGCCCCAAAATATATATCTTTTTTTTTAAATCGCGGGATGCGCGTAGGGTACGCATACCCTGCCGATCCTAAAAGAAAATTAAGCGCGGCTCCCGCGCTTTAAGGTTAATTCGCCCCAGGGGGGCTAAATTCCGGGGGCTTTATACAAATAAAGTGTGGGGGGCCCAATCCCCCCCACACTGCACCGGGGACCGCCACCCCCGGGGTAAAGTATGTTTTATAGTGGGGCAAACGACCCCCCCACAGCCCAGGGGACCGCCACCCCCATGGCTTCATTGTATAATGATGGGGGCCCTCTAAGGCCCCTGAGCCCCAGGGACCGCAACCCCCCAGGGCTTCTTTAAAAAAAAAAAAACCTGTTTGGGGCATTCTAATATTCAAAATAGGGGGTCCGTGACGGACCCCTCAACCCCGGTAACCATCAACCCCCGGGGATTTTACCTGTTTGGAGGGGGGCACGCGCGGCCCGCGTGACCCCTTCCTGGAGCCTTGTGGTGGCCCTGGGGACCGCCAACCCCCAGGGCCAGCTCCTGCAGTGTCTCGGGGTGACTACCCCTGGGACACTGCTGTCTGCAATGGTAGGGCAGGATCCTCGCGACTCCCGCCCTACCATAGCAAACTGCTTTGGTTTTTCTTTTAAAAACAAAAGCTGATTGCTTTTCTGCATGGGGAGCAGCATGTTAGCTGCCCCCCATGCAGAAAAGCAATGCCGGCTCCCATCCCAAAATAATTAAAATTATTATTTTTATTTTTTAAAAGGAGGCAGGCCGGCCCCGGGGGATGCGGTCCCCTGGGCCTTAAGTGGCCTGAGGAGGAGGGCTATGCAGCCCCCTCCTTGAAAATTTGAAAAAAATGTGGCTATGCCCCAGGGGATGGGGTCCCCAGGGCCTGGATTAGCCATGGGAGGGGGACACGAGGCCCCCTTCCCCTTAAAGAAATAAAAAAATAACAAATAGGCTCCCCAGGGCCCAAAAAAAAGAAAAAGAAGAGGGGATACACAGCCCCCCTTCTTAAAAAAACAATTAAAAAAAACTGGATCGGGTAGGAGGCCACGCCCCCTCCCTGCACCACTCTGCAAACGCGCCCCGACGTATTTGCAGAGGGGGAAGTAATTCCCTTGAATACTGGGGGTCCCTGGGGGCCAAGTAGCCGACTAGAAACCTCCAGTATGCGCCAGGGGGCTACGTTGCAGAGAGGTGTAATGAGGCCATGCCCCTTTTTACACTTCTCTGCAACGCAGCCCCCTGGCGCATACTGGAGGTTCCTGGTGGGCTAGTTGGCCCCCAGTGATCCCCAGTATTCAAGGAGATGTAGTTCCCACTCTGGAAACGCGCCAGGGGGCTGCATTTCAGAGAGGTGTAATGAGGCCACGCCCCTTTTTACACCTCTCTGCAACGCAGCCCTCTGGCGCATACTGGAGATTCCTGGTGGGCTAGTTGCCCCCTAGGTACCCCCAGTATTCAAGGGGATTTAGTTCCTCCACTGGAAACGTGCCAGGGGGCTGCGTTGCAGAGAGGTGTAATGAGGCCACGCCCCTTTTTACACCCCTCTGCAACGCAGCCCCCTGGCGCAAACTGGAGGTTCCTGGTGGGCTAGTTGGCCCGCAGGGACCCTCAGTATTCAAGGGGATTTAGTTCCTCCTCTGGAAACGCGCCAGGGGGCTGCGTTGCAGAGAGGTGTAATGAGGCCACGCCCCTTTTACACCTCTCTGCAACGCAGCCCCCTGGCGCAAACTGGAGGTTCCTGGTGGGCTAGTTGGCCCCTAGGGACTCCCAGTATGCAAGGGGGCTTAATCCCCCAACTTGGAACGTGCTACGGGGCGCGTTTGCACAGTGGTGAAGGTAGGGGGCGGGGCTTGAGGTGATATGTGTGCAAACATGCCCTGAGGCGCATTTTAAATTGGGGAATTAAATTCTCTTCAATCCAGAGGTTCCCTTGGGGCCAACTAGCCCAACAGGTAACTCCAGTAAGCACCACAGAGCTGCATTGCAGAATGTTGTAAAAAGGGGCCATGGCCTCTGAACACCTCTCTGCAAATCAGCTCCCTGTCGCATACTGGAGGTACCTGGTGGGCTAGTTGGCCCATAGGGGACCTCAGGATTGAAGAGGAATTAATTCCTCAACTTAAAACGTGCCACAGGGCATGTTTGCACACATGTCGGCTCAGGCCCGCCCCCTTCCTTCACTATTTAGCAAAATATTCCTCTAAAATCAGCCGAACTACTAATTCCGATTTACTAACCTGTTATCACGAGAGACGTCAGTGATGCATCTTTGAGCCCAGTACCTACCCTGAAAAGTAAATCGTAGCGTACTTACCAGTACCTTGTATTTCCTTCCATAGGAATCTTTTGTGTGGTTTTCACCAGAAAAGTTTCTTAGTGTCTATTTTTGAAACGTACAAATATTCCTCTAAATTCAGCCGAACTAAGAATTCCGATTTACTCACCTGTTATCAGGAGAGACCTCAGTGCTGCATCTTTTAGCCCACTACTGATCCTGAAAAGTAACTCTAACCATACTTATAGTAACTTGAATTTCCCTCCATAGGATATCATTGCCTGCTACATGAAATATATATAAATTAACACCTTGGCTGCTAGGTGTTTTCCCCCCCCTGTGCTGGAAACTGCACTTAGGCTGCATTCATGACGAGCTCAGCTCGTCATCAGCACAGCTCAACTGTGCATCATGACGAGCTGAGCTCATCATCAGCATCGAAAGGGTTAAAAAATATATAAAATAAATAAAAAATATATTACAATTTCAATATTTTTTTAAACATTTTTTTTCAATTTAAAAATAAAAATATGTAATGTAATTAAAAAAATAAAATATCTAAAAATAAATACTTTAAAACAATGTAGTAAATCAGTATAAAAAAATTATAACAGTTAATACATTTAAAAATTATCATTTACAAAACCTTTGAAATTCACTAAAAAACCATAGGTTTCAGCCACGTTATAGTTAGGAATTAGCATTTAAAAAAACCTTAGAAATTCACTGAAAAAATCATAGGTTTCAGCCACGTTATAGTTAGGAATTAGCATTTAAAAAAACCTTAGAAATTCACTGAAAAAACCATAGGTTTCACACGTTATAGTTAGCTGGACATTTCACACATACAAAACCATTCAAATGGTGATGTCGTCAGTGATGTCATTTGAGATGTCATCAGTGATGTCATGAGTAACAGTGAGCGCAAAATCCGTTCCGCTCGCGGATTTTGCAAATTTTCGGTGAATTCGCGATCCGCGAACTCCCGCGAATTTACCGCGAATTCGCAAATCCGCGAGCGGCGGATTCCGGGGGCAAAAGTTGAAGCCTGGCTGGCCTGTCAACTTGTAACTATTTTACGATGGCGCCGGCAAGCTGCCAGCGCCATCCTAAAATAGTTACTAAGTTAGCTTAAACAGGAAGCTCTAATAAATAAAATAAAGCAGGTGCTCGCACCTGCTTTATTTTATCTATTAGAGCTTCCTGTTGAAGCTAATTTAGTAAGTATTTTAGGATGGCGCTGGCAGCTTGCCGGCGCCATCGTAAAATATTTACAACATGCCCTTCCTGTGAGTGACTCATTCATCAGCCCAAAACAATCGTGAGCGTCGTCGAGGCAGGTGTGCCCTCTTCCCAAATCTACCGTGGAAAATCAGCTGTGATGCTGGATAGAGGCTTTTGCATCCTTGACTTTCACGAGCGCAATACCCGTGCTGTTCCTGTGACCAGGAGCTTCTTTCTCTTCATCTGCTGAACTGATCTTTCTCTGACCTTTTATACACACAAGAAGCATGTGTGAACTCGCATGGAAGCCCTGCCCGTT
The DNA here is from genome assembly GCF_964263255.1 of Lissotriton vulgaris. Taxonomy (NCBI): domain Eukaryota; kingdom Metazoa; phylum Chordata; class Amphibia; order Caudata; family Salamandridae; genus Lissotriton; species Lissotriton vulgaris. The sequence continues at coordinate 1,019,682,306 of NC_141689.1, read as the reverse complement.
TGGCCCCGCCCACACACTCGCGGTTTGCACCGTCTTCCCGCCATTCACCCACTATGATGGACAGCTCACTCAAGGGACCCCTGCGCCCTTCGGGGCGCCTGACTTTGGGCTTGGAAGCCCCCCCACACACTCGCAGTGTGCACCGTCTTCCCACCATTGACCCACTATGATGGACAGCTCACCCAAGGGAACCCTGCGCCCCTCGGGGCGATTGCATAGTAACACACACATGGCCGCTGAAAGCCGTGGAAAATCAGCTGTGATGCTGGATAGAGGCTTTTGCATCCTTGACTTTCACGAGCGCAATACCTGTGGTGTTCCTGTGACCAGGAGCTTCTTTCTCTTCATCTGCTGAACTGATCTTTCTCTGACCTTTTATACACACAAGAAGCATGTGTGAACTCGCATGGAAGCCCTGCCCGTTTGGCCCCGCCCACACACTCGCGGTTTGCACCGTCTTCCCGCCATTCACCCACTATGATGGACAGCTCACTCAAGGGACCCCTGCGCCCTTCGGGGCGCCTGACTTTGGGCTTGGAAGCCCCCCCCACACACTCGCAGTGTGCACCGTCTTCCCACCATTGACCCACTATGATGGACAGCTCACCCAAGGGAACCCTGCGCCCCTCGGGGCGATTGCATAGTAACACACACATGGCCGCTGAAACTAGTAAGCTGAAATGATTCAGCAGGGCAAATCCGCGGATCCGCAAATCCGCAAATCCACCGATTTTGCGGATCTACGATCCGCAAATCCGCAAAATCCGCGGATTGTGGATCCGCAAAATCCGCCCATACCTAGTCATGAGTGATGTCACTGACCATGTCATGAGTGATGTAATATGTTACGTCATCAGCAGGGCATTGCGGGCGCGCGAGTTATATTTAGCTGAACTAACTATAACGTGAGAATTTCAATGGTTTTGTATATACCATATATATGGAAGGAATCCTGACCGCTATCAACGCGGACACAGCAGGCGCAGACCACCTCTCCCATTAAGTTACTTCAAAAAGAGATTTTAAAAAGCCGCCATCACACCGTTAGTTGTGTTTGCAGTGAGGATTTTATTTGCAGCATTGACAGAGCAAGTGCTCTCCTTGACGCGTTTCGCTCCGCGGGCGGAGCTTGATCACGACACATATGTATGTATATATATATATATATGTATGTATATATATGTATATATGTATGTATATATATGTATGTATATATATATGTATATATGTATGTATATATATATATATATATGTATGTATGTATATATATATTCACTGAAAAAAACATGAGTTTCAGGGACGTTATAGTTAGAAATTAATTCTAACTATAACGTCATGTGATCAAGGTCCGAGAGGGACCGAAACGCGTCATGGCGGTGGTGTTGGGCGAGTAACTGCAATAAAGAAACATTCAGCACGATTTTGGGTCTGCATCGTCTCTTGGGATTCGATTCCTGTGAGCTAGAGGCAAAATCAGGAGGGATGTATGTATATATATGTATGTATATATATATGTATATATGTATGTATATATATATATATATGTATGTATGTATATATATATTCACTGAAAAAAACATGAGTTTCAGGGACGTTATAGTTAGAAATTAGCATTTAAATAACCTTTGATGTAATCAGTGATGTCACTGACCATGTCATGAATGATGTAATATGTGATGTCATCAATAGTGCATTGCTGGGGCGCGAGTTATAGTTAGCTCAACTAACTATAACCGCCGAATGTCTCTGGTTTTGGACGAGTGAAATGTCCAACTAAATATAACGTCCCTGAAACCTGTGTTTTTTGTGTGAATTTCTAAGGTTTTTAAATTCTAATTTCTCACTATAATGTCCCTGAAACCAATGTTTTTTTCAGTGAATTTCAAAGGAATTTTAAATGATAATTTCTAACTATAACTTCCCTGAAACCTATGCTTTTTCAGTGAATTTTAAAGGTTTTTTAAATGATGATTTCTAACTATAACGTCCCTGAAACCTATGGTTTTTTCAGTGAATTTCGAAGGTTTTTTAAATGCTACTTTCTAACTATGCCTACAGAGGTAGGACATGTGTAGAAAGAGGAAGAAAGCGTAGAAAGAAGCAAGAGAAATGCAGAAAGAGGAAACAGAATTTCAGAAAGACGAAGAAATGTGCAGCAAGAAGCAAGATATATGCAGAATGAACCAACAGTGGTGCAGAAAGAAGCCTTGTTGCAAAGTCATCCTGTGCCCCTAACTTTTTGCTGACTTGTAGTGGTGATAACTGACTCTGACTAACCAGGCCCAGAGCCGGTGTTATTCTGAAAGACACTTAGAATACAGTGAAAACTCCTACATACACTAGGGTACAGTATGGGTTGGGATACCCCTGTGATTGGCATGACTTCCCCTGTAAGGCCCACTACATAATAGGGCAGGGGGATTAAAACTAGCATATAAAGGGGCATGGCAGTTTAGAGTCCAGCAGCCCTTTCCGGCCAGCCCTTGCATGTGTGCACTGCTGAGCCTGAGGTCAGCTTAAAAGTAGCCATGTGTGTGCAGAAAGAGACACGAGAAATGCAGAAAGAAGCAACAGAGGTGCCGAAAGAGGCAAGAGAGGTGCAGAAAAAAGCAAGTGAAGTGCAGAAAAATGCAACAGAGGTGCTGAAAGACACAAGAGAGGTACAGAAACATGCAAGAGAAGTTCAAAAAGAAGTAAGAGAATTGCTGAACAAAGCAACAGAGGTGTAGAAAGAAGCAAGATAAGTGTAGAAATCGATGAGTGAGTTGCAGAAAGAAGCAAGAGCAGTGCAGAAAGAACCAGCAGATGTGCAAAAAGAGGCAAGAGGGCTGTAGAAAAAGGTAGGAGATATGCACAAAGAGGCAAATGATGTACAGAAAGAGGCAGGAGGGGTGCAGAAAGAAGGAAGATAAGTGCAGAAAGAGGCAAGAGAATTGCTGAAAGAAGCAACAGAGGTGTAGAAAGACGCTAGAGAAGTGCAGAAAGAGGCAAGTGAGTTACAGAAAGAAGCAAGAGCAGTGCAGAAAGAACCAACAGAGGTGCCAAAATAGGCAAGAGGGATGCAGAAAAAGGTAAGAGGGGTGCACAAAGAGTCAAGAGAGGTACAGAAAGAGGCAGGAGGGGTGCAGAAAAAAGGAAGAGAAGTGCAGAAAGCGGCAGGAGAATTGCTGAAAGAAAAAACAGGTGTAGAAAGAAGCAAAGGAAGTACAGAAAGAGGCAAGTGAGATGTAGAAAGAAGCAAGAACAGTGCAAAAAAGAACCAACAAAGGTGCTGAAAGAGGCGCGAACGGTGCATAAATAGCAAGAGAAGGGCAGAAAGAGGCAACAAAGGTACAGAAACAGGCAGGAAAGGTACAGAAAGAGGGAACAGTGGTGCAGAAAGAGGCAAGAGAGGTGCAGAAAGAAAAAAGAGGGGTACAGAATGAAGCAAGAGATCTGCAGATAAAAGCAACAGAGGTTTAGAAAGAGGCAAGTGAGGTGCAGAAAGGGGCAAGAGAGGTCCATAAATAGGCAAGTGAGATGCAGAAAGGGGCAATAGAGGTGCATAAAGAGGCAATAGAAGTACAGAAAGAAGCAAAAGATGTGCAGAAAGAGGCAAAAGTGGTGCAGAAAGAGGCAAGAAAGGTGCAGAAAGAGGGAACAGGGGTACAGAAAGAGGCAAGAGAGGTGCAGAAAGAGAAAAGAGGGGTACAGAAAGAGGCAAGAGATCTGCAGAAAAAAGCAACAGAGATGCTGGAACAGGCAAGTGAAGTGCAGAAAGAGGCAAGAGATCTGCAGAAAAAAGCAACAGAGGTGCTGAAAGAGGCAAGGCAGCTGCAGAAAGAAGCAAGGGGATACAGAAAGAGGAAATAGAAGTGCAGAAAGAAGCAACAGAGGTACCGAAAGAGGCAAGAGGGGTGAAGAAAGAGGAGAGAGAAGTGCAGAAAGAAGCAAAAGAGGTGTTCAAAGAGGCAAGTGGGATGCAGAAAGAGGCAAGAGCAGTGCAGAGGCAAGAGCAGTGTAGAAAGAAGCAGAAGAGGTGAAGAAGGAGGCACGAGGGATGCAGAAAGAAGGAAAAAAAGTGCAGCTAGAAGCAGCGGAGGTGCTGAAAGAGGCATGAAGGGTGCAGAAAGAGGCAAGAGAAGTGCAGAATAAGCAACAATGGTAAAAAAAGAGGCAAGAGTGGTGCAGAAAGAGGGAAGAGAGGTGTTGAAAGAGGCAAAAGAGTTGCACAAAGAGGGAAGCCGGGTGCAGAAAGAAGTAAGAGGGTTACAGAAAGGGGAAAGAGAATTGCTGAAAGAGGCAACAGAGGCGTAGAAAGAAGCAAGAAATGTGCAGAAAGAGGCAAGTTAGATGCAGAAACAGGCAAGAAAGGTACAGAAAGAGGGAAGACGAGTGCAGAAAGAGACAACAAGGGTGCAGAAAGAAGCAAGACAGGTGCAGAAAGAAGCATGGAAAGCTCAGAATGAAGCAACACTGGTGAAGAAAGAGGCAAGAGAAGTACAGAAAGAAGCAACAGAGGTGCAGAAGGTGGCACGAGGGATGCAGAAAGAACTAAGAAAAGTGCAGCTAGAAGCAACTGAGGTGCTGAAAGAGGCATGAAGGATGCAGAAAGAGGGAAGAGAAGTGCAGAATAAGCAACAATGGTACAAAAAGAGGCAAGAGTGGTGCAGAAAGAGGGAAGCGAGGTGTCAAAAGAGGCAAGAGAGTTGCACAAAGAGGGAAGACGGGTGCAGAAAGAGGTAAGAGGGTTACAGAAAGAGGAAAGAGAATTGCTGAAAGAGGCAACAGAGGTGTAGAAAGAAGCAAGTAATGTGCAGAACTCTGCAAACACGCTCCCTGGTGTGCTCTTGGATGGGGATTGAAGTCCCCTTCACTGCTGGGGTCCTTACGGGCCAACTAGCTTACCTCTTACCTCCAGTAAGCCCTTCACAGTAGGATTGCTGAGAGGTGGTCAAAAGCCACGCCCCCTTTCATCACCACTCTGAAAACACTCCTCCTGGCGCGCTCTTGGTTGGGGGATGAAGTCCCCTTTCCTCATTAGGATCCCTGGGGGCCAACTAGCCCTCCTGTTACCTCCAGTAAGCCCCATACAGCTGGTTTGCTGAGAGTGCTCAAAGGTCATGCCCCCTTTATATACCACTCTGCAAATGTGGCTTATGGCACACTGCTGCTCGGGGGATGAAGTCCACTTGGGTCCTCAGGTCCTCAGGTCCTCAGGACACAAGAGGACCATATCGCCCCACAAGCAGTGCGCCAAGAGGTGCGTTTGCAGAGTGGTGTAAAAAGAGGCGTGGCCTCAGACTACCTCTAAGCAATACTTGGAGGTACCAGGTGGGCTCGTTGGCCCCCAGGGACCCTCAGGAATGAAGGGGACTTAATCCCTCAACGCTAAATGCACATGTAGGGGATGGGGCCTCCCTCAACACTGGCATTTCATTTTCTTTTTGGAAGGGGGACTGTGTGCCCCCCTTCCCTTAATTATTTTTGGGCCCTGGGGACCCCAATCTCCCAGGGCCTCAGCATATTATCTTTTTTCTTTTTTTAAACAGAAAAGGGGCTGCGTGGCCCCCCTTCCCTGGGCCTATTCTGACCCCGGGGACCCCAACCCCTGGGGCATGGCCAGCCTGGTGCTTTTTGGGGGCAGGGGCCATGCCTCCTGAGGCCACTTCTGGCCCCGGGGACCCCATCCCCTGGGCCTGACCTCCTCTTTGTAGGTCGAGCCTAGCACAGCGTGCATGCGCTGCTCTATGGGGAGGCTTCTTGTAAGCACTCCCAACTTCCTACAGACTTCTCCATGTGATGGTGTTCGCACCCTCTCATTTTGGCCATTGCGTGTGGCTTTCAAAAAGGAAAGCACGCAAAAGGTCAAAGGCTGGGGTATGTCCCGCCTTTTCTGTAAACATTCACTTCCATGGCCTAAGGGCCACAGGAACAAGCAGAGGCGCGCAGTGTGCCAGCTGCATTGCAGTTTCAGGTTACTAATTAACCCAGCACACGGGGTGGGCACGCCAGAGTTAGGATCATGATGAAACGCACGTCCCAGAGGAGGTAAATTTCCATTATCCACCCACCCCCCCTAATCTGCACAGTGGGGGTCCCTCAGCAGAGTGGAACAGCCCCAAGCATGAGTTTGGCCAGGGCTGAGGCCCACAATGCACATATCTGAACTTGCACTTGCCTGCCTACCGGAAGACGTGGAAGACAACATAATGGGGCGGAAAAGGGCCCAGGACAATCAGACCAAATTGACATATACACTGTCATGCTGGGTTGTGACTGTGGAGCTGAGGGGGCCGATCCGCAACCAGATAGAGAAGAGCAGGGGCCGGTTCCATCCCTGAAAGACATTATGAAGGTGATAACAGGCCTCAGAAATATCCTGGAACTGAAACTAGACTCTGTTACGGAAGAGGTAAACTTACTCCGGGCCGACCAACGGAAACTGGGTGGGAAAACGGCGAAGGCGGAAGCAAACATTGGGAACCTACATTCAAGATTAAACACCTCGAAGAACAGGTCACAAGCCTTACAAAACAGCTCACGGATATCATGGCCCGGCTGGAGGACCAGAAGGGCAGTGCCTGACGCAACAATATTCAAGTTGTGGGGGTGCCGAGGGACTGTCTATGGATCTTTTTCTGGAACATATGATTATTCACCCTCAAACCAACGTATCTCTCGAAATTCTTCTCAGTAGAGCGAGTGCATCGTGCGCTGCGCCCAGGAGCACCCCCACGTCCGATAGTGGCCCGGATCCTCAATTAGAGGGACAGAGATACCATCCTACAAGCTGCCCGATCAAAAGGAGACATTCACTTTGAAAATGCCACAATCCGATTTTTCCTAGACTTCACACTACAAGTACAGCACCAATGGAGTGCCTTCGACTCTGTAAAAAGGACCCTCAGGGAACTAAACCAAAAATATATGATGTTATTCCCGGAAAAACTCAAAGTACTGGCAGATGGGAAATCACACTTCTTCACATCTCCTGAAACTACGTGGGATTGGCTGGAGGGCTGGACAACTGCTGGTCACGAAAGAACCCAACACGATCACCTCTCCAACATGACCACCTGATGAACGACCAAGGCCTGTATTCCCAGCCGGGCAATACTAACCACTGTGATACAGATAAGTGACACTTGGCTCCAGGGGTCATTCAAAAGAGTTCCAGATCAGTGAGCCATGGGACTGTGGGGCTGTGTCAGGATAGGGGAAGGCCACTGCTCTCAGCAATTTGGCACCTAAGCCCTCAAGAAGTGCTTGAAGAGCTGTCTGTGGCATGTATTTTATCTTCATACAGACCCCATCAGGTGTTTCCACGCATAGAACTGGGGACACTAGTATATCCATACTGAGCTCCGTTAGCTCTAAGGCAGTCGGTACTCGCTGCTTCCTGCACTGTTTCATCATAATGAAGTTATTAATTGGGCGACAGGCACTCTGCATGTTGGGGTGGTGGGGGGTTTGTAACTCACCTAGCAGGGATGCAGGGAGGGGGGAGTTCAGGAGTATTTGTTGTATTGTTGTTTTTCTGTATTGGATGCTCATGATTACACTATGCAACATAGAGCGCATAGGTAGACAAGGGTTAACAAGAATAGAGACAGGGCTACAAAACGCACATGGGCATGCCTGACATGGTAAAGGGAGCAGCCAAAATCTGCATATGGTCATGGAACGTAAATGGTCTTGGTGACAAGATCAAGCGTACAGACGTGGTGCTGCTTCAGTAAACACACTTAAAAGGTAGCCAATATAGAGCTTTAGATCATTTCGGCTATAGGCTGGCAGCCCACTCGGGTTACTCTGGATGTGGTAGGGGGTGGGCATTCTAGTGCGCAGCTCTCTGGCCCTAACAGTTCACAAGGTTGTGCATGAAGAGGCAGGTTGCGGGGTGGCCCTGGTGGGCGACTGGGAAAGCAGATCACTGACTTTTTGTTCCGCGTACGTACCACCCAGGTTACACTCGGTCCTACTCCAGAAATTAAGCACCCTATTGCTGGGGCTGCCTACAGAAGTTCTCCTGTTGGGGATAGATGCCAATGCAATAATAGATCAGGAGTTGGATAGGCAGAGCACCACAGGGGCACACGGGGGGGGGGTTCCCAGATTTCCTCACAGCGATGGGATTGGTGGACATATGGAAGGACCATAACTCACAATCAAAACAATTCACATACTATTCGGTCTGCCATGGATCTTTCTCGAGAATAGACTACATGCTCAAGCAACAAGACCAAATGGGTAATTTTAAGAGTCCAACACACTTGCCTAGGGGTATCTCGGACCATTCCCCCCTATGTGTCACTTACATGGGACCAGAGGGCAACAAAATTGGGTTAACCAGGATTGACATCTGTCACTTCTGCGACCCTAAGATGAAGGAAAAGCTTGAGGAGGAAGTAGAAATGCATTATAAAGAAAAGGACGGGACTGTGGATTCTTGTGTGGTGCTTTGGGAAGCATTTAAGACAGTGCTGAGAGGGCAGGCGCAGGCGCTAGTCAGGGAGAAGAAAAGGGAAGATGCCTCCCAAATCCATCTCATAAAGCAAGAAATAACGGTAATGGAACAGGAGGTGATAGAGGGTGGAAGCTCAATTCTCTGGCACAGACTAGCTCTGCGACAGCACGAGCTGCGCACGCTGGCTTGAAATAAAGCACAGGCGCATGCACTAGCCACTCAACGTAGAATCTACGATGTGGGCGATGAAGCCTAAAATCTATTAGCTTGGCTTGACAAACGGGACAGGGAAAGATCATGGGTTGCAGAAATCAGGGATGGGGGAGGCATTATTCACAGAACGAATGCCCAAATCGCAGAGGCATTTGTGTCCTACTATGAAACTTTATATGCCCCACGAGTCAGAGATCAGAACAGGACTGCGTGGAATTCTTAGCTGACTTTTCACTTCCAATGCTCATGGATTAAATGTATGACATCCTTGAGGCCGACCTGACTGTGGAAGAGTTAGCCGAGGCGTTGGGATCCTTGAGATCGGAAAAGTCAGTGGGTCCTAATGGCCTCCCTGTTGAGCTATTTAAAGGCATGGCCTCTAAAATCACTCGCCCATTGCTGGACATGTTTGAGGAGAGGATGGGGATCGGGGCATATTACCGTCAGATCAACAAATGGCCACTATAGTAGTATTGCACAATGCAGGAAAACCACCCAAGACATATAGTTCGTACAGGCCAATCTCCCTACTGAACTTCGAAGCTAATACATTAGCAAAAGCCTTAGCAAATATGCTAACAGTGGCCCTGAAGATTATTATTCATATAGACCAAACAGGCTTCATGCCCCGTAGGAATACTCTCTACAACCTACGACGACTCTAAAGGGCCCTACACATGACTGGCTCCCCTTCGTCTCCTCAATCGGAATTGATGGCGCTGGACATCTCAATGGCTTTCGACAGTATAGAATGGGCCTATTTATTTGCAGTGCTGGCCAAAATGGGCTTTGGCCCTAAATTCTGCAGCTGGTTGAAACTCCTATATCAAAACCCCTGGCACAGGCGAGGGTCAATGGGGTGCTATTGTGCCGGTTCTCGCTTGGGAGGGGAACCAGGCAGGGCTGTCCCTTGTCACCGCTATTATTTGCAGTGGCACTTGATTCACTGGCACACTGGATTAGGAGGGACCAAGTGATCTGGGGCATTCAGGCACCGGGAGGTTGGGAAGAACGTATTTTCCTATATGCCGACGGTATTCTCCTACACCTATCGAGACCCTACTTCTCCAAAGCTCGGGTACTCCATCTCTTTGAGCTATCTGGCATTCTCAGGCTTCACTATAAATTGGACTAAATCGATTGTTATGCCCCTAGCGGGACCTCCCCAGAGATTACCGACAGACCCAGTGGTACAGGGTGGCTTTAAAAACCTGGGCAAGTCAGGGGAGTGGGCGATACTAGTGTTTGAAGATACTGGATGGTCACATAGACTGCCCAGATGATGCAGTCCTACCTGTGTGATAACCTACCTGATTATGTCTCATTACTAATGATGTACTGACCCTGGGCTACTGTATTCCTGTTTATACATCTTGAACATTTGTAGCATGCACTCATCTTGTTGTAACTGTAATTTCATAAGCTTGTTAAATAAAAAGATTTATAAAAAATAAAAATAAACGGTTTCTGATCCCTTTTCAGTGTAGAAATCACTCAAACACACAAAGAAATTGTTGCGGGTGAAGGACAGACGATTGTCCATGCCAAAAACTTTTTTTCCCCAAGGAGAAAAAATAAAATCAAAGTACAATTGTACTAATGCAAAGACCTTTTCACATGGGTACTTTTAATTTAAGTACAATTAAACATATTTTCTCAATCGAGAAAATAAGAGAACATCATTAAGTTCAAATGTGCTGATACTGACACAGTGCAAAACCCAGGTGGAAGGAAAGTGAGTGCTATATAATAATGAGTGGTAGGATATTTCCATATTTAGCACAATAACATTGCAAATAAATAGCATACAAAAATTGGAGTACCATTCAAGAAATTGATTTTCTTGCCCATAAAAACATCATCAACAAAAGCACAGCATCCTCTCAACTATGGGAGTCTGTCCCTTCAGACAGGAATCAAATCATTAATAGCCTCTACTTGGCTGAACATTATCACCTCGTCTTTATCCCTAGAAACTGTCCCTGACTAGCTCAAAGTTGGTCATGTCACTCCATTACTAAAAACACAGGGCTCTCACCCCCTAATACTTAAACAAAATACTCCGCCTCTTAGCCAAATTGTTAGAATGCTGTGTTGAAACACTACTAGTTGAGCTCCAGTGAGGCCTCCAAACTTGGTGCAACATAGAAACAGCCACTCTGAAGATAATCAATGTCATACTCCAAATAATGGACTAAGGGGGATCTTGTCTCTTCATCCTCCTAGATATTTCAGATGATTTTAAGACTGCAAATCATGATTTCCTTCTGTCTATCTGCAAAGAAAGGGGGGCATTAATGGAGTAGTACTCAAATGGCTCAAGTCTTTCTAGGAAAACCAGGCCCCACAATCAAGAGTAGCAACTGCTTCTCTGACAATTTATCCCTGTGTCAAGACTCCCCCAAGATTTAATATTATCTCCCACCCTTTACAACATCTATGAACTCCACTAATATAGACCCATATGAAATAGTGAACCTGTGTGCAAAGATTTACAAAATGTTATGAGATTGGGACCCCAAAGAAGACTTAAGTCTACATTTATCATACATTTATGCTTACTTTTTAGCACTCACAATTTCAGAGTTAGACTCAGAAATGTACTCTTTTCATGGCTTTGCAGCTTTATGCCCTTTGCCTCTTCCCCTTGGATTACTAGTTTTAAGCCTCCTAACCTAAACTGGTTTTGGGCACAGATTTGCTGTGTATTTTGAACTTCTACGTAAAGTAGACTTGGGTCCTGATTCCACGTTTCATAGTACTGTGACCACAGCAACATCTCTGAACTAAAACAACTCACAGACCTTTGCTTAAAAGTTAAGAATGAAATGCATAACTTTTTCTCAAATAATTTCAACTACTAAAAACTTGAAACTAAAAAAAAGATTCTATATTTTAAATACAGCTGTGCAAACCATTTAAAATAGTTGCAACAATTGTGTATGAGTTTTTAAATCTTAAATCTGTATGTTAAAATGATATGGAATTACGTTATAATGAATTAATAGACATACTTAACTCGATTTTAAATTTCATTATTAAACTTTACGATTTATTTTAAAAGTTGGACTTTTTGTTTAAGAATATAATTCATGTATTTAAAATGTAAACAAGTGGTATACACCCCTGAATCAATTCTGCTGCTGCTCCCCTTATGAGCATAATTCCATGCAGACTGGCTCTTGTTTCAAACCACTGACAATAATTGATGTCATTGTGGTTTTCCAACATTTTCCGTCTGCTCTCAAAAGCTAGAAGGTATTTTATGGCCAAGACCATGTACTGGCCACTATATCGTCTTAGATAACAGATACAAGGAGCAAACCCTAAGAAGGGTAAATAACTTGGAGAAACTTGTAACATAGCAATGCCCAGAATAGTTCTCATAGACTAGACCCTTTAGCATCTTGTGGTTCTTCCCCGAATTTGACCAACAAGCGTGCAGGTTACTTATTTTTTATTACTTACTTCAATAAAATGCCTGAGAATGTGCTCCATTGTCTCACTTAAGCATTCACAAAGGCTGTTGATATGAGGGTCTTGGGTCCTGCTGGGTGGTTATACATCCTGCAGTTCTGCCAAAAGTTATTCATAACAAAAACCTGTGAACTGTTTTCCTAGATCTCTGTTGAAAGACTGACAGTATCAAATGTATGTATCAGTGCAGCAAATCCAGATGTTGGGATGATGGAAGTTAATATGGTGTGAAATTAATGTGGCCTCTGATTAGTGTATTACTTACTTATATAATATAAATATAACATATTCTGATTATAATTATCTCAGATCCATACTAACTTGGTTGAAGAGGAACAGACTATGAATGGATAAGGGAAAAGGAGAGGTATGGATTTTCAGCAAAGTCAAGTAAGGTATCAAATCAATTCTGACATTAAAACAGACCTATTGCCCATCTCGGATTTAAGGACACTATTACATTTGAGCAGCTTTTAGAAAGTTGCCACTCTGACCTGCAGCTAGTCCAGTGGCCTCACAAAGGCACTGACACATAGATGGGTTTCTGACTGCCTAGGGAGACGTGTTAATGACTCCCATGCCTAGGAACGAAGGCAGTTTCCTCAGAGCGTAGTGTCACCTCTTCTCCCAGGATGGCCACTCAGGGTGTTAGCCCAAAAGATAGACTTCAAAGGTGAAGCCACCATTGAAAGGCCACTTGTAACGACATCCCGGAGCAGGATGCCTCTTGTTCCAGCAGACAAGTAGGAGACAGAGCTAAGGAGGGAAACCTGTGTCCAAACCGTTTTTCCCATGGGCGTGTAGCCCACTGGTAAGCTACACCTCTAGAGTGCGCTACCCTGCTCCAGATAACTGAGGAAGGGTCATGCCATCTTGAAGGGGGCAAGAATGGGGCACTCTGGATAGCCAGATGCCACACATCACAGTAACTTCGTCACTAGAGAGGAAGGGAGCCAGAAGCCTATTGGCTAGTGACTGTGTGGACCCCTCTGGAAGCTTTCCTGGGATAAGTAGGGCATCCCTGGCATCATGCCACTCGATTGACATTGGAGAAGAGGACCGAAGAAGGACTAACCTGCTGCTTTTTATCTGCACAAAGAGAGGCTGCACCATTGTGAAGACTGCACCTGCTGCACTTTTTGGTTATTGAGATTGGGACTGTGCCTTTGGCTCATGTAAATGGGATTAGTCGATTTCCGAACTTCACCAAGCCAAGTATTTTTATTTATTTATTTATCAGATTTATAACGCGCATAGCTGCCCCAACGACGGGGCGTCCCGGCGCAGACCGCAGACTCCAGGACAAGAACCAGAGATCAGAAAGGCTTAAGACGGAAAAAGCCAGGTCTTTTTGGCCTTCCGGAATGCAAGATGGTTCTGGATCAATCTGATAGGCACAGGAAGTGAGTTTCAAAGTTGCGCGGCCAGGCTGCGAAAGGAAGGGCCACCCGCTCTGGCTTTCCAAACACGCGGGGTGTAAACGAGAGCTGAGGCTGCGGATCTTAAAGGATGCCGTGGCACGTAGAACTTTAGCAGCCCCGCCAACCCCACAGGTGTCTGAGGTGATAAGATATATGGGCCAAACAAAGCGCCTTGAATTAAATGCGCTTCTCCACCGGCAACCAGTGGAGATTCTGAAGTACGTGGGAAACAGAGCGAGAGTTCGGAAGGGCCACCAGCATGCGGGTGGCTGCATTCTGTGCCCTTTGAAGACGCTTGACACTAGCCTTATTCGCGGCCAAATATAGGCAGTTACCGTAATCCAGTCTAGACAAAATTGTAGACTGAAGAATGATTTGGCGAACTTTTGGAGGGAAAAAACCCAACAGTGGCTTCAGGCCCCGCAGAAGCCCAAAACAAGCCCCAGCCACTGACTTGGATTGGGCGTCAATTGTCAGGCCACTATCAAACCAGATGCCTAGGTTTTTCACTATCTCCTTGGGCGAGTGACTCCAAGACTAAGTCTGCTGATTTCCTGGAAGCATCTCCAGGACAACAGAAGCTGAAGCAGCCCAAATGGACACGTTGGTAGCCACCGCAGACGTTTTGCCACTTCCAGTCAGTGGGTACCACAAAGAGACCATCTGAATTCGTCGTATCCAAGTGACACAAATCTCCACCAAAATGGCTGCATCAAACCACGTTGCTGCAATACTGAGTAGTACAGCATCAGCTGCCCAGCTTCTGTAATGTAGAGGACTGCAAGGGACCCCGATTTCCGTGGCAAGAGTTGCCCCACAACACCAGTGGTCCGAGGTACCCCTGTGGAAGGCATCATAACCAGAGCATCCTTTTGATTATTTTTGCATGCATCCTTCAGCATTAGGACCACTCCATTGACATCTATGGCTTTCATGCTGTAGAGTGTGAAGCTTGCTCTAAAAACACTGTGGTAGCCAGATAACTGTCCAAAGTATCCATACTGCCCCCTAGACCTCATCCCTGTTGGATTTGGTCATCCAACTCGGGCTGGAGTGCCCACACTAACTTTTCAAAACTTTTGAAAAGCTTACAAACCTTTTGTTGACCATTGCTTGTTTGCAGTTGCATTTAAAAGTGATCAAATGTTTAAAATCTGTATCTCCGGAACCCTCTGGTGGATTTTAATGATCAAGGTCTCTAAAAATTCATAAAATATGCTCTATTTTTATAACTTGTTGTTGGGTGTTTATATTTGGTGTGTGATTTTCTTATTACGTTGTTTAGTTTTGTTAAAAGCTAAAAAAAAAAAAAAAGGGGGATATATAAAGGAGGGTCTAGGGTATAGTATTAATAGACCAACTAAACTCCCCACCCCTAATCACAGACACATATAACTACGGGGAGAAAGTCAGTCTAAAGAGTGACAAAAAAAACTCAAATGCTCAAAATAAACTTCTCACCAGGTCGACATAGTTTGCCCAAACACTGGCATGAGAAAAGTCTCCATCAGCCCACCAATTTGGCGGAGCATCGTCATCTGGAAGACTAAGAGAGGAGGGTCAGATGTAGCCAATGTTGCTCTAAGGCTAACAGGAATGGATACTTAACCTAATACTCTCAGAAGTTCTCAGCAACAGTTGTTGTTCAAAATATGGGACCACTGATGGAGTGCAGTGCAGGTGATAAGTGTGTGTAGGATAAAAATGACTAAATGGACAAAAAATATGTTTATTAAGTATTGTCCTGATGCCATAAATAAAAACCGCCTGATAGTTGTGGAAAAAGGAGGAGGAGGAGTCATATTTATAACAGAATGGCGAAGCGTTGCATTAAGAAAACACCACGCTTCGCCATCCTGAAAACGTAGGGATGAGCTATATTCACAAGCTGGAACTAAATCTAGCTGCCTAGCGCCGACGCAAACACCCTTGCACCATAGTACAAGGGTGTCTGCTTTGGGGGTAATGATTGTTTATGTGGTGGAAGGTGCCCCTTCATGCACATAAACAACTTAGAATGCCGATTTGAAACTCTAATGTGTGCTGCATTGTACAGCACACATAGAAGTTGCAAATTGGATTTTTTTTAATGATTGTCTATGTGCAGAAAGGGTCACCTTCCTGCACATATGTGTGCTGCACAACTCAGCACACATAGAAACCGCAAAAACGAAGAGAAATAAAGCATTTCTCCTCTTTTTGCCATGTTAAGACTAGGTTTTTCCCCGGTCTTAATTTTGGCGTTGCCTCCTATTTACACCACCCTTGTAAATAGATGGCAGCATCAAAGCCAATGGGTTTTGCTGCGGAATGCACACTGAAACACCCATTGCCCGCTCTTTTCACGTTAAGTATAGCATGAAAAGGTGCTTTATTTACAAGGCGGCATTAAGCCACGTTAAGTGGCTTAACGTCACCTTGCAAATTAGGTGAAACCCCTGGGCCCACAGGAGCATCTTTAAAAGTGACTTTCCTGTGGTGATAGGGGCTTGTAAATATGGCCCTTTGTCCCTGCACTGTTCGACATTGGGATAGTAAAGGGCAATTGGGTGCCCTTTCTTCATGGTGTGAGACCTCATGGCCTATTATGTAGTGAACTCTCCAGCCCTAAGCAATATAAAATGGCAAGTGGAACATCAATTTCGAATCTAGGGGTACTGAAATATTTGAAATATTTGAAATAAGATGTATCATTACTCACCAGCCATAAGCAACAGAAATGAAAATAATGAAATCCCTGAATCATCATAGATACAGGTTCAAAGTGATAAACATTATCGAACCAAGATCTAGAGACACCACATACACAGTGCTCAAAGTTTAAGCCAGATAAATATAAAGATTAAGATATCAGTAGGATCCATCCTGCAAGATAACCCTAGAAGGAGATATGGTAGATGGACATATGTAATAGTTTGAATAAATAAATGCAAAAGTAAATGGGTTGATTCCTTCAGCTGCCGTGACTTAACATGTTTGCATTGCGTTTCATTTTTCAGCTACTCGATTAATTTAATCTCTATAAATTTACATTTGAAGAAGTATAAATCTAACAATAAAGAGTTTATGTGTGAATGCCCTCTGGAATAATTATGTCAAAGATGTACTTCGCTCTGATAGTTTGTGCTTTTCCCTTAGGTGTTTGATTGTCACTTTCTTCCTGATGAAGTTAAGTATATTCATAATGGCTGCCCCATTTTAAACGAAGATGAGGTTATGCTAAGGCTGTACAGGTAAGCTTGAAGGTGGATGTTTTCTTTTCTGAAGGTAAAAAAGTTTGGATTTGCATAAAAGAATGTTCAAATTACAGTTGTAGAATATAATCTGAAATATTTTGGTCAATGTGTTTTTCTGAACAGAATAATAAGTTTCGTTAATTTGTTATATTAACTCGAAGTGCCCAAATTTCTGTGAGAAACTCTTGACAATGATGTTCTTAGAGTTAGTTGGGGTAAATATAGGGTACATATACTTCATGCAAAAAAAACAAGCATTTGCAATGCAATAGGTCTCGCATTTGCGAGAGTTTGAGCTGTTGGCATTGTAAATGACAATGCCTTTTATTTACGGGTTGGTTTTTAAAACATAAATAAAAGGCATTGTCATTTACAGTGCCAATAGCTTAAACTCTCGCAAATGCGAGACCTATTTAATTGTAAATGCTTGTTTTGTCATTTGGTCATCGCAGATCCACAATCTAGCCTGCTTCTGGTCTGACTTGATCCCATATCACAGACAATTCTATGCCCTCATTATACTTGTGCCATAACAGTGACTCTTCAGGGGAATTAGTGATCAGAAAAATGCAAAAGCCTGTCTTGTATCCAATTTCCAAAAATGTATACAATAGGCCATCACATGTGTATGGGACTATAAAACTGAAAAGATTCATTAGAGTATGAAGAAGCATTCTCAGATCCATGCAGAATAATAGGCAAGCCCACTGCCGCAATGCAATGTTTTTTGCATAGGTATAGATTTGAAACATTTGCCAGAAAATCCAATAAACTATTATAAAATGTGCCGTATTACGCCACATAATGTGCCTTTACTTGCTGCATAATTTTGTCACCCCTGCCACATAATATGGCCCAACCCAGCAGCATGATTCCAGTGGCCCTGATTATAGTTATTCCCCAGTAATGTTTACATCCACAGAAAAGTGACAGTATTGGGAAAGAAACCCATGATATTTGGCACAAAGCTGCTGAGCGATCACTGTCCGATGATTTGCGGTCAAGCATGTCCTTCCTCGAGAATCCATATTTCTCTAGGGTCCAGGGGCTTGCCCTCTCACCCACACCCCGCCTCCTCCACCCCCCTTGACTCTACAGTAGCACGTAGCTGACATGAGATGAAGCCATTGACGTACAGTCCAGAAACAGGCGTAGAGATGTGTTAACACAAATGTTATTTAACAGAAATATTTCTGTAATCGCTGAAATCCATAGGGAGGAGAGAAGAGCTGTCTCACGCTTTGATTTTCTAATTTTAACTTAATACTTACTTACTTCACCCGGCGTGTTCATTGAGTTTTCATTACACTGTATTTCGATGTAAGTGGAGCTGCATTGATAGGCGCTGCTGACTTCAGCGGAGCGTCTATGGACGCAAATGACTCATTTTCATTCACTGCAGGTTATGCTAAATGACTAGAGATGCGGGGTGAGTAGAGGCACTTTATTGGTGGCCATGCTCCTTTTTTTAGACGCTGCTCGAATATTTAGGTTACCATGAGCAGCGTCTAAACAAAGGGGCGCGCCCAACATTGTGAGCGCATATGGTGCTTTCACCCAAAGTAAAAAAAAAACTAATTTCAAAAGTTTCTGTAGCGCGGCTGCTTAAGTGAAAGCGGCCGGTGCTGGTAATTAAATAATTAAATAAGCGAATGCGTACCATGCCATATATTACATAATTAGGACCCGGACCCCCCAGCATTGTCCCCACCTCCCCCTATCTGACATTGACATGCAAGCCCACAATGAAATCACCATGAGATTTGAGTGGGTAAAAACGGCCATGTTTAATTGCAAAACAATGCATAAACATGACAAGCAAATAACATGCATAAATGGTATTTAAAAAACACACTTTAATAACGACTTTTATGATTGCTCTTCTCATGCCCTCAGCACCAAGGGAGGAGCTCCATCTGGTTCGCATCTCGCAACTGAGCATCCTACGCCAGGTGCCGCGCACCAGCCCCTTAGAGTGGTGGGCCCCAACCTCTGATCCTTGTCTGCCATTACCAGGGCCAACCCCTCGACCACCAGGCTGCCCAGGGACCCAGGAGGCTCGAAATCTGTCGCCCTAGCCTCCCCAGCCGGTGGTAACTTCCTCCCAGCGGAGAGCTTACCATATCCCCCCTCAGTGCTGGCCTATGGAGTACGCAAGGCGGACTCCCGTCCATTGTGTTAGTCACTGTTACTGATCGCAGGTCTCTTTACCGCCACAAGGGTGGCCAAGGCCCTCAGGTCTGACACCCTCCCCACCTGCGTTCAGAATAACCGACCAGTTCTTTGATAAAATTGTCTGTGCCCGAGTCCGATAGATGCACACCCTCGTGGTGATACCTTGCGTCCCCTGAGATCATCTGGTCCTGGCTATCACGCAAGCGGCCCTTCACTGAGCACAACCTTGCCAACTCTCCATAGACTTTTATCATTGACTTTCAATATCTTCTTCAGCAAGATTCAAATCTTCCAGCATGAGGGGCCTTCTACCTCGCATCCTCCCTGCCGAGCATCCGCGCGAGGTGCAACGCCCCTGTGCCCATGAGGATTGGGCCCCAAACCTCTGATCCTTGTCCGCCCTCCCCAGGGGACCGCCCTCAGACCACCAGGCTGTCCAGGGACCCAGGAGGCTCGTAACCTGTCGCCCTAGCCTCCCCAGCCGGGGCCATCTTTTGCAGCGGAGAGCTTACCGTCTCCCCCCTCAATGCTGGTCTGGGGAGTACGCAAGGCGGACTCCCGTCCACTCCGTCGGTCAATTTCCTGTTCCAAGGTCTTTCTACTTCGCCAAAGGTTACCCGGGCCCTCCGGTCCGTCGCCGTCCCCCACTGCGCTCTGGATGAAAGACCCAAACACTCTAGTTCAAGTATTCGTACCAATGCTTGATAACTGGATTCCATCCCTGCAATACATTGCCTCACCGGAAATCATTCGGTGTAGAATGTGACCCGAGCGGCCCTTCGCTGAGCACAACCCGGGCCATTCTTTGCAATACCTCACCTCACTAGAAATCCTTCGGTACCGAATGTGACGCGAGCGGCCCTTCGTTGAGCACAACCCGGCCCTGCTTCTTCTTGAGCCGCCTCACCGAGACCTTCCAGGCTCATGGCCACGCTCCGGAGCCCTTCGCCCTGCGTTGTATCATGTCCGACCCTGCGATTTCTCAAGGGCAAGACCCTTCCCCGCCAGGCCACCTCCGTTAGCGGCGCCTCTTTGACTGCCAGGGGAGAGTGCCCCGGTACCCCTACCCTCTCGGTAGGGCATCCTAATGCACAGGAGAGAAATGGAAAAATTAGGCACAGTCATGACCAAATTGCCAGCATCATTTAACAGCCACCCAGGCTGAATATGAAGTATTGGCTGGATATGCGCCCCACCTATTAGTTGTATTTGAAATGTTGACCAAGCGCTCTCCCTGTCTGGTGTTTCCTGTCCTGCCTTTCATTATTTTAATATCCCAGTCGAAAATGTAATCCTTGTGGCATAGACTACCATCTGACAATCATGCTGGCTGCCACTGACGTACACAGGGTTTACAGAACCTCCTTCTTTGTTTACTTTCATTTCGGCATCATGATGATGACGATTGTTGCCTTGAAGAGATCTCTTTTTCTATTTCGGATTTGTGATCCTAAACAGCAGCTGCCATTTTGCTCTATGGGGCCTCCATTTTAGAGCTGTTGGCCTCACAGGGGTACAACACGCTCCGGTGCACCCCACTACTGCAGCACACATTAGCTCAAAGAGAGAGAGATAGAGGGAGAAAGAGTCACACACTGCCCGCAGGAATTTCGAGATACCTCCCATTGCACTCCAAAATGAGGTTTCTTTCACTTGAAGCATATGTACTGACCTTGAGACCCTGAGCAACTGCAGGTCAGCAGTCAAGTTTGCTTAATTAAAGCAGCAGCTCAATGCTATTTTGAAAGACCGATGCACAGGCTTGATCATTAGTGTAAACTAGGCTTCGCCTCCGTGAAGTGTATGAAATAACACTTAACATGGCCTTGCTTTACCACATGCCATGAAGAAGGCTGGAGATCCAGATTTGAATTTTAAGGAGTTTAGCTTCAATTATGTGTTAATTTCCTGGTCTTCTCTTGTACTATGCTATAACCAATTGGTTATGTGACCAGCAATGTGCGCTAATGCACCAGTGCTTCCGGAGTCTTTCAGAACCCGAACTCAATCTTTTAAACATGACAGATGTTCGTGTCCAACTAGCTTCAGAAGATATGAGGAGTGTGAATCACCTTCATGGTAACCAAAAAATTCTTACATGGAAAGTACTGACATACAGGCAGCAATGCATCCTCAGTAGACAGGGCCACTAACTGTTGCCCAGACATACAGTTTTAATGATAAAACAATATTGCCCCTGAATGATAAATGAAATTATTCCCTTGACTATTTGTCATCCGTGCATCTCCAAGTAAAGTGTCTGGATTTGTATAGTTCCCACTAAGCCCATTGTGATCCATATACGAGTCCTACCACTAAGCGGTAGCCTTAACTTTTCTCTAGACTGATTTGTCTACTGCATAGCTAAAGGTAACATCGTTGAAGGACAGGATGTTAGCTGATTCCTCCACTGGGTATTCCTTTTATTCTGACCTAATTACAATCGACTTCTAGCTGGATAGCGGTAGTGATTGTGCTCATCTGCTCGAAATGTTGCCTTCAAACCGACTAACAGGAAGAGGATTAAGGCTCTGGCCCTTTTAAAGTTTGGCTAGATTTTGTTCAGGGTACCAGTCTTGATTGCTCTCCCAATTCCTTCCTTCTTCATGGGGTGTACTCGGCAGTCAGCTTTAGCCTTCGTTACACACCAAACTACTTTATATGGTGCATGGATAATGTTTATTTCACCGATCCATGCCCTCTTTACTCATTCAACAGTATCTCAGCACTGCGTCATATGTAATACGGGGTCGTCTGGGAATATCCCTCTTCTAGTGTTCCCACACACACCGCATCCTGCTACGCTGGAGTTGTGTAGATGCCTATATGGTTAGCCATAGCTACACAAATTGCACGTTTCTCCCTCTTCACTGCACCTCAGGTCACCATGCATAACATATTATTATAATTATCATTAGTAGTATTATATTCACTTTGTATTTAGAAGCACCTCTGTCAATGCCATCTTGCTAGACTATTTATCAATGAAATTCGTATCTCTTAATCAAAACAGACGTTCCTAAGCAATGGTGCTGCACAGTATTAGGTGAGTGACAGCCGGGTTTAGTAGTTAAGTGTACCATTGATTATAATCTAAGGGCTCACTCAGCCTTTCGTCCTTCTGAGGTAGATAAAAACGACTCGTTCAGCTGATTTGTAATAAACATCTGTTATCCAGCACCAACATGCCCTGCTGGGTGGGGGGAGAGTTGACAATTCATGCGTTGCTAGAGATTCCGAGAACGCACAATGGCACGTCATTTCTTAAAGTGCAAATATATAGATAGGTGCAGGTTTGTTCAACTACTTCGAGGAGCCTATTTTCCACAGCACCAGACAGAGCGTTAGTGCCACTTTTTAGCCCCGGTCTTTTGTTGCTCCAGGGCACCGAGACTCCAATTACAGCTTAGCTTGTTTTCACCTGGAGCGGTGCCAACATCAGACCTGAAGGTGTTTTAAAAATGAAGACATCTGGTAGCTGGCGTGCTAATAATTCCTTTGCCAACGGCACGCTGCACGCGCTGCACGCTGCACGCGCTTGGGATCCTCAGGCTGGCGTCACGCGCCAGGTAACACGCAGTCAGGTGAAGCCCGTGCGAGGTGAACCCACGCACTGATCTGCAGAGGTCTGTACCGAGTATAGCTTTACAGTGCATTTGTCGTAAGGTCCTAAAAACATGCAACAAGTTCTCATGGTCTCCCCATAAGCCTAAAAAACGTGAAGCTTTGATCTGTCCTCCCCTACGTGAAGCAATGTAACACACCTACTAGGCAATGTCTTAGGTATACGCATTTCCGGTTCTGAGAGTCAGCACATTTTCTATTCTGATTTACCACTGCAAGTATCTTTTTGACTCCATCAAACATTTTTACCACCACTGTGTACTCCTGCATTTTTCTATGGGGTTTCACTTTGTATACCGAGTTTCTATTTCAGCATCAAACATTTTGTCAGGAGATATCATAAATGCCCCTTTCAACAGTATAAACTTGGCGCAAGCTCCCCTGGGATTACAGGGTGCTTTCAAATCGCATTACAGAGGCACACATTCAATGTTTTTAATTGATCAGAATAACACGATCTTTGAGCCTTACACCGGACTCGAACCTGGGTTCCCGGCTTAAGAACCAGCCATCCTAGGCGTTGAGCTACCCTCGATGCCTCCTGTGCCACTGATTTCCCCCCTGTGCCAATCCCCAGTTGTACCCGACCCGTTTCGATGGGGAGGTGAGCAGCACGCCCCGAGGAGCCCCGTTGGCAGCCGCACCCACTTAGTACAGGCCATTAACCCGCAACCAGGACAGACCATTAACCCACAACCCTTACCCCTTTCTGCCCTTCATGGCTGCCCACGGGCCCCCGAAGCGCACCCCCCACCTCACCTGGCGACATGGACACCTCTCGACGCCGCGACTGCGCTCGTCCCAGCCTCAGTCCAAGAAGTTCGAGAAGGCCGGGTTCTGCAAGGGGATGGGCGGTTAAGCGATGACGGGAGGTCTGGGTGACTGGAGTGGTAGCAGGAATAGAGACCGAGGCCCCTGGGCTTGGACCCTAAATAGGCCAAAGGTCTCCGCCCTCTACCACTCCGGAAGTGCGCCACACCGTGACCCGGAAGTGAAAGGCGGCCGGCTGCCCATTGGACTACTCGGCCGCCCAACCACATGAGACCGGAGGGGCTGGGTCCTAAGTGCGCGCGTCACGATTTTCCGCGCTTGGCATAGGCGAGGCTGCTAAAGTGAATGCGTACCGTGCCATATATTAAATAATTAAATAGGCGCGGCCGCTAAAGTGAATGCGGACCGCACCGTATATTAAATAATTAAATAAGCTTGGCCACTATAAAGCGGACCACGCTGTAATTGAATAAAAATAAATTACTTTTTAAAACAAAAGCGGGCTGGTGCTGCGATGTCGAGGGTGGAATGAGGCAAGAGCATTAAAGAAAATAGTGCTCACCAGCTTATAAAGCAGAATGTGTAACAACCGAAGTAAAAGGACCAGTCCTCTTGGGAGGTTACAAGTGAAGACAAGGTGGTACTAAGGAGGGACTAACAAGCCTATGTACGATTCGGAAGCCAGCATTTACAAAGGGCAATGACATAAGCCAATTACAAATATGGGCAGCGAGTCGGGGGGGCTTCAAGGGCATACCCTAATACAGCATGGCTCGCAGAACAGTGCATGCGCTGCACAGGCTCGACTTAAAAATGTTCTGCTTTACTGAATGCAAAGAAAGTCTGTGGTTCTATAAGAATAAACTCAGGAATGTGGTCTCACAATTGTGCTGACATCACTGGAAAGCTGAGTAGCATCCAAAGTCTAGAGATGGCAGAGAGCAACATGCAAATAAGATGCTTTGTTTCTTTTTATGTTGCAGTCTTACTGTGTCATAAATAAAGCCAAGTTGTACTGTACTTCCCATTACATAAGGGCAGGAGGCAATGGGCAGTTTGTGGTATGGGACTTTAACATACATATCTTGGTTGCCTTCACACTGGCAGTTGGGGTTCATTTGTACTATGCTGTTCTAGGAATCCACCTCTTTTGTCATCAGTTTCCATATTACAATGCTGGAAGACATAGTGCACTAGTCTCCTATCTTTTTTGTAGTCTAAATATGGGCAGAGGGCCTGGTCTAATGCGCAGTAAGATGTTTTGTTTTTTGACAATAACTTTTGTGGACCTGGCTTTTGCAAACAACCACTTTACTCACCCACGCAAGCATGCTGTAAATGTTTGGCAGTAGGATCTTTAGAATTTCTTGATCAGAAAGGTCTGTTTCGTAAGACATTTTGAATTATAGATACAACCTCTTTACTAGTGGTGCTTGTCTGGAGTGGTTAACTTAATGTAGAATTCCTGCACTCACAATTCTGAGCGTCCCTCTGTTCCTGTATCTCTGAACCTGGAATTGTACAAACTCCAGACCCAATAATTTCACTACTGAAGATACCAGACTCAGTTTCACCCATTGCAGGTGTGCACGTGGTGAAACTATTGGAGGGGTTGAGGCAAGGGCAGGTGCTTTATACAGAAGCACATCCTAGCCCTTGCCTGACCCCTGCCGCACCAAAAGGTAACATACTCAAATGTCCACCCATCTCTAAATTGGATGGGCAGACCTTGAGTTTGACAGAGATTGTACTCCATTGCCGTTCCGACAGAGTACCCTATCTGCCAAACACTAAATCAGCCTCATAGTGTTTTACAGCTGATGTTTTTCCACTTTTCACCAATGGGAAAGTTTAATAGTTGGTGAAGCAATATTATATTTGTTGCTGGCTCTTGAATATGCTAGAACTACTGTAATTGCTACTATCTTTCAGTTTTTCAGTGAATTGACCAACAAAATACAGCCTAACCACCTCTGTGGTCACACACTGCAAAAGGGCAGACAGTGTCAGTTTTATCATCGAGTGTTCCTGTGATTAACTTTTTCTGCACAACTTCAAAATTCAGAATTTGTTTCTTAGAATTTTCATTTTTGTTCGGCCATCTTAATAATTGCTTTTTTACTTGATCCTAATGTTGGGTCAGGTGTGAGCAATGATGGTAATGCAAATTATTTTTCAGTGGAAGTGTGGACAAATATAGGCTGTTGCAAAAATACAATATCATTTTTAAATCTTTTACTATATTAGATGTTTTAATTTATTTCTCATCCTCCTGTGAGGTTCCGTGACGATTTGAACCCGTGTTTTCAATATTGTCGGAAATACATAATTTTGGTATCAGCGAACCGCAAATGATCCATTTAGCATATCCTGGTGTTTTTGCTACGATACGAGCAAGAGTACTCCTGTTATGAACACATTTCTGATCTACCCACGGCATCCATCTTAGAGCATGGCAGCCATTTTGTGTTTCTTGCCCTCACATACGCAATAACCTCTGATCACTTCATTTCGATTAAGGACACGTAGCCTTAGCCGGAGATTCACCTCTTTCATGACACGTGCACCTTAAACCAGATCACGCTGTAGCTACATGACTCGACAAAGGCTGCCTCCTCTGCCCGGGGCCAGCCCAACTGAACTGGTTCTCGTGTCCATTGTCCCGATCATGATTAGGCGGCCGAAGCCGGTAGCCTTGCCCATTTACAACCCACAAACATCTCTTATCCCGCTTTTCTATCTTCCACACCTGGCTCCGTTCCTTTCTTTCTGAATCTTTATTAGGGGGAGGTAACGAAATTTACGATGAGGCGGTCCGGCTCTTGAATACAATATTGACAAGGGATTGTGATGAACTAGTGGGAACCCCTCTTCGTAGATGTTTTGTATCAGATTTTATCAACGGTTCTTGTGTACGCCAAATATTTATTGTTTATGACACAAAAGGTTTTGGGAATGTACCAACATGTGAAGAATTCGCCTGAAGGCCAAAATTTAGTATATAAGGAGCAACCCTCTTTGTACAATTTGAACAGGCTCCTAGATACTGCCCATGCGTAGTTTCTGTGACTTCTGTGTCCCTGCAGTAATAAACCTTTGGTCTTTGACGCCACCATCGAGAAGCCCGTGTTTCTGTTCATTTGCGCACCAAGGCAGGTGGAACTCCGGGGTCTTTGGGTGTTGTTCCCTGACACCTCTGGACGGAACCAAAAAGTCCAGAACTCCAATTGGCGCCCAACGTGGGGCGACGTCATTCGGTACCGGTCCAAAAGCCTGAAGAGTTCGAGAAGCTTCGTGTGAAGATTCCTGAGGGAGGCGCCCCACTTCATCGATCCCGGCATATCGCAAAAGTGGCCCGAAGTTCTCTTCCACGAGGGTTCCCGTTCAGGACGGCTGCAGTGGGCCGTTGCCTTGACCGTCGCCCTGTCTTGGACCCGAGGTGCAGCCCTTAGTACAGCGAAACGTGACGGGTTTCTCCCTGGTGACGTCTTCAGTGCCTCAGTTAAGTATTTAGTGGTTGCTAGCTAGTGGATTACTTTGTGAGGGTTGTTAAAATCCTTTTTGGTTCTTGGTTTGGTTTAGTTTCGTAAGATTATCATTGGTTGTTCTAGTTACGATAATCTATTTGGTTCAGTTTGGGTATCGATACATTAGTTCGTTTTGGTAGGCCTAAAAGTTCTTGGTTCAGGTGCACATATTTGTTTCGTGTTTTGTTTGTTTTGTGTTCCGGACTGAAAAATGGTAAGTCGGAGAAATTGTATGTTGTCTTGTTTCGGTTGCAACAGTGACTCACGATTGGAGGACTCATGTCTGGTTCCTCCGATTGGGACTCCCCTATATGACTTATATTGTAAACATGGTGTGGGTCCTATATCTTATAATGAGGTGTGGGTCCGCTACACCGAGAAAGACGGTGTCCTTAGTTGGCCACTGCATGGTAGTTTTGAACCCGAAATTCTTGATAATTTAGAAGCGAAATTGTTTAGGAAGAAAGCCCGGCCGGCAATGTTTGATTCTTTCCGTTACTGGCGAAAAGAATCCAAACAGAGAGAAATGAAGAGGTTAAAGAAAGAACAGAAAGAGAAAGAAGAGTTGACTCTAGAGCAAGCAACTAAACAGTTGCAAGATAATGAGTGTGAGAAGGCCATAGAGGTGGCCATTAGAGAGCATAATTTAGCGATCGACAAGTGCTATCCTGCCTTGCCATCGAAAACAGCTAAGATACTAGAGGACCCCGAAAACGATCCTCTGTTGTCTTATCTGTTACGGTCACCTCCACCGTATGCACAAGGTGCTACGGCTCCACCTGTACCGAATGTTCAATTGCCGGTTGCTGGACAACCTGGTATTCCTGCTCCTGCCCCTCAGAATCAAGCTCCTGTACCTCCTGTAGTTAATGTGAATGTTCCTACGGCTCCTCCTCTTCCTGGGTTGCCGACTTCTATACCTGTATCTGTCTCACTTACACCTACTGTTCCACAAACTATTTTTCTCGACACTCCTACTGTTCCGCTATCTGTTCCTACCTCTACTGTGTTCTATACGTCTGCGAGTGTGTTGACTCCACTTTCTGTTCGTCGAAGAATCACTGATTCTGTGTCTAATATGCTGTCTCCTTTCTATAAAACCCTAATTAAGACTCCTACTTCTGACTCTGTTCAGAGACGTAGTCAGCATCCAAGCACTGAGGAACGGGGAATTTTAGATTCCACGGCTCTCAGATGGATTTCGAAGAGTAGGAGATATAGTACGAGAGATGTGCTAGATACATTTATGCAGTGGAAGGAACCAACGCAACGGTATGTCTTTGATGAGATGTGCTCGTTGTTACGTGAGGAGATAGAAGAAGATGATGTTGAATCGAATTTAGAAGATTTAATTAAGGTTCAGAAAGAGTTTGCTGCTGGTATGATAGTAGGTGAAAATATAGAAGAAGCGATGGAACTGATCTTAAGTTTTAGAAATGATCCATCTCTTCGTTCACCGAGAGATTTAGAGAAAGGTAAGACGAAGCTGAGTCGCCAATATCCAATGAGGGAGGTTCCTCCAATTTGTCGCGAAGCTGTGCAAGCTGATAATGTTCGTGGTATTGTAGCTGCTCCAGCGCAATTCCAAAGAGTGTGGATACACATTCCGTGGAAGCGAGCCGAAGTACTAGCAGTGAAACAGGCCTTACCAGATCCGCGTAAGAATCCTGCTGGATATTACAAGGAATTAACACAGACAGTTGAGGCTTGTATAATGAACTTAGCAGATATTGATATGTTATTTGGAAATGTAGTTCCTCAACCAGTGTGGGCTAAAATTCGTAGAGAGGATCATCAAGTTGCCTTAGGTGGTGATTGGGCAGCTATCACTGCAGCGGATGGTCAGCAAACGGGTGGTGCAAAACCTGAACCCCTAATTGCTAATCTTCCAGGTAGGATAATAGACTTAATGAAGACTCTGATGCCCGCATTGCGTGTTAATTGGGATAAGTTATCCGCATGTAAGCAAAAGAAAGACGAAAGTGTCTCCGACTTCTTCACGAGGTTCGAAGAGACTTTTGTAGATCATAGTGGTCAAGATATGAGCACAGAAGGAGGACAGAGACTGTTTGTCGATAAATTTGTGCATAATTTGTTACCTGAGTTATGCAATAAATTAAAGGATTCAGAGAGTGCGTGGGCTGTTTCTACAACTGCGCAAATACTTGCAACTGCACAGTATTACGAAAATAGGGATAAAGAGGAAAAAGAGAAATCAGACAAGAAAACGAAAGATTTAAAGACTAAAGTTCTTTTGCAACAGGCGTATCCGCCTCGCACGAATCAGACTAATATGCAACAGAATTCATATCAAAGGACAGATTATAGTTCAACGAGGCCTCAATATCAATGGAACCAGTGTGCGTATTGTAAGAAAGAGGGTCACTACAAGAATGAATGTCCGATCTTAGCGCAAAATAATGCAGCAGCAGCTCAGAGAGGTCGTGGTGGTTTTGTGCAGAACTCTAGAGGTCGAGGGCGAGGTGCTATGCCTCCATAGACGAATGATCGTTCTTCCAATCACTTTGATCAGCGAAATGGACAGTCAGCCCAGCAAAATAGATCTCAACAATATCTTGTTGAAGACTATTGTGAAGTCGATGAGGGATTTCAGCAAAACGAACTAGGACAGCCATGGACAGAGAGAGGGAGTAGTATCAGTTCCAGTGGATCAGAGTGGGCCTTATGTCGCAGTAGCAACATCAGGTGTAGTCGAACCGTTTCTGTTGGATACTGGTGCCGCAAAAAGTTCTATCATTCATGCGAAACTCCCTGGCGCACCTTTGTCCGGCTCAACAAATGTTTCTGTAGGTTTTTCAGGCGCCCCTGTTTACAACCCCATATCTGGCCCTTTGTCTATTTCTGTTGGACCGTGTCAATTGAAAGCACCCCTGATTTTGACGACGGGTTGTAATGAAAATCTGCTTGGTTTAGACTTGTTAAAACGACTATATGCGACATTGTACTGTTCTCCGGAAGGAGTACAGCTTACATTGGGTAAAAGAATAACCTCTCCGATGTACTTGTCAATGGATGCACTCCCGCCAGAGCTGCGTTCACTCCCTGATTCTCTTTGGGCGACTGGTCCTAATGATGTAGGCCTTTTAGAAATACCACCATATGTAGTAACTTTGAAAGCAAATGTGAAATTTCCAAGAATTCCGCAATACAAAATATCTAGTGAAGGTGAGCGTGCACTTTTATTGATTGTGCAAGATTTGATTAAGAAAGGTGTGGTTGAAGAAACTAGAGGAAATATTTGTAATAGTCCTGTATTACCGATTTTGAAACGAACTGATCCTACAAAGCCTCCAGTGTATAGGTTTGTCATCGACCTCAGAGAAGTCAATAAGATTGTGGTCCCGCAGTTTCCTGTGGTTCCAGACATTACTGCCTTGTTAACATTGATTCCTGCTACAGCTACTTGGTTTTCCGTCATCGACTTTAAGAATGCCTTTTTCAGCATTCCGATAGCCGAGGAAAGCAGAGATATTTTCGGCTTCTGTCTAGGAGGTCGCAGTTTCAGATTTAAACGCGCTCCACAGGGCTACTGTGAGAGCCCATCTATTTACAGTCAAGCATTAAAAAGTCAGTTAGATTCCTTTGTCCTTCCTCCAGGTTCTGCTCTAGTACAGTATGTAGATGATCTTCTAGTGGCTGCCGATGACAAGGAAACTTGCAAAGCGGCTACGGTTTCGTTATTACATCACTTGTCTAATTTGAATCACAAGGTATCACCTTCAAAAATGCAATACTGCTGCCAAGAAGTGACCTACCTAGGTCATCTCTTGTCAAAGGAGGGAAGGAAGTTGACCCCAGAGAGAATAAAAGCAATTACGCAGATGAGTGTTCCTCGCACACAGAGAGAATTTGGAATTTAAAAACATTTATAGAGCGCTCGTATACTAAAGCAGTTTCTTGGCGCTGGGAGCTACAGTGGTAAAAACAAACAAACGGGGGACGCGGCTAACCAGTAAATGCTTGCTGGAACAAGAGGGTTTTTAAGGCCCTACGATATTCCATATAGGATGGTAGGAGTCTAATTGAAGGGGGAAGGGCGTTCCAAAAAGTGGGGGCCAGAACTGTGAATTTCTGACCACCGGCTCTTTTCTTTTTAAAACGGGGTACTACTAGCAGGCCCAAAGAAGAGGAACGGAGGGCTCTCGGCGGGCAATAGTTTGTAACGGCAGAGTTGATAAATGCCGGAGCTGTGCCCGCTCGGGCTTGAAATGTAAGGCATCCTAATTTGAACAGAGCCCGTTGCTTGATAGGGAGCCAGTGAAGGTTTTTTAAAAGGGGGGTGGAATGGTGTGACTTAGCCAGGCCATAAACCAGGCGGGCTGCCTGGTTCTGGACCAGCTGTAGACGGTGAAGGGCGTATGCGGGGGCACCATTGAAGACGATGTTCCCATAATCAATTTTTGACAGTACCATGGCCATGACGATCAGTTTAAGTGCTGACACAGAAAAAAAACGGGAAATTTTCCTAATAGTCCGTAGGGAAAAGAAACAAGAGGAAACAACTGAACTAATATGTGAATGTAAGGTGAGTTGGTGATTAAGAGTAATGCCCAGCGTTTTAACTGAAGGGGAAGGAATGGGAGGGGTGCCTAAGGATGGGGGCCAAAAAAGAGGTGACCATGGATTTGCGACCCCGCCCGTCAGAACCAGCTCCGTTTTGTCCGGATTTAATTTGAGATGGTTAGTATTCATCCAATCACGGATGAATAGCATCACGGACTGGAAGCTGGTTTGACCTGGCGAGGTCGGGGATAAATCAAAAATGAGTTGGAGGTCGTCGGCGTAATTGTACACCGCGACCTCCATGTGCTGTAAAGCAAAAATAAGGGGAAAAATATATAAATTGAAAAGTAGAGGGGACAGCGAAGAGCCCTGAGGGACCCCGCACGTGATTTCACGAGAAGGGGCAACAAATTCTGCCAGATGGACAGACTGGGAGCGACCAGACAGGAAGGACTCCAGCCAAACCAACGGAGGGCCCTCGATGCCCGCCAACCTGACACGGCGTAAGAGGATGGAGTGATCCACCGTGTCAAAGGCGGCGGACAGGTCTAATAAAACGAGGGCCTGAGGTACGTTGGAGTCCAATCCCTCCCTGAGTCGGTCCAGAACTGAAATGACCACCTTCTCTGTGGAGTGGCGGGGACGAAAACCCCGTGCCTTTCTAGGTATTACCTCTTACTGTAGGCAGTGGATCCCAAATTTTTCTCTTTTAGCGAAGCCATTGGTAGCTTTGACTGGGAAAAATGTTCCGAGTCCGGTGCCATGGTCTGATGAATGTCAAGAGAGTTTTACTGAATTACGAAAAGCACTGTGTTCAGCTCCTGTATTGGGTACACCCGATTACAGTAAGCCATTCACGCTCTACGTTCACGAAAGAGAAGGTTGCGCGTTGAGTGTTCTGACACAGAAGTTTGGTGATAAACAACGCCCTTGTGCGTATTTCTCATCAACATTAGATCCGGTAGCCAGAGCGTTACCTAGTTGTTTGAGAGCTACAGCGGCAGCTGCGGCTTCCATTCGACAATCTGCTGGTTTGGTGATGGACAACATGCTAGTGGTCATGGTTCCTCATGCGGTGGATACACTCATGAATCGAACGAAGACACAACACCTTACCAGTGCGAGACTATCTGGTTACGAGCTGACATTACTAGCGAGTCATATTCAGATCAAAAGATGTAATGTATTGAATCCAGCAACGTTGTTGCCGGCTAATCAAGAGTCGAGTGATTCCGAACCACATGATTGTTGCTTTAGAACGGAGGAAGAGACAAAAGGACGTATTGACTTAAAGGATACTCCATTATCAGATCCAGATGGCACATTGTATGTGGATGGGTCATGTTTTAAATTGGAGAATGGTGATGTGACTGCTGCTTATGCAGTAACGACTTTGAAGACGATTGTGGAGACTGCAAGAGTGAATCAGAATTCTGCCCAAGCTGCAGAATTAATAGCTTTAACCAGAGCGTGTGTTTTAGCTAAGGGAAAGAGAGTGAATGTCTTTACAGATAGTCAGTACGCATTTGGCGTGGCCCATAGTTTTGGCCGTTTGTGGAGAGAAAGAGGTTTCATTACGTCCCATGGGACTAAGATTCAACATGGTCAGCTAGTTAACGACTTGTTGGAATCTTTAACCTTGCCGATTGAAGTTGCGATTGTGAAGTGCAGTGCTCATAAAGCAATCACGGATGATGTTGGTCGTGGAATTGCTTTTGCTGATGAAACCGCTAAACAGACAGCTAGAGACATGATGAGCAGAATGTATGTTGCTACGTCTGCAAGATGGATTGCTGAATCTGGAATGTGTGAGGATACAATGGAAAGTGTGAAAGAGATTCAGAAAGAGGCAACTGAGGAAGAGAAACGTGTATGGAGAGAGAGTACGGGCAAATTGGATTCGAATGGGTGTTGGATTGATTTGACAGAACAGCAGCGTTGGATGTTGCCTGATGCGTATGTGCTTGCAGTGGTGACGATGGCGCATGGAGTAGCGCATATAAGTTCTAAAGGAATCTGTAAGATGTTGGCTCCGGTCTGGAAGAATGATGGGATCAGTAAGTGTGCAGAGAGAGTGGTGAAAAATTGTATGGTATGCCTGATGCATAATCCTGGCAAGGGAACTCCAACTCCTGCTGGTCACTTCGCTCCTCCTTCCTGCCCCTTTGAAGTGATTCAGTTAGACTTCATTCACATGGATCGCTGTAATAATTTGAAATATGTCCTGGTGGTAGTCTGTGCTTTTTCCAGGTGGATCGAAGCATACCCACTAAAGGACAACACTGCCCTATCAACTGCCAAAATTCTTCTCAAAGAATATTTCCCTAGATTCGGTATGCCACGGATTGTATGGTCAGATAACGGAAGTGAGTTTATAGGGAAAGTTATGCAGAGTGTGTGTGCCGGCCTAGGTCTGAAACAAAAGTTCCACAGTGCGAACCATCCCTAGTCTGCTGGTTTAGTGGAGGGTTACAATGGCACCCTCAAACTGAAATTAGCTAAGATACAAGCATCCACAGGTTTAGCCTGGCCAGACGCACTTCCTTTGGCTTTGTTATCCACGAGAGCAACTGTACATTCTAGAGTGGGGCTTAGCCCGTATGAGATAGTGTTTGGCCGCCCGGCAAATATTTGGGGTGTGCCGAGGCCTAAGGAGTTTTGTTCTCTAGAATATCCTATGTTAATAGACTACCTTTACGACTTGACTGCTAAATTGAGTCTTATTCACCAACAGGTTTTCGATGCTTTACCAAAGCCTCCGGAGAGTCCAGGGCATCGGCTGAAACCAAGAGATCAAGTGGTTATCAGGAATTTCGCGAGGACGAAGAACCTTCAGCCCAGATACATCGGCCCCTTCCAGGTCCTGCTTGCAACGAGGACAGCAGTTCGTGTAGCTGGATGCAAGCATTGGGTGCACGCATCCCATGTTAAGCGTGTCCCTTTGCCACTTCCTTACGACGACTGGGTGAAGAAGGGAATTGGTGCCTCCGAGTCTGAACGCACGCCAAAGTTCATCCCTTTCAGCGATGCCGAATTGATTACTGACACTCCGAAATCTGACTCTCCTCCTGAAAAGACTCCTTTGAACTCTGAACATTTGTCTCCTGCATCAGAAGAAACTCTGTCATCTGCGAACTTGAACACTGCAACAAAAACCAGTGATACGCTATTTGCCGATCAAACAGTACCTGCGAAGCAAAGATATAATTTACGAAACCGTAAAATGGACAAATAAAGCAGGCAACTGCATATTGTGATATTTTGATATATTGAACTTTTGCCTTCAGCCAGGAAGTTTGCTATTGTTTTATTGTTTTTGAAATTGCCTTGCCGTCTGGGTAGCCGTAGGGTCGTGGCTGTGTGCCTAGTTGAATTTGCGGGGGTCTGACACAAGGTCGATCTTTCTGTTAGTTCTGGGAACTCCCAGGGCTGATAGAGGCATTTTCATCTACGTACACATCATCAGTGGTCGCGAGCGGATTGTAGAAGATGGAGCTTCCTGCGCTGCAACAAGAAAATGTGATTTATGTTCGCAGAAACAGACTTTACAGAATTCTTCACAGCAAATGCTTTTTGATGCAATGTGCCATTACATTTTTAATTGTTTTGATAACGTTGGTGGGTGGAATCGTTTTCGGTATAAGTTTGATTTATGTGCCAGTAACTACAGTACCTCCCCTTAATCCTGTTACTTCTACTGTTTCCTCTATACACTCTTTTCATTCGTTTCCTGAACATGAACAAGCCCGACGTTCAGAATTCATTAATAACACTTTTGTACAGCTCTTGCATCAACACCAACTAGTAGTTAACACTACAGACTGCTGGGTGTGTGGCTTAATACCCCACACTATGGATAAAGGCATTCCCTATCTGGTTTTGCCTTTCAGCTACAATGTATCATTTCAGGCCCTTCAAACCATCTTTGCTTATGCCCTTGAAACCTATCCTCCGCGTCCACCACGTTCTACTAAATATAACTCTGCCAACAAAGCCTTAGTCCAGGGAAATATTGACATGATCAAGGACGTCAATAATACTCCATCATACCCTAGAGACGAATTGCGAGTATATTTAAGTTGGAATTCTTCAGAGTATCGTCTTAGTTTGGGAGAAAGCAAGCGTAAAAGCTCAACTCCAGTCTGGGTCGTACCTCACCGAGGTCAGGTCTGTTTGCAAGGTAATGGGAGAAATCCGAGAGCTCAGCTAGGGAGGAGTGAGTGCATGGAGACTTATGTGTTTCCGGCTAACTCTTCCCCTGCTTTCCTTACTGCTAGGGGTACCTACTTCATCTGTCGAGACCGAGCATATACATGGTTACCTGCTGACTTTTCAGGTTCATGTTATATTGCTCGATTGTTGCCTCCAACATACACTGCTTCATCTGACTACCACAGAACCAGAGTAGCGAGAGGTGATCTCAGCAAGGAAGATACCGCTGGTCAGGAAGCTGGAGACTTCTTCAAAGGCTTCCTTCCGTTCTGGGGGCCTATGACCAATAGTAGAAACATACGTCAGCTAACACGGGTAGTTGAATCTACTATTACCGAAACTGCTGGTGCCCTTAGCAATTTGACAGCTGAGCTTCAGGCGGATAGACTCATGACGTTGCAGAACCGTATGGTTCTAGATGTTATACTTGCAGATCGAGGTGGGGTATGTAGAATGATCCAATCGAGCTGCTGTGTCTTTATTCCCAATAATGCTCCAACAGTCTATGAGGCGATCTCTAAGCTACACAAGATTTCCGACTCTATACACGTAGACAAGGGAAACTGGTCCTTCATGGAGTGGTTTTGGACTCTGATCTCAGCGTGGGGATGGAAGGTTCTAATGGTCATTGGTGTCATCTTAGTATTCCTATTCTCATGCTGCCTGATTATCCAGTGTGGTCCAGCCCTGTGTAGTCTTTGTGCTGCAACCTGTTTTAGGAAACCACCTGCGTTTGGAGAAAAGGCACGAGAAAGGATGATGATACAACAGCATGTCACTGACCTGATGAGCATAGAACTAGATTCTGACATAGACTGAGTAATTGCCTATGTAAGGGCAAAAGGAGGGTCTGAGGTTCCGTGACGATTTGAACCCGTGTTTTCAATATTGTCGGAAATACATAATATTGGTATCAGCGAACCGCAAATGATCCATTTAGCATATCCTGGTGTTTTCGCTACGATACGAGCAAGAGTACTCCTGTTATGAACACATTTCTGATCTACCCACGGCATCCATCTTAGAGCATGGCAGCCATTTTGTGTTTCTTGCCCTCACATACGCAATAACCTCTGATCACTTCATTTCGATTAAGGACACGTAGCCTTAGCCGGAGATTCACCTCTTTCATGACACGTGCACCTTAAACCAGATCACGCTGTAGCTACATGACTCGACAAAGGCTGCCTCCTCTGCCCGGGGCCAGCCCAACTGAACTGGTTCTCGTGTCCATTGTCCCGATCATGATTAGGCGGCCGAAGCCGGTAGCCTTGCCCATTTACAACCCACAAACATCTCTTATCCCGCTTTTCTATCTTCCACACCTGGCTCCGTTCCTTTCTTTCTGAATCTTTATTAGGGGGAGGTAACGAAATTTACGATGAGGCGGTCCGGCTCTTGAATACAATATTGACAAGGGATTGTGATGAACTAGTGGGAACCCCTCTTCGTAGATGTTTTGTATCAGATTTTATCAACGGTTCCTGTGTACGCCAAATATTTATTGTTTATGACACAAAAGGTTTTGGGAATGTACCAACATGTGAAGAATTCGCCTGAAGGCCAAAATTTAGTATATAAGGAGCAACCCTCTTTGTACAATTTGAACAGGCTCCTAGATACTGCCCATGCGTAGTTTCTGTGACTTCTGTGTCCCTGCAGTAATAAACCTTTGGTCTTTGACGCCACCATCGAGAAGCCCGTGTTTCTGTTCATTTGCGCACCAAGGCAGGTGGAACTCCGGGGTCTTTGGGTGTTGTTCCCTGACACCTCTGGACGGAACCAAAAAGTCCAGAACTCCACCTGTATGCCAGTCCTGGCGACTATGTTAACAAACCTATGAGGAGAACTATTAATATAATGATCGTTGACACACTGCAAACCTCTAAGAGAAAAGAAGACGTGATTAAACATGCTATTTTAGGTTACCATAATCTTAGTAAAATACTATCATAATATTGAGTTCTGCAAAAATGAATTTCATCTTGTTTGCTTGATTTTTAAATTGCAGGCTGATTGATATAAACCTTCACCACCGTCCTGTAAAGGGGCTTTCTGTCAGCAAGTGTGTAATTATGTTCCCTTTAATTGAATAGCTAGGAATAAAATACTATTCAGTGTAAATCACCTGACAATTGCCAATGAAAAAATGTTGGTTTCCAGTGCCATGTATGAAGCATCACCTTCCACAATAATTTTATAAGGCTTATACGTTGTTCCCGGTAATCTGAATAGATGAGAATACTATGCACTGCATGCTTCAAGTGACTATACATTTAATCTTTATTTAATGTAAATATATTAAATCAAATTAATATTTAACAAAAAGACATGTTTACCCATTTTTTAAGTTAAGTAAACTTTTTTTACTTTTTCCTGTACTTCACCATATAAAGACTCCACAGTGGATTGGAGATCTCTCTATAGTAAAATATAGGGTTAATTTAAGTAAAGTTTATTAAACGTCACAGTAAATTAGTAAAAACATGTATTTTTGTTTTAAATATTAAAGCAAATAATTATTATGTATTTATTTTAAATTTAGATTAAATAAAACTTATTTGATTACAAAATGATTTTGTTGAAGTTTAAATGAAAAAAGAAATTTCCATCTAACATAAATAAATATTTTTCAATATGCATTAATAGTAATTTGAAGTATATTTATTTATATTTTATTAAAATTCAAGCCACCATTTTTTCAAATGATTTGTATAAAAAATTCAAAGTGCAATGACAAAAGAAATAACATTTGTGAAGAAATATTGCAATGTTAAGAGATAAAATTAAATAATAAAAATATTATTATATCATTTTATATAAATAGAGAGAGAAGATATGTGGGTAAAAAGAATATGAATAGGAGAAAATGGGAGTGGGAAATAAAAAAGAGGCAGGGAAGGAAGAAGAAGAGAGAAAGATTGAATTACGGTACTGATGACTGCTAATAGAGAAATGTTGTGAAAAATAACCAATATAAATCAGTTGTAAACTTTTTATGTAATGTCAATGAAGAAGCAGTATGAAATTTATGTTCATCACAAATAAAATTCCACGATGTTAACATACATAATTTAGAAACATCTCGCCCACAAGTGAGTAGAATGTTAAAAGCAAGTGCAATAAAAAGATCAAGCAACAAATGTTTAGGAGATAAATGTTCAAATCTAGGTGCTAAGGAACCTACGAAAACATTTTGGAAGGTCAGTGGTAAATTACATTTAATAAATGAATAAACATTTAAACTAAATAGAGTTTCAAAAGTTATTAACATGAGAGAAATAATATAACATATAATAGGTGTTAAAGAGCCATTACTTATGGAGCATGACCACAAATTGAAGAAGCAGATGGGTCAAAGGTAGAAATACAGTCTGGAGTGATAACATCCCTATTGTAAACAAAAAATAAGGACTTAGTAATGTGAGCAGCTTAAGAGGTATTGAATATTTTAAGCCACATTCTGTCCCAAAATTGCACAGGCAATGATATGGATAGATCCAGAGTAATTCCAGTGAACTTTTAGTTCTAACAGAAGCAGAGGTGACAACAATGTTTGGTAATTATATTAGCAGCTTTGGGAATAGAATCACGTGGTCTATATCCAGAGATGTCAAAGGTATGGGTGTGACTTGGGAAGGAGGGATGTGGTCAATGAGAAAAAAGGAATGGAGATCAGATGAAACTAATTCATATTCTTTTAAAAAGGAGTTCAGTAAGTGATACTGTGTCTGTAGTTTGTGGAAAGATATATTAGAATTGTCTAATACAAATTGGTGAACAAACATAATACCCTTTTCCTTCCAGTGTTTGTAGTACAAAGACTTATGACGAAATGTAAGAAATTACCAAATTGAAAATCAAGATTAGTATAAACTAAAGTATGTCATAAATAATGTGAACATTTTAAAATGGGATTTATGATATCAAAGTACAATTAGACATATGAATGATATCTTTGAAAAGAAACCATTCTGTGAGACATTTTTAAATGTGATCCACCATGGGGTGGTGTATCAAGGCATAAAATTGCTGAATTAGAAAGGAGGAGTGGTAAAGCTCAAAATCAGGAAATCATATATCATCTTCACAAGGATATTTATTGTTACATATGAGTTTTGTACTAATGGAATCAGTTTGCACAAAATAATAATTAGAGACCTTAGAAGGTAGCATAGAAATTGTATAAAGAACATGTGGTACAATCATCATTTTAATGGTATGAAGTCTCCCTCACCATGATAAGTGCAAAGGAGATCAAGTTGAAAGTAATGCTTGTAATTTAGGTTTTAATGTCGCAAAATTGTGGCTTTGTGTGTTATATATACTAGAGGAAAACCAGACAACAAGATATTTAATTTTGGAGGGACACCACGAAAATGAATTATTAGCAAATATATATTGATAACAAGAGGAGTTCAAAGGAAAAATTTAATGTAATCTTCTGTAGTAAAACCTCCAGGTAGGTCAAGGTGTTGGTCATATAGATTAGACCTTCATCTGTGTAGGCAGACATTTAGGATCTTAATATGAGTTCGGTGGGCAAAGAATTTCCCACCAGAATAAAAATAAGTCATACTCAAGCAGGTGGTCCTTAATGGTTTTGGTGGTCTCGGAGTGTGGCGGCAGCATGGCCGCTCTCTCCGAGACCGTCAAAGTCATAACCAGGGCCCTAAATTCTAGGGAGTGTATTGCAATGGATACATTCAAGAAATTGTGCTTGGCAAAGAACAAACAGGAAAGGGGGCAACCTTGTCTAGTACCTCTGTGCATAGTAAAATAAGGAGTGAGGCAACCATGGAGAAAAACACTAGCACAGTGTCAGAATAGAGTAATTTTTAAATGAGATAAGTTTTGCACCAAAGCCAAACCAGTGAAGAATGGTGAACATAAAATAACCAATTAATGCGGTCAAAAGCGTTTTCAGCATCTAGGCACAAGGTTGCAAAAGGAGGATTGCTTTTCCAGCCAGAGAAAGAATGTAAGAGAACATCCTGGCATTGTCTGCAGCAAGTTTGCCCTTCATAAAGCCAGACTAATCAGATTTGTCAAGAAGTGGTAGTCAAGACAGGATACTAGGATTTTTGCATCAATTTTGCAATCATAATTGATCACTGAAATGGGTCGATCATTTTCGCAGAGTGTGGGGTATTTATCAGGTTTGGGAAGCATACCAGTCAAGGCTTCTAAATAGAAGCCACTAGCTTTTGAGCTCATAAGAAATTAATTTAAAAGTTCTAATAATTTTGGGGCAGAAAATGCTAAAAGGGATGAAATACCTTTAATGGAGACTCCATCTGGACCAGGTGCTTTAGCTCTTTTCAGGGGTTTGATTGCTTCAAAAATCTCTTGGAGCGTAATGTCAGCCTCTACATCCTCAAATAAATGTGAAAGGGAGCAAGGTTTAGGAAGACAATAATAAAATCTGTTGTATATTAGGTTTTAATGGGATAGTATCTTCTGTATGAAGTGTTCGGGATTGGAAGACTCTGGAGGTTCCAGAATCAGAAATCAAAGTGGAATTAGTAGATTCATTAAGAATGGGATCTATAGGTTTATGTTCTCTCTTTATTTTTAAATAGTTAGCAAGTATTTTACCAGCTTTATTTTGACCACTGTGGAATTTAGATTCAGCTTTAAGCAAAATGTTACATGCATCAACGGTAGCAAGTTTATTGAGAATAGATTTGAGTTTGATCAATTCATGTAAAATACAGGAAGACTTGGAGGCAACGTAAGTATGTTCTGTGTTTTGATTTGTTGAAATAGAGTGAGATATTGAGAGTTTAACTTTTTTCCCTTTTGACAGAATAAGCTATAGTAAAAGCCCTAAATGAGCCCCCCCCCCCCAAGCATTAGAAATGGACGCATCACAAGATTGGTTAATTTTAAAACAATCTTGAATAAAAGCAGTAGCTACATGTGTATCAGATAATAGGGTCTCCATCTGCCAGTTTTGGAGTTTGTATGAGATAAAAACCCAGGGCGGACTGTACAGGTTCATGGTCTGAAAGAAAACTGGAGCCTATTTTGGATTAATGTAGGGACACTAGTAAGGCTTTTATAATTTAAATATGATCAGTTCTGGACATTTTATGATGTGCATTGGAGAAAAAAGTAAATTCAAACTTATCAGCATTACAAGTTTTACAAACATCAAATAATGGCCGAGAGGCATGAGCAGATTGGAATGCCTTGTGAGATTGTCTAGATTAAATTTGCATTTGGACTTCCTATCAGTAAAGGGACCAATTATTTGTTAAAATCACCTGCCAATATAATATTGGTATTACCAATATTAGCAAGGTTTAATTTAATATAATGCCAAAAACCTGGAGCCGGTTTAACTGGCTTAACTGGGCCATAAATATTAAACAAGGAAATGTGTTTAATATGAACAATGGCGTTAAACAATGCCCATCGACCAGACCATCTGTATCACGTTCAGTAGATTCACTTGTATGTTTAATGCTTTGTGACAGAGAATAGCAACACCCCCTTAAAAATAACCTAGCCAATCCATTGTCATTTTGATTTAAGCGATTTCACATCATTACAATAAGTATCTTGTAATTGGATAATTTGGGAGATTAGCTTAGACAAATAAGAGAATACCTTTTGTCTTTTAACCGAATTCCGAAGTCCACAGACGTTCCACAAGACAACATTAACCCTGGTGGATACAGCAGGATAAGGGTACAGGATTTAGAGTGACCAGCTGCAAAAAATGGAAAGGGAAACAAAATGACAACATTTAATAAAAACCAAACAGGGCATGACACAGGCAACATAGTGAGTTTGGATGACTTATAAGCACTCACAGAATAGAAATAAAAAGAGGAACAGAGAGGAATGGAAAAAGGAGATATTAAAAAGTAGAAGTAGAAAAAAAATTATTGTTTAAAATCTTATAAATGAATAATATTTATATTTTATGTATATATTCATCAACATTAAATGTTTTTTTTAAACTATTTTAAATAATTTATTTTAATTGCTCATTATTTCCTATGGGGTGTTATTTTTTTCCCTACCACAATTGTTTTCTATGAAAGGGTGTTGCAGGACCAGTGTTTGCCAATGTGTGGTGCTTGACTTACTTCAGCTTTGAGCTGGAGCAATTTACTACTGTTGTGGGTCCCTTTTTGGTTGTAGTAACTTTAGAAGTGCAGTTTGTGAATAGCAGCTGCCATACTTTATTTGTGACTGGGTTCATGACCCCCTTAAATCCCTCCCATTTGGTAGTAAGTATTGCCCTTTATTTCACCTCTTCCCAAGGCCACTCCCACATTTACTACTAAAGGGCCGATTCCGATCTGGCTCGGAAAGCACTCCGACCGAGCCGGATCCGGGGTTTTTTCCGACCAATCCAGACTCCAGCAGTCCGATCGAGTATGATGTGGCCGTATACTGTTGGACTTGGTTCGGCCGGACTCCCATAGAAGTCAATAGGAGCCGGTCGTACGACCCGTACATGGGCTCCCATTGACTGAATGGGTATGTCGCGGACAAGTGCGCCCCCTACAGTGGGTACGCGTCGGTGCCATTCGCACCGTACATGCCTGTGTTGGGGAGACCCATGGGTCTCCCCTATGTCTGAGTCGTAAGGCTGCGGGTAACAGGGGGTCCGACTCGGACCCCCGAAGTCCAAGTCCGGGAGCTATTGCGAGCCGGACGCTCTGACTCGATCTGGCTGTCCGAATCGAGCATCGTACTAGCTCGGTTGTGAAACGTCTCCATTTCGCGCCACGATTTGCTTGTGACCGATTCGTACGGAGCGGTTCAGACTCGGAAACGATTTGGACGGAGATTTCGCACTTGTTCGCATCGTACTTCTACGTCCGGACCCGTGTACGACTCGGATGGAAATTCAGCCTCCTTATCGGATCCGCACCCGATTCGGTGCCCTTCCGATCGAGATCGGAATCGACCCTTAAGGGGGCGATTACGATGCCGTAGGAAACAGTTCAGAACATTAGTCGTAGCCGTTCCTACTGCATTGTAATCAGCAGTTTAGATTCATTCCCGACAGACCCATTTGGATGGAGTCAGTCAGAAATTAATCCAAACTGGATTTCCGAAATGCTTCCGATGGCCTAGGAGAGCCCGTCCGCCATTCGGAAAGCATCCTGTATTCCCAAGGGCGGCTCTTTCTGCCCGAGGCTTTACAATGTTGAATTCCAACAGCCTTTCTGTGCCAGCCTTTCTGCAACAGAAAGGCTGTCGGAAGTCAACTTTGGGGGCTCCCTTCAGGGCCCCCCGGGTTGCAAGACCTCCGGATAGTGGTCGAGGAGCACCTATGGTGCCCCCCTGCTGATCCCTGCACCCCATGACAGGCACCTTCATGGCGTGCAGGGATGACCTGGACCTCTTCTCTTTA
Organism: Lissotriton vulgaris; assembly: GCF_964263255.1. NCBI lineage: Eukaryota > Metazoa > Chordata > Amphibia > Caudata > Salamandridae > Lissotriton > Lissotriton vulgaris. The sequence continues at coordinate 1,019,638,297 of NC_141689.1, read as the reverse complement.
CACTGAAAGCATACATTTGGGTCATAATTCATGCCCCCATTGTAAAGAATAGGAGTGCAACTGAACAGTGTTCGGTTGCACCCTAATTGCTGGGTTGGAACCACCAACAGGAGGTCGGTTGGTCCCAGTACCCATTCGATGTCGGACGGAATCACTCATTCTGTGTCACTCCAGTCTTCGCCACACCACTCTGAACCACCCTACTCTACAGCACTCCATGACACTCCCAACAATACCACTCTACTGTACTTTATGCCACTCCATTCCATGCAATGCTACTCTACCCCACCCTATGCCACTCTACTCAATGTACTTACACGATATGCCACTCTGTACCATACAATTGCGCTCCACTCTATGTCCCTCCACTCTTCTCCACTCTGTGAAAAGAAATACAATTGCACACATTCAATTAATATTTCTATGGGTTTGGATTTGCTACTTTTTTGGTAAGCCACTTATAATATATATTTAAATTTCTAATCCAAAAAATGAAGAAATTAAAACCTCGAAATACCAACACATAGCAGACCTGAATCAGGGCCCCCAGACCCAAACTAGAAAAATGTAGTAAGTGCATTTTTCCAAATAGATAAAATCTCTTCGTTTACACCCCAGTCATTTTTGGCGGTGTTATCTTTCCTTTGCTATATTGAAAATGGATGTGCCCTTACCTTGGGTGTACTACTAATCTTGATAGAAGTTATTCCCCAACAATTCTCTTGCTGAGGAGCATCCCCACCACTTGTGGGTGTTCAACAACTTTAGCAGCAGTCCCCATCATGGAACGCTGGCAACTCGTGCCAGGAAATGTACCTACAAGTAACATTTCATCATACTGCTGTAATTTCGCTTTTGAGTAAACCTGTTTGTGTGTGCAAATCCATATTTTGTAAATGATCAAGTTTATTTTCAACGCATATTTTCTTCTGCATTTGTGCAAATAGCTTTGTGCATCAGACTCATGAGGTGGATCATGGCCAAATACGTAATATTTAGAATATATACAGTACCTGAGATTATATAGCACACTAATTACACTGATACATAAGTGGACACCTGTGGTTTACCGAAAGTGTGCTTAATAGTGGGTATTGAAATGAACATGCCATTAAAGTGCCCAAGATGTTTTCATACATAAGTTCAGTAAGTGCCAAAAGTACATGTATTTTTAAAGACAGAAACACAACCCTGATTCAGAGGTTTATGATTGGCAGGCGTTTCCTGTACCAAATGTGATTTGAAAACACGGAATCTCATCTCTGGAGTGACATTTCCACAATTCAAAATGTAGTTAGTCATACCAGTAAAGGTAAATGACATGAGTTACTTGCAATTGTGTGGACATTAGGTATTTGCATACCACTTGCAGATACTTTTGTGGATAATGGATATTTACATACCACTTACAGATACTTTCCAATCTTATAATATGCCTACAAATGTACACCTGTCCAGGGTAGATACTGCATTGTACTGTGGTGTACTGCATTGCAGCTGCATTTATATAGAGCTTCAAATCCCTAAATACAATTGGCAGAGGTGGAAAAGGCTTTTGTGGCCATATGTGGAGTTTAGGTGGAAATCCTTAGTGGTTAGTGTAAAGGTGATTTGGCAGCCATCTCACTGCACAAACAATTCTCTTTCAAAGTTCTTTTTTTATTATATTAGTTAACATTATTGGAGAGGTTACATCATTCTAAATGTGTTTGTGAAGTGTTCTTTTATATTTAATGTAGTTCATGTCCTCCAAACAAATGATTGTGTTCCTTTATTGTTCTAACCTTTCTTCAAACTATGCTATTAAAAGATTCAACACTAGAGGATTCCATTTTTTAATTATGTATCATTTTTGCTCATAAAAGATATTCACAATTCCCATTTAGGGACAACTGTACTTTACAGTGACTGAAATACATATGTAATGTATGCAATGCAAATTTTTGCTAAAAGGATTACTGGTAAACACAGTCTTGCTGCTGCTGACATTTTACAGGAAACACCTCAAGTGGATTTGTAGTTAAGGAACATTCTGGCTGGTGAATGTCCTTCTAAGTCGAAAGAAAGGGAGCTTGTACAGGATGTAAGGCATTTATCTGAGTGATAATGACCTTGTGAATTTTTGTTAGAGCTACTTGCATTTCCTTCTTACAAAATGTATCTTAGGTCAAAAAATGCTAGTGTGAATTGTGGGCCTTTTCCTACTAGCTAAGTATGCCAGTTAACAGACAAGGCGAGGAAGGCAGTAGTAGTAGAAAAATAATGACTGGCTGGTGGAGCATTCATTATTATACCACAAGCTGCAGATAAATGGGTCGTAATTTCAATAGATATTGTTAATACTCTGGGCATCCTATAAGAATTCCCTCCCAGAAAATGACAGGGTAATCATTGCTGGTGACTTCAATGTTACCTTTGAACCCTTTGGCCCTGAGACCTCTAAATTTACTGAAGACGAAGATGCAGCTTGGGGAGGTCGCTTAGCTAGACCTAGGCCCACCAGAAGATGCTCTCCCATTGCTGATCAATTGATGAGCCCAACCATTCACATTGCTATTAGGGCTTGTAACGGTAGGTCCCGTTCGGACCCTAGTGGTGCCTACACCGTTAATCGTACTTTGCAGGAGAGCTGTATTGATTACATATTCCTGTATCTCCTGCTACAGCCATCCCTCATAGACATGATAGTTTTTTAGCGCTATGATAGTGACCATAATGCCTTCCACCTATCCCTAATTGAGGGAAAATCTATTGCTGATCAATTTGCTGCCCCGGACTCTGGTGTTGCTCTGTCAATTTTAAACCACAAGAGGGCTCTAAAATGGGGGCTGTGTGTAAGGACCCAAAAATGAGGGTCCAGATATACAAACGAGTGGCTGATACCCTTGATGCATTGAACACTATGGAGCAATCTAGTATAGTACATAATTCAAATGCTATATATCATGAAAGTATTTTTGCTCCATTAATGGTATAATTAGCAAAGATGCCACAAGATCCAATCCTGCTGTACCTGGTTCAATTCCAGTTGCCGGAACTCTAGAGGTAACTTTATACAGTTAATTGGGAAGAACAGATGTGGGAGGACCTAGTAGCTGCAGTCAAGGCAGGTGATGTTAAAGCTTTCTGAGGAACTGTGGATCACGATAGGCAAAATGCCACTGCCAGTGCTGATTACAATTTACAGCCCCAGACCTGGGTGGATCACTTCCAAAAAATGTACGTAGCCAAGCCCAACCCAGAGTTTGCCTACTCAAGAAAAGTTCTAGGTCTGCCCCTAGATAAAGGTCTCCCTTTATCTTTCCATGCTGAGGATGTTATGGCGGCAATAAAGACACTCCCAGGACATAAAGCTCAGGCCCGGATTCCCTCCCCGGGGACCTCTTCAGTGCAGAACCTTTGATCTGATACACATACTTCCAGGCACTGTTCCATTCTATACATGCAGGTGGCCCGATCCCCAGTCCCTGGCTGATTGCACATATTATCCCGATTTACAAAAAAGGGCTCAAAGAAGACATTGGGAACTATAGGCCCATTCGCTTTATCAACACCTCACAGAAACAATTTTGCGGGCTCATATTGGACCGACTGGTTGATTGGGCAAAGAACAACTGTGCTTTCTCAAAGCTCCAGGCAGGCTTCAGAAACAGGATCAGTACGGTGGATCAAATACTCCATTTCTCTGTTTTGTATTGGAAAACAGTCTCTTGATAAGGGCCATCTTTATGTGGTCTTTGTCGACCTGAAGACAGCTTTCGATTCTATACCTAGGATCAAGCTCTGGGAAGTTCTGGAAAAGAGGGTGACCCCCAAACATCCTTTCTGTTCTTATCAGGCTGCATGCACTAATACTAAAAGAGTCAGGTATGACAATTGCAGTGAGTTCACAGACCCCTTTTAAGATTCAAACTGGTGTTTCGCAGGGCTGTGTGCTGGCCTGACCTTGTTCACTCTTTACATAAACAACTTAGCGCACACACTTGATTTCCCTACAAATGATGCACCCAAACTCAGGCCCCATAAAATCAGGACACTACTTTCTGCAGCTGACCCGCTCTTAAACAAAACCCCATGTGGTCTGCAGGCACTGGGGTTCCGATTCACAGAACTAACTTAAGACAATATCCTAAACTTACTACCATTTTGGTATTCACAGAAGGCACTTACTCATTTTGGTATTCACAGAAGTTAGGACTCCTAACTTTAGGACTCCTAAACTGAGAAAAATCCTAACTTTAAGACTTTCGGTATTCACAGAAGGCATTTAGGAGTCCTAACTTTACTACACCTAAACTGAGAAAAATCCTAACTTTAAGACTTTTGGTATTCACAGAAGACATTTAGGAGTCCTAAAGTTAGGGCTCCTAACTTCTGTGAATACCAAAATGAGTAAGTGCCTTCTGTGAATACCAAAATGAGTAAGTGCCTTCTGTGAATACCAAAATAAGTAAGTGCCTTCTGTGAATACCAAAATGGTAGTAAGTTTAGGATTTTGTCTTAAGTTAATTCTGTGAATCGGGCCTTACTTGACTGCTTTTTAATTTTTCTGTAGTGTGTGTGGTCTTGAATTAAACAAGATTTATGGCTTTTAATCCATATAAATCCGTTGGAGCAAGTCTTCAGGTGCAAGGTATTGCTCTAGAAAAAGTGCAGGATTTTGTGTATTTGGGGGTTTGCCTGAATCATAAAATGAGTAGGTCCTCTCATATTAAGAGATGTTCACTAAAACTTCAACAAGAAGCTGGCTCCATGGTCAAACTGCAGAAATGGACTCATTCATATTGTCTAGAACCAACACTGGAGATCTTCAACATCAAAGCAAAAAGCTCAGCCATTTGTGGTGTAGAATTGTGATTAGGACTCTTCTCAAATCCCCTGGTTGTTAGAGGATTGCTTGGTTTGCCTATATTAATACCACACTGTATGAGATTGGCCTACTTCTGCTTTGGGATACCCCTGCCATGGCAAAACAAGTCCCTCGCTCCCTGGTCAAAGAACGACTTAAAGAGTTTTTGTGGTTGAGGGATCTAAAAGGTGTAAAAGCAGGAAGCCTCACTGACTCCTTTTTAGACATCAAGCTCTCCCCCTCCTATGAATCTTTTTTGGATACTATCCCAGGTTCCATTCCCCAGCAACTCTACCTAAAAGGGAGGTATAGGGTTCTGCCTTTAAACAGCTTCTGTATAAACTGGGACGCACAGTACTGTAGCTCTAATGTGGGCCCTGTATGCAAGTCAACAGAAGAAACACTGCATCTTTTTGCCCTTTTTTGTCCAGTCTATTTTAGACCACAGAAACAATGGCTGGTGCTGTTCTGTAAACTTTTGGGCTTTCGCCATTATGCCCATGCAATACGCCCTTTACGCTCAGACACGAGAGAGGTAATTGTAGTTGGGGTGACAAAATATCTGCACACTGCCTAGATTACTCGTATATGCATTGACAAGTCCCCAAGCAATGATGCCCAATAGTGAACAGGCTTACATTTGTTATACTCTAGATGCAGCTCCCTCCCTTTTGAAATTACCCGTATACACACTATTGCACTTCTTATTTATTTATCTCTTCCCTGATCTTACTGTGGGACAAGGTTTTATGAGAATGGTGTTTTATGAAATGTCGTATATACTGATGTTATTTATTTTCTTATTTTGTTACTTGCTGTATTGTGTTTTATGGATCTTTGCATCCGAAATTAACATTTACAAAACAATATATTGTTGCAAATAATATTCACAAGTGTAATACATCTTAAACAATATGTTCCTTTAAATTTAATTTAATTTGATCAGGGACGTCTATTTTCTCTTTCCAGGTTTACAGAGACAGAGACATTCACAGAAACCTTTCTTCTAAGAGTAAAGCTACTGGAACCTGACTGCAACATCATAACACTGGGCTCAAAGCCACTGGAGGTTCCTGACTTCTATGGCCTTTCTAATGTGATTGACAAAAATGTGCTGCGCATTCACTACGACAAGACTCAAAATCTAGAGTGCACCATCAGACTGACCTCCTTGGAAACATCAGTGCCTGCTCATGGTCACGTGGTCATCGGAGAGCCGGAGAAACAGGTGCCACGTGGCGATCAACCTCACAGTTTTTATCCTGCATCCAGTAAGACATGGTTTACTACTATTCTGAGTATTACAACTTTGTTAAAAATGTTGCAATCAGCACAATCAAAATGGAGACCAGGCTGTTTGGATATACAACTGGAACATTAATGCAATGTGATGTAAACACGTTTTTGGCATGTGTATGTATGGCAAGAGTAACTGATAGCCTGGCGCATAGCATGACATGGAATAATATCTATGAAGGTACCCTAGAAAGTTTGATAGTCAATGTATATACAGTTCTAGATGTCTTGCTTATAAAGTATCCACTCTACTGAGCAATCTCCCAATTTCATTATAAAGCGCACTTTCAATCTATAAAATGAAAGCAGCTCAAAGAGATAAAACACATATATTATTCCATAAAAACAAATGAAGTATTAAATGTCCAGAGAGATCTGCAGTGTTGAAACAACACAGCGGATAATTTATTATGATACAGAATTCCAACAGAGGTCCACACAACATGTGATGATAGTAAAATAGTAGTACATAATGCAATCAGCAATGAAAAAAGTGTAAAACCTCAAATCTAATACATAAATCACTTACAGGCATCATTTACTGTCCCTTATAAAGTTACGAAAGCATAGCACCGCAGAAGATTTGCGAGTTTGACATACTAGAATCATATAAATGCAACCTATGGAAATGGCATCATTCACATCACAATGGAAAATATGTGAACATTACATGTCAATATACAAGATCCGAAAAAGCACTTTATACACTAGACCAACCAGCTCGAGCAAATCACTTATTCCCAGCCTCTGGAAGAAGGCAGTGGGCACTAAAAGGCAGAAGGAAAGCGAATACTGCCTATAAAAAACTTGATCAATGCATTCATTTTCAAGCATTTGTAAAGGGACAGCATGCATAATGCACGTACATAGAACATACATACGCAAAAGCACAATACATACCATTATTGCATGTCTAAAAAACATGACTAGAGGTAGCACTTTTTAAGATGAATGCATAAAAACATTTGAGACGTAAATTAACTTTAATTTCCAGAGAGAACGTTTTTAAATGCCAAAGTATGAATTTTGTAATGTTTTGGCTCTTTGTGTATCATGACTGAATCACACTGTACATTGCTTTCACAGACACAGCATAGCACATATGCATAACTAAGGGTGACACGACTACAATTACTGCCCAATTTAATGTAATGAGGCAGGCCACAGAGACACACATTTTCAGAACCTTTGTTGGGGTATGTTTAATGCTGAGTAAATGACAGAATCTTGAGGGCCTTGGTAAGGAGGGGAGGCTGAGGGCCACTTCTGACTGTTGGAGATATTTTTTTTTAGATCAGTCTCAAAGGAGCCGGTATTGAAGTGAGGTAGAGGACAGATCGGGGAGTTACATAGAGGACATGAGTATGAGGGCATGGCATTCAAATGGAGTAGTAGCAGCATTGTAAAGGGTTGGATCCCAGATGGTACTGATGGGTTATGGAAATGCTGAGGCAGTGGCGGGATAGGATTTAGAGGCAGGGCCTGTGCTACATTAAGGCTAGGCAATCACCACCAATTTAAGGGTGTCAGTTTGCCTCAGGAGGCATATAATGAGGCTTCACTTCCAAAAAATGGGTAAGAATGATGTTACAGCCTAGGGTATCAAGAATCATTGCACAAGCCCTGATTGAAAGGGTGGATTAAGGAACGTGGAAATAAAACTTCTTTGAAAACGAGGGGCAAGACATGAGGATACTTGAATCATACATACTATTTCGTCACCTGCTGTTTGCACTCATTCATTTTATTGCTGTTTTCTCCTCTGTTGCTATTTCCTTGTCAAGGTATGCATAAGCCTATTTTAACTCATTGATACTTGTACCTTATAATGTATCTATTTCCCTTTCCTTTGTAAATTATTGATCATTTAATTAAAATGCTTAAATTCGATATGACTAGTGCATTGGGCAATACCTTGCATCCTTAAGCTTGTAAGTGGAGGTGAACCTTTCATATGTTGCATACGTTGTGGCAACAGTCTGTGACAGTCGGGATGATAACCTTCTATTCACTGACAAAGTGGACTACTCAGTTGCAGGATTACAGAATAACTGTGGTTGTGTCCATTGCAATGGTTTTGCGCAGAATATACATTTTGAGTTGTAATGCAAGTGATATATATGATTTCTGTTTTTGTCCAAGGGGGATTATTAGGCAGTGTATGGCCATCCATTCGGGGGCAGTAGGGAAGCACCAAGGTATTTGTGACTGAAAGGAGGGGACAAGAGAAAAAGACAAAATGTACGTTATTTTAAATAGGCGGTAGGAGAAGCCAAATAGAGAGATAATGTCACTAGAAGAAGTGATGTCAAATGAAATGCTGGCGGCCTTGGCCTGTGCACTTGGAATCCTTTCTTTGAAGCTAAGTAGGCTCTGAAGACTCAAAACACCATGAAAAGGAGCAAGAACAACCTGATAGAAAGGAAGACACTATATGATGCTAGTTTATTCTGTGAGAAGTAGTGCTCCAGAATGTACACATGTATTAAGCTGTATTAATTGGTGGCTCTGGTGGCTCTTTCAGGAGCTGACCACACACACGGTTTTGTCAGTCAGTCAGTCAGTCGGTCAGTCAAAACCACTTTATTAGATTAGTTAAAATCATAAAAGTATTCTAGACATTTATAAAACAATTAAAACATTATTAAAAAATCAATTAATACAGTATTAAACATTTTCAAAAGTTAAAACACAGTTTAAAAGGGTAATTACACGATTTCATTTCCGTTTGAGCCCAACCGTACATTAATTCAATACATAAAGCAGAAATTGATAATCTTTCAATATTAAAAATCCGATCTTAACCTCAATCTCTTACTTCTTACAGATGCAGCCAGGAAGCTGGCGGTACGATACATGGTTACTGGAGAATCCATCATCTGTAAATATAACAATGCGGGCTTGTACTGCGTAAATCTCATCTCCTTCAATAATGGTTTTAAATATCGAATCTGGGGTTCACAATAAAAGGAGCAGAAAAACAGGAAATGCGCAGTGTCCTGGGTGGAAAGACCATCGCATTTGCATGGGGACGACTCCTCAAGCCTACACCAATCTTTCTCGTCCCAAAGGACCATATAAATTTGATTGAAACGGAACTTAGTCAGTAGCCATCTATGGAAGAAATGTGTAACCACTGACAAATAAGGAGCCAGCTCAAGGGATGAAGTTAACATTACATGCACCCTCTGGATTGTTTGCATAGTTCGACCGTTTCACGCTCGGCAACACAAAGCCTAGTAAAGTTAGTCTTCACCCACACTAGATCTGCTTTACACAGGGATTCTGGACTGTCAAAAATCTCAGGGCGTCCTAGTTTCACAGCCAAGGACTCTACATAGGACAGCTACTGGATATCCCTCCTGTGGTCTAGTTTGAGACAATCTTTTATAATCTTGTGGTTAAGGCTAAGGTTCGGGTTTAGCCAGAGCTTGGCCCAAATCAGGAGCGGGGCTAGATTTATTGTGTCTAGAATGTAACCAAGACCTAGCTCAAGGTGTAGGGAATAAGATGCAGTTGACTGAGGTAGGCCCAGCAACGACCGTAGGAATTTATTTTCCTCTATTTGGATGCGGTCAGATTTTACAAAACCCCAAATTGCAGCCCCATATCTCGCAATAGCGGCAGTCTTGGCTTTATAAATGGCCAAGATAGCCTCTATGGGTTTTCCCCCTAATCTCTTTGTGAACCCCAAAATTTGCTAGGCTGAACTTCTCACCACGTTTGCTTTAGATGTTAACTGCGGTGACCAAGTACCCCTTTGGTCAAAGATTACACCCAAGTAGGCGAAAACCTTAACACTAGAGATAACCTCGCCGTCACAGAAGAAGGTTTTTTCTTTATTTTTAGAACAGCCTACTGACATTGTATGGGATTTACTGCTATTAATCACCAGGTCAAGACTGGACATTAAATTTCCAAAAGAGTCAAGTAGCTTTTGCAGGGCAATTGGGGTCCTGGCTATTAACACCGCGTCATCGGCATAGAGGAGCACCGGGATTGGTGCACCCCCCATGCACGGGATATCCTGGGTGACAGCTGTTAGGTCATCCTCCAATGAATTCACGTATAACGTGAATAACATTGGGGCCAGGATGCAGCCCTGGCGGACCCCTCTACTTGATCTAAAACTTGCCGTACATTTCCCCTCTGTTGTCATTCTAATGCAGGCTTTCAGATCTTTATGGAGCTCCGCTAGGAAATGTACCAAGGAGCAATCAAGGCCCAACTTCAGGAGCATAATCCACAGCCTTGATCTATTGACTAGATCAAAGGCTGTGGATAAGTCCATGAAGCCTAAAAATATCGATCCCCCTTTTGCCCTCGTGTATTTGGAAATTATAAGATGAAGATTGAGGCATTGGTCCTCTGTACTCCTCCCCGACCTGAAGCCATATTGTGCCTCGGAGAGAATATTATTCCCTTTGGCCCAAGATGCTATTCTCGCCAGGACAACCTTCCCTAGAATTTTAACCGAGGAGTCCAGCAGTGATATGGGTCTATAGCATCTAGGGTCTCCCCTCTGACCTTTTTTGAACACTGGGATTATAGTAGCTGAGGACCAGGAGTTAGGGAATCCTACTGCTGCTGATGCATTAAAGACTTTGGTTAAAATGTTAGCCCAGTACAACGGGTTGGCCTTGAACATATCAGCTGGGACCCCATCAGGTCCCGGGGCCTTTCGGCCCGCAGTGCCCTCTATTGCCCTGATCACTTCCGCTATATCAAAACTAACAGGCGCCAAGGGGAGATTGGACGCAGGGACTACAAAGGGTTCCTGCTCCATGTTGCTACCGTAGATTTTTTCGAAATGGCTAAGCCAATCTACCTCAGATATGTTAAGTTCCAGCACAGTATTTTGGTCACAGGAGAACAGAGGAGTATTGATAATTGACCAAAACTTAGCGCTGTTTTTTAACCACATGGCTGCTGGGCGTTTTCCCCCCCAGTGCTGGAAAATGCCATTTTAGTGGCACTATGACGAGCTCAGCTCGTCATCAGCACACGACACCCGTGGGTGATGACGAGCTGAGCTCGTCATCAGCATCGAAAGGGTTAAGGTGGCTTTATCCATGAGCTCGGCCCAAGCATCACTCTTTAATTCATTTTTACGAGTTTTAATTGCCCTAGTATAATCTTTTCTAAGTTGCACTACTAGGGCTTCGCCCTCGGACGAGTATTGAGTGCTTTTTTAAGGAGGTTATGGGCTTTACTACAGTTGTTATCAAACCAGCCCGTCACCGGTTTATTTTTACCTCCCTGGCCTTTAGCTGTTAAATTTATGGCCACTGTCCGACAGACACCTTCAAAGGAGGATAAAACATCCTCACTCCTAGAGTGGGGGTTGGCACAAACATTCAAATCTACAGCAGCCGTAGATGTTAAGTTTATGAAAAAATCCTCAGGAACTACTTTTCCCCATTTGATCCTTCTCCCCTGGTCCTTAACCTTAAGTGGCATTGTAGCCTGGGGGATAACAGATGATTTTAGCAGCAAAAAAACGTTTACTAGCTCCATCCCCACGGGATTATGATCTCTCAACGGCATAGCAACAGCATTATAGGAAATCACATATTTAAGGAGACCTGATGATATAAAAATAAAATCAATTATCGAATCACAGTCCCTTCCCGTGAATGTGGCAACCCGTGTACAATTGTCATAAAACTCCGCCTCATACAGGTCATTTCCAATTAATAGATTTTCAAGAACCTGTCCCTTCTGAGTATGTTCGAGATGAGGGGGTGAAACACCATCCGGCCCATCTGCGTCCTTTAGAGCACAATTTAAACATAAATGTACATTAAAATCACCCATCAAAATAAAATGGCAATAAGTGGTTTGCTTTTCCTTATATGAGGTTAAAAAGTCTGTTAACCATACTAAGTGCACATTTGCAGGGTAGCTGTGCGGTGAATTGTAACAGTTTACAAGGAGCATTTTACAACCATCATCCAAGGTTATCTCTACGACAAGAAAATTATGCGTGGCACAATCAATCTTTGTAATTTTGCCCTTAACATTCACAGAGACCAACGTCAAGAGGCCCCCTCTATTCCGACCTGCTGGGGAGGGCAGAGCAGGTACAGAAAAAGAAGTAAAGCCATCCAACCAATAATCACATTCCGTGTCCCAAGTCTCTTGCATGGCGATAATGTCGTAAAGCTTTACAAAATTTGTCCAATTGGGGTCTCCCCTCTTTGACCGTAAACCGGCAATGTTCCAGCTTAACAACCTAACAGTGTCCCCTTTGCCAGGAATGACCGCAGCCGGATTATTACCATCAGCATCAGAAGAAGGTACAGGAGTTATAGGGGTAAATTCCACTATAACTTCATCAACTATACCCTCTCCGGCCCCCCGTCAGTCGCACAACTCGAGGCCTGAGAGTGTGTCAAACCTATTATGTGTTACAATGGGGGGTCCAAATCTGAAAAAATTGTCCCTTCCTGGTCCCTGACTTTGACACATAGACCTGGGCCCAAGTGGAGTAAAAGGACTTAATCCTTGTCTAGGAGTAGAGGCTACAGTAAGATGATTGTAAAAATATCCCAAAGGGCGCACTTGGATACTGTTACCGTCATTCATCCTCGATGCTGCCCGTAATAAGACTGTGGCCACGTGTTGTGGATATTTAAAATTTACTACCACGCAGTCCCCTGTACAGTTTTTTCGCGTGGGACCGATCCAGTTTACCCTCCTGGTCTTGATCATTTCTCCGGCGAATTTTGTAGGAAAACCACAGTTTGAACTCAGCCAGGATACCACTTTATTTTTAAGAGAATCATGTGATTCCTCGTGTGACTCGGCTGCATCTGGGTTTTGGGTCGGGACGTTAGCCAGTACAATTACGTAGGGAGCACAATCCGGGGGTAACTTAATAAAATTGCTTCGCCTACTTGGGACGGCATTTGGGTCTTGAGCGGGGCCTGGCTTAGGGTGTACTACAGAGGTAACTAATGGCAGGGGGAATGGGGCCAAGGGAGCAGTGGGGTCAATATCGGCTCTGTTAGCCTGTTGGGGGGTGTGAGTTGGTTTAGCCACCTTTGCTACGTTTTTTTCAACAGACTCTGAATGAATCGTACTAATTGAAGGGGGCGGAGGATTAACCTTATCTGGATGGACTAGCTGTTTCTCTAACAGACCTCCTAATCTTTTTATCTCTGCAGTAGCAGTATCCAGTTTGGCCACTAGGGAATTAAGGGATTCCTCGAGTTTTAGTTCAAGTTTGGCTTCTAAGGATCTAATTAGCATGCCAAACTGCTCAGGGCTCAGGGTTATATTTGCCTCTTTGTTACCCTCCAAGATCGAAGTAGCCTCCGGGGAGGTATGGCTGTCAGGCGGATAAGCATCTACCCTTCTTTTGTGAACATTCCTACCCCCCCTTTTACTTTGCTGCTTTCTGCAGGTTCTGACGGGTCTCGTGTTGTTATGCACTGGTACCACCTCTTCCTCCGGGTCCGAAAGCGACTTGTCAGGGGTTACTGTGTCCGGGGCCCGGTGGATCAGTGCTTCTACTACACTGACTACCTCCAACCCAGGATCAGCGCCATTTTCGCTCACTGGTGGAGCCTCCATTGGGGGAAGACCCACTAAAGATAGGTCATGATCTGATAAATTACCTTTATCCAATGAGGCCCTTCTGTCATTGTTGATCTTGTTAACCATTTTTACTAAAAAGTTGTCAATGGGACCTGCCCCCACAGAAGCCTTGTCCTTCTTTGATCCCGACATGAGTGTGATTTTATGCTTTAATGAGGGTTAACCTGATCACAAGTATCTCAAAATACTCAGCTCCCAATATTACAGTACATAAAAATAGACCCTCTGCCCTTTCAGTCACTTTACCCTGTAGATGCTGTTCACCGAGATGTTTGCACAGGATCTCTGGCCCAGCCCAGCCTCTTCCTGCCTCTGACGGCCGCAGACGGCCCGCCCTTGTCCCGGGCTTCTCCCGGTCGCTCCCGCGCGCGACTCGCGTGGCGAGAGGGGTGTCAGCCTTTTTCAAGCGCCTCCTGGCGCGTCACGGGCGCGCTGCCCCAGAGCCTGCTGGGGAGTGTGGTCCGGACCGGTAAGCCGGTCTGCCGGTCTGCCTCTGTCTGCCTCCGTGAACAAAGCCGTTCCCCTCACGGCACCGCCCGATGGCGTCGCAGTAAATATTACTCGCTCCTGGTGTTCCCCCTGGGCTTGCGGGGGTCAGCCTTTTTCAAGTGCCTCCTGGCGCTCCTGGCGCGTCACGGGCGCGCTGCCCCAGAGGCTGCTGGGGTCCGGACCGGTAGGCCGGTCTGCCTCTGTCTGCCTCCGTGAACAAAGCCGTTCTCCTCACGGCACCGCCCGATGGCGTCGCAGTAAGTATTACTCGCTCCTGGTGTTCCCCCACGGTTTTGTCAGCTCAGAGAGGAATTAGTTAGGAATGTAAAAAGCACACAGTACAATTAAATGTGTTCACTGTTTATTACATATTAGACTTTGCATCCGCGCTGAGATTCAGTAAGCTGCTCCACCTTGAAAAGTTTACTTTGTATATATAGCTCCACATAAACCTGGACATAGGTAGGACTCAATCTTCTCTCTCTCTCATTCCATACCCAGGAAAATATAATTATGCTAAGTTTAGAGGAGCGTATAAGTAGGGATCAGCTCCCTTTCAGGATCCTTTAGTAGCTAAGTGGTTTTGATTGGTGGAAACCCAGCAAAAATTGAAAGATACTGTAGTCCTGTGGAAAAGTCTCATTGTCACCGTGGTACTGCTTCTCTTTAATGGTCCCACAGTTGCCATGGTACTGTGTCTCCTATTTTGGTGTTTCCAGAAGATGCCAGCGTCTTCACTGTACTCCTAATGCTTCACCGTTGCAGTGCGGGATGGAAAGCTTTTATGTGCTTCTTTCATGTGTTGCTCGTTTGGTAGTAAATTACCAGTCCTCTGACTATTTGTTGCACAGAATGACTTTTCCGTGGTAAAAGAGGAACCTACAGCTCCTTTCTTAGGTTTAGCTTAAAGTCTCCCACTATTAGATCAGTATATTGATTGCAATAACCTTATGTTCAAGCTCTTCCCCATGTGTCAGTGGGCCCACAAATGATTCAGATGCTTCAACATGAGCGCCAATGGTTTACGTGGGGAAAGGAGAATGGGATAAGAGAGAAAACAGAGACACAAAGCTCCACACTTGAAATTGAATTGAATTATTGCTGTGGGTATATATAGCTTAGTAATAGCTTGTATAATCAACTCTCTAGGTTTCAATAGGTAACTAGGAAATCCAGAAAACCAAACACAAGGTAACATAAATATATTTTAGTTAATAACAACTCACTCGGATTCACCCTATACAACAATCTCTCCTTCTAGGAACTAATTGCCAAAAACTTAAGGTAGCTTGCTGCCAGCTCTCACAAAGAATCTCAAATCATTTCTTCCAGAGAGCAACTTTAGAACTGCTGTTTAAGATTTAGATAGAATTGACAAATGTAATATTTCTTTCTGAGTAACAAACTGTACATTTAAAGTAGATAAACTTTTGTACATTAACTTAAATGTTTTGAGAGTAGTAAGTCTGAATTGTGCTTATCTTGTGTTAGTTTTTTGTTGTTTTCAGTGTGATTATTTTCTGTTGCATTGCAGTGCACACAACCAACGAAAAGTGCAAAAAAGGATCCTGTTACACCGGTCTGCGGAAGATCCACACTTCTCTTAAGGTCAGCTGTGAAGAGTTTCTGCTCAGTGGATTCCGATATGAGCACCTTGATCCTCCCTCACCTGACATTGATTACATTTCCATCAGGCTGGACTTTACTGACATCAGGAGCAAGACAATACACAAGGTAACACTGAGTGCATTTCTCTTACACCATGCAAATTTAACCACTGCTCATAATCATATCGGAACGAAAGAGAAATGTCAATTGAAATTACGGACTTAATGAATGAATTTAACTTGTAAATGTGCATACATCAGAAATGTATTGGAGCAAAGGACCCAAAGGAAGTTCTTTAGAAAAACCCTAAATAATTAAGTGAATGGAAAGAGAGATAAGCAGCCTTAGGGACAAAAACAGAATCCAGTAGCACTAATTTCAGGAAAAACATAGGGAAAAAATTGATTTGCAATCCATAATCCAGATCATGTTGTAAATGCATATGGGTTGGTCAATTCTTAGAAGTGTCTTTATAGTGCTCTACAGTCCAAAGTGCTGTACATTTCAATTGTTGCTATTACCCAACTTAGAGCTGTGTGACATAGAGTGGGGTGGCATAGGGTGCCATAGAATGGAGCGACATAGAGTGGGGATAGTAGAGTGGAGTATTGTGTCATAGATAAGAGTGGAGTAAAGTGGCATAGAGGGAGTTGTGTAGAGCGCTGTAGAGTGGAGTAGTATCAGAGTAGCAATGAGTGGAGTAGACTGATGTAGAGTGGAGTGCATAGATTGGAGTAGAGAATAATGGAGTCCAGCACCATAGAGTAAAGTGTCATAAAGTGTAGTGTTGTAGATAGGAGTAGAGTGGCCTAGAGTGAAGTGGCGTAAAGTACAGTGGTACAGAGTAGATTGACGTAGAGTGCAGTGGCATAGAGTACATTGGTTCTGAGTAAAGTGGTTTAGACTGTGTTGGAGCACAGTGCAGTGACGTAGAGTAGATTGCAGTGGTGCAGAGTTCAATGGCATAGAGTCGAGTGGCACATAGTGGAGAAGATTGGCGTAGAGCACAGTGGGGTAGAGTGCAGCAGCATAGCCTAGATTGCTCCAGAGTAGAGTGAAGTGGCACAGAGTGAATTAGAGTATAGTGGCATAGACTGCCTTGGTATTGAGTGCACTAGAGTGGCATAGTGGCATTAAGTTCGGTAGCGGAGAGTGCAGTGGGGTAGAGTTTAGTGTCATAGAATGCCTCTGATGAGGGGCTAAGCTTCCCTTTCTGGGTGCATAGTAGCCCTCATTATCTAAGTGTAGGTGCTCTCATCTCTGTAGACTCTCCTGCACTGCCCAGCCCCTTGGCTTTAGAGGGGCAGCAACCCCACATTGGAACAGCACAAACACATGATCAGTTCCTGCCCTTCTATAATGCCAGTATGGGCGACCCCTGCAAATACTACTGTAGGTTGGAAGTTTTACCACCAAGTAAAGTGTCCATTATTGCTCCAGACTGGGCAATACCGTACGTTTTTATTCAGAAATTGAAGGTTAGAGAAAGAAATAAAAGAGCAAATTGCAATAAAAAGTGTACTCTCTATCAGAATGTGGATAAGTAGTTACCGAAAAGCAGTCAATTTTACAGAACAAGGTGGTATTTAAGTGTTAAGATCTGCTGACAAGGATTTCAACAAAAAAAAGACCTGGTGACAAGGCCCTTCCTGAGCTAAGCTTTAGTCTTGTCAATCTCAAAGTCCCGCCTTTAAATAAGAAAAATAATGTCTGTTCAGATCCACTGACCCCTTACGAGCTTATATTGATAGAATTCACAATTAATATGTCAGATACGGCTAAATGTAGGAGGTAAGAGCTAATATGAAATAAAATGATTCCAACTCGATAGATACTCTACAACTTTATAGTTATACAAAGTTTTGGCAAAACACAGGACTCAAACGTTGGATATCTTCTACATTTCACCTCAAGGATGTTCAGGAATTTAAAATGTCATGACTATTGATGACACCTGAAAAGCACATATTTGCTCTAGAAATGTGTTTTCTGATTATGTGTGTGTGTGTGTGTGTGTGTGTGTGGGTGTGCGTGTGTGTGTGTGTGTGTGTGCGCGTGTGTGGGTGTGTGTGTGTGTGTGCATGTGTGTGTGTGTGCACGTGTGTGTGCGTGCGTAAATGTGTGAATTTACGATTGACCCTGATATCAACAACCTTGCCTTTAATTATTTACTGTTTGTCCTTGGTGTGCTTGTATAAATCCCTAAACATTACAGAATGTATTCTCTTGGTTGGTCAAATTAAACCTTATGTATTTTCACGATCCTTTATTTAGTAATACGTTTCAATCGACTTCTCACAATCAAAATGTTTTTAATTCACTCATTGTGTTTTTTAAATTCTTTTAGACAGAACACGCCTGGATCCCAGTGCAGATCATGGGGGCTATTCCAAATCAGATCCCGCGTGCCGCATACATGGCCACATTCATTTTGGAGGTTGATCAGTTTATTTTGACACCCCTGACGACAGCAGCATTGGATGCAGAGGATGGTGAAACGCCAAAGTCACTTCTTGTTTTCAACATCACCGAACCACCACTCCATGGTTACATTACACATCTATCCGATCAAACAAAGCCAGTGACGTCCTTCACATGGAAGGACCTGAACGAGATGCTCATTGCCTACCAGCCTCCAAACTGCAGCCACACAGAGAGGAGGAACTATGAGGTAATGGAGAATTTAGACATACACCCATCAGTGTTCTTAAAAGAAACCTGATAGGTAGGTGGACCTTAGTGATGAGGACCAGTGAGGCTGAAACCAGTGATTACCAGTGGTTGAAGTTAGTTCCAGCATGCCACCCATCAGTTTTTAGTTTTTGACAACGATGCCCTCAATTTTAAGATTTCAACTTAATCCTACAATTCTGAACCTAATCCCTAAGAAGCAGAATACTTTGCAATGTGTGAGTATATGACAAAGGTATTGCTGCAGGCTCGAAGCTTGTTGGCTAGCGTCTATTTTACCAACATTAAATGCAGACTTAAGCAACCTGGGAGGCTGTAAGGCTGTGGAGATGTACTCAAGTGCCTAAAGAAATATGGGGCCTTTTTCACCATCACAAAACCTGTTCCACGCAAAGTTGGAAGGATTTGTGATAATGAAAAATGCAATACAATACATAAAAGGGTATTGCAAGTCACTAATGTAATTACAATTACAACTATCAATGTCAAAGTTGTGATTCCTTGCATATTGCAAGAAAAGAGAGGGGCTAAGGGGCACTTTCATGCAGGCACAAAACCCTTAAAAATAAATGGCTGCTCTTACTAGTCATCAAAGATACACAAAGTGGAAGATGTCCAGGAGATGGTCTCCTGTGTGCAAGTGATGGAACCAGTGCTTAATTTGTAAAATAATAAGTGCCGGGGCCCTGACCAGGAGGCCACTGCAATTTGCACCACACATCGCCCCTGTCATCGCTGCCAAAACAACTACTAACCATCTCTCTTGTCTCTAGACCAGTCAGATTATTCCAGGTCTCCAAACCTAATGGAATGGCTCAGGAGGCAGGTATTAGTAATTTTTATTGCATGTTGTATTCAAAGACAACCGATGTTCTGCTCATCTCTAAAGTAGATGAGCAGCGCCACCATGTGGTCATAAGTGCAGTATGACAATTAAGTGCCAATACAGAGCACAGAATGTAATGTAATGTAATATGGATTTATAAAGCTCACTATCACCCCACGGGTATCCTGGTGTTGACCAATTAAGTGACAGTGCCGAGCACCGGAAACTCCTGGCTCAAATTAAGCACTGGCTGGACTCCTGCATGCTGGCCCAGTTTGCCAACAGAAAAGTTTGATTAAAGTACTTAAATTCGGCATAGCTCATCCATACTCATAAGGTAGGTCACAAATTGCCACTCACTGTAATTGGCTGCCATTTCATGGATGTTGGCTTGCTGGTTTGAGCAGACCACCAAGTCTGTGATTGCATTTAATGACAGTACACTTTTTTTTTTAAATGCAACTTATTTTCTTTAAATGAAATGGAGCTGCGTTTAAAAAATATGTTTATTTCTTTTTGTTAAGCTTGTCTTAGTGTTGGCAGTGATCCCATAGACCACAAGTATTGTCCCAACAACATTTTTTTACATTCACAAAAGGGAAAGGATCCCAATGGGACCCCTCCACTTTTGTGAATGCATTACTACCCTATCTCAGGAGTCTGTAACATTTCAAAAGCATTGATACATACCAATCATAAATCACATTTTGGAAGGAAAGCCCTGAAAATGCCCCTTTCAAATACCAATTTGTTGTGCCTTTCTAAACCCATTTTGTGATTCAGCAACATGGTACAGATTAGTAAAACGGGTTGATTACATTAAAAAAGCCATCCTGTCCTTACAAACTCTGTGGGGCATATTATCAAGGGGGTTTATCTCCGCTTTTTTGGCTTTAAAAGCCAAGAAAGCGGAGATAAAATTATCTCCCTATTACCAAGCTGTCGCTAACACCAGTTAGTGACAGCTAATAGGAGATAGCGACCATCTTGGGCCCCGCTTTGCATGTCAGTGATATTTATCACTAATGACATGCAAAGTGGGTGTGCCAAGATGTTAGCGACTGGAAACACTCCCTAACATCGCTATCTCCTATTACCAACTTTTGGAGATATTCGCGCTAAGCGCGAATATCTCCAAAAGCTAACACCTGCCCTGAGCAGTTCTTAGCCATGTTATCCAATGGGAGGTGGATAACATGGCTAAGAGCATTTGCTCGATAATGCATGAATATCGCTGACTTTTCAGCGATATTCATGCATTGCGGCCGTTTTTTATCGCATTTGCGATAAACCTTGCTAATAGCAAGGTTTATCTGCGATAAAAATCGCCGATGTGCGGCGATAATTTTTGTCTCTAAACAAGTTAGAGACAAAAATTATCGCTAGTTGTTGGTAATATGCCCCTCTGTGATTTAGTGAATCATAGGTTTTGCGACTGTAAAATGGCTTTGAACATCTAGCCCTAATGAGGCAAAGTTTGTGCGAATTCTTGCGAGTGGCACTTTCACACTGTACCAACTTGATCCGTCTTGCATAGTTCACAGATTTATATGTGTGTTTGGTAGCAGTACGCAAAATAACTGTGATACCCAATAATACCCTTGGGCCCATCATAATTTTCTTCTATAGTCATTTAAATTGACAACTATGTTTCTATTCATTTCTGAATTTCTGAATTTGCATAAGTAGAACATAACGTCCGAGTTATATCGAACTTTGGGGCATATTACCAACAACTAGCGATAATTTTTGTCTCTAACTTGTTTAGAGACAAAAATTATCGCCGCACATCGGCGATTTTTATCGCAGATAAACCTTGCTATTAACAAGGTTTATCGCAAATGCGATAAAAAACGGCCGAAATGCATGAATATCGCTGAAAAGTCAGCGATATTCATGCATTATCGAGCAAATGCTCTTAGCCATGTTATCCACCTCCCATTGGATAACATGGCTAAGAACTGCTCAGGGCAGGTGTTAGCTTTTGGAGATATTCCCGCTTAGCGCGAATATCTCCAAAAGTTGGTAATAGGAGATAGCGATGTTAGCGACTGTTTTCAGTCTCTAACATCTTGGCACGCCCACTTTGCATCTCATTAGTGATAAATATCACTGACATGCAAAGTGGGGCCCAAGATGGTCGCTATCTCCTACTAGCTGTCGCTAACTGGTGTTAGCGACAGCTTGGTAATAGGGAGATAATGTTATCTCCGCTTTCTTGGCTTTTAAAGCCAAAAAAGCGGAGATAAACCCCTTGATAATATGCCCCTTTGTTCGCTATGTATTTTTTATTGCTTGTGATATCAACCGGTTTCTGTTATGTTGCCAGGTGGAGTTTGAAGTGCATGATTTCTTCTTTGAAAGGAGTTCTCCGATTACGACTCATATTTCCATCCGGACAGCAGATACAAACGCTCCTCGCGTTTCATGGAACATGGGTGAGAGGTCTCGCATGTAATGAGACATGTTTGAAAAGAGATTGTGCCCTGTGAGATCCAGGAAAGAATGCTGCATGTTGTGGTGCCTGTTAATGGATCAACCTAATGAGTCCAAACATGCTTTAGTACTTCAGCTGACATCTGCTGAAGGAAATCATGTGTTCTTGTTAGGTTCTTTACTGTATCATATGTTCAAAGGTACAACCATGAATGTGTTATGTATGTTAGAGGATCACCTAACTACTTTTCAAATAATTGTTTTACATGCTTGTTAAACTATTTTAAATTTGTAATTTAATTAATTTTAAAATTGCTATTGCTATATTTTTCTTGAACATGTTTACATTGATATTAAAAGTAATTTATTTATTTTACATTAACAGAGTGTTATATATAATAATTTTTTTGTTCATAAATGTTAAGGCTGTTTCAAGTTTAACATGTAAAAAATGTGGAGATAGACTTTTGCAGCCTCATTCTTTTCTGGATTTACATGCTGTGCATTATTCAGTAATCTAGTGTTTGGGTCCAGAACTCTCTCCTTAGTCCTCTGTTTCCCTCTATTCTATTTTTTGTTGAGCATCGGTGCCTGTTACCATTTGATGCCCTGTCCTCTCACTCATTCATCAGACGCCTGCCCACGAAGTCTCTGTGTGTGATCGCCATCTTGAGATTCTTTTATTAACAATCAAAGTAACTAATTTTTTCTGAACAACAGCAACAAAAAAGCTTTCTGCCAGTGACAGCGAGGAAGACCATGGTCCATGCACTAATTACATCTAGGCTGGACTACAGCAATGTCCTATATTTGGGAGCCAGTGCCAGATGCTTACAGAGGTTGCAGCGTGTGCAAAACAAGGCGGCCCTTTTGGTTCTGATGCTGCCCAAGAGAGCCGCCTCCAAGAGAGCACTGAGAACACTGCACTGGCTTCCAATTAGGGAACGTGTGGTATTTAAAGCACTCTGTGTTGGCCACCGTATCCTACAAAGGAAAGGACCTTATTACCTGCACAACCTGCTTACGCCATACCACCCGACCCGTCAACTGAGATCTAGCGGGACAGGGATGGTGCTGGCGCCTACGTTCAGGAGAGTAAGAATGGGAGGTCACTCCTTTCGTGTCTTGGCTGCTCAGAAATGGAACAAACTCCCTCTGGAGCTCCGGCTGGAGAAATCAGAGCTCAAGTTTCGTAAAGAACTGAAAACATTCCTGTTCCCTAAAGAGTAGGGCCAGGCTCTTCTAGGGTTTGTTCGAGCGGGTAGTATCAGCAGTTGATTGGCTTTAACGCAGCAGTCCATAGCGTGGGGACACACTAGTACAGTGTAACCAGGTGCTTTATAAGCTTAAATAATAATAATAATAATAATATTGCCAATTTTAAAATTTTCTGAGGTTTGACTCATTAAGAATGATAGAAAATGTGGTCT
Organism: Lissotriton vulgaris; assembly: GCF_964263255.1. NCBI lineage: Eukaryota > Metazoa > Chordata > Amphibia > Caudata > Salamandridae > Lissotriton > Lissotriton vulgaris. The sequence continues at coordinate 1,019,615,070 of NC_141689.1, read as the reverse complement.
GAGTAAAGTCTGTCTTTGTTCACCATTATTCACTAGGAATTAGATCAGAGTTGTAAAGCATTGGTTCAAGAAGGTCAGAGCCAAGCCTGCTTTTTCAGCTAACTACTTGTTATAAAGGACATAGTGAATAGCGGTTATCCATTAAATCTGGCAGGGCTACATGATTTATGTTGGAATAAATCCAACTACATAAGTTTTAATAAAGAGAGCATGTTTAATCAAATTGATAGTGCAGAATTCAAGTTAAAAAAGCAGATATTTTTTTTAGATTGATCCAACCTTTGCTCTGGCCAATTAATTTTCTCCAACATTTATTCTGGTGTTCTAGACTATGGTGCTTTTTCTTTGGCAACTAATTCAATAAAATGGCTTCCATTACCATTTGCATGTCATAATTTAAAATGTTTCTGGGCCCCCTATCTGAACGTATTATCGAACAGTATAATAAAGGGAATGAGGATCCCCCTCTCATGGCAAGAAGCCGTCATCATACCGAATTTTAAAAAAGGGGACAGAACCATTCCCTCAAACTACAGATCTATAAGTCTACTCGATAACTCACAAAAAATCTTCTGTAGATAGGTCTTATTCAAACTAAATGAGTGAATACTTGTCTTGGAAGAGTCTCAAGCAGGCTTTAGATTAAAGGTCAGCACACTGGACCAAGTCCTCCACTTCATTGTGATAACCTGGAAATATAACACCCTGTTGCGTGAACACATATACGTCGCTTTTATTGATCTAAGAGTGGTGTTTGACCTGGTCCCGCGAAACACTCTTTTGGAGGTATTTGCTGTGTATGGCATCCCCTCAGACCTATTATGAATACTTAGGCTGCTACACAATAACACTTATGCGAGGGTCAGATGGAACTCCCAAGAGGATATGACCGACAAGATAGAGATCTTGAAAGGGGTCAGACAGGGGTGCGTCCTTGCCCCAACACTGTTGAGTCTATACATAAATGGAACAGTGAAGATGTTGATGGAATGCAAACACGACGCCCGAGAGTGACTGGAACACCAACCCCTATATTAATGTTTGCCAACAATACCCTGCTGATCTCCCGAACCCCTATGTGGCCCCAATCCGAACTAAATGCTTTTGTTACCTTTTGTGGAGAAAGGGGCCTAGAGTTAAACTCATCAAAAGTCATGACAATAAACCCACATAAAGGATATAGAGGTAGTGTGATTGATGAGGGGCTTCTGCTAGAGGTAGTCCACTACTTCGACTACCTTGGCATGAGGCTAAGTGATACCCAAGCATGGGGCCTTCAGATGGAAAAAGTAAAACCACCCTCCATCAGATATTCTCATCTTTCTCTATCAAGTGTTAATGATTTGTTGCACATACTTATACTGCTAATTTCTCTAAACCACATGACACCCACGTCTGCTATTTTTCACAACATCCCTGCGGGGTTCTCTGACTATCTTATGATTGACTGGGACACTCCCCTCCCAGATGATTAATTGGTTACTACGTCAGGTTCACAATCAGTTTTCGTCTTTTTACTCTTTTATCTGAATTCAATGTTTTTATCGTTTTTATAGCAATGCAACTGCTCTTTTATGACACTCGTATTTATATTGTATAACTTTTAAAGCACTTAAATTTTATATTCATTGTATCGTCTTGATATGTTTTATGGGCTGTGCCCACAATAAACGAATATATATATATATATATATATATATATATATATATATATATATATATATATATATATATATATATATATATATATATATATATATATATATATATATATATATATATATATATATATATATATATATATATATATATATATATATCCAACCAAACGAGTCGCTGTAGACCCCTGCCGCTTTCAAAGGCGGGCATTGGGTGGGATAGCGAATCCCAATCTATACAACCAAAACCTTCTCCAGTCAAGAAAAGAGATCCGGGCCACTTGTAGATGCAAAGCGTGTTTTATTTAATGGCTTTCTCGACGCGTTTCGCAGGTGAAACCTGCTTTTTCACGAGCTCTTATATTGTATAACTTTTAAAGCACTTACATTTTATATTTTATATTTAAATTTTATATTCATTGTATCGTCTTGATATGTTTTATGGGCTGTGCCCACAATAAACGAATATATATATATATATATATATTATATTTATATATATATATATATATATATATATACAATGTTTATTGTATGAGACAGCCTGATCAAAGTATACAGCTATCTCATTCATAAATTCACTCAATAATTCACTGCGTGAACTGATCATTTAATACATTAGATCAGTTTCACATATTTTTATGATTCCAGTAAAGGATGATAGATCTTTTCTCACACTCATATCAAACAGTAATAAAACACGTCGAGAAAAAAACAGATTTATTTTCTTTAGTGTCAAACGTCATCTCTTATAGTTCACATGTAGGCAGTAAGCTGATTTATCAGAGCACTTGATCACACGTTGCAATAGCGAGGCATTAAAAACAGCATCTAGTGGGGCAGTTTCTCCGGGCATCACTGTATATAACTCCTCGGCTGTAGCATCAACGATATATGGTGCCGAGATCTGGGGCTACGCCAATGCCAAGGGTTTAACAAACATTTAAAACAGGTTTATTAAATCACTTTTCAGCTTCCCTTAAGCTTTTCCACCACACCAGCATGCTTTGACTTGGGTCTTAATACTAATCATCTAATAGTGGTACTAAAGCTCCTATTATACTGGGTGAGATTATTGTCAACTAATGAATTAGCAACCTACAGGGAGTGTGTTAAAGAACTTATGGCTCTTGACAGAAACCAAAACCGTGGCTGAAACACATAAAAGAACTAACGTACAGAATAGAAATGAGCGAGCTGTGGACTGCCCCGGAGGCAATAATAAAACGCAATGTCCCAAAAATAAAACAGTCCTACAGGGAGGCAGTCACATTCCAAACATTGGAAATCTACCAATCTAATTCTATTACAGACACATATCTAAACCACAAAAGCCTGCCCAGGCCAGAACCCAACCTGAATAGAATGCACCCATATCCATTAAAATGCCTCTAATGACAATATATGTGTGGGGTTGTCCCCTTGAGATCACACACCTCCAAATGGGTCAATGCCACCGGCCAGGATGACTGCTGCCCAAACTGCCTGAGCATAGTTGAAACAGTCTCATTTCATGCTAATCTGCACTTCATATTGGAAGATCCGTAAAAAATGGCTTGTTGCTGTTAAAATAATATGGGTGTGAGACATTATTGGGAAGCGAAGAGACTTTTTAAAAGTGACACCAGCGAACCCTTAGCCTTCGCAGTCTCTAAGTATTTGTATATCTCTTGGGCTTTGAGAAAGAAGGCCATTCACAAATCTAAATCCCGATAGAGAATTGTGATATTCTCATCTTTCTCTATCAAGTGTTAATGATTTGTTGCACATACTTATACTGCTAATTTCTCTAAACCACATGACACCCACGTCTGCTATTTTTCACAACATCCCTGCGGGGTTCTCTGACTATCTTATGATTGACTGGGACACTCCCCTCCCAGATGATTAATTGGTTACTACGTCAGGTTCACAATCAGTTTTCGTCTTTTTACTCTTTTATCTGAATTCAATGTTTTTATCGTTTTTATAGCAATGCAACTGCTCTTTTATGACACTCGTATTTATATTGTATAACTTTTAAAGCACTTAAATTTTATATTCATTGTATCGTCTTGATATGTTTTATGGGCTGTGCCCACAATAAACGAATATATATATATATATATATATATATATATATATATATATATATATATATATATATATATCCAACCAAACGAGTCGCTGTAGACCCCTGCCGCTTTCAAAGGCGGGCATTGGGTGGGATAGCGAATCCCAATCTATACAACCAAAACCTTCTCCAGTCAAGAAAAGAGATCCGGGCCACTTGTAGATGCAAAGCGTGTTTTATTTAATGGCTTTCTCGACGCGTTTCGCAGGTGAAACCTGCTTTTTCACGAGCTCTTATATTGTATAACTTTTAAAGCACTTACATTTTATATTTTATATTTAAATTTTATATTCATTGTATCGTCTTGATATGTTTTATGGGATGTGCCCACAATAAACGAATATATATATATATTTTATATTTATATATATATATATATATATATATATATATATATATATATATACAATGTTTATTGTACGAGACAGCCTGATCAAAGTGTACAGCTATCTCATTCATAAATTCACTCAATAATTCACTGCGTGAACTGATCATTTAATACATTAGATCAGTTTCACATATTTTTATGATTCCAGTAAAGGATGATAGATCTTTTCTCACACTCATATCAAACAGTAATAAAACACGTCGAGAAAAAAACAGATTTATTTTCTTTAGTGTCAAACGTCATCTCTTATAGTTCACATGTAGGCAGTAAGCTGATTTATCAGAGCACTTGATCACACGTTTTCTATTAATTGAGAACGTGCGCTGGACAGATGGGTGCAAATAAAAAAACTGTTTCAGTCTCACATTTAGTAACGTGAGCTGCACAGACAAGGGGCTCAAGTGTGTAGCACAGAAACCTCACTGTTACAAATCCCTCGTGTCTACGCTTAACGTAGGAATCTTGGCTTAACTGTATTCGGAAGCTGACAATTATACCACTGCTGCAAAACAGAGGAGCTCCATTGCAGACAATGGAGTGCTCCCTGCTTCTACAGGCCGGTAAAGACCCGCAGAGCAACATTCCAATGTTCTACAAAAGCTTCTCGAAGCTTGAGGGGATTTATATCCCCTCGAGCTTCGAGAACCCTTTGTTTAATTTGTTAGAACATTCTGCCCTCTAGTGGCAGAATGTCCTAATAGCCTTATAGCCCTTCGTAGCAGGGCTATACCGGCAATTAAAGTCCAGCTGTCTCGTTAAAGTCCCTCGCCTACGGCTCAGGCCTTTAACGATTCAGCGGGCTTTTAATAGCCGGTATAGCCCGCTACGGCGGGCTATAAGGCTATAGGAAAGAACCTCAAGGCTTTTGGTCAGGAAAGGACAATGGGTGCACAACCTAAAGTCGACACACTGGTAGGGTTAAGCAAGTAGAGTGGTGCACCTGGGTGAGTGGAGAGCCCTAAAACCACTCAATGTTTGGTGGAAAAACCACCAAAGAACAAGATTAACAGGCATTCCCAATGCACTCAAAAGTAAAACATATGTACAGTAATTTTCAGACAAATACACAGTGTACAAAGCAACAGAGGGATGTGGGATTCTCCAGAGGAAGAGTAGTCCGATGGAGTCCTTTTATTTAGTACAACAGCCAGCCGACACATGTTTCATCGCTATTGCAAACCCTCAGGGCTTTGTATGGCTGTATTACACCAGGAGGTCGCTCCGATGGTGATAATTCTGACCCAGCTGGGCCCTTGACCATAGATGAACGAGTATAAAAGCTGTCGACCCTATGTGGTATGTAGGTTCAATCGGCACTTTCTTAGAGAGGCTGCATACGGGTTGTGAATGCATATATCTCTAGCCTTTCAGGGGCTTCAAACTGCTTGTGTGCAGTCCACGAGTCGGGTGCGACTCACTGCTTGGATAGAATGCCTGTCCGATGTGCTTGCAAGCGTCGCCACGTATTCCTCCGGTATGTGTTCCTGGCCAGGAACACATACCGGAGGAATACGCGGCGACGCACCCGACTCGTGGACTGCACACGAGCAGTTTGGACTCCATCGGACTACTCTTCCTCTGGAGATTTCCACATCCCTCTGTGTATTTGTCTGAAAATTACTGTACATAAACCTTGCACTCGTAGCATGGCTGGCTCGGTGGTGCGGCAAGCACAAGATAAGTGGTTTTATTTATTTACTTTTCACTATATCGTCGTATGTCGATTTCCACTATGCCCCACCCCGCCCTGCCCCACCGCTCTTACCTGTGCGAGTCACCACAGTATGTGTGGACTGTATTGCACAACAAAACAGCATCTTGATGTACTTTTATAAAATTGCGCATGGTTACCATGGACTTTGAGTTGATGTTTATTGCATTTTCAATTTGCATTTAGGAAATGCCTTGCACTTGTGCTAAGAAATCGCAAATAGGAAATCCCTAGTTGGTAGAAATGGCTTTTTACGATTCCCTCAAGGCCTTTGTACATAGGAAAATCCTGGTTAGCATTTCTTAATGGGCCTAAATTGCGATTCTGCCTTTTTACGAAATCGAAAAGGCCTTTGTACATCCGGCCCCAAATACCGTCCTTCATAAATTAAGTTCCCAGCTAAACTGCATTGATCAAATAAAGGCTGCCACCTGGCAGGGTTATCGTCCCTAGCCCCAAAGTGTACAAACAAATATGTGAGTTACTGGGAGTCTTGGAAATCACAGATGCACTGTCAAAATTAATTCCTGAGAAACAGTGTATTTTAATAATTCATGTACATTCCAATATCAATAAAACTCACATAGCAAAGTACAGATTTTTTTTTACAGTGCTTCAACTAATGTCACTGTGGGAGTTACAAATTCCAGGATCATGTTTACGTTTTTCTACACATGCCATCTTATAAAAATATATTTTCCTTTTGAGGGATACCTCTGATGAAAAGCCAGGCTTTAACCTTATCCAGAGTGTTATAGATTTTTTTCTAGATTTAGAAATGTGAGATTAATTTAAAGTACACTATTAAGCAGAGGGAACAATAGAGGATCTCATACCTTTAGATTTTTGTTTTATTGCTGCAGTCAGAGACTAAATTATGCATTGCAGGTGATGAAATTTAAAGGAAGGACATAACTCAGTAATGTAGTCAACGGAGATCTATTAATTATGGCTCCCAAAATGAAGGCCAAATATATAAAGTCTTTTTGTGGTCACAAATGGGCAAATAAACAGATTCAGCCCATCTGCAACGCAAAAAGGCTTTTTCACGTGAACAAAACCCATTTTGTAATTCTTGTAATTTATTACCGAACCATAAATTGGATTTGCGATTCTGTGTTAGGAAGGGGCGTATTTAGGGCGTTCCTTCCTAATACTTAATCGCAGTGGTATGTGTGAATGTTTTGCAACCGAAATGCGGTTGCAAATGATTTGCATTGTACCACCTACTTCAAGTAGGTGGTTACCCATTCGCACATGGGAAGGGGTCCCCAAAGGTTCCCTTTCCCTTTGTAAGAGCAGACAGTGGTCCCATTGACCCCTGCCTACTCCTAAATAAATGAAAAGAAAACTTTTTTTGAATTCTATTGAAACGCATTCTGGTTTCCTTTAAGGAGAATGGGCTCTATTAAAAAAAAAAGATTGCTTTAGTTAAAAGCAATCATAGAAATGGTGGTCTGCTGACCTCAGCAGACTACCATCACCATCCCTTTGATTTTAATGGGGCGCAAACCGAGACCTACCTCATTAATATTGATGAGATAGGTCTATTTCCAACCCACTGGTAATAGCAAAATGTGTATCAGAAACATTTGTACATTGGTGTTTGCAATTCCCAAATAGCGAATCGCAAAAATTCACTATTTGGTAATCGCAAACGATTACCTTTGTACATGTAGCCCACAGTTCCATTTGATTAGGCACCTGCTCCAAAGCAGCAATAATTTTTCACATCTCCAAAGCATATGAATGTGTGTACCAGGTACTAATTTACAACTTTAAATTTCTTACAATATATATAGATGATATACAAAAAATACACGTTTTTTTAATGAACCTCTGAGGAAATTTCAATACATTTGAGTTCACCAGTTTAGTCAAAAAGGGTGCATCTGGGATTTTGACTGTCCCTCAATTCTGGGAATATCTCCAAAGTATCTCGAAGTTGTTTGTAGTAAATTCGCCGAACATTATTTAGTTATACTTGAAAATAAACATTCAAAATTCATTAACCATCCACCTATCTAAATATTACAAAACTCTAAATGCCATCCAGGATTTTATGGTCATCATTTTAATTCGATATTCATTGCAATCCTTTCCTTAACTATCCCTTACTATGCAGCAGGAAGTTGGGCCCTTTCATATCCAAACTTCATTTCCATAGCTTTAAAGATTGCAACATAGTCGCAAAAATAAAATGTTTTTCCCGAATTAACTAATAAATAACGTCGACGAATTTGACCATGTTAATTCTGTTGGATTCTAGCCTACCTAGATTTCAATCAGATTAGGTCTTCATTTTATTTTGTTTGTGTGTGAGCTTGATGTGAGATGATTGTGCAATGTATTTTTTCACATTTCTTTGTATCTTGTGCATACTTTTTATTATTCCTATTTGTACAGGAATCAATTATATGGACAACCTTTTCTGATATTTCATAATTCACTATTCAACTGCATTTTATTTTCAATACTTATTTGCGATCAAGTTGCACATTAAGGGCCATATGTATCATACTTCCGTTTTGCAAATTTTAAATAGCGAATCTTAAGGAATCGCTATTTAGAATTCTCAAAACGGTATGTATGTAGGTAATCTAGGAATTTTAGCGATTCCTTACTATTCCTTGTTTGCGAATTCGCAAATTGCGAATTCGCAAATAAGGAATACTTCCCATTCATTTCTATGGGCCAGGAGGCCCATAGGAATGAAGGGGAAATTTGCTAACGCTATTTGCTAATCGCAAATTGTGCGAATTTTCAAGGGTGCAGGGGGTGTCTCAAGAACACCCTGCTGCACCCCTGAAAATGACATGTGTGCGCATATGGCGCACATACATGCCCTAAGGGCATGCATGTGCATCACATGCCACAATGAAAAATGCAAATTTGTGCTTATTGAAAAGGAATCGCAATTTACCACCAACTTTGAGTTGGTGGTAAATTGCAATTCCTTAATCCAAATTCGCAAGAGAAAAAAGCTTCTTACATAGCAATTCAGGAATCGCAAAATTGTGATTCCTTAAATGCTATGGCAAAATAAGGAATCGCAAAATTTTGCACTTCCTTATTTTGCTACTTTTTCATACATTGCAAATGTGCAAAAATGGCGGTTTCCGATTCGCAAAGGCCGAAATTCGGCGAATTTCGGCCTTTGCGAATCGAAAATAGCTTCATACATATGGCCCTAAATTTGTAAGGAAGTGATGTAGTGAAGGTAGTTATTTAGCACTCGATGTAGAAATAATACTAATAGCAATTACCAATTAGCGTTTGTTTGCGGTTCGCTATTTGGTAATCACTATTACTAATGTACAAAGGGGTCATTTAGCCCTTAATCCTTAAATAGTGATTCGTAGTGGGTAACAATTAGACCTACCTCATGAATATTAATGAGTTTAGGTCGTAATTTGTGACCCGCTACTATTCGCTGTCATCACAGGGATGGTAGGTAGCCTGCTGGGTTCAGCAAACAACCATGTCTGTGATTGCTTTTAAATAAACCACTCTATTTTTTAAATGCAGCCTGTTTTCCCTTAAAAAAAAAACGGTATGCGTTTAAAAAGAAAAGAATGAAACATTTAAGTTTCATTTTTTATGCGCAGGCAGTGGTGTTTTGGACCACTGCCTAATCTTAAAAAATCATAAAAAAATATTTTCCCATTTGTGAATGAGTTACCACTAACTTTTAGTTGACTGTAAAGTGCGTATTTTTCTCAACCGCATTTCAGTCACAAAACATTCGTACATGCCAATGAGAATCGGAATTTGGAATGGACGCCTTAAACACGCCCCTTCCAAATACTTATTCGCAAACCTAAATTGAGATTATGTTAGAATTTTGTCTTAAGACCAAAACTTAAGACAAAAGCCTAACTTTACTACTCCTAAATGCCTTTTGTGAATACCAAAAGTTCTAAAGTTAGGATTCTGTCTCAGATTACTTTTGTGAAGTGGGCTCTATGTACAGTAAGAGGTTGCTTCACAAATTGTACATTCACAAAAGATTATAAAATGATCTGCCTAAACATTTTTTAGGCAGCTCACAATTTGCAACCTTTTGTGATTGACTATGAAAACAGGGATGGTAGCCTGCAAGGGACGGCTGACCTCTGTTTATTTAAGCAAGTCGTGTCCATTAAAGACACAGTTGCTGATTTAAAACAAGGTTTCCATTTGGGAAAACATTAGGGGGAGCACACAGTGGACTACTGTCTGCTCCCCGGGGTTGCTCCACCCAATACCTAAAGGACAAGCTGAAACTAAAGAGCAGCATTCTCTTTGTGAATCAGATACCAGCACACCTCAGGTGTCAGTATCTGATTAATGGTTTACAGCCGCAATAGTGACCACAAACCTTTTTATAAATGTCATTGTGACTCGCAATTAGGAGCAGACTTTCCTTTCACTCCCCCACCAACTTGCATTTTGGAATAAGTCACACAACCACCTTTGTGAGTTAGAAAGGCTTTTCCTGAGCGAAAAAATGTTTTGTACATCTCAAGCCATGTTTTTGTGGCCCCAACCCTGTGATTTTGTGACCACAGAAGAGCTGTGTACATCTTTCCCTATGTTGTTTTAATTGCTTGTTGCTCGTACAGCTACTTGTTATCTCATCTGTAAATTGATAGTAATATTAGTTGCATTTTCTCTCTAGGCTTAGATCTCCTTGAAGGCCAGTCCCGGCCTATCACATGGGAGCAGTTTCAAATTGTGGACAATGATGACATCACTGCTGTGCGCCTCGTCATCGTGGATGGTTTACAGCATGGACGAATCACTGTAAGAGGTGAAGCTGAATTTTGTGTCTGCAGATTTGATATTCCTATTGTTACTCATTCATATATGTAACCTTCATTTCCTCCCAAAGGATACTGGAGCTTTCTACAATGTTCTCTAAAGCTGCATCAGAGGACACATTCACATTTTTAGAAAATAGAAATCAATAACGTGTCACTATTATGCAAGAAATATGATTTCACATAATCTACTTAATAATGTAGATTTTCCTAGTTATTATGACGGAAAGTCTTAATTTTATTAAAGACACGGAGGCGAGTATTATGCATTCTAATCTTGCATTTATTATAACAGCAGCCAAATAAGTGAAGAACCACGGTTCCCAGAGGCCCAGGCGACAACTGGGCCATGGGAACGAGAAAAAACGATAGTACAGTAGCCAATCACAACCAAGTAAACAGATAAGAGACCACACTGACTGCGCAGCTTCCTCTTTTTGCTGACGAGCTGGTCAGATAACATTAGAGAACAAAGGAAAAATAGCCATAACAATAGAAAGAGGCAAAGTCCAGGAGCAGATATCTTGAACCACAGGGAGCCAAGGCCAAAGTCCAACGAGAGCATCCGGAGAGGTAGCCGGGAGAGCCGAAGAAGTCCATGAGGGTGAAGCACGAAGTCGATGGAGAGAAGACCTCCTATGATGAAGCACGTGGCAAGGCCGGATTCGCTGTAGGGAGGGAGAACACAGATTAGAAGTGTAGCGGTGGTATAATACTCGCCTCCGTGTCTTTAATAAAATTAAGACGTTCCGTCATAATAACTAGGAAAATCTACATTTTATGGCAAGACTGGAGGCTCCTATTATGCTTGTTCAAAGCATATTAATAATATCAGAAGCAAGAGAATGAAAAGGCTTACAATAGAACATGCGGAAAACACTGTCATTGGACCAATCTGCTGATCTCAGGATGTCCTCCAAGCGGGAGCCGGACCAAAAGGCCCTAGAGGCCATGGCTCCCCTGGCCGAATGCGCTCCGAAAATGGAGAATTTGTCTTAGCTCTTATGCGAATCTGGAGCAAAACACCTGTAGGAGAAAATTGTCGAGAAGAAACATCTAAAGCTCTAACATCAGAGACTCTCTTAATAGAAATCAAACAAAGTAACATAGTTAGTTTGGCAGATAACATTTTGAGCGATAAGTCAGAGTCAACAGGCCAATTCATAAACAGTTTAAGAACCACAGAAACGTCCCACAAAAAGGTATACTTAGCCAACGGTGGTTTAGAACATCGAACACCCTTGAGGAGGCGACAGATCAGAGGATGTGCATAAACCGGTTTGCCATCGATCTGAGCATGGTTGAGGGAAATGGCAGAGCGATAAAGGTTAATGGTACGATAGGCCTTACCGGCACTGGCCTCAGAAGCCAGAAAATTTATTATAAAATTTAGAGGGGCTGAAAGGGGATCGATATTCCTTTCCAAACACCAGCTTACCCTAAGAGACCAGGCGGATTTGTAAGCTTTGGAAGTTCCAGGGGCCCAGGCCTGGTTGATGAAGAGAGCAGCCTCTTGCGAAAGGAGGACGTTAGAAGGGGGAAGCTGGAAACTTTCCAGGCCGACAGGGTCAAGGAGTTGTCCAGAATGAGACTGTGGCGAAGGCCTTGGGGGTTGAGGAGAAGATCGTCGAAAGATGGAAGGAGAACAGGAAAATCTATCGCCGTCTCCAACAAGGAGGGGAACCAAATTTGAGCTTGCCAAAAAGGAGCAATTAACACCAGAGAAGTGGACTGGTGGCGAACTTGAGACAGTACCCTGCTGATAATAAGGAAAGGAGGAAAAGCATAATTGAGGTGACAAGACCAATCCTGAAGGAATGCCTCCGTAGCTAGGGCCAGAGGGTCCGGCCGCCAACTGAAGAACTGGGGCAATTGACAGTTGAGGCGGGAAGCAAAGAGATCGATAGAGAAGGGACCCCATTTGTGAGAAAGAGAAAGGAAAACGGAGGGACAAAGCTTCCAATCGCTGGAATCGTGGAGGAACCTTGAGTGCCAATCCGCTACTGAGTTGAGATTCCCTGGAAGGTATTCCGCTGTTAAGGAGAAATGATGTGCTAGGCAGAATTCCCACAGACTTTTCGCTAAATCCGCCAGAGGCTTGGACTTGGTCCCGCCAAGATGATTGATATAGCGAACCGCAGAAACATTGTCCATGCGAAGTAGGATGGAACATTGGATTCTGTCTTTGGAGAGGCTTTGGATTGCAAAGGAACCTGCAAGCATCTCTAAACAGTTGCTGTGCAATTTGGACTCCTCTGATGACCATGTACCTCCAGTCGAGATTGGACCACAGCGGGCGCCCCAACCCGACAGGCTTGCATCGGATTCTAATACAAGATCGGGGGCAGTGGCGAAGATAGTGCGCCCGTTCCACGCATCTAAATGGTCTATCCACCATTGAAGCTCAGTGGGGGAGTCGGGGTCTAGGGCGACGAGATCTGCGTAGGCAAGGCTCTGTGAAGATGCCTGATTTTTAGGCGCTGAAGAGCGCGGTAGTGGAGAGGGCCTGGAAATATGGACTGAATGGAGGAGGAAAGAAGGCCAACGATCCTGGCTAGAGACCTGAGGGACAGAAGGGTCGACTGGAGGACAGAAGCAATCTCCGCTTTGATTCTGGAAACTTTGGAGAGGGGCAGGCGGAGGGAAGTGGCCACTGAGTCCAAAAGGAACCCCAGGAACTCCATGTTCTGAGACGGAGTCAAGGACGACTTCTCTGTATTGACAAGAAAACCCAGTTCCAGGAGAAGAGACTGAGTCGTCCGAAGATCGGACAGAAGAGAGAATCTGTCGGAATTCAGGATCAGAATATCGTCCAAGTAGATGATAAGTCTGATTCCGAGAGAGCGAAGAAAGGCAACCACTGGCTTCAAGAGTTTTGTGAAGCACCATGGTGCGGAAGAAAGACCAAAGGGAAGAGAAGTGAAACATTAGGTCACTCCTGACCACTGAAACTGAAGAAACTTCCAATGGGACTGATGAATAGGAACCGTGAGGTAGGCGTCCTGAAGGTCCAAACGAACCATCCAATCTTTTGGGCAAGGGTGTCCCGTAAATGGAGAATCGTCTCCATTTTGAAGTGACGATATACCACAAACTGGTTGAACCACTTTAGATTGATGACAGGATGCAGTTCCTTGTTTTTCTTTTGGACTAGAAAAATGGAGGTTAGAAAGCCGGAAGAGTCGAAGGGAAAAATCTGAATGGCCTGTTTTTGTAGCAACGTATGAATCTCGTTTGAGATTAGAGCGGCCATATGGGAGGAGAAGACTAGAGGAGGCGGGAAAGAGGTTTGGAGAGGAGGAGAAGAGAACTCTATGAGGTAGCCCTGAACAGTGTTGAGCACACAGGGGTCTGAACTTATGGTGTGCCATTTTGACAGAAACAATTTTAGACGACCCCCTACAGGAGGGGAAGAAGAAGGGCTTACCTTGCTGGTTGGAGTTGGAATTGCGGTCGTTTTTTTGTCCTCTACCTCGGAATCCACGGCCTCGTTGTGCGTATAATTGGGGCTTGTAGTCCTGAGTGGTGTTGTAGGAGCCTCTGGAGCCTTGGTTATAGGGACGGCCGGAAGAGCGACCCCTGCCTCGTCCGGCCCGTCCAAAAACACGAGGGGCAAAGACTTTCTTAATGGACTGTTGCGCCTTGTCCAGAGAGGCAAAGGTAGAAACGAACCTGCTGAGGTCCCGGACCAAATTATCGCCAAAGAGGAGACCATTGGCTTTGGGGCCTGGCTCCATGGGTGCAAGATTGGGGAGTTTGGGATCCAGCTTGATCAGAAGCCCCTTTCGTCTTTCATGGGTAATGGCCGAGTTGGCGGTGCCTAAAAGACAGAAAGCTTTCATTGGGCCCACATAGAAATGTCCTCCGCAGAGAGGTCCGAACCTTCCAGGCGGGCGGATTCCGCCATGTCCAAAATACGGGCCAGTGGACCCACAACATCCAACACCTTGTCCTGACAGGTGGACCACGCCTTGTCTACCCCTTTACGGGGGTCCTTGCCAAATTTGGAGAACAAAGTGAGGAGGGGCTGATCAATAGAGGGGACTTGGGTGATTTTTTCAGGCAAGGAGGGTTTAGGGCATTCAGATTTGAGTCTAGACCGCACCGCAGTCTCCAGAGGAAGGCGTAAACGGGCCGAAATATATTCGCCCTCATGATGAGAGGGAAGCATTCAGTGGAATTAGGGTGACGAATGGAGGAATGGTCGAACATGGGGAGACCCTCAGAGTCATAAACTGGCTCAAACGCAAAGGAGTCTGACTTGGGAAGTTTGGGAGGGGGGGAAGGGGGGTCAGCCACATCAAAAACATCAAATAAATCGTCAGCATCAGCCATATCATCGTCTGTGTCCAAGACGGTGGAAATAACCAATATTTTAATCGGTGACTCTGCGTGCTTAGTCTTTTGCTTTTTCTTGCTCTCGGAACCAACAAACCCCTCCTTAGTAGGAGGCCTGGGAGGCACTAAGTCCTCAGTCATATGCGAGAAGGACTCACCCATCAAAAGTGACGCTTTTTTAGGGACATGCACAGGAGCAGAGTGGTCCACCTTACGTTTTCTGCTATCCCCCGCAGAATGGGCCAAAGCCTTGGACATCAGGCTGAGCATAGAATTTTCCATGGTCTTTGACATGCGTTTCATTGATAATTCCACAGCATGTTCGACAGAATTATTAATAAACTTGCTTAAATCCTGTTTAAAAGACCCACTGTCCTCCTTTGAGGGAATTTCTTCTGAGGAACTATCACGTTCCATGATTACTAAAGCAGTAGTTAAAAAAGTGGCAGGCAAGGGTTAATAGAGCAGGGAGAGCACTGTGGGCGAGTGCGGGGCGGGCCAAGCAGAGCGAAGGGTGACGAGAGATAGAAACCAGCAGCAGAGGAGCACGAAGCCGGGCTGAGGCAGGGGCTCCGATAAATGCCGTGGAAAACCTGGAACGACGGCTGGAAGAGGTGCGAAGCAGCGCGAGGGAGCGGCACAGGGAGAAACCACCGGCAGTAAGAGGGAGGGGGGGAGGGAACAGCTGAAAAGACCGTGCGCGGTCAAAGAGAAATGGAAAGCGCGTGAAGCGCGAAAGTCAAGCGCGCCGCAGCGCAATACAGAGACGCCGAAAGGCGATATTAGGCAAATACAAACAATAAATAACAGTCAAATAACCACAATGGTATAAAAAAGCAAAGATAAAGATAAGAGAACACTTATCTGACTGCGAGCAGCAAGAAAAGAGGAAGCTGCGCAGTCAGCCTGGTCTCTTATCTGTTTACTTGGTTGTGATTGGCTACTGTACGATCGTTTTTTCTCGTTCCCTTGGCCCCGTTGTCGCCTGGCCCTCTGGGAACTGTGGTTCTTCACTTATTTGGCTACTGTTATAATAAATGCAAGATTAGAATGCATAATAGGAGCCTCCGGTCTTGCCATAAAATTAGTGCACATGTATTAATCGGTGTTCTAGTTACTATGACATTTTTTCTGCGTTGGAATTTTTATTTGTTTATAACACACAACCTAACATTTCAGTACAATCTACATAATGTCTTTATGCATATTAACCTCATTGTACGCATTAGCAGAGTACTACGTGGTATGCTTTCACAATGAGGCCCAGCTTTACTAACTCTGTGTCCCAGTTTGCTTTACTTTTGTAACTTACCTTCCAGCGCAAATCAGGATTTGGATAGTAAATCTGGCCAAGTAACTCAAACTACGCTGCACTACTTTGTTTCAAGGGGAGTCCCATTATTTGGTACATGTGCGTTCCCATGCATACACCTATGGGGTTTGACACAAATCGTTATCTACAAACAATGGTAGACAGGGATTAGTGCTAAAAAAAAAGCACAACTCCTCGAAGCAGGTGTAACTGTAGATCAAGGTTACAAAACCCTCCATATTTTTCCAGATTTCCATTTGTGCTGCATTGTGCAGCACAAATAAAAATGTTAAAAGACTTAAAAATAGTTTTGGTGCAGAAAGTGTCACCTTCCAGTACAAAACCAGGAGTTGATAAAATATACACACCCTTGCACTATGGTGTAAGGGTCAGCACGTTGCTGGATGGCAGCCTGAAGTGCATCAGCACAGGGAGACAGGGAAAACAGCGCCATACCTTAGTAGATATTACACTGTTCTGCTTGCTCTGTTTCATGGACCGCAGCGCAGCAATTTTGGTTGATGTGCTGCGTTGTGTGAAAAGTTAGTAAATATGCCCCTGGGAGTCTAAGACATAAAACAGTGTAACATGGGTTTCAGTACACTGCACTTCTATAAGTCCAGAAGTCTGTGGATAAATGCTTCATGATGAAGTGCCTCAATGGGCCATTATGGCAGCAAGGACATAATATTTGAATCACTTCCATTTTAACCCATCTTTGATGTAATTACTTCCTATATTGTATATTGAATATATATTGAATTGTATATTGTATATTGAATTATAGCCACAATTGTAGTTAAGTTACAAAAAATGTATTACTCCATCCGGAACAAGAGAATAATGCATATAAATTTTGAGATCTGCCAGTGTGGTTGCACAGCCCTGCTGTTGTGTGGTTGCACAGTTGTCTGTCTCCAAGAGAAGCAAGAACTACTGGAAGGGAGTGAAGGGGTAGGTACAGGGCAGAGTTAGGAGAGAAGGCGTAGCAAGAAGAATGACGTATGCAGCTACATTTGGAGATTTTAACTAGACGTGACATCTGAATAAATATATAGCAATACTACAAAAACCTAAATAGAAATATTTCCATGGAAACATTATTTTGTAAGTCATTGCATGCTTAGTTTAATTGGATTCCAAGAGAAATATGTATGTATATGTAGTCATGCCTTTGTAGTGCATTGTTGTGCACATTTAGCAATTTTCTCTATATTATTTTATCAGGTGGAAAAGGTTTTATGTTCATGGTGAAGGATATAAAAAATGGTGTTGTTCGCTACCATCATGATGACAGTGATAGCTCCAAAGATTTTGTGGTCTTTCGAATTTTTGATGGCCGCCACAGTATCAGACACAAGTTCCCCATCAATATTCTTCCTAAAGATGATAGTCCTCCCTTTCTCATCACCAATGTCGCCTTTGATGTATGTGAAGGCCAGACTGTGCTTATCGATGGCTCAATGCTTCAAGCCTCAGACATGGACTCCAGTGATGACTACATACTATTTAACATCACAAAACCATCCCTGGCTGGAGAAATCTTGAAGAAACCAGGGCCTGAACGACTCGGTAAACATTTTTATTTATTCAGTCTGCATTCATTATTGCAGTGTATCTTTTCTCTTCTCATAGACTTCAATTTCTTTTACATTTTTCCTGTGTGTTTTATGAAAGGTGGAAAATTGTTCACTCATGACAAGTTATATGTAATAGTTTTTATTTTGTTAATTAATTTTTAGCGAATTCATATTCTATGTTTATTTCTTAAACATCTATGTATTTAGGTGCGAGTTGTGTAACAAACAGTTATCTATTGATATTTATTCTGTGTGCAAGGACTCAACAATAGAATTAGCCTTTGTGTTATGTGCATAGAGTGTTGTCAAATGAACACTTAGGACATTACACAGCAACAAACCTAGCTACAGTAGCTACATTTACTAGAAAGGTGATTTTAGCAGAGAATCCTAATCAGATCTCCCTTTACCTTCCAATCAGATAATGTAGCCACTCCCTGCCATGCTAAACTTAATCGTGCAAACATCACCTCCAGTTTGCTCCCACACCCTGCACATCTCTTCCCCCGCTTGCGGCACTCTTATAATCTATTTCATCAAGGCCAGATCCTGTACAGCATTCCATTGCTTTGTAGCTCATTAGCACCATATAAATCACATGGATACATAAACAAACTGAGTTTCAGATTTTTGAATATAGCTGTTAAAAGTATTGTCGGAATTATAGTCATAAATTTATCAAGACAACAAAGTACTGAAATCCATTAATGTTCTACAATCATAATATTATGTCCTAATATAGGTAGCTGATTTTCCAAATGTCAATACTTTTGTGGCAATGAGGATAATGTACTAAAACAAATCAATGTCAATCAATGTATTTCAATTAAAGGAAATATGAGAGAATGTACAATAGAACATGGCCTACTTTCAACAGTTATTGTGAGGGACATATTAGCATTTATGATTTCCATGTGCTGTTGGATCATGACAGGTTATCCCGTCCCGAGTTTCCTGCAAAGAGACCTCTTCAATGGAATTATCTATTATCGTCACTATGGTGGAGAAGTGTTCCAAGACACATTTGACTTTGTTCTGTCTGACAGCCATGATCCACCCAATCTCTCAGAACCACAGGTACTGTATTTCATATCTAGATGGCTTTGAAACATGGTCTTTATGAATGATTTAGGTGCATTGAGAATATTGGCTACGTTTGTTGGAAAGATACATTTAAGCTCCATCTGAGGGTCCTCTTGTATGTGTCCTGTTGGACAGTCAAACTTCGTATGATTAGCATGCAAGGTAAAGTAAGTAAGTGTGCCTAGACACAAGGAGTGGGCTGTCATTGGTAAATTGGAGGAAAGTGATTTTTCCTGCATCTGCAGGACATTATTGTTTAGCATGAGATCACCCAACCCTTAAGTGTAGGAGATTAGTAGCTCTGACATGTTTTAGGGGAGAAGGAATATAGACAAAAAGAAAAAAGCACACCTGCTGTGCAAAATGTGTACATCAAATAAAAATAAAGAAATTTGCTGCCAAAAATAAATGTGGTTTACAATCTGTGACACACACCAACATTTGAGGCTTATCCAGAGGGGTGAGGATTTCGGGGGTGTATATGGTATGGCTGTGTAGCTTTAACATGGAATACACTCACAAAAACTGTCTCGGGTACAGTCAAGCTCGTTTAGGCAACCTTGAGCTCAACCCTGAGTAGCTATGGCTTCGAGCAGCAAAGCTTGCACAAAGGAACTTAGTGATAAGCATTTAACAGTACCAAACAACGAAATAAGAAAGCCACAGAACTTGAAAGAAACACAACACCAATTCTTTTATATAAATCATAGTTTTTAGGAATTCTTGGAGTCCTTGATTAGCAAAATCCACTGGAGGGTACTGGAGATACAGATTTGCAAATGTTTTATAACTTTTTGATTCAACCACAAACAAGCATTGGCCAAATTAAAGTTTGCAAACTTTTCAAAAGTTTGTAACAGTTCACCTACTCTGACCCCGTTTGGGAAACCAAACCCAACAAGGAGAAAGCCTGGTGGGCCAGTGGGGTAGATTTGGACAGTTACATGGCCACCAGAGCATTTTCTACTCCAGTTCCACCCTTTACAGTACCACAGCCATAGACAATTTAGGAGTGGTCCTGATGCTGAGGATACAGGATGAAAAGATGCTCAAGGATGATTCGGTTGCTGTGCAGTCAACGGGGTGCTTTTGTGGTGATTCCTCGGTATAAATATAATTGGGAGAGCATACTGAAGAAATAGCTTTGAAATATTTTCATTATTTATATTTTCACTTTAATGCACAGGGAGCAAATGATATGCTCAAGATAGCACAAAATGGTTGGACATGTGCAGAAGCTGGTATTAGAACGCAATGCCCGACACTCCAATAGCACCAATTTAGACACTAGACCACTTCGCTTAATCCTTTTCTTCTCACACATTGCAGGAGCAGAAGTTTTAGTTTGAGAGAAAGTAAAAATTACAGGTGATTGAGACTAAACAACAGACAGACTGGAACAATAATAGGTATTGATGGAAAATGGAAAATAGTGCATGGATTTAAGAGATGTTTCCAGTAGTACAAATGCAATTTGTGTCCTGTTACAAAATTAAGTTCTGCAGTGCATTAGTACCCTTAACGTAGAATATGCATTGAGTGCATATCTTCTGCTTAGGATAGGTGTTTGGGAGTGAACCCCTATTCAGATTAATTCATGGCCTTGCACAGGCAGATGAAGGCCCTCACTTGCTCATGCATAGGATCAGTGCTACATTAGTAAAAATGTGAGTACAGGAGTCACCATTTTTCTTTACACGCCCGGCCTCTGATGTTGCATCTTTTTCCAATACTTACACTTACTGTCTGTTTATCTCACTCTTGCAAGTTCTTTTTATACCAGCTTGCTCCCCTTACTCCCCTTATTGCTGATTTCCTATTTTATTCTTTCCTGTTTCTTTCTCCCTTTTCTGCTTTTCTCTCCTTTGCTCTGGGTCTAACTCTGAAGATGAAATATAAGTCCCAGTCCCCAACAAGGATTGCTTGAGTCGACCATCTGCAACCACCTATACAAATTTAGCACTGCATAGGATACAATGATGTGAACCACAAGTATGCGTCTCCTAATATATTCAATTTCAGTATGGCATGGGCTGACCTTTCCAGAGTACAGATTTGAAACAAAAAGTATGAAGTTATTTTCTGTAGTGTCAGTGGTTACAAAAGGAGGACAATGTATTGCTCAACACCTTCTACAATTATGGTCTGCACTTTGCTAGAGTTGCCTGGTGATTTTTTCAAATCTTATTACCAGATCCTTTAGAACTAGATGATAATTATTTACATGCATATAACACAGCTCCCAAATCCATAATAAATAGGTGGAATGCAGCAGCCAATGCATGACCCATAAATATTGTACTACTTGCAGAAATTCGTCATCACAGATAGGACTGTGATGATTTGTGTATATGGTTAATGAAGTATGCATATCATTTGTTATACGTTTTGTGATTCAAATCACATATTCAATATTTATGTCTCATAGGCTGTAATTGTGCATATAACTCCAGTCAATGACCAGCTTCCAAAGGAGGCAGAGGGGACTGTTCGGCAGCTGGTACTGAAGGAGACTGAGGTTGTGCCTCTGACAAAAAAGCACCTACATTTCTTTGACATTGAGTCGCCTGAGAGGGAGCTCACTTACACCATAAGCACGCCCCCATTCTTCACTTCCTCATCCAGGTATGTAAAACTCTTGCTATAAATAGAGACCTATGGACTTATCATTCAACTTATATAGAGAGACAGTGACTGCTATGTTAAAGTACTTAGGTGCATATTTATGAAATTATCACCTAGCGCAGTAAGTCACCTTGCTGCACTGCGTGAATGGGAAAGGGCAGGAATGCGGTGTACTTAACAATACACTGCGCAATTCTGTCATTTCCTAGTGCTGGCACACAATGTGCTATCTTGCTCCATGGTGCAAGGGTGTCTGTGTTTAAGCAGGATTGTTTTTGTACAAGAAGGGACACCTGGGAGGAATATTCCTTTTATATTTGTGGCGCAGAATGCAGCAGATGTAGAAAGAGGATGTAATGAGGCGTGATATAGATATTTCTCCTCGTTATGCCTCACTTGGGGAGACATAGCATTTTGACACATTCCCAGGCCTAGCACTGGTGTTAAATCTGGGAATGCACCGAAACCCACGGGTAGAAGCATGGGAACACCTGCGCTCCACCTATGGAACGCCTACCTTGGGAGAATAACGCAACACGTTGCGTCACTCTAGATTTATAAAGACACGGAAGGTGACCTTGCGTGGCTTGATAAATCTAGAGAAAGAGTTGAGTCACTCTTGTGCCCTGTTGCGCGGTAAATGTGCATATGTCATGAAGAGGGTGGGCATTTGACCATATTTTATCTGTCAGTTTAAGTGAAGGTGTGCAAGTGTTCGGCATACATTTGTTTTTGTTTGCTGTAAAAAAACAGAAACAATAGTATTATATTAGAATATGTTTGTTACTTCATGTACACAATATCTAAAGGTCATGCTACTGAACCATATTGGAAATGGCCCTGCAACGCCGCACATACATTACAAAATGTTGAGGTATTAGAGGTTTCTGTGAAGAAGCCCTCTTAATTTGTGACTGCATTTAAATTCCACATAAGGCACTGTTATTTTGATTGACAGGTGTGCTCCTAAAAATGCTCGAAATGTTTTCTAATTAGTTAAAAAAAAACATCATTAATGATCAACATTAGTAGAAAATGTCATAACTTTGTTCTCTTACTTTGAGCTGTGATAATTTCAGTCAAGACTCTGAACACTCAAGTGTGACATTACTGCAACAGCATGTTTCAATCAATGCCTTAGCCAGCCAGCAAGTCTCATCAAGGCTAATATAACCTACCAAAAACCTATATGTAAAGGATTTTTTTATATACATGGCAGTCAATGTTGCATCACTCATGGCTGGTGATTATCCTTAGTTGTTTCTTATTACCATAGAATGGATAAAAGCCTTTGATACATCTGGCCCTTAAAACAGTTTTTTAGGAATTAGCATATTTCAAACTGCTTGTTACCTTTTGGTTGTTTTGCAGCATGACTCTTCCTAGATTTCCATGCTGTGCATTATGCAACCATGTAGTGATTGGGCCCCGAAACTGTATGTAAAGGTAAAACGTTTTTGAAATTACTTCCCTATGACATTTTTACCCCCATTTCAATCCCAGAAAATACAAAATAATTCATAAACACACAGTTCTTATATGCGCTACACTAATAAACCAAACATGCACTAACCTACAGCTAATATACACTGCCTGATACACTTAAAATGACTAAAACTAAACCCAGCCAGCCTCATTTTCTCAAATTCATTCATGTATTTAAATTCATTTTTAAACGTTCTTACTAGATTTAATGAGGAGCCTGCTGCTGCATCCCCTGTAAGAGTTCCATCATGGTCAGGTTAATGTGGCCATATTTCTTCAGGCCATTAAATAAGAATGCTGCAAAAAGAAGATGCTCTTAAAGGGGTCTTTGTGGAGTATGGGAGGCCAATGAGCAAGGCATGGTCATCATTCAGATGCAAGCGTACAAGGCTTTCAATAGTGTTTATTGAAGTTGCATGCTTGGAGGAAATGTTTTAATATCTTAAGCAGAGGGAGGTGGTGTTAAGTCATCTTGGTTTTGTTGGTGATGTGTTCCTTGGGGGTGAGATTGTTGTGCAGGTGACTTGGCATTCTATAAAAGTTTGGGTTTGACTCTGCCCAGGTTGATGTTATTTAACCAAGTTCAAGAAGGTGCTAGAAATCCAGTCCTGGATTAGAAGCAGGTAGTGTGTAAGATGTTGGATGTCTGGTGTAGGAAGCTAGCTATATATATAGTGGAAATAAAAGAGGTAGACCGTGTAAAGAGTCCAGGCAAACCGCAAAGGAATTATGGAGGCACAAAAGACACCCCAAACTCTCTCTTTTGTGGTAGAGTGGGCAAGCAGTTAGGCATTACAGAGGGTAGTCCTAAGCATTTATTGCACACACAAAGGCAGTAAGTGAGTTCACTCTTAATAAAGAAATCTGACAATAATTTATAAAAATAAACATACCTTTATGTGAATTTAGATACCAAGATCATCAGACTCAGGTAAGTACTTTTTAAGTTATGAATTGTTACAGTTTTTAAAAATGGACACAGTGGAATTTCTGAAGCTTTAATGTTATCTTATGGAGGAAAGACATACACTGCATACAGGTACTTTACAGCGGCTTACAAGACCAATCTCCTAGGCTTAAGGTGGGGCAAGGTTCAAGGCAGCACCAGCATGGTCACCTTGGGCAGCACTGGGACAGCCGGGTGCAGAGGTGCTTTTCATTGAATTCTGACGTTTCTTAGCAACTTATGATAGCAATCTCCTGGACTTAAGGTAAGTATGGGGCAAGGTTCAAGGCCACACCAACAGGTCACCTCTGGAGGCACTGGGGCACTCAGGTGTAGAGATGTTTATGGCGTTGGGTGTCCCATTCAGTTTATGGTGAGCAGCCCAGTTGCAAAGAGGCTGCAAGCTGGGACTGGGAGACCAGTGAGGTTCAACCAACAAGGTGGCTAAGGTCTCACAATGCTCTGGTATGCGGGGACTCCTTTGGTCCTCTTCTTCCTGAGCAAGGGCGACCAGGTGCAGAGGTGTTCTTAGGTGTCAAGTTTTTGTCACCAGAGACACTCACAGTAGAGGAGGCCTTCACAAAGAGGCCGCAGGTGGCCTTGGTGAGTCTTCTGTGGCCAATTTCCGCAACAAAGTGCAGTTTCCTACAACTGGGCAACTGGGCAGCAAAGTTTTTCAATATAGTTGTGTGTCGTCAGGGTGTTGGTGAATCTTGATGCTGTTTTCAGTGTGTAGAGGCCCAAGGGACTCCAAGTAGAAGTAGAGTCAAGTCAAGTCAAAAATGTATGTTTATTTAGATCAAAATCTTTAAACATGTGTGAATGCATAGCTACAGAGTTAAAATATTCTACAAGGAGATAATAAAAGTCATTACAGGTAAGAATATTCCACAATAGTTTAAAAAGACTTACACACACTATATACATATCTTAAAAGCAAACACCAGCAAGATCCCTTTTTTAGGCAAATCCTTACCCTTATTAAAAACAACCTTTTTTCTCTTAGACAAGTTATATAGTTTAAGTATTTTAAAATTCCTAAAAATTACTCCTGGCTAGTCCATTTTTTGATATAATAATTTTAATCTCTTTTTTGTAAACGTCTTGAAAAAGAAATATATCAAAACCGTTTTTATAAAGATGTGTATGTATAAAACAACAAAAGAAAAGTAGAAGTAGAACATGAAGGGAGAATCTGCAGGTGAAAGGGATCTTCTGGGACCAGAGGTGCTCATGAAATGCACTGGTGTCAGTTGAAGATTGTTGCTAAAGGAAGCATTCAAAACTGTGGATGAGATTAGGGTAGTCAACAGTTTTAAAGGCAGCTGAGAAGTTCAGCAATATGAGGATGTATGGTTCACCTTTCTCTGTGGTCAAGAGGAGATTGTGTATGATTTGTAAGGTAGCTGTCTTTGCATTGCAACATGATCTGAAGCCTCATTGTGCAGACAATGATTGGAACTTATGTGATTTTGAGGTTGTGCATCAACTGTGTTTTCAAATATCTTGCTGACGAATGGTTGGTCAGTGAAAGGCCTAAAGTTAAGACGGTTGTCAGAACAAGCTGTGAGTTTCTTGAGGAGTGGTAGGATCGAGCCTGTCTTTAGAGCTTAGTGGAAAATGTGTTGTATGAGAGTGGCATTGTCAATAGTGAAAAGGCATGAGAGCGCTTTTCTGGAAAGGCCTCTGATGAAGGACATAGAGTAAATCATAATCTTTATAGATAATGGTTTTAGAGAGTTGAGAATGTTGGCGAGGTCTGCTGGAGACGGGGGTGTAAGTATGACCATAGTGGGATGCAGGAGAAGTATGCTGGTTGTTCTTGATGTTTTGTCAGGTCTTCTGTGTGTTTAATGGGAAAATACAGACCAATCCATGACATATGCAAAATTAAAAAAACACAATTATACAAAATAGAATGATAAATACATCATATTATAGCTTCAAATCTGTATTCAAATTCACAAGGCAAAAAGAAGTTCCTGTACATGTGGAAAATCTAACTATGCCCATTGTTGGGACAGAACAGTCCTCTACATGGTAAGAGACATGCATCCTTGTCCTGAGTGCCCAGCTGTACTGATGTCTGGATACCAACTGCACATTTGTGTTGTCCTAGGCAAACACAGATCATGTGTGTGCTCCATGACATAGGCCTGCCTCACGGATTGCGGTCTTGTTGGTCTGCGAGGGTGCCCAAAGTACTACCCTCATAGTGGTGGAAGGCTACTGCCTTCACTGGGAGTTAAGCAGCATGAGCATACTGTGTTTTAATTATTAGAAGTGAGCAGATTAATTTTAAGTTGTGTCACTGGACTGAGGTCTACAGGTTTACTCACTTTTTAAAGTTCCACTACTGTGTGCTTAACTCACCTTTGGCCCACATCGGTTTGGTGTGAAGTGCTGCACAGCACAGAGGTGTTATCAGGTCCAGCTTTATTACCCGGTGGCCACCTGTATGACAATGTTTGTTGGCGCCCCCTACAGACTCCCTCACTACCACCATTTAACAGTGCCCCTTCAAGTCTCCATAACCACTCTCTCTCTCTCTATCAGATTTGTTTGATTAGTTATATAGCGCCATCATTGCCATTTTAGGCAGTTCGGAGCACTTCACATTACACTAACATTACACAGAGACAATCAATCATATGTGTGTAAATCAGTGTGTAGGAAATGTTACATAAGCCAGAATACTACAAGGTGAGCCACATGTTATCCATACTGATTGTCAGTATAGTTTAAGAGTGCTTAGCCTGGAGAAGCACAGACTCAATTTAAAACATAACCCCGTGGTTGGAAATTACATTTAATAATAAGGATTTTCTTTTTTGCAAAATGCCCCTTTTGAAACATTAGAATAATGAAAGACAGAGGAAAAAAAACCATAATGCTCTAATCTATACATTGCAGTTTGCATGCAGCTCTTTAATGAAAGTTATTAGATCACTGTTCCATATTAGGAGTTTAACATCTATACTGCTAATAACAAATGGATCTCTCTGACAAAAGCTCTGATCTATTTGAACTATATGCACTTTGTGATCTGCATGATACACATTCTTTGCAGCTGGGATATTACCCTCTGTGCAGCCATAAAATGATTTAAAACTTCCACTTGACAAAACTCCTTCTCTCTCCAGAAAGAACATCAATCACAGAGTTATCGTTACGTTTTTATTGTTGAATGAAAATTGCCTGAGGTCAGCAATGCAGCAGCAGCACCTACTTTCAAAACCATAAAGTACTTTCAAATACGGAGCCCCCTCAAAGAATCAGCACCTGGTGTGGTGGCACCGGTC
Source organism: Lissotriton vulgaris (assembly GCF_964263255.1). Classification (NCBI taxonomy): domain Eukaryota; kingdom Metazoa; phylum Chordata; class Amphibia; order Caudata; family Salamandridae; genus Lissotriton; species Lissotriton vulgaris. The sequence goes on along the minus strand of NC_141689.1, from coordinate 1,019,587,727 downwards.
GCACCGCCCTAAAGCCGGCCCTGGGTGGTAAATCTGTGCTGAGTGTGTGTGTGCCTAGGTACAATACAGGAATAATGCAGAACTGAACAGTGCGTGCATAGTGAATGAATGTGCAAGGTGTATATGTGCCAGTGAGTGGTACAGTAGCTGAAGGATGTAGTGCTGTGCAGTGCATGCACGATAATTCTTGTGCTGGGTTTATGTGAACTTTTGAGTGGTACAACCCATAAAGGATGCAGTGCTTGCATGTTAAATGCATATTTTGGATGTATGTGTGCCTGTGGGTGGTACACTACATAAAAGGTACAGTGTTGGGAAGTGAGTGCATGTTAAATATATACGCTGAAAGTATCTGTGCCTATCAGTGGGACAGTACATGGAGGGTGCAATACTGTGCAGTACGTATATGCTGCATACATGCACTAGCTGTATGTTTGCCTTTCAAAAGTACCATACATAGGGCGTCCTGGGTTTTATTTGGTATACCCGGCCTGCATGGTGAAACATGGAGAGGAGGTAGAGAAATCCCCCAGACAAATTTGTGTACTGCTGCATTCCTATCAGGTGGGTGGATCCCACACTGGAGAAGGGAGAGAGAGGCTTCCCCTGTACACTTCAAAGGGTTTCTTTGATTCAGTGAGAGCTCACAAGAAAGGAACTGGGGCACATCTCAGGAAGAAGATGGGGCTGATAAGACACTCATAAAGTGTAGGGGCTTGGGCTAACCTTTTGATGCGCATGTCACTGTGGCTGACATCCAGGTGTGAACTCTAGTCACTCCCTTGGACTGTGTTATGGGGCTATCAGCTTGGGAGTCACTCCTGCTATGATAGACTTCTTTCTAGAGGGATTAGAGGGCTGAGGAGCGGGCACTTAAAAAAAAGCAGAACTCTGTTGATCGGGCTGGAGCCAATGAACTATAGGTTTTACTGGCCTCATATGTTAGGGTTGTCACTGGGAGAACCAATGGCTGTGATTTGTTCTGCCCCTTGCTGGAGAAGTGAGAACGCTGTGTGAGCAGTTGCACACCATCACCTAGGCGAGCGACCTCATCCAGGATTGTCATAGCACCCCCAAAAGACAAACATAACACTTATGCAGCAGGAGAAGCTGCAGAGAACCTCTGGTTGCTACAAAAGCCATGAGTGATTGATTCTGCAGTCGCAGAGTTCAGCAGCCTAGTCTGCGTGCAGTTGACTGGTCTCAAATCAACTGCAGCCACTGAGAGCGCCCACAAACTGGATGCCCACAAGAACTCTGAATGCTTTACACCTGCTGGTGTGGGCAAGACTGGCTTCAGGCCTGTCGACCACGGGGGAACTGTTGATAGTAGCACTGTGCCACTGGTTCACTGTTGACTGTAAGCTTAGAGTAAAAGTGGGATCTTGAAACTCGGACTACTAGTGGAGTATACAATGAATGTTACCAATAGTGAAGAGGCAATAACAACCATCACTCATAAGGAGGGAGTGGGACGGGGATTTACCATAGAAACACTAGAGGCCCGACATCAAGGGGTATTGTGTAATTGCTTGTGTATGCCAAAATTCTCCTTTATGCTGGAAGTGGTAGAAAAAAATACTTCTCTAGTAAAGTGAGTATTTGGCTGGACAATGATTTATTGCTGCAGCTGCACATATTTTGAGCTGTGAACCCATTAATTGTCCTGTACCCAGTTGTAATTCCCCCCCTGTTCTCCCCCCCTCCCCCCCCCCCACTTCCTCCAAGGGAGTCTTGTACTGCTTGGAGCCAAGTGCAAAAAGGGTACTTATCCCAGTTACTCAGGACATCAGGAGTAAAATGTCTCAATCATCATGACTGGGCCCAGTAGCCCTGCATGCCCCATGGCCCTCTGAAAGGAGTTTTGACACCAATTTATGTCATTCATATTCAATAGCCGATTTAGTATTGCATCCTCATTATTCTTATTTAATAACTTCAAGTCATAATTAAACCAGGCCAAATGTTTTCCTCTTCATATATTCTCCCATTGCCTATTTAAGCAATACATGATGAAATGTCTCGAAAGAACCTAAACAAAGACTACATATCCCACAGCAACTATTCTAAACCTAGCCACTGCCCAATAGCATGTAATGCACCTTGCAGATTGTTTCAGTTGTAAAATATTGATATATATGTCACCTTCATAACTGGTCATTATTCATTTGTTTAGCTAGCATTTGGATTCATCACTAGCATCACTAAATTTAGTATTTGAATAGTGCCCCATAATTAGCTGAATAATGTTTTGGTTATGCTTCGATTAAACTCATTTATTTTTCCACAAACTTCGATAGAATTCCTGGTTTCGTTTTCAGCAGTTTGAAATACTCTATAATAAATATAAATAGACAAGCATCCTGTGTTACCTGTAGACTGTGCATGTGCAAATGCAGCGCACCTTCCACCAGCATCCACTGTCTCTCCAGAAGTGCACATTGTACCCTGCACTAGGAGAGAGATCTAATCAGCACCTCCTTTGAAAACATATGTAGCTTGCCAATAGTGTTATTTTTTCTTTGCAAGTGCAACCATGGTAATTGTAGCGACTGTAGACCATAATTATCACTCATGTTTGAGGTCCTGATTTGTATGTTGTCGATAAGTATACTCCATCGCAATGGTCAGCATGGTAAGCGGTCAGCACTACCAGTTCAAGGTGCTTGCCTTGTCACCATGGCTCCAAAGGTCTTCGCCAAGTGTTTAGGGTGCTGGCTGCTCACATTATGTGGGGAAGAACTCACTCTTCCACTCCCTAGACGACTGGCTAATCAAGAGTGCAAGCAGGCAGGCATGTCTAGCCCACAACCATGCTACAATCTCCTTCCTACACAGACTAGTGTTCACAGTAAAGGCCACAAATTCTCAATTGGAACCACTCCAAATCCAACTCTTCTTCGGGTCAGTCATCATGTCATTCGTGGGGAAAGCTTTTCCCAGCACTCAGAAGGTGCAAGCATTGTAACAGTTTCTACATCTTTTTCAGCCACTCTGTCCACCTCCAGTTCATGAGTCTGCTAGGAATGATGCTTCATGTATTGCCATACTCCACACAGCCAGGCGTCATATGCACCTGCTTTAGGAGTGCCTCTCAAGCCAGTAAGTTACTCAAAAGGGGTAAACCCGGAATCACTGGGACCTCGGTACTAGACCGCCATTTTTGTCCTCACCATTGATGTGTGAGAGACCAAAAACGTCCCCATTTTACGGTGCCCCATAACCCCACTCCACTCACACACTGTCCTGAAGAAGACCCCAACTGTAAGGCTCTTGATGAGGCCTACGCCGTCAAGGGGGAAGAAACGTCGACAACTGTCCAATGCCAGTCTTCACCTACAGCACTTAAGTTACTGAGCAGTTATATTTTACATGGCATAACAGTACAGATATTATCTACTTCTACTCTTATGTTGTTTTTGATTCAAATACACTGGCACACCATTGGCACTACAATGTCGCCAATTGTGTATCTAATGTTCATGATGCCTTTCTCTGTTTGAATAACCTGTGACCAATGTCAGTGTGATTAAATAACACTATACTTAGAAAATTTGTTTTGATTTTCCTTAAGTATCGGTTTCACAATTTGTCTTGACCACTAACACTCTTGATGTTATAAATACTGGGACCACTCTTTGTTATACTCTCAAGCCAGTGGTCACAAGCGGAGGGTCAGTTGGAGGATCTAGTGTTGATTAGGGCCAGTACCACCACTCTCTGCAGTGGTGGAACAGCAACAATCTGTTGCAGGGCAAGCCCTTTGCAAACCAGGTTCCACAGGTGATCATCACCATGAACGCATTTTTTGTCGGCTGGGCAGCACACCTCAACCACATGACAGTCCCAAGTCTGTGACCACCTCATCAACAGGGTCTCCTCATGAACCACTTGGACCTGTTGTCATTTATTTAACTCTCAAAGCCTTTATTCAACATATTCAAGGCAAGGAAGTCCTTATGCAGACAGAAAATATGACTGTCATGTTTTACATTAAGGAGACACCCATTCCCCATAGCTGTCAGTCTTATCACAGCAAATCTGGCACTGGGAAACCATCACCAAGTTCTTCTCCTAGCAGAGTATTTTTTGGGAGTAGACAACAACGTTTCAGACCTTTTCAGCAGGACACAACAACAAGCCCATGAATGGAAATTCCACCCACAAGTCCTGCTCCTTTACTTCCAGAGATGGGCATGTCAGACATAGACCTTTTCACCACATATACGAACATGCCCAGAAACCACTACCATATTTCCGCCCAGACCTTTGGCAATGCTCTGTGGATTAGCTGGTCAGAGATCTTTGAATGCACTTTTCCTCCCTTCCTACTGATACTGTACTTGGTCAGGAAGCTGAGGCAAACATCCCTGGCCTCATCCTGGAGGTTCCAAAGTGGGCCAAATACCCATGTTTCTCAACCCTTCTCGAAATGTCCATTGCCCTGGCGATTTACCTCCTGAGGTCCTACAGTTTGTTTACCTTGGTGTAGGAAAGTGGCTCTGTATATACAGGACCAAAGTAAGGTACGGTGTGCACAGAGTCCACAGTCCCCAGAGGTATGGCAGAGGCTAAAGTTAGATATAACCTTACTATCTAAAGTGGTAGCTTGGTCGAGCAGTAAGGCAGTATCAGAGGACAGTGTAAAGCATTTGTTGTACACGCTCAGTCAGCAAATGGTCTCACACACTCAAGAACTGAACTCTAGGCCAATTGTTTTGTATATAAAAATATATAGTTGTTTATTTTAGAACCACAAGTATCATAAATACTTTCTCAGAATGAGATGTTGCAATTGAATACTTTCAAATAGCAATAGACTTTGGAATGCACTGGTTACAGTTGTTGCAATATGCAACACAAGTTAAATACAAAATAACATTGAGCTCAATGGGAAGTTTTAACCGCATCGCTGCGGCGCGAATTCCCCGCCCATGCTGACTCCGCCTTGCGCGGGCGGAGTCATGACGGAACGGTTCCGTCATCCGCACAGCTCACCCGACGTGCATGACGGAACCGTTCCGTCAACAGCATCGAAGGGGTTAAGTATATGCAATAAAATCACTTTACGGATGTTTTTCTTACTCAGGGCTGGATCCTGAATTCAGCCGAAGTGAATTACCTGTAAACAGTTGAAATAAATCGTTTTTGTTATACAGGCGATTTTTAAGGAATATTTGTAAGTTTGGAAAAATGACACAAAAGAAATTCTGGCAAAATCCAGGCAATGTATTCCTATGGAGGAAAATTGAGTTAACAGTAAATCATGGTTATAATTACTTTTCAGGTTCAGTGCTGGGCTCAAAGATACAGCACTGGGAACTCTCTTGATAACAGGTGAGTAATTTTGTTTTTGTTGATCGGCTGATTTTTAGTGAATATTTTAAAGGTGCAAAACTCGACACTTAGAAGAGATTCTGAGTGAAACCCAGCCAATGTTACCCTATGAAGAAAATCAAGTTATCGGTCTTTGGGTAAGTACTTGGCTGGCAGAGTTAAGGTTCTGGGGTAGACTCAGGGGTCTCCCAGGGTCAGATAAGTACAGTTGTTACATCCTCAGTGGCACAGGGGTAGTCTGGTGCAGAGTGAGTAGTTCCAATGTTATCCTATGGAGGATAGGGGACCTTAGGTTGATGGCTGCTAGCAGGCAGACCACGCGGCTTTGGGAGCTGAGCTCCTGGTCACTTACTCAGGGCAAGTGGGGGAGTAGAGTAGGGTAGATGCTGCACTCCCAGTGGCACTCGGGCGGCTGGGTGCACGGTGCTTTTGGACCTCCTGTCGCCCAATGTATTTCAATGGGAGAACTGGAAGTCGAACAAAGGCTGCAGGCTCGGGTACAGAGATTCTTCAGGTGCGACCACCAATTCGAGAGGTAAGTTGGGATCTTGAAGGATAGGTAGACACCCAGGAGTTGGGCACAGGGGTGTCGTTTGACGTCCAGAAATCTTACCCTCAGCTGGTCGCAGTTGAAGGGGTCGCTTGTTGTGAGGCTGCAGGCGTCGTTACGAGCTGGATTCTGGATCACAGTCGCCGGGGATACGTCCTCGTGGTCTTTGTCCACTCAGGCACGGGCCGGGCTCGGTGGGTGCACTGTGTGCTGCATTCACTGTTCCTGGCTGGCACCATGGGTTATTGCTGTTTGAGCAGAACCACTGCTCGTGGGCGTCCCAGTCTTTAGATGAGCAAGGCAGTCAGGTCCTCCAGGGTTTTTGAGGTTGCTGACCACAGGAGACACAGGGGTTTTAACAGGAGCAGGTTCAAGGATCAACAGGGCGGTAGGGCTAGGGCCAATTCAGTTGGTGTCATCCTCTTGTTAGCCGCTGCACAGCAGGTCTTCTTTCTTCTTGTTCTTCTTCTTGTTTCAAAATCGGGATCTGAGGAAGGAAGGTTCGGGGTGCCACATAATACTAAATTTAGGGGCGTTACAGGTAGGGCAAGGGCATGGACCAATGGGTCCCTGTCCCTGGGTGAGTACACCCCCTATCCTGCCACTCTCCAGTGGGAGCGGGCAGGAGCCTAGCTCTGATTGGGTGGGGCTCCCCATCATCAAGATGGCGGGAGCCCAGAGTTGTGCTCCCCCTCGCCTCTCCCTCCATGAGGGGTAGGGTTGAAAGAGGCTGGCACACCTACTTTCCTCACTTAGGGTTTCCGGCCTATCTTCCTGCCAGAGTGGAGGTGAGAACCGGTGAGGGCCAGTTGCTGAGTACAACAAGTGGCCTGGAGAAGCTCACAAAGGTGGCATGCCTTTGAAGCTTCCCCTGCCCATCCTAGCGGAGGAGGCTTGGCACCTCGTCCCAGGATGTGCATTGTTTCAGGCCCCCGAGAGCGGCAAGCTCTTGACCCAGGGGTCCAGAAACATGTCTGGTGGTGGCAGACTCGGTAGATACGCAGTCAGGACACTGGGAGTTGGTTAGGTTTCAGGGGGCATCTCTGTTGTGCATTTGGCATTAAATCCCACACTAGCTTCATTGAAGTTTAATGTGCTGGGAAGTTTGATACCAAACTTCTCAGTCTTCAGTGTAGCCATCATGGTGCTGTGGAGTTCATAATGACAACCTCCCAGCACCATATACTCTTAATGGCATCACTGCACTTACAGTGCCCAGGAATGGCCCTGGGTACTGTAGGGGCACAGGATTCATGCACCTGTGCCCACACCACTGGCATAGTGCACCCAGCTAGAGGGGTGACGGAGGTATGCCAGGGCAGTGTGTTTGTGGGCATGGCACACAGGGATGTGTGCCATGTCGACTCTCTGTTTAGTTCTGCACCAAGACACTCAGCCTGCAAAGGCAGTGTGTGTGTGTCAGGGTACAGGGCCTCTAAGGGTGGCACAATGAGTGCTGCAGCCCCTAGGGGCTTTCTCTGGTCACAGTGCCCTGGGTACCTAGGGTACCATTTACTAGGGACTGACCTGTGGCCAGAGATGCCAATTGGGTTTGAGCTTCAATGCAGTTTTTAGGTAAGGAACACAGGCCCTGGGTACCTGATTGGCAGGAACCCAGGGCACACTCAGTCAAAGTACATCAGCAGTTTAGTAAAAAATATGGGCATACCATGCATGAAAGATGGCATTTTCTCACACTTGGTTTACCTCAAAAGTGCATTGACATACTCAGAAAAGCTTGTAGGCTCACTACACACACCTGCTATGCTGCTAAGTGGAGGTTTTTTGTTCACCATTGTACTCCAACCCACATAAATCCTCTTGCTCTAAGGTACAATACATTAATTCTCACCTACTACACTTACAAAAGTCGGGGTTAGCCTACTCAATTACGCTATACCTATGGCCACTGCGGTACATATGCAGGACAGGGAACACACTCTCCTCTTCAAAATCACTGTAGTCAAAGTGTTTATGGAGGGCCTCAGATGTGTTAATCCACTAAGGGTCCTTCCATCATCAGTTTGGAATCTCAATATAGTCCTTACCAGTCTTAGAGGGCCCCCTTTCAAGCCACTGCATTCATGCCTTTTGCAGTTTCTTTTTTGGAATGTTGCCTTCCTCCTGGCATCACGTCTTTTCAGTGTATCAGCAAACTACAGGCTCTCACACTGCAGGAACATTTATGACACAGTGGTTCTTAGAACCAATTCTAAATTATTTCCTAAGGTGGTCTCCCCATTCCACCTTGTTCAGACAGTCGAGCTCCCAGTCTTCTTTGCATAACCTGACTTGGTAACCAAAAGAGAGATCCACACACTTAACGTTAAACGTACTCTTACGTACTATATAGATAGGACCAAATCCTTCAGTAAAACACAACTACTATTTGCATCCTTTTCACAATCTTATAAGGGCCATGCCATTTTTAAGGTAGGGATCACCAGATGGATTGTCAAATGTGTCCAAACTTGTTACTCTAAGCTTAAAGAACCCTACATTCCCACCCCAGACCACACTGCACACACACAGGGTGCTACTATGGCTTTACTGCTGAACATACCTGTAGGAAAGTGCCCCTTTTTGTCATGATCACCCACACTTTTTGCCACTGATACTGATGTGTTTCAACTAATGTGCACTGGGACCATGCTAACCAGGACCCAGTGCCAGTGCTCTCTCTCTAAAAACAAGGTAAAATGGTCTAATTGTAACACAATTGGCACACCCTTTAGCACCCCTGTAAGTCAGTAGTAAGGGCATGGGTACTAAAGAGAGTCCCTAAAAGGTGCAGCATGTATTATAACAGCCTAGGAGACTCCCGTACGGGTTGCATGCAGGCTGCCATTACAGGCTGTGTGTCATGATGCAAACCATAAATGAAAACATGATATGGCACACTCACTGTATCCCATGCCAAAGTCACTGAAATATATGTAAATCGCCCCTACAGCAGGCCTTGTAGCTTTAAGGCAGGATGTATTATATTACACGTGAGGCCATATCTCCATAGCAGCTACATCCCTGCGCTGTCTATTTCAATTACTAGATGGCACAAGTGAACCGGGAAGCCATCTGAAGTATATGTACTGGACACTGGTCATGATGGCTTTACTGAAATCTATGGTGTTTGGTATCAAACACCTTGTTTTAATAAATCTGTACTGTTGCAAGTCCTATATTTATTATGACTTGCACCCAGAGGGCACCTTAGAGGTGCCCCCTGAAAAACCTACCTGGATCTAGTGTGCTGGCTGACTGGTATTGACCAGCCTGCCACCACAGACAGGTTTCTGACTCCCTGCAGGTGAGAGTTGCGCTCACTGGGGCCAGAAGCAATGTCTGCTCCGGAGGAAGGAGTTCACATCTTCTCTAGTGGAATGGCTAGCGATTTAGCATATCAATGCCAGGGCTTCAAAGCCCTGCCACCTTTAATATGAAACCTCAGCTTCCCCCAGATCTGAGAGATACCACCACCTACCCTGAGGCCAAGTTGGCACCAGGACTGGCTTGAAATTAGCTATGCAGTAGGCGTGTTGCACCACAAGGCTAGGCCAGCCCTAAAGTGAATTGCCTAATGTGCTCCATGAAAGAAAGTTCCCAACATCTTTTTGTGGTGGAATTAGGAACTCAGGGACAGGTTTATGCCCACTTCCCACAGGAAGTAGTCATATGGGGGTGTAGTGACCCCAGGGGTAAGTAGCCCATTGGCTACTACGCTTCACTCCCCTTAACACCCTTAAATTTAGTATTTAGGTGGCCCTTAATACCAGGAACTCAGATTCATCTGTCTTAAGAAGAAGAAGGACAAAGAAGAGCTGAAGATGTGAAATATGTGGACCTGCATCTACCTTGGCGCAAAACCCTGTCTAACTGCTGCTTTCCCAACCATCACAGATACTGGGTCATCCAGAAGCAGAACAGCCTCCCAAAACCCTTGGATGTCTTCCAAGCACTTCTTTGACCCAGCAACGTCACCCTTGGAGTAAAGGAGCGACTCCCACTCACCAGCAGGCATTGACTGCAGCTTCCTGAAGTAGCAGCATCACAGCAAGAGGGCTTCAATCTCCAGAGAATCAGTCTCCCAGCCAAGTTTGGAGATGCCAGGACCCCTAGGAGCCACCCTGCACCAATACTTGCAGTTCGGGAGTCAGTTGCAAGCACTAAGGTTTGTTTAATTTCTGTCGGAACACAACTGCCTCCAATACGTACCTGAACATTGAGGGACTCCAAGAGAGGTCAGCTCCACATCGAGTGTGGCCCTGTTGTGTTTCTAGTCCCTCTTCTGCAGGTACACAAGAACCGTGAGAGCCTTTAACTCACCAACCCACCCGACAAAACACCTCTGCACCCAAGCTCTCCAGCCCAGCATGTTGTCTCTGTGGCCCTGAGATCCTCAAGAGCTGAGCCTACCCTTGGGTTCTGCAGGACTGGTCCCCGAGTTCCAACTTGCAGCCTTTTTCTTACAGGTACTTTTCCCATTGACTTTAATGGGTAGCGTTCAAGGCTACTTCTATATAATTCACATCTGCACCCGGACACCCGAGGGCAGGTAAACTTAAACTCTTGTTGCTTTCTTGGACCTTGGCCCCTCCTTGTCTTAAGTCCAGAAGAACAGTTCTGTAAGACGTCTGTAAGTGTGCCTATGCAGTGTATATTTATCTCATAGGATAACATGACAGCTTTTGAGGCTCATTCCTCAAATCTGACAATTTTTATTTTCTCCTGTATTTACTTTAAAATGTTATAACGTATAAAGTACTTATCTGATTCCGATAATCTTGGTGTCTAAAATTATATAAAAAAGTATTTTTCTAAATTGGTCTTGAGTGTGTGTCTCATTTATTGACTCTGTGTGTACAACAAAGGCTTAACACTACCCTCTGATAAGCCCAAACTGCTTCCCCACACTATCACCAAAGAGAGCATTTGGGCTTATTAATTTAAGCCCTGCAAGCCAATAAGGGTCTTCTGTACTTTCTACATAGTGTACCTGATTTTGGTAAACTACATAGAAAGCCAGCTTCCTAAAAAACTCATAGCGGATATTTGCAAAATTGCCACATGCTGCACTCCACACACATTTACAAAACATTGCTGTACGAACATCCTTACAAGACAGCACCCCTGACTTGGTCTAACTGTCCTCCAGCCTGGATCCAGTCCTCTGCACCATCCACTGGCTAACCACTACTTAGGGGAGTACTGCTTTACAGTTGATGAACAGCATGTGTATCTACAGCCACACATGAAATGAATGGATTATTTTACTTACCGTCCTCATCCCTGGAAGTCAGTGTTTCTTACACATTTCCTTCACTTTAATAGTATTCTGTTTCAACACGCATGGATGCTATTCTTTTCCTATTCACTACTCAATTCCTCCTCTTAACCCCGTTGGGTGAAAAACAATTCAATAATGGAGTCTGGGCTCCTGCGCATCCATGGCCAGAGAAGTCAATGAAACCTTGTGACTTGAAAGAATTCCCTAAAGAAAAACAACTTGCAAATGTCTGTAATATTTGTAAGTCAACCCTACAGCTGGCCTTAAATACCTAAGGCAGGGTGCATTATATTACATGTGTGGACATATCAGCATGAGCAGATATGACCCTGTGCTGGCCAGTTCAATTTCTGCCAGTACAAGTGAACAGGGGAGCCATTTAAAATACAGGTGCTGGACACTGGTCAAAACAGAAATCCCCAGCTACATGATGGCTTCACTAAAACTAGAGATGTTTGATATCAAACATATATCAATAAGCCCACACAGATTCCACTGTTGGATTTATTAATACATGCACCCATAGGAAACCTACCAACTACTGGTGTGCTGAATGACTGGTTTAAGCCAGCCTGCCACCAGTGACAAGTTTCTGACCCACAAGAGTGAGGGCCTTTGCTCTCAGAGGCCAGAAACAAAAACTTGCTCGGACAGTGGTTTTTTACACCCCATCCTACAGAATGACTTGCAGATTAGCATTCCAAGGCTTTGGTATGCAAATCTGGCTTCTCTCACAGGAGAGGGGAAGTCGACCCCCTTTGTCCAGAGCCCTCTGGCACCTGGACAGGTGGGAAAATTAGCTAGTCAGATAGATGTGTCCGCCCTCAGGCTAGTATAACCCATAAGGTGGGCTACCTGATGTGAATGTGACTTTTCAGAGTTAGCTATTTTGGTGATGGCAAACTTAGGAACTCTGTGACAGGGATATGCTGACTTCCCACAGGAAGTGGTCTTAAAGGTTGCGTAGTGACCCCAGGGGTAGATATTCTATTGGCTACTACCATACCGTTCCCTAATGCCTGTAAATTCAGCATTTAGGGGAGTTCCGGGCACCTGAATGGCAGAGCCTGGTGTCCTATGAAGAATAAGGACACGGCAGAGCTGCAAAAGCAGAAAACTGAAGAAGAGCAACTGACTTGGCACCAGCCCTGCTGGCATGTCTGCTGTTGCCCCTCAAACCTCACCAAAAACGTCTCATCTTGCAGTTTTTGTTCCTCCAAAGCCTGAGAGGATGGCCTGCCTTCAATAAAGACTCAGGAACTCCTGTGGACCAGCAGAACTGCTCCCCTACATCCTGCAGGCACCCCAAGAAGAACTATGAGGACTCCAGATCTGCCAAAATCTGAAGCCGCCAAGCACCACTACAACGAGCCCCCCAGCCCGAGTCTAAGTGGACCAATGGTGTCTGCGTGGTCCCCCAACCCCTCAGGAGACAAATCCCACTTAGGGAACTTCCCATCGTCATCTGCAGCCTCAGGTTGCAGGTCCCCTCAACTGCGAAAGCTTCTGGACAAAGAAGCCCCACACCTCAAACACCCTCTGCACCCAGCCACCCAAGCCCAAGGAGGTGAGGAAATATAAATTTTATGGTCAAGATGTGTTCCCTAGCGTGTACCCCACCGTCTCCATGTACGAGTTAAAGTGCATGTAACTTCCCTCCTGTACCAGCTATGAAGACGCAAATACATTTGCGTCCAACGTTAACATGTCCTCTTTCAGACCCACCTTGAATGGGTTGAATGGTCCGTTCCTAAGTATGCTATGCCAACGTCTTTTTGTAGTGTACTTCTCCGTTTTTCAGCTCTAGCTGAGTAGGCCCTGAATTTCTGCCACCGAGCCTCTTTCTTGGCTCCTGACTCCAAGGGCCTCTGCCCAGGCTGTCTCTGTACTCGTGAACTCTGACTTACTTTCAGCGCGACCCCTCGCGCTCAGCTCAGCCTGCTGCCTGCCAAGATTGACTATAGCCTTCGAGTTATCTGTTCCGCTCCTCGAAAATACATTCCTGCCTACTAGCTTCAGTAAACATCCTCCCAGCTGCAGAGCCAGAGGGCCGACCTGTCTCAGTGCAAGTAATTCATAGCTCCTGTTGCCATGCTCCCATGGAAGGCCCATGCCCCCACGCTTCTCATACTGACACTCAGGCGCTTATACACGCACTCACAGCAAGTATAGAATAGCTTCTGCCCTAGAGACCTTTCCGCCCAGATAGCTTAGTTCCTAAACATCAGATATCCGATATGATAGAAGCACAAGTTGATCTGACATGCCAGACTTCTGTCTCTTTCCGTCAGTGTAAATGTCAAGTCCCCTGCACCCCTCCAATCACACGTCATGCAGCTGCGCGCGCATCCAAGTTTCCGATTTCTGTTGACATTGCCACATTTCTGCCTAGTGCCACCCACTCGCGACACCTATCAGTGACGTTTCCAGCACACACCTCTAGTTCACGCCTCTTGACTACGCACTAGTACCACGTGTATACTGTTATCTTGTCTTCTCTCAGCTGTTACGCCTCCTGCACTGTTGTTTATGGCATGAATTAAGTATATAAGCTATGTACTGTTAATAAAAATGTAGCGCTCTATCCCTTCTGACACCCCTGTGGTGGTCAGAATCCGATATCTTGGTCATGACCATTCCTTTTTAAGGAATAAAACCCCTAAGAAACTCTAACACCACGGACTCTGTCTTTTTTCTTCCGATCTGAGTTATTATTGATTAAGTACTTACCTGCATAGAAATTAAGAGAGTAAATTAATTATTTACATCATTTTGGCGCCCGAATAGGGACCCCTCCCCCACCTCACGCGCCGGTTGGCGCATTGCAAGCTCTGTCCCCTGCCATCAGTTAGATGGACCATACGCGTACCGGCAGGATTTCCTGCATCTCCCTCTGACCCACGGTGGTGACGAAGACTGCGATCAGTGCCCAGACGAGGCGGTGAGGAGTGCGGAGGATCCCGACCAGAGCCTAGCCGAAAGAAACAAGGTCCGAGGTGTCAAGAGGCCCACCAGGTTTCCGAGGTTTTCCGAAGTTTTCCGAAGTTTTCCGAAGTGTCGAGTCGAGTCCAGTCGAGTTTTCCGAGGCCTTCTGTTCCGTGCTTCCCGGTGAGTACCATTGCTGGGACGTATCTAGACGGGTTTGGGTACACAAGTCCGGTCTGCACTGTTTTAGGCAGTGTATCTGTACTGTTTAGCAGTATATCTAGTCTGAATTTCTGCACTGTTACACCAGTGTATCTGTACTGTTTAGCAGTACATCCGGTATAGGTGGTAGTCATCTATGTCTCAAATGTCTTTTCATGTGATTAATGTTGTGGTATGAATGTGACCGTTTTTATGTGCATTATTGTGTTTTCTTGTATAACTAGTTATATTCAGAATTAAGTATCAAGGATCGAGCATTTAGTATCAAGTAGACAAAATGCCGTTTTTCAACAAATTAAAGCAGATAGGAACTAGGAAAGGGATACTAGAGGAAGAAATTCCTATCCCCCCTAGGGACACTCCAGGTAACTTTATGTACCATAAACATGGCATAGACGCCATATTGTATCTAGACTTATGGACTGATTACACTAAACACCTAGACGAAAGACACCGATGGCCCGTTAACGGAACATGGGATGCCGAGTGCATCATGAAGGTAGAGGAAGCACTATGGAAAAAGAAAGCCAGACAATCTCAGAAAGACGCCATAGAATTTTGGCGTAAGGAATCACATAAACGTGCTGAAAGAGCACTCCGTAGAGAAGACAGACTTAAAGAATCAGAGAAAGCACAGGAAAATGAACTAGTTACCGAGGGGATCCGAGTAAAAGGTGAACAGATAGACCGCGCACGACATAATCTTGTGAATAGTATGTATCTTGTGGCCGAGGGTACACCTGAGGCCCTATCAGAAATACCGAAAAACTTACCGTCACCATTAGTTCCAACTAAAGTAATGCATAAGACTACTAAAGACATATTCCTAAATTCATATTTAGAGGATGCAGTACCAGCTTACACCAATCTGCCTGTTCGTGCCCTGCCTGCTGACAGGGACAGGGATGGCACTCCGCCCCCAGATCATGCTCCGCCAGTACCGCGACAGACCTCCCCCGTTCCGCCAGCCCCGCCACTTCCTGCACTCAAAACAGACCTACCGAAACCACGTCTACCAGATCCTACTAAAAGACAAATTCAATTACAGACTCCACACAGAGAGGATGCCCAAGCTTCCGCTTCAGGAGGTGCGACCGCGGGTCTTCGGACCCCGCCCTTAACGCACAGATTATCACTAGGGGACATGCGGAGTCCCACCATGTACAAATCACCCCGTCTTGATATACTAAAAGGACAACTTACAGTTTGCAGATATGATCCAGTACCCGGAAAAGAGGATAGAATGATGATGGCATCATTGCGGTTACGAGCCGCTACTGATTTTCTGTTAATGTTTCCAGGAATGAAAGAGCACCTAGACAGAATCTACCGGTTTATACAGACTGGAAAAGATCCCGAAAGCATTAAAGACGCCTTGGAGCATCAGAAAGTTGACACTCAAGCATATATATTACGTTTTTTCATAAATTGCCTAATAAGAGAACGAGACAGGCCTGAGACAGATCAGGATGAAATAGAGGCTCTCCACAAGTGGGGTAAAAATATATCGGAAGGAAAACATGATAGACAGAATTGCATAGCTAGCATGTACAAGAAAATAAGAAAGACAGTAATAGAGATACACGAAAAAGAGAAAGACAAAGCTCCCTCCGAGGAGGAAGAAGAATCTGAAGAACCAGAAAAGACTACAGATACTATAGCGTATGTAGGTAAGGGAACTTACCTTAGGAAGGGCATCCGTCCTGAAAACAAGAGAGTTTTTCTTTCTGCTTTAACAAATCCGAATTCGTCTGAACATCAGTTCCAGGAAACTGATAAAAGGCTTCGAGACCGAATGGGGTACCATGTACTCAATTCTATGGATGAACAAGAACTAGCCCGGTCGGCCGTATTATGGGCCGAAAATCCAGACATGTATAATGATGATACATTAGCGCAGACATTCCTGAACCTCTCCCCAGACGAACAGAAATTAGCAGGTGTATATATGATTCAGCACCTCCTCATCAAGTACAGAAACCATCATTCCGACCCAGGTCCCTTACACGAAACACTAGAAGCACTACTTATGGACAGATGGAGAGGTTTCAGTACCAAGTTAATACAAATAATTCTAGAACAACGCAATAAATATAACACCTTCATAGGCTCTGAATATGTTCCCGCCCCGCCTCCAGAAAGGAAAACCTACCACATGCAATGCGGGGGTGGCATTGAAAGTCAGAACCCCTTACGAGAAGTACACCCTGTTATGGGTACAGATAATGTCTTGAAACGTGTATATGTACACACGCCATTGACCAAGCTAGAACTGTTAGAAATGAAGAAACTAGTCCCGTGTCATGATAAAGACCCTGCAGGTTTTCACAGAGAGCTTAAAGACATGTTACTAATGGGGGATTACACGTATGATGATATCATGAAAATGTTGAAAGTATTATTGCCCACGGGTATCTTCGAGAAACTGAAGGAAAAGGAATGGGAGGTGGGGGACACAAAGATTGCATGGGCAGAAATAGAAGACGAAGAAAGAAAACGGGTCCCAGGGGTAGGCCTTGGGGATAAGACTAAAGCATTACCCGGTTTGATAGTACAGGTCTTGCCAAGATTATTGACAACTAGAAAGGAAGATTGGGACGCGATCTCGTCCTGTAAACAGAAACATGATGAAGATACTAGTGACTTCTATTCAAGATTCGAGAAATGTTTTATTATTAACAGTGGCCTCAAACCAAGTAGCGAGTCATATCCGCATCTTTTTGTATCTAAATTAGTCGAGAACTCTCTACCATTAGTTAAAAACCGAGTGTATAAAGTTGAAAGTACTTGGCAGGCAAATACGCCATCCCAGATGTTACAAATGTTACAATATCACCAGAACAGAATTAGAGAAGAACAAGATCAGGAACAGAAACGTATGAAAGACACGAAGATGAAAATGTTAGTAGCACAGACGGTCCCAACCGACGGTCAGAGAAAAGGTGGGGCCCAGACAAGTCACCCTACAGCTCCCGTTAAAGGGACATGTAATTACTGCAAGCAGCCAGGTCACTACGTACATGAATGTCCAGTCCTAAAACATAACATAGCAACAGGCAAAACAAAAGAAAGACCGCATCCGCCTAGACAAGACCATAACCAACATCAGTCTCCACAGAATACACAAAATACCCAGCCTATGCATGCTTCTTCGCCTCCAGCACAGACAGTAGCGGTACCACAGCCACAGCCCATTGCCGCGTCTCAGCAAGTTTCACAGCAGATGTACCAGTATGCCCAGTCTGCATATCCAGATTATCCCCGATATACATGAAACAGCCTAGAGAGGGAAGGTGGCTTGCCTCTTATTGAGATTCCTGTAGATCAAGAAGGTCCTTATGTACACAGTCACGTATTGGGAAAAGACAGAAAGTTTTTAATTGACACAGGGGCAAGTCGCACTACGATCAGCCATGATGAAGTCCCAGGGGCACCCCTCTCAGGCTCACAGAATGTTTCCCTGGGTTTTTCAGGACAGCCTATTGTAAATGAGGTATCAGAACCAGTCCCCCTGGCTGTGGGCCCATTATCACGTGTTACAGACTTGTTACTTACAAAATCATGTCCGGAAAATCTGTTAGGAATTAAAACATTGAAGGCTCTAGGAGCTATAATATGCTGTTCCCCGGAGGGAGTTAGACTCTTTCTACGGGATTTCAAGGGTCATTATGTTTTGCGAGAATTCGATGTCAGATTGAAAAATGTACCAGATTACTTGTGGGCAAAAGGCCCAACTGATGTAGGTTGCATGCATATTACTCCATACCGTGTTACACTCAAGACAGGTGTTGTTCTACCACGAATCAGACAATACAAGTTACCACCCGATGCTGTAGTGGCTTTACTGAAAATCATTGAAGAGCTCATAGCCCAAGGAGTGGTCGTAGAGACCGACTCTAATGTCTGTAATTCACCCATTATTCCGATTCTTAAACGTACTGATCCCAATGCACCGCCAGTATATCGGCTGGTGATTGATCTTCGAGAACTGAACAAATGCATTATACCACAGTTCCCTGTGGTCCCCGATATCTCATCCCTATTGACTGCCATTGATTCAGAAGCAACGTTCTTTACTGTAATTGACCTCAAGAACGCCTTCTTCAGTGTGCCCATTGATCCAGAGAGCCAATATCTCTTCGGATTCAGTTTAAATGGACGAAGTTTCAAATTTTCACGCGCACCTCAAGGATTCACAGAAAGCCCCAGCATCTATAGTCAAGCACTGAAAAGACAACTAGATTGCATTCAAATGCCAGTTAACACCGCTTTACTACAATACGTCGATGATCTGCTGATCACCGCACGAAGTGAGCCCGAATGCGAACATGCATCACTGACAGTTTTACATTTCCTGGCAGACAAGGGACACAAGGTGTCCCCTTCAAAGTTACAATTCTGTGTTCAGCAAGTTGTGTACTTGGGTCACTTGCTGTCCAAAGTGGGGAGACAGCTCACTCCCGATCGCATTCAGTTAATTGTAAATATGCCACAACCCCAGACACAAAAAGAAGTGCGGGCCTTCATAGGCCTCACCTCGTACTGCAGACAATGGATTCCTCAATATGCATTTCTAGCTAAACCACTCATCCAGTTAACGACACAGGAGGCAGCGACTTCGACTGCCCTCCCTTGGACTCAGGAACACACACAAGCTTTTGAAGAATTAAAGAAAGCCTTATGCCAAGCACCAGTTTTAGCGACACCATGTTACAGCAAACCGTTTACACTTTTTGTTACAGAACGTGATGGTACAGCGTTGTCTGTCCTCACCCAAGATCAAGCAGGTTCACATAAGCCTTGCGCTTATTTTTCAAGTACATTGGATTCAGTAGCTCAGGCACTCCCTGCATGCTTAAAGTCAGTAGCAGCAACAGCGTTAGCAATAAGACAAAGTGATTCAATTGTTTTAGGTCATCAGTTAACAGTTCAAGTACCACACTCTGTAGAGGTTTTGTTAAACAGAACCCAGACTCAGCACTTGACTATAGCACGACTGACAGGTTATGAATTAACGCTATTCCAGCCACACATAGAAATCAGACGCTGCAGCATCCTGAACCCAGCAACACTGTTACCTACCGTTATGACAGACCCAGCCCCGCATGATTGCATAGAGATCATTAATGCAGTAACAAAGCCCCGACGAGACTTAACAGATGTACCACTGACAAATCCAGACCTGACACTTTATGTGGACGGTTCATGCATGAGAACAAGTACAGGAGAATTAGTGGCCGCATATGCAGTGACCACTGAAACCGAAGTTAAAGAAACACATCGTATTGACACACTGTCTGCTCAAGCAGCAGAGCTTATTGCTCTGACCCGAGCTTGTATTCTAGCCAAGAACAGAAATGTTAACATATACACTGATTCCCGCTATGCTTTCGGAGTCGTACACGACTTCGGCATACTATGGCAAGAACGAGGTTTCCTGACCTCTCACGGTGCCAAGATACAACACGGTCCCCTCATTCAAGCCCTGCTAGAAGCAATACATTTGCCCTCGGGCATATCAGTCATGAAGTGTAAAGCACATACTAAAGCTACAGATTCTGTTTCCCAGGGTAACGACCTGGCAGACCAGACAGCAAAACATACAGCACTGACTCACACTCAGACAACTGATATGACAAAGACAGTAGTACCGACAAAGTGTATGGCAGTCAAGGATCCCGCTCTAGATGTAATTGACATTCAGGCACATGCTACCCCAGATGAAATAAAGAAATGGATTGAACTAGGAGGGATCCAGACAGATCAAGGTTGGATGACGAAGGGAAAATCTACATGGTTTCTCCCTGACTCTATGGTTCAAGTCATGATAAATACAGCACATAGTCCAGCACATCTAGGAGAGAAAGCGATGTTAGACAGTTTACAAAATCTCTGGAGCAATAAACACTTACGAGCAGCCGCAAAACAGAAAGTGCGTACTTGCATGATCTGTTGTCAGTTCAATCCAGGAAAAAGCGTCCCTGTAGAGCAAGGTGGATTTCATCCTCCCGATCACCCTTTTGAAGTCCTCCAGATGGATTATATCCAGATGGACCGATGTCGAGGATTCAAGTATGTCCTTGTAGTTGTTTGTGCTCTGTCCCGCTGGACCGAAGCATACCCAGTTCCAGACTATACTGCTCCGACCACTGCCCGGCAGTTGGTTCGTGAATTCTTCCCACGATACGGTTTGCCTCGTGTCGTATACTCAGATAATGGACAACCCTTCTCGTCCGAGTTAATGAAGCAGGTTTCTTTACTGTTAGGTTACCAGTGGAAATTCCATTGTGTCAGACATCCTGAAGCCGCAGGCCTTGTAGAAAGGCATAACCAGACACTAAAAATCCGCCTTGCAAAGATATGTCAGGAGAAAGGGGTCGACTGGATAGTCGCCCTGCCTGTGGCACTATTCTACATGAGGATGGTCGCCCACTCAAGATCAGGGCTATCCCCGTACGAAGTGGTTTTTGGCAGACCACCGAATATGTGGGGGACGCCCATTCCGAAAAAAATCACTGATGTTGATTGTAATATGTTGACAGATTACCTTGCCTCCTTGATGTCTGCACTCCAATCATGTCGTTCACAGGTTGCCGCAGCCTTCCCTGACAACACTGATGTAAAGCCGCACGAGGTCCGTCCTGGGGACCTGGTATTGGTCCGAAATTTCGACAGGAAGAGTCCGCTGGAGCCCCGCTGGAAATCTCCGAAGACCGTCCTTCTCACCACGAGGACCGCCGTGAAGATTGAGGGGAGAAAGGGGTGGGTCCACACGAGTCATGTGAAAAAATTTTGTGGACTGAAACCTGATCGAGACTCGTCCACCCCCACCAAAGACTGTGTTGAGCTAAAGGACTTTACAGTATCCGAACGAGAAAAAACTCCCCAAGAAGAATATAGGTCGAAACTCCGATCTAGCAAGTCAGACAGTTTAATTGTTTAAGTCCTCCCCTAGGTGAATCGGTTAAATAGTTTCTGACATGTATCCCCTAGATCGAGATAGAGAGAGACAAGTTAAAAAAGGTGCATATTGTAAATCACTCCGTAGTCACTGTATAGTGACCCTATTAATCATGTTTATTCTAAGTATTTTAGTTATTGTTGCCAGCTTTCTGCTACCTATCTACTGGCCTATTTTCAAGCGTGAACAATCTGTTTACAATGTCTCTGCTGAACACACTTTTAGTGAACTACCTGCACACGAACTCTCTTACAGACTTGCGCTGCGCAACAATACATTCATTAGTATGTTACACCACTCCCATCAGACTAACAATGCTACAGACTGCTGGATATGTGGCCGACTCCCTCCCTACCAGAACTACAAGGGAGCTCTGCCCCTCTTTCCGTACCCGTTCACTCACAATGGCTCCTGTGGGGCATGGTTTAAAATAATTAATTCCTTAGATCCTGATATTGCTGATTTCGATGGGGGCTGGGTTTGGGGAAACTTGAACTTAGTCCTGCTCGACGTCTGTTACCCTGATAAGGAGGGACTCCCCACTCGAAGAGGAACTGATTTAGAAAATGAAGTATATTAACATGCAAAAAAAAACATAGATTTCTCAACAATGTCTCTAAGAACCCCTAAGTAATCTATCTTAGTTATGCAAGATGGTACACAAGAGGAAAGAGATGATGTGTAAGAAATGCAAACTGAGGATTTCAGAAAGCTGTGGGGAGAAAAGGGGATTAACAGCCTGATTCATCAAGCTGTTTGGCGCTCGCAAAGGGCCAGATTCTGAGAATCTGGCCCTTTGCGAGTGCGATTTTTGCATTTGGGATTCAGCATCCCAAATGCAAAAATCGCTAATTGCAATCTCGCAATTTTGCGAGGAATTACATTTAAGGAATCTCTATTTGAGATTACTTAAATGCAATTCATCATCCAATTTTTTTTTGCGAATTCGCAATTTCTGGCCGCAATTTACCGCAAGGTCAGACCTCGTGGTAAATTGCGAAAACTCAGAAGAATGCATTTTAATGCATTTTTCTGAGTTGCATGTTACACACACACATGTCCTTTGGACATGTGTGTGTGCAACACCTGTGTAAAATGTCATTTGAGGGGTGCTACAGGGTGTCCTTTGGACACCCCTGGCACCCTTCAAATCGCTATCTCATTTGCGATTAGCAAATTGCTAATCGCAAATAAGGAATACTCCCCATTCATTCCTATGGGCCTTTTGGCCCATAGGAATGAATGGCGAGTTATTCTTTATTTGCGATTAGCAATTTGCTAATCGCAAATAAGGATTATGTAGGAATCGCATTTCTTTATGCAATTCCTACATGAATCCCATTTTGCGAGTCCTTCATAGCGATTCGCTATAAATCGCTATTAGGGGCTCGCAAAACGGGAGAATGATGAATAAGGCTGCATGTACCTTATTTCTTTGGTTTCTGACATTAAAGAGTTACATTTGGCTTCACTGAAATCCTTCTTTATCTACCTTTTATTCCTTAGGATTGACATGATGAAGACTTTCATTGGGTTGTCTGGAACTAATTTGTGATGCAGCTAAAAAACCTTTTTTTTAAATATCTTTATTGGTTTTTGGGTTAATACTAGAATCAAGGGGGATATGCACCCGAGTAATAAAGCAATAAAGAAAACATCAACACCTTTGTAATAGTTGCAGGTAGGTGGGCTATGGGAGACATTATACGTTGTAGTGTAGCCCACCCCATCTCGGCAACAGAGGAGGAAATACCATATGTAGTGGTGTGTGTCTTTAAAAGGAAATTCTAACTAATAAAAACCTGGGAGTACGGTGGGGGGGGCACATCTAAGTTGCTGTGTATAGGTGTTGGGGGGAGGAAGGGGTTCGTAAGCATCTGTACTGTTTGGGGTGAGAAACGCCCACCTTCCCACGTGCCTTAGACTGATGGGAGATATAAGAGGAGAGAAGTCTCAATCAAGGAGATGCAGAGCCCCCAAGTAGGGAGGGTCGAACCATAGGAATTCTATCTTCAAGCGGTAGTCGATCAATGGTTGGCAAAGATGGTTAAAACGATTCTCAGTGTGGGAGAGTTTGTGAGATAACTGCTCCATTGCTTATGTCTGCCATTGGAGTTGGTACCAGGATACCATTAGGGGAGGATCCTTTCAATTTTAGTAAAGTGTGATGAGCTGTTATTGTGCCCCTGTCATGTGGCAGGTCAGTGCTCAATTTGCATAAATCATACCCTCCAAGTTGGGAGGTTTCATGCCAGAACCAGGGTAGCGGGGCAGCTGGGAGGGGATAGCCCAGTAGCTTTTTGATGTGACCTAATATCTCCTTCCAATATATATCACGGAGCAGGACCACCATATGTGCAGGATGGTCTCCATAGCGGTGCAGCAGCGCCAACATCTAACTTGTTTCTCTGAATCCCGCAATTCCCAAAATCACAGTGTTCATGACTTCAAAAGAGTGTTTTGAGATGCACAAAAATCCCTTTAGTGAGTCAGTAAATTTTGCTCTGCTCACAAAACAGATTTTTTAACTCAGTTCTGTTCAAAAACTTTATTCGATTCAATCGAATCATAAAAGTTTACATGCAATCTTAATACAACAAAATATAAATACTTTAGGCAATTTTGTACAAAGAGGAAGAGGCTCATACCATACTACAACACATTTATACAAAATACAAAGTATTAAAAAAACACTTTTTGACTAATTCTTAAGGACAGTCGAGAGGGGGCGTGAAAGAGGAGTTCTCTCCTAATTGCAATTTGCAGTGACATGCATCAATCATCTGTAACCACAATTGTGGTTGCAAACCATTGAGCAGATACCAACACCCAAGTAGGGATGGTATTTAATTGCAAAGAGATGCTTCCCATTTGTGAGTCATCTGCATCAGGCTCAAGGGAGAAGACGCTGGCAGAGAAGACCACTGCCAGCTCTTTACAATGACTTCCCAAATGGGAGCCTTTATTTATTATGTACTGAACTTCTAAATTACATAATTTTATGTATGAATCATGTCCGGTATCTAGGGTATATAATATAACATAAAAATAAATTTTCTCATGTTTTTAATATACAGGGGGATCATTTTTGCTTGATAACACTTCAAATAAGCAGAACACAATGCAACTTTGTTGATGATGTAAATTGATTTGAAGCAGTAGATAACATAGATTTTTTTTCTTAAGAGTTTTGTTAACCAGTTGTGCTGTAATACATTCTCTTTGCATAGTCTTTCAGATGCTGGTAAGATAGTTTTTGTAGACAGCGTACCCAAATTAATGAAGAACCCTGCTGCCATCACGCTTAGGACCTTTACTCAGGTATAGTATAATAGAGGAAACAGTAGTTATTATTTTTGCTCATTGTCATTAAGGCCCCCTGTCTGGTGAATAAAGTAAATTTCAATTCAACTCAACAAAGCTTTATTCGATTAAGGAACATTCATAAAAGCAAAACAGACACAATGAAATTCAACGCTGGAAAAAGCACAAGTTAAAATAGCCATTCAAACAGACAAACATTTACGTTTTAAAAACTGCTGATTTTAAGAAACTGCAAGCGTTAAAACCAACCTGAATGTTGGGTAGCATTCAGAAAAAACCCAATGCAAGTTTACACTGAATGCAGTCAAATGGAAGAGGACGCTTCAAAATGCTGCGTTGCATACAGTTTAGCACTAGGCCAAAACCAGGGACCAAACCAATTTTGCCCTGTTTTAAATGGTCATATTCTACAACGTTTTGAAGAAAGCAGAAATAGGGGCCATTGGTTTAGCACTGTCTGCTATTTCATATGGTACATTTTACCTCAGAGGCCCTTATATATGAGGGCTTGAGCCCCCGTTGCATTGCTTTTTTGTGATGCTGTGGCGGTATAAACAATGCACCACACTGCGTCGTATTTACAAAGTCATGCATCTAGGCACATGCATCACTTTGTAAAGCCCTGCCCTGCATTATACAGATATAATGCATGCAGGGTGGCCGTTTCCATGTAAAAAAGCCTCGTAGGAGTGGCGCAGTAAAATCTATGAGATTTCACTGCACCTCTCCTTCAACTTCACTCCATCACAATTCTTCGCCCGATTCAAGAAGGCGTAAGGAGTGACGCAGAGCCTTTTACATGGGACTTGCCCCATGTGTAATGACACATTACTGGAGTTGCGTCCTTTTACCACCACACACCAGAAATGCGTCATTACTGTGCCACCAGATACGTCAGGATTCCTGACGTATCTGTGCAATTCTGGCGACATGCTGCGCCTTAGTGTAAATACGGTGCATCCATGGTGTCGCAAAGATGGCACTATGAAGAGTGTCGCATCACTGTAGTTCCCCAGCAATGTAACACTTTTCATAAAGGAGGCCAGAATGTTCAAGGAATGGGATACAAAAAGCAGTCCTGTAGTAACCCGACCATCACAAAGACATGTCTAGTGCTCCATTTGAATGCCTGACTGTGATATTCATAACTGATGATCTTCTGCAGTGCCAAGCAGAAATGGAAAAACTCAGGAGATAGAAACTGTGTGGTCTCTTCAGCCAACAGAGTTGGCCTCTTGAGCATCCCCTCTGGGGGTTGGCAAGTTTTCACCCCACCCACAGTTCTCTAAGCTAGCTCAGGAGTCCTTCCAGAAAGCTGGCCAGATTTAGAACTGCGAAAGGCTAGATGGGCTCCCCTTCCCTCCAGGCCCGGACTGGCCGTAGCGGGCACCGGGCAATCCCCCGGTGCGCCGCACAGATGGGGGCCTGATTTGGGCCCCTGGGGGCCGATTTTGTTACAGGGCCGTGTTTGCAGCATAGCTGCAAAATCGTCCCTGTAACAAAATCGGACGAAACCGGCCTGGCAAAGAGCTCGGCGTCTCCCCCAACCCCCCGGGGTGGCGGGGGGGGGGGGGGCAGGGGGGACTGGGCTGCTGAGCACTTTGCCAGGGCCTGTTTGGGTTCCCAGTCTGGCCCTGCTTCCCTCTACAGTCCTTTGTAATCTGTATGACACCCTGAGAGGAATTAGTGGGCCTCTCTCCCCATGTAAGAGTGGTTCTTCTGCCTTCTTGATGCAGCTGAGCAGTGGTCTCCACAGACTGGACTTCCTGTTGGCAGAGCCCACTGTTTACATGACTTGGATGGCATGCTATGTACCCGGGGTTACTGTCCTGCAGTAGCCGAATAGATCATCTGCCTGCAAGGTTCTCATGCAATTTGACGGAATTCTATTGCAGGGATTATTTTGCTCTATTCGATACCTAGCTAACCTTGACCTCCTCTTAACAGCACAATTCCCCCTGTTGTCTCTCTTTAACAGTTAGAGCACCACCCATGATTCCACTTAAACCATACTTCCTCAAGAGGCGTATTGAGGTGCTTGTCTTTCATGTTCGTCTCCTACTTTTGATCATGTGTCCCTGAAATGTGATAAAAACTATGTAAATGACTGCAACACAGATGTCATCCAGCCTCAATTGCTATGTTTCCTACGCTCAACAAAGGCATCACAAATATTGTTCCCAAAGTTTGATAAAAGTAAAATGATGAATCAGTTACCAATTCTATGTTTCTAGTATTTTTAAATATATTTTTACTTCATTTTTTAAGGAATACATTTACAATATTCTGAAAAGTTAAAAGCACACATATAATGTATCCTAGCTTTTGAAAACATAATTAAATCAATATCGAACAGTGTGACAATGTATGCCCGACTATGAGAAAAGTAGTAAAGCATTCTATGTTTTGTCATTTTCTGGCAGAAATATTTCACACAATTCTCATTGGCATTCGGTAAATTCTAAGGCCAAAAAATGTATTCTTTTCCTGTGCCTTCTGTATGTTTTGTTTCGTTTTGTATGGCTAAACAATCCTCGTTAAAATAGGGACAGCAATTTATGCAGTAGCTTACAATCTCATCCCATAAAGCAAGAATATGAAAATGTGCCGTGAGGTATCTAATTTCTTACAAGGTGACAAACTAATATAATGTCAGTGTTCCTTCTTATACTTTCTTTAATTCTGGAATGTGTTTCTTAGGTTTTGATATGTTTTAAAGTAGCTTTGCATTATAACCAATTGTATATTTCTTCTTAGTTTTTCTCATAAACATATTTAAATGTACTGTCAGTAAATTTTTTCAATACACATTTAGATATTTTTTATCTGCTAGTATTTTAGGTGCTTGTTTAGATTTTGTTGGATATGCTATTCATCCAATTTAGAAAGTGACAATGTTGGGTAGTCATCGAATCTGTCAAAGGCTAAATAACTTCCTGACTTCCTTATTTCCCAAAATCTGACTCCCCTCCAAAAATATTCATGTATTGTGAACGTTTATTTGACTAATTTGTTTTTCTGTTTGAACGTGAGAATATTATTGATTCAATGTTTTGAGTGTTAATACTTTTTTACAGCATGCTGTGAATTACATGAAGATTGCCTACATGCCCCCGATACAGGATGTAGGTCCTGAAATTCAAAAGATCAAGTTTATTTTCTCTGTCAGCAACCAGCATGGAGGATTACTCTCTGGGATCTGTTTCGATATCACCATCTTACCTGTGGATAATCAGGCACCAGAGGTGTGTATAGTCATTATGCTATTAATTAAAATTCTGTAGGGGGTAATTCTGTAGGGAGTACAAGAACATTTTGTTCGATACCCGTGTGTGTGTGCTTGTGAATCTAATATCACCAACCACTCTGACACCGTCATTGCATTATGAGCGACTGTTACATAATTTTTTATCAATTTAGTTTATATTTGCTTTGTATGCCACAGGTTTGTAATGTTAATGTATTCTTATTGATGCTTTTTGCTAACACAATTCTGGTTAAAAAAGATAATGGCAGGATTGAACTGAATGGAAATGTGTTATCAGAGATGATATATTTGGGGAGAGAGTCAAGTTTCCCCCGCTTTTCCCAATGCTATATGATTATTCTCAATGTATATGTTTATCCACAATCTAAACTGAAAATATATGTTCTCCTCAACACAGCATTCCATTTTAGCAAAATAGATAGTTGGCTCAAGGGTCCAATGAGTTATCTTGTTTATCTTGAATGAGGAAAATATTTCAGCATCATGTAGAGGGTTGGCAACCTTGCTTCTTAATTAGTGTCTTTCCCTTCTCTTCTTGTGTTTATCCTCCTGGAGCAAATCTTCTTTAACATCCTTTTGATTGGATGACTCGTATCCTTCCACTGCCTATATTCAGGGAACTATTACATTCTTTTGCTTTTAGCAAACCATGTATGTTTTTGTATTTTCTTGCTCAGTGTGAATCATAGCAAGAAAAAATTCATCATCTGCAGTGATGGGGAACTAGAGCAGAGAAAGCTGCATAACTTCTAGATTGATTGTTAGGTCTATGTCTGAAAAGTTAGGGCTTGATTCATAAAGGCAATTTACATGTTTGATTAATTTACACTTTTGAGTAAGTTTACTAATTTCTGCTTATTTACAAACTTTGAATGAGAGTTATTACTAAAAAAACAATACAGTACTGCTACACCCAGCATAGAAAATAATGGAGGTAGGGAATTAAAATAAAATCACATAGGAAATAATATTAAATTAAATCAAATTATTTCAAAAAGTTCAAAATATAAAACATATAATGTATTGGTAAAAAATATATAACAATAGGACATATTTATTATTTAGCAGTACAAAAGGGGGTGGTGATGGACGGAGCATCTGAACCAATCAAACACTCAAACCCAGTCAACAGATCTGGGTTTAATCCATCACCGTTCTTTAGCCCACTCTGCCACCCCAGTTCAGACATGGCCATATGCAAATCAGTCTGACCTTGGGCCTCATGGGAACAGTCCAGCCATGCCATGCCTTCCCTGGACCGGAAACAAGCTTCCTAGGACCGGTTTCTGGCATTACAGCCATCTTCAGCCAGGCTTGCTTGAATCCAGGGGCAAAGTGAGCAAGGGACTGACGTCTGAGCATACCCTGCCAACTTATGGCGAACAAAGCTGTATAATTAAATATTTATTATTTAATTATAACGTATTTTAATACACTATTTTGAATGCATAAAATAATGTAACAAGATTTTTTATTAAAATGTGACCAAATAATGTTACTAATTCTGTACATCATATTTAATCATTATTAATGCTTAAGAAAAATATGTTCTTCTTTCGGTGAGAAATAATTTTTTTATTGAAACTCCAGATTTTTTTTTTAATTCAATGTAATATATTTCCATTTGTTACACAAGTTTTTTTTCAAATTAGGCCTGTAGTGTTGTACATCACTTTATTTTGTTCTACATCTCCGTCTTCACTGCAGACACAACTCCAACCCAGACACAAGCAATGTTTTGAACAAAACCATCCAAATTCAACTGATTTCAAACACACCTATTTCCAAAGCAAAATATTATTTTAGGATGAAAATTAGTTGTGCTTTCAATGCCCACCACAAGATCGTGATTTTTGGACAGCAAGTGAATGGGCATGCTGCAAATCATTCTTGCAGGTAAGTAACGTATTTCTTCCAAGTCTTGGAGAAAACAGCACAGTCATGTTCCCCATACATACATCTAAAGGAAGAAGTGCTTATCAAAAAAGTGGGAAATGAATGACCAGTCTAATTCAGGTTGCTAGTTTAAAAAAAAAAACATAACCCTAGTCAACTGATTTAGAGAACATCTTCCCATGTTTACTTTCTGGGCATTCACAAAGAAGGAGAGGAAATGTGTACTCCCATGAAAGTGGGCAGTGCCCTTAAGTGTGTTCTCTGGGAGTTCCATACACTTTAAGGCAGAGTAGAAATGGAAGAAGCCAGAGAAGTCCAAATGATTACGTTTATCTCCAGGCTAATCTTCATGGAGATTGCCACACATCCAATACAAGTTTAGTTAGTCTTTTGTGTTCAACCAGAATTATGGGCTGACTATATATTGCACCCAGAAAACAGACCTGGCCAAAAACTGCTAAGGTGTTTATGAGGCATCTCCACAACCATCCCTAAAGTCTGCTATATATGTAGTATAGTTTTGTGAAGAACACCCCACAGATTGTGTAGTCTCCATATACAAACTATATCACATACAGAGAGTTATCCAATAAAGCCAAGAAGGGACTGGGTAGTTTGATATACTAAAAAGAGAAAGAAATCTTGAGCACAAAAGAGATCCTTTTTATTTTTAGTATGTCTCCATATTCAAAAACACAGTGATGCACATGGAGAAAGCAGTGATCCAGAAAAGTGGCATGCTTCATCATAGTGATGAAGCATGCCACCTCAGGATGGGTGAGGGTTTTAGTTACAGAGAAACGTTTAGGACCCCGCTTTTTTAAATAACCTCTTGGTCCACGAGCATTTTTGTGTTTTGTTCATATGGTTAGGGGACAAGCTTGTTGGTCCTCAATCTCTCCTCTAACTCTCAAATTGTCCTGTGTTGTCTTAACCCCACCCCTGTGATGACGGAACCGCTTCGTCATCAGCTACGGTTTAGCTGTGCTGATGACGTAGCCGTTCCGTCATGGCCCGGCCGCCGCGCCTGCGCGGCGCTGTTTTCGCGCCTGCGCGGCCGTTCTATTGAGCGGGGCGGGTCATGACGGAACCGCTCCATCACCAGCACAGCTCAACCGCGGCTGGTGACAGAGCGGTTCTATCACCAGCATGCGGCCGCCGCGCGGCCGCCCCGCCCCGTCCGTTAGCGCTGCGGCGGAGTAGCCGCCGCAGCAAAAGGGTTAATATACATCATGTATGAATCCAAACATACAACAAACATGACAGATAACTCACTTGTTCAGTGGAAACTGAGTGCCTTTTACCTTGAGGGACTATTTTCTAACCCTACTAACTATCAGTCTCCCAATAGCCTGATTCAAAAGGTCAGCAGAGCATAGTTAGCTGATGTGCAATGTCAGAGAAAACAATTGACCACCCTCAGTGGACTCGCAGTTCGTTGAGTTTATTGAGGAAGAAATTAAAAGGTAGAGGTCAACACAGGTGTCCTTGTCATACAAAGGTTTCTCTAAACAGCAAAAAAAGTGATGGGTAAGGTGTTTGAATTGGATGGATAGTTTTGAAGCTTTTCTATTCCACTGCAGACAGGAACCAGCAATACACAGATCAGCCATGGCACCACCTCAGAAGGGACAGCTGAGACTGAACTACCATTCCAGGTTCCCGGGGATGGAAAACACAAACAATCAAAGACTTGTTGGACCTCATTAGTACCCTGAGTATTAGCAAACTCTGAAGCAGTGTCAGAGCATACCAATCTAACTTAGCGAGAGTCACAAAGAAAGCAATGGAATGTCTGAGTTAATCTCAGCTTCTAGTAATCACTTGTGTCTGGATTCCTGTCCATGGCTTTTAGGTCTCACCAGAGACAGCACATGCGTTGTCACTTGTGAGACATTTTGTTACCTGAAAGGGGGTTGGAGCAAATCCATTGCTATTGTTGGCTCTATGGTCATGCTCATTAGATTGCTTCTCATTGGTCAGCCCATGCCGGTTTCACTTCGTCTTCATGTGTTTGTCCCTTCCCTCGAGCATGGACTAAGCACTAATTAATTGCTTTTTTACAGTCCTCCCTCTGTTCGTGCTCAGATTGAGGGTAGTGTACTGCAGCTCTACCTATATTCTTGATGACATGAAATGACATAAATATTAGACATCTAAAATAAATTACAGTCAAATGATTAAATGATCACAATTATAAATTCACAAAAATATGTAAGGAAAACACTCACACTGAATCACGTCTTTGAGTTTTTTTATTAAAATGACGATACGTCAATGGTCAATAGCGACCTCGTTTTTGCAGATTTGTCATTGATCCTTCCCTCTGGTGCCTTAACAGGATCAGACCCTGTTCTTAGTACAAGGTCATTGTGTCTGCACAGGCTCAGGAGGGTTGTTTTTAAAAATATTCAGTCATAACAATGATTGTGAGGCTTGCGCTACCAGAGAGCATAAATTAAGTGACACACAGGTGGCGCAAGCCTCTCAAAAATAAGCCCCCTAAGGGTGAAGGCAGCTTGTTTCTAAGAAGCTAAAAAACAGATTTATTTGTAGTCTACGACTGACCAGATTGCTGACTAAAGTAGAGGATTCATATCAGAATGCTATTGTTTAGGTTCAGAGAGTAAACACATAAGGACTAATGCAACTCTCTTTGCAAAAGGTTACCATTTTCATCTAACTCAGCTGTTTTTTAGGCCATTTATTATCTTTTGTCACTGTGGTTACAATATCTAATTATGCTGCTTAAATAAATAATCAATTTTAAATGTGTTTGTAGTAAATACATTTTCATAAGTACATATTTCCATTCTCAGGTGTTTACAAACCCTCTGAAAGTGGAAGAAGGTGGAGAATGCACTGTAACTTCCGATCATGTACTGGTCACTGATGCAGACACAAAGCCGGAAAACATCGCCCTACAACTTCAGAGAGTACCACTGCATGGGGCAGTCCATCTCGATGGAATACCAGTAGAGGAAGGAGGCAGTATCCAATGGGTTGACATAAGGACTTCTAAAGTTAGGTTAGGACATGTATATATTTGTCCTCTTTAAGGTCTGCTGTTTTAAATAATATCTCAAAGTAACAGTCATTTTTCTGTGTCATCATTTATTAGCTAGAAAAACAGTGGTTTACTGAAAACTTGTTTAGGAAAATACACTTCATGTACAGTTAGATTACACAGTGTAGAATGGGTGAATAAGTGACAAGTACATATTCCAAGGGAGATGCATGACTCTTGTATCTAAGAATTTACAAAAGTGGGGACAGTAGAGCCTATGATTCATCAGTAGATGATAGACAACACTTGCATTCTGTATAAGCAAGTTCTGTTTACTAAAAGGGACACACTAGTCACTCACATTAAATACCCAGCTCCATGGCAGGGAATCTGACATCTTACATATTTAAAGTTAGAGAAAAAGTTGAGACTGTTTCGGCCCAACAGCCTCTAATCATTTACTTTGCCAAATAAAGTGGGGGATTTCCAGTGCCAGCTATCATGAGGGAAACTTTGGAGGGAACCAGCTACAAGATAGTTCAATTAGTCTTTCTTCCCATACCCAGATCACACATCCAATTTACATGTCAGGACCGCAACTGAATATGACCACAGGTTCCTCTGCCTTCGCCATGACAAGGCATAGTTCACCATCTTTCCGGTCCTATCACACAGGTTCATGGACCACCTCCCCAAAAGAGTGCTTAACCTTTACCTTCATTACACTATAGGAATTTGATTGGCCCTCCGACTCTTACCAGTGTTAGACACATTGGTCCCTGTTTGAAAATGAGTCAGATAAGTAAATGACATTGCTGCAGACAACTGGTGCCTGACGTGGGTCTCCTTGTCTGGAAGCATGATGCAGTTGAAGCATTTTGGTTCAACAGTCATGCTGGGAGTATGGGGCCCCATGCCCCATTCTTACCTCAGAAACCCCCAAGAGGGACTCGGGTGGTTACCATGGGAGGGCGTAGAGGTGTTCAATCTCTCAAGGCCCCTTGGGCACAGTGAACCCTGTGACATTTCTATATCGGAGCAGAGAGCCATCTGTCACCAAGAAGCCATTCTAGCCAACAAAGAGCATCTTGCAGCACATTGCTGCAGAAGAAATGCTTCCTGGGGGCCAGTTACATCCTAGTAGTGGTCTCATGGAGGGGATCCATTTCATAGACAACCCACCTTCCTTCTGTGTTGAATGCTGTGAGTGGCCTGCATGGGTCCCACCCATTTACCTATTGACAGTATCATGCCCTGTTGAACTCTCTCTTCAATGCTCTCCTCATCTCTCAATTACTGTACTTGTAGGCTACCAGTCTAATCTCCAATTTTGTTTTGAAATATTTACAATTCCCCAATCCCTTTCAGAAACAGGGTTTAGCAGGTTATCCACACCTGTTGGCAAAGGGTAGACATTTGCAGATCTGTTCAATGTAGCAGGCATGCAGCCCAGGGCATTTAAAGGCATATCAGAGCTGTTATTGCTCTGTCCTATGTGTTGAACACCACGTATCCCTCTAAGAAGGACCACCACTTTTGAAAGCACTGAAGGCGGCCGGGGTGACTGGTCCTGCTCTGGCCTGGTTGTCCTCTTTCTTGAGCTGCCGATCATTTCAGGCCATTTCTTCTAACTCCTCCTCCTCTGTTCGTTCATCTGTGCATGGGGTGCCTCAGGGGTCCTCACTGAGCCCTATGCTCTTTAACTTCTATGTGAGGCCCCTGGCAACCATCGTGGAAGATGCCGGTCTTTCCCTCTACTCATACGCAGACGACACTCAGATTATCTTTTCTTTTTCCTTGGCTGAGTCAGGTACTCCGTCTGCTCTTAAACAGGGGCTCAGCCGAGTGGCATAGTTGATGCAGACGAACCTCCTAAAATTGAATGGAGACAAGATGGAGGTGGTTATTTTGGGCAATCATGAGCATCTTTGGGGCCCCCACCATTGGCCGCCGGAAATGGGCCCTCCACCCCTTCCTATTGCGCAGGTACGAAATCTTGGCTTGGTTCTGGATGATTCGCTCTCCATGCGGCACCAAGTGGTCAGAGTGGCGGCCACCTGTTTCTCCATCTTAGGGTGGCTTTGGAAAATCCTCTGGATGCTCCCGGACTTGACAAGGCGCACTGTAGTCCAGGCTTTGGTCACCTCTCGCCTGGACTACGGCAATGTGCTTTACCTTGGAGTTACCGCGGAGATCCAGAGGAAACTCCAGCTTGTCCAAAACTCAGCCGCACGCCTTTTATGTAAGGTCCCGTGGAGATCTTCCATCTCCCCCTTTCTTAAAGACTTACACTGGCTCTGCATTGAAAGCCGAGTCAAATTTAAGGCCCTCTGCTTTATGTATAAGATCAAGCAGGGGTTAGCTCCGGCCTACCTCCAGTCTCTTGTCCAACAATACTCTCCATCTCGCCTTCTCAGATCCTCATCTCAAGGGAACTTTCTGATTCCACGTTTCAAATTGTTGAGAATGGGCGGACGCTCCTTCTCTTGTTTGGCTCCCAGGCTGTGGAATTCTCTCCCAGTCGCGCTGAAACTCGAGCCATCCTTGACGAAATTCCGCAGAGATCTTAAAACCTGGCTCTTCCCTCAATGACAATTGTTGGATTCACCTTAGTGCTATCTCAAGCGGCGCCGGGAGACCCCATGTGGGTAGCTGAGCGCCTTATAAATGTAATACAAATACAAAATACCACCAAGAGAATAAAGGTAGATTTAACAAGCTGTCAATCCTTTCAGTGTCAAGGTCGGGTGAAGTTTCCCGTGTTGAGTCACACTAAACCACCGGATCCCCTTCTTTTGGCACCCTTCCATCAATTCCTTTAAGTTTCAGCTTTGCAACCATACTTCCCTCAAAGACTTTGCTTTCCACGAAGTTGCTCGGCGGGTCCAGGGAGTAATGCTGCCGCATCTCTAGTCAGCATGTTTTATGGTTGGAGCTGTGATGGTATCTGATAAATTTCAAACTTTTATTCTTGATTCATGAAACTATTCTTGGCAAGTGCTTTCATTTTGGTATACCTTGTCATCTGTCCAAGACTTTCACCTCTAGCTGCACAACACAAATACACCGGCAATACCTCTTAATCATGGCTTGATTCCAAATACAAGGAAAATTGAATCAGAATCCTATTCTATTTTTCCTAGCTGAGGTATTCAGGTGCCGGCCACCTTTCAAAGTAAATAATTCAGTCCCCACAGGGCACTCAGTGAAGAGCATCAAGTGGGTGCCAAGACGCAGGGACGCAGGGCACGCTATAGCATACTTTGAGGCAGACTGCCATCTCAGTACCAGGGTCCAACTAAATGCCTTTTACTGTAGCAACCTTAATATATGCCATTGGAGCTGGCACCAAAGTTGCACTTCAATGGTTCCTTTAAAAATGATTTAAAGTGCATTCATTCAAATTACAGGGTCTCAAAAGATCCCTGTAATGTTATTTTGCATCACTTCCTCCCTGAGTTGGGAGTGGGTAAGCTGCATACCTGCTGACTTCCTTGGATGTGGTAGACATTTTGCAGGGTCTTTCTCCAGAATTGAACCCTGATTCCCCCGCAACACTTAGTCACCATGGTAGGCACAGAAAGTACCATCGAAAAGTCGAAATGGAAGACATGTAACTGTATCATCGCCATAGTGGAGCTGTGCGTTCAGCTCAAGGTAATCTAGAATCACCAAAGTGGCTGGGTGAGCCCAGATATGTCTTGGTCTGACAAATGCACACATACCAAGAAGTCAGCATTCGTCAGCGTGTATTAGTTCTTGAATTACCACTGTTATGCAAATAACAGATGGAGCTATTAAAGTAACTGATTTAATGGGCTTTTTCCAGTTTCACTGTAACAAACATGTATTTACATATCGATGGCTTAAACTGTGAGGCAAGCATCTGCTACTGGCTGGATCAAACAGGTACCTGCTCTGCTGGAGGGAAAAGAAGCCACATGCCCATACCGGTCAACTCTTGTAGCCTCTTGAGCTTCTTGGGGGAGCCCTTGCTGCCTGCAAATAGGCTGGGGGGGACTCAGTAGATGCATAGGCACCTACAGGCCCAGCCTGCTCCATGATAGTAAAGAGCCAAAACACGCCATGGAATGGTCGTTCTGAGCTGCTGCAGAAATGCACTGGGTGGAGAAGGTCAACAGAGTCAGATACATAACCTGGATGGCCAGCCAGCATCTGGGGCTATCTAAACAGCCCCATCTGCTGATCAGACCACTGGGGCTTGTGAACTACCAAGCTGGTTGTCCTTCGCTCTACTGGGTGGGAAAGGACTTCACATCTGTCAGACAGTTCCAGTAGGAGTGAAAGCTCTTTGCTTGAAATAACAGCTAAGGCTAGTCAAGCAGTACATCTATAAATGAACCAAATGTGCCCAATTGATCAAAGTGTGGTGCAGGGTAGACAATCCACAATCAGGCTGCCCATCACATGGATGATGCGGTACAAAAGGGGGTGGTGATGGACGGAGCATCTGAATCAATCAAACACTCCTTGTTTCCGGTCCAGGGAAGACATGGCATGGCAGTTCGGACTGGACTGTTCCCATGAGGCACAGGGTCAGACTGATTTGCATATAGCCATGTCTGAACTGGGGTGGCAGAGTGGGCTAAAGAACGGTGATGGATCAAACCCAGATCTTTTGACTGGGTGTGAGTGTTTGATTGATTCAGATGCTCCGTCCATCACCACCCCCTTTTGTACCGCTTTTGGCCGCCATAAGTGTGGCAGGGTATGCTCAGACGTGAGTCCCTTGCTCACTTTGCCACTGGATTCAAGCAAGCCGGGCTGAAGACGGCTGGAATGCCAGAAACCGGTCCTCGGAAGCTTGTTTGCGGTCCAGGGAAGACATGGCTTGGCAGTTCGGGCTGGACTGTTTCCATGAATCACAGGGTCAGAATGATTTGCATATAGCCATGTCTGAACTGGGGTGGCAGAGTGGGCTAAAGAACGGTGATGGATTAAACCCAGATCTTTTGACTGGGTGTGAGTGTTTGATTGATTCATATGCTCCGTCCATCACCACCCCCTTTTGTACCATCAAATGGATGATAGCTTCACATCCCAGCCTGCTCACCAGCAAAGCAGGGTCACAGAAGGGCCCTTAGGGTAGAGCTGGAGGAAGCCACAGACCCAGGTCTCTATGGGTGTGGGGTGGACCAGCCCAGGTCCCTACAGTATCTGAGTAGAATAGCCAGATGACAAACAGTTCTCGCCAGTCACCTTGTACCTACTAATCTGGAGGCAGGCCACTATCCTTTCTTGTAATCTGTGCTCTCTGGGTGACAGAGGGAGTGTTTGAGTGACTGTATCAGACCTCCTGAAGCCCTGGCTGTGCTTGATGTTTCAAATGATACCTTATTGGGACAGTTAGGGCAGTCACCTTGGTGTGCTAATCCCTCCTAATAAATGCAACCAAATTGCCAAGATGAGGGCAATGAGTGTCTAGTTGCACCCAGCCTTTTGAAAAGTCTCTGCTTGGTCTTGGAGTGTCTAGCCAAATGCAGAGGGACGCTGCAGGCCTGCTTCATGGAACCTGGGCTAGGCCCTATGCCAAACCAGGCAATAGGGGAGCTCTGACAGGATGCCCGGTTGCAGCTTCTAACACTGCTTAAGCAGGGGAGGCCACCCAGGGCCTGTGGAATCGCAGCCCGGCTGCTTTGCAACACTGCAGACCATTGAAAGGGGTTGAGGGCCAAGGGATCTATACCACTGGGCCCACCAGAGCGCTGACCGAGGTCCTGATAAGAGCTTCCCACTGGGGCAAAGCAGAGTGCCTGCCTGCGGACTGTGCAGCCCCAGCTAGGGCACTTTGCAACATAGTGATCCGGTGGGTGGGCCTAGGCCAAGGGAAGTGCACTCCCAGGCCTGATGGAGCTCTGACCCGAGTCCCAGTCAGAGCGTTCCACAAGAAAATCTTGGAGGCCCACCTTCGGAGCCCTGTCCCAGTACTTTATAACACAGTCCAGTAAATAGACCCAGGTCCATGGGACTGCACCCCTAGGCCTGCTGGAGCTCTGAACTTTCCACCCCATGAGAATTAAAGACTGGTCATTAGGGTTTCTTACCTGTACAGGCCTGCGCAGAGCCCTGTCCATGGCTTACAACCAGAAGGAAAGCAGGTCACCCATGCCCTATTCCCTACTAATCTACAGGAAGACCAGCAGTCATTCTTGTACTTCCTGTACACTGGGTGGCAGAGGGGGCTGTTCAAGGGAATGTATCAAACATTCTTGAGCTCTGGCTTGGCTTCAGTCTACACACAAGCCCTCATCTGTGCTTCAAGGGCAGCTCAGAATGCTAAACATGGAGCCACATGTTTTTGTTTATATTTACTTGCATACCTTGTTCATGTAAAACATCACCAGTGATGTTGGTGTGACACATTTTGTATACTACGAATTTGATGAATATTGCACAGGCATAATTTCACACACTCTTAATCATCTTCTGTCACTGACTAGAATATGAAAGGCTGCTAAAAGCACAGAATACACATATGCATGGGCAGTGACATGTAGATAAACTCTCAGATCAGTGCACTATCAAAAGAACCATGAGTGAATCACAACTACATACCCTTGGAACTGCCTACAGCAGTAGGGGTATTCTATAAAGTCCAGCCAGGACTATGGCAATATATTTTCTGCCACAAATCCCAAATAGCAAATAGATTGCCTATCGAATCTTAAATTGAGCCACTGAGTTGATCATAGTTAGCATGAAACAGATATTCAGTAAATCTAGGACTAACCCTTGAAAGATTACATAGGTTTTCAATTAGAGAGAGAATATAATTCAGACCCCATTGTGTTGCGAAATACCAGGTAGGCACAATGATTCCCAGCCTCTTCAAAAAAATGATGTCTGACGTTCCTACCAAACCATTCTCCTAATCACCACAGCCAAACTGTCCCTACTTCCAAAATGTCTTGGGCGGATGGTGAAGTGCTTCACACTTCAAACACATTTGTAATGCTTGAGATCTGTAAAGCTCTCCTGCTCCACATCAGGACTCACTCTTATCACCTTTTGTAAAGTGCTATGGCAAAGCTTTTTCTATTACCTGCAGTTAATTCTTGACAGATTAATTTTCTGTTGAAACTGCTTGTATAGGTTTACCTTTAAAATCAAAGCTGAAGAAAAAGGTTCTGATT
This sequence comes from Lissotriton vulgaris, assembly GCF_964263255.1. Classification (NCBI taxonomy): domain Eukaryota; kingdom Metazoa; phylum Chordata; class Amphibia; order Caudata; family Salamandridae; genus Lissotriton; species Lissotriton vulgaris. The sequence goes on along the minus strand of NC_141689.1, from coordinate 1,019,547,799 downwards.
ATATATACTTTGTACCCTTTCCTTGATAATTTTTTTCTGCCCGAATCAGTTTCACCAGGTTGCCAAAAAATCAACCTGGTTAAAAACCTTGAGTGAGGATTATTTTATTGAGTTTGTTGTTTTGTTTATTTAAAATGGATTGCCCTTTAGCAGCCAAATTCCTCTTTCTTTTTTCTTTAATCAGGGGTTCCCTCATTAACCTCCTTTACTATCATATCACCCTCCTCCCTGCCATTAAACCCCCATTTGTGCTCCTCCACCTTCCTCTTCACTCCCTTTCAGAAACGTCCACGAGCCCATCTATGCTCCACTGGTCCATTAATCTCATCCCCCATCTTACTTTTGTTATCCTCGATTTTCCTTCTTCCATCATTTTTTTCATTTTAATCATGGGTCACAGGAGATATAAAATAAAGACTACTACAATATTTTAAATCTCATTTGACCTTTTCAAACAAAAACACTATTTTTGTTAGGTATTTAATCATTTTGATATTTCACCAAACTGAGTTTTCTCAGCCTGGTTTTGCAAAGGCTGATTTTCTTTATTTTGGGAATTGGTCAAATTGACCAAAATCCAATTGAAAGTACACTGCAGTTCTTTGAATATATTGTCTTTGATCACCCTTCCACCTCCCTTGTGCTTTTCCTCATTTGCCTTAATGGGGAAGCCCCATATATCTCTCACTCCTTAGCAGTACACCGTTAACCTGTCCCATCCCCTCCTCCAGCATCATCTTCATCTTTAAATGTTTTCACTTTTTATTCTTCCACCCTCATACTAACAACACATTTTTTACCATTACCTTGAATCCCCCAAATTGTGTGACAATGTCTGATTTTCCTCTGTCATGTGCTTCTTTTCATTGTCTGATGTACTTCCTTGTGTCTTCATTTCATGCGCATAATGGTAGACATGCATGACAGACTACCACATCTTTTTTTAAACCTAAAACATTGTGCTTTTTTTGCAAGAGATGTTAAAATATTTTCACCAAGTTGTTATTCAAGTTGTTTTATTTTGTTCAGGTGCCACACTCCCCCATTTTACATACTGCCAGTGTATTAACACCCAAACATTTTTTGTTAGCAAGATAATATTCATGGTCTGTCTATAATTACTTAACATTAGGCTGTGTATTCTTTTCTTTTCAATGATTTAACAATGGATATTTATAAGGGGAGTGACCAACAACATTCGTAATTATTCATCCCTACATTTGGGGTTGTATAGCCCTCTGATTGTTGCCTCTCCTCTACTTTTGAGTGTTTATTGTAAGGAGTGGGGAGGCTACAATGACCAGCAAAAGAAAGCCAGTAATTCATAATTGGCAGGAGACGTTAGCAAGAGACCAGAATACACATAATAGGTTTTATGAGTGTTCTTCTTTTTAGTACCTTATGAAGTTAGTGCAGGAGTAGAGGTCAAATACTCCGTACAGTAGACCCATGCAAGAAGATACAGTCCCACCCTCTCACATTTGTACCTCACTGACAGATTTATTGTTTGTTAGGGAAGCTGTCTTAGTGAGGCAACTGGTTACACTGTGCGTAAAAAGTCTGTTTTGATTTCTGGCTGTTGCTTGATGAGGAGCAAGTTCAGGGGGATAAAAGCAGTACAATATAAATACTGTTGGAATTGTTACTGTCTGGGGCTTGATGGGATTTGGTACAACCTTATAGTGACCCAGGCCCAAGGTAACGTGTCCCCAGACCGGCTATGACCATGGTCCCCGCCAGATTTTTCCATCCAACTGGAATTAGACTGCCATCTGGTTGCTTGCTTGTACAGGATTCCCTAGAGACCATGCATGGTCAGGGCAATCAACCAGATAAAAAGCAGGTCACCAATACCCTGTACCTCCTAATCAGGATGAAGGACTTCAGTCTTACTTATACTTTGTGTACACTAGACAACAGTGGGGGACGTTCAAGTGAATGTATCCAACCTCATGGAGCCCTGGCTGGGCTAGCTTTTTCAAATTAGCCTTCATTAGGACTTCCCGATTTCTGAACATAGATTTGCATGTCTTTTTTCTTTAATTATTTTTGTGTTTGTTTTATTCTTATTCTTTTTTCCCTATTTTGTGGGGAAGATACACTGCAATACTGTTCCAATTGTTACAGTCTGGGACTTGATTGGATTTGGCTCAACCTCATTGTGACCCAATCTTGAGACACCTATGGTCAACATCCAAGATACAAAACTTTGAGAGAAAAAATGATTCCCTTTTATTCCCTTCACAGTTCAGGACTTGACACGTCTTGTGAATCTGTAATAGAGACAACTAAGTGACTTTTTTCTTAGTTGCAGATGGAAAGTAATGCAAGCTAATGAAGTTGAATACTATTGGCAAGTGATTTGCAACAAAAAGAAAATACTTTTTTTAATGATTGTGGCAGATGTCTATGTGAAAGTTTCTTTCAGCGTAATTAATTGGTTAAAGACTATTTTCTGCCACAAATAAATATAGATATTTAACAGAGCAGGTAGTCCACTGTGTCATTTCGAAAAATATGCATGATATATATGACTCAAATCTGAAAGGTATGCCTGAACACCATCACTGAACTGAACTCCATATGATACTACTTCTGGCATGATTGGATCCTTCCAGCACAGTCTATGCTGGCCAACCCTGAAGACTCACCCATAAGCTAAGAGGAACAAAAACAGGTATTATTATTTATGATTTTTTTAAAATAAATAAAAAATGCATTGATACAAAAAAGGAAGGGTGAAACATAATAAAAGACTCTGGAACACAGGTCGATGAACCCTATCATGGTCATGACTTTTGGCAAGCTTACCCCCACCTGGTCTAATGCCTGGTGGCCCTCCAGCCTAGGTCCCCCACCTCTCCCAGTAACCAAGGTAAAACATTTGGGAATCATCATAGATGACAAACTCACCTATGCGGCACATGTTAACTCCATCGTATCATCTTCTTTCTTTAAACTCAAAACCAGAAAAAAGATTCTCCCATTCCTCCCCCCGAGTCTGGCAAAACACTGATCACCTCATTTGTCATGTCCTCAATAGACTATTGCAACGGACTCCTGGTCAATGCTCAATACAAAATCATTAAAAGGCTGTAGTCCATCCAAAACGCTGTGGCCAGACTGCTCTCAGGCACTCCAAAATTCCAACCGATCGCTCACATCATCAAAAGATATCACTGGCTAGCTGTGAAAAACAGAATCAAGTTTAAAGCCCTCTGGATTGCAAACAAAGCCACACACAATCAAGGCCCGCGATTCCTTACTAAATTCTTCGCCTTCCATGTCCCAAAATGATCACTTCGATCCATGAACGCCTCCATCATGAAGGTCCCACACACTAGGACGGTCACATGGGGTGACCGCAGCTTTACGGTGTCAACGGCCAAACTATGGAACTCCCTTGACGCAGACACAAGGGCTGCCCCCACTCTGACCATCTTCAGACGCAAAATAAAGACGTGGCTATTCTGCCAATAAAACCTCTTCCTCTTCCTTCCCTTCTCTCTGCTTCATCCACAGCGCCGAGACGCCCTTGGGCAATTGTTCGCGCTCTATAAATTCCATTAAGAAAAAAAAAACTCTTTATAGGAGTTGTTTAGAGTTTGGTAGACCGTCTACTACCAAAGAACATGCAGGCAGGGTACCTTGTCCACTGAACTGACGGTCCACCTGTTCTATTTAGAGTAAGGTGAATTGTCATGTTGTCACCCTTGGAGCCCATGTTGACTCCACCAGCATGGCCTGTGGAAAGTTTACACCAATGATCTGATGGACATACGGCCATCGGTTAAAGTACATCACACTGTCCATCTCAATTGGGCAGACAATCTACTTTTTTGTGTTCTTGACCTCCAGAGAAATCCTGGTGATCTTAAGCAAAAAAAAGAAAAATGTGCCCACACCCTTAGAGAAAACTCAGAGGGTGTCATGGTCATTAGTGATTTTTTTAAGGAAACAAAATCCTGCTTTGAGAGTTTGTTTTTGCAAAACACAAAAGATTGCTGAGCAGCCACATGAAACATAGCAGCTGCTCTAACCCTACGCGCCAGACCTCACTGACGACGTCCATGCGTATGATAGACGGGACCCTAGTGCATACTCAACCGGAGATTCTAGGTTGCTACCGGCACTACTACGATCAGTTGTACCGCAGTTGTGCTGTCAAAGACCCTGACCTTCTTGAGGACTATTTGGGATCCCTGGAGCTCCCGATGGTGGAGCCTGACGTGGCGAAAGCCCTGGGTTCCGATATCGAACTGGGGGAGATCCGCAGCGCCATCAAAAGGATGGCGCGGAACAAGACCCCGGGACTGGATGGTCTTCCGGTGGAATTTTATGCGACCTATGCCGACCTCCTGGCTCCGAGACTGGTGATTGTTTATAGAGAGGCGAGGAGGCTTGGCCGACTGCCTGGCTCGATGCGGGAGGCCCTGGTGGTTCCCCTCCTCAAGCCGGGGCGAGACTCGACCGATCCGGCATCCTACCGGCCCTTATCGATGCTGACGGTCGATTATAAGATTCTGAGCAGCATCCTGGCCTCGAGACTGATTGGCCACATGGCCTCCCTAGTGCATGAGGACCAGGCCGGGTTCATCCCCAAGCGCAATACGACAATGAACATCCGCAGGTTGTTCCGCTTGCTGGGTGAACCGCTGACGGATGCTCCATGCCCAGTGGTCCTGTCGGTGGACCTAGAGAAGGCGTTTGATAGCCTGGAATGGGACTACCTACACACGGTGTTGCGACGGTTTGGCCTCGGGGAAGGCTTCATCAAATGGACCGCGGTCTTATACGCCTCTGTGTCGGCCAGGGTTCGGGCGGGCCCATTAATTTCCTCACAGTACCCGGTAGAAAGGGGCACGAGACAGGGCTGTTCGTTATCCCCACTTCTCTTTGCGCTGGCGGTGGAGCCCCTCGCAGTGCTACTCCGGTCGGGGGCGCATTACAGTGGCTTCTGGACCCCTTCGGGCACGCACCAGGTTTCGTTATATGCTGACGACTTGTTACTCTTTCTGGAGGACCCAGTCGAGGCCCTACAGGGAGCTAAGACGGCGCTCTCGGCGTTCGGGGCGGTCTCGGGCCTACGGGTAAATTGGACCAAGACGTGCCTCTTCCCGGTCCGTAGAGGCACCCCTAGTCCAGTCCTTAATGGGGGACTTAGATGGGAACCTGACTGTTTCAGATACCTGGGGGTGTACATTTATCATAATCCATCTGACCTCCTGGACGGAAACATCGCCAGGTGCAGTCGAGCTCTACGGGGGAATATGGACTTCTGGGCTACACTGCCGCTTTCGTTGGCGGGGCGGGTCGCCCTCCTCAAAATGGTGGCTCTCCCCCGACTGCTATACTATTTCCGGGCGCTGCCAGTTTGGATCCCACCGGCCACGTTTAGGCTTCTACGGTCGACGGTGACCGGATTCCTTTGGGGCTCGGGCCGCCGTAGAGTGGCCCTTAAGACCCTGATGAGGCCGAAAGCCGAGGGTGGACTTGCGGTGCCGGATTTCGAGAAATATTATCTGGCGGCGCAGCTCCAGACCCTCACCCAGGAGGTTGCCAGGGAATTCCGAGGCCCGGAGGACAGGAGAGGTACAGGGATGGCTAGGCATGTCCTGTCTTTCATAGCTCTACGCCAACGTTTGACCTTACAGGACCTAACGTTGGAGGAAAAGACCATCCGACTGTGCTGGAACCGGGCTCACGCCAGGGGCCAACTCCGGATACCGTATGCGCCGGAAATACCATTGGGGATGCTGACGGCGTTGCCCCATGGCGGGGATTGGTCACGATTGGCGGTATGGGAGGACGCGGGGTTGCAGTTGGTGGGTGATCTTTATGAGGCCGGGGTACTTTTGCCTTTCCAGGAGCTCATTGATCGTTTCGAGATTCCCCCAGGGGACTTCCTGTTGCACTCGGCCCTGGTCCGTGCGATCCAGGCGCATTGGAAAGGCGGACAGGAGGAACCTCCTACGTCTCCGGTGTGCCAATACGTTATGATGTCTGCGGGCACGGTGAAGGCAGTCACCTGCCTCTACGGCAGATTGGTCAATGAAGGGTTGACCCCCCTTACGACCCTCAAGGGCCGTTGGGAGGCAGACATAGGCAAGGAAATCCCGGAAGCGACCTGGTCTCAGCTCGTGCGGCGAGCGTGGAAGGGGACGCGTCATGCCCGTTTTCAGTTGGTCCACTATTATGTACTCCATCGAGCATACCTGACCCCGGCAAAAATCCAACAGTATTTCGCTACGGACTCGGCAGCTTGCCCCAGATGCCCGGCGCCAGAGGCAGACCTCCTCCACATGCTGTGGACCTGCCCGGGTCTGTCCTCCTACTGGGCGGAGGTGGAGAAGACCCTGACGGAGGTGACAGGGAGACCCCTATCGCTTGATGCGGCGGTGGGGTTGTTGCATTGGTTTCCACATACCCCCAAAAACAAAATTTCCAGTAAATTTATTGATTTAGGACTTCTCTTGGCCAAACGAGAGGTGACCAGGAACTGGAAGGCACGCGCTGGTCCGACTGGGGGCAGATGGCATAGCGAACTATTGAAGTGGGCGGCGGGGGAAAGTACGCTGAGGTATCAACTGGCTGGGAGACAACGTAGCGAGCGAGCACAGGAGACAGCGCTGGAATGGGAGACACTAGTGCAGGCCCTCAGAGACTATTGCGCCCCCAGCGACTCTGATAGTGAGATGGAAGCGCGCCCTGAGTCCCGATAGGCGATGGTGTTTTCTGTTACTGATACGCTCATCTTGGGTCCTCTCACGAATCCTATTGCGGTTGCTACCATACACTGATGGCGGAGTTGGGTGGGGGAGGGATTTCTTTGCAAGTTAGTGTTTTGTGGGTGGGACTTTCTTTTGGGTTTGGGGGCTTGTTTAGAAAAGCAGATGACGGACGGTGGATTATCCGGACCAGCCTTTCGCTCCTGCTGAACCCCCTCTGGATTTTATCGCCCTACTGTTGAACTGTGGGCTGGATGATAATGTGTAAAAACGTGCTGCGGGGGGTGGACGGGAGGCAGTCGATTGATTTCAGTGTATTTTGGATACTGGTCATATTTGTAACAGTTTACTGATTCCTGCAATAAAAATATATTTCAAAAAAAAAAAAATGAAACATAGCAGCTGCTCGACAATCTTTAAGCGCCTTCAAAAGAGAAGCTCTATGAAGGCACAGTGATCACCGCAAGGTCTCTAAATATGGCAGGCAGTAGTTTGCCATGGTGCCAAAAGTAATGACCTCCCCCACCTTGATAGACGGTGGGCCACCCACCAAACTCTAAATGAGGGTTTATGTCTCTTAAAAGCAAATCAAAGTTTTCCAGTAGTGGAAGATAAAACACTGTAGCCATGGAATCCTCTGTAAGGTTGGAAATGAGTTCAGGGTCTTGCTGCTACCCTCAGTTTTGGTGCCAAGAGCTTAGAATGGGATCCACTTGAAATCTGTAGCTGCTGAGCTTGCTTTTTTGCCTGGGTCACTTGACTTAGCCATTTGTTTCGATCTTAAAATTCCCTAGTGCTGAAAGAAAGGATAGGTGGCTGAGAAAAGTTCTCTGAAGCCTGGTTCCTTGGATTTGGGTTCTGGTTGAAAACTCGGGTTTTGATTTCACATTCTTCAATCAGGATACATTTGAAAATTGTAGTCAGGAAAGTCATCTCATTGCTCAAGTAACCTTTTCTACTTTGGTCTACCTTAAGGCATTTTTTAATGGTTGGTGGGCTGCAGGCCATCCCTCAATGTGGTGGAGGACATTACACCCACAACTGTGATGGATTACAGCTTGCCATATCTACAGATCCCTTCTGGCTTAGCTGTGTTCTCTGTACCTATAAAGGGACCGTTGTCTTGGTGGTTTCTCTGGAAGCACTGCAAGTTTGGTACACTGCTGCCATCTTTCAGATGGCTGCTCATTATTCTTTTTATTTTTCAAAAACAAACTCCAAAAGCTGGAGTTTTTTATTGAAAAGCAAAAAACAAATAATGACTCCTACACCTTGGGAGCTTTCTTTCCATCTGTACGAGACCACTTCAGATGACAGAGAAAAATAATACATCAGGTCAGGGGGTCTGATGATCTTACTTCAATGGCCCCCTACTCTGACGGGTCATCAGAGGATTCTTTCTGATGGCTGAGGAAGTGGGAGCACTGCTGACAGAAAGATGATGATCCACCTGAGTCATGATAAAGCAGGCAGACTAAGAGTTTAAGGGCTAGGGTACCGCTCCCAATGTTTGGTATGGAATATCCTGTCCACCAACTGTAAATTGGGCCCTCAGCCACTTTTAGAGCATGAAATCCTTCAATTGTGAAGGCAGGGTTGCACAGGCAGGCAAAGCTTCACAAACAGTATAATATATCAATGACTTCCAGCTGAAGCTTTGTTTCTTGCGGTAAAATGTTCTGAGCAACACAGACCATAAAATCTTTCCCGTAGAGGTTCCATCTTTCTGGGGAAACCTCAACACCTTGATAGAATCCTTCAGAGGTTATAAAGCCTTTTAAATCCAAACATTTCAAGATGCTTCTTATATTTAACCTGCACATTCCTAAACTTCCCTCAGTGCTATAGACAGCCTTTAGGCCAAAATAGCACTGGAAGACAGGCTCAGCCATTCATTCCTGCAAGGACACAGTCACAATCCAATTTACAATGGTCAACAGATTTTTTCCATGAAGATGGCCCTCTTGGTGCATTATTTTTCTGGGACTATATGAAGCCAGCTGGTCGGACCCTTGAGGAGCACCTTCAATGCTTGGCTTGAAGAGAAAGCAGGATCCAAGGCCTTTATCTTTTCCTTGGAAGGCAGCAGCAGGTTCAAGATTCTGTTTACCTTCTCCCAAATACAGTTGTGTTGCAATATCTCTTGAGTGGGTGCTTTTCTGATAGTAGTCACTGACTGTGGTCAACCATCTTTGTCAGCACTTCAATTAAGTATATTGCAACACAATAACAAAACACTCTTCTGGGGCTTTCATGGATGGCAGAATAACACTTCAACTATTGGAGCTCTGTCATCCCCCCAACGAGCTAACCTTCACAATGAAGACCCATTTTTGCCCAGTAGTGGAATATCTACCCAGACTGTTTCGTAGCCTTGGTCACCTGCTTTGGTGAAAAAAGAACATAGATGTTTATGAGACAGCCGGCATGAAAGGTAGCATAGCAGCCAAGCTTGCTTGTTGAATAATCATGCTACTTTTGGAGTTCCTGTCTGGCCTTGTGGGTGCATAGGGTTCACTGTTTTCTTCCCTCCCCGGAAATTCCTGATATAGGTGGGAGTGTATTTCCCTGTTTTTAACTTCTTTCTATGTGCCAGCCAGTAATCTTCCAGCGGTAGCTGCCCCAAAAGGCCTTTTGTTGTCTATGATGTCTTTGCTAGGTGCTATTCAAGCTGGACTGGAGAAACCTAGTCACTATTGGTATGGGAGCCTGGCAGATCTGATGTATAGGACTTCAGTGTCTGAACAGAGATGAACAATGTTTATAGGAATTAGGGCATACTTAACACCAGTCTTAGGTTCACCAATAAATGATACTTTTAATAACTAGCAAACCGCTGTGAAGATGGATTGTCTACTCTTCCCCAAGCAAAGTTACAGGAATGCTTAAAACATTATGAAAATATAAAGGCTATTCTAGTCAATGCAATAAATAGCACATTTGAATCCTGTTACTGTGTAGAAGATACCAGTCTTGTGGTTGTCATGTCTAACTTGTCCAATTTATGAAGCAGAGGCCTTCATCCCACAAGGCACTACTTTACACATGCTTGGCTAATCTTAAAAGCAAGCTTTTAAAAATGTTAAATGACTTTGGGACCCATTAAAATGTTGGCGGAAAGGGTACTCCATCACAACAGTGACCGAGTACTGTAGGAAAGTGCCTCCCTTTGACACGGTCACTCTCACTTTTTGCCCTAGTACTGATGCTTTTCGATTGAAAGTGCATTGGTCCCTGCTAACCAGGCCCCAGTGCTCTTTCCCTAAAACAAGGTACATTTTTTCAATTGTTAAACCAACCGGCAAAGACTTTAGCACCTCTGTTCGTCCTTACTGAATGGTACTCCTTGTACCTAGGGCATGGTTACTACAGAGGGTCCCGCGGGGCTGCTTTATGTATTATGTCACTCTAAAGGATCCCCACACAATTTGCATGCAGACTCCCATTGCAGGCTGCATCAAATTGTTTAATCTATTTTGAAAACACAACCTGGCACACTGTGTGCCATGCCCATGCACACTGCGTATACTATATGTAAGCTGCTTCCTACAGCAGGCCTTAGTAGAACCCTAAGGCTGAATGCATTATTTTATAAGACATCACTGCATGAGTAGATATGCAACTGTGATGTCTGGTTCCATTGCCACAACATTGCATGTGCTTAGGAAGCCATCTTAAGTATATGTACTGGGCACTGGTCATCACGAGTTACCAAGCTACATAATGGTTTCACTGAAAATATGGCTGTTTGATATCAAACACCTCATCTTGACAAATCCATCATCTTGTTATTAGTGGATCTAGGAACTCTGGGTAAGGTTTATGCCCATTCTGCACAGGAAGTGATCATATAGGGGTGTGCAGACACCCCAGGCGTAGATAGCCCATTGGCTACTACCTTACACCCCCCCCTTAACACCCGTGAATTCAATATTTGGGTGGTCCCCTGGCACCAGACACCAGACAAGTCATATTCATCTACTAGGAACAAAAGAAGGATCAAGAAGAGCAAAAAACACAAGAACAGTGGAGCAGCCCCGGATTCAGTGCAAAACTGCCCACCTGCTGCTGTGAAGCAACTGTGCATCCTCCTAAAGCAATGTAGGGCTGCCAGCACTTCGCCAACCAGTCAGCTTCTACCCTGAAGTGGAGGAGCCACTCCTTTTCAGTCTGCAGGCACCGACCACAGCTGCCCATGGACGGAATGCTGAACATTGTCAAACATTTACCCCAGAACCGAGATCTTGGCCTAAATCCATAGTTTTTTTGCTCACCATGTCATTCCAGTTTGGAACCAGCCATATGCAAATCAGTCTCTACTCTGCTCCCCATGTGAACAGTCCATCCAAAACTGCTAGGCCAGGTCCTAACTGAACCACAAACAAGCATCCTATGACCAGTTTCGGGTATCACCCCTTCATCAGCCAAGCTAGCTTGAATCCAATGGCATAGTGAGCACAAGTCCCATATCTGGGCATGCCATTGCCACTTAGGGCGACTATAGCAACACAACTAGATCTGGATCTCCTCTAGATCCGGCATCCCCCCCCTCCACCCCCCCACACACACATTCTATGTAAAGGCATGAAATCTATTCTTTTAACAACAGTCGAAATTCTTAATTGTTCATTAGTTTCGGGAACTGTCCCAAAAAGCATGGAAAGTGCAATCATTAGACTGATGCTAAAAAGACACATCTAGATCCATCATTATCTATCAATTACCATCCTATTTCCCTGTTAAAAGCTGGGCACATCTTGTGTTAATACATATTTCCATGTTATTTCATTCCACTTGTTCTCATCTCCATTTCACCTTTGTCTTTCAACCCTTTAGTTTTTATGCATTCTCTTCAATACTAATTTATTAAACTCACACAACTGTTGGCTTTGTGCTGTGCTCTTCTCTCCTCATGACCTGTTCTCAATTTTAGTCTTTCAATGATGGTTGCTGTTGATTTGTTTTAGTAAACAATTTCACAGTACGATAAAGATGGTAATGTACATGAATATGTATTTCTTGCAGGTACGAACACGATGGTTCTGAAAGCCTGTATGATGACGTCCTCTTCACTGCCACTGATGGTACAAATTCTGCAGAATTCCTCCTCCAAATCAAGGTTAGTGATGTCACACAATGCTGTTCTTGAAGATGGTGTCAGCAGTAAATCATATCATCCTTGAAGCAATTCACATTTGTGAAAGAGTGCCCATCCAACAAACTCTAAATTAGGCCCTTTCATATCAGGTCCAATGTTTTATCTGAGACTAAGCAGCTTGTGGACAAGGAAGGCCTGATTTACAAATATTTTTCTGTAATTATGTATTACTTACTCCTGAATCTTCAGGAATGAGTCACACCTTCTCATGGAAGAAACTTGTGTGTATTGGACTTCCTCTGTTTTATCTGAAATATTCTCCTTGTTTCTTCTCTACCCTCCTCTTATGTCTATGAAGTACTGCAGTATTCCAAGGTTTGTAAGTGGTTAATCATGTCTGGCCACCACTGTTTAACCACATTTTTCACCTTTTACTAATGCTTCTCTCATTGTCTTTACTTTTCTCTTATTTTTGCCTTTTTATGATAATTTATTTGCAATTTCTACATTTGCCTTCCTTTTTTATTTTTTTGTATTCATTCATCTATTTATAGACGATTTTTAAAAGCATTCAGCAACAATGGATGTTGTTTATAAAAAATTTTGTTACAAAGCTAAAAACAAACAATGTTGGCAAGCGAGTGTCATTAGAAGGCATTGTAGTAATGTATAATACAGTATGCAAATTTACATTGGGAAATGGTTGGCATAGGGGAATGGCCGAAGAGAAGATGCATTTTTAGAGCTTCCTTAAAGGTGTCCAGAGTGGCAATGAACTGTAACTTAATGTGGAGTGTGTTCCAGTAATAGCATGTTAGCAATCTAGATCACTGTACCTTTGAGGTTGCACAATGAGATATGGGAATGCTAGAAAATGTTGTATTGCTAAGGGAAGATTGTGGAGGGGTATGCACCTAGCAAAGAATTCAGATATGTAGTTAGCAGTTCATCCATTCATAGTTTTAAAGTGCCCTTCCTTTCCAAAAAGTCTATATTATTCTCTGTTAGTAAATGCATTCATGTGTACGTAAATTCACTGCTCCTAGTCAGTTCAGTTTATTGCTATCACTATTTTGAAACCAACTCAATCTGAGCTCAATCGGTTTGTAAATGCTGTCAATGAAACAATTGATGGCATTATTCCGCTGAAAGTGTATAAACCCCGCCAAGCAGCCAGACAAGAAGTCTGGTACTCTGAAGACCTGAGACATATGAAACAAAAGTCCAGAAAGCTGGAAAAAGTGTGGAGACAATCCCGGAGTCAGGAGGACAAACAATGTTATCTAACATCCCTTAGATCTTATCATAAAGCCATAAGGATGGCCCGGAAAAGTCACATTGCTAGGCAACTTGCAGAGGCTGGGAAGGACTCTAAAGTTCTTTTTCAAATCCTGCAAACTTTCACCAAGCCTGTAGCATGCGAGACGATGGAGGTTGCTTCACAAGAATTATGTGATGGGATCTCACACTTCTTCATGAACAAAATCGATTCAATTTATGCTAAGATACTGGCCGCAAAATCGATTAAAGTTGCCGATCCTAATACCCCCTCTCACAAAAGTCCGCAGCGGGACACACAGGCCAATCAATTAAAAAACTTTCCCCCTATTTCCTTAGAGGAAGTCATCGCCCTTACAAAAGTGATTAAGAGCGGCAGTCCGCAGGACTCTGTTCCCGCCCGTATCATGCCCATGTTAGCTGAAACTCTTGGTCCTGGTATCCAGAAACTAATTAATCTATCGTTAAGTACGGGAGAAGTTCCGAGAGATTGGAAACGGGCTCTGGTAAGACCGCTAAGGAAAAATACCACCATTCCTTGGACGGATCTTGCCAACCTACGCCCCATCTCTCTTCTCCCTTTTATGGGTAAAATGATAGAGAAATATGTTAACAGACATCTGTCCAGGTTCGTTGAGGATACACATGGCCTGGACCCCTCTCAATCGGGCTTCAGGCCAAGCCACAGCACCGAGACCACCTTGCTGTCAGTCGCAGACGACCTACATATGTACCAGGATGGGGGCTACTCCGTCATCCTGGTGCTATTGGATCTGTCTGCGGCGTTTGACACCGTGTCACATGACATCATGACCACCAGACTTGTGAACATCGGTCTGGAAGGTGGAGCTCTGGCATGGTTAAGGAGTTTTCTGACTGACCGCACCCAGACAGTCATCCTGGGTCCCCACCGGTCAGAGGAGTTGGAGATCTCAAAGGGGGTGCCACAGGGTTCTTGCTTAAGCCCGACCCTTTTTAATATCTATGTGGCCCCCCTGGCAAACATCATGAGATCTCATGGGTTCATCCCTATGTCATACGCGGATGACACCCAACTCCTCTTTCCGTTCAAACATCTCACTGAGACGGTCAGGAACTCTTTCTCCTCGGGGATGAAGGTAGTGGCCCACTGGATGGCATCTAACTTCTTGCAATGCAACGTTGCAAAAACGGAAGTGATGCTGTTCGGTGAGGCAAAGCTCCTATGGTCCCCAGACTGGTGGCCGCAAGATCTAGGCCCAGTCCCAGAGCCAAAGCAGGTGGTAAAAAATCTTGGCGTGCGCCTGGATCAGGAGCTCTCCCTGAAACAAAACAGCAATCAAGTGGTGAGCTCATGCTTCCATGTGATCGCCATGCTGAGGAAAGTTTTCCCTATACTCCCTGACTCAACTAGGAGAACATTAGTGCAGGCCCTAATACTGAGTCGTCTGGACTACTGCAACGGGATGCTCCTATCAGCAAATGAGGGAGTTATTGCGAGATTGCAAGTAGTCCAGAACACAGCGGCCCGTCTTGTACTAAATCAGCCACCCCGTACACCATCGAAGCCTCTTTTGAACACCTTACATTGGCTACCCATTAAACAAAGGGTGAAGTACAAGATTGGATGTACTAAACATAAGAGCCTCCAGAACAGAGGGCCTGAGTATCTAAACAGCAGATTCTCCCTCTATAAACCTGTACGGTCCCTGAGATCTAGTGACCAAGCCTTACTACAGGTCCCAAGAGCTAGAAAGACCAGGCAAGGTGGAAGGGCACTATCCATAGCCGGACCAAGGTTGTGGAACAGCCTCCCTCTCTCTTTGAGACTATGCCAGGACTATCTCCCGTTCAGAAAACTGTTAAAAACCTTCCTATTTTCCAATTAGTGATATCTGTGTACTTACTGCCACAAGCTGTAAAGGTGTTCAAGGCGCGGAGATACTCCTTCGGGAGGTGATCCTAGCGCGGTATAAACCCGTAAATAAATAAATAAACTAATTTGAGCATATTTAAAAACAATTTACAGCTGGAAATTTAAAAGCATTAATTACATAAAAACAATGGAAACATGTTCACAATCAGCAAAGACCAGAGGCCCATATATAAGCTAAAAAAAGATTTAGGGGCAGATTTACAAGCCCCTTGTGCCTCTTTTACACCACCGTTGCTTCACTTTTGTGACGCAGCAGTGGCGCAAAGCCAGCGCCATGCTGCGGGGTATCTACAACGTGACGCATCTGGGAGAAGCGTCATGTTGTAAAGCCCTGCGCCACATGTAGGCGTTAGCATGTATTATGCCACCCATGAGAGGCCATGCAAAATGGAACTACAGGCCTGCTATTGCAGCCTGTGTAAGATGGCGCATGCACCTCTTACTTTAGATATATGTGTTCGAGGCATATGAGCTGCAGATTGTACACTGTGCATAGATCGCCACCTAGTTTTGGGCCCGGATGTTTGCAGTTTGTTGTTGTCCTGAAAAGTTCTTTGGAAGTCACGTGTTAGGTGACTCCTCCTCTGGACCACATTGCACATGGACATCGGCTCCATCCCCAGATTGTTTTTTTCTGCCATCGGGCTCGGATGTGTTTCCTGCGCTCCGGTTTGGAACCGAATTTCCTTCGGCGTGCAATCCTCACCCAGTTCGACGGTATTGTTTCGATCGCGCTACATCAACGCGATTCTCTACCACTTCGAAGTCTTCGATTCCGGTCCTCGATGAAGGCCTTCAGGTCTACCTAGGCCTCACTTTCTGGCTCATGGAAAGGACGCCATTCAAAAAGTGTCCTCAATGTGGGTCGAAGTTTCCCCACACCGACCTACATGAGGTGTGCAACCTTTGCCTCTCATCGGAGCACGAGGCCAAGGACTCTTCGGCGTATGCCTCATTCCGCTCCAAGAAGACCATTCAGGACTGACGAGCTCGAAGAACTATGGCTCGCTTCTCAGCTTCAATCCCCGACGACATCTTCGACGAGGGCGTCGACGTGCCAGAACACCAGCACTCCGAGGAGAGCATCGGATCCTTGGATGCCAAAGACTCCGATGTCGAGGAAGTCACTCCAGCTCAATGGGTTGTAAGTAAGACCGTCGACCCCACCCCTTCCTCGACACCCTCAAAAAAGGCTTCGGTCACACCCTCACCTACGGTCTCGGGTGCACACAGAGAGACTGCTTCCAATGCCCTGCCTTCGGGCCCGGCAATGAAGCCCATTAAGCCTTCAGGCCGCTCAGGCTTGAGCCAGCCTACTTCCGGTGCCGACCCAGTGCCGACACTGAAGAAAAAGCCATCTTCCTCTTTCTAGTTGACTGTTGCTTCGACACCCAAGCACACGGCGCCGGAGACTGGCAGCGGTTCATTGATGCCGAAACTGCACTCGGAGCCGAGTAAAAAATCAACCAAAGCTCCAGAATCACAAGCATCGGAGCTGAAAAAACTTTCGGAATCTAAAAAACAGGTTCCAGTGAAAGCCACTTCGAAGGGGAACACTCCTAAACCAGCTACCGACTCAGTGCCTAAAAAACCTACGGAGCCGAAAATTTCAAAAACTCTTGTAAAGGATCCTAAAACTGGACAATTGACTCTCAGCTCCAAGAAGAGACCACTTGAGGAGCCAGCACCTCCTCCTCCTGCAAAGAAGAGAGACATTGCAACCTCTCCCTTAAGGATCCCTTCTCCACCACCTCCCCATACTGTTCCTCCTCCTACACCACCTCCACCTCATCATTCTCCTACACATCTCATAATCCAGACGGTGATGTACACACAGATTCTGATTATGAAGGTGGGGGTGCCTATTACCCAGCACAGACTAATAGTCCCCCTCAGTCACCTAATCCATGAGATAATTACAACACTCCTGATGTGCCTAACGTCCCACAAGATGATGTATACCCTTCCAGACCTTCCCCACCAGAAGACACCATGGGTTTTAACCTATTAGTCCAAAGGGCTGCACAATATCATGGGCTGGACTTACACACCGATGCAGTAGAGGAAGACTTCCTATTGGACACTTTTGACAACACACAAAGGTCTACTGCCATTTTACCAATGCTCAAGGGCGTCATCAAGCACGCAACAGAGGTTTTTAAAGACCCCGTCAGAGCTAGGGTCCTCAGTCCTTGCATTGGGAAGAAATATAAAGCGGCCCCTGCAGACCCAGTTTATATTAAAGGCCCAGCACAATTGGATTCCTTTAGCGGTGTCCAATGCACGTAAACGTGCTAATTGCCAAACAACAGGCGAAGCCTCACCACCAGACAAAGAATCTAAGCTCCTTGATGCCTTTGGCAAAAGAACTGTGGTACAAGCAGCTAACATCTGGCGCATTGCCAACACCCAAGCGTTGCTGGCAAGATATGACAGGGCACATTATGATGAACTAGAGTCCAAGCAGCACCTACCTGATAAATATAAAAACAGAGCTAGCGAACTCATACAAGAAGGTAAAAATATCACCAATACCTCCATTCGTTGTGCCCTGGATGCCGCAGATACTGCCTCAAGGGCAATCAATACCAGCACCCTAGTACGTAGACATGCCTGGCTACGTATTTCAGGTTTTAAACCTGAGGTACAAAACTCCATACTTAACCAGCCATTTGATGAGACACACTTATTTGGCCCAAATGTTGACGTGTCTTTAGAAAAAATTATAAAAGACACTGACACAGCAAAATCTATGGGAGCCTTGCAGCAGCAAGCTCCCAGGCGTTCTTTTCGTCGCTCATCATACAGAGGCAACACAATAGGCTACTCAGCAGAAAGTCCCTCGTCTTCCTACAAAACCCCTGGCCAATCCACATTCACAAAGGGCTACCAGAGGGGGGGTTACAGGGGTAACAACAACAAAGGCAGAGGCAAAAACAACACCTCCCGCTTTGCCTCTAACCCTACCCAATGACTTTCCTCCCCTTCCCCCCAACATTCCACTCCTGTGGGGGGAAGACTCCAACAATTTCTGCCTGCCTGGATCAACATCACATCAGACAGGTGGGTGCAACAAATTATTCAGTCAAGTTACTGTCTAGAACTAACATCTACCTCCCCAAACATACCACCCAAACAGCGTCCAATGTCACAAGAACATCTATCACTGTTAAAGCAAGAAGTAGTATCTCTGCTAGAAAAAAGTGGAATAGAACTAGTTCCTCTGCACCAGCAAAACAGGGGGGTTTACTCTCTATACTTTCTAATTCCAAAGAAGGACTGCTCTCTAAGGCCTATTTTAGACCTCAGACCTCTAAACATATACATACAGTCAGACCATTTTCACATGGCCACACTCCAGCAAGTCCTTCCTCTCTTGTCACAAGACGACTTCCTGGCTACTCTAGACCTCAAGGACGCATACTTCCACATTCCCCTTCACAAGGCTCACACGATGTATCTCAGGTTTGAAATAGACGGGCAGCACTACCAATTCAAAGTACTCCCATTCGGAGTCACAACAGCACCAAGGGTGTTCACCAAGTGCTTGGCAGTGGTGGCAGCGCATCTATGAAGACAGCACATCCATGTCTTCCCGTACCTCGATGACTGGCTCATAAAAGCCAGCTCACACAAGCAATGCGTAAAACACAGTCATGCCACCATCCAGCTGCTCCACAACATGGACTTCACAATAAACCTCACCAAGTCCCATTTACAACCATCCAAAGTACAACAGTACCTTGGTGCCACAATAAACACCTCAACAGCGCTAGCTTATCCCACTCCAGCAAGGATAGCCAGCATGCAAAATCTCCTAACAAAGTTTCAGCTACAACACTTCCTCCCAGCACAAGTGTTCATGCAACTCATAGGGATGATGGTCTCTTTCATCTTCATAGTGCCTCATGCAAGACTTGAAATGCGTCCGCTTCAAGAGTTCCTATCACGTCAATGGGACCAGGCTCAAGGTCACTTGACAGACCTAGTGTTGGTAGACGGTCTGACTCATCGCTCTCTGCAGTGGTGGAACACCAAAAACCTTTCCAAGGGACGATCATTTCTAGAGCCAGTTCCGCAGATAATCTTAACTGCGGACGATTCGCTCTCCTGTTGGGGAGCCCACCTACTGCAACACACCGTGCAAGGCAGGTGGACACCGCAACAAATGTTACTCCACATCAATCATCCGGAGTTACTAGCAGTATTCCTGGCACTAAAGGCTTTCCAGAAGCAAGTAGCAAACAAAGCTGTGTTAGTCCGTACAGACAACATGACAGCAATGTATTACATACAGAAGCAAGGAGGCACGCACTCCCTGCAACTATCTCAACTAGCACAGGATATATTGAGGTGGGCCGTACCTCAGAACATATTCCTTCTAGCCCAACATGTCCCAGGAGTACAAAATACTATAGCAGATCTGTTAAGTCGTCAAACACAACAGACCCACGAATGGGAACTTCATATGCAAGTTCTTCAGCCATTCTTTCAGATGTGGGGACAACCTCAGATAGACCTATTTGCCACCCACGAAAACGCAAAATGCCCAAGCTTCGCCGCTAGATATCCACACCCACTGTCCAAAGGCAATGCGATATGGATGAATTCGTCAAACAAATTTGCGTACGCTTTTCCACCTCTACCACTCATGCCACTGGTAGTACGCAAACTACAGCAGCATTCTCTGACCCTCATCCTAGTTGCTCCAATGTGGGCCAGACCACCGTGGTACATCACACTGCTACAACTGTCTGTGGTACCACACCAAAAACTGCACCTATCTCCACACCTCTTAACACAGAACCGTGGAGAGATCAGACACCCGGACCCAGCTCAGCTCAACCTTGCGATCTGGCTCCTGAAGTCCTAGAATTTGGATATTTGAACCTTCCTCCAGACTGCATGAATGTCATTAAAGAAGCTAGACATCCTACCACTAGGTCATGTTATGCAACCAAGTGGAAACGATTTGTAATATATTGTCATAACAACGATATTAATCCCTTAGATGTGGCTATTCAACACATCATAGGCTACTTACTGCATCTTCAAAGATGTAACTTAGCCTATACGTCTATTAGACTACATCTTGCTGTAATAGCAGCATATCTGCAAAACAGACAACATCTATCTCTGTTCAGAGTTCTTGCCATTAAAAGAATAATTCCTCCCAGAGTACCACCTTCACCTGTATGGAATTTAAACGTTGCTCACACATGGCTAATGGGGCCTCCCTTCGAATCCCTTCACAAATCAGAATTACAATTTTTAACATGGAAAATTGCGTTCCTAGTAGCTATTACTTCTCTGCGCAGAGTTAGTGAACTACAAGCACTAACCATTCAAGAACCCTTTATGCAAATTCATCAAAATAAGGTTGTTCTGCGTACTAATCCAAAATTCTTACCTAAAGTCATTTTTCCATTCCATCTCAATCAATCGGTGGAACTGCCTGTTTTCTTCTCGCAACCACAGTCAGTAGCAGAAAGAGCTCTTCACACATTAGATGTCAAAAGAGCGTTGCTATACTACATAGAAAGAGCACAACCCTTTCGTAAGACAAAGGAACTTTTTGTGTCTTTCTCACCACCACACAAGGGTAATCCCATTTCAAAATCTGGGATAGCTAGATGGATTGTCAAATGCATACAGATTTGCTACCACAAAGCTAAACGTACGCTATCTGTTCCTCCTAAAGCCCACTCTACCAGAAAGATAGGGGCTTCAATGGCATTTTTAGGGAACATTCCCCTAGATGACATCTGCAGAGCACCTACATGGTCTACACCGCACACATTCACAAACCACTATTGTGTAGATGTGCAAACAAAACAACAAGCTAATGTGGGCCAGGCTGTTCTCAAAACATTATTCCAAACTACTGCAACAGATAGGGGTGGTCGCCGCTAAGAGCGGGTACTGCTATATAATCTATGCACAGTGTACAATCTGCAGCTCATATGCCTCAAACGGAAAATGCTACTTACCAGTATGCATCTGTTCTTGCATCTGTTCTTGGCATGTAGAGCTGCAGAGTTGTACACGCCCACCCGCCTCCACAGCTACCCTTGTCTGTTCCAATATTATCTTAATTAGTTACAAATTACACATCCTTCCTGTACTTGCAAAGCTCCATCATTTCCCTAATGGCAAAAAACAATCTGGGGATGGAGCTGATGCCCATGCGCAATGTGGTCCAGAGGAGGAATCACCTAACTCGTGACTTCCAAAGAACTTTTCAGGACAACAACAAACTGCAAACATCCGGGCCCAACATTAGGTGGCGATCTATGCACAGTGTACAACTCTGCAGCTCTACATGCCAAGAACAGATGCATACTGGTAAGTAGCGTTTTCCTTACTATATCAATAGGTTACAAACTTAAAACCTATAAGTCACCCCTATAGAAGGCCTTGACAATCTAGAAGGCAGGGTGCTGGGTTTTACCTGAGAGGGTGCCCCTACATGGGCAGAGCACCCCTGCAGCCTTCAGAGACCATTCTCCTGGGTTATTGGAGACGCAGCCAGACATATAGGTAGGGGTGCATTATATGCTCGCGTAAAATGCTATCTCGAAAACGGTTGCAACAAACCATGTTGTTTTTGGTATCAAACACCTTGGAATTATACCTCCACACTGGTAACCAGTGTGGGAGGTATGATTCCACCCTTCAGAGGCAAGCTTTGTGGGTTCACTGGTTTTCCCGTACCAGTCTTCTTGACCTGGGCAGCACAAAATGGTTTCTGCCAACCGGAGAAACATTTCTGCCCTCCTGCTGCTGAGCTAAACTCGAGCAGGGGAAGGCAGCACAATAGGCATCCTGTCACAGGGAGGTGTGACCACCTCCCACACAGGATTTACTGTATTGGAGCTGGGTGGGTGCACTTCCAAAGTTCCTGAAAGTCTGCACAAGGGGTACATTTGGTGACCCTGTGCATAGTCCAGCTCAAATCAGTTCTGGGAGCTGTTGGCTCCTGCTCTGGCATGAACTGGACAAAGGATATGGGAGTAACCTCCCCACTGTCCTGACCCTCCCCTGGGAGGGTCCTCTGAATCTGTCCAACCCTCTTGCGTTGGTACAAAATGGCTTGCCTGGCCGTAGGACTCCAGATTCGACGTGGACAAGATTCTGAACAAGAAACCACTGTCCTTCGACTGTATGGAAACTCTGGACTTTGACTGGGCCCGTCTTCATCTCCCTCTCTGTCCAAAGCAGCGTGTGTGCCCATGCACCATACAGGGTTCGTGCAGGACCTGTGAAGTATCAAGGACAACTGAAGTATCTCTCTTTGGGTGAAGGAGTCCCTCCCCTGCTTTTGCAGGTTCCGTACCGCAGCTGGAGTAATTATTGATAGGGGACTATCCATGAACGATCAAGCAAATAAAGTAGCAGCCACCTGCTTTACCATTCTGTGGTGGCAACGTAAAATCTTTTGGATACTTCCCTCTAACACCCAGAGATCCGTTGTGAGTGCCTTGGTGACCTCGAGGTTGGACTACGGCAACGCGCTCTGCCTGAGGTCCACCAAGGCCGTCACACGCCGCCTTCAACTATGCCAAAACGCTGCTGCACTGCTTCTTTGTGGCTGCCGGAAACATGACCACATCACAGAACGCCTGAGGGAGCTTCATTGGCTTCGTTTCGAAAATCGTGTAAAGTTCAAGGCTTTGAGCTTTATGCACAAGATCAAAACTGGGGTAGCTCCCCTATACCTTCAGGCCCTTGTTACTCCCTATACCCCTGCTCGTTCACTCCACTCCTCATCGCATCATCTCTTCAGTGTACCCAAGTTTAGGCTCTCTAGAATGGGCGGAGGCTCTTTTGAAAACCTGGGACCCAGATTGTGGAACTCACTTCCCTTGGGCATTCGGATGGAGAACTGCCACTCGCGCTTTCGCAGAGCCATGAAAACCTTTTTGACCAATAAACTTCTCTGGCTGGAGTTTTGTTGCACCTGTCTTTTAGCGCCGGGAAACCCTTATGGGTAGCTGTCGCGCTCAAAAAATTTAATAAATAAATAAAAAACTGACCCGTCTGCTGATCCTGAGCTCCTGCAAACTCGGAAGGCTCCAGCAACACTGGAGGTGGGTTCCTGCATTCATTGAGGTCGAGCTGCCCTCTCACCAAGTTTGAGGCTAATATGTCTTGTGGGGACCGCATAACCCGAACCCCTGTGCACCGTGTACTTTTGCAAGTGCATATGCTTGTTGGTGATCCCCAACTTTGTGCATTGGGCTGTTGATAGCCCCAACTTCGTACAAAGAACTTTGGCTTCCTCGCGCTCTGTGCCCTGCTAGCTGCTGTTTGGTGAAACTGCTAGAGGTCCCCTCGCGACTCCTGTGCCTTCGGCCTGTGGATCAATTTGAGGGACAATCCTGATTTTCTTCAGCTCCCCTGGTTGCTCCAGGCCTGCCCTGACTCCCCTTGCTGTGGTGAGTCCCTGGTCCTTACTGGGCCAGACGGTAACCTTTCTTGACCTTCTTCATTGGTTGCTGCTGCCAAGGCTTGTTGGTGCTCCCGCCAGACACCGACCCCTCAGCACTCGACATCCTTCATGGGACAGCTCGTATCCAGCTCCTGGCCAACCTCGACATCTCCTGGTCCCTGCAGCTGTAGGGTCAAGGTCTCCTTCTACACACCTGTAGCACCCGACATCAGTGAACATTCGTCTATCGAGCACCTGATCACTCCTGAGTGATCCAGACTCTGTCCCCTCTGCTTTCAGGTTCCTTCCATTAAGAATCCACCTGTGGGTTGCACCAGATACTTTTCTTCTTTCCAGCAGTGGCATTTCGTTGAAGACTCCCATTGAGAACGACGGCGGTTTCTAACGCCACTTCAGCCCTATGCAACCAGCTTCTCTGGGATAGGTAACTCTGGTACTTCAGTATCCACGGGTGGGGTGGCTCTCCAACCTTCTACGTTCCTAAGGGTTTCCTTGTAATCCACTGATACGGGTCCTTAAACTGTAAAACTCCAACCGCAACTCTCCCATTGAATTGTACATAGCACGTGGTCGTGTTCTCACACTTCACCCGTCCTCTCTGTGGTCCCTACTTACTCACCTGGGGTGGTTCCTCGGGGTCCCAGCGATTCTACATCCTCTAGACTCTGTCTTGTCTCGAGTCATGGTTATTATACCACTATTTTAGTATATGGTTTGGTCTCCCTTGGGAGCCCACTGTATATTAGTGCTACTTACGATTGTTTCTGTGCTACAGTATTGTATGTTTTGTGTTTATCTGCGTGTAGCAGATACTTTGAGGTATTTAAGGTGTTTTAATAATAGATATATTTTGTTATAACTACTGTGTGGTTTTCCTCTCATTTAACCAATACAATAAGTTTGCATTCTGTTAAAACAAGCTGCTTAACATTCCTTCAAGACTAAGCCTGAAGGCTGCTCTCCACAGCTACCACTTGGATAGCTTTCTAAGGTTATCTTTGAACACTTAAATCACCATAAGGGTTGTTTGGACTGGTGCAAGATGCCCACCTTATTACTGGACATCATATACCAGGCCAACTTCTCACACTGCTGATCAAAAAAAATAGCTGATTAACTTTTTGGATCAGCAAAAATCTTGATATCTGCTTTGCAAGACATTTAAGTGATAAATCCATGAAGTGAGCCACACATGTACAATCTTGTTAGCTACTCAGTAATTCATATATGTCGTGGCATTATGTACGGTAGGTCCTTATGAAATTAGTGATAACCAAACAGAGAGCATGAGATACACTTTCACATTCAAGACAGCATAGTTTGCAAATAAGATTGAACTTGTTTTCACTGTTCCATTAAGTTATACGAGATCCTAAGTTGTAATGGCAGAATCTGAGATACATAAAATCTCCTTGGACATGAGGCTACTTGCAGCTCGTTTCTAAATGTCTACCCTGATAGAATTTTTATCAATTTTATCCCGTTTACCCCAGTCTTGAGAGTTGTGAGAGAGATTAAGCACATATACAATTTTTTGATAATAGCTCTTTAATTGTGGAACTTAGAACTTAACTCTAGCAAAAACAGGATCCACAAAGACAAAAGCAAACAATTTGTTTTAATGGGTTGGTTGTTGAAAATAACTTGATGTAAAACAGCAAACTGTTGTCTGGACATAATTACATGATTATCTTGTTTTGATTTATTGCTCAGCAGTTGAATAATTTTACCTAACCATCATCTACTCCTTAAATAAATGCTCCCCCTTTTTGAGTGCCCATTTCCCTTGCAAATGCCTCCGCCTGTGACCCTCTTTTTTGGGTCCACACTATCAGCATTTTCAAGTGTGACATTGTTTTGTTGGAATGCATCAGTATGAAGCCATATTGATATTTCAGACAAATGAGAAGCCAACCACAAGATCACTCTTTTGGGGTTGAGTGTCTGCATGTAGTTACTAGGCTTGCAAAGATACTCACCTGTGGAGTTTATCAGAACAGCTTTTCTTTGAACAGGCTGAGCATACTAGTCAATATATACAATGAGAGCCACGCCTCAGCTGCACAACCATGGCATAGAGCAACATAAATAATGTAGAGTATCCATGTACCCACTGAAAATAGTCGCATAGTACAAAAAGATGACTTTCCCATCTGCAAAATTTTGCAAGATTCCTCATGGATATAAAGACTCCTTGTTCTTACGATCCCCACCCCTTTCACAGCAAAGGTTGCAATGGCATCCTTTATGCTCCTGAATTAAACACCCTAAATGTTTGCTTTTTCAGCACCTCGCTTTCAACATCGACTAAGGTTTCAGTCTTTTAGCCCATGTACTTCTTCCATACCACACGTACTTGTATTAAAATGGAAAACCATTCCCACAATGGAAAATTGAGTGAGACTAATACTGATGACACAAACATTCTTGTACATGAGGACCCTGTGATTTTCATCAAAGTTTAAAATGAAAATGTCTGGTACATAGGATCTGCGAGCTCTTGACTAGTATTGTAATTACATTAAAGTGGGGTTTTAATCAAAGTTTGTTCTCCCTCATCACAAATGTAAAGTGCCTTGTCAGCACAGGGACACATTGATTCTTTGAGGTCTATTGTACCCAGTACCTTCTGATAATGAATTAATTTATAAATCAATATTTCTATATTTCTCCAGCAATAGCGCCTACCTAAATCATATTAAAAGGTACATTAGAGGTTTAGCTACAAATGGCAAATTTACAATTTTTTTGATGAAATCCTGCTATTAAAATAGACCTCTATAAGAAGCTATAATGTGTTTCTTTAAACCTTATCTGTTCAGTGCCCAAAAGCAAATAAGTCAAAATGGACTTTCCAAAAGATAATGTAGCCCTTTCAGAAAATCATTTATGTGACCGGAAAGTAGTAAAACAAGAGTACCCTTTTAAGTTCTCCTTCATTTATTTGTCTATCTGCCTGAAACATCCAACTCCCTCATTAAAAGTTCAGAGAGGTTCCTGTCCTTTCTGTGTGTCCTAATTGTTTACAAATATTCCCTGAAAATTTAAATTTATTGTCATTTTAGATGTTTTTTGGCCATTTCATGGAGGTGAGAGTACATAAAAGTGTACGACTGGAGTGCTGCTTTATATTTCCAAAATCGCTATGTGAATAGGCCCCACTAACGCTAGAAAGCTCTTGCCTTAAAACAAAGGGCCATAATCTAAAAAGATGAATTTGGTCAAAAATGTTGAATTCATGACCATATATACCATCTTTACACCTGAATCAAATTCACAATAGATTGCTGACAGGATGTAAAATATTTAAGTGTAAAGAGATTTCCCTCATACATGTGGAGAGCTTCATAGCTTGATATCCTACTCAAAGGTTGGGAAAGTTAATGACTAGCCTTAAAAGTTTCTGTACAATCACAAATATGGCTCTTCATTGGCATTCAGAAACTCCTCTCTTTCCTCTTTTCACCTTGAAAGATATGGATTTTTACTCCTGCAGAGGGTGGATGTAAATCCCTTTCCAGGAATAAATGAACCCCAGATTTTCTTGTGGTGTAGTAGGAGTTTCTCCACAATGAAACTGATTTTCCCCGCAAAGAAAACACTGAAAAAGTGTGCATTTGCACAGGATATCCTATTTACACTGCATAGAGTTCTCCACTATGGAAAACTTCACACATTGGATATAGGTTCCTGCTGGGAAGGTGTAGCGATCTCAAATTGGAATGTCAGCCGCGAAAGTCACCACCACCATTCTTAACTACTCCTAGTGAGCCTCAGGTACCTTGGAAACAATGGGAATAGTTATTTTTAACATATATTTTAGCCATTGGTTGAGACATGAACAGACCAGTAAGGAGCAGGCAATAGTATGACATCATGTAGGAGTTGAAGGTTCGTGATTGCATGAAGATATTCCAGAATTATCTTTTGGATAGGGTGATGGACAACTGTGTAATGTTTATGAGATGTTGTCACAAATGTTAGATTTACAATTTACACCTAAAACTAATGTGGTTGTCGAACAACACATGTTTTTTTCTAGAATACGGCTGTAATGCCAGAAACCGGTCCTGGGAAGCTTGATTCCGGTCCAGGGAAGACATGGCTTGGCAGTTCGGGCTGGACTGTTCCCATGAGGCACAGGGTCAGACTGATTTGCATATGGCCATGTCTGAACTGGGGTGGCGAGTGAGCTAAAAAACGGTGATGGATTAAGCCCAGATCAGTTGACTGGGGGTGAGTGTTTGTATTGTCAACGCTCCGTCCATCATCCCCTTTGGTTGTTCTTTCACCTTTGATAATAAGTCATTAAAAGTGCTTGTAGATTCAGGAAGTCTTTATACTCTAATATCCAAGAAGACATATGAAGGTTTGTGGTCAGAGATAATGTATCACTGGAAAAACCTGACATTAATGCTGTGGGTTATGCAGACAAAGAATTGAGATTTAGGGAATGAGATGGATGACCATTAGATTAAAATTTGAGGGTTTTCAGGGGCAAGTTTATATGACCAATTTTGGATAAGACCTCTTGGTTGGCGCCATTTGAAGGATCTGAAAATTATCATAAATCCTAGTGCTAAGGAACTTGTCATGGTAATTGAGGTGATGGCATTTGTGGACACTGTGAGTGATGCTGAGAATAACTTAATATCACATTACCCCAAGGTGTTTACAGAGGAGTTGGGGTTCTTGAAAGGATTTCTCATAAAATAATACTGAAAAAGGAGCTAGACCTATTGTGCATAAAGCGAGGAATGTTCCTAATATAATGAGTGATATGCTATACAAGGAGTTGGATACATTGCTAAAACAAGGGATAATAGAGCCTATAGAGGCATCTGAGTGGCTGGCTCCTGTGGTGGTGGCACAGAAGGAAAATAGGGAGATGTGGCTTTGTATTGATTTAAGAGATTTGAACAGGAACGCATGGGTCGACAGGCAACCACTTCCCAACATTTCTGAGATGAAGAGATTTCATAATCAGTGATCGAAAAAGATGTCCTAGCTTGTTGTTGAGGAATTAAACATTTTAGAATTTACCTATGGAGCATGCCTTTCAAAGGCAAAATTAACCCTAAAACTCTAACCTATCTGTTTTAAGGGAAGAAAAGGGTTGGAAGGTCATGCCACTCCATGAATATCAAGGTGAATGTTGTCTGTGCTTGATTATAATTTTGGAGTAAAATATGTGAAGGGTTGTAGGAATGTCATCGCGGATTGTCTATCTAGGCTCCCTGTGTGTAAAGGAGAAGAGGGGAAGTATAAGGAGATTGATAGCGTGGAAAAGGTGAGACTGCACTTGGTGGGGTCGAATGGAGCATAGCAAGTGTAAGAGATTTGATGTTGAGTGAGATCAAGGATAGAGTTGTAAAGGGATGGAGTGAGCAAGATGCGACGATTAGGGAGTTAAAAGAGTTTTACAAGGTGAAAGATGAATTGAGCCTGATTGAGGGAAGAAAAATGAGGAGGAATTAAATCAAACTTCCTGCTGATATTGGTACTCGTATAATTGCCATTGCATATGAAGGCCATCCGGGTCACAACATGACTAAGAGAAGGCTACAACAGTCTTACTGGCAGCCTGGGATGGACAGACATATTGAGAAAGTAGTGAAAACGTGTCATGCATGTGCAAATATTGATAGTGTGTTGATTTTCCCTGGAGATCATGGGAAAAATTAGCTGTTGATTTTATAGAGCCAGTTAATTGTCTGGCTCTGAGGTGTATGTACAATTTGATAGTGATTGATTATCATTCCAATTGGTTTGTAGCGGAGACCTTGGAACACGTTAATATTGCTAATGTCATTGAATTCTTTGAGAAGATTTTAATGGAGGAAGAATTCCCCAAGACAAATGTCTTTTCTAGGGAGATGACTGACTATCTTGTTAAGAATGGGTACTGTCCATGAGAAGGTGGCTATATTTAGACCACAGGCTAATGGTTTAGTGGAGTGGGTGAATCGGCTGATGATGGAAAACATACAGCTCATACGCTAATCACCTTCCATGGATGAACGAACTGATGAAAATGGTGTGGTCACATAGAACAACTACCCATTCTGTAACTGGTGAGTCGCCATTTGTGTCTCTGAAAGGGAGAGAGCCAGGGAGAAAGGAGTGAGTCGAACAGAATGAGAGATGTGTAGGTAATCACAGTGGTATCAAAGAAAGGGTTAAAGAACAAGGCAAAGAAGTATTTTAACACAAAACGGAATGTAAAAATCTGTGGATGAAGGAAGGAGATTGGGTAGTCTAAGGCAAGGAGGAATGTTATAGAAGGGTAAGAACAAATACTCTGATCCTCACAGAGTTAGGAAAATGAAGCGTAATGTGGTGATTGTGGATGATGAAACTGCATGGAGTTTTGGAAATGTGTGTAAAATCAACAAAAATTGTGAAATTGTCTTGTAAACTGACAATATTTTTTTTTTAATTTTTTTTTATTGATTCAGTTCAAAACCGACATCTTTTCATATTCATACTACAATTATGATGTTATACACTTCCAGAAAAAAAACATTTAACCTATATTGATAAATAAGAGATAATACATTAAATGAATATTACCAAATATAAGACAGTATTAATGTTACACTGCAGTGAAAACCTTCCTTGGTCTAACTTTATACAAACATCACTCATCAACCCCCATATGATCAATCATCGCCTGCCAAACCTTAATCCCTCTTTGCTTTTTCTTAATTGACTTAGTGCAATATAGATTGTACTCCAGATAGAACACATTATAAAATTTCGCTCTCCACATCTCATAAGCTGGAGCTTCCGGTTTCAGCCACATTGAGGCGATACAGAGGCGAGCCACTGCCGTCACCATAAATAGCAAGTATCTATACTTGCGATACGATACGAACACATCTAAGTCACTAGATAGACCAAAGATAATCATTTCCTTGGAGATTATAACATCAACTTTTAGCATACTTGAAAGAAATTGTACAATGCATGTGAAGAATGAATTTAACACATTACAATCAACAAATATATGAACAATGTCAGCCATATTAGTTTGACATCTAAAACACTTCCCATTGTAGCTGTTACCCCACTTTGCCATTTTTGCAGGAGTATGGTAAAGGTTAAATAAAGTTTTGTAGTGCTGAGCACGTAAATTCGCCGATAGCATAATATTGGCCGCAATATTAATAGACTCATGTAAGGGTACAGAACTCGTAGCAAGCCTCGCCAGCCATTTGGACTCCTGCAGTGCAAGGTCATCCTGATGTAATTCGAGTAAATAATTATATATAATCCCGATCCGTGTCGGTCTCTTAAGTGTTGTCAATAGACCGTTAGGCAGGATAGATATTGAATTTAGATGTTTGAAAATAAAATCTCGTAACTGTAAATACTTAAAGAAATCATTCTGTTGAATTGCATAGGTGTCTTTAAGCTCTTGAAAAGATAGCACTGCACCATCTTTAAACAATGATCCAACCATTTTTACGCCTTTTTCACCCCAGATTTGCATTCTATAATCCCAAAATAAAGATGGTAGTAGTGCCGGGGAATCACAAGGAGTATGATAGTTAATGCGACGTAGCTGCATAATTTTGCTAATCATGCGCCAACCCTTAAAAGCAGTGTGCACCAACTTAAATTTCGTTCTCTTGTAATAACTAAGTTCGTAAAAACGAAGAAGCATCTGTCGTGCTTGTGGGCCAAGTAATAAATAAAAAATATCAGGGTCCTCAAATTGGGGTGGGTCATTTCCATTTACAGCAAACTTTATGTTCTGTAGCAAACAAGACAAATAATATAATATAAAGTTTGGAACGGCCCAACCTCCCCTCAACATAGGAAGTGTCATGAATTTAGATGCCCGACGTGGGGATTTCCATCCCCATATGAATCTTTCAATCGTTGCTTGAAGTTTCCGCACTTCCAAGGGTGGTACCTCAAGTGGAACTGACCTAAAGAAGTACAGCACTTTAGTATGGACATTTTAAGCACATTGCGTCGTCCCACCATCGATAAGTGTAAACATTCAATTTTTTCTAGTTGTTGTTTTATTGAGCGTATAAGATCAGTCCAGTTGACCATGACCAGATCATGAAGGGATAGTCTAATTTTAATACCAAGGTACTTGGCTTCTGGGGGTCACTCGGTTATCATTAGGGCATAATCCTGCCGTACATACAATTTGTGTTTTTGAAATATTGAGTTTGTATCCTGCTACCCGGCCAAACTCTTTAGTTATATCTTCAATCTCGGGGGCTGCAGTGTCCGGGTCTGATGTTACAACTGCAATGTCATCTGCATATGCTAACACACGCATGCTACCCCCCGGAAGGATCATAGATGGTATATGTGATGATGTAGTTAACGCCTGTAGCAGTGGGTCGATGTAAATAGCAAATAAGAGTGGCGAGCAGGGACATCCCTGACGTGTACCACAGCTAATATCTACATACCCTGACAGCTGTCCTGACATAGAAATCTGTGCCCTTGGATGCCGATACATAACCTGAATGGCCTGCAGATAGCGAGGTCCAAACCCGAGTTTAGTCATAACGGCCCATAAATACGGCCATGAGACGCGATCGAACGCCTTTTCTGCGTCTAGGAATACTAGACCTATATTCTTATGCGTCGTCTCGGCGTAGTCCAGGGCTGCAATGACTCGAGAAACATGATTAGTTGTGCCCCGCCCAGGTAGAAATCCATGCTGTTGGTTAGAAACCAATCCCGGGACCACACAGATCAGCCGGTTCGCTAGAATTTTAGAGTAGACTTTTACATCAACATTAATAAGCGATATAGGCCGATATGAGCCGGGCAGATAAGAAGGCTTATCTTTTTTCTTAAAAACTGCAATAGTGGCGTCGTCCCACGATGGCGGTGGATGTTCTGACTGGGCAGCTATGAATGTCTCCAGCATGTCTTTTTTAATAATTGGAAACAATTTAAGATATAACTCTAATGGCAGTTTATCAGGGCCCGAAGCTTTACCAAAAGCTAAGCTTGTAATAGTTGTTTCAAGTTCTAACATCGTAATTGGAGCTTCCAATTCCTCTCTTTGTGTATCCTCCACCGCATGTCCAGGATAACAACTGTTGACAAACTGCTCTATTAGCTCTGGGGAGGCATTATCTTGAGTATAGAGTTCAGTATAGAATTCTTGGAAAACTCTCATGATACCTTCAGGTGTCTCTATCCTCAAACCTTGTCTATTTTCAATAGAGGATATATGTTGCATCATCTGTCTTTGTCGCATTCTTTGAGCAAGACACCTCCCTACCGTCTCACCATACTCATACCTTTCAGCCTTATACAATTTATATTGAGCGGCAATTTTCTGACTCCAGACCCCTGTAATTTTCGCCTTGCATTTTGCCACTTTATCTTGAGTATTACAACAGTCCTGTCCTCTCCTTATATCACCTATCAACTCACATTCTGCATTGGCCAGATCTTGCAATAGCTGTTTCATTGCTTCCTTTTCCTTACGTTGCATTGCCCAGCCATAACTGCATGTCTCACCACGCAGCCCCGCTTTGAAGCAATCCCATACCATTGCACTTGTTGAGGATCCTCTATTGATATCGAAAAACTGTTGGGACCATTCTAGTATTTGAGAGACATACAGCGTGTCTACCAAAAGTTTTTTATTAAATGTAACTGACAATATTTTCAGTGGAGTATTTCAGTGTTCAATACAGTATTGTAAATGTGCATTTTATAGTTAAATGTTAAGTTTTTTAAAATTTCAATATTTAATTATTTACTATAAAGAGAAGATGATGTAGAGATCTTAAGGTTGGAATGCCAGCCGTTTATGGGTGACATCACATTGGAATGTGAGGGAGTTGAAGGAGATGAATGATTGAAGTGAGACCGTTGTCGCAAGATGGTGTCATATAGTTAATGCTTTTCTATATATTGTGTTAAGTTAGCATGAGTTTATTAAATGTTTAAACGACATATTTTCCTTCGGCTTCAGTTTGCACACGGCACATAATTATTATTGTAGCTTTCAACCTAGACGAAAGATGTGATTTATTGAGAATAATATGTCATTGCTCTGATATCAGTCGTGCCTGGGACACTTGGTACACTGTCTGCACACTGAGAGCTATAGCCTCTAAGAATAACCTAACACAAGGTTGCTGGGAGGTTGCTGCCAACATTGGGCTCTACGCGGGTTTAAGATAGAGTTACTGAGAATGCAAAAACACACTTGATGGTGCTTCGCATGAAGAGAGTTGGTAGCTGATGATGTGATCTTCTTCTGCTGACATTTAGAGGTATGGGCCCGCCCTGCTAAAACCCAAATGAGACCTTCTTAGATATAATATAGTATGCTAAATAGGGTGCGCGAAATATAGGTGATACAGATTTCTATAGATTTTTGCATTATAATATGCTATCACCGTTCGCTTACTATGGACTAGTGACTATGCTGATAACTCTGATTTTTATAATATGTATGTTGGTATTATATAAGATACTGCGTTTGAGAACCTTGCATTGAAAAATAAATATTTCTAACTTGCACGTGTGTTCTTTTACTCCCCGTTGTGGTTTGAAATGATTATAGAGCGAAAGAGTGTTCGTGTGTTCCACGATACCTGAGGTACCCTAAGTTCATGTTCTGGATTGTCTAAGTCATTGGGAGTTTGTTAGGACCAATGAGACACTGTAGCTAGCTCGGTAATGGTATTTCTGATACTAAGGTGAGTTTTGGGTCACCCTAATTCACCCAGGTTCTAGATCTCTGTGCACAGTTCTGTGGGAGAACAGAAACCCTGCTACATGGCGCCCAAAGGTAGTTGGCCTTATATCATGACACTCGAGTAGTATATCATTCTAACCTTAACTCCTTCATTCCCGTTTCCGGAAAACGGCGGTGTCGGAAAAACCTACCTATTTTTGAAATAGGTCTTTTCAAGCTTGAATCTATCTAAAACGGTTTCCTTGAATTACTACACAGTTGTACTACAAGGTAATCTTTGTTTTTTCACGTTCCTGTGCAATCATGGCACAAGCCGTGAACATCCCGCTGCATAGTCGCATTGCGGTGCGTGATCATTTGCGGACTTATGATGTTCCTTTGGAAGGCTTGTCTGTGGTTCTGGTGGTGAGTGTGGAACATGCTTACCCGTACGAACTGTTTTATTCTTGGGTGACGTTTCCGGCAGTGGACGCAAATTCTGGTGTGTTCCACTCGTACACTCCGTCAGCTGTTCCTGCTGCATATGCTCCGTACAGAGCACAGGAAGTACCTATTGATGTTTGGCAGCATGGAGTTTGGTTTGGTGGCGCACTACTACACGCTTTAACCGCTCCGAGGTTAGGTCCTTTGTCCATTCCGGGCACGCCTTGGCCGCTTTGGCTGGATTTACTCCTCACCCTAATCGCGCCACTTGTAATGTGGGTGACCTGCGACGTCTTCACGAGGTCGCGGTTGAAGTGATTAGGGCACTTGTTCATTACACAAGTCGTAATGTTCAAGGCGCAGCCCCTAGGG
The DNA here is from genome assembly GCF_964263255.1 of Lissotriton vulgaris. Taxonomy (NCBI): domain Eukaryota; kingdom Metazoa; phylum Chordata; class Amphibia; order Caudata; family Salamandridae; genus Lissotriton; species Lissotriton vulgaris. Next base: position 1,019,512,834 of record NC_141689.1, on the reverse strand, counting down.
GTGCACAGCTTCAAGCAGGTCAGGCTGGTTTGAAAATCAGTCCTGTCATGGTGAATTCCGTAATGGGCAAGAAGCCCCAGGATAAGGATGACTTTCCTTTCTGGCTTGCCGAGAAATTCGACCAGCTGGAAGCTGTGCTTCCTAATACGAATCCTGGTGAAAAACACCGGATTCTTACGCTTAGTTTGCCGAAAGATTTGGCCCCTGAGCTTGTTGAATGTGAAACATGGGGTAAGACTTTTGCAGCGGTCTATTCGAGGTGCTTTGGCTCCCCGTCTATGTCCAACCTGTCTGCGGTCCTTAAACGTGTTCAAGATGATCACGGACCGGAGTCAGCGGTTGAGTTGGGTATGCGCCTGTGTGGCTCCTTTGAGGTGGTTTGCGATCTGATCCTTGCAAATGTCAAGGGGGATGCAGTGAACTTCCAGGTGGCTAACGCCTTGGCGCTGATTCCCGACGCGGACAAACCCCGTCAGTTGGCAAGGATAATTGTGGCGGCTTATAAAATGGTTGGCCGCAATGCCAAGGGTCTTAAGACTTTTCTGATAAGGAGAAAAAGCAGCCCCAGGGACAGTCTTCGGAAGCGAACGCTCAGCCCAAGTCCAAAAAACAAAATTGGCCTAAAAAACAGAATCAGGGTAAGCAACAACAACAACAACAGACACAGGTTTCACGCACTGCGTCTCCGTTGCCTGCGCAGTCGGAACGTGTTTATGATTTGCGCGACCGCGCGATGATTAAGTCACCTGAACGTTTTCAGGCTTCTGACCAACGCTTTCCTCGTTCCTTTCAGGACTCATCGGCTCCGTCAACCGGTGGTGGAGGGGGCGGCAGGGGCCGGGGTGGCCAGCAAGGACGTGGTCAGCCCCGCCCGCGCAACGGTGCAGACAAGCAGGAGGGCTCTACGCCTCAGAGACCGCAGTTTGCCAAGAAAAAAGTCGCAGCCTTGACAGCGCATCGATATGCCCCAGATTGTGAGAACGAGGCTTCGGAATCTGACTTGGGCTCTGACCTTGCTGGACAGCGCGGCGGAGATTACCATAGTGAGAGAGGCCCTCCGTCCACTACTGAAGGTGACAGCGACTGACACTTATGTTGTGATTGAAACAGCAGATACAGGAGTTGCTCCCCCTGATAGACTTTTTGAAATTGTCCTGTTAATTGAAGGTGACATACAACGTACCGTTAAAGGGGTATTTTGGGAAAATCTTTCGTCTACATATGACATTTTGCTTTCGGAGGCTGACTGGCCCCCACCTTTTGTGCTCGCAGCTCCAAGAGGGGAGGAGGTGATCCTCCCCAGTTTCGCGAACACAGTTTCGAGAGTGGAAGCGCTGCACTTTGCAGAAGAGTGGGCTCTGGCGCTTGCACCCGCTGTGTACCGTAATCAGTGTGGCTGGGATAAAATGTCCCCGAACCACGAGATTCCTTTACGGTCTCAGCCGCAGCCTCAACCTCAATATCCCATACGACGTGAAGCCAAAGCTTCGGTCGCAGCGATCCTTGAACAATTGGAATATCAAGGTGTTATTGAAACGTGTTTGTCACCGATGAATAACCCCCTTTTTACTGTAAACAAACCGGATGGCTCTTACCGTTTGGTTTTGGATTACCTGCATTTAAACTCGCATTGCCGTAACTGTGCAGTACAGAATACTCACGGCTCTGCCCTTGTAAATAGTCTTGTGCGTAAGCGGTTCAAAACCACGCTTGACATTTCCAATGGTTTTTATGCCCATTCATTGGACAGTCTAAGTTCCCAATGGACTTCTTTCACATGCGGCGGGGTCCAAAAAATGTTTCAGCGTCTTCCAATGGGCTATAAGAATAGTCCTGGCGTATTTTCCGCACGCATTGTCTCTCTGTTGGAGAGGATCGACCCAGATGCTTGTTCCTATGTGGATGATATCTATCTCACGGACGACAAACTTTGGGAGCATCTGTGTCGAGTGAACAGTATTATTTGTAACTTTGCAGACATGGGTTACAAGTTTAATTTTGCAAAATCGCACATTGCAGAATACACAGTGTTGTTTCTAGGCTATGAACTAACTAATGAAGGAAAAGGCTTGGCTCCTCACTTCCTGGAGAAGTGCGCTCAGTTGCGCTCTCCGACAACACTGAAAAAATTACAATCTTTACTGGGCTTTTTGAATTTCGGGAGGACATACATTCCGGAATATGCCCAGCGTATCAAGCCTTTGTATGCTTTGATACAACCATCTTTTTCCAAATCATGCTGGCTGCCTGAGCATTCAGCTATTCTGCAATCTTTGCAAGCTGATTTGCTCGCTTCTGAATACTTACAGACTCATGATAACCAGACCAACCTGGTGATAAGAATTGTCCCGGGGGCGGTAGGTTTCACGTACCTAACTTTTAATGAAGGAGATAGAGATACAGTACCTATGGCTTACAAGTCACACTTGTACACTTCGGCTGAATTGCGTTTTTCCACTGTGGAGAAAGTTTTGACGGCTGTGCAGATGGCCATTCTTAAGGAACGTGCCCTATCACAGGGAAAACGCATGTTGGTTGTTACCCCGTGTCCTGCCTTGGAGGCAGTTACGAAAGCCAGTGTACCTAATTCTAAAGCTTTGCACCCTCGGTGGATTCAATGGGCTGCATCCTTGTCATCCCAGGATGTCACATTTATTTTTGACGCCACTTTACGGTCGCAGGAGTTCTTACAGTATGAATTTGTTCATCCTGCTCCTTTAGCAATGCGGCCGTTGGAGGATTTCCATTGCATCATTTACACTGATGGTTCGGCGCAGGTTGCGCATGGCACTAAACATGCCTACGTTTCCGCTTGCGCCATTGTGGTCGGTGCCATGGTGAACGATGAGTTCAAGTCCAGTGTTGTGCACACGCAGACGCTTGGGGACTGCACTGCACAGTTGGCTGAGCTTCGTGCTCTGATGCTTGAATTGGAGTACGCAGATCCGAGTGTGACGACTTTGGTCGTAAGTGATTCTTACTACTGTGTCCAGTCTTACAATGAGAACTTGTTCTTTTGGATTCAGAATGAATTTCGTGATTCCAAAGGTAGTACTATAAAACATAAAATGATCTGGGTCCGAGTGGCGGAACTCAAAGAGAAGTTGCCTCTCGTGTTTGTAATTCATACTCTTGGCCATCAGCGCGTGGGGGTCCACGCTGTCGGAAATTCGCTTGCTGATGAAGCAGCGAAGTCAGCAGTATCAAAATACTTAGTTGCAGCAGTCACGAGGTCCAAAAATAAGGTAGATGATGACATTTTGGCAGCGGTTGCTGCTACTGAGAAGGGAAGTAAATATCCTGCGGGGTTCCCTTCTAAATACACATACCACTTAAGTCCCGATAAGGTTCCTTATGTGAAAATTCCTGAAGATGGTGAACGTTTAATTCCCAACTCGGATCGCAGGGCTTCTTTGATTACAGCAGCTCATGAAGGTGTGGCGTCTGCGCATGCGGGCGTCTCAGCCACTGTAACACAGCTACAACAGAGGTTCTGGTGGCGGGGACTGTACAAACAGACGCGCGATTATGTCCTTCAATGTGACATTTGCCAGCAGATTAAACCTTCAACTGCTGCGCGTCCGCCTCAGACACAGTTGTACATCTCTAATAAACCGCTTGGGTGCGTTTATTTAGATCACTGCGGTCCTTTTTCTTCTGATACTGCATATAAGTACATCTTAGTAGCAGTTGATTCATGCACACGCTTTGTGTGGGTATGGCCCCATCGTAGAGCTGATTCACGGACTGTCATTAAGGATTTGCGAGTCTTTGTAGGGATTTTTGCCTGTGGTACCTTCCATTCGGACCAGGGTCCGGCTTTCGCCTCTAAGGCGTATAAGGATGCTATGGTTTCGTTGGGGGTCCAAGTCAAGTTTTCGTCTCCGTACAGACCCGAGGGAAATAGTGTAGTTGAACGAATGAACCGTGACTTAAAGCAATCTTTGACAGCTCGAGTTATAGGCACTGGCAGAAACTGGTTAGCCCACCTCAATGGCGTGCAGCGTGCGCTTAATAATCTCCCTAGAAGGTCTCTGGGTGGGCGGACCCCATACGAAATGCTCTTTGGTATCAAGATGTACGTCCCTGACCTCGACGGTCTAGACTGCAAGGCCCAGGCCACGGCCTTTGACATAGATGAACATTGCAATGTTTTACAGGATCTACAAAAGACCAGAGACAGTCTAGCAAAGGAACATTTGCCCTCCACATCGATGATGCGTTGCAGATCCCGGTAGTTGGCTGGCTACCCCAAGTTGGAGAACTGGTTTGAGGGAAGATCGATAACAAGAAAGAGTTTGGTCCCTCATATCGTGCATCGGTTCGAGTTCTTGGAGTGAAGGGCACAAGAACAGTCATATTACCACCACTTCCAGGTCGTAAGGAAAACAGATTTATTTCTATTGACAATGTCAAGACACACAGGGTGGCCGATTCTTCATAGCATGACACCGGCTATATCCTGTCCTTCCATTGTGAGGCATTCTGTGCTGGCTATTACTTCTGGTGCAGAACAGGAGGTGTCCCTCGAGATGCCTTCCATATCCAGTCCTTTATTAAATACTATTCCTGTTACTAACATTGATGAGCTAAACTATACCTATCCTGCTGACTTATCTATGCCAGATTTGCAGACTCGTTTGGCCGACCAGTCAAGATTCTCTTTTGACTCTGTTTCGGAACTTTCAAAGAAACCCTCAACTATTGCAAAATATGCCACCTTGTTTAAAAAACATTTTTTAATTCCCCCTTGGACATACATTTGGTTGATTCTATTTTCATTTTACCTTTTTATGTCAATTGGTTTTGTGTTTTATTTTTTCCGCCTGATCGATGGTCACTATGTTAAAGAAAGACAGGAATTCGGTACCTTAATGGAACATTGGCCCCTCTTTCCTCTTCACATTCAGCACACAGACTGAAACGAAACTTGAATACAGTCAACATTACTGCTTGGCCTGTCCTTGATGGGATTGTGTGGGATGCGGTTAGATTTCAAATACATGGGCCCACTGAAGTGATTAATGTTCCGAATGTGCTTAGAGTAAACATGGGGGATGTGATTAAACAAAATATACGTTCTGATGATTGGGATATTCAGGCCGTAGAAGCATTATTCTCTGATTTGAAATACTATGCTGCCTTTGATGCTGAGGATTTATATTTAGATTCTATTAATTATGGTGATTTGTTTTGTTTTCAACATTATGGTAATCATTTTTTACATAAGACAAATTCCAGGAGGGTTGCTGTAAATTACACACAGTGGGAACATTGCCCTGCTCCATTGGGAGGCAGCTCCAGTACATTTCTGAAAAAATATTCTTATTTTACAGATTTTAATCAATCAAATCCTGAGTCATTTTATTTCAAAATGACACAAAAGTCCATGTCCAAAGTTAGACTTACCGATACAAAAATGCTGTATTCGAAGTCCTTTCTAGACAGATTAGCTGTAGATGGCTACGAGTTTTGGAAAGGAACAATTGACCTTAAATCGGTTTGGGGTACCAAAGATTGGCAGGTACAAGGCACTGAGGCTTTGCACCGAGCATGTCTCATCCCGAATCACATGTTGTTTCTAAATTCATCCATTTTCCAAACAACATGCTTTGGATTGGCTACTTCTAAAAAATTAAATACACCAATTATCCCCGAACTGGAAGAATATTCAGGATGGGGTAATTATACTGAATTGTCCATTCGTGAGTTACAAGCTCTATTGCACAATTCATCCTTTAATATATCCAGTTTGGATCCAAAGGGTTGGCTGATGTGGCAAAGAAGTGCTGATTCTTTCCAACGTCGTTTTCTGGGTTTGGCTGAAGGGTTCACACAAGTCAGACCTGATCCCCGTTTTGAAACTGATTATACTGTCACCACTTATTCTGTGGGGAAACTGTGTCAGACTTGGTTACAACATTCCACTTTAGCTGCAGTTAAACTACATCTGTCTCAGTTAACTGACAACGTGGATTTGAATGATTTTATAAAAGGCCCAGCTAAGGGTAGGTCTAAACGGTGGATTTATGCAGTTTACAATGAAATTTGGAAATTTTCGCAAATTCAGGCTGCTAAACGCCTAAGAGCGATTGACCAAGCAAATTTGGAAAAAGTGCTTGCAGTTGTCGATAACAGTATTAGCATGCTTTCTTCCCGAATTTACACGTTGAACAATATTGTCTCTTCTGTGGTTGACATTGTAAATGATGAAGTATCTGTATTGTACCATGGACAAAATCAATTGTGTTCTGTAATGTAGTTTGCATGGACACTACAGACTCTGAAAGCTGGTCGCGTTCCTTGGAGTTACATGAACGTATCATCCTTATTTGCTCCGTTTAATTTGACTGACAAGCAGCGCATGCTTTCTATGCGAGATGCATCGTTTTCTATGTTGCACATTGAAAAGTTAGAATCTTTGCCCTTTTCTGTAGCTGAGGCAGCTGCTGCTACATGGCTTATCCATGGTGTTATTACTTTACCTTTTGCTTTATATAAATTTACTAATTGTATGCGTTATATTGCAATAGGGAGATATGAACCACTAGGCAGTGCTTTCCTACATGAGGCATGGTCTTTACCATACACGTACAGATGCCTGAAGGATGGAAAGGAAGTGAATCTGAATGGTGAAGAATACACACAGTCGCCTGACCGCTCGCTGGTATGCAGACACATCCAGTTGCATGGTTCTTGTAATCAGGACCGGCCTAATTTAGCCTGTGTTTTAAAAGGCACACCGGTTCCTGCAATAGTTCCTACATTTACTTTATTGACAAACGGTAGTTATTTACTTTTGAATAACGAGGAAAGTTGTGGGTTAATGGTCGGTATCGCCTATGTGGTTACTGTATCAGAACGTGTGGTGTGTTGCAAGAACGTGTTATATCCACCCACGCATGGGAATTCAGATGTTTCCATCTGGCCGCGCATCCCAACCTTGAGAGCGGAGTTCAATGGTTTGAGCCGAATAAGGGCTCTTTTGTCTCAAAAAGAAGTGGCCCTGAGCTCGGCCCGTGAAACTTATGTCCTTCCCATAGCTAATACATGCACAGAGGTGCAGGCACTTTTAAATACTGACTTGCCGTTTCATTTCTGCGAATTAGTACATCAGATCTTTAATGCCTCCTCCACGTCTGGCTTAGCTCATTTTTTTAAATTGGTTAGCAGTGGTCTCGTGACTACGTTTGAAAAGATTTTTGGTGTTATCCCAGCTTTCTTCCATTCAATATTTTCGAGCTTGTTTGGCGGATTTCCTGTTTTGCTGGCTTTAGATGCAGGGGTTTTGGTGTTATTCTGCTTCCTAAAACATGGATGCCCATCCTGCGCAAGAAGCCGCTCAGCCCCTTCTGACACTGTTTCGCAACCGGATGCTTGATTACTATGGCACCTTGCCGCTTGCGACCTTAAGCACGGCATTTGGATTATCGTTTCGATTTTCCTATTTCACATGTGTCCAGCCTGTGTTTCATTGCCTGAGCTGCGAATTTGACTGGGCCATTGATTTGTGTCTCTGCTTGCCGTTATCTCCTGAAGTCGATTTTAATCACCTGATGGGCCCCGTAGTTGCTCACAAGTTGATTTGTTCTGGCGAAAGGAATATGGCCTTGGCAGCGATGCATGGACTAATGGGTCAGTGGGACATCCCCGCAGCGACGCATGAGTTTCTGGCACATAGCGTTCTTGAGAAACCACCGAGTTGTCCTCTGATGTTGCTAGAGGGTTCGGTGTTGGAGGAGCACGTATGTTCTTTCCCATTGCTTAATTGGATGGCTGAACTGTTTTCGGATGATGACAGTGATTTCATGTTGGAAGCTGTGGCTACCTATTTTGCATATTCTATCCACCCATGAGTGGCTTTGAAGACTTTCACTATACAGGCACGTGACTTTTTAGTAATTCTGAATGGTGCCATTTTTCTTACGAACAATTTACATGATATGTTCTAGGCCTGGGATTTTATATTAGGCCTCAAGTTCGAGATTTTTTACATTTCTGTTTGGCCACTATAGACATTCATACATATTTTGTATTGTTAATTTTTTATATACATATACATACATTTAGCTTGGCTCAATATTGTTGAACTCTGCTTTCATGTTATGCCTTTATTATATTATTGGCTTGTTTCTTGACCGTCCTCGGATCATTGGGGGGGTGTCATATAGTTAATGCTTTTCTATATATTGTGTTAAGTTAGCATGAGTTTATTAAATGTTTAAACAACATATTTTCCTTCGGCTTCAGTTTGCACACGGCACATAATTATTATTGTAGCTTTCAACCTAGACGAAAGATGTGATTTATTGAGAATAATATGTTATTGCTCTGATATCAGTCGTGCCTGGGACACTTGGTACACTGTCTGCACACCGAGAGCTATAGCCTCTAAGAATAACCTAACACAAGGTTGCTGGGAGGCCTGATCCTCGCACCACATTAGATATAACACAAATAATATTGCTGCCAACATTGGGCTCTACGCGGGTTTAAGATAGAGTTACTGAGAATGCAAAAACACACTTGATGGTGCTTCGCATGAAGAGAGTTGGTAGCTGATGATGTGATCTTCTTCTGCTGACATTTAGAGGTATGGGCCCGCCCTGCTAAAACCCAAATGAGACCTTCTTAGATATAATATAGTATGCTAAATAGGGTGCGCGAAATATAGGTGATACAGATTTCTATAGATTTTTGCATTATAATATGCTATCACCGTTCGCTTACTATGGACTAGTGACTATGCTGATAACTCTGATTTTTATAATATGTATGTTGGTATTATATAAGATACTGCGTTTGAGAACCTTGCATTGAAAAATAAATATTTCAAACTTGCACGTGTGTTATTTTACTCCCCGTTGTGGTTTGAAATGATTATAGAGCGAAAGAGTGTTCATGTGTTCCACGATACCTGAGGTACCCTAAGTTCATGTTCTGGATTGTCTAAGTCATTGGGAGTTTGTTAGGACCAATGAGACACTGTAGCTAGCTCGGTAAGGGTATTTCTGATACTAAGGTGAGTTTTGGGTCACCCTAATTCACCCAGGTTCTAGATCTCTGTGCACAGTTCTGTGGGAGAACAGAAACCCTGCTACAATGGGTGTGCGATGAAATAAAGAAGAAGACGAAATCCTGTGTCTAGAGCTTCTTTACAGAATGACTCATGACATTCCCAGTAACACACATGGAAATCTGTGCCTGTCACAGCTTTTCATGCATATTCCCGGGAATGTTTGTGAATTCCAGAAAGTAGTAAATCTGCAGTTGCATGCAGGTGTATATCAACAAATGCACGTTTCCTTACATGGAAAATACCTGCAAAAAGCTAATCATATAGTGCAAATACCGTTTTGCTGTTTTTTCCACTCGCTGTTAAATGTGCAGTAATTTATGATTACTCATGCCTGTTTTACAGTTACTGAACTGTGGAATTACAGTTCAAAATTCAACAAACTTTTAATTGCCCATATCTTTCATTTGCCTAAGCAAATGGAAGTCTCCATAGTCAGGGCAACACAAAGCCAGAGGGTCTAGAAAACAAGAATTAAAATATTGCATTAATCATGAAACAATAATTAAAATAAATTATTTCTACCAGAAAACTGAAGAAGTACGTCTATTCATTTGTCAACGTGGTATTTTACTTCTAATTTCCATTATACATAATCACAAGGTTTATTTTATATTGCAATTATTTGCGATTTTAGGCACAGGAAAAAGCAGTGATATGTCCACCATGACATAATGTTTGAGGAACTGTCAAGCAAAGTATAAAGCACAGATCTTTAGGTTACAAGGCCATCAAATTAAGCATTAGACCATAGTTCCTCCCCCAGCCTCCCCATTTATGAAGGCATTTTAATTGGCCTGAACTTGCCTATCAAAATTGTAGAAGCCAGCTCCACAGAGGAAAGTGACATCTCCTGCTTTGTGCTGTACCTGCATGACTAACAACAAACCTTTTTGGGCTGTTTCCTAAAGAGAACATTACAATACAAGTGACAGATAATGTGGAGGTACATTTGTAAATTTGGGAATATATTTGCCATAATCTGTTCCCGTTTGTGTACAAAAGAGTGAGAAAGAGGAGTGTTACTCATTTGAAGTGTGGGCTGCCTGAACTTTGTCACTGATGCCCAGCCAGAATAAGCTTGAAGAAACCAGAATGTGCCATCTGAGTGTACACCTGCCACAGCACTAGCATGAAATGTTCTGTCTGACAGTCTCACCTCTTGGCGACTGCCAACTGGCCTTGAAGCTCAGATGCTGTTCATTATTCCCATACTGCATATTTCACCTTGGCCCGAGATGCAACTACTAAAGACAGAATGCAGTAACAAAGCGTCTCATGTACTAAGATTCCAAATAAGAAATCGTAAATTGCGAAACATTACGATTTACAATTTTGTATTTGGAATGTACAAAATTGTGTTTGGTAGAAGCGGTTTTGTTATGCGCGCCCACTTCTATCTACCACATATATTGGTATTTTGTGAAACAACCTATGTATTAATACGTTTAAAAAAAAAACAAAATTCTAAAACCTTTATTGAAGATTTAGACACTGCAGAAGCATAGAGTTACACCATTGCAAAAGAATATTCAATTACGATATGTTGTACAAAATTAAGGACAACCTGATACAAGCACTGCAATCAATACAATCAAGACATAAATCGGAAATCCGCCAGTAGCAGAGCAGAGAAATCATCAGGGAACATAAAAAGGGGGGCAGTGTGGGGTAGGGGACGGAAGGGAAGCCTGGAGGAGGAAACTCATGGATCTGCACTGGGAGCTGCCGTGGACGAAGCGCTGACGGGGATCGCGGGAGAGGTCGCCGAGTGCTGGGAAGTGTGACTTAGGAGATAGGAGACAAGTGGGCACTAAATATCCAGCGGGCGGGCTCTAGCGGGCATTAGATCCCAAAATTCGGACAAGAGAGTCTGGCAGTGGGAAGGATCCTCTAACCAAAGGGACACCTTCGGTGCAAGTCAGCGACCCCAGCACATGGAATCCCTGCGCCGCACAAAGACTAACAGCATAGCAATCAGCCTACGGGAGGCATCTGGGCAAAATTTGACAAAGCCTAGCTGCCTAAGAGGCAAAGCAGAGGGTCAGGAGGGAGCGGGAATGTAGTGATGTCGTAATCAACAGCGCATACCTCACACCTTAGGGCATAGCGAGGCAAGGTGGGAGAAGTCAAAGGGGGCGCAGAGCAGCGCAGGCATTTGTCACTGGTAATGAGGCCCATGTATTAATAAGTTGATTTATAAACGTCTTGATTGACAGAGGTCTTAAACTAGAGACTTTCTCACAGTAAAGTGCAACAATACCTTAATGTTGCTATCATGCTAAAGAACTGGTCCCTTTTAATTGCTAAATGCTTCCCTGTATGTGGTTTGTGGTAGGTGCTGCCTGTGAATGATGAGCCTCCTGTTATGAAAGACGGTCTCCTTCCAACCATCCAGTGTCTGGAGGGAGAGGAAGTAGTTATCACTTCTGAGTACATATATGCCACGGATGCAGACAGCGATGACATGAGGCTGATGTTCATGATTGCTCGGCAGCCGCGCTATGGAGTGGTGCAGAAAGAGGGAGTTGTTGTGGATTGCTTCTCCCAAGCAGATGTTATTTCAGAAACTGTGACGTACCGACACACAAGTAAGTAAAACTTATGAAGGGCTTTATGTTCTACACTGGGATATATGGGGGATGGTTGGCAATAATTGTGTTGAAAAGGCATGTTGTTTGCTTAGTTAGAGATTGTTGAAAAATCAGGTGCTTCATGTAATAAATCAATTGATACAATGCCAGGCAACTGATCCTCAGTCCTGATGATGATCCCATATTTTTACTGGATTGAAACGTCATCAACATACACTCTGATCCGTTACACTATCCTTTGTAGTATTTTTGTTTTGGGTGCTGTAGTGTTTTAATTTTAATGAAAAGTGATCTAAAAGTGTTATATTAATGTTGCCACTGTTTGCTTGCCTGTATATGTCTATATGTTTTTTGTTTTCAGCTTTTAATACCTGGTTTTCTGTGCATTTTTTTTTTGCTCTCTTGGTCTTTGGTTTTGAAAATTATTCAAGCTGTGGTAATTCAAATTTTTGTTCGAATTGTAGTAAAAAAAATGTAAACCTCTGAACATTAAATGTGTTTATGGAACTGCTTTTTGTACCCATAACGACTGTATTTCTTTTTTGTTAAGGGTATTCATTTCCTCATCACTTTTCCCATCTGCTCTGTTTTACATATCGTATTACATGTCATGTAAGAAAATATGCACTATTTGTAGCTCTGAGAACACTGAATGATGTAGAACCTATGAATTTTTAGAATTTGCTTTGTAAAACCAGAGGTACCAGGTCATTAGTCAAAAGTGGCCAATAGGAGTACGTGAGGGATCGTGCGATTAGGTTTCTGAAAGGGGACTTGATTATCTCTGGCAATTGTCAGGTCCTTCCAGGAAAAGTCTTTAAGAACTGTTTCTGGAATTCGTTTTTCACTGAAACTATTCATGGAGGTCACTCCTTCACCTTCTGCACAGATCTTAACAAATCTTAGATTCCGTCTCCTGGCCTTGTTTTCTATATCCTCATTTTTTTCTTTTTCTTTTCCTCTTTATCAAGTCACTTGAATGTAAGTTCCAGACCTTCATTCTTCCCTTCTACTTCTTTAACTCCTTTGTCAAAGCCTTCTATTTTCTGGTCTATTCGTTCTAATTGGTCACAAATCTCTGCAATCTCTCTCCCATTTGTCTCTCCTTTGTAATTGAACTCTTGACCCGCAACTGGTCTTTCTGCAATAAATCGATCAGATCTGCCAGGGTTTTAAACGTTCTCGGTCTAAGTACTTGAATCTCTTTTTCTTTGTCAGCATGCTTTCTATAACGCACTTCTATTTTCTGATAGCCCAGGAGCTGAGCTTTCCTATTTGATTCATGCAACCTTCTCCAAGAAAAAAGAATGATGTCCTTGTACAAGTTGATAAGGGTCTGCTCCAAAATCTGAATCGCCATCAGATTCTATATATTCTCATGTTTCAAGGGTCTTAACACCCAAGACTAAATGTTGTGAATTGGAGTCAGAGTCCAATATAAAGTCAGATTTGGTTTCAGTCTCTTCCACCTTGGTCTCCATGTCCTGCTCTACTTCTGGTTGTCAATTTTTAGATCCCATTATGGAGAACTTTTGTCGGAGTTTGGGTCTAGACAGAAACAAAGTCCATGTGAGCTGGGTAGGGGTAAGTGTTCTGGCTGATTTCAATAACTACACATTTCTTTGACCAGTGTACACTTCTGTTTTGTGTTTGGTCCCTAGAAAGCACTGTGTCCATTCTTCAAAAGGTTTCCAAAAGTTCCTTCATAGTGATTATATAATTTAAGTCTGCTGGTGAGAATTAGAAAACCCAGTTACTGGGTGAATCTGGCCAATGCTTGGAATTCGCTGAGATCAAACACCTCCCATAGCACTATAAAAAGCATCCAGGTGAACAATTACTTAAAATTCTACATTAAGATGCAACAAAATAGTTTGCCCTAGAAAAACACTGCCTTAAAAAGCAAAGGGCCTGATCATCTACTCCTTCTGCAGTGGTAGAAATCGATCTTATGATCACAGAAAACTGATAAATTATAATAATTGGCAAAGCCTACAAAACTCTGAAAAACTTTAAATGAAGTTGCTGTAGGTGGTTGAATACCTGCTGACACTTTCTTTTCATCCATTTTCATCAGGGCCGGACTGGCCATAGCTGGCATTTCCCAGGGGGCAGGAAGGGGTGGGGGACGTTTTTGGAGCAGTGGGGTGTGTTTTTGTTACTGAGTGCCACATTTGCAGCAGTGCTGCAATATAGGCCCCTAGTAATGAAAGCAGCAGTAATGGAGGGGCGGTTTAGTTCAGCAGCAGTACTTTACAATAGCACCCTCATCCCCCTCTTCCCCGGGGGTCGGTCCGATAGAATTTCCAGTGTTGCTTTGTGTTCTCAGTCCAGCCCTTATCTTTATCCATCTCAGGTGAACGCCCACCGCAACACCCAATGCCCACCCCTTTCACGCTAAGTATAGTGTGAAAAGGGGCCTTATTTTCGAGGCAGCGTTAAGCCACTTTGGCTTAACACAGGCTTGTAAATATGGTGAAGCCCATATCGCCACCACAACGTTAAAAAAAAGTGACATTATGTTGGCGATAGGGGTTTGCAAATATGCCCAGTAGTGCCTTAGTCTATAATTTCTCTAAATGTAACCCCTGTTGTAATTTGGTTATCCCCTCCAAGATCTGCGATAGAGTAGTGTCAGAATCTATTGCTCCGGGTGTATGGCATCTTGGGCCATACTATCTATCAGAGTTCACTAACCTTGAGCTCAGAATCCAATGGGAGTGATGCACTTTTCTGTCTCTCACCACCTCCACCAATGACCATGTACAAAGGAATGTGAGGGCCAGTGTTAGAAAAGGAGGAACGAGCAATGGGATAAGACAGGAAACAGAGACAGGGGACTCCACCCCCATGACTCGTCACTTCTGTTGGCCAAGATGTTTGCAGAATGTAGTGAATATGTAAAGGAAAAGAGATATCTTATGTACCTTGCCATATATGGGTCTGTGCTTAACTGTAATGGTGAATAGATATACCTTATCAATATATATCTGTAAACAACTGTCTATACTTTGATATGGAATTAGTAATTCCTGAAAACGAAACATTCATAGAATTAGTACCTCACATATGTTCATTAACAATTCTCCCTATGACTTAAATAACTACCTCAACCTTTATCACTATGCATTCTCTGTGGATGATGAGTTATAGTTTCTTATTGTCTCTTGTAGGGCTGCAAGATAACAAACGAAGTTCATATTCTTCTGTTCCCTAGTTTTAGCAATTCATATGTGCATACAAGATCTCTAATACCTTATACTTTGACATTCATAGATGGCATGAGCAACATTGGGTAAGCTGAGAATCTTTACTGATCTGATGAAGGATAACCCTTCGAAAAATATAGTGCACCCAGACTTAAATGAGTTCAAATAAATATTTACAATATGGTTCAGATTTGTGCAAAAATACAACAGGACTTTCTGAATACCTCGGTATCCCCAATGTGTCAAGAATCTAGGTGTTATTAATCCAACAGGATCATAACCCTCTATTCACTTTTGTAATTGTCGCAGATACATGTCTTAAACAGTCAGTAGGAATGGTAAAAGAGAGAGAGAGAGGGAGAAAGAAAGAGAGAGAGAGCAAGAGAGAGAGAAACAGCACAGATCTTCGGGTGTCAGCTAATAGTGTGATGGTATCAGGGTACGTCCCTCATGGTGGAGGGCATTCAAAGGGTAAGTGGGATACTGGATATCCATACCTTATCTCTCATTACGAGGAAATAGCAGTAGCAACACAATTTCCCTATTGTTGATACATCCACCAATGAGACTGTGATGATTGCAGTGGTAGGCCAGAAGACATTCCCCCGAAAAGCACTAATGCCTGTAGTGGGAGGAATCTGAGACAGCATAAAGCCACAAAATTTGCGTAACTATGTTGGAGGTATAAGGAACCGAAGGACTGACAAAGGGAAAACAAAACAAACATGTGCGATGTATATATCAGGAGACAAACTTTAAACAGTAGGAAAAAACCAGAGCATGGCGCAGTTTCCAGGCTTTGCGCAAATTAACTATGTGCCTTAATCTGTAGATGGACGAGGTCTGACCTTGAAGTAGGAGTCACACAGAGAAGAACTCCTACTAACACTAGTCCACTCACCTAACATGTTAGCCGCCTTCTTCCAATTCTACATAATCACCAACCTCTTTGTCTCTGTCGTAATCCCTGACCCTTCAAATTCCTGACACAATGTACTTCAGTACAAATCCACAAAACATAGAGAAAGCTGAGCTAGCTTAGAGCCACTAAACCAGCCTTACTACTTAGCAGGAATAGGGAACCTAGGGCCCGATGTAGGTGCCCTAATACCGGTCGGAAACGGCCGAATTCGGCCGTTTCCGACCGGTATTACGGTTTTCAGATGTAGGGCATGCATTTACAGAATCCACAGGGCCACAGGGCTTTAAGAATCGGTATTTTACCACCCAATCCAATTGAGTGGTAAAATACAGAATCCAGGTGTGCATGCACATCTGTGCATGCACACCTGTGCCATGTGACAGACAGACATGCCCTTAGGGCATGTCTGTGTGCCACATGGCACACGTGCCTGAATTCGGGGTGCTAGAGGGTGCCAAAGTGACACCCCCTGCACCCTTGCACAAATCGGTATTTACCGAATCGGTAAATACCGATTCGGTAATGACCATTGATTCCTATGGGCTTCAATGCCCACAGGAATCAATGGGCTTTACCGATTCGGTATTTACAGAATCGGTAAATACCGAATCTTAAAGATTCGGTATTTACCGAATCTGAAATACCTACATCCCCCCCCCCCTCCATTTTACCACTTCTTAAATACAGAATCGGTATGATTCGGTATTTAAGAAGTGGTAAAATGAACTTACCTACATCGGGCCCTAAGGGACCTGCAAAGGGAAAACAAAACAAACATGTTGAATGGAAAGGCTGTTTGACAAGCTGTAAACAGTAGTTGAAAAATCACAGCAAATCGATCAGGGTCTAATTTATGAGATTTTGGCGCAGGGCAGGTGCCACAAGGAATCTTACTGCCCTGCGTCAAAAGAAAAGGGCAGGAATTCACCATATCTATGAGATACGGCGTTTCCTGTCCTTTTCTCCTGTGCTGGTGCACAATGGGCTGCCATGTGCCAACGCAGGCACCCTCGTCCCATTGTGCAAGGGTGTCTGGATTGTAGGGATGAATGTTTTTGTGCAGGATGGGACACTTTCCTGCACAAAATCAATAACGAGAGGTGTTTTCCTCTTTCTAAGTGTGCTGCAAAATGCAGCACACTTAGAAAGAGGAATTAAATAGGAGAAATAAGGATCTTTCTCCTTGTTGCACCTCCGGCGTTAGAATCCAACACATTCCCAGGTTTATGATTCCTCGTAAATCTAAGAATGATTCAGATTCCATGGGTGAAGCATGGGAATGCCCACAGCGACACCCATGGAATGCCCATTTCAAAACAGTATTCTGCATGAAAGGGGCATATATTTAAAGGCCATGAAAAGTAACCCAAATTGGCTTTGCGTGGCCTTGTAAATATGCTGCCGCACATTGCTCTACCGGAGCATCAAAAAAGTGACGCTGCAGTGCACAAAAGTGCTGCTATGGCACTCATACTTGAGGCCCTCAGTTGCCAGGCACTGAGCAAATGAACTACATGCCTTCATCTGTAGATGGACCAGTGCTGATCTGGAAGCAGGAGTCAAGAACTCCACCAGGGTGTTGAAACATTACACATATCATCACCTTACATTTTAGCCGTTTTTTTCCTGTTCTCCACAATCTCCAAACTCTGTGTCTGTGTCGTAATCCCTGACCCTTCAAATTCCTGACACAATGTCCTTTAGAACAAATCTTCAAAAAAAGTAAATAGGTAATGGCAAAGGAAACCTGAGACCTGCATAGTAAAGTCCTGGCTGCAGCAAAATAATTAAATCACGATTGACTAGCAAATACACTGTGGGCCATGAGGGAAGTACAACCCAAAAAGCAAGATAGCCATTGTCTACAAATTAAGCAAGTGTTCATGGCCTGCTGGGGATTGTGAGTTATTTTTGGGACATTGCCACGTAATGTATGTATTTGCTGCATGTGTGAAGCCCCAGTCCAGACAATGTCAGTGTACAATGACCATCAGCCTTTCCTTCCTTGAAAGAAACTGAGGGGCATATTTACAAGGGCATTCTGCCACAGGAACACAACTTTTAACGAGATTCGTGTGGAGCAATGCCCTGCTCCATATTTACAAAGTGGTATTAAGCCACTTTTTCTGGCTTAAAGCCACTTTATAAATATGGTACCCTTTCATGCAGATAGCTGTGTGAAAGGGGCGTGCAATGGGTGTTGCTATGGGCGTTCCACCACAACACCCGTTGCTTTTTCATGCTGCCCCAGATGTACCAAAGGTGTGTAAATCTGAGGCCGCGCCAAAAACTAACAATATGCAAGAGTACTCATTTAAATGGCGATACGAGGAGAAATACTGTTGTTTCTCCTTGTTTTTGCTTTTTCCATGCGTGCTGCATTCTGCAGCACACATAGAAAGAGCAAAACACCATGAATGATTGTTTATATGCAGGAAGGTGTTCTCTCCTGCACATAAACAATCATTTAATAATGACGATTTGCTGCTTCTATGTGTGCCGCATTTTGCAGCACACATAGAAGTAACAAATCACTAATATTGATTGTTTATGTGCAGGAAGAAACACGTTCATGCACATAAAAAATCTTTTTGTAATTCAAATGTGTGATGGAAGCAAATATTTTAATTAGATCAACCCAAATCAGGACACTTGGTGAGACACAAATGATAAATATTCACTAAAACCCCCTTTCCACACATTATCACTTGTGTGCAATATATTTTAATCAGTAAAACGGAATGTCTGTACAAAGTTAGTGGCCATTTCAATTGAAAATATGCTGCCTGTAAATGACAGTGCACTACCACAGGATGCTTTAGTTACATTAAAAAATCACCCGCCTCATATCAAATATAGTTAGGTGACTCGAAAACGTTTGTCATTCTAAAAAGTTTGGAAACCACTGGTTGAGCAATATATGGGCATCCCAGAACTATGATTGATGGCACCAGCCAAGACTCTGATTGACTTCGAAACACACCCTTTAAATCCATCTATACTATCTACTTTCTTTATCAATAACTGCTTTATACGTGTAGTCTTTTTGAGACAAATCTTAACCTGTGTTGCTGTTCAATCTGTTTGTACAATAGGAGTATTGAATAGAGCCACAACTTTTGTTGGCAAAGTGCCAGTTGGCATTCCTAATCCCCTAACGTCATTAGAAACTATAGAGTAAAAAGCAACTGAGTTTTGAGTACATTCAGAATGTACATTAATACAGTTAATTCCTAAGTATTACTAGCAGGAGGCATCAGAATATAAGCAGTGGTGGCCGGCACAGGTAAGTGCGGATGGTGGCGGGGCAGGGCTGTGATGGGGAGGGGGAGTCAACAGACGACAGGATAGGTAAAATTAAATAAAAAATAAAATAAAAACACTTACCTTGCGCTCGCCGGAACACTGAGTCTTTTTTTAATGTAATTTTACCTATCCCGTCATCTGTCAACTCCCCGCCCGCCGCACCCCTTTTACCTGTACCAGCTACCACTGAATATAAGGTTGTAGGTACAGCCAACTACTTACAAGGTTTTACCTATAGTCAAGAAATCAAGATCATTTAAAACTAACTAGGAGAATAAGCTATCAGAATGCCTCAAATTACTAAACCAATATCAGCCTTTGTTATTAAGGAGAGTAATTTGGTAAAGAAGATCCTGCTTCCTTAAATGTCTTTATTTGTTCAGTGCTCTATATATATTTGTTCCTGCATCTTTCATTGGAACACTTGATGCTGCCATTTTTAGCATTCTGCAGATATTGCCTCCACTATGGTGGAAGGATGGTATGGGGCAAAGGGAGAAAGGAGATTTCACCCAATTCTTCATTTTATTATTGGGCCTGTTTTGGTCGGTGGTTCATGGAAAACAATCATATTTATCCTCTCAAGACCTGTTCTGACATTTTGGACCTGATTTAGAATTTGGTGGGCAGGGTACTATGGCACAAATTTAGCTGAGTGCCCTGGCCACAAAACTGATGGTCCCCTCGCCCTCTTGAGAGTTAGGCGGACTGCCATGTTTCTGATGCTTCCTCCACCATCTGAATCCCTACACCAATGGCCTAATGAAGTTGGGGGTCATCTGTGTAGGTATAGCAGACGTTTTGCTCTATTTAGTGTGGACTGTCTGATGTATTGTTTTCCTGCTTGAGACAACAGAAAAACTAGAGAAATGTCCCCCAAACCCTAGGAGAAAGCTACTAAAGTAACAGGGCCATTTCGGTTTTGTTTTTCAAAAACAAGCTCCCAGTTTGAGAGTTTGTTAATGAAAAACTGAAAGATTTGGTCAACAGCCTCCTGAAATATGACATGCGTTCACTAAATTTTCAGTGCTGTCAGAGGAGCTGTCGTAAAAGCAGCTCCTCTGAAGGCACAGAGATTTCCATAGGACCAGCAGAGATTTCTGCATATGGCAGGTAGTAGTCAGTCAGTGGCTGAGGAAATACCTCAGCAACCCTGAAGGGCAGTGCCCTGCCCTCTAAACTTTAAATCAGGCCCATTATTTTCATATAAAAAGAGATCTCTTACCCAAATTTGGTGTTCTGGGGCCTCATTTATGAGAAATTACGCATTGCTGCGTGAAAGCAGCGATGCATCACTTCTCAGTGCGCACTCCTTGTGACATTCCTGAAGTGTCATATTTAATGTATGACGCATCATGTCGCAAGGAGTTACAGATACGTCAGTTTTTCTGACGTATCTGTAAGCGCAAAAGTGAAAGGGCCTGCATCAGTCTTACGCCTGCTGTGAGGCAGGCGCAAGATTTTGATGCAACGTCGTCCTATGAGATTTCACTGCGTCACTTCTACGACCCTTTCTTGCGTTAATATGCCCCCCTTGCATACATTATACCTGGCGCAGGTATAATGTGGCGCAGGGGTTTACAAAGTGACGCATCTACCTAGATGCGTCACTTTGTAAATATGGCGCAACAAGGCGCATTTTTTACGCCACTAATGCGTCACAAAAAGTGACGCACCGGCAGCGTAAAAGTGACGCACAGCCTCATAAATGAGGCCCCAGGTTCTTTAAGAAGGTGCAGCTCAAATTGGGAACTTGTATACGACCAAGATTTTAGTGATTTGATAAAAATTATGATACCTTGTGCCCATGATGTATCCATTAATTGTTGGCATTGTTTACAGCTGCCAGTTTTTACCAATGGACATTGCCTGGATTGGAAAGCAGGTTCATTACCAGATACTTTATCAATTCTTATAGGTTCTGAAGCTATGCTGCGCATTTGGGATATTCCAACAAAATATTTTAAATTATATCCAAATAAGAGGTTATTTATCACACATTAGGGTACTTTTGAAGTGTCTGGACTGTGTTGTTGTTACCAGGGTCTATAAGGCTGCCTATCAGTGATGTTTGCTCCTTCTTATAGAAGGTGATTTGTGCGAATGGGCTGAGAAATTGCCATGTTGGTCCATCAAAATATCTTTGGACCTGGTCTGCTGTTCCATCACTGGGTGGCACTATTCCCATGACTTTCAGATATAGAATAAAACATTAAGCAATTCTTTACTTTTACTATTGGCAAAATAAATAAATGGAGTGGTGGGAGTAAGGAATATCTTAGATGTGAATCAGCTGGTGCAGATAGAATGCATATGTTTGCTACCTGGCTTTCTTTATGAGTATTCTGGAGATAATAGCTATGTGTCTGCCTGGATTATTGGGGAAATAGGTTCTGTTGGATGGATCAATAATGCTATTTGGGCTCAATCAGACTAATAATGACCCACTATTATTCGGTGCATTAATTGTAACCAAAAGGATTATCACATTAAAATGGCTTAGTAAATGGCCAACAATCTTTTTCAATTGGTAGAAAGAGTTGTTGAAGTGTTATGTGTTTGAAGAGGATATAACAGAAAGACTAATCATCTTGCTAAAATTGGCTAGATATGGCCCAAATTTCATCTGACTTGTGGGCTTGGCAGCTAATTTGCAATGGACCCAAAATGTGTATGTAAATGTAAATGTATTTGAGCTTATATAGCGCACAGCTACCCGCAGTGGGTTTCCCGGCGCTTGCTTAGGGAACCCGTCCTGGTATTCCCCTGTGAGATAACCCCAGCAGCGTATCCACGAGGTGAAAGCCTGGCATCCCGCCGCAAGGGGCCGTTGTGGAGATTAAGCAAGCTATTGCCCAGAGTCGCAGAGTGTGAACCCGTGAGTCGAGAAGGCACCGGAGCGAGAATTATCGAGTCCGTGGAATTTTTAGCCCAAGACCCGTCAAGGCAGGGAATTGAACTCTGGTCCAGGGACGATCTCAGCTTCCGGGTCTGCCGCCTCTAACCCCTGAGCCACACTTCTCCACATATGTAGGAACTGTGTTGCCCAATAACTTTGTAGTAGATCTTGTTTACATTTTCTCTCTTCTTGTGTTCATTAAAGGTTCATGTCTGGTCCGGATGGGTGTGTTACATGACTACATTTGTTATACATCCCAACAATAAAGGGAACTACCTTTATTCAATAAGCTAAACATTCTAAGTTTAGAGGCCTTTTTGTTTTTATAAAGTTGTATATATAAAATGTATTTTTATGTTTTATACTTTGAAGTAGATATCAATGCTGCTTGGCAGAATGGATCCATCACTAGACATGATGCATTGCTTCTTTCTAAATCGGTTCTCATATTTAACTGCATGTCTCTGTCTTGCAGGTGGGGAGATTGGCTTGACGACTTGCTTTGACACAATCACCCTTGTGGTGTCTGATGGTGAGGCTGGTGCAGATGGTGGCGCTTGCTGTGTTGGGCGAATTCGATCTCCTTCCATTCCAAATCATGACTCATTTCCAGTTTATGACATTAACATTACGGTGTTACCTGTGGACAACCAACCTCCATCAATTGCAATCGGTAGGTACTGAATTCTGCTCCATTTTTGATGCGCTAATACGAAGAAGAAAAATGTCTCGTATGTAATTATTATCATCATTATTATTCATTTATTTACTTAGGAGATTTGAAGCAAGCTTTCAGATTAGTATAACTTCAAATTACTTAAAACACTAACATTTAATGCTTTAATGCAACTGCTGAAAAGGGCCATTCTATGTTTTTGCAACATTAATCTTATCAGGAAAAGGATGCAGTATAATGCAGATGGTGTTAGGGACTCTCTTGTGTAATAAATATATAATGCAGATAATGCTTTTATTTAACTTGTTTCTCTTTTTAAGCAAATAAGCCAATAAATGGTTATAATGAAGTGGTGGAATGTATGCACTGCTGTTGCTCTGGTGTAAAAAACACACACACACTTAAAATTATCCATAGTGATTCACAAACTAACTAGTTAGATAATACAATACTGCATATAATTGAAGTTTTCATCAAAACGTGCAAGGGGGAAGACAGTTTAACTAGGACAGGGATCTCCAACATTTCTGTAGCAGGAGCTACATCACATTCAATGTAAGTCATCCTGAGCTACTACTATTATTAGTGTTGTAATAGTGCCCAAATCAGACACAAATAAATTAGTGGCCACCATATGCAAGATAACTAGCAGCGATCACCTCGGTGCATCAGGCAAGATTGCCAAAAGTAATGTAAAAAAGCTCTTTATAAATGTTGAATGTCTCAATATGGGTATTCCAGCAGGGATAGCTGAATTGCCCCTGGCGCTAAGGTTTGAAATATTAGTATTAGGGGCTAGATGTATCAACATACCCTTTTGCGATTTCCAAATAGCGATTTTTAAGGAATCGCTATTTGGGAATTGCAAAATGGCATGTATGTAGAAAATCGCTATTTTTTAGCGATTTCTTAAAATTCCTTATTTGCGATTAGCAAATTGCTAATCGTAAATAAGGAATAATTTCCCATTCATTTCTATGGGCCAGGAGGCCCATAGGAATTAATGTGGAATTATTCTCAATTTGCGATTCGCAATTTGCTAATCGCAAATTGAGAATAATTTCAAGGGTGCAGGGGTGTCTCAAGGACACCCTGCTGCACCCCAAAAAAATGACATGTGTGCGCATATGGCGCACATACATGCCCTAAGGGCATGTATAAGCGTCACATGGCACCTTAACAATTTGCATAAAGTGCATTTGTTAAAGAATTCGCAAATTACCACCAACTACATGTTGGTGGTAATTTGCAATTTCTTAGCCAAAATTCGCTAAAATGAAATGTTTCATACATAGCATTTAAGAAATTGCAATTTGCGATTTCTTAACTCCATCGGTGCGGCGCATTTTCCCGCTGTGCGCTGAAGATTTGAAAATCCTGCGGTTCATGATGAGCTCAGCTCGTCATGAGCGTACGAGAGGTGTACTTCATGACGAGCTGAGCTCGTCATCGGCGTCAAAGGGGTTATATGGTTGCGCAATTTTAAGGAATCGCAAAATTTGCGATTTCTTAATATTGCAAACTTTTTGCATGATACATCTCATTTCCCGTTTTTCTTGTCGCAAACGCTGCTATTTTGCGAATCACAGCGTTTGCGACAAGAAAAAAGCTTAATACATCTACCCCTAAGTCTTCCCAAAGCCACATGATTTATCGCTGAAAATTCAGCTTTAAATATGTTTTGAAATTTGAGGTATTTTCCCCGAAACATCAGCCAATGAGTTCAAAAAATATAAACATTTTCACCTCAAATGCACACACTCAATTTGCTGCACATATTAATGCAATCGTGTAAAAGCTTCTAATTTAGTATGGTGAGCTACACACAGGAGAGCTATTCACATGGTGGAGAGCTACGATTAGCTCACGAGCAACTTGTTGGGGAATCTGGAACTAGGAGATCATATACTTAACTCATCAGGCACCGCTGACAGATACATTGTCAGGTTTTGTCCATTAGCCTGAAACGGGGCACAGTAGATTGTTAAAAAGAGAGATGGGTGGTCCTTACAGAAATTAGTCTAAATTAGTCTAAATTTGAAATCACTTTCCATCCCTGGCCACAAGATGTCCTCGTTTCCAAAAAGTTGGGAATCGAGATGCGAAAATATCTGTAAATTATGCTTTCACGACCCTTTATTAAATTCGACAGTGTTTTTGGTTTTAGTACATGTTTATATGAAAGTTTTATCATCACGACTTTTACGGTTCACAGGGAAAGATTCGTGTATTTGGATTCATCATTTTTCAAAATATTTGGTCGAGAACTCCACACTGTCCTCGTGCAATAAAGTTCTAAACCAATGATTTGAAATTGCGCATCAGTCTGTCGGGCTCGTGATATGAGTCAGTCCGGTCGTGTGTTTACATTTCATAGTGCCAGTAGAGTAACAAGTGTGCCATAGCCTCGATGCCCCGGTTCCACTTCACCTGCTGCACCAATGAAAGCTACACCCCTGATAATCAGTTTTGCCGAATGCTGGAGTTGTTGCACATGAATGCTACATTGTTTTGATTCCACACCATTCCTCTTTCTTCTACCACCCTACTCTTTATGTCTCTTGGTCTCACGATTAAAGGATCTCTTTTAATGCTAGTTGCCAGTTTCCTCTGCTTACGCCGTTTTCCTAACTCTCGCTTACCTTCTTTCTCTCTTTTCTCTCTTTCTCTATTTTGCTGTTACTCTAAGTCTGGTCCCGAAAGTTATTCATGGTCCCCAAAAAATGAGTGCAAGAGCCAAACGCCTGTAGCCACCAGTGCAAACTAAGCACTGGGTGCCCCATTTATTATAGTTTGATAAATGACAGCAAGTTTTCCTGCTGCGCTGCCAGACGTCAACATAAAATGGCAGGAGTGTGCCGTATCTACAAGATACGGCACACTTCTGTCCTTCTCCCCTGCACAGGCGCACAAACAGCAGCCGTGCGCCAATGCAGACACCCTTGCGTCATGATGCATGAGTGCCTGTGTTGCAAATATGATTGTTTTTATGCAGGAAGGAACACCTTCCTGCACAAAAACAAACATCGATGGCATTTTACTCGTTTCAACACTCCTACACCTACCCTGGGGGAGCATAGGATTCTGGCGCATTCCCAGCTTTAGAAAGAGTTGTAAATCTGGAAATGTGTCATGTTCAATGATGTTGCCTGGGAACACCCACAGCAACACCCATGGAACGCCCCTTTCATGCAGAGTAATGCGTGAAAGGAGCACATAGTTACAAGGCCGTGAAAAGTCACGCAGGGTGACTTTATGTGGCTTTGTAAATATGGGCAAGCCCATTGTGCCGTCAGTGCGTTAAAAAAAGTGACACACCGGCGGCGCAATTGGTTTGTAAATGAGACACTGAATTTCGTGAAACTAAGGTTTTAAATTTCAGGGATCATGTTTTCATGTTGAGAACTCAGAAATCAGCCACTACCCCAGATTTCCTCAGTGTGCAGTGGCGTAGACCCCACAGCCATTGCGGCTTCGAGGGCCCCCGTTCAGGCAAATAAAAATATGTTAGATATGGGAGACTTAGGGGCCTCTCTTCACATTCCTTGGGAGGGAGGGGGGTTATTGAGGGACTTCAGTGACAGATTCAGGCAAGCAGTCATCCGTTAGTGCACTAAGGAATGTATTGTTTGATTCAGGTAACATGTTCTTTGTGGATGAAGGGGGCTCCGCCGCCATTACCGAAAATCACTTGAGAGTTACAGATCCGGACACAGAAGAGGCCGACCTGAAGTTGGTGCTGCTGTCTCCGCCTCGCTTTGGCTACATTGAAAACATCCTCCCATCCCCGGGATTTGAGAAGAGCAACATGGGAATAAGTATAGGTAAGAACTGCCTTCAAACTGAAGACCTTTCCTGTTTGAATGGGATGCTCATTCATCAGAAATAGACCTCCATTTTGTAAACACCTGATACAAAATCCTTCATTCAGAGTTGCATGTTGTTTGAAGACTGGGGCCATTTCTTCTATGACCACTCATGTTTCTTTAACTACTTTTTTATATGGACTGACAGCGGGCCGATTATTTGTCTAGACGTCATTAATTACTGAACAATAATCACAATAAATATTAGAAACAGGTGATGGCTTCAAGAACAAGTAATGTAGTAAGGAATGTGATATACTAAATATATCTTGGGCTTCCAGCAACCTAATGGGGGGGCACGAGAAGTAGGAACACATTGTTTCAACTCACATTTTACCCATACGTATGCCACCATTGCTGAACAGGTGATATGCTAATTCCTGAGGCTTTCACACAGATAGATATAAGTAAAAAATATTTTTTAAATTAAGACTGGAGCCTTGAAACGGGGGCGGGGCTTATTTATAAGCCCCTCCCTTTCACCTCCGGTGCGTTCCTTTTTGTCACGTTCCGTGGCACAGGAGCCTGTCCCATATTTACGAGGCAGCCCTAAGCCACCTTTTTTGGCTCAATATGGCCTTGTAAATATCGTTCTCTTTAGCCCCGGTTTTGTTGTTAAAGGGGTGTGCAATGGGTGTGTTCCCAACAACAGCCATGATTTTTTAACACTACCCCAGATTTACGAGAAATCCAATCTCTAAGGCAACACCAAAAACCCACGCCTCCCCAGGGGAGGCAGAGGCATAAGGTAGGCACAACGAGGAGAAATATTTAATTTCTATGTGTGCTACATTCCTGCCCTTTTCTTTTGCCGTAGGCCAGCGCAGCAGGAAGGCCTGTGGCGCTGGCCTACGACACACACTCATAAATGAGGCCGTGGGGGGGGATTTTGTAAGGGGAGGAACGAGTAGACACTGATCAATGGAGACGCACTAATGGAGGGAAGCATATGTAGATTTCAGGAACCAAGTTTCCACAACTCCACCACAAAACAGACATGGCTACCCTTGTTCAATAAAGTTAAATGCTGTCTAGAGAGATTTACACATATATTTTTCAGATATTAACATATATTCATGTTTGCGTACAGGCAATGAAGATCGTTCTTTGTTTTCTAAAATATAGTCAACACTGCTGAATATTATCCTAAGATATTTTGACTGTATAAAATGTGGGAAATAGTTGTTGATTATGGTCTAAACTGTCAATGCTTTGCATTTATGTGGAACCCAGGTGAAATAGATTCCTCTGCTACTAATACTGTGACCAATGGCTCTGGAATGGATTTTCCCTTGTTGGTGTCAGTGCAAATATAGTGCACACCCACAACGTGGTAGCTTTACGCTCACAATGTTAACCTAAACAATGTCGCTCCAAGTGTTTTATAAAAGTGTGGAAAGTTTCCCTTCCTACACCAGCTTTTAAGGGGGTTTTAAAGACCCAACATTTTCACACCGATAAATGGTTTCTAGGTGAATAAAACACATTGGGCCCGCTGTAGGTGCCCTAATACTGGTCGGAAACGGCCGAATTCGGCCGTTCCCGACCGGTATTACGTTTTTCAGATGTAGGGCATGCATTCACAGAATCGGTATTTTACCGATTCTGTATTTACCGATTCGGTAAAATTACCAAATCGGTAAATACAGACTCGGTAAAATACCGATTCTGTAAATGCAGATGTAGCTGGCACATGTCAGAGTGCCATAGGACTTTAAGAATCGGTATTTTACCACCCAATCCTATTGGGTGGTAAAATACCGAATACTGAATACAGGTGTGCATGCACATCTGTGCATGCACACCTGTGCAATGTGACACACAGACATGCCCTTAGGGCATGTCTGTGTGCCACATGGCACACAAGTCCGGAATTGGGGTGCTAGAGGGTGTCAAAGTGACACCCCCTGCACCCTTGCAACAATCGGAATTTACCGAATCGGTAAATACCGATTCGGTATTCCACATTGATTCCTATGGGCTTCAAGGCCCATAGGAATCAATGGGGGATATCGATTCGGTATTTACAGAATCGGTAAATACCGAATCTTACCGATTTGGTATTTACCGGTTCTGAACTACCTACATTTCCCCCCCTCTAATTTACCACTTCTTAAATACCGAATCGGAATGATTCGGTATTTAAGAAGTGGTAAATTAGAATTACCTACATCGGGCCCTATGTGCGAATGTTCATTTTCTATAGTGTAAAGTTTGCAGATTTAGGTTTAAAGAAAACGGTGTATGCACGGAAATCGACAAATACCATCAATTTCCCTGGCAGATGCCTAGAACATAGATCGTAAACATATACTTTCTGTAGATGTAGGGTGACACATTGGAAGTTTATGACTTTATTTTGTGAATCGGGCCAATGTGAGTATTCTATCAAAAAGTCACAAAAGGGGGTTGAATAATGCAACAAATCAGTGCTACCTTACCACCATTTCTCATTTTCACCTTTCTCCAGTTCTTCCTTCATCCACTGGATGTCCTGACATAGGGTCTGATTATGAGTGCTGTGGGGTGAATGAGATAATAATTGCGTCTTATAAAATCCGACAACAAGGTGTAGAGAAGTTATTTGGAGCAATAATTATCACCTACATCGAGTTTTGCTTAAGATTGGGGCATACCAAGTGCATGTTGCCGCCTTCCACGCCAAAATCTGCCTATCCCAGTATTTTTTGGGTCTTTTCCACCCTTTAAAATCTGCAATACTTTACCTTTATCGTGCGTGGTAACTATTGGGTGCAATAAACATTAAACTGCTTACATTTGTGATCCATCTGTATCGATGGCGGACGGACTAAAGTTCATCTGCCATCGTAATCAGGCCCTAGATTCCCAAACACATTAATATGCTCTTTTTCTAATACTTCACGACTCAACCAATGGGTAGGGCCAGAATGATCATTCCACCATCATTTGATGAAAATACTCCAGACTAGGAGGATGAATGCTGTATGCAGAATGATGTCTCCTCTACTCTAAACAGGATTTGCAACAACTGTCAGTCACCTCATTGCCTGTTCCACAGGCTTAATTACACAACTATCCAGTAGAAGACTCAGCTCAATGTACATTCTACAGATCCAGAAAAAGCAGTGTGGCCCCAAGTGACACCGCCTTCAGCTGCCCCTCTTCAGTGCTGCACCTTCCTTTCATGCATTGTGCAGATGAAGGCGCCACAGAACCTGCAGTTCCAAAGGTCAAAAGATGAACCTCACCTGCTGTCTTTCAGGAAAGCTCTAAAAACATGGCTGTTTAATCTCTGACTTGCTATGGCACTTCTTACCGGATGAGCTAGTGCCTTGACACTTTTGGGTAATTGTATTGCCTTTATAAATCTCTTTTTCATTTCATTTCATTTTACTATATTTTTAATGGGGGGGTGCCATACCTCAAAAGCAAACATTCTACCATTACAGCCCCCTGCAGCTCTCTGCCACATTATCAAGCCCCTCAGTAGTTCCACTACGATTTATGTAGCTTTAATCACATATTAGTGCATATTTCGTACCTTTTTATCCCAGCAAAAGAAAACTTGATTGTAGAATTATCAGTGAATGAAGGGAGATGCAGTATCACAAGACATTAATAGTTGGTAGTGTTTTGCAGCCTGCAACCTGCTGAATTTTCAGTGTGCATTACACCAGGATTCTTATATATAGTGTTCTGCAGTATGCAGAAAAATCAAACAGCAAAAATGGACCTGTTAACCGCACCTTCCACACAGTTTCAATCAATTAAAGTCTGGTGCACTTTATTTCCAGTACCAGCCGTTGTGTGATACTGCTGCTGAGAAGAAAAAGATTCAGAAAAAAGTGGAATGGTGCACCCAGAAATATAACAGTTCACAAATGTTTGGTTTTGTTTAAAAATTATTCTTTCTTTATTTAATTCTCATGTAATGTGCAAAATATCCACTAAACGAACATCCAACCAACACGTTTCATTCCAAAAAACTTTTGAACTTCATCAGGGCTTTTTTGTCTTAACAATCATTAGACTCCTGGTTCATAGATTGATATTAACAATTTCCATGTTCATTGGTCGTGTCAAGCAAAAAGTGATTCAAGATCTCCATATTATTAAGCCAAGTCTGGCAAGAGTTTGCAGCTAATCCAATATTACATAGAGCAATAGTGATCCCCATATGATACCTGAATCCGTATCAAATTCGGTCTTCAGTGCCTCTCCAGTATTCCACAGTATTACTGGATTAGAAAGATGCAATACAACAGATCTCACTAGTTGGAATTCTTACTGGTAACATCACTGAATCTCCACGGTGCAGTTCTTATCCCATGTTGTCATTAGGTAATCTTTTGTAGCTTAGAAACATTAGTGATGACAACACCATAGTTTTCTTAATATCTAGTGTAGGTAGATACCACTTGTTGCACTGAACTGTTCCAGTGCAAATTCCCACTTCCCTGAAGTCTGTTAATTTGAGCTTTACAGCCAGTGCTATTTGTTTCCCATGAGTTGAAGGACATGACTGAAGAACAAGGGTTCGGCCATTCCATACACACCAACCACACTTCTCTGTCCCTATGCAACAACCCCTTAGAAGTTCCCCTGCTGCCTTTTTCACATTTCAACTATTGGATACAACATGGTTTACAATGTCAATAAGGTAATTGAGATATTACAAGACCACATTAATAGGTGGTGTTTTGTGGATTTATTTGCAGAATTACAGTATGCACTACAAGAGGCCACTACTATCTGTCATTCTGTGGTACTGATGGACTACAAAGATGCAGCTCTAGCTATCAATATTACCAAATTTCAATGGTGCAATAAATATTGCAAGTTTATGCTAGGTGGTGTATTACAGCCTGGATTCATTGCTGCATTATGGGGGTGTTAGTAGCAAATGTATGTTGCTAAGTGGAATTCTGCAGCTTAAACACTATTTCTGAGGAATTAAACAATGCCAAAAGCTTTCAACTTATATCTGCAGACAGAAATCTCTAGAGAGAGACTTTGGGTCCAGAGAAGTGGCAATGTGGTCATCTGGTTCTGCATCAGCAGACACGAAGGTAGCACACTTGGTGTGCAGGAAGGATTCTGTATCTGCCCTGCCCAGGGCAGTGAGCAAGCATTGGCGTAATTGCAACAACGGCATTCATGCATTGTTTCTGCTGGTAGTTGGTTCTCTATGTGCAGTGTGGAATGTCAGGCTGAGACTTCAAAGGCAGGAGTAAAGTAGTATGGAGGATCAGGCATTTGAGCTCTCTTCTTGCACCAATCATACAAGGACAAGACCAATTGTTCTATGACAGAGGGGGTGGTTAGAGGTATATTCAATCCTAACAAAGAAGCTGGTCTTCCGAGTTTGTGCTTTCAGAGCGTCTAGAGCAAGACGGTGTTTGGCTTATTTTCTCTGAAGTCATTTTCTACTCATATATTAGGGAGCTCAGAGAGGAGCATTATCTGGCCCAACAGTCTGATTCACCTGTTTTTTTATCAGGTTGATTGACCCCCCCACAGATTAATTTTGTCCCTGATTGTTGCTCTTTTTTCTGTAGCTGCTTTTTCAAATTGTATTCTTCAACGTGGCAAATTATGTTAATCCCTTTCTCTAATCTGTCTCAGAGTAGATGAAGGCCCCCATTAGGATGGCGGGCGGACTTTGCCTGCCCGCCATGCCAGTGCAAAACGGGA
The DNA here is from genome assembly GCF_964263255.1 of Lissotriton vulgaris. Taxonomy (NCBI): domain Eukaryota; kingdom Metazoa; phylum Chordata; class Amphibia; order Caudata; family Salamandridae; genus Lissotriton; species Lissotriton vulgaris. The sequence continues at coordinate 1,019,480,610 of NC_141689.1, read as the reverse complement.
CCTCCCGCCATAGAAGCGGCGGTCCCGCCTTGTCAATTAGGATGCGCCCGCCACACTGGCAGGTGCATCCTGTATTTTGACCATTGTAGCGGGCGGTGCTGAAAGTGCCGCCCGCCGCAAAGGTAAAAATGCATGTTGTGCATTTCAAAGCACAACATGACAGGCACCGCGTGGTGCCTGCCATGTTGCACTTTGAAATGCGAGGGGGTAGTATAGGTACCCCCCAACCCCCGGAGTCCCATGCGCCCCGCAACAGGCCCCCGCAGGGAGTCACCGCATGCCTTTCATAACGGAAAGGCATCTCTGCAAGCCCATCCTAATATGGCTGACGGTGTCTAATAGACACCGCCACCATATTAATCATTTTCTGCCCCGGCCGCAAGGCGACCGGGGCGGAAAAGCGGCAGACGTGTTTACGTCCGCTGCAGTCCACCCCGCCGTAGTAATATGGCGGGGGAAATGGGTGGTGGGCGGGCATTAATATCGGGCGGATTGCCACCGCCACCATGGCGATGGCGATCCGCGCGACATCATAATGGACCCCTTAGTGTTTTGCTAAAACTCAAAGACACCTGACACTTTTTAAGCGTATGTTTATTGCAGGATGACACTGCACCCAATCCTTTACAATTCATTAGCATGGCTAAGTATGCATGGATGTATTTAATAATGTGGTTGCATGTATTTAGCATCCCTAAGATTTTGAAAAAATGGTTTTATGAAAGAAACAATTGTAGTACTGACAAAACCCTGCAAACACAGTTAACATTAGCCAATGTGATTTGTTTTAGAGTGGATAAGCTGTGCCAGTTGTATGGCTATCATTGATGAAGACTTATATCAATGTTAGTCCTTGTGTCTATCTACCAAGACATACAAGAAAACAAATACATATTTTTATTGTTATGATTGTTGAAGCTGGTTGTTTAAGAGAGAGAGAGTATCTTCTAAAAGAACATTGCTCAAAGATTTGTCTTATTCAGGTTTCCAGGTCTATCCATGTCGACAGCTAATTGCCACTTACTCATTAATAGTCTATGAATAGTGTTTTTATTGTATATTCTCATAATGGGAACTGTTATATAAAAGACAAGAATTGGTTGGCAAAGTTCAGGCAAAATGTGGTGCTTTCCACTCTTTAGTCGTCTAACAACAAGACCCAAATCTGTTTTCCTCCGCCTGTCCTTCAGTGCATGTCACACTCCGAAGAGAGTAGACCTATATCCTCCCTTATCTAGATATTACTGAAACAGAGCATGCCAAAGATAAGCTAATCTGAAAATCTTTTCTCCACTTCTGTCACTGTCCTGGCTTTTCTTACCACGTCTGCATACTCTTTTTCACTAGTTCTTTAGCAAATTACGCTACAGTTTCTTCAGTTGTACAACTTCTCCAAAGTTTCATGTTCATAACATAAAGTAGCCTGCGCTTAACTAATAACTCAGAATGCTTATTGACTAATGTAAATGACCTTTCATTCATCACCCCAGTTTGAGTTTTCCACACTGCATTGAAATTCATGTAACTTGTCTCTGTTGTATAAGGTGTTTTTCTATTGTTACTTGTTAATGTTTTTCATGTATTTTCTTCTCACTAGCTGCATTTCAGTTGAAGGACATGAAGGCATTGCACATTAACTATGTGCAGTCCAGGCACATAAGGATTGAGCCAACCAGCGACCAGTTCCTGATTTACGTCAGTGATGGAGCTCATCGCTCTGTGGAGTTGCCATTTTATGTCATTATCAACCCAGTCAATGATGAAGTCCCAGAGTTCCTAGCAAGAAATATCACTGTAAGGAAACCATTCAACGTTTTCTGTTTGGTGTTTTTGCCTGTTCTGTGTGCAATCTTTTAGTTCTAAAATTATCTATATCAAATGGAAGTTAGCCCCCAGATGTTCCTTCAACCAAAATAAAATCCTTAAAGGGACTCCATCCTATCAGCCAATAAACATTTATTTTGAAACTACCATGAACTCTGCAACTCAAAGCATTACAGGCGGATGTCTAATCTTCCATGCCTCTTACTTCGACTGCCCTAAAATACAGGTAGGCAGGCACCTATCAATGATTTCAACCCATGTTTACTTGTTCTCCTGGAATGTGCCTCTCCCCCTCCCCAACCCCCACGCATCCCTGTCTGAATGCTCTCAGACTAACTCATTTTCAGTACTTTAAATGATTATATGATGAAGTAAATGTAACATGACCGTTTACTGCAACATTTCAACTTTATCATCATAAAACTGTAACAAAACATGCATTGTTAGTGTACAACACTGTTCAGAAAACCGCTTTGTCAAACAAAAGAAGGTTTTAATATATTCAGAATGGAAGAAAGGTAACAGTAGTATATTTTCCACAATGCCACATGAAGTCCATTCTCCCTAAGATTTAAGACTGTATTTCTGGCCTTTCTTTCCAGGTTCTGGAAGGACAAATGAAAGAACTTGATCCAGCGGTAATAAATGCCGTGGACTTGGACGTTCCGAGGAATCCTTTGATGTTCACAATAACGGAGCCACCACAGCACGGACTTGTTATGCATGGAGTGTACGGCAATGACATCACCCGCTACAAACGGCTAATCAGCAGCAATCAAAAGCATGGACTTCCATTGCATGACTTCTCTATGGACCATCTAAAAAATGGTGTGTATTTAGCATTGAGTGTGCTGATGCTTTACACAGTTTGCACAAGTTTAGCCAAATTAATGAGTGTCTAGAAATGTAAATTCAAAGTTTCGCACCTGAAGTCTAAATAGTATACTGCTCCTTGTCCTATAAACATGCACTGTACTAAACAGTACCATCCATTCTCTTCCTGGTTGAGGTATTAGTCAAAAGGAATTAATGCTGGCACAAAATCAAAATCATATCATTAGATTAATTAGAGTGTGGGCTCTCCATAATCAGATCTTTAGCCTTGCACCTCTGTATTATCATGGGACTCATCTATGACCTCCAATATGCAGTCAGTGTACTTTATCTCATATATCATGCACATTTTAATCCAAGGGCAATAATTATGGCCAAGACATGCAGTGCTGTGCAGAAAGTCACCTTGTTGCACTGCACAGCATGTAAGGGAAAGGGCTGGAATGAGCTGTATTTAAGTCAATACAGCAAATTCCTGCCTTTTCCCCTGTACTGGTGCCCTTTTGGCTGTCCAGCTCCAATGCAGGCACCCTTGCACCAAGGTGCAAGGGTGCCGCTGTTGCATATATAACTGTATTTTGTGCAGAAAGGGCCAGCTTCCTGCACAAAAACAATCCCCTGAGGCTTCTTCCTCTTTCCATGTGTATGGGTGCTGCAGATTGCAGCACACATAGAAGAAAAAACAAGGAGAAATAAAGATATAAAGATATCTCTCCTTGATACTCCTCACCTGGGGAGGCGAAAGTTTTGGGTGTATTCCAGGGTCTACCACTTCTGTTAAATCTGGGATTGCTTCTCAATCTGTGGATGTTGCATGGGAACACTCATAGAAACGACTTCCTGGCACAGGGTAATGCAACTCATCAATGTGCGCTGTGTTGCATTACTCGAGTTTTATGAAGCCACTCAGGGCCACGCAAGATGGCCTTGCATGATTCATAAATCTCATTATTAAGATGCGTCCCTCTTGCACCATGGTGCATGGTACAAGCGTGACTCAAAGGGGCTTGTAAATATTCCCCCAAGTCCTTGCATTTCTTTATCAGGGTTTTCACACAAGACAGATGTATTCCAAAAAGCACAGAGGTGGATGATATATTTTGGAGATTCCTTAATCAGTATGCACCCCAGCAAATAGTAATCAATCAATCAATCAATCAATCAATAAATCAGGGATTTGTTAAGCGCACTACTCATCCATGAGGGTCTCAAGGCATGGGAGGAGGGAGAGGATAAGCAGATTCGGTCAGTCAAAGAGACAGGTCTTGAGGGTCTTCCTGAAGATGTGCAGAGAGGGGGCGTGTCTTATGTTGACCAATAGCTCGTTCCAGGTCTTGGCCACAATGTAGGAGAAGTAATTCTCATCAAAGTGTAGGCAGTCTGTTGTACAGTGGGCAATGTTATTCAAAAGAAAATACAAAAGGCATTGAGTTTACAATCTTTTGTCTGGCAGCATTTGATTTAATTGCTAGCTGATGGCTGAAGTTGAATGTAAATACCAAACGTGAATCTCAGTCAATTCATTTTCTAAATAAAGAAGAATAAACTGTTCCCCAGTGAGTATGAAATTTAGCACATCCAAGATAATATATTCATTTACACTGTCCCCAATATTCTTTTCACATTATGTTGTAATTGCGATGGGTAATGTGACCTTCTTGTTCAGCTCTTTATTTCACAAGAATGTCAAATCTCTGTGAGAGTATACATAAGTCAATCAGCTAAAAGTTGCCAAGATTCAGTGATTGCTTTCTGAGTATTAACTACACCATTCTCCAGACAACCCACAACTCATACAGCTCCAGGGAGCCTTAATTTTGTTGTTACAAAATAAGATGTATTTTTCTAGCACGCCATGTTTATTCACATGGGGAGACTCTCAGACTCTTCTGTTGCTACATCTTTTACGTATGACATGTCTTTCCTTTTGCCAATTTAAGGTACATTGAGCTTTTATAATGGTTCCCTCAGTATTAGACTTTGGTTCTTCATATTTTGACTGCCCATCCACTCTCAACAATACCTATTCTGGTTTGCTATCTGCAGAATTGATGTGCTTGATTCCACATTTTTTTTGCTTATTTAAGCTACACTTAAGTGTGCAAACATGTCATGTGAATGACAATATCCTAGACTCTGCTATATTAAAACTTGTCTTTTTCCAAAAGGTTTGATTGTGTTGCAAGATGTTTTAATTTAGTGCCATGTGGCAAGAACAACTGTCCTCCTGTGGGGAAACCACTCTCTCTCCCACCACAGAGTACCGCAGAGCCAACATACCTGCTATGTGACAGTGCACTTTATAAGTAATCCAAATAATTAAATAGCAGGATTTGCAGACATTTATACCCCTACTTGAAACTTGAATAGGGACAGGAATGTGGAGGGGTGTGTTTGAGGGTGAAGAAGGAGTGGCTTTACTTCAGGAAGCTATGGTGAAATCCACAAAGTAATAAACTAGAGGTCATTGTGTTACATGCCCAATATATTTTACACCCCAGCTTTATAAAAACATTACCCCTAAAAAGTTTTCCTGATCAACCCACTTTCAAAGCCATTTAGAGAAATGTTTTTCCTCCCCAAAAATGTTTTCCTGTGAAGAAAATAGAACATACAAAGCTTAATGTACTAATGCAAGTTTCTGCATTGCTGACTCCTGCAGATTGAATTCTATGTGGAAAATTGATGTGCCATGCCACGTGAACTGTGCCTCAAAAATTCTGTCCATGCTTTCTATGTGACCTGTTTATGGTATTAGGATAATTTCATCTGCGGTAACACATGCTTCCACAAACCATCTGGCCTGTTGACAGTAGCAGCCTCAAACTGGAAAAATAATGACCATTTCCTGGAGAGGAGCAAGCCTTGTGCATTACTGTAGAGGAAAATGGCTGCAGAGGCAAAAACCATCACAGAGCATACTTGTTAGTGTCCTTATGCAAGACAAGCCACTGCATAGCGATTTAATCTATTTGAAAAGTAAAGTGCTGCCCCAAGAGGTAATGCTGCAATTATTCAATGTCCCAATTTGAATCAAGGCTGACCTTCTCAAGGGTAGAACAGAATAATTCATGTGGGAGTAGCCTATGGCGAATGAAAAGGATTGGATGTACTCCATCAGAGAATTGCAATGCCAAAGCTGCCAAAACTCCACCCCAAAGGCCTCATTTCAAAATGGAAAAAGAAGGGAGATGCTGGGGAAAAGTAATATTGGCTCAGATGTCATGGCCATCTATAGGGTATAGGTTACCACCAAAAGGGGCAGCCCTAAGACCTCAACCTGGGGCAAAATAAAGACTGGAAACCGAACAAAGGTTCAAGTAGTGTAAAATAGAAAGTAACAATACTAAAGAATTGAACAGAAAAATGATAAAGTCGCGAGAAAAGGGACAGAAAGAGAAAGAAAAAGGAAAAGGAAAGAAATATGACAAAATTACAGGAATTTTTTCAATATATTTTTTTAATTATAACAAACGTACCTAAAAACTTTTTTTTTTTTTAAATTCTTTCCTTGCTGTGGATTTATCATTCATAGGTGATGAAATTTTTAGGTTATTTCCCTGGTTATTCCGGTATCGGAAATATTCTCTTTCTATATCTACCTCTTGGTTCTTGTTCAGTACCTATTTGTACGGGGTGTTGGCACTTCTTTGTTTTACCTTTTGAACACTTGTTTCTTCCACTGATCTTTGTAATAGCGTTTGCATTTAATACTGATCACAATCGGAGGAGCTACGCCGCGAACCAAGATGGCCGCATAAGCTCCCGGCTCCGCCGACCTCCGCCGGGGGCTCGTCTATCCTGTCGTTTATCCTCTACCCACGCCCTGTGCCTGGATGTATGAAGGTTGCCTGATGCCAACGATGCTTTCCCGGTTTTCCTACCTTATTCAGCGACGAAGTTATGTCGTGTCCCATTCTTGGCCTACTCCCGGGCTGCCGCCGGGACCTCGATTTTTGAAACACCCGGAGGGACCTGATCAACATCCGCTGTGGGACCGCGAATGTGGCCGGTCTTCCAGGTTTGAATAATTCTTTCCGCTTGTGACTCTTGTCCTCGCTGATGGATGGTGCCGGAGAAGAGACACTGATGTGCTGCGATCCTCCTGCACCGTGGCTGTGGGTTGTGTGCCTGACCCTCGTTTTCCGGTCCGGGGGCTGACGGGCTGCACCCACGGCCGGCGTTTGTGCCGAGTGTGCCAGTTCGGGGCGCCCTTGTTGTTGCGGTCGCCAAATGCGTGCCCGGAGCCCGGCGATGTGGGCTGGAGATTGTGTCCCCCTCCGTCCTCTGGACCCCGGGATGGAGGGGATGGATGGCGCACATTCATTGAGATCCGTAATGGTGGCGATTGGGGCGCTCCGCTCGCAATTCACCGGCGCATGTGTCTCCCTGGCGTCGAAACTGGATGATGTCTGCTCGCGACCGGCCACGGACGCTGCAGCGCCTGCACAGAAGTCTGCGGTCCGGTCGAACGATTTGACCTACCGTCTTCGGGAGCCCGAGCGGCAGCCCGACTTTGCTCCTTTGAGAGTCGGCCTCACTTTTCCTTCATCTGCTACAGTACATGGTCTTCCCTCTAAGCCTCCTAGCCGATGGTGTATCGTCACTGGATGCCATGTTCTTCATTGCCGAGTCTCAGGGTTCCGTCGAAGGGGATCGCCATTTTCCTTTGTTCTGGCCCGTTTGCATAACGGATGCCACCATTTTGTGACCGGACTTTGCCTCACCTTCACTGCCTTGGTCTGCCATGGACGCTTTGACTGCCTCTGGTCGGATGTGGCTTGGTCGGGATGTGCTCCGGAACGGATTCGCTCTGGTCAGGGTTGACTTTGACTTTGAGGTTTTCTTGCTCCTTGCCACTGCTTTGGACCATCTGAGACGCTCCCTTTGTTTGCAACTGTTATGACTTTGGCGATGAATCTCCTCGTGAGGCTTGCAGGGTTGACTTCTATTTCCCTGGGGTTGCTCCGTTTACTTTTGCCGGGACTGCACCGAATACCTCACCGGGCCGGGGGTAGGATGGGGGGGGGTTTTCCTGGTGACTGTCCTCCCCGTGATAATGCTGACCGTTTTGCTTTGCTTGATGATGATTGTGCTATGGGGGGGTCACCGCCGGCGGGGGGTACCAGGTGTCCGGGGGCCTGTTTGTTTTTCTCCTCCTCCACTTCTTCTTATATTTTCCCTTCTGTGGGGCAGTTCCGGGGCGACAGGCACGCTGTTAGTGGGTTAGGCCGTAGCCATTACAGGGGTGCAGGGTGGCGGGTGTGGGGGGGTTTGTTATTTTAGTTTGTTTTGTTCTATCGTCCCTATCGCTCTTTTCCGGCTTTGGGAGGGTTCTTTCCTCTTTAGTAGGGTTGGCTGTCTCTTGGTCTTGCACCTTTTTTTTTCTTTTTCGGCTTCTCGACAAGCCTCTGTTTTTCTGTTATTGGGGGGGGGTAGGCTCTCTGGGGTGATTCTTAGAAATGTGGATTATTGTACTGTGGTTTATTGTCCAGTATTATCGCCGTGGCTGCCCAGATTGCATATTTGCTTTAGTCATAGCCTATCTCCGACTGTAATTGGGGTAAGTCCCAATCGTCTCCTTTGTGCTTCTGTCCTGTAAGGTGTGATGTCCTTGTTGTTGTAGCCCCTACTCTTTTTCTAAAATTTAAAAATGAAAACCTCATATCCTGTTGCGAGCCCCACAACCACATCTGGTGTACTTTGATATATCCTGTTTACTGATTGGCTCCAGTTTCTCCTGTTTTCATTGATTGTCTTTGCGGCCGGCCATGATGGATGTGGGCCTGCGCATGTATCTCCTTCTTTTTTGAATAAAGGTTTTCAAAAAAATTAAAAAAAATAAAATACTGATCACAATCACAGGTTTTTAGATACCAATTCCTTTTGGCCTTTTCTCCTTTTGAAATTGGTTATTTTCTAGTTATTTTATCCATCCTTCGCTCATGATTTGGCTGGAATGACTGATCTTGTGCTATGATGTGACCCCGACGCTCCAAAAAAATTTCTGATACCCCTTTCTTCATTTATAGACTTTTATCAAATTTCCAATTAGAAGCTCTGGTTTCCATTCTTATTTTTCCTGATGATGAAAATCTAATTCTAATATGGTTGAAACGTGGTTGATGCCTACATGTTGCCTTGATTGAAGAGGACACATTCTAGCTATGTGTTGTTTCTGCCATGTTCAAATCACATATATGTAATGTAAGAAAGTGAGTTTCTGTTGCAGTACCCCCCCCCCCACTTTTTGCCTGATACCTGATGCACTTTTTCCGTGGTGTGCCCTGGGTCCCTGCCAATCAGGTACCCAGGGCCTGTGTTCCTTCCCTAAAACTGTGTTAAAGCTAAAACCCGATTGGCACCTCTGGCCGCCTGTCCGCTCCTAGCAAATGGTACCCTAGGTACCCAGGGCATGGTGACCAGAAAAGACCCCTAAGGGCTGCAGCACTTACTGTGCCACCCACTTACTGTACCATAACCACTGGCCTCTCAACCCCCCCACACTAGCCTGACTCAGCTCTCAGGGGATTCTTAGTCCTAAGCTCGAGCTTCAGGAATTAACATCTCTCCTACCCGTTGCGACCCCCCACCCCCTTCAACTAAAAGCGTGGCCAGCTCGATTCTGACTGTCATTTATTTAAACACCCGCTCGCTGGCCAAACACCAGTTAGAGATTTTTCATTTATTAGATTCAGAGAAGCCTGACATACTCTTTGTGACGGAAACCTGGCTCAATGAGGAGTCGACCTCCGACATTTTGGCGGCGGTGCCCCCAGGCTATTACATTCTCCAGTTTAATAGATCCTCTGGTAAGCCCGGTGGGGGGTCGCAGCCATTGTTAGGCACCCAACCAGGTTTTCGTCTCTAGAGGCTGTTGATATTCCCTCAGTCGACTACCTCATTCTAAGACTTAATTCCTCCCTTTCCCCCCTTATATGTGTTCTTGTTTATCGCCCTCCCCAACACATGCCTGGCTTTCCATCGCTCTTTGGCGATATGCTTTCCCAACTAGTGATCAACAACTCGAAAACGCTGATCATCGGCGATTTTAACAATTGGCCCTCAGATGCTAGGGAGAGCACGGATTTCTTAGCAGGCATGAATTGTATTCAACATATCCAGTCGGCAACGCATATTAAAGGCCACGTTATAGACCAGGTCTGGACGTCCAATTTGGACATCTCCCTACCTCTCATCTCTCCCTGTCCGTGGCCTGACCACTTCATCATTACGTTTTCCCTGGCCTTTTCCCCCCATACCAGCCAAACACCTACGGGGGACCTCCTGACCAGGAACTGGAACAGGGCTGATCTTGATAAATCTTGCTCCTTACTCAGCGCCTCTTCCCCCATCGAACAGGACTCCCTGAACACCCAGGCTGCCAGTGTGAAGCACTGGCTTGATTCCGCTAGTAACACTGTGGCACCCCTTAGACGCCTTAAATTAAAGCGCCCCCACAACGCCCAGAGATGGTTCTCGGATGAACTAAAAGCTAAAAAACTTACACTTAGACGGTCCGAACGTAGTTGGAAGCGTAACTACGCCCCTGAGAAAAAAGTGCTATTCATGGCCCAGCTTAAAGACTATAAACTGTCCATCCTCCACGCTAAAACCTTGTATTTTTCCAAGAGGATTACTGACTCCGCTTCCAAGGCAAAAGATATTTTTTCCATAGTAGGAGAACTTTCACACCCTGACAGAGTTACCATTAAACCTTCCCCTTCCCAAGAATTATGTGACTCCCTTAATTCCTTTTTTGTGGAAAAAATTGCAAAAATCAAAGAGAGTATTCCCCATCGCACAGCATCTTCTACACTCACAGTTGCCCCAACATTTATTATTAGCAACTTTCACACAGTGGACCAGCTACCCCCAATTTCTGAGGAGGAATTTCTAGCCTTACTAAAAAAGGTGAGCTCTGGCTCACCTACAGATTGTTGCCCCCCCCCCCATATTCTACGTGAGGTTTTTACTGTTTGTCCCAAACCCCCCCTGGCACTTCTTAATAAATCCCTCCGGCTTGGTCTGGTCCCTGACTCCTTCAAAACAGCCGAAGTGATACCCATTTTAAAGAAACCTACTGCGGACCCCTCTCTTATGAGCAACTTCCGTCCCATCTCCCTGCTCCCCTACCTCAGTAAAGTACTTGAGACTCATGTCACCAACTTCTTGAGCTCGTTCATTGAACGCACCCAGTTCTTCGACCCTCGTCAGGCTGGGTTCAGACCGGCCCATTCAACTGAGTCAGTCATCTTGTCAGTGATGGAGGAGCTGAGGGGAGGAGCGGACCTTGGGATCAACCAGGCCTTGGTGCTCCTGGATTTGTCGGCTGCCTTCGACACGGTCGACCATGATATTTTGGTCGACCGTGTCGGCGACGCCGGTGTCCGGGGGCCGGCTCTTGGCTGGATTCGCTCTTTTCTGAGCAACGGTCATCAGGCTGTGCGTCTATCCAACTTCTCAGCGGATAAGGTCAAGCTGTCATGTGGCGTCCCCCAGGGTTCTTCCCTTTCCCCCCTTCTTTTTAACCTATACCTGACTCCCCTCATTCAGGCTCTGCGGGGGTGTAATGTCACTGCAGTCAACTACGCTGACGATATCCAGCTGGTCTTTGATATTGACTCCTCCGAACAATCTATACATAATTTCCAGTCCACCTTATGTCTCATCAGTAACTGGATGGAAAAAAACCACCTAAAGTTTAACCCCGACAAGACCGAGTTGGTCTTGTTTGGAGGTACTTCCAATCCCTGGAACCCTAATTTTTGGCCTTCTGGCCTTGGTCCCCCGCCCTGCCCTGTTAATTCAGTAAGAAGCTTAGGAGTCATTATCAGTAAGGACCTCTCCATGAAGCCTCAGATTAATGCTGTGGTATCCTCCTGTTTTTTTCATCTTCGGAAAATCCGGAAGATCTCTCGATTTCTAACCATGGAGGCCCTGACCCTGGCGTTGCTGGCCCTGGTAGTCTCTAGGATTGATTATGCCAACTCCCTCTATGTTGGCAACCCGGCATACCAGCTGAATCGCCTTCAGCTGGTGCAAAATCAGGCCGTGAGACTAGTCTTCCATCAGCCCAGACACTGCCATGTTCGTCCCTTACTCAAATCCCTTCACTGGTTCCCAGTGGCCAAACGCAGAGAATTCAAACTTGACTGCATTATTTTTAAAGCCCTGGCTGGCCTTGGTCCTGTTTTTATATCCTCTCTTCTCCATCGTTACTCTCCTCTGCGTCATCTCCGCTCTTCTCACCTGGCCCTTCTCACCACCCCCACATTTAACCGTAAAAAACATGGCGGTCTCAGATTTTCATTTCTTGCCCCGTCTCGGTGGAATGCACTGCCCTTGGAGCTGAGACTCACTCCTTCTTATCCCCAATTTAGATCCCTTCTGAAAACTTTACTGTTCTGTCAAGCTCATGCATAAACATTTTCCTTTCTGATCCTTCCTAAATCCACTACACTGTTTCAATGTTTTGCTCACCCAGTGTTCACAGCGCCATGAAACCGTTCGGTGTAAGTGCGCTATAAAAATATTTTTAACATAACATTTTTAACCCTTAGGGGCCCTGTACCCTGGCACCCACACACTGCCTTTGCCGGTTGAGTGCCTAAGTACAGAACTAAACAAAGAGTCGAAATGGCACACATCCCAGTGTGACATGCCCACAAACCCACTGCCCTGGCATACATCAGTCACCCCTCTAGCTGGGTGCGCTATGCCAGTGGTGTGGGCACAGGTGCATGAGCCCTGTGCCCCTACAGTACCCAGGGCCATTCCTGGGCACTGTAAGTGTAGTGATGCCATTAAGAGTATATGGTGCTGGGAGGTCGACATTACAAACTCCACAACACCATAATGGCTACACTGACGACTGACAAGTTTGGTATCAAACTTCTCAGCACATTAAATCCACATTGATGCCAGTGTGGGATTTAATGAAAAATGCACCACAGAGGGCATCTTAGAGATGCCCCCTGAAACCTAACCACAATCCACATCTGGACTGAGAGGTGCCTAGGCTGCCACTCAGCAGACATATTGCAGGACCCCTGGGTGGAGAGCCCCCGCTCTCCTGGGCATGCAACAATGCACATCTTGGGCGAGGTGCTAGGTCTCCTCCCCCAGGATGGGCAGGGGGAAGCTTCAAAGGCCTGCCGCCTCTGTGAGCTTCTCCAGACCATTTGCTGTACCCAGCAACTGGCCCCCACCAGTCCTGACCCCCACTCTGGCGGGAAGACTGGCGGGAAAAGCTACGTCAGGAAGGGGGTGTGCCAGCCTGTGCCAACCCCACCCCTCAGGTGGGGGAGACGAGGTGAAGCACGACCCGGGGGCTCCGGCCATCTTGAAGATGGGGAGCCCTGCCCAATCACAGCTAGGCTCCTGCCCCCCTCCCACAGGAGAGGAGCAGGCTATGGGTTGTACCCACCCAGGACAGGGACCCATTGGTCCCTAACCTTGCCCTACCTGTAACACCCCTAAATATAGTATTTAGGGGCACCCTGAACCTTTTTCCAGAGATCCTGATTCCGAAACAAGAAAGAAGAATAAGGAACACGAAGACCTGCCGTGCAGCTGCTAAGAAGAGGAAGACACCAACTGACTTGGCCCCAGCCCTACCGGCCTGTCGACCCTCGAACCTGCTTCTGCTAAACCCCGGCGTCTCCAGTGGTCAGCAACCTCAAAACCCCGGAGGATCTAACTGCCCTGTGACTCTGACTACCTGGGTCTCCCACGAGCAGTGGTACTGCTCAAAGCAAGTAACAAGCCCTGGCATCAGCCCGGAACCGCGAACCCTGCACTTTCTGCACCCGCCAAGCCTGGCCTGTGCCGGAGTGAATCAAGACCCTGAGGACGCCACCCCCGGCGATTCTGACCTGGAATCCAGTGCCCAAGGACCCTCCTCGATGACTCCGACGATGCCTGCAGCCTCGAGACAAAGGACCCCTCCGACCGCGACCAGCAGGGGGTAAGGTTTCCCGACCTCAAAAGACACCCCTGCACCCTGCACCCTGCGCCCCACGGCCCCCTGTGCCCAACTCATGGGTGTCTACCTATCCTCCAAGATCCCAACTTACCCCTTGGAGTGTTGGTCGCTCAAGAAGGTCCACCGTCGCCGAGCCTGCAGCCTTTGTTCCCTTTTCAAGATCCTCATTGAATAACATTGAGCGATCGACAGCTCAAAAGCACCCTGCACCCATCCGCCCGAGTGCCCCTGGCAGTGCAACCTTTGTCCTATCCTACTTCCCCATTTGCCCTGAGCAAGTGACCAGGAGCCCAGCTCCCACAGTCGCGTGGCCTGCTAGCCAGCAGCCACCAACAGAAGGCCCCCTGCCTCTCATTGGATAACATTGGCCCTAACTACCTCTGCACCAGGCCGCCCCTGTGCCGTTGAGGGTGTACCAACTGTACCTAACTGACCCTGGGGGGCCCCTGGGTCTATACCCAGAACCTTAACTTCACCAGTCAAGTAATCACCTGAAAACTGATGACTCTCTTTCCTGCCGTAGGATAACATTGACTGGTTTGACTCGAAATTTCATTTAAGTGTGAAGTTTTGAAACTTTAAAATATTCATCTAAAATCAGCTGAATAACAAATTTCGAATTACTCACCTGTGATCAGGATAGAAGCTAGTACTGTACCTTGTAGCCCAGTACTGAACCGCAAAAGTAATCACAACCGTGTTTGCTAGTAATCTACATTTCTGCAATAGGAAACCATTGACTGTTTTTCTTTGAAAATTCTTCAAAGTGTGAAGTTTTGAAATGTTAAAATATTCATCTAAAATCAGCCGAATATTGAAATCCAAAGTACTCACCTGTAATCAGGAGAGACGCCAGTGCTGTATCTTTTAGCCCAGTACTGAACCGCAAACGTAATCACAACAGTGGTTATTAGTAATCTAAATTTCGTCTATAGGAAACCATTGACTGTTTTTCTATGAAATTTCTTCTAAGTTTCTACTTTTGAAAAGTACAAATATTCCTTAAAAAGCATACCAACTACTAAAACGTAATCACTTACCTGTCTTAGGTAGAGACTCCAGTGCTGAACCTAGGAGTCCGGTACTGGGTTACAAAAGTAACAAGAACCTACTTTACCTATGCTTTGAATTTCGTTCCATTGGATAACATTGCTGGTTTTTCACTGAAAAGATTCTGTCAACTTTTAAAATACCTTTATATTCTCTAAAGATCTTTGCAATAACTAAAACATTTTAACTAAACTGGTTTCAGCTTAGACCCCAGGACTGAATCTAGGACCCATTCCTGAAGTTACAAAAGTAATCTATAAAGTAATCAGCTGCATTTATGTAGAAAAACCCATTGAGCTCAATGTTAAATTGTGTTTAGAATTGTGTTGCCTACTGCAACCATTGTATCTATTGTGTTCAAAAAGTTTATTGCCTCTTTGCAAAGTAATTACATGAGAGTACTCATATCGAGAAAAGTATATTTTGATACCTGTTGGTTCTAAAAATAAAACCACTATATCTTTGGATATAAAAAAATTGGCCTAGAGTTCAGTTCTTGAGTATGTGAAACCTTTTGCTGACTGAGTGTGTACAACGAATGCTTTACACTGTTCTCTAGTACTGCCTTACTGCTCGACCAAGCTACCACTTTGGAGAGTAAGGCCACATCTGGCTTTAACCTCTGTTATATCTCTGGGGTTTGTGGACTCTATAAACACTGCACCTTATTCTGGTCCAGTATATATAGAGCCACTTTCTCACATGTAATTTTTCCTCAGCCACCTTTTTATGTTTACACAGTATATTGTTTTTATGGTTGTTTGTGTAAGTTGTTGAGCGCCATTATTGTTTTACTGCTGCTATTATTACTGCCTTACTAATACATTTTCTACATATATATAATATAATCGAATCTAAGTAGGGGTATCACCTGTTTAAAAGTTTTTAGGTACTTTTGTTATAATTTCAAAAAGAAATTGTTTAAAAAAAATCCTGTAATTTTGTCATATTTCTTTCTTTTTCCTTTTTCTTTCTGTCCCTTTTCTCTCGACTTTATCATTTTCTGTTCAATTCTTTGGTGTTGTTAATTTGCATTTTACACTACATATGAACCTTTGTTAGGATTCCACCTATAAGGTATGACATGCACTCTGTAGGGCTGCACCCCAAGAACTCCTATTGTGAAACTGATTTCTTAACAAGTCATTATGGAGGATTTTTATTATATAATTTGAGTATATTTTTAAGTGCTTCATTCTTCATGTTAAGCAGGTGAATTGTGCGATTTTCCATAGTGTACGCTAGTGTTTTTTTTTACTTGTGGTGCGGTCACAACATATTTTGAAGGATTCTCTATGAGGCTTACCAGATAGAATGTTCAGAGAACAGTTTCCAGGTGAATGAGATTTGTAGACCAGGAAAGACTGATGAAAAAAATGTTGCCCTTTAATTTCTACAGAATTTCCGTATTCGTTCCATTAGCTTTGAAATGTCGCTGATGCTCTGTGCAGGTCAAAAGTGGGCACCTTAAAATGAAAAAATGCATCTCTGATGAAGAAAGTTGTTTTGTGCCTGTCCTCTGTTCGAGATGATGCTTCAGAGTACTCTTTGTTTAGATTGATCGTGTATGGAATAGAAACCAGAAGTAGAGGCTTTGTTTACTTGTCTGACGTCTATAAAATTGAAATATGATTAACAGTAATCATTGTTTTGAAAAGCCTGGTTATAACTCAAAAACTACTGAATGGATTTACACCATTCCATAAAAATTATGCCTTCTGAGTAAAGTTCTACAACCATGCCCAGTTTGGAATAAATCCATTCCGCGCGTTTTGCTGTAGCCACCTACAAAGTTTCCTGCAGCAGACAAATTGTGTGTGGATCCATCCATATAGACCATAATTGTGGCCAAATTAAACAATGCCTTTTCAGTGGAAAGCGCGGCTGAACCATAACTCCAATTGGCAACCACGAGTGTCAGATATATATTTGCACTGATATATTGAAAGCCTATTTGCTAATTGCTATGTACTATTAAATATATCTACGCTTGATAATATCTGCTATCCTCTATCAATGGTATTGACAACAAGCGATGACATGTGAATGAGCTGCATAACTCCCCATGTACTGTTTTCCATGTTTCAGGAATGAATGTGATGTACATGCACGATGACTCCGAAAGCCTAGCGGACAGGTTCACAGTGCAACTCTTTGATGGGAAGCACACCGTTGAGCGAACCATTTCAGTGACTATCCTTCCAGTTAATGACGAAAAGCCAGAGCTGGTCAGGTAAGAGACTTGCCTCTTGCTCCAAATCATGAAGTATAAGAGAAAATTGATAGTGAAGGTGACAGAATACAGCCAAAGAAAACACAAACTAAATCTCACCTATATCACAGATCATCATTCATTTCTCTAATTCAATGACATTTTACTTTAGTTAGAACTTCAGTCTTCTCTCACCTCAATTCAAAACTGGTTTATTTATACCCTTTCCCAAGCTTGTACTGTTCCCAGGTGCAGATTTTACCATTGTGCATTATTAGGGGGAGTTTGCCGAGATGGAAGAACACGCATATCACCGCTGTTCTCCTGCCCTGTCGAGCAAGGGAGTAACCAGAAAATTAAAATAACCCCCAATTTGAGCCATACCTGTAGTCACACTGAGCCTGCAAAGCCAGCGAAGCCGACCCTCCTTAGCAGAGTTTCATTCACACTTTCTTCCTCCTTTTAACCATCTTATCTCTCCATCCTCTCACCTTTCCATCTATTTATTCATCAGCCTGCTCTTCCTTTCATCTTTCCAACCACTCACTCATCCAACTAAACTTACTTTAACCCCTCTATCCTTACACTTTTGCATATATACATTCATTCTTGCACGTATCACTATATCACTGCATCTATTTATCTTTACACCCACCAATCATTTCTCTTCCTTTCTCATCATTTCACATACCTGTTCATTCTTCCATTCATTCAGACTGCCACTTATTGATCCTTTCACTCTTTAGTCCATGCTTTCACCTTGCCTATATTCATCTTTTAACCCATCCATTTATCATTTTACCCTACATCTTGTACATCCTTTCACCCTGCCATCAATTCTTTCACCCTGCCTTCCTTTCACCTATTCATCCTATTTTCACACTTCCTTCATTCTTCCCTTTTATGTTTTCTTCCTTTCGACCACCCTTTCCTTTCTTTATTTACCACTAGCTGTACCTGGCCACGCATTGCTGTGGCTCAGTCTGGTTAAATGGAAAAGAAAGAAAAGAGTAAGCGCACGTTTCTAATATGTTTAATTTCACAATTCTTGTGGGTATACAATATGTTTTTGTGACTATTGTCTATATGCGTCCCTTGTAGTTGTTGCGCAGCAAGCAAATTGATAGGTTCTGTTCGGCCTTTCGATTAAAAACACACGCGTATTGTACACGATAATATTCAAATCCAACATTTTGTATATATAAACGCGCGAATGTTGCTACATGAACCAACTCCTCCCCCCTCCCTCCACCCACTTCCTGGTCTGCCATCCTGACACCAACTGTCCATCCTAATCTATGTAGACTATTGTCTCTTATGCGTCCTTTCTTAATGTTGCAAAGTGAACCAACTCCTCCCCACTCCCTCCACCCAATTCCCGGTCTGCCTTCCTGACACAAACTGTCCATCCTAATATATGTAGACTATTGTCTCTATGCGTCCCTTGTATTTGTTGCTCAGCAACCAAATCGATAGGGTCTGTTCCGCCATTCGTTAAAAACATGCGCGTATTGGACACGGGCATATTCGAATCCAAAGCTGTGTATATATAAACATGCGATAATGTTGCAAAGTGAACTAACTCCTCCCCCTTCCCTCCACCCACTTCCCGGTCTGCCATCCTGACACCAACTGTCCATCCTAATCTATGTAGACTATTGTCTCTAAGCGTCCTTTCTTAATGTTGCAATGTGAACCAACTCCTCCCCCCTTCCTCCACCCACTTTCCGGTCTGCCATTCTGACACCAACTGTCCATCCTAATTTATGTAGACTATTGTCTCTTTGCGTCCCTTGCATTTGTTGGGCAGCAACCAAATTGATAGGGTCTGTTCGGCCTTTCGATTAAAATCATGCGCGTATTGGACACGCGCATATTCGAATCCAACGTTGTGTATATATAAACATGCGCTAATGTTGCAAAGTGAACCAACTCCTCCCCCCTGCCCCCTACCTCCACCCACTTCCCGGTCTGCCATCCTGACAACAACTGTCCATCCTCATATATGTAGACTATTGTCTCTATGCGTCCCTTGTATTTGTTGGGCAGCAACCAAATTGATAGGGTCTGTTCGGCCTTTCGATTAAAATCATGCACGTATTGGACACGCGCATATTCGAATCCAACGTTGTTTATATATAAACATGCGCTAATGTTTCAAAGTGAACCAACTCCTCCCCCCTCCCTGCACCCACTTCCCGGTCTGCCATCCTGACACCAACTGTCCATCCTAATATATGTAGACTATTGTCTCTATGTAGTTGTTGCGCAGCAACCAAATCGATAGGGTCTGTTCGCCCTTTCGATTAAAACCACGCGTGTATTGGACACACGCGTATTCAACTCCAACATTGTGTATATATAAACATGAGCTTAATCGAATCCAACGTTGTGTCAAAATGTAAAAACAATCAGTGAAGAACTTTCGGAGATTGAAGATTTTGAACAAACGAACATTGACATTTTTATGTGTCCGTTTGGGCTTTCGATTAAAAACATGCGCATATTCGACACACGCGTATTCAAATCCAACGCTGTGTCAAAATTTCAAAGCAATCGGTGAAGAACTTTTGGAGATATACGATTTTGAACAAACCAACATTTACATTTTTATTTATATAGATTTGCATCTACTCATCTTTCTTCTCCCCCTTTACATTTACATTTTGTTTTTATCTCTATCGCTTACACCTTCCATTTCCCTCTATCTGTGGTTCCCCATTTTCATAATTTCTTTTATGGCTTTCTTCACTGCACAGCCGTCTGACATAACATTTCGTAAGGGTGCTATTTATGACCGTTTTCCGACAAACATGCGGAAACATGAGGCCCATAAATAATGGATATTGTAGAGGGAGTGAGTTCACCAGCCCATGGTACCCAGTGACACCCCGCTTAAGCTGCTAAAGCGGGGGGTTCGCTACGCCACTTCTGTCGAGCTCACATTTACCACATTGTATAGCTCACATCTTTCCTGGACGGGTGTCCTGGCGCTGTGTAGTCTGAACAGATGCAAATTCAAATAGACTGTGGTAAAAGTGGAAGTGGAAGTGAAAACCTAACCAGTCACACAAAGTAGTGTTCCATGTTGGATTCATTTTCATAGTTATAGAAATAAGGAAAACCTGAATCATCAATACCAATTTTAGAATGTTCAAACTGCTGATTGACAGCTGGTGCGTCCACCAGCTGTCAATCAAAAGCTGTAACCTACCCATCGAAGGGTCACTGCTTTTCATGTACCAGGAAGTCCAGCCGTTTCAGGGATTTCCTTCCTAAGCAAAGCTGCCCTACTTAGGTCTGCCATGCGAGTCATGTAAGTGCCAAGCATGGAAATGAAACTGGCTCCTCAAGCGCAGGGAGAATACAGATGGTACCTCGGGGGTCACTGATTTTTGTTTTTTACAATATAATCTGCTTTGGGAGCTTGTTTGTGAAGAACAAAAAAAAGGTTAACTTAGCATGAAGGTGTACCCGCTCAGCAGTCAGCTGCCATAGCGGCAGATGCACTTTAGACCAGTGCCTAATTTGTAAAAAAATAAGTGCCAGGGTCCTTCTCTAAAGGTCACTGCAGCCTGAACCACCCATTGCCCCTGCCAAGGCTGCCACTGACAGTACCAGCACAACTAGTGTCTCCTAAAAAATGGCAGTCCTAAAAGTATGACAGTTCAGACTATTCCAGTCCACCCAAAGCAATAATAATGGTGTGAACAGCAGGTATTATTCCTTTTCAATATATATTGACTTATTAAAAACGGTTGTGCTCATCTGAAAAGTAGACAGGCAGCGTCACCTTGTGGGGGACTGTCACTAGAGCTGGTGCTGGCAATTAAGTGCTGGTGCAGACTCAAATAAAGCACTGCTTTTAGACATTTCCTGCCAGGGTGGCGGTGCTCTGGAGTGGTGTTTAATGTGTAGGTGTCGGTATTTTACTAATGTGGGTTTGTTTGCAGAGTGCAATTTCGCAATATTAGCTGACAGTTTATTTTAAACTTGCCTACTAGGACACAATATTTATGCCAGAAGACCCTTCTGTGCAGCATATTGTGACATAAAACCCACAAACTGACTAGTTCACATTCACAAACTTTAAAGGTCTACCTCACATTGTAGTGCCTGGTCCTTGTGTGGTATTTACTCTTGCAGTAAAATGTTGTATGAGTGCAAGGTATCCCTTTTTAAATATCTTGCACTCTTAAAACCAGATGTTTGTGGTAGTGTCGTTGTGGATCAGGCCAATCCTGTCTATATTGTGCCTTTCATCTTCTTTATATTTCCTAACAATACCCTACTTACATGAATTCAAATGGCACTGAGGGACCCTTTGTATTTGCTGTATTTAGTGTGACAAAGTGTGTGCTTAGCAATGTATTTCGTGGAAGAGGGTGGGAGAACTTAATATCTTCAAGGTCCTAGAGGGAGACCAAGACCTTCCCTTCAAATACTTGCCATTGGGGGCTTTACCAACTTTAAAGAGCTGGCCTCCTGGATTCCAGAATTATTTTATTTTTGTGTCCTGTCTTTGCAGTACCAAATGTACTATGGTTTAATGTCAAGACAGGATATTCACCCTAAAGTCCAGGTCCAGTCCTGTGTGTGCCCCCCAACCTAAAAATCCTGAATGTTTTCATGATAGGAGCTTCTAAAATGTAGTACCCCCAAAGTATGTCAAAGTGTATGCTGAGCACTACTGAACAGTGTCTCAACTGGGCACACACTGCTAATTCCAGGTGGCCCACTTTCACTGAATACCACCAAAACAACGGGTAAGTCAAATCTTCACCATTTAATGTACATGCAGCAGCTTGGGCTTCATCCAACTGAGCTGTCCATGGTTATACCTGAAACCACAGACCATTGACACGAAGAGGCATACATATCAAAGCTAACATTACTACTTTGCAACTCTATCTCTGGTATGTCTGGTATAACTGCCCCTTTCACCGGGACTGTGTTTACAGGTACTGTTGCAAAACTGATGAGTCTCGAATTAGCTAAGCAGTCACAAATACTTCTCCCAGGTGCCCTGTGTTTTTTGTACTCTCATATGTAAATTCACTTTGTTCCTACCCTATTAAAATGATAAACACATTGACACATCCCTATTGTTCATCCCTCAAAGTGTTATTGGTCCATTCATGCTGCATGTGATGAGATAACAGCATTTACAACCAACACAATGCTGCTTGATACTGCTGCCTACTCTTAATAGATGTTAACAACAAAGTCGCGACATCTTGCGTCAGTAAAAGAACGATTGCACGGAAACAACCCTAAAGGCAGTTGTTCTGTTGACCTGTGTAATCTTGCACCAATTGTAGGAACAGGCTTAATAAAAAACAACTAACAAGCTTTCAAGATGACCAGAACAACTTCACATCACTATGGTAAACCATGAGGCTCCAGGCTAGCTTACTTAACTCACAGGTACTTGCTAACAGTGGCACAATGAACGAAGAATGCACAGAAGACAGAAGGAAAAAACAGCACATACTCCAACAGCAGCACCTACACGCGTTCCTATAAACAAACCCCTCAAGCACATCAGTACAGATTACAGTGGCGTGACGCAAAATTATGGGGCAGGCTGATTCTCCTATATCTCATGGGATATTCCTTGAATTGAGTGGGGGCCACGTGAAAGACTGGGGGCCTCTGGAAGGTTGGGATCCCCCTTGTGCCACAGGGGCTGTAAGGACCTGCATCACACATATTGTTGCATCCAGGGGGTTGCACAAAGATTTCCTGGCTGCAGTGTGCCCCCCCCAAACCTGGGGTGGCCCGTTGATATCATCGGCGATCTTGTCCGTAAATCTAGGGGGCCCACTACTATGTGTGCATTCTAGCCGCAGGGTCGCAGTAAGGCCAGGGTGCCCTCTTCCTGCCAACTGATGACCTCGGGAGGCCTCAACCTACAAGTATGCTGCACCCTCTTAGGGAGGAGCCCCTGGCTGAGATAGCACCCATGTCTCTGTGAAGCCCTGCAGCCCCCACCATTTCGACAGATGAGGCAAAGGTGACCGCTTCATAGCCTCGCACAGTGGCGTCACTAGGGTTGGTGTCGCCCGGTGCGGGTAACTCATGGTGTCACCCCCTCACAACTTACCGGATGGACCATCTCCCCTCTGCCTGCACCATTTCACCCCCGCCTGAACCATCTCTCCCTCTGTCCGCACCATCTCTCCCCTCTGCCTGCACCATCTCTCCCCTCTGCCTGCACGATCTCCCTTCTGCCTGCACCATCTCTCCCCTCTGCCTGCACCATCTCCCACTCTGCCTGTACCTTCTCCCCCTCTGCCTGCACCATCTCCCCTCTGCCTGCACCATCTCTTCCTCTGTCTGCACCATCTCTTCCTCTGCCTGCACCATATCACCCCCTGCCTGCACCATCTCTACCTCTGTCTGCACCATCTCTGCCTGCACCATCTCTCCCCTCTGCCTGCACCATCTCCCCTCCGCCTGCATAAAATCACCCCCTGCCTGCTGCCTGCTCCATCTCACCCTTTTGCTGCACAATCTCCCCTCTGCCTGCACCATCTCATCCCCTGCCTGCACCATCTCTCCCTCTGTCCGCACCATCTCTCCCCTCTGCCTGCACCATCTCATCCCTCTGTCTGCACCATCTCTCCTCTGCCTGCACAATCTCCCCTCTGCCTGAACCATCTCCCCCTCTGCCTGCAGCATTTCCCCCAACTGCCTGCACCATCTCCCCACTGCCTGCACCATCTCCCCTCTGCCTGCACCATCTCCCCTCTGCGCACCATCTCTCCCTCTGCCTGCACCATCTCCCCTCCGCTTGCACCATCTCTTCCTCTGTCGGCACCATCTCCCCTGCGCCTGCACCATCTCACCCCCTGCCTGCATCATCTCTCCCTCTGCCTGCACCATCTGACCCTCTTCCTGCACCATCTCCCCTCCGCCTGCAACATCTCACCCTCTGCCTGCACCATCTCCCTCTCTGCCTGCACCATCCCTCCCCCTCCGCCTGCACCATCCCTCCCCCTCCGCCTGCACCATCCTCCCCCGCCTGCTGGTCTTTTAACCCTTTCCTCGTCGCCTTCTCCACCCAGGGTTCCTCCTGATGATAAAGCAAAGCATAGCTGCCAAGGTTTTAGTTTGCTACGTGTGACATTTTCATATTTTTAGTGTACTTATGAGTGACATTACCACAAATAGGAGTGACACCTTTCACAAGCAAAATCTGTGAAGACGAGGGAAACACAAATATCATAAATAACACCTATATGAGCAATGAAAAACTCGTAAGTTTGCTGCAAAGCACCACAAATGGAAGAGCAATAACGTAGTGCCCTTCACGACTAGGCCGCCCTAACAATCATGTGCGAGGCTCCAACAAACTCTTACCCAAAGCAGAAGAGGTCCACGGCCCAGTCAGCACGCTGCTACGTTCCAAGCACCGGTGTAGCCGGCGGGGCACCGATGTAGCCAGCGGCCCAGGTGAGTTGCCTTAATGAGCCAAAAAACTTGAGTGGACTTACAGGCGTCGCGTCAGAGAGCCCCGGTCCGCTTATTTATTCCGGGGACAAGGGTGCGAGGCGCGCACGCACGCATGCACAAGAGCCATTGCTAACGTCGCATGATTTAAATAAAGTGCGTTACAGCGAGCCGCGCTACATAACGCACATTTTACCTGCAGTAGCCACAGGGGGTGAACAGCAGACTGCAAATGCGGTTTAAGGCCGGGCCGCCCCACGCTTACATAGTGAGTCCTTCAGGCCTCAACTATCTACTGGACTCCCTCAGCCCGCTGCATTCAAGGCTCAGCTGCAGTACTGTAGCGTGTGCCTAAGCTCCAGCCGCGGTCGCGTTGATTCTATCACCGCGGCCTTCACAGTCGCAATTGCCCAGCCAGGCTTCCAGTTCCAAACCTGTAGCCTCAATCCCGCCACTGCAGGAAGCGGCAGCGTAACATTACATAACGTTCTGCAAAGCGAAAAGAGCAATTGGGCACGGCCTCTACTGACACAGATCACTGTCAGAAAATTAGGCTGGCCCAGGAATACTTTATACAAGCAGGGCAGAGGCAAGGCTGCAGAGCTGTCACTGTGTTACATGCGCAGCGTAACCAGATGGTGTCACCCCATGTGAGGGTGTCACCCGGTGCGGTCCCCACCCCCCGCACCCCCCTAGTGACGCCACTGGCCTCGCACAGTACACAGCAACATGCTTCGAAGGTAGGGGTCATTCATGCAGTGATGCAGCCCTCCTGACCTGCACTGGCATGCTGGTGCCAAAGAGAACCTCTGTGGACCTTGACCCATGAAATTGGATAGCATGGGCGCTCTGCAATAGTAGAAGTAATAGAATTGAGACAGACCCAGTGCAACTCTCCTGCTGCGATTAGGTGCTTTTGGGGGGGGTCACTGATCCATATGCCAGCTGCAGTCCTGTGAAGATGAGTCCCCCCCATTCAGAGACAAAGTCTACACCTCCTTGTGGCCCTGCATCAATGACCGAAGGGCCTGACCATCATCTTACTGCTTGAGGGGCTTAAACCCGTGAGCCTGCTGCTGCCTCTTGAGGGACTTGGAGGGTAGGTGACCAACAGTCCACCTCCCCCCCCCCCAGTCCAGAGCATCCACATCG
Organism: Lissotriton vulgaris; assembly: GCF_964263255.1. Classification (NCBI taxonomy): domain Eukaryota; kingdom Metazoa; phylum Chordata; class Amphibia; order Caudata; family Salamandridae; genus Lissotriton; species Lissotriton vulgaris. The sequence continues at coordinate 1,019,455,096 of NC_141689.1, read as the reverse complement.
ACTGCCTGCCCACTCTCAACATTGATTGCCCAGTTGGTTCCAGCACTCTCCTCCTCCGCTATGCCCAGAGGAAAAGCTGCCAGGGATAATTCTGTTGCCTCCCTCTGGGCTAAGTCTTCAGCTGCAGACATGAGTGGCATAGTGGAGACCTACTCATAGCCCCTTGAGCAGTTCACCACTCTCCCATCATGCAAGTCTATATGGAGAAGTTCCTCACAGACATCCGGCTGGAGATTAGCTCCCTCAAAATAGATTTCAAAAGATGCTTTCAAGACCTTCGCCAAGACATCACCTCCATGGGCGAGAGAGTGGATGATCTTGAGAGCACAATGGGTTTGTGTGTAGAGGGCCAGGAGCTTCCTTGGTGTCACATGGTCACTCTGGAAGAGCAAAAGACTGAACTTGCATGATCCAGTAGACATGGCCTCTATTAAGGACGCAATAACCGTATATTTTGAGCTACATGCCCTGCCCGCTTCCGACCCCCCTTACGCTCTGGGATGGCTTTAAGGCAACAATCTGGGGTGTCATTTCCTCCATCTCTATTGCTCAAGTGTGGGAGTCCCGCATCTTAGAAGCCAACCTCACAGAGTAAATCTGCACCTTAGAGCCCTCGGCTAAGAAGCAACCCTCTATGCATGCAAAGCATCTGCTACTAGTGCTTGGAGGTCAGCTGTAAGCACATCTGGTCACAAAGGCTGAAAGGTCTCTGCTGGTGGTTAAGCACAAGTACTATGAAATGAAGGAATAAAGTGGGCACCCTTCTGGCCCATAGGGTGCAAATGCAATATGCCTTCTCCCACATTTCTGAGCTGCAGGCTGGGGATTACATCCGGGCTACCTGGAAGCTGGATAAGCAGGAGGCATTTTGTACCTTTTATCACCGTCTCTATTTTCAGAGATGGAGATGAGCCAGTTTCCATCTACTCCTATCTGTGGGATTGCCCCTGGATGACCTTAGATCCCCAAATCGTACAAGATCTTGAAGCCCCTTTCACAGCCCCTTTATTCCCAAACTGGTCAAGTACCCTATTCTTTACATTTTTTAGCAGCCAATTGCATTGCTGAACATGAATGCCAAGATGCAGTCCCTGCTGCTGGGGATGATATACCCCGACTAAGTTGGCTTCATCAAAACAGAGGCTGGGTGCTGATAACATCCGGTGTCTAGCCCACCTGATTATGAAGGTCCGGGTCCAAGGTTTTCAGGTTTGCCTTCTTTCTCTTGATGCAGAGAAGGCATTCACTCGGGTCAGCTGAGCCTTCCTGTGCGCAGTCCTACACAAGATGGGTTTGGGCCCCAATATGATTAGCAAGATCATGGCCCCTTATGCTGAACCCATGGCTACCATACAAGCCGATGGTCAGGTCACTCAATCTTTCACTCTCCATAGGGGTACCTGGCAGGGGTATTCCATGTCACCCCTGCTTTTGGCCCTTGTGGTGGAAACCCTGGCCTTCATCCTAAAGACAGACCGGACTATCACCGGCATCTTCTCTGTGGGGCACTTAACATGGCTAAATCTAAAATATTTAGCTTGACCATCCCACCGTGCCTGACAAGCTTAGCTCCCTTCCAGTGGAAGTTTGCTCCATACAATACTTCAGCCTTCAGGGAGGACCTGGCCTGGCAGTTCGGGCTGGACTGTTCCCATTGGGCGCAGGGTCAAGACTGATTTTCACATGGCTGAGTCCAAATTGGAATGGCATGGTGAGCAAAGAAACGAAGGCTTTAGGCCCAGATCACTGTACTGGGGTGAATCTATGACAGTGTTCTGCATTCTGTCCATCAATTGTTGTTTTTGCATTTGTCACCCCAAGTGGGATGGGTATGCCCAGACGTGGGTCCCATGCTCTCCATGCCACTGGAGTCAAGCTATCCTGGCTGATGAGGGCTGAAAGCCCGAAACCAGTCCTAGGATGCTTGTTTCCAGTCCAGGGAGGACCTGGCCAGCAGTTCGGGCTGAACTGTTCCATTTGGGCGCAGGGTCAAGACTGATTTGCATTTGGCTGGGTCCAAACTGGAATGGCATGGTGAGCAAAAAAACGATGGATTTAGGACCAGATCACTGTACTGTTGTGAATGTATGACATTGTTCTGCATTCTGTCCATCAATTGTTGTTTTTGGAGTTGTCACCCCGTGTGGGACTGGTATCGCCAGACAAGTTTCCCATGCTCTCCATGCCACTGGAGTCAAGCTATCCTGGCTGAAAGCCCGAAACCGGTCCTAGGATGCTTGTTTCCAGTCCAGAGAGGACCTGGCCTGGCAGCTCGGGCTGGACTGTTCCCATTGGGTGCAGGATCAAGACTGATTGGCATATAGCTGGGTCCAAACTGGAATGGCATGGTGAGCAAAAATACAAAGGGTTTATGCCCAGATCACTGTACTGGGGTGAACGTACAACATTTTTCTGCATTCTGTCCATAATTGTTGTTTTTGCATTTGTCACCCCGAATGGGACGGGTATGGCCAGACGTGGGTCCTGTGCTCTCCATGTCACTGGAGTCAAGCTATCCTGGTTGATGAGGGCTGAAAGCCCGAAACCGGTCCTAGGATGCTTGTTTCCAGTCCAGGTACGACCTGGCCTGGCAGTTCGGGCTGGACTGATCCCATTGGGCGCAGGGTCAAGACTGATTTGCATATGCCTGGGTCCAAACTGGAATGGCATGGTGCACTGGGCCAGGGACAGACTGATTTGCATATAGCCAGGTTCTGAGCTGGGATGGTGCAGTGAGCTAAATAACGGTGATGGATCAAGCCCTGATCTTTGGACTGGGTAAGAGTGGTCTGCTTAATTCAGACACTCTGTTCATCACCACCCCATTTTCTGAATCGTTTTTGGACACTATAGGTGTGGCAGGGTATACTCAGACATGAGTCCCTTGCTCAATGCACCATCAGGATTCAAGCAAGCCATGCCGACGACTTTGAAAGGGAAATGGCTTTTAGGTTGTCAGAGAGCGGGCGCTCTGCCAGTATGGAAGCACTATAGGAAAACAAAGTAGAGTGTGGTGCAACTGGGTGAGTGGAAAACCATATAACCACCCAAAGGAGAAGCGAGCAAGCTCACTGCTCCACAATACCAAAAGACAACAAACCCTATGCACACACTTGACAAGTAAAAAAAAAAAACGGATTCAATGTCCAGATATGAGAATTCGATAGAGCAGAGAAACCAAAGTAATGTTTGAATTGATATATAAAAAATGAGTAAGTATCAATGAAGAAGTCTTGGTCTCCTTGTTTTATTCCAACACAGCATGTGAACAACCAGCCGACACGTGTTTCATCGCATCTTGCGAATCTTCAGGGCTCTATTGGTTGTGCGCTTGTTATGGGGTGCCCGGGGGAAGATGTAGTGCTCGGTCACTTTGTATCTGAAATTCCGAACTTGCTCAATTCTAAGGGATAATTCCGTAGCCTGTACCGGATTCGGTGTCTTAAAGCGTCTTGTTGCTCCCTTCTCCTCCCGGGTCTCCTCGTTCGAAGTGCGAACTTCGAACGAGGAGCACTACATCTTCCCCCGGGCACCCCATAACAAGCGCACTACGCTTGCAAGCTATCATACCTCACCTTTTCAATAGAGCTTGGATGGTCTTGGGCCCTTCCGGGTCGGAAGTATCACCGGAAGAGCGACCATAAAGTCCGATGCACAACCAATAGAGCCCTGAAGATTCGCAAGATGCGATGAAACACGTGTCGGCTGGTTGTTCACATGCTGTGTTGGAATAAAACAAGGAGACCAAGACTTCTTCATTGATACTTACTCATTTTTTATATATCAATTCAAACATTACTTTGGTTTCTCTGCTCTATCGAATTCTCATATCTGGACATTGAATCCGTTTTTTTTACAAGCCATGCCGACGACGGCTGAAATGCCAGACCCCGGTCCCCGGAAGCTTGTCTCCTTTCTGGTGAAGAATTGGCTAGGTAGTTTAGTCTGCTCTGTTCCCATGATGCACTGGGCCAGGGACAGACTGATTTGCATATAGCCAGGTTCTGAGCTGGGATGGTGCTGTGAGCTAAATAACGGTGATGGATCAAGCCCTGATCTTTGGACTGGGTAAGAGTGGTCTGCTTAATTCAGACACTCTGTTCATCACCACCCCCTTTTCTTAATTCAGACACTCTGTTCATCACCACCCCCTTTTCTGAATCGTGATGAGGGCTGAAAGCCCGAAACCGGTCCTAGGATGCTTGTTTCCAGTCCAGGGACGACCTGGCCTGGCAGTTCGGGCTGGACTGTTCCCATTGGGCGCAGGGTCAAGACTGATTTGAATATGCCTGGGTCCAAACTGGAATGGCATGGTGAGCAAAAGAACGATGGATTAAACCCAGATCTCTTGACTGGGGTGAGTGGTTGAAAAAATTCAGTACTCCCTAAATCATCTTGTTGTGTTTGCTGTAAATCATCGGGCACATTCTGGACCCACAATACACTGTTAAAGCTCATGCCAGTCTCAATATATGCTTTCAATTACATCTTCGTGCCCTTGAGGATGAACATCCCGGGGGATGCCATTCGTACACATCTCTGTCAGACTCCACGCTGCAGGATCCGGTCGTTGTACATACAACTCCACCTCCCGACCTCACCAACACACTGTTACTAAAAACACAGTGTGTTCGAGGGATAGGGCGAGGGAAAACAAAGGAACAAAACAAGGAGGGGACGGAAAGGGACAGCAGGGAAGGGATGGCTGAAAGACAAGAACACAATTGTACAGGTTGCCACTGATCACAAGGGAACACCTACTCTCATTTCAATCTCACTAAGTAGACTAAAAAGGTCACCTTTTCAGAATGCCTTGTCTTCCTCCTCCTTCCCGTGTTGTGAATATGACTAAACCAAACAGTGAGTCCCTATGGAACAATAATAACAATTACACTCTTACTTCACATGAACACATGCACCAATTTCGCTCTGCTGTGGTTATACGTACCCTGCCTAGTAAATGTTCCGTGCCCAAAATATAAACGTGTTACTTAGAGTGAACTCCACCCTTGAATCAAAAACAAAAGTCAAGTGTTTGGCAGTAAAAAAAACGTTCCAGGTTAAAATCACCAATATACTCCAATTGTAGACACGGTAAGACGAAGCTTCCTACTACCGTCTCCCGTTCTAAGCCTGCTCCTTTACCAACAACTCCAAACACGGCAAGGTGTAGAAAACCCACTACCTTCCGCTTTGGCACTTGACGTATTAGACACTAGTGCCTTTCTTCGTAGCGGTTGTGCTCAGAACAATAGAGCCCCAAGAACACCCCGCTCTCTCTTTACTTCAACAAGAAGGCGTTGTTGCAGGGCGCCGCCGCGCCTGTAATCTTCTCTGAGTTCTTTACACTGGCAGTCTAAATTTAAGTACAAAGTTTCTCCACATACGCTACGCGTTACAGTCACGCTGAGCATATGTTACTCACGGTACTTGCAAATGGTCTCCTTCTTGGATGTCTATCCTTTCCTTATCGCCACGAAAGTACTTTGGCTGCTAACTCCCCTCGGAGGTCCGATGATTGCAATGCGCTTCACAACGTGCTACTTGGAATCCCGAGTTCAAACTTCAAAGCGCGGTTTCGTTTTTCCTCTCGCCGTTTTCACGGAGATAAATGCCAAAATCAGGCTTCTCCCTGCTCGGATTCCAGAACAAACGAGCCGCTGCTATTAACCACGGAAATCACCAAACAAACCCTGCGAGTACAAAATCACGAACAAGGGGGGGATGGTCCTCCCTGCCTTTATAAAACCACACCCCTTCTAAGGATTCTGGGAGATGTAGTTCAAAGGTATGGTAGGCGCTTTTGGAGGATCCTGACAATCTCATTATATGGTAACCCTGCGGGTCACATGGGTATTATGGGCAGAAAGCACACTGCGTTCCGTATGCCCCTTCTCCTTTCTATTCCAATACAGTTTAGTCAAGAGCAGGCTCTTTCCCTTACTTCATCAAAGATCTGACACCACTCTTCCACCTACGTTTAGCCACCTTCCAGACCACCGCCAAGTACTGATGTGGGCTCGGCATCCATTTACAGGATGGGAGCTGTCTGCGGGTGGCATTCCCACTGACGCATCTGTACTAAGTGGCTATTGGAATGCTGGGAGTTGGAGTTTTAATTGACTCCTGAGCGCCCTGCTGTGGGTAGGGAAGCGATGGGGATAGAATTGTTTCGGATTTTGGCGCTTCATGGGGTGTCCAATTAATATATTGATTTCTGTATGTTTTTTTTCATTACAATATAGTTTAAATCGGGGAGTCTAATCTCACAGAGTTATTGGTGATTGCCCGTGTTTTTCTTGGCAACTACCTGGGATTGTATATAAAAAAAGAAGATGGGTCTTTTGGCTCTTTATTTTGTATGTGTGTGTGTGTATATATATATATATACATATATATAAATATATATATATATATATATATATATATACATATATATATATATATATATATATATATATATATATATATATATATATATATATATATATATATATATATATATATATATATATATATATATATATATATATATATATAAATAAATATGATTGTTTGTCAACAATGGAGATCTTAATTTGGTTTACTTTGGTTCCTTCTCCACTTATCATAGTCTATGCATCCTTTTATGCCGGAATTAGGTCATCGTATTCAATCTCTGTGTGACTTGTTTTCTTTCTCTTTCAAGTTGTACACCCCTGGCGGTCTTTCCGGGTTTGTAGAGTTACTCCTATATCCCATGTTAGATACAGTCTATTGCTCATCTATGTCTTTAACAATTGCGTCCATGGGAATTCTTCATGTAATCCCTGCGATGCGCTTGAAAGTCTGTAAATCCATCTCTGTTCATTTCGCAGTAGCTGTTGTTCTGTCGGAGACAGAGAGAAATTTTCTATAACGAACCAAGTGAACCCGTTTTCTGACTGACCCGTAGAGAGGAAATGATGCACCAGCTTTATGTTTGTTTTTTTGCACCGAAAAGTGCTCCTGTGCTCGTTTATGCATGTTTTGACTTTCTTGTGGTCATACCTATGTATTTTAAACCACAGCTGCATATCAGTACGTACACCATATTGGTACTGCTACAGTTCCTATGCTTCTTGAGAACCCAGAGGGTCAGTAAGCCTAGATCTATATCTTTTTTTGCGTTGGTGAGGGACCACTACCCCTGTCTGCAGGGGCAGTGGCCAGTTACTTCAGGCAAGTTACTTACGGTACGAAGTGTCTGCCCGGTGATCTCCTTCTGTTTGGGCCTTGTGTGGACCAGTCAGTCCTTCATTGATTTCCCTCTTTTGAAGGCGGACATTGGTCGTTCAAAATCCAGGTATGCTGAAGTCTACATTTTCCAGTGTCGTGAAATCAATTTTTTCATTTGGTTTGAATGTGTTTGAAAAGTGGTGACACTCATTAGTCGTTCGTTGTCTGTTTTTTCATAGATTTGTAGCAAGGAGTCTCTCAGGCATTGCGGATATAATTTAGCCTCCAGTTTCTTTGTGAGTAGACCTGCATTGCCGTCATAGGTAGATCTTTCAGTGTAGTTTCAACGTAGCCTGAGAAATTGTTCTACTGGTAAATGTCTCTTAGGGCCATTGGGTGAGAACTACCATACCGGACAAAGTTGTTAGCATCCGTTGGTTTGTAGAAGATTTCTGTTTTTAGGTGGTTGTGTTCTGCCCAGGTTCTGAGGTCCAGGAAAGTAATATATTCTGTGCTTGTAGTCATAGTGAATCTCAGGAAAGTATATTTTGAATTCAGCCACTCCAGGAAGCCTTGGGCCTCCATCTCTCCCCTCTCTAGATGGCCTGAACATCATCAATTAACCTTTTCCATAGTTTTATGTTATTGGAGAAGGGGCTTGTGCTGTTTTATATGTTTTTCTGTTCAATGCCATGGACATACAAACGCCTATACTTGGGGCGAATGTACTGCTCATTGGTGGTCCGTACGTCTCTAGGTAGAAACGCTCTTCAAATTGGAAGTAGTTGCCCGTCAGTTCCATGCTCTTTCTTCTCTCCTTGAGACTTTCCCAGTGGTTCTTGACGTCTCAAGGTTCTCTCATTGGGATTTTACCCATGATAGAACTTAAGTGGCTACATTGAAGGTGGCCTTTCTTGTGGTTATCACCTCAGCACGAGAATGGGAGAATTAAGAGCATTATTATGCGAACCCCCAGCTTTAAGAACTTTGGAGGGTAGTCTTGTCTTAAGAACTGACCTGAGTTTTTTGACTAAAGTTCCTTCTTTGTCTCATAGGGAGCAGGAAATCGTTCTACGTTCTTTTTTTTCTCAATCCTTCCTCACAGGAGGAAACCTTACTTCATTCCTTGGATGTTTAGAGAGTGGTTTCGGTATAGTTATATGTAAAAAGGATTTCAGAAAGACAGACCATTTCTTTGTTACATTTGGTGGAGTTAACCAGAGAAATAAAACCTACAGTATTTCTAAACGTAGATGGGTCAGTGTTGCCAATTCATTCGTTTATGGGATTTCCAAAGTTCCTGTTCCTGATATAAATCAAGGTTATTCAACAAGAGCTGTAGCAGCTTCTTAGGCTGAGTATAAAGGGTTTCCTTAATGGAAATCTGTCATGGAGGGATCTGTACGAATCCCAACTTATTTTTAACATTACAGATATCAGGGTGCAGGATTTTCAGGTGATAGATTTGGTCAGTTTTGGAGTCAGTAAAGAATGCATGATGTAGTATTCTATTATCCTTAGTCTATTATCCTTAGTCTGTAATGCCCTCGTCACAGTCACTCTAACCTACCCCCCCCCCCCCCTTAGAGCTGCTGGCATCAGTGGGCTCATACCAGGAAGCTTGGGGGGCTGGCTATGACTTTTACCGCCTATAATTGGTGGGCCAAGGAAATATTCACTCCTACTTCCAGGTTTTAGGCATGTGGTGACGCTGGAGCCACCTGATGTTGAATGACTCTGATAAGTAACCAGAGCAGTAATGTGTGCCCGAAAACAGGAGCAATTGTGGCCAAACGGCCAGAGCAGCCGACATTACACACGCGGTCCCGTCCCTAAATAGCTTAACAACCTTGTGCCCAAAAAACATAAAAATGTTTATTATAATCTGGTGCTCATGTAAAGCCCTTGGCCAATGTTACGACAAGTAAGACTGCAAAAAGATAAATTCATTTTAAAAAACGTATTAGGGCGCACATGCACTGGATGTCAAAGAACGCAGGTCGACGTTAAAACGTTTCTCCATTGCTATAGAGCCAGATGACTTTGAATGCAGGTTTGTGGTTTGGTCGTCCTCTGCGGTCTAACTTGCATTATAAGACCAACATCAATAAACTGCTCTTTGCGCGTATTTAAATGAAAGTCATGCAACTCGAACAGAGCTTTCTCGTATTAAAAATAATGATTTTTCATGGACGTTCCGGACATGAAGTTACCTACTGCTGTGCAGCATACCGAAACCTGAATTATTTTTGGATTTAAATTGGAAAATACTCTTGTACTCTAGCAAGTTATAAGCATCAGCTCGAGCAGTTTATGCATCTTCTAGTTCTATGCACCCCTGCCTGTATTAGCACATTTGGGGACATGTTTTACCAAGATCTGCAACATTAGCGGACCATAAATTCGATTTCATTTTCTCTTCATAAGTAAAATGAATTAATATAAGAATAATGCACCAGCTGCCGTTTTGTAGGCTACTCTTAATAAGATTACTTAAAAAACATAAAAATCCTTTGAAAGACTCTGTTTTCTTTCCGTAAATAAAGAAAGTTATTTCAGCTAAATATGGGGGTTTCAACAATAAAAAGCTTATTTTTGCGTGCAACTCCACGGGATATGGCAAAAAAAGGAACCCAACAGGGTAAAAGCGTTCAAAAAGGTAAAACAGGAAAAATCATTCACAAAAGCAAAATGTCTGTCTTTTTCAAGTCGAACCTGCATTGTTGCGTAAAATACATATGTGCATATTGGTTGAGAGTGGCTTGATGTCCGGTTTGGGATGTGCTCCTTGGTGTTTGTAATATTTTGGTTAGGTTTGTGTGTGAGAGAATGCATTTCAGTCTGGCCTAGTAAATGACATAGTGAGACATCCAAACACCGATTGGAGTCTGGGCAGAAGCAGGCGAATCAGTGATTAACCTATCAATAAGGTTTTCAGCCCCAGTGCACAGGAAGCTATATGTCAGGGAAATGCACCCCAACCCCCCTGCTAGAGTGAAGCTGAGTCTCTGATCAAGCTCTAAAAATGGTGCTTTCTCAGTTCTGAAAGGCAGCGCCAAAGTCAGAGGTGTACTGCCTGAGAAGCACACCAGCACTGATGCTGAGGTACTGCCGCGCTGCTAGTGAGGTGGTGTCACACTGGTGCAGAGGTGGTGCTGTGGGATTGGTGTCAGTACAACGCGTTGTGTTACAACGCATTCCGTTACAACGCAGATTTTACAACGCGGGATCCATTACAACGGATGTCATTACAATGCATGGCATTACATCGCAGATGCTATTACAACGCATGGCATTACATCGTAAGTATAGGTAAGTATACCTTTTTTTAAAAATGTTAATAAATTAATTTAATTAATTTAATTTAATTAATTTAATTAAAATACATTTTAAAATAGCCATTAATTTAATGTAATAAAATAATATCTATTAAATAAATGTAATTTAAATAAAAAAGGAAATAATTTATTTTAATTTAAATAAAGAAATTAATTTAATTAACATATTTAAATAATTGAAATTAAATTAAATTAATTGAAATAATTTAATTAATATAATTAATTTAATTTAAAAATGTAATTAATGAAATAAAATTAATTTAATTTATTAAATATATTCTAATTAATTTAAAAATGCTAAATATTATTTAATTATCCCAAAACACAAACCTACCCCTGAACCCTACAATACCCCTGTACCCCAAAACCCAAACCCTACCCTAAAACCTAAAAACACCCCTGTACCCCAAAACCCACACCGTGCCCTAAAACCTAAAAACACCCCTGTACCCCAAAACCCAAACCCTGCCCTAAAACCTAAAAACACCCCTGTACCCCAAAACCCAAACCCTACCCTAAAACCTAAAAACACCCCTGTACCCCAAAACCCAAACCCTGCCCTGAAACCCTGCCCTAAAACCTAAAAACACCCCTGTACCCCAAAACCCAAACCCTGCCCTAAAACCTAAAAACACCCCTGTACCCCAAAACCCAAACCCTGCCCTAAAACCTAAAAACACCCCTGTACCCCAAAACCCAAACCCTGCCCTAAAACCTAAAAACACCCCTGTACCCCAAAACCCAAACCCTGCCCTGAAACCTAAAAACACCCCTGTACCCCAAACCCCAAACCCTGCCCTAAAACCTAAAAACACCCCTGTACCCCAAAACCCAAACCCTGCCCTAAAACCTAAAAACACCCCTGTACCCCAAAACCCAAACCCTGCCCTAAAACCTAAAAACACCCCTGTACCCCAAAACCCAAACCCTGCCCTAAAACCTAAAAACACCCCTGTACCCCAAAACCCAAACCCTGCCCTAAAACCTAAAAATACCCAAACACCCCAAAACATATACATCAGTACCCCAAAACATATACTCCTATACTCATACTTATTTAAAAAATTACTTAAATTAATATATTTAATTTATAATATTTAAAAACGAAATAAATATTTTTGTTATAATAAATAATAATTAAATCAATTATAAAATATTAAATAAAATTAAAAAAAAAAAAAATACTTACCAATACTTACGATGTAATGGTATGCGTTGTAATAGCATCTGCTATGTAATGCCATGCGTTGTAATGGCATGCATTGTAATGGTATTTGCGATGTAATAGCTGCGTTGTAACAGCATTACGTTGTAATAGTTGCGTTGTAAGAGTAACACACCGGTGCTGTGCTGATGTTGCGGTAGTGCAGTGGTGCTGCTCTGGTGCTGAGGTGGTGCTGTTCTGGGGCTGAGGTGGTGCGCCTGCACTGATTGATGCTGAGGTGGTGCTGTACTGGTGTTGTGGTGCTCAGGTGGTGCTGAGTGATGCCCAGGTGCTGCTGCAGTGCTGCTACTGAAGTGGTGTTGAGTGACGCTGACTGCTGCTGAAGTGGTGCTGTGCTGATGCTGAGGTATTGCTGCTTTGGTGCTGAGGCAGGCACTTTCTACAGGATATATTGTTAAGTAATCTCACATTTGGAGAGCACGAGGAGGCATCCCTTGATATTGGCTTCATTTCACCAATGATTGAAACCTAAAAGAAAGCATCAAAAGTTGAAAGCACGCAACTTAAAGCTGCTTCCATTCTCATAAAGCAGAGAAATAACAGCATGTTTACCTTTTTAATCATATCCAAATAATCAGGCTGTCAAAAGCACAATTTAAATTGGATTCCACTATCAGCCTTGTTCTTAAACTACACTTTCATTAAGTAAGTATATTATTTAAAGTTTGGACATTTGAGCTAATGAAACCAAAAATGATATAGGATGAAAAACGTATAGCCTCCAACTGAGAACGTGTTTGCGAAACCAAAGACAGTGGAAAACAAGATCAGGACATGATTTGCAGCCCTTGGCTGACACTTTCCGATTTCCAAAACAAGCCAGGCAAAAGAAAAAGTAGTGCACCGAAACTAACTTATGGCCAGTAGTGAAATGATCCATGTAACAGGGCCAGTCGCCAGTGTGTGACCAAAACAGCAATAGGAGGGAACAATGTATACTATTCACCAATGAAAACAAAGGAATTTCGAAAGGCACATGAAGGAGCGAATTGAAAAGGATGGGCCTGCTGAAAGCCCCTACAGTAGATACAGCATGTCTCGAAAGACGGCTCATGAACTGCCTAGGCGAAACCAAAAAATGATAACAAGTGTTGAATGCGCACTGAGGGTCGCAAAGAAAGCCCACAAGTGAGAAAAGGAGAGACAACAAAGGGATACCACTCTGCTTAACAGAATGTGATGGAAACACACACATTACTCAAAGACGTAACACGTAGAGGGAAGAAAACCTATTCATACTGGTTCAAGAGCAAGCAAACAAGACACTGAGAGATGATGGCGTATGCCAAGCCCATAAATGGTGTAATAGGATAAATCAAGACTTGCCGAAGGTGACCTAAATCTGCATCCAAGAGATGCAACGTGAAAAGAAGGCCTATTCATAACAAGTTGGAGCAAATTAAAAGGAGCCTGAATGAAATGATGCAAGCAATTTGAGGCCATTTGGAACTACTGTGCACAAGAGAAATGAAAAAAAGGAGCACTATGAATGAACTTTCTAGCAGACCATAGGGCTCAGAGTCGAGGACTGGAGCTTTCAACAAACAAGTGTATGTCCTACAACTGAATCATGAGGACTTAAGGAATTGGGTGCATAGATTCAATGTACGAATCTGAAATGTGAGGGAGGATGCAGAAAGTTAGAACAATTGGGAATATGCCCTGTCTCTGTTTGGCAATGTTCTCTGGCTCAAGGTGGAAGCAGTCCATAGGAGTTGAAAAAGCTCTTTGGATGCGCCAGAAGATGAGGGGTAACAGAAATAGTGGCAAATTATCCTTTTGCTCGCAGAATGAGGGAATCTTTCAGAAATCGCGGGAGCACTCACCACTGATATTTGGAGAAGACAAAATCATCCTGTTGTAGGATCTACCGCAGATGAATCTGGTGAAAATATAGTTCAAATCCCTGGTGGAAAACCTATAAAAAAAAAAACATACAATTGAGGTGGATCTTCCTATATGACATATATGACATATATCACACGGTACACAGACAAAATATCGATTTTTAAAAATCGATATACAATTATATCGAAGTTTAAATATCGATGGGACAAAATATCGAAGGTAAGTAATATCGACAGTCTTAATATCGATATTAGTATGATATCAGTAATATCGAAGTTTTAAACATCGATGTCAATAATATCGAAATAAATAACTTCGATGTTACTAATATAAATTTTTAAATAAATTTAGTGTATATTATATTGTATTTATTATGTTTTATTATTTATTTTTAATGTAATTTAATTAAATATTGTCTTTTACTACTGTAGCGGGTTGTGGGTTTATAGGGGAATATGGTGGGAAGTAATTTAATTATGTTAAATTAGTTATTAATTAGTAGGAATTATTTATTAATTAATTGAGAATTAATTGTTATTTAATTTTAATTAATTGATTAATTGATAAATATGTTCTGTAGCGGGTTATGGGTTTATAGGGGAATAGGGTGGGAAGTAATTTAATAATAAATAATTAATTAATATATGTTTGTAAATAGTTTAATTAATAATTAATTGGTAATAAGTTATATTAATTAGTTAATTAATTAATATAATGTTGTACATATTTTGAATTATTAATTAGTTGGTAATTAATTAATATTATTTAGTTAATTACATTAATTAGAGTAATCTTTTTATATATAATTTTTTGTTATTCTTAATTAATTAATTGGGAAAAATAATATTAATTATTAAATTAAATTAATTACTGCTAATGTGCTAATATATTTACTTTATTGTTATTGTTAATTAATAATTAATTGGTAATTAAATAATATTAATTAATTTTGGATAAAGGAGTATTTTTAGGGTTCAGGGTCAGTTTTCAGTTTTTGGGTAAAGGGGTATTTTTAGGGTTCAGGGTCAGTTTTCAGTTCTTGGGTAAAGGGGTATTTTTAGGGTTCAGGGTCAGTTTTCAGTTTTTGGGTAAAGGGGTATTTTTAGGGTTCAGGGTCAGTTTTCAGTTTTTGGGTAAAGGGGTATTTTTAGGGTTCAGGGTCAGTTTTCAGTTTTTGGGTAAAGGGGTATTTTTAGGGTTCAGGGTCAGTTTTCAGTTTTTGGGTAAAGGGGTATTTTTAGGGTTCAGGGTCAGTTTTGGGTTTTTGGGGTACAGGGATATTTTTAGGGTTCAGGGTCAGTTTTGGGTTTTTGGGGTACAGGGATATTTTAAGGGTTCAGGGTCAGTTTTGGGTTTTTGGGGTACAGGCGTACAGGGTAAAAATAAAAATAATTTACATTAAATCAATAAATGAAATTAAAAAAAAGAAAATTACATTAAATTATTAAGTGTTTTATTTATTTTAAATGTATATGTATTAGTTTTAATTTTGTTTTAATATTTTTATTTAATATTTGTAAAATTATATGTATTTTAAAATTATTTTTACATTATTATTAATACATTTAAAAAAACGATATTTTTAACTTCGATATTTTTGTACTACGATATTATTTTTTCGATATTTTTGTACTTACCTTTATGAAGATATGACTTCGATATTTTTGATGTCGATATTTTTGTGCCAATATTTTTGTATTTCGATATTCTGTCTGTCGATATTATGTCAGACATTCATATGACACCAGCCACCAACTTGGCTCTAAAATGCATCACTTGCAAACAGTTCAAGATTTCCTCTAGGTTATAGGGCTACAACCAGACAAATAGGAATCCTCCCACACAAAAGGACACATAAAAGGAAAAAGGATGAGCGAGACACTGATATACATGGCACCGCCATTCCAGAGAATGTCCAGTTGGTAACAGGACAAGCCAAGAGGATGTCCCTGAGAAGGAGTCAGGCTCCGAGGAAAGAGACTGGAATAGTCGACAAAGGCAAGGTATCAAAGCATTATTTTGGTTGAATTATGTTATTAACTTTCACCTCAGTTGGCGGTGAAGTTGGTGCTTTAGTTGTGGTGTGTTAGTTTAATGAAAATTGGAGAGAGAAGAATACATTAAAGACATGCTTTAAACAGCAGGAAAGACAAGACCTATGATCTAAATCAAAACAAACAAAATTCCAGATTTTTAAGGTGGTTAATCTCCCTTTGAAACACTCTTGAAAATGTGACTACTTACTAAGTGAGAAAGTAGATGTACTGGCCCGACAGGAGATCCATTTCACAGCAGGAGACTTAAATCTAACTTTATAATATTTAAGCATAGATGACCATAGGATGCCAGGATAGCTTGACTCCAGTGCCATAAAGAGCACAGGACCAACCTCTGGGCATACCCGTCCCACTAAGGGTGACACATTTAAAAACAACAATTGATGGACAGAATGCAGAACAATGTCATACATTCGCCCCAGTACAGAGACCTGGGCCTAAATCCATTGTTGTGGTCCTCATTCCACTCCAGTGTCGGGCTCAAGACTGATATGCATGTGGCTGGGTCTAAACTGGGGTGGTATAGTGAGCAAAAGAATGATGGATTTAACCCAGATCTACTGACTGGGGATGAATGTTTGATTTGCTCTGCATTCCGTCCATCATCTGTGTGTTTTTTGCTTTCTTGCCCTAAGTGTGCCGGGTATGCCCAGGCTTGGGTCCCGGGCTCACTGTGTCACTGGATGCAAGCTAGCCTGGCTGATGAGGAGTGATGCAGAAAACCGGTCCCAGGATGCTTGTTTCTGGTCCAGGGAGGACATAGCTTAGTAGTTCGGGCTGGACTGTTCCCATGAGGCACAGGTTCAAGACTGATTTGCATATGGCTGGGTCTAAAACCGGGGTGGCATGGTGAGCAAAAGAACAATGGATTTAACCCAGATCTATTGATTGGGGGAGAATGTTTGATTTCGCTCTGCATTCCATCCATCATCTGTGTATTTTTTACTATTTAGAAAGTGGGCATTTCTCTGCTCTTACTTCTCTATGCGCCTTGCAGCCTGTCTCCAATACACAACTGGGATGGGTGTCAGCTACACTTTGTGCATTTCTTCTAGATAGCCACAAACACAGGAAGGGTGGGTGT
Organism: Lissotriton vulgaris; assembly: GCF_964263255.1. Classification (NCBI taxonomy): domain Eukaryota; kingdom Metazoa; phylum Chordata; class Amphibia; order Caudata; family Salamandridae; genus Lissotriton; species Lissotriton vulgaris. The sequence goes on along the minus strand of NC_141689.1, from coordinate 1,019,438,347 downwards.
GACAGAGAACTCATCTGCATTCGTCTACATTCTGATAGCTCTTCCTGGGAAGGGACAGGGAGCTGATACTTAGATCTGAATAAGCAGGGTCTTATGTTCCAACACAAAGGGCTGCACTTCTCAAGAGCAAACAAGTACTCTAAATAGTGATTATCTGCACTTTTAAATTTCCATTTAAAGCAATGAGAGAAACACATAAAACTAATAGTCCAAAAAGTTATACACAGTGCATTCTTCATAATGTGTAGTGTTAATACATCTACAATCATATTTATAAGGCCGAAAGCATTACATTGCAAGCATAAGATTTCAATCTGGCCACACTATTTTACTTTAGAGGATACATTCCATAACCATAGTTGTTATTTATTTCAGGAATAACGAAATAGAGGTGAACATGGGAGAGAGATGCCTTATTTCCAGTGTGGTGCTTTCAGCCGAAGATAAAGACACTCCAAGAGAAAAGATTTTCTATGTGTTTGAAACAATTCCTGAAAATGGAGAGCTTCAAATCAAGGTGAGTGATGTGTTTCGGTATGACAAACTGGCTATGATGCCTGTAATGACCCTAGGACTAAGTTTGACCCGGAAGGATCCACACACATTGTATCACCCTCTGGCCAGGTGTGCCCAGAGGCTATAAATAAAGGGGCAAGGACCGCTCGGGGTCTTTTGCCCGTACCACTGCCACGAGGTGTACGTGTACGTAATTTCAATGTGCTATTAGGCTGCGCTGCCACCCAAGCACACCAGCACTTTACAATGCCCATTGTCATTTTCTATACAACTTTTGGGAGCTTTAATGCTTCTTTGTGATAGGCGGAGAAATGCTCTGGTACAGAACTAAGCAAAGTCCAAGCTCTCTTTGGTTAGGTTCGCGGCCTCGATAAATATAATTATAAAATTAAAGGCCAATTAGAGAAGTCACAGTCATCACAAATAACATAAATTAGTACTAAAGTCCATTCTCTTTTTGCTCAGGCATCATAAGCGATATTGAGACTTGTGTAATTGTGTAATATCTTGTGCCACGTTCCCCTACAGTTGCGTAACCGACTCCACCCTCGTCAGGTGAATTCAAGCAGAACAGATTTTGGGAATAAGCAACAAAACGACGATGAACAGCTTGATGGATAGAGTCAGAAAGATGCCCTCCATGCCTTGAGTAGCTATATACCCTCTTCTAACAATGCATTTTGCCATACGTGGGCCGTATTTAGGAGAATTACTATGAACAAGGTTTATGGTTAATTAGAATTCTGAGTTGTACTTGTAAGGGAAACTGGCCAGACGGAATTCCTTATGTCACTGGGAAAAACTGCTGAAATGTGCATGAAAAAGGGCCAGAAATGAGGGCCTACGTACCAAAAAATGTTCATGCCAAATGATAGGGAAATCAAATGAAGCAAAAAGTATCGCCGCATCCCGTTCTCATATCTATACAATGAAACCTAGCAGTGTGAGTCGGCAGCCAATCAGCTCTCGGGCGGTCCCTTTATGGCTCACAACCAACCACTGGGGAGATGACAAGAGATCCAGCCACTTTCAGAAAGTAATCAAACATTCTGTTGAACAATGGACACATACAAGAGTGGGAAAGAAATTAATGTTAATATTTTAAGGAATTTGTTTGCCATCCACTGTTTACCCTGAAAGCTGCTTCAAGTTGCATGGCACCATTTGAATAAATAGTCTGCCCTTTTCTCTGATCTGTCAATGTAGTATCTGGGGAAGTCTGTTCCTGAGGCTGCAAACAGGACCCAGTTCTGTGTTCCCGTCAAAGATAACATTTTTTCTCCAAAACATTATATTGAGATTTTCTGTATAATATAGGGACCAGTAACAGCAGCAATCAGAGGCACTGGTGCATCTGTGTTGTGCCACTATTGGCCAGAATACTGTACCTGTGGGATTTGTATTGCTCGCTCTCTATCACATGATTAAGAAATCAACAAATAACCTGGGGAGGTTGCATACGGCAGTCCTGGTCATGTGATTGTTTTTTAATCAAGGGATCAGGAGGGATAGGGAACGAGCAATTAAAATCACACAAAATTCTATGTTTGTAGGACGTTTAACAGCAAAAAACCTAGGCATAATCACCTACTCCTCCAACTAAAGACGCATATTTACAAAGAAATGATGCAGCACAGTGCTGAAAGCATTTTGGCAGCGCTGCATCATTTAAAAAGTGCATGAATGCACCGTATTCACAAGAATACAGCGCACCCCTGTACTTTCCTTTGTACCGCCACCAAAAAAGTTGCCTAGCGCCAATGCAGACACCCTTGCACCAAGGTGCAAGTGTGCTTGCATTGCAGGGATGATTGTTTATGTGCTGGAAGGGACATCTTCCTGCACATAAACCATAATTAAAGACGATTTGCTCCTTCTACATGTGCTGCAAAAGGCAGCACACATAGAAAGACCAACACGCCTCTTTCACGCAAAGTAACGCGTGAAAATGGGCCGTATTTACAAGGCAATGAAAAGCCATGCAGGGTAGATTTGTGTGGCTTTGTAAATATGGGCCAGCACACAGCGCCAACAGAGCTTCAAAAAAAGTGACTCTCCGGTGGGGCTAGGGGCTTGTAAATATGCCCCAAGGTCATATTTCGCCAGTTAAGTAAGGGGGGGTGATGATGAAGTATGTCCCCTCAGTGTGTGTGGGTCCTCGACCTTTTTAATAGGAAACCCACTTCCAGTGTATCTTCTTTTGCAGGATAGGACCTTAAGGTACCCTCTGTGACACAATTATAAGGCTGCGTCAAGTACTGTTGTGATACCCAAATTTCAAGCAATCAGTTATTTTTTGCTCAGTCGACCACTATGGACGGGGATCAAGCAAAAGCAAATCAACCCTGGTCAGCCCCAAAAAGGGTCAGTCCAGTCCAAAGTGATTTTTTTTATATTCCCTCTGTAACAGTGCACAACTAACCTTAGATATATATGGTTGGGCTTAATCATTGAGGGCTACCTTGACTTCTCTAACACAGTGAACTATGGGATCCATAACTGGACAAAACCCTGCCAATTTTGCTGACTCAATAAGAAACCCAAAGAGTAATGAACTGAATGCTTGAATTAATTTCAACCAATGGCGCTCAGTCACATTCCAATCCATCATTTTTTGCTCACCATGGCACGACATAAATCAACCAAATTAAATGTTGGCCCGCCTCACACTAAATAAACCAGCATTCAGTAACTGAAGCAACCTGAAGCTTGTTGGGCTTAATTAGTAAGGTGCAGCTTGGGTCCTATGGCACGCAGATCTAAGATATGGACAGTTGAACGCCTGAAGCCAAAGTTATAAATCTATGAAACGACTACGTAATAGTGCTACATTTGTTGTTGCTGAATATACTACACACTTTGCATAGTAGACACAATGAATAGAGAAAGGAAGAGCAGTGTACGTTTGATCTAAGACTTGTTTTTCTCACTCTTATGTTTCTTCACATTGTTATGTGCTTCCAATCATCTTAGAGGTGTTAATAATATATTTCCATTGCTATATGTGTTTGCTGAAAGATGAACATTTGAGATCTGCTAGTTAGTAATACATATTGTCGTGCATATTTTAAAACATGTAGGAGCCAGACGTAGAAAAGACAGAAAAAATAGTGAGAGAGGAATAGACGAGGAGAGAGAGAGGGGAATGTTTGTGAATAAAGTTTTGGCGTTTGTGTGCTATTTAAAATAAGATATTATGCATAAAGCATACTCACACAGAATTTATAATCAACAATTCTGAACTCTCAGGACAGAAAATGGACGAGGCATCATCCATGAGAGATCAGGTATCGCAGCTCAGAGAATAGACAATGTAAGACGGGGCTTCAAATGACAAACTCCCAGTTTCTTGCTGACACTTTGTGGTCCTGAGCAGTTCACCTGAATAATTCTCTGTAACCTGAGAAATAGATCTACTGTCTGTTGCCAAAGCTTGTAAATTCAGTTTAACTGACGGGATACTTCTGATATGAAAAGTAAAGGTTTGCAAGCTATCTGTAATACAAGAGGTACTTTAGCTATCTATAGGTCCGCATAATACTTTGGCGGGTGGAGGATAAGTCAATCTGGGCAAAAGAGTAAATTATTCTGTAGGATGTAATTTGTATGCATATGCATAATATGCATTGGCAGGTACTGCCATCACGGTGGTTCCTGTCAATGCTTTGTAAGTTTGACTCACAGCTCCATCAACAGGATGAAGCCGTCCATCAAACTTTTATTTTTTATTTTCAAAAAAGAAAAACCCAAAGTGGGATTTTAATTTTGAAAAAAATATATTTTTTTGGTTTTTACAGCCCCTTACTGCCAGCTAATATGAGCTGGAGGACATATAGCCATTTCTCTGACAGCCCTTACTCCATCAGGCCATCGGAGAAGTTTGGTCACAGCACAGATGGAGTAGTATTCGCTATTGCCAAACTTAAGTCTTACGCATATAAAATACGGGCCATTATATTGGTGGTAAGGATACTCCATCACTGTTATATAAATATAAAATATATAAATCCGCTTGATAGGCTAAAACTAGTCCGCTTTGTTTTATTTGAGATTTAGCAGCACTGTTTGGGGCTTGAGTCTGTTAGGTTTGTGAAACATTAGTCATATCTCTGATAAGAGAAAATTGATACCTTTAAGCTCCTTTTTCATTGAGAGGGCGCTCTTCGTTGTGATGCCCAAGCTTGGATTTGGCCTAGGTATAGTGTCAGCTAGTTCTGTGGTGTGAGGCCTAAGCATGTAAGTTCTAATTCACTAAAATTCCATCAAATATGTGATTAGTGGTGCAGGAAAGGTTAAGGCAGTAGAGTGTCAATAGTTCCCTTAGCTATTATAAATGTGGGTTCTCAACAGTGTGATCCATTGATGTCAACAATGTTTTCCCCTGGTAATATCCTCCGTCTGATTCCCAAGAATCGTACTGGGCAGTGGAAAAGTCTGTCTGCTTGTAAGATTATCCACTGTTGGAAAGGGAAATGTTCCTGTCATGTTTGCAAATCCTGTGTTTGTCAATCAGAATCTTGGAATTTCATTCAAAAATGTTTTCTCCTGTGAGTGATAGAGGAGAGAAAGGTGCCATCAATTGGCCCCAACATTAACAGAACTCAAAACTATGTTTTTCTTACAAAATGTATTATGGGCCAATGGGTCAAACACAACAGCATAAAATGCACTATCACCATATGAACGAACGAGGGGAATAGAGGCGCTGTAGCAAAACCGGACAGAGGAAAAGGAGGACAACACTCAAAGGTGGAGGGTATGAGAGTAAGTGACAATTGAGTCCCTCCTCCAATAACATCCCCAATATTTAACATTATAATATAAACATCATAGTTCTAGATGTTTATGAGCTAAGATTTTTTATTGCAAGACATGTGCCATGGATATAGCTTCTACTACCATTTGCCTTTGAGTAATTTTGGCATGATGTCAGAATGCTGGTTGTTCATTTATTCATAATAAGTTACAACTAAAACTGTTTGTGGTTTTCTTAGAAGCATCAATCATGGGCGTCCCTCCAAAAAGGCATGAACTGCACTCAGGATGACATAGACATGAATTTGCTGCAGTATGTTCATACTGGAGCCATGGGGTCAAAGAGTCAAGACAGTTTCACCTTTCACCTCTGGGATGGAGACAACCATTCACCAGCTCTACAGTTCTACATTATTATCAAGGACATGGTGAAAGGTAACTCTCTTACTGTTGTATTCACACTGCCGCAGGATTGACTCATACCAATGGGACTCAAATGTATGTTCTTTAAGTTTTTTGGTCAAAAGCCATATAATAAATAAATAAAGGTTTCCGTCCATTTCACAATCGTGTTTTGGAAAGTTGCCTTTCAGTGGATTCACTGAAATTCTGAGCAGGTTGTACATTTTTAAGCATACTCTTGTTGTCCTAAACTTACTTGTGTGGTCTGTATGCATGGTGGTCAATCCATCGGACTAAGTGTTTGATTTTGTTCTCTCTACAAGGATAATATTTTTCCTTCCCCCCCCAACCCATTTAAATATAGGGACATTTATGGAACTTTTCATTTCATTTTTAAACTTTCTACTACTTTTTGGGAAGTTAATCTACACATGCAAATGGAATGGATAAGCATCAGGAATATTGCTGAACATCAGCAAAGTTATAAATGTGTGGGTCTTCAATCCCTTCTTAAAGGGTTGTTAGCCTCCAAAGGCAGAATCCGTTGTATCTCCCCTGTTTCCAAATTTAGACCATCTCTAAATCTGCCAATCCTGCAGATTTTCTCTATTTATATATACATTTGCAGCCCTACTTGTGAGTCGGAATCCGATATGTATGACTGAAATGCTTAGTTAATTTTAACTGATGTTTTTTTCATCATTGTCAAAAGTTACAATAGAGTTCTATGTCATTTTGAATGTGATTAAAAGGCAACGTACCCATCCACAGTCAGCTTGTAATAATCAAACTGTCAACAACGTTTCTTTTCAATCGATCCCATTGTTGTGCTTCTCTTCCAAGAGTGCAATATAACATGATCGTTCTATTCACCGCGGTCAGACACATCCATTACCTTCCCATGAACCTCTGAACAAGCAGCAAATGCTAAAATCAGCAGTACACTTATGTTAAACATCTCCTCAATACTTATTGAATTGTGTATCTATTGAAAGACCACAGTATCATGCTTATGAATTGACTCACTGACCTTCTAGCTCTTCACTGCATAAGTTACATTACTTTTTCCTTAACTCTAAGTCAGTCTCAGGTGTCATGCTCCCATTATCACTTTGCTTCAATCCCTGTTGTGCTTCCTCAACCAAGTGGTTAACAACAAAGTTCTCTTTGACAATGATAACCATGATAACAACTGAAGATTTAATATCAGCGGCCACACATTCCATTCTGAATGCAAGCATTGGTGTCAATGTTTTCATTTCATCTTTTTTTCTCACTGTTACTCTTTTCCCTTGGAGCACTGAGACACTGTTATGTCTAAGTCTGATTAATACTCGATTTTCAGCCTCAGTTCCAACCTCAAGAACAGTTAGGATTACAACTAAAACGCGATGGCGGGGCATGAGTTAAGCAATACATGAGGTGGTATTACAGAGAAGGTAAGGTTTGGTGAAGACCTGGTTAAAAGTCTAGGAAATAGCTGACTGAGCAGAATGATTTGTCAAGGAGAAGACTGGGTAAGTTAAACAGGGACAAGAGTAAATGTATCAGATAATGCAATAACAAAGTTACAAATTGAGAAGAGGATTTTAGTTCAGAGGTATGAACAGAGCATGTAATAATTGTAAAAGGTTCAGCTGTGAAATCATATATATATGAATCAGCATAGAAGGCTTTGAGCTGCTAGGCACATATGTTGATGTCCTGAATAAAGGCTTCAAGGTAAAAATGAAGTGATGGTGCTGATGGTATCCATGACAAAATATAGCTCCTCCTAAAGGGAAATAGGCTAAGTGGGCTCTAGAGGATGAGGATGTTCTGTCTGAAACAACATCAATGGCAGACTGGCACATGCTCAAATATTAAGGAGTTATTATGGTGATGCACCTACAGTACTAAAGAATGAATTGTTGAGGCTTGATATTTTTGTGTTGTCATGAGCAGAGAATTTTAGTAGTCAATACACAGCCTTATATAGAATCAAGGTACCTTTGCCTAGGACCACAATAGGCTTTGTTCAGGTCTATTCATGATGTATTGCTCAAAACCGGCCAATCAGAATTCTGACATCTTCCTCTTTATTGCAGACACCTTTAGGAAAGAGCTGGGTATTGTTGTCATAAGTTTGAAAACCCATGTCATGAACTTCAAATAGATTGTGTACTGTCCCGTGAGACTCTGCATTTGATTGTGACATCTAAAGCAATATATCTGCTGCAAATTGTCTGGGAGAATAGTTTTGTTTGAAATCCTTTTAGCTATCCTATAGATTGGTGTACATATCTGCAGTCAACAAGCCAATAACTTAAACAGTGATGTCTTCCCATTGCCATACATCATTGTCATTGTTCCCTTAGAACTGAACATGTCTGTTGTTTAGGGTGCATCCATAAGAGACTTTACTCTGTATTAGAGGACCAAGGTTAGCCAATGCTGGTCTTTTATCTCCTTACCGACCTTAAATCTTACAAATGAGAGCTGACTACGCTCTCTGCCAAGCATGACACCAAAAGGTCTCTCATCCAGCACCTTAATCTCCATATGTTTTTCAGATGTTTATTAAGTTGCTGAGTAATTACATTTTGTTATTTTTCCCAAGGTATTATGTGCTTGCAAACAGAGGGTAGGTTGGCGGCATCTGTTGAATCCAACATGTGTGATATTTTCCATGCCATCTTTGTCATTCTGACATTGTGTTCTACAGAAACGTCTTCAATTCAAAAAAGGCGGTGGTGGTGTTAATAAAATTTGGGACTCATTCAAGCTCCTCAAAAAGGGAAAATAGGTCAAGAGGACATTTCATTCAGATAAGCAGATTTGTGTTAATTGCAGGATTTATTAAATGAATTATCTATAAAGTGTATTTTTCTGTAACTGGAGAAAAATGTAATTCTTTCAGGTGCCTTCTGTGTTCACATTTAGGCTTCTTTAGCTCTTTCAGTGATCTAGGGTCAATTGTTCATTACTAAATCTATAAGGTGAGCTAAATGGAAGTAACACCACCGCAATGTGCTTTGCTTCCTGTATGATTACATATGGCATACTATTGTGAGAGTATTGTACCAATACCTAGTTTGACCCCTCCTTTAACTCAAGTTTCTGTTATTGCAAGGATATCAATATTTTCATCTTGCAGTTCAAGAAAACCTTTAAGTGTATATGCTACTGTTGAGCACATATTTATTGTGGTCATTTTCCAGATCTATTTATGACTTCTGAGTGTATAATCCTGTTTCTTTGAGATGATGCTTCTTATTTTAGCTTTAATTTGGTAGGTACTGATTTCCTCTTTACCAGTCACAGTAAATAAATTCAGGTCTATGGTAACCTCAATGTTATTAATGTGTAACAAGAGTGATTTAGTGTTCGAGGCATATGGGCTGAAGATGGTACATTATGAATAGATTGCCATCTGGTGTTGGGCTCGGATGATTGCACTTGTTTTTCTCTTGGAGAAGTCTTTTGTAGTCACGAGGCTGGTGACTCCTCCCTTCAGTGATAGTGCGCATGGGCATCGGCTCCATCCTTAGATTGTTTTTTTCCGCCATCGGGTTCGGATGAGGATCGAAGCGCTCCGGATCGACTTCGAGAAAAAGTTATATTTCGGCGCGTATTCCCTTTCCAATTCGACGGTATTGTTTATGGAGCGCGAGTTCATTCCCATTTCGACGAGCATCGACGTCAACACCGAAGATTTCTAACTCTATGTCGACGGGACAGGGAGGCAAATTTCGACGTAGTCTAGCCCGGAGTCCATGGAAAGGACTCCATTCAAGAAATGTCCAACGTGTGGTGCTAAATTCCCACACAAGGACCTACACGAGGTGTGCAACCTCTGTTTGTCACCTGACCTCTAATCCAGGGATTGTGAAGCCTGTGCAGCTTTCTCCTCCAAGTCGACGATTAGAAACCTTCGAGCCCGAAGACACAAGATGTCGAGGATGGAGTCAGATGCAATCCCAGAACTGTTCGAGGTCGAACACTCCGAGGAGGAAGAAGATGAGGACGGGTCGGGGTCAGAAGCGGACGAGTCTGATGTCGAAGAAGTCGACGTTCATCAAACCGTGAGTGACGACGTCCCTTTGCGACAAAACGGACCCCAATTGGTGTCAAAAAGTTTCCGAGGCGCCGCCTTCTGGCTCGGCTACGAAACCGAAACCGAGACACTCAGTCTCCCACTATGTCGGATCGAGAAACGGTCGACACCGACACCGAAGCTCCATACCAAAGAGAGCTCGAAGTCGAAACATTCCATGCCGAAACCGAAACATGCTTCAACGCCGAAGACTCCCTCGACACCGAAAAAATCGGACTCGAGCAGACTCTCGGTGTCGAAAACACATAACACTGAGACACAGAAGCAAAAGCACCTATCAGACCCAAAGGCTTCGATACCGACACAGGGGCAAGAGACAGATCTAAAACAAAAGACTTTGTTCATTGATCCACAAACTAGCAAGGTGGTGACAAAACCACCTAAAAAGAGGAAGACTCAACCGTTGGAATGGAAAGCTCCTCCTCCTAAGAAGAGAACAATGGGGACAAATACAACTCCTCCCCTTTCTCCACAGCCTATGGACACACCCTCTTCTCTTCCTCATACTCTGCCAGCTATTCTTCGACTTTTTACACCACACCCATCTACACCTCACACAGATGTAGAAAGTGACACAGGGGATGGGGACCTTCCTGGGGATGATAACAATACTATCCCTGAAGACACAGACCCATGGGAAGATTATGATGCAGTGACAGATAAAGATAATGACCCTGACCTGTATCCCTCAAATCCCTCTCCCGCTGATGATAATTCGGGTTTTGCACAATTGATTAATAGGGCAGCAAAATACCACAAGGTAGATTTACATACGGAACCTCAGATTAAGATTTCCTTTTAGAAACACTACCTGCTGCACAAAAATCTTCAGGGACCCTACCAATGCTTAAGGGTCTCCTCACTCACACATCAGATATATTTAAAGATCCTGTGAGGGCTAGGGTGTTAAACCCAAGAATTGACAAAAAGTATAAGGCAGCCCCAAAAGACCCAGTATTTATTAAGGGCCAAATACCTCTGGACTCGTTAGTAGTCTCAAATGCTCGTAAGAGGGCGAACTCACTAACAACAGGAGAAGCTCCTCCTCCTGACAAGGAGTCTAAGTTAATAGATGCCTCTGGCAAGAGAGTAGCATCTCAAGCAGCAAACAGCTGGCGCATAGCAAATACGCAAGCGCTACTTGCACGCTATGATAGAGCTCATTATGATGAGTTAGAGAAACTCATTACATATCTCCCTAACGAACATCAAAAAAGGGCAGAGCAGCTGATACAAGAAGGGAAGATAATAACCAACACTTCCATTAAGTGCGCCTTAGACGCAGTAGACACTGCAGCAAGATCTATAAACACCAGTATCATGTTAAGAAGACATGCATGGCTCAGGGTCTCAGGGTTCAAACAGGAGGTACAAACTTCTTTATTGAACCAGCCTTTTGATGGGAAAGCACTCTTCGGCTCAAGCACAGATGAGGCATTGGAGAAAATGAAAAAGGACACAGAAACGGCTAAGTCAATGGGAGAATTGCAACAGCCATCTCAGAGAGGTTCCTTTCATAGGTCCACCTATAGAGGTGGATCAAAACATACAGGCACAACCCAGCAATCAACCTATTTTACACCAACATCACCTAAAGGTAATTCTAGAGGCAGTTACAGAGGTAACAACAACAAGGGTAGAGGTCGGGGAAACAACAACAACCACAACTCTCCTACCCCAAAACAGTGACTTCATACAGCTCCCCCCAGACCATGCGACACCAGTCGGGGGACGCCTATCACAGTTCCTACCTGTCTGGGAAAACATCACATCAGACAGGCGGGTGAGACAAATGATCCAACATGGTTATTGCCTAGAACTCACTGCTACCCCACCAAACATCCCCTCAGACAGCGTCCAATGAGTCAAGATCATCTGACATTATTAAAACAGGAGGTACTATCGCTGCTACAAAAGCATGCGATAGAGGAGGTTCCACAACATCAACAGGGAACAGGAGTATACTCTCTATACTTTCTAATTCCCAAAAAAGGCGGATCTCTAAGGCCTATACTAGACCTCAGACCTCTCAATGCATACGTAAATTTGGAACATTTCCACATGATCACGCTCCAACAGGTACTTCCTTTACTGAAGAAAGGGGACTTTCTTTCTACACTGGATCTAAAAGACGCCTACTTCCATATCCCAATTCACAAAGCTCACAGAAAATACCTAAGATTTGTAATAGAAGGACAATATTATCAATTCAAGGTCCTTCCGTTTGGAGTCACAACAGCACCAAGGGTGTTCAAAAAATGCCTAGCAGTGGTTGCAGCACACCTAAGAAGACAGCAAATACATGTCTTCCCTTACTTGGACGACTGGCTAATAAAGGCCACGTCACAAGAGGAATGTCTTCAAAACACACAAAAGACAACTCAACTGCTGCACCCGCTAGGGTTTACGGTGAACTACACAAAATCCAACCTGCAACCAAACAAGGTTCAACCATATCTAGGGGCTACTATAAATACAGAAAGAGCCATAGTATACCCCAATCCACTCAGGATTCAGACAATGCTCACCCTAATTCAAAGATTTCAACTGCAACACTCATTAGCAGCTCGAGTGTTCATGCAGTTATTAGGGATGATGTCCTCTTGCATACTGTTAATCCCATATGCCAGACTACAAATGCGTCCGCTTCAAGAATGTCTAGCAACACAGTGGAATCAGGCTCAAGGTCAGATTACAGATCTGGTGTTGGTAGACGACCGCACGCATCGCTCTCTGAAGTGGTGGAATACAACAAATATTTCCAAAGGACGGTCGTTCCTAGAACCAATTCCACAAGTGGTACTAACAGCGGATGCATCGCTCACCGGATGGGGAGCTCATATGGAGAGATACCAAGTACAAGGGAGATGGAGTGTACAGCACAAACGACTGCACATAAATCATCTAGAACTACTAGCAGTGTTTCTAGCATTAAAAGCTTTTCAAATGCATATTCTCAACAACGCAGTCCTGGTCAGAACAGACAGCATGACAGAAGTGTATTACATTCAAAAACAGAGGGGGACACACTCTCTCCAACTATCCAGACTAGCGCAGGAAATTTGGAGATGGGCCATTCCTCAAAACATCTATCTGTTAGCCGAACACCTTCCAGGAGTTCAAAATCAGATAGCAGACATCTTAAGCAGAGAGTCAGAACAATACACAAATGGGAACTGCACAACCAAATACTGCAGCCGTTCTTCCAAAGATGGGGACAACCGGCGATAGATCTCTTTACCACTCATCAGAACGCAAAATGCCAAAGCTTCGCATCCAGGTACCCACACCACCTGTCGCAGGGCAATGCATTATGGATAGATTGGTCCAACAAATTTGCATACGCTTTTCCCACTCTCCCACTAATTCCATTAGTGGTTCGAAAACTGCAACAACATTCAATGACCATGATACTGGTAGCACCCACGTGGGCATGGCAGCCGTGGTTCACCACGCTCCTACAACTCTCACAGGTGCCACACCAAAAATTAAGAATCTCACCCATGCACCTTACACAGAACCATGGAGAAACAATGCACCCACATCCCAAACAACTGAACCTAGCGATCTGGCTCCTGAGGTCTTAGAATTTGTATTCTGAAATTTACCTCCAAACTGTATGGAAAATATTAAGCAAGCAAGACGTCCCACCACCAGAGCCTGCTATGCAGCAAAGTGGAAAAGGTTTGCTGTATACTGTAACAGTAACAACATCAACCCTCTGGACGCATCTACACAACATATTATTTGCTACTTACTACACTTACAGCAATGTAACCTTGCTTACACCTCCATTAGAGTACATCTTGCAGCTATAGCAGCATACCTGCGAAACAGGCAACATCTATCCCTGTTTAGGGTACCCGCAATTAAGGCTTTCATGGAAGGCCTCAAAAGAGTTATTCCACCAAGACTACCACCTTCTCCAGTCTGGAACCTCAACATAGTACTCACCAGACTAATGGGGCCACCTTTTGAACCTATGCATAGGTGTGAAATACAATTTCTTACATGGAAGGTGGCCTTCCTTATAGCCATTACCTCCCTCAGGAGAGTGAGTGAGTTACAGGCATTAACAATACAAGAACCATTTCTACAGTTACACCAGAATAAGGTAGTTCTTGGAACTAACCCAAAGTTCTTGCCTAAAGTAATTTCAGCAATCCACATCAATCAGCCAGTGGAACTACCAGTCTTTTTTCCAAAGCCACAGACGGTAGCAGAGAGGGCCCTACATACAATAGATGTAAAAAGGGCAATATTATATTACATAGAAAAAACACAAACTTTCAGAAAAACTAAACAACTTTTTGTAGTGTTTTCCCCAAAACATAAAGGCAACCCTATATCTAAAGCAGGTATTGCCAGGTGGATTGTAAAATGTATACAGATATGTTACATAAAGGCAAAAAGAACACTAACGGTTCCCCCTAGAGCTCATTCTACACGCAAACTAGGGGCATCTATGGCATTCTTAGGGAACATTCCCCTAGATGACATATGCAAAGCAGCAACTTGGTCTACACCGCATACCTTCACGAAACACTACTGTGTTGACGTGCAGGCAAGACAACAAGCAAATGTGGGCCAGGCTGTATTAAAAGCTTTATTTCAGACTGTTGGAACAGACACTGGTGACCACCGCTAGGGAGGTAACTGCTATGTATTCTATTCATAATGTACCATCTGCAGCCCATATGCCTCGAAAGGAATATGCTACTTACCAGTATGCATCTGTTCTTGGCATAGAGCGGGCGCTCACTGCGCCTGAGTCGTGCTAGAGTCCTGCTCGTCTGCGCTCGTCCACGCTAAGGAGGCGCTAGGGCAGGGCTCTATAGCCTATCCCTGTGACTTCTACTCTTTATTTTTCTGGTAAGAATGTATTCCAGAGCCGATTTACTTCATTTTCGGTACAGTACCGTGTTTTGCTCTCATGCTCCTCTACATCCTCTCTATGGTCCTTTCCAATGCCCTGATTGTGCTTTCCATCTCTTACCCCCGGCCCCTATTCTTGCCCACGAGATGGTTTCCTTAGATTCTCCTATTATTACGCCGTCATCCCAGGTGATATCGCAGGGCCTTTCTGACCTTAAGGTATGTCACCTCAATGTTAGATCTTTGGTCAAGCACCATCTAGACATTTTTAATCTTCTAGTGGGGGAGACTCCTGACATGCTCTTTATGTCAGAAACATGGCTTCATGAGGAGGCTCTGGCCGCAGTGAATCTGGCGCTCCCCTCTGAGTATTCGATTTACTCCCTTAATCGTAACTCGAGAGGTGGTGGCATTGCGGCTGCGGTTAAAACTTGCTACCCATGTACTTGGAAGGCGATGGATATAGCCAGCTGTGAATCTGCCCATTTTTCTGTCACCGTTAACCACCACTTTACTTTTTCCGGCTTACTTATTTACCGGCCGCCCGGTCCGGATGCTGTTTTCAGGGCCGCCCTTCCTGATACAGTCGGCGTACTGGCCTTAAAAGCCGCCAACTTTAGTGTGGTGGGTGATTTAAATCTCCATTTTGATTCTCTCTCCTCCCCTGCGGTTAGCACTACTCTTGCCGACTTGGAGGCTCTTCAGTTATTCCAGCAAGTTAAACATCACACCCATGTGGGTGGTCATATCCTGGACCCTTTCTTTACTAACCTAACCTCGGTTACTGTATTGCCCCCTAAGCCTATGGCCTGGACTGACCACCACCTAATTGAGATACACCTCGCGCTCAACTCTCCTCCCCTTGGAGCCCCTACTCCTGTTATTCTTAGACGTCCCTGGAAAAAGTTATAACTGGCTGATTTTCATCAGCTTCTTGAACTTTACCCTTTGGGTTCCTTTACAGATGTGGAATCTGGTTATGCTCTCCTTTGCAACTGGCTTACTAAAGCTCTAGATATGCTAATCCCTATCTCTGAGAGTAAACATCGGCGCACCAAATCTAGCCCCTGGTATGATGATTCACTTCGGCTCTTAAAAAAATCTTGCAAACAAGCTGAAAGAGCTTGGCGCACGTCTTATCAGCCTGAAAAGAAAATGTTATATCTTGCTAGGATCAAGATTTATCACAAAGCGATCTGTAAGGCCCACGCTGCCTACTTTTCCCTTGAATTCAGCACCAGCACCAACCCGACTAAACTTATATTTAAGGTGCTCAAGGATCTTACAGCTAGTAGAGCCCCAGCCGCTGAGATCTGTTCTCCTTCCCATTGCGAGGATTTAGCTGCTTTTTTTGTAAAAAAAGGTGAAGGACATTTATTGCTCTTTTGCTGGCACTACTATATCATCCGAAAATCAGGAATTTGTTTCTAAAACTACTACGTCCCTGTCTTATCTTCCAGAACTTTCGATGGAGGAATTCAACAAAATTGCAGTTAAAGTTAAAACAGGCTCTCCTCTGGATCCCCTACGACCTACTCAATTCAGAGAATCTGCTTCCCTCTGTCTCCCTCCGCTGTGAGATCTCGTCAACCTATCATTATCTTCAGGTATGGTCCCGGCTATCTGGAAACAGGCGCAGGTTATTCCCATCCTAAAAAAACCTGCCCTTGATCCTTTGAAATTGGAGAACTACCGCCCCATTTCCCTCCTTCCTTGGGCTGCCAAACTGACTGAGGCACACGCTAATACCATCCTATCCAATCATCTTGACTCTGCGAATTTATTAGACCCTTCGCAGAACGCATAGTACCGAGACTGCGCTGCTCTCTATGGTCGAACGTCTTCGGACTCTGGTAGATTCTGGTCACACTGCGGCACTGGTGCTTCTTGACCTCAGTGCCGAGTTCGACACGGTCTCCCACGCTGTTTTATTACAGCGTTTGGTTGAGGCAGGTGTCGACAATGTGGCCCTTGAATAGTTTTGATCTTTTCTATCTGGTCGCACCTTCAAGGTTACCACTCCACCTTATGAATCTAGACCTTACCCCATTGACCAGGGAGTCCCGCAGGGCTTGGCCCTCAGCCCCACTTTATTCAACCTCTATGTGCAGCCGCTGGCTGCTGTCGCTAAGCGTTGGAACCTCACCATGGTATCCTACGCGGACGATACGCAGCTGGCGGTTGCAATAAGTGGGGCTTCTGATCTTGAGGCTGCCAAGTTCCGTGAGGGATTTCTCTCAGTGGCCCGATGGATGACAGACAATTACCTTCAACTGAACGCCAAAAAAACCGAGGTGCTCATTGTCGGTAAGCAGAGTCATCTCTGGGATGATAAATGGTGGCCATCTGAACTCGGTCCGACCCCTACTCCTGTCATCGAGGTTAATAATTTAGGGGTCTGGCTCGATTCCCAACTGAATTTTGTCACCCACACTAAAAAAGTAGCCGCCACTTGTTTTGGCACTCTTCGTAAACTCAGACCTACTTTTAGGTTTTTTGACGCTCCCACTAGACAGCTCATTGTACAAGCCACGATTCTGTCCAGGTTGGACTACGCCAGTTCTCTTTTACTTGGAGCTAATCAGGCTGAAATATTAAGACTCCAACGCGTTCAAAACGCCGCCGCCAGGGCTCTGGTAGGCCTACCCAGATTCTGCTCTGCCAAAACAACCATTCAAAAGCTCCACTGGCTCCCTGTGGCTCAGCGTATTACATTTAAGTGCCTTTGTCTTTCGTTTAAAATCCTTAAACTTTCTTCTCCCCAGATCTTGGAGAATCTCATCTCGCCGTACATCCCCACTCGCTCTTTGAGGTCCTCTAACCTGCATCTGGCTATTGTTCCACGCTTTAAGAGGTCCAGATCCGGCGGCCGCTCCTTTCGTGTGCTTGCTGCCAGGTTGTGGAACTCCCTCCCTGTTCATATTCGTGTGATTGACAACCTTTTGGGTTTTAGGAGAGCTGTAAAAACCTTCCTCTTTCCTCTGGATCTCTAATTTTGTTGTGTTTGTTCATTCTGGTATTGCTTTATTCGGTTTTCTGTTCTGTTAGCGCCAGGACGCCCCTTTGCTGAGGCATCTGTGCGCTCAATAAATTCGGATAACATAACATAACATAACATAGAGGGCTGCAGAGTGGTACATGCCCTCCCTGCTTCCCCGGAAACCTGTGTCTGTTCCAACATTATCTTATTTAGATACACTTACATGGGCATCTCTTTCTGTATTCTATCATACTACTCCTTCTAACCCTACTATGGCAAAACAATCTAAGGATGGAGCCGATGCCCATGCGCACTATCACCCAAGGGAGGAGTCACCAGCCTTGTGACTACAAAAGACTTCTCCAAGAGAAAAACAAGTGCAATCATCCGAGCCCAACACCAGATGGCGATCTATTCATAATGTACCACTCTGCAGCCCTCTGTGCCAAGAACAGATGCATACTGGTAAGTAGCATATTCCTTATAGACCATGTCTCTGGAGCCATTCATATATAGGTTCATTTTTGAGATGTGTTGGGACTGGGTTGAGAGAATCTGTAAGAGATTGTTTGTTGGGTAAAGCCTAGGGTAGGCGAATTCTGTCTGAGAAAACCATGATGAAATGATAAAAAAAGGAACTATGCAGTGAAAGTGGTTTGGAAGTTAATCTTTGATGTGTTGACTGGTAGCATCCACTACAGAGACTTGCTAAAGTATTCACCTGCTTCACCCCTAACATCAAGAAGATTGAATGATTCCAATCATTTGATTTTAAGGCATCACACACATTTCTTTGGTAAACAACCTTTACAACGAAACTTTTACAACGCACTACCATTACGACGCAACTTTTACAACCCAAACCATTACAACGCATTGCGCTGGGGGGCGCTCTAGGATAGGGAATAGGTTTAATGTACTATCCAACACCTTCCCTACTATCCACGGGGACTGGAGTTGGAATAGTAAATTAAACTATTCACTATCCAGCGCCCCAAAGCACTATGCTTTGTAAAGGCATGCGTTGTAAAAACGGCGTTGTAAAGGCATGCGTTGTAAAAGCATGCGTTGTAACGTCATACATCCCAGAGCAATACAAATAATCTTATAAATAAATGATGTTTACAAAATGCCATGGGCCTTCATGGTTCCAAAATGTGTAGCTGTCTTTTGCTGTCCATTGACTTTTTTATTCTTCCTGTTTTTGCCTTAACTAATTTCCCTCTCTTAATGCCACCTCTTCCCACCCAACAAAAGTCTTCAAGCAGCTTATTTCACCACATAATGCAATCCAAACTCTTGTGCTAATCCGTCAACGTACCAAAGGTTCTCCTTCCAATATCCACAACATGAACACCACATCTGTACCTTCTGTGCTATGTGTTCAGTACATAAATTAACCCCAGTGGCAGAAACTCTTTGTGGAAAATTCTATCATGCATTCAATCCAATGGCCATGCTCAAGTGTGTAAAAGTGCTTGTTGTGCTAAGTTATGTTGTGGTCTGCAACCTAATGTTAGAGCGCTGACATCTGTAGAGCTCTTGTAAAGTACTGTTTGCAGCACTTATAGCTGTAGATCACATGCTTTTCACACACTTGCCATCGAGCATTGGACTTAAAACATTCCAAGTTGGTTTTCTTCCAAAAAGGAGTTTTGGTTTTGGGGGTGACTTTGAAATTGAAACCCCCTGAAACTAACAATTCACTGGGACTGAGAGTCCACCTCAGATTGATTCTTTCCGCCATTGGGTTAGGATGTGTTCTTGGGTGTTCCATCCCACTGCACACCAATGCAGCATTGTAACATTTTACTTTTATTTTTAAAAATATATATCTATTAACAATTACCTTTTTGAAACATGGTATCATTTATAAAATAATTCACTGAAGTACATGGACAGGAGCAGCCTTTGTGGAGAACTACTCTGCAGTTTATCAAAGAAAGAACCTTTCATGGAATTTCACATTTTTCTGTCAAGTATAATACATTAACCTAAGATATAACTAGTATTCTTTGCACTTTGCTTGCTAAATTCAGGTGCAGATTTTAAAAGAACATCAACAGGAGTATTTATTTGTTTTACCATAGAAGTGATCACTTCAGCCATGCTGTGAAGAGCTGAAGTTACGGATGCTGATTACATGGCAAACATTACACTCACAGTAAATTATGGCAAGTGTTAAGTCCAGAGTGATTTATGTGGGTGCTTGAGGTGTATAATGTATAGTGTGTTGGCGGCCTGAGCAGTTTGTTCCAGTAGCTAACCCCTAACTCAAGGGTTTTCAAACTGGGGAGTGGGCCCACCTAGGGGGGTCTCAGGTGAATCCATGGGGGGCTCCAGGTTCTGGCCATAAGAAGCATTATGCTCTGTAATGGGCCATCACTAACATGATTTGCCATTTATATCCTAGCTGGGAGTATGTGTCAAAAGGGAAAGGACTCCAAATATTCCGCAAAGATCCCCTAGCCACACACTGTGGAAACTGTCAATAGATACAATGTAATAGAATAATTATGAAAAATTCTGAGAGAGGGCTGATGATTTTTCCCCCCCTTTCTACTGGGGGGGGGGGGGGGGGGGGGGCATGAAAATGTTTGAAGAACTCTACCCTAACTTTATGGAAGTATGAGTTGGCATGGGAACACATTAAAATGGATACCTGGCTCCCTTTAAGTGTTGTACCAGATTGCAAGCAAACTTACTTAGAAGGAGAAACATCTGTTATCTCTGTAGTCTAAAGCATCCATCGCAGGGACCTGCACTGGACCCTATTTTCACAGGTTTGAGTCGTGAAATCCTCCTGAGGTCGATAAATTGACTAGCACTGGCTTGGGTAATGATTTATATCCTGTATCTGTCAGTAGTGCCAAGAGACATCATCCCTCTCCCCAGTAAACTAATGCTCGACAAAAATACATGATATGCTGTAGATAAAGCAACACTAAAGACGCAAAACCGAATTAACTTTGATAATCATGACATTTGAAATATGTGGTAGTACTAAACAACACCCAAACATTTCTTAAGCTGGGTAAATAAAATGCACTTCTTTTGTTGACATGCCCTTGTGTGTCTTGCAGGGGATATTGCGATCTTTGCACGACCCCTTAATGTGTCAAAGGGTGACAGAGTCTTATTGACGACTGATGTACTGTTGGCTGTTGATGGAACGGATAAACCGGAAGAGCTGCTGTTCGAGGTCACTTCCCCACCTCAGTATGGACAGCTGGAGTATGTCAGCTATCCAGGAGTTGCTATCACCAGCTTCAGTCAGATGGACGTGGCTGCTCAGACTGTTTGCTATGTCCACAACAGCAAATCAGCTACTGCCAAAGATACGTTCAGGTAAACCTAATATATATATTTATATATGGCCTTTGTCTTCAAACCTAATGTATGGCAACAGAGGTACAGATAAAAAAAAAACTAAACATATGACCCTATAATACCTTGTTTTTTTTTAACACAGATAGAAAATTTTCATTACTACCCCCTACTGTATGTACTTAAATTAACGTGGCTTTCAGACTGTTTCCTCTGTTCACAAAGCGCTGTCTAGCACTGCAATATCATTATGGGCTGCTTTTCCCAGGTATA
Organism: Lissotriton vulgaris; assembly: GCF_964263255.1. Lineage (NCBI taxonomy): Eukaryota > Metazoa > Chordata > Amphibia > Caudata > Salamandridae > Lissotriton > Lissotriton vulgaris. The sequence continues at coordinate 1,019,417,123 of NC_141689.1, read as the reverse complement.
ATATATGGGCTGTTTAACTCCTGTTCCTTTCCTATCATATGCTTATTCTGCAAAAGCCGTGGGAGAAATGGAGCTCAGCCACTCAAACACAACTCTGAAGGAAGGCGTGTGGAGTTTCAGTGCCTCAGCTCCACAAGAGTCTGTCCATCACCATGGAGAGCTCTTCTTCCAAGGCTTGTTTTAGCGATGTTGACGCCCTGAGCGGCAATCTTTTTTGGCACCTCCCCAATGCCCTCCTACATGGCTTCCCTCACTACCACCCTCCAACAGTGCCCATCATCTCTCCATAGCCCCTCTCTCTCACATGCATTTCATTTGTGTAGGATGTCAGAGCACTTTACATCAAACACACATTATACAAAGACTGTGGATCATTAATGTGTAAATCAGTCTATTACATGAGACAATGAGGATTACAAGGTGAGGGAGTCACATGTCATCCTTTGTGTTGAGAAGCACAAATTCAGGATTAAAAATGTGCCACAGTGGTTGGAGTTGGCTCTACTAATAAGAATGTATTTCTACTCAAACTAACGCTTTTTAGCAACATTAGTCTAATAAAAGACTGGGGAAAATCATAAGGTTCCAACCTAATGCCTATCAGTTTTCATGCAGCTCTATGATGACAGTTTATAGGTCACTGTGCTATATTAGGATTGTGACTTATGAACTGCAAGTTACTAAAGGATCTTTGTGACAAAAGCAGTAATCCACTGAGCTATCCGAAAAACACAGTTCTGTGATCTGCATGGTACACATTCTTGGCAGCAGGCATCTTAACGTTATACGCTACTTTAGGATGAGTCAGAACTGCCACTAGACAAAACTCCAATTCTCTCCAGCAGAAACATTAACCACCAGAGTTATCTTGACATTTTTATTGTTGCCTGAAAACTGTCTGATTCACAAGGAACTCTACAGCGGGTGCTTTTGAACCCGTAAATTATTTCTAAACTCAGAGTCCCCTGAGGTCTACCAGGTGTAGCTACACCAGTCGCACCACCCTTGAGCTGGCCTTGCCTCCTGCCAGTGTCCCTGCCTTGTTTAGGCAAGAACTGTCTAAGGAGATCAGATTTCAGCTTACAATAGAGTGTTACTTTAATAAGAAGCAGTGATTCAGAGCACAGCTGAAAAAAATAGAAAGATTAGAATGAAAGCACTTGGCATAGACAATAGCTCCTATTTTTCTCCTTAACGAGAGCTTCCTACAGTGTTGGCATAGAATTATTTCCGAAAGTGGTCATGCAAGAAAAACCATTGCTGAGCTGGCTGCCATAACATAGTGGAGTGCTCTTTGATGGGTTTTCACAGGTCGTACCCCTGACAACATAGCCACTAAATGAGCGGGGAAACTGCAGGATTGTCAATTTGAGAACCATAACTTCCCTGCTTCCCCAATCCCTAGATTACTTCCTAAATCCCTATCCAAAACTGTACTTTGCATTCTTCATGACAGAGGATGTGTGTATGGCTGTTGATGATTGGTATCCTTACCAGTAGCAACCATTAGTCTGATTTAGAGTTTGGCAGACAGGTTACTGGATCACAAATGTGAAGATTAACCCGTTCGACGTATTACAAGAGCCATGGGATATAATGGACTTGTAATATGGTGGACGGGATATCCGGTTGTAATGGAGTAACATGGTCCACCAAACTCTAAACCAGTCCCTATGTTTGGTGAGGCAGGACAGACGGCTTTGTCAAAAAACACCTGCATGACTTCGACGTTTTACAAATAATACAAATAGGTGTAGTTTATACCAAACAAGGGTGTAATTTACATGTAAATAAGCCCAAAATTGAGAATGACTGCTAAATTTGTAAGGTTTAAAGAAGATGTCAAGTCAAATGTGTTATCCAAAACTATTACCTTTTGAAAGCCAATACCATCCGTTTTTGTTTTCAAGGTACAAAATGGTTAATAAGGAGATTTTTAAAGTTTTAATTGATTGATAATTTTTAACTTTAAAAATGGCATTATTTTGTAAAGTGTTTAAAAGTAATTTGTTTATTTTCCCAGCCAATATCAAAGTTTTAGAAATGTGCTAACGTTTATAGTACAGGTTTGTATGATTTATATTAAGGTCTACTCTCTTAACCTTTAAAAAAAGCAAACTAGCGGAAAATATATCAAAATATGGCAAATAAGTTAGGGAAGATGTCAACATTGCCATGCACAAATGTTCATCTACTGCCCTCCAAATTGGTAGGTTCCCTGTGTGAATTTAAAATGCTACTTCCTTCACCCCAAAACCTCACATTAAGACAGTCTCTCTAACTGGTAGGAAAAAGTGTGACTCTGTGAGGCACGCTGATATTACAGTCTTGCAAACACAACAGTTGATGGACAGAATGCAGAACAATGTCATACATTCACCCCAGTACAGAGATCTGGGCCTAAATCCATCGTTTTTTGCACTCCACACCAACCCAGTTCAGACATGGCCATATGCAAATCAGCCTTGACCCTGTGCCTCATGGGAACAGTCCAGCCCTAACTGCCAAGCCATGTCTTTCCTGAACGTCTGAGCATACCCATCCCACTTGGGGTGACAAATGCAAAAACAACAGTTGATGGACAAAATGCAGAACAATGTCATACATTCACCGCAGTACAGAGATCTGGGCCTAAATCCATGGTTTTTGTTTGTGCGGGAGGGGGATGCACATGGGGGGTACCTATGGTACCCCCCTGCAGTTTCATGCACAACATAGCAGGCACCGCGCAGTGCCTGCCACGTTGTGCATGGAAATGCACAACTTGCCTTTTTGGCATTGAGGCGGGCGGTCCTGAAAGTACCGCCCAACGCAATGTCAAGAATGCAGGATGCGCCCGCCAGTGTGGCGGGCGCATCCTAATGACCCCCACGGGACTGCTGCACTTATGACAGGCGGTCCCTTCCTACGTCAGGATGGCGGGCGGCATCCTAATGATGCCCTAAGTGTTTTTGTTTAAACTATGCATCTAGCATTGGCCCGCTTCTCTGTACTTGATGGTGATTTCTGTTATTTTTCCTGTCTGAGTTCCCAGACCTAACATAGTTGTAAGACCTAACATATTTGTAACATTTTGGTCATAGTTTGTATCCTTCTAGTAAACACATTCCTTGAGCAGAAGAGCCTGCTCCTCCATCCCGTGTACATACAAATGTTCACCTGTGATTGATACCAGCTCATATGTGAATACCCGTCACCTCCATCCCAATCACCAGTATCAAGGACAACCACCTACAAATTGTTGCTCTTCATTACCACTTACAGCCTGCATTCCATTATATTTGTCCCTTTGTCTCTGTATAGTGTGTGTTTTTTAAAAATGCATGGCCACAGATCATAACCACACCAGCATCAAAGGTGTCTTCTTACAACCTGTAGTTCTTTAACCACCCATATCCGTAGGCACTGGGATATGAAGTACAAGCCAGAACTGATACGCTGAATGGAGACTATCCAAATATACATCTCAGGCGCTCAAATTATACCAAACCACAGGCAAACCACATGCATAGTGTGCACCCATGGATCATATGAAGGGACACAACTGAAAATTAGGCCTTCTGAATTGACAACCCAAGCACTGCAAATACCACATCTCGAGAAGAGCCACACACAACATCAACATTCTAGGGCACAGTTGTTCCATCTGATTTAAACTCTCTCTCGCTCTCTCTGTCTTGCTCGCTCTTTCCCTTCTTTTCCCTTCCTTCTCTCTCAGCCTTTCTCCCACTCACACACACACATTCATGCACACAACACACAAACAAGACACACACACAAACACTCATATCATCTGGCGTTCGGCAAAACATTCCGACCACAAAGCCAAGGGACATATATATTTGCAGGCAGTAAACAAGCCCATACGATACTGGCTCATGGAACAATGACCAATAGAGACATCAAGGCCACTGTATCAGTGCCCAACTCATAAAGTCCATAGCATTTACCGAGCATATCCATATAAAATATAGTATAGAAATATAAGCAGAGACATAACTTCCACTCCTGCACACATAGCATATTTCCGACAAAAAAGCAACAAACATACAGACACACACACACTCACACACACACGCCACAAAACACACATGGCACAAAACCCAACACATCTATGATAGTGATTCCAGTGCTAAAGCCACAATATAGAATGACTGTTAACCACTCAGTTACACACAGTTATTTGCAGCACACTTCCACTTATTTGCAAGCTACTAAATACATTCACCACAATACGCAAATTCAAGTTTTCTCTCCAAAAGTTATATAGGAGCATATGGTTCACATAACAAAAGTATTTCTTTAAAATTCTAAAATTTTAGAATTTGAGATTGGATGGAACAAATAAATAACTAAATAGGCTCTTTAACTCAATTATGCAAGCTTTTTCGGACGGTTTTTTCCATTACAACCAATAAGGTTATTTCAGGTCATTCAATTTTGGACTAATACACAGTATCTGATGTTACTATAAATTATGCAGCATCTACTCAGTCCCTCGGCACTATTTTACTAGATAGCGAGAAGGCTTTTTATCATTTCAGCTGGGAATTTTATGGAACACGATGACACATATGGGGCTCAAGGGAATGTTTTTATGACTCATTTGCCAATGTACGTGGGCCCTTGGTGCATCATTATGATTCATCGGTACACTGAGAAAGAAGCTGGAAATGCAGCGAGGCATGATGGAGGACATCTCCTCCTCTCTGTTGTTTGTTGGTATCGAACTAATATTGAGCCTGTTGCATTCAAAAATATGCTTTTCAAATCCTAGTTGTATTTAGGAGGTGGAGTTCTGTAAGCACAGAAATCCGCATTTTACAATAAAGTATGGGATTAGTTTAACTGAAGTAAAGTGTGATTGAAGGATACTAAAGTCTTTCAGGGTAGCAGGACAGAGCAGTCAAAGGCCTGACCAAGGAAGAGAGGTGGGTTAGACATCCAGAATACAGTTTACTCCGTAATACCAGCTAATAAGATCAATGTCCAGTCAGTACTTTAATGCACAGAAGACAATTATACTAAAGATAAACTAAAATACACAGTGAAGTCTCTACAACTCTCTGGGCCAGGTTCCTGTCCCCAAACAGTATTATAGCACTTAGAGGCTTAGTCACTACAAAAAAAGCTAACATTGCAATATACAGACCACGTTGCATAGGGTCACTCTTCAAAACTGGAGCAGTGATACCTTTAATTTACGGTGACCAGACGTCTTGGATTTCCCAGGATAGTACCAGTTTTCGGTGGACTGTCTCCGTCTCCCGACACTTTTCGTCATTTTAAATACATGTTCCGAATTTTGGAGAAAAGGTCAGGTAATTCAGTAAAGCAGAATCAAAAGGTATGCTCTTCTTTCACATGGGCCTCTGAAGACCGAGACACATTGAGTCATTTATCTGTTTCTGTGAGGCAGAGGAGGTCGACTGAATGCTTCCAGCTGTGGTGAGACAGGGTGGTGAGAAGGGCAGGGGTTCAGGGTGGACGTCCTGCCATCCTGCCATAGATAATGTTATGTATATATATATATATAGAGAGAGAGAGAGACTCGCACACATATACAAGGCTACATTTAAGAATGTAGCATTATCTATCACAAGATGGCAGGACCTCACAAGAGGTAAATGTTTTGTGCATATTCTACAGTACAGCTGGGTTAAGGACCACAGAGTAATGTTTCCAATGAACTTGTGCACATGTAATTTCGGCAAAGGGATTATTCCTCGACCCAAAATTGGCTGTAAACACGCTTGTGGGCCTTTTGTTAAGCTGTAGTGTAGAATATGCATAAGATATTTACCCAACGAGGTAGCACTTCTAATTAACCAGATGAAAGTACTCCAATTGGGTAGACATTTTTGGCAAAACTGGGGACTCTTCTGGGAAAAAAGGAGATTCCAGTCTGGCCCTGGTGTGCATTTAGTTTGGAAGACAAAGGTCCTCGAGTCCATCTGTGTAGTAGAAGTCAGGAGTCATTGAGTGCCTTTCAGCAGGATTAGCTTCTCTCTTCTGGCTAGGCATACCTTCAGTGTAGTTTTCTCTAGGCCCAGAGGTTCTATCTATTAAGCAGGGGTTTTTAAGTGCAGGGTGGAAAATTCCACTGTGTAGGCATCTTTGCCCAATCAACTCCAGCCCTGCCCCAACCCTCCTGCATAACCTTTTGGGACTTTCCAAAATGGAGACTTCAAATAGTTTGTTGAAAGTCCTGCTCTGAATCCTAAATCGTGCCCCTAAATGCAGAGCTGCGTAGTCCCATCCCCTCCAAAACTTCAAAGGGGAGTCCTTCCTCTGAGTGGCTGCAGATGTGTGTCTACCCTCCTTAGTTTCTGTGGGGTTGAGTCTTCCCATGCAAGGTACGGTAGGAGAAGTAACTAGCACATGCATATTCTGTCCCCACCTTTTCATCTATCAAGAACATGCCTAATCACTGATTTAGCCTTATTATGTGAGTCAACCTTTCCTCCTCCTGCTGACCAGCAAAGTAGTTAACTTGGCTCAGAAGGGTGATCCAAAGCCAGAATCTAATTAGGAGCCAAATCAGAGAAAAATGATGAATCTTGAAGTGCTAGACCGTTTGAAGATATGTGGAAACTAATATAATATTAGCACTCGGGATCCTTCTCTATGTAGACTTTTGTGCTTCAAGTGCCGTGCTAGGCTGAACTAATGCAAAGTTGTACTTTGAGGCAGCTTTGACCAACACAATGAAGAAATAAATGTTTCAGTAAAGCACTATGGATGTGCATACTCACAGTATAAATGCTCACTCACCTTATCACTAGTCAGCACCAATTATGAAGGGTCGCCTCTGTGGCAGCCTACCTATCTATGTGCTGATACTGGTACTCTCATTCACTCAGCGTGTGTGCCACCTTCCCAGAGTGCCCTATACCAGCAGTGCTGCAGTGGACCTTTTTGAAAAAGTGTGGACACTGGTGATTAGCAATCCCGATCCATTTGCACAGAGTTTGCCGTAAGTGTGACTCACTCACAATAGAAGTGCAAAAACTGGGTAGTCCAAAAATAAAAAATCCAGGTGGTAAAATGTGTTTGAACCCATTACAAATATTGATCAGGTGGACAAAAGGCAGCAATACATCCCTAATATGGAGGATCACTAACCCTTAATGAAGAAGTGGGGATGTGCAGCAGAGGTATTCTGAATAGACATAGCTGATGAAGTTAAAATCTGGGAAACTAGTTCTAACCAGTCACCAGGTCATGACTCGAAGGGATACCCTAGCAGATGATCACCTCCTTATAACTGAACTACATATCACGTATAAATAAGGAAGGCCGGAGAAACATACAGGGAAGAGTCTTGGTTTGGTAATGGTTGTTTCTTGCAACAGAAAGGACACTTTTTTCCTTTGCAATTAAGTGTGGTTTCGCAATTCAAAACTCATGCAACTTGTAAAACAGTCACAGTGGAACTTGTCATAAATATGCCACAAGACAGTGAACATTTCATTGACAAACCAGTTAATGACATGCTGGAATAAGCTAAAATATAACAACACTGCAGGAGAAACGGGAGCCCTACAAAGTTGAGGCACATACAGTTGTGGAACATTAGCGCAGAGGAAAAGAATGGGTAAACAAATATACTCCCAAAAGAGTTATTGTCATCACCAAATGATATGCCTACACTGTTGACTTGTGGCCTTGTGGCAGCAAGGACAATAGGCACAGATGCAGCAGTCATCTTATGCTAGAGGAAATGAGAGGGGACAAAGCCTAGGAGGCTCCTCTCCTCTACTCCAAGTGATAACCTGTACACTCCTCCTGGTTGTACCACTCCAGTCGAGAGATGTATGATGTTGCTTTTCAAATGAGAACCCAATAAGTTATAATTTCAGCCAGATGGATCCTAGACATTGTGACAGAAAAGTTACTGCATAGAGTTCTTAGCAAAAACCAACAAGGGTAAGAACAAAGATCAGAGTGGTGGAACTGAAGCATATTCCACTGCTGTTCAAAGCAGTTCAGGCTTTACTGGAAAAGGAGACAGTAGAAATGCGCTAGGCCTAAAACAAGATCATAGGGGAAATTATATATATCAGCAACCCAAAGTAAAACGAGATTTTACTACCAGTAGTTGTTCTACATCCATTAAACAAGCCTGTCAAAACAACTTTCAAAATGATATCATTGCAAGGTGTTATTCCAGTACCGCACGAAACTGACTACTAGGCAACAATAGACTAAAAGATGCTTTTTTCCACACTCTCGTGCAATAAAACCACATAAAGTACCTTTTCTTTGTGATGAGTGCCAGACATTATCTGTACAAAATTGGTCCATCCAGAGCCTAAAGCCTGCAACAAGGCTGTTTACAAGTGTTTTGCAGTAGTGGCAGCATACTTAAGGGGAAGTGTAATTTACATGTAGCTGTAACTAGCTTTATAAATGTCAGGAATGTATCAACCAACTAATTCTGTTACTTTAATGGTTAATGTTTACAGTCACTATATCAAATAATCTCAAATTCCTGCTCAGATTAAAACATTCCTCGACATTACAATAATCCCTCTATAATTTAAAAACAGCTCCTGGTAGATTAAAGTCCGCACCTTTTGAAACCACGCATAAGCCAAGTTTAAAACACCTTACTTCCTTATAGCAATCACATGATAAAGGAGTGTCGGTGAACAACACGATTTTACAGCAGATACATAGATCGAGTTGCCATACCTAGAAATCGAAAAATTACACCTAAGGCGATTTCAGCTTTTCACATGACTTAGATCATATACCTGCCTGCAATTTTCAAAGATCCTTCTGCAGAAGCTCCAATGGCCATATAAACTCTCGGTGGAGGATGGTAGAGTATTGCAAAGACATAATAAATCCGAGAAGGCAGTCCTAACAAATGTATGCTCTTCTGTTACTCAATCACTATCTTAAAACTGTCTCAAAGGGAACTTTTGCCCGACAGATTTTAGAAGAAAGCCAATGGTGCTAATTTACCAAGAAACATTCAAGAACACCGTCTATGAGGAAAAATGGTTCACTGCTATCTTTCTAGTAATGTCTCATCAAAAGCAGTAGCTTGGTTGGCCTTACACATGTTTACTGAACTCTACTGTGTGGAAGTGCAGTCAGGGAGAGAGGCCACAGCAGGCCAAACAGTGTAAAAGCATCTATTTGCTCCTTTATGGGATTCTTACCATCCACCCAAAAGTGGATACTGCTTAATAGTCAAAGAACTGCATGTGAATCTAGACTAATTCCTTATCTGTACCAATAATTTTGAAGTTTGAGGTTTTTCTAAATTCATATGCAGCTTTCCCACATCCCCAGACATGTGGAACAGCATTTTTTTTATATATTTAACTTATCCTCACTTGTATCTATGGAAGCATAAAAATGAAGTCTTAAAATGGTTAGCATAAAATGGGGTGTTTTTGGATTATAGTTAATGTCATCAGGAGCACATAAACTTCTCCTATGATCAACATCCTAAAATAAAAAGTTTATTTACTCATGAGTGTCCTTCCCCAACCAACCACAGGATGGAAGAATGTTACCAGGCTCAGCCACAAGTCAGCAGAATATTTTTCCCTTAGCAACTAGGAGGCGGCAAACTGTACAGCGCGTCAATCTTGAATTGTAACACTCTGGTAATCTGCTTTTCTTTCCCACTTACATTTTTTACTATTTATTAGTTGTCTCCTTTCTCTCATAAGGAAGTGTCCTTAGCCTCTAATATCACAACTAAGGGCCTCATTACAATGTCGATCGAAAAGGCTCTGAATGGCATTCAGATTTTCCTAACCTATGTGGGAACCCATGTTTCCGAACGACTCTGGAACATTTCCGACTGACCGATTACGATGGAAGGTAACCGTTCGGTCATTCCGAATCGGTTCAGACCGGCATTCGGAGAATCTGAGTCAGTTGGAGTGGATTCGTACAGCTTAATGGACAGAGTTTCTGACCAACCGATTACGATATCGGATTCTGACAGCCTTTCCAAGTTGGACTGTCTGACATGAAAAGGCTGTTGGAAAATGACTTTGGGGGCCCTTAGCAGGCCCCTCTTCACCCTGAGGGCTTCAGTTGGAGCCGAAGGGGGTACCCAAGGGACCTCGCTTTAAAACCATGCACAGTGTGGCAGGCACCATGGGGTGCTTGCGACAGAGTGCAAGGTTTTCCTCAGCCACCCCTTTTTTTCAGTAGGCTCCTGTGTTGTCGGTCGGAACACAGGCTCCCATTGAAGACAATGGGAGAGTTTTCGAACGGTGTTAGGAACCATCGTAATCGGTCGGTTGGACTCTCAAAACATGAGTCGGTCGGAACTTATTCCGACAAAGAGTCGGTCGGATTTCTTTCCGACCAAAATCGTAATGAGATCCTAAATGGACCCTCTATAAGGATTGCACTTTTATTTGGGAAGGTAAGGAAACTTTCATATCATTATACTCTGTGGTGGTAATGAACTGGCCTACTATGCTGCAGAAAGAACAACTGATGGACAGAATGCAGAACAATGTCATACTTTCACCTCTGTGTAGAGATCTGGGCCTAAATCCATAGTTTTTTTGCTCACCATGCCATTCCAGTTTGGAGCCAGCCATATGCAAATGAATCTTGACCCTGCGCCCAATAGGAACAGTCCAGCCCGAACTGCCAGGGCAGGTCCTCCCTGGACTGGAATCAAGCATCCTTGGACCGGTTTCGGGCTTTCAGCCCTCATCAGCCAGGATAGCTTGACTCCAGTGGCATGGAGAGCACTGGACCCACGTCTGGGCATACCCGTCGTACTCGGGTGACAAATTCAAATTGAACAATTAATGGACACGATGAAAAACAATGTCACATATTCACCCCAGTACAGTGTTCTGGGCCGAAATCCATTGTTTTATTGCTTATTATGCCAGTGCTTCTGATTCAGGGAGGACCTGGCTTGACAGTTCGGGCTGACTGTTCCCGTGAGGCACAGGGTCAAGACTGATTTCCATATGTCTGGGTCTCAACATGGGATGGCATGGTGAGCAAAAGACCGATGGATTTAACCCAGATCTGTTGACTGGGAGTGAATGTATGATTTATTCAGCATTCCGTCCATTATTTGTTTACGTACTACTATGCTGCAGACCATTCCATCATATTAAAATTGATGAAGACTTGCTTTCATTCACTGATGCTCTTTAGGAAACATTTCAGCCATAGCTAACATTAATGAAATTACATTTCCTTTTTCTATTGTTAACATGTATACATGCACCCGTCTGCTGGATTTGGTGGCAGTTTTCTATCATTAAAAATAAATGATGGGGAAATATTACCCTCCCTCCATTATCCTCCTTTACTTCCCAACTGTTTGGGATTAGAAACGAAAACTTGTGACCAAAATTTCATTGGATAGCTTAATGCAAAAAGGTTCTGACTGTAAAGTGTAGTCAGGAAGTTGAAACAGGGAGTGTGATGTTGAAACATCTAACACAGGCTTTGCCAAAGAGTAGCTTTTGAGGTCCTGGCAGCGCTTCAGCTCCCTGTAAGTAGCTCTGCTGTGTGCAGCCCAGCCTACTAAATCAGAAGCCTTTGTTTGTTTGAATTAATATATGTATACCAAATTTGAAAAGCAGGTATTCAAGATGTGAATGTTTGCATTGTCAGAACGTATAATCTGATGTTTGGATAAAAAATGTTTGACTTTCTAAATATATTTAAAGCCATCAGGCAGCTTAGGGAAGACTTATTGCTTATATTATTACCTTGGTACCAGGGGTCTTACAGCTATTTCTGTTTTTTAATACCCATGTAGAGGCAATAGAAATTGATAACGTTTTTTTTGCATTATTGACAGCAGCCTTGTCTGTGATACTGAGATAATCACTGCTGGTAATCTTGTATGGTGAAATCACTAATGTAATCTTGTCCGATATGTTCACTATTACAACAGTAATAACAGTAACTCTGAATAATAATCCTTGAACATAAGTGGCTCTTGCTACAGAAAAGGTTGGAGACCCCTGATCTAGCATCATAATTATGATACTGGGACAGGTGCCATACAACTATTGTCCGTGCAACAGTTTTAATTGGCTGGATGGGTACCTTTAGTCATTTATTCATCCGGACATGACATTGTTTTTCTAATCTCGAGTATTTTGAATAAGTAATGAAAAGCAAAAGAGAGACCTGATTCAGCTCTCGCATCTTGACAATGAGTGTGCTTCATCATGTGTACCCAGACGAATGGGGGAGCTGTGAGCCAACCGGAAAAATAGATCTGCAACCACAACTCTATGTTTAAAAGCTGTGCTGTGTGCCTAGCATGGTGCCCTAAGTACACCTTAAAATCAGCCGGAAATGCAAATTACACACAAGCTAATTATAGGCAGGTGGACTATATTGTTATTTAGCGGGTGTCCACTTTGCAACAGATTTTACGATGTACTATTCCCTGCCCCTCAAATGGATATTTACATGTGGTTTAGTCATGATTTTCCCTGGACTGGGTGGCCTAGACTGCTTAATTTGCACCAGCAATTTGCACCGAGTTTTACATGCACAGCTCCCTTGCATGCCAGTGAGTGTGTGTGAATTCAACGTCATATATACCTAATTTTATAGTGTGACAGGAATTTCAGCAAATTGCTATTGCATGCATTTTGCACTATTTATAATTGTAGCATATATAGGGGTCTATTTACTGAAGGGTCAAATACGAGTTACCGCCAAACTCGTGGTGGAGGTGCGTTGGCGGTCATAGACCGCCACACCAGTGGTCCGACCATCTTATTAGGAGTACGGTGGTCGAACCACAATAGGACTGCCGCAACCGCCAGGGATCCGTGATCCCTGGCTGTGGCACGGTGTTCTGAGGGTCGCAATCTGCTGTCGGTGCCTCTGCAGCACCACCAAGCCTATTATGAGTTTCCTCACATCCACCCTTTTCATGGCGGTGAGCCTGCCCTGAAAAGGGTGGCGGTGAGGAAATTTAGGGGGCCCTACCCCCTGTTTCCTCAGGTCCATGGGATGCATGCAGCGGGGCACATGGTGTGCCCCCTCTCTGCATGCACCCCCTTCCCTGCACGGCATGGACTTTATAGTCCATGCCGTGCAGGAACGAGCATTGGCCCTTCCATTGTGATGCCTTTTTATTAGACCCCGCTGTGGGAATGCCAAAGGACAACCCTCCAGACCGCAAGATAACTCATAATCTGGCAGGTGGTGGTGAGGTTTGGCAGTGTGGTAGCGGGCCGGTGTCATGACGGCCCACTCCTACACCACCAAACTCATAATCAGGCCCTAAGATTTTACACTCTGTTTACATCACAAAAGTGACGCAAATCCATTTGAAATCTTTTTTACCTATTTACTTTCAGAGCTAAACTTCTTTAGCACTGGAAAATCACTTTAAAGTAACACAAAGCAGCGCATATCGCTGCTTTGTATTACTTAGTTCCAACGGGGCATAGCATGAGTGGTGCATGGACTTTCCCCTATAACCACCCAAGCTTTCTGACGCTAAGCCCTATTTACTTAAAAAAGTAGACAGGGCTTAGAGTCGGAAAATAGCTCCCATTTCCAGTAGGCGTTATGAAGGAAAAAAGGTTTTTATTTCTCCTTCCTTTTTCGACTTCGCATGGGTGCTGCACTGAACATCACACTTACAAAGTGGGAAAGGGTTTAAAGTTAGTCTCAGCATAGCATTTTATACTGGAAGACTATACTTCCAGTACAAAACGATGCTAGACTCACGCAGACACCCTTACACTATAGTGCAATGGTGTGTGTGTGTGGCACACAGCAGCTAATTTCAGCGCCGGCTCTAGTGAGAGAGGAGGGGAATGCCATATTTCTATAAATATGGCGCTGTCCTGCACTCTTCTTCTCGCGCAAGCTTTTTTGCCTGCTGCGCTATGTTTCGTGAGATTTGAGTAAATCTGCCCAATAATGTTTTATTTGTGGTATGTTTAAAGGTGCGTTGGAAAAATAGAAAAGTGAGAGATTCCTGAGTGCATCATTTAATTTATTTTAAGGCTCCTATGACTTCACAGTAGTTTCTATTGAATTTGTGTGAGGTTGTAGAAATCATGAAAAAATGAAATATGTTCGCCTTCCATAAAGCAAAGATGTAATTTTCAAACAAAAATGTAACCTTAATCAGGTTTAAAAAAGAACAGGGAGGGCATCTTGGTTTTGGAATTACAAAACAAATACAACCATTCGAACGCTAAACAGATGTGTTATAATATATATAAATATATATATTTTTTTTAATTATCAGACAGTCACAGGATCGTGGTACTATTTCGATAACCATTCAAAATAAGACCTAAATTATGCCTGAATAGCACATGTAAGGGAAACATGAGAATTGCTCGCCAATAAGTAAAAACTGCAATACTGGGTTACTTCATAGAGGTGTAAAACCTTAATGGATTAGGGTGAAGAAATGTTGTAAACATATTGGTGCAACTGCAACCGCCTGCAGTATGAAAGCATCTCCTCACAAATATCTGAGTGCTGTCGATTTTTGGAGGCGAACATGTCCATCTGCTGTTTGAAAGGTCAGTTTCCACTTGGGGTGAAAAGAATTACCTGCGTATGGCCTGGGATGATGTGTGCCTTCCGGCAGGATGACTCTACCCCCATCATTACAAAACACAGAAGTTTTTTTGCTTCTGCTAGAAAGTCTGATATTTCGTATTATCGTAATAATCACTTATGGGATCTGCAAACACGACTCGAGAAACAGTTACATAAATAAAGAGCGTTCCCTACCAAAGAAATAAAATGTGGATTATTGAGATCCATAGTAGAATAAAACCAAAATAGAAATGTGCCTGCAATAGCACATGTCAGGGTCATGGTTTCCCGTTCCTCACAGAGCATATGGTCGCATCATCACCACGACACCTGGTCACACCAGACCAGCCTTTGCAAAGCAATGCCGTTTGTCCAAGACACTGACTCAAAACCATCGCGGAATGTCCGTTTTAATGAAAATATGATTAAAATCCTCTAAGACAAAGGCCTGTTAATTTTAAACACGTTTAATTAACATTTCCACCAGTTCAGATCTGGCAGGGACCGGGGGCTGTTAATATGGCGTGATCATGGCTGCATTCTGCGCCCGCTTCGAACAGCAGGAACAACATTAATTAATAGGCTTTCAAATGATCGGATTTTATGTCCCACTAATGCACTTTTCCTAGTCAGAATTCTCCAACATTGTTTGCTGCTGCTGGTCTGGAAGAAAAATATTGCACTGCGTGTTTGGACAGATGACACCGAGTGATTAGCAGGCCTGACATCAGGTGCTGCCAGCGGAACATGAAAGGGGACGCGCATGGCCTCCATTTTGACACGCTGGCTTGATTCTGCAACGAGCTGGCGCTCTTTAATGCTGCTCCCATTTTGCTCAGGTTTTTTGCATCTTCTTTTCAAATTCCACGGCAGATGGCCTCTTCTGCAGCCAATTCCATTGCCATGGAACTGCAGAGCGCTCAGAGCATGAGCAATGGCGATGCAAAGCCCTGCGACTATTTTTGGAGAACCTTGACAGTTGCCCTAAAGGTTTGTCTTGAGAGGACGGCAGACTTGGCTTCCATTGATGTACGGGGGAAATAAACCTGAGGCGTTAGTCATAATAGTTGGCATCTGAAATGCAAGACTTGTAATCCATAGGTTTGCTTCTTACAATCTGTAAAAATGGCTTACTTTGTAGTTTCTATTTTTCTTTTTTTTTTGGAAGGAACATTTTATTGCTGAGTCTACAGCATCGACTTACTTGTTCCAGTCCTTAACAATGTGCGGTTTGTGCACCTCGTAGAAAGGCACCCTGCTACTCACCTTAAACAAACAAGCACTGGCAAGGACAGGAGGTAGTGCAGGACCTTAGGGTATCCAAAGGGATCTCGGATATGACAGTTATTTTTGAGCTGGATCCTGGATCCATGCTGGCCCCAGTGAAATATGCCTAATTTGTGCAGGTGTACTGTGCCAACACCGAGGCACATTCCGTGCATGTACGCTATCTGTTTTCCAGGTTGGGTGCACCAACCTGCAGGAAGTGCACAGAATTTCATATTTTCACTTCCTGCTGGGCCCTAAACAAAGGCCTCCTTTAAAGGGACATCAACCCCCTTCCTTTGTTCAAGTATCATCCTAGGTGGAAGCTATCTGGAGCCTAACTAATACCTAGATGTCAATGCTACAGAGAGAAACAAAGCCACACAGCTTGCTATCACTTCACAAGTACTTAAGAGAAACTATGATTTACAGGCAAGTTATTGATTTTTTCCAACCCCTGTATGTAAGTGATATGGGTGCAGTGTAAGAATGTCAGATATATCTATCTGTATGAGTAATAACAAAAAAATAACTTCTTTAATAGCACTTGCTAATTCATTTGTATATTTAATTATTTTATAGCACTACATATCAGACACACACAGTTTATACAGAGACAAAAGATGATACAAGGGTGTAAATAAATGTACAGGCAATGTTATAAAAGCCTTTGAGGGTTTCAAGGTGTAGTAGTCACATATCAGCCATACTAATACGCATTATATGTTAAGAGTGCATGGTTGGGAGAAACGCAAAGGTAGCATTTAAAACGTAAAGAAGTGGCTGGGATTCTCTTCAATAATAAGACGCTATCACTACCCAACCAACCCTTTTTAGCACTTTTAGAATAAAGACAGATTGAGGAAAAATAGCATTACGTTGCTAAACCCATGCTTTGCAGTTTACATGCAACTCCTTGATGCCAGTTCATAGCTCACTGTGCTATATTAGAAGAATTACAACTTATGAACTGCAAGTAACCAAAGAATGGGTCTGTCAAAAGCAGTAACCAACTTTCCTATCTACATAAAATGCAAATCTGTGATCTGATTGTTACATGATGTGCTTTGAAGCAGGCACATTAACGCTCCATGCTACAGTATAAGCCTAAACTGTGACAAGATAAAACACAGATCTCACAATGTTGTCATTTATTGCAACATTTTCAGAGATACTACCCATAAAATGACTCTCAACAATAAAATATGATAAGGAATTACAATGTAATAAAGGAATTTAAAAAATGTAAATAGTGTATAACAAATATTAGATGTTTTTGGATAAAATAATGCACATAGAACTTTTGAACTGGTTTGCAGATTCAATTTTACTAATTTAGGTCTTGAAAATCGTTTTTGATGGGCTACTAATTGTGGACACAAAAAAGCACATGATTTAAATCTCGGCTATCTGCTTCATAAAACTCAAAACCACGGTGTCTTTCTCCATCTCATCACCCACCCAAACAATCTCACCAATAGGGACGTTTCCCAACCTGAAATTCATATCAAATCTATTAACCTCAAAACTATTATTTGATTTTCAATAAAATTCCGTTTACATTTAGGGGCCCATTACGATCCGCCCGCCACCGTAACAGTGAACAAGACTGACCACCAGAGGGGTAGTGGCCCCGCTGTGCTCATTAGGATACAGCCGCCACCCAGGCGGTTGCATCCCGCACATTTAACATTGTGGCGGGCAGTGCTGTAAGCAGCACCCGCCACAAGGTTAAATCTGCATGTTGTGCATTGGCATGCACAATGTGACAAGCACAGCGCAGTGCCTGCCACCTTGTGCATTGCCAATGTAGGGGGCATGTAGGGGGTACCATAGGTACCCCCCAAGTGCAGCCCCCCACCTCCCAGGGGCCCGCAACAGGCCCCCAAAGCAATTCCTGCATGCCTTTCCATGGCGGTATCGCTGCCATGGAAAGGCCTTTTCCGCCAGGCATCCTGATATGGATGGCGGTGTCTCCCAGACACTGCCACCATATAAGGCCCGAGTTCCGCCCGGTGGGCAATCAGAATGATTCCCTGCCAGCGGAAATTCGGCGGACGGTCTTCCCATCCGCTTCTGTAACCCCCGCCATTGTAATATGGTGGGGGGTAAATGGAGGGCGGGCGGGGAATGATGTCACGCGGATCGCCACCGCCGATCGGGCAGTGGAGATCCGCCTGACATCATAATGGCCTCCTAAGTCTTACAAAAGCACAACTACAATGTTATCTTTTTATATTTACACAATGTGATAAATCATGAAAAAAACTGTTTTTGTTTAGCAGTTATTTTCAACCATAATTGCATTGTTGTTACATTTGTTTGATTAAGAACATCTTGGTTAATTTTTCCAAAGATTTTAGACAAAAGGATACTCTATTGAAGCTAAAAGGATGGTGGAGCCTTCTTTAATACTGCACCTAACCAAAATAACCAAAGTAAACTTCTACCAGGTGCTATACGGACTGGAGAAGATAGGACGTTCACTGAAGGAGACCGCTTGAGCCGTCATCACATCGTTCCGTGAGTCGGCCACGGACATATGGTATTTCTTGGCTCCATACTGGGGATTGTCGACTGGAACAATCACATTAGGGATCAGATTTATCCAGACACATAGGAAGGCTGCTTTTTTTGACTAATTGGTAATATCGTTCTTTTTGGTTTGGAACTGGAAACCAGGCCGTTGGGACACACCGGATATATGGTGTTTGCCTTGACATTACATGAAGGTCTGGATTGCCTAGAAAATTAAAGGTTTAAACCTCAGCTGCTTATCCGTCGCATCCTATATAGGAACCTGGTCTCCTTCAATAATAAAGTGATCTCTTTGAAATATGCTACAAGTCTGTATAGAGGACAGCAATTATCGTTATGATTGTCCATTTCCACACAACCGGCTAAACTGCTCAAGAAAAACCATCTTCTTTAAGCTTAACTCGCCCTGAAGAAGTCCCATTGGGGACGAAACGCGTCGGCTGTTCTCTCTTATAAATGGAACAATAAAGAATAATCTTTTTTGAAAAAATTGGACATTACTCTTATTATCTTTTGTGACAAACTTGTGACTCAGTTTGTACAATCTACATATGTGGTGCACCTGTGCTTATAAATTCAAAAGGATACACTCATTTAGTGAGTGAAATATTTCATCAATATCATCAGATAATGCAACCTAAATTAATGTTTTTAATTTCGATTCAGGGGCTTTTGCGAGATGCTAAATATAACGAGCTGTTTGAATAAAAGCGTCATTTATTATTAATATCAGGCACATTTCTAAGCTTAAATCTTCTGCTGAGTTGATAGTCAAATGCCAAAATATGCCATCCACAGTTGGGATTCGATTTTCAGAAATGGAACAATTGGAATAGACGATTGTACTTCGATAGCATAAAGTAGAGGGATTTTTACAATGTAACATCTCTTTTTCCTTAGGTTCTAAAAACTGAAAATAGCCCCAAGCCTACTGATCTGGCTTTTGCCGGCTATATTTTACAGTGGCTAGACCACAATAACTTATTTGTCACATTGCCTTCTCAGAAGAAAAAGCTCTTAATGATCTCAAGATCTTTTTTATTAAAAGGCCAATTCCAGGGAGCCATTATTCAATGAGTGCTTCATTGTTAACCAGTAAGTTATGTGACTTTGCAAAACTTCTAATGCATCTAGTTGACTTTGTAATCTGACTGTTGTAAGATCCATCAAGACCAAACCATTCCCATACATATAGACAGAAATTTCTTGGTCTCCTAACTTTAGAAACAAATGAACGAGACAACTTTATATTCCTTGGCATATCTGACAAGTATAGTGAAAATAATAATGAGGGTAAAACACATCCTTGCTTTAAGCTGTTCAAAACAGGAATTCTAGATAAAAATTAATTAGTCAATCCCAACAACATGCATCCAGTTGTTAGTAAGCAGATTCATTATACTATACAACAGATCATCAGGAATGACCATAACTATAAGTTTATGCCATAACTTAAGTTTGAAAGCATTGCTAAAAATCAACAAATGCAACAAATCATTTAATTCTATTTTTTGTACATATTTTTGATATAACAGTTGGAGGTATATGATGTTGTCTACTGTAGAACAGGAGGGTCAAAAACCCAATTGCTCGACAAGTAAAACCTGTCTATCTTTTACCCAGGTTATTGATGCAGATAAAAGTACCACAGTAAAAGCTTTTCCTGTGACATTGTGGAAGGCGATTGGATGATAATTTGAAGATACAGTTCTGTCACCTGTTTTATACAAGGGGATAATATGAATGTAATTCCAAGGATCAGTGTTACAATTCAAAAGAATACCGCATGTATAGAAATATTTGAGTAATTGATCCCATCCAGAATGTTCAATTTTCAGTAACAAAAGAGGAATACCATCAAGTCCCTGAGCATGGGAATGATTTGTAACTTTTATATTTTCTATGATTCTTTCAATTGAGAATTCATCCTAAATAGTTGAGATGGGCTTGTACTTTATTACTTCAAAGTCAATATCAGAGGCCCACTATAGCTCTTTGTAGTAAATGCACCAGTTGTTTTCGTCTATCGTTATGGGCATTTTATCTATACTTTTAACAATGATTGAAAGGAATGCCAACATCTTGCTTTTTGCTTCTCCCTTTTGCATTTAGGTTGTTGCTTCAAAAGATTTTTATTTGTGATGAATCATTTAGTATTGTGACTTGTGAGATTAATAATACTAACAATGTAAGTATAAGTAGCTGATGTAAAAATATTGAGTACTGATAATAGTAGGCCAGAAAGGAAATTCAAATGTACTATATTTGGCTCAATAAACTTATGCAGCAAATAAGGCATTTTTGAAAATATATACGATTTAAGCAACGTCTATATAAGTTTGAAGGTAAGTGTTGTGTCAGAAGTCTTATAAGCTAGCTTTTCTAATTATATTATTAGTCGAGAATAGTCATTCCAAACAGTTGATTCTAATTTGAGACTATTTATGATTCTACTTCCTGTATATCCTATAAAGGTTTAATCAATTAATGAGCATCAATCTTTTCTATTCCATGTGAATTTGCCTATTTGAGTATCTTCAAACAGGCCATTCATTAAAGCTACATTTAAGCTCCTGGTTTGCCGCTTTATGGGCAAATTGTCACTGTGCCTATTGGGAAGGGAAGAAAAAGATAAATCTCAAATGGAATACAAATGTAGAACGCCACTTTTACACTGTAGTGCATTAGTTACTCAAACATTAAAATCACATGCTACAATAAGGGAGGGATTTGGATCATTTTAAGTAACAGCAATACATCTTCCAAATGCATCTCCAATTCTACATCAAATCACAAGAGGTTAACTGTCACACAACTGCAATGCCTCTTTATTCTTTCATAAACTGAATTGTTTAGGCATCGCAGTTTCACCACATCATACCCAGAGCATGAAGTGTCCCTTACAGACTCCTGCTGCTGACACACACACAACTCAGGACATAACGCTCCTCTGTTCTTTATCACAAAACAGCTAATACCACAGGAATTCTATATTAGGGTCACAGTTCACCTGGCTTATAAAAACACAACATGAACATGTCTCAAAATGTAATATATTAGAGTATTGAAAAAACAAAACAGTTATGTCAAACCATCACACACCCAAAAGGCACCACTCAAAAGTCTCAGACTCAAACACAAACAGCCAGACTAAAGACTATCACCAGGACCTACACAAATGGAACGTAGCACACAGCAAAACATGTACAATGCATCCCCTGTAGATGTGGCAACCAAATTAAATCAGTATGGACATATACATCATAGTAATCACACCGGAACATATGAAGATGTGAATAAGGTCTTTATTGTCTACGGTATTTATTGTCTAATTCCTCAAAAAATCTCAACTGAGCTCTGCACAAAAGACTTCTACCCACCACTCTTCATATTCCCAGGATCCTTTAGCCTTGAAGTTTTCTCCTGAAGAAGCTGTCTCTCATTACCCCTGAAAAGACAAGAATACATCGAATTGTAACAGTCCTTTTTCAAATAAATGTATTTATACTATTCTTCTCCACCTCCAGATGACTTGTACATGTACCCACACAAAAAGGTGTAGCAAGCCATTTTAGCCTTAGAATTTGTAGAAAAACAAATAGCCAGTATGTGGTTAGTGATTTTCCCACTGTGATTGGTCACTTGCTGCTTTTTGTCATTTAGTGCTCCTAATTGAAACCACCTGTGTCCCTTTTGTGCAAATGATTCCCAAAAGTGAATTTTAAAACCAATTTCATCAATCCCCATCGCGTGCCTGTAGTCACATTCCACACCTAAGAGTGTGGCACAAGGGGATGCAGCTTCCTACTGTCCTGGAAGTCATGTGAGCAGGTCAGGACTCTCGGTTTGCAGGTCCGCCAAACAGGTTTTCTCTGGATCCCTCATTAAACCAGAATCCAAAGAAGGCTCATCTTCTTCCTTTCTGGCATCTTGAGGTATTTTCTCATCCACTGTCTCCTCTTTGCTTTATAATCCCCTTGACTCAAGAAACACCTTGCCCAATTCACCCCCCACTAAAACTCTTCTATGCTTCTCTTTAAATTGCCATTGATTCTCTTCTCCTTTCCTTGCTCATTCCCTTTGCACCTCAGCATTCACAGTGTCCTTAAATCCATGTGACCTGGAAGTCCTCTGAAAGTATTTCCAGGATTCGATTTCGTTTGCACCATGCCCTGGAGATGAGTTAGCCTCCCCAATACTTACTGTATTGTTCTATTGTATAGCCATTTCCCTTCATTTTGCCCATTACCAGTGATAAAACCTAATTATTGTGATCAGCTCAATATTAAGATCCCTTTCACATACCTCCACACCATGAGCTGTTAGATCGGGTCATGCATTAGAGGGAACTCATGATAAGAAATCAACATTTATTAGTAAACGTCCTTCCTTATGTACATTCTCTAATGAAAAAAGTTGGAGAGCTAAAAGCCATCTCAGAATACAGGAATTAGTATGTTTACGATGAGCCAACCACATCATGGTAACGTGATATTTATAAAGGGTTTAAGAGCTTCCCAACAAATTTTATTTCTTCCACTGCCCGCTTTATGGCCAGCCAAGAAGATGAATTGTAAATTGGTACAGACCGGAAGGAGTCAGGAAAGCTGTTTACTCTTTTGCTAACTGTGTAAAAGGAATTTTCAAGTATAATTTTGTCAAAAATGTAGTGGACAAATATTTACCATGTCTCAGCCATTTCAAATGATCATCCACCTGTGGCATGGGGTAAGTATCACAGTGAGTGAAAGCATTTACATGCCTGGCGACTATACATAATCGAAGGCTAGTTACTGCTTTTGAAGCTAGTACAATTGGGAAACAGCAAGCACTCTTTTAACGTTAAAGTAATTTACCCATCATTATGCTCTCTTCCTCTTTCTCCTCTGACTTTCCCCTGCCCTCTGGTATTATATATGGTCTTTGAAGTTCTATAATCTTTTGTGGAGTGAAAATGTAATGTTAGATAAAATTTGGTCTTCCAGGTTTCACTGAAAACAAATCTTGGACTAACTTTAGTAACTCACGCAAATCTGTTTTCTGTTTATCCTGTAAATTCTCACAGAGAGAGGCAAGATGTCAAGTGCCGGGTCAGATGCATAAGCAGCAGCTCCCGGTCCTCCCTCCCCTCTACATCGTAATGCATCCCTGAGCATGCCGGAATATAGTTTTTTTTCTTCCGTGCTCACATACCTGCGGGGTCCTGTATTGCCACTGGTGGAGCCGATTCTCGGACTCTTGACCCGACTCCTGGTGATTCCTGACGTGGCCGCCTTGCTCTCTGTTCCCACGGCTCCTGCCAGCTTTTTGGTGGAGGTGTTACCGCTCCTGTTCTGGCCGTGCCCTCTCTCTTTATGCTGCCTAAGACAGCCAGAGGAGAAAAATCTCATTCGGCCTTAGAAGCTGCCGGGACCGCAAGGGGAGGGCTTGATCCTGGAGTGCAGCGCAACTGTGCTGGCTTGCAGGAAAGAGCAACAGCAAGACTGGACAAAGTTCATGGAGGTGAGCAGTGGTTATGTCTGCCAATAATAGGAAATCCACATTTCCTCAAAAACCACTTCAGGTAGACCGGAAACAGACAGAGTACTCCCCATATTGCTAGTGCACTGAACTCTCTGCGGCAAGCGATTTACCCCTGGAATATGCTCAGCAGGCTCAGGAGTCCCTGGAGAAGCCTAGTAAAGCAAGCCTAGCAGGAGTTCTAAGTAGGGGGGATGCAGGCAACAATCTGGTACCAGTGGGAAATCAAAGTTCATTATCTTCACATCTTGGAAATTATGAAGACACCCTCAAGCGGTACATCGAGCCTACTGAATCAAGCACAGCATCGCAATCTATATCTAGTTTGAATACATCTAAAGCAGGAGGAACACCAATGGCTAGAGAGCAAGGAGCAAAACACTGTGGTGACACACGGGATAGAGTGAAGGAATGGGACTCTGGGGAATTTTTTTTCTCTATATCGGACTCTTCTGACTCATCAGACAAGGAAGTGGAGGCGGTCCGTAGAACACGCTCTGGAGGAGAGTCACCGGGCAGTGGAGGAAGTGAGCTTAGTAGCACGCAGTTTGAAGAGGATGCCACTGGCAACATCGATATAGGCCAGATGAACATAGGTAAAAAGCAGGCACTGCTGGAAACGGTGACACAACAACATGATACAGACACCCTGTTATGGGATGATTCTTTCTCAGCAGGGCTGGCACTGGACGTGGGAGCCACCTCCAATCACACAGGGAAGCCCTACCGGAAAAACCAGATGAAGGTTTCTCGCTGGCTGGGATTTATCACAGCATAATGGCTCACAAAGCTGAGACTCATATGAAGAGGCAGGAGACACAGGGTGCCTGTCAGAAACTCAAGAATACGGTTAGGAGGATCGCAAAATCCTGTGAAAAGTTCACGGAAAGGATCAACAAAGTGGAGGCTTGTATATCTAAGTTGTTCAAAGATTTTATATAAAAAACACTTCTTCACACTTAGGGGTTTTTTAGTTTGCAGTAGCGTTATTTTAAGGTCCTGAAGAAAGCAAGGCCACTTGGCCATTATTTGCTGAAACATGTTGACCACGTTCCACCACTAGACAGTTTATATATTTTTCCCTGTCTTGGCTATTTTTAATATTGGCATTGGGAGCTATATCCAATTAAAAATTCTTTTGCTTCCTAAACCAATTTTATTCACTTTTTCTTTATCCTTTGATATCACTTTGTTCTTTGCACTGCACTTTTCACCCCGTCAGTTACATCACTCATACATAATCTTTCCAACTGAAAGCGACCGCGCCCTGCCTACAGGAAGGTCAGCCCCTTCCTGTTAGAGATAAGACCAGGTGCTGTGTTGGTCCTCGGAGCCCCAAATGATGAAGGGCGGTTCTGAGTGGTGACTGATGGGTGTTAGAGATCAGACACTGACCTGATCTGGCTCTTGTTATTTTCACTAAGAAGATCTGTTGTATGGCTAGTGGTAATAACTCACTACTATTGTCTCCAATAATCACTTGTAGAAATTCTGACCCTCTGATACCCTTTTTGTGATGAATGGCTTGTATATCCACCATTGAGGATGAACTAGCAGCTCAGAGATCCAAAACTGAGGCCATGCATGCGCATAATGATGTCACACAATGGAAACTTGTTGACTTAGAGAATCGCCTTCAGCGGAATAACTTGAGAATATTGGGCATACCATAGGGAATTGAGGGGCAGGATATACGGAAATTTGTGGTGGATCTTTTTAACAAGGCCATTCCGGAGTTATCACTGTGCAACTGGGACCAAGAAATCCATAGGGCACACCGATTCCCTTTTAAACAACTACCTGTCAGAGCAGGGCAATCTTCTCCTATGCCCAGGGCTATTTTGATCTGCCTAAATAACTTCCTGGCTCGCCAGGCAGTATATAATTTAGCGCGACCCAACGTTAAGCGGGCAGGGAAGGGGGCTCAGTTTTTTGTTAGACCTGATTTTTGTCACCAAACGGTGGAAAAGCGCTAGCAACTTCATTAATTAATCACACCATTTCAAGGCAAGGGGGCGCAGGCATTTCTGCTGAACCCAGCAACGTTAAAAATAGTTTACAAGGAGCAAACACATTTTTTTTTCGTTGGAGGGGCAAGCCAAAGAATATCTACAATAATTGTAGGGGTGGCCTCTGATACGGGACATAGTACTACCTGTTTGTTAAATTCCTACTCAGCGGTTTGACATTTAATTTCTTTGTTTCCCAAAATAGGAATAACATATTAGTGAGATCTAGTGGGTTGGGTAGGTGAGCTAATGTGAGGAGGACATACCGGGTAGCATGGGAGCGTCCCATCTCACGGGACCTTGGGTCCTATTGCCTCGTTTGTGGTAAGAGTAGGGGGGCAAAGGGTGTGTTGGGAGAGGGGTGTAGGGCAGTAGGGTGGGGTGGCACAGAGACGAGATTGGGTCAGAGGGTGTGGTGAAGGCGGTGGTGTGCTTTTGGGGAGAAAAGTTCAATCCATAACATGAGGAAGTTGGACGGTTGTATTTTTGTTATAATTGGTAGAAGAGACATCTGTTGGTTTAATGTTAAATTGAATAATGGATGTAGGGCGACACCTTTAAGGATACGTATATGCTTGTTCAATGTATGTGGCCTGAATAGCATATAGCTATGGGAAAAGGCAGCAGGCGGTCGCGGATTCGCGGTTTATGAAACCAGACATTATTTGTTTACAGGAAACTACATCCCGTGGGGTAAGCGGAGGGTTTGAAATGAGCTTGGCTATTCATTGATTGCCTGTTTATGACAAGCTACAACAAACAGGGGTGCAGCTATTTTGGTGAAACAGGGGATTCAGGGTATGGGGAGGATATTGGCTGATAATCATGGCAGATGGGTCATCACGGAATGTGTTTAAGGGGCCATCAAGTTTGTTTTATGCTCGGTCTATGGGTTGAACCTAGACGAGACATTAGTATTAGAAGGGCTGAATATAGAGCTGGCTTCATGGTCTACCCCCTTGATCCTATGTGGTGATTATAATATTTACTTGAGCTGTAAGGAATCGGAGTTAGATAACAACAATTACGGTGGTAAAAACCCCAAGGTTTTTTAGGCACTGCAGCAGCAATTGGGTGATCACAGATTGGTTGTTGTGTGGCATACTCTGAAGTATCCAGATCCAGGATTTACATTTTTTTCACGCCCACTTAATAAGACTGATCTGGTTGGATTACTTCTTTATGTCAAGGGTGTTTATATCTTGGGCTAAAATTCAGGTATGGCCGAGGATCATGGTGAACCATGTGCAGCTGTTGTTGCATATTCCCGCCATTAGCAGAATTGCCCCTGGCAAGATCCTTCTCCTTTGACAGGAAGCTTTTGCTGGATACTGTATTTCTTAACCAAATTAAAAATTGGCTAGTGCAGTTTCTTGATATTAACCGGGACTCAACTTTTAGGACTCTGGTTTGGGATGCCCTAAAGGCTGGATTCTGGGATGAAGCTCTCCACTATGGACTCTTTAAAAAGAAACAGCTTAAGTCTACCATGCAGGGACTTCTGGGTGATCTTAGAAATGCTGAGGAGCAGCTTATGCAAGGGTGCTGGTGCTGCCATAACTGCACTGCAGACTGCCATAGCCCACTTTAAGGCTAAAATGAGTTTTGTTTGGAGCAAGGAAATTGCTAGTAAATGTAAATTATTCAGAGAGGAGAGCTGTTTGGCACAAAGGCTACAATCCAAAGAAACAGCACAAAGAATCGGCGCTATGACTGGTTCAGGGGGGAGGATAGTGGAAACAAGTGATGGGATTCTAGATGTCTTTCACGCATTCTTTGAGGCGCTGTATGCCGAGAGCAATCCCGGTGGTCAAAATGGGAATGCTCTTTTCCAAAATCTATATACTGAAGTGCTAGGTCGGGAAGAACAGACTATGTTGGACACCTCGATTACTATGGATGAGCTTGATGCCGCAATACATTTTTTAGCCAGTGGCAAGACGGGGGGTCCAGATAAGCTTCCGCTAGAAGTCTATAAAATCTTTTTTAAGGAGCTAAAGGTCAATATGTTGTCCACTTTTCAAGACACACAATGTGGAAATGCTCCACCCTCTTGGAATGAGGCAAACATGATTGTTTTTATAAAAAAAGATAAGCCTCCGGCTTTGCCGAGTTCCTATAGACCAATCTCCCTATTAAATTTCTACGGGAAAATCGATGCCAAAATGTTGGCATCTAGACTGGCACGGGTGAGTACCCCATTGGTCTCCATCCGCCAACATGGTTTTATACCGGGCAGGGGCATGGTCAGTCATATAAACAGGTTAGTGACCCTGTTGGACCTGGCAAACGTACAACATACAACCTTGGGTCTGGTGCTACTAGATGTTGAAAAGGCATTTGACCGTGTCTCCTGGGGGTTTCTAAGGGCAGTTTTGCAACGGTTGGGCTTTTGGTCGGGTTTTATCAAGGCCATTAGAGTTATGCATAAGAGCCTGATTGCCAGAATATGCATAATGGGTAAGGAGTTTAAATCAGTTTGTATAACTAGAGGGACAAGGCAGGGCTGCCTGTGCTCCCCACTTTTGTTTGCTTTGTATATCAATCCCTTTCTGACTATGTTGGAAGGTAGTAACAGGATCAGCTCTGTATCATGTGGGCGGCTGCAGTTCCGGGTGTTGTCTTATGCAGACGACATTGCGGTTGTGTCATAAGATCCAGCTTCAGCTATCCCGGAGATAGAACGACTGGCCAAGGTGCTTAGCAATGTATCGGGCTTAAACTCAACCCGACTAGCATACAGAGTATCTGCACCAAGGCGGTCTGTCCAGGGGATCTGAGGGTAGCTGATGAGTGTTAAAATCAAGGTGTGTCTACAGGAACTAGTTGAGGTCAATTGGGGATCCATTCTTGCTGGAATTAATCAAGAATTAGATCATGTGGAATGTCTTCATCTCTCACTGGCTGGGAGGTGTAATGTTCTCAAAATGAAGATTCTACCAAAGGTTTTATATTATTTTAGAGCAGTACCACTTGAATTAACTCGGGCAAAGACTACAATCAAATTGTGGTAGATTTATGTGAGGTCAGGGTAAGTCTCGCAGAGCACTGAAATACATGACATTACCTCGTAAGTGTGGGGGTGGGTTGTCCCTAACTTGACATTTTATAATTATGCTTGTATTCTACAGAACATGCACATTTTGTTAACAGAGTAGGAGGTGGGAAATGATGCTGATGTACCGTCTATATATCAGATGTTGCTTGGCTCAGAAGCTAAGAACTGTTTATTTAAGCTACTATAAAAAAGTTTTAAGGTAGTGTGAACGGCTTTTAAGGTCAGGAAGGCGGTGCGGAGAAGCCTTCAGATCCAGAGGATATGTTTTTATACACCAGCGGCTGCTTCGACACTATTACCCTCTGTCTTTTGGGATTTGATAACTGATAGATGGAGATCCAAGAGAATAAGACAACTAGGTGATTTTTACAATGATGAAGGCCTCTCCTCTTTTGTATTCCTGGCTGAAATTCTTTTACTATTTAAAACCAATTTTTTTTTGTTATATCTGCAGATCCGGGACTTTTTATGTAGAAGTCAGAAGCAGAGAGTGGTAAAGCCTAATCTTCTGGTTGAACCCATAAAACGTATAGATAAGATTGGTGTATTATATAACTGTTTGTTGGATACAAAGCAGGACGACCTGGCTGCTCAAAATCTTAAATGGAGCAGTCGTTTGGGGCAGCAAGGATTTTTTATGGAGCAGGCTATTGATATGGCCAACAAAATCTTGGTATCAGCCAAGCTAAAAGCAAAACATTATATGACGATATTTAATCTATATCACACCCCTGCAAAAATGTCAAATTGGGGTGGGTCGAACGATTGGAAATGCTTTTGCTGTGGGGAGGAGCAGGCTGACATTGTACATATACTTTATTTGTGCACTTACTCTAGCACAATTGGTGAGACACATTGAAGGGTTTTTGACCAAGATTACTGGGGTAGGAATCAATATTTCACCAGAAGTAATGTTACTAGGTGTTGGGGGCAGGCCTATGGAGGGCAAGGGGGTGCATATGTTTCGTTATTTAGTCTTTGTAGCCACAGCGGTGGCAAGGTTATGCACTGCTTCAGTTTGGTTACAGAAGGATGCTCCTACCTTCGAGATGTGGAGAGACATATTTTATGCTGTTTACAATCTGGAATATATCTTATATTCAGTTAAGGGCACATGAAGACAAAAACTGGTTGTGCAGATATGAGGGCCCATGATTGAGTATATGAAATAGCTAAATGAATTTATACGGTATCCCCTATTTTTGTATTACATTTTTACCTTGTTAGTAAGTGTCGGCTTCTATTTTCTTAAAATAATGTTTGTATTTTGTATAATGAAACATGTTATGGATTGAAATTTAAAAAAAAAACATTTTAAGTGCATTCTCACAGATAAGTATTGATGTCAAAAGAGGGATGTCGGTGGTCATTAGTTCTATCCAGAGATGTATCTGGTACTAGTTAGGAAGTAAGTTAATGACGGATCTGAAATCATGTCCAAAGTTTTTCCAATTTTTTTAGCAGGTTGACATAATTTATCTGGTTAGAGTTCCTATGTTGAGGTTATGATGTATTATAAGTAACTTGCTTTACTAGTTCTCCAATTTGATACAGTCCTTGTCACTTAGCCAACAATTGGTTGTCCATAGAAGGCAAAGGCACCAAAATATTATCTCCAAAGAAAACACTCTTGGTTTGGCATTTCGGTCACAGAGGTTTTTGTTTAATCTAGTTTGAGCAACATTTAAATTATGTCTAAAGTTCTTCCTGAGTTGACCTAAAGTGGTTTTAAGAGACAGTGTATTCTCAGGAATATTCTACTCCTCATTTTCTTTTCCTCCCAGTGCTTCACTGCCATATCAGTAAAGACTGAGGTTGTCTCCCGAAGATGAGTTCAAAGGGTGAGAACTGTGTGGACTCTTGGGGGATAAAATCTTATGGCATGTAACACTGATTGTATATTCTTGTCTCAGCCTTTCCTATGTTTCCTTACTGATTTTATAGAGTAAGAATTTGGTGGTTTTCTACAACATTTAACCAGATCATCAGTTTGTGGGTGAAAAGCTAATTGGCATAACTGTTGCATACCCAAAAGGTGGCATGTTTGATGCATGCTAAGTTTGGATCATCATGGCTTGGGATACTGTTTGTGTAGTCATGATAGGTAAGGGAATGGCCTCCGGATATCTTGTAATTTAATCAACCAAACGTAATCTGTACGGGTACCTGTTAGAGAGGGGTTCAAGAGTCCCACCAAGTTCATTCCCACTTTATGAAAAATAGTGTTGATTACTGCCATGGATATAGGAGAACATTGTTATCTTGGATGGTCTGTACAATTTGCACTTACCGTAAGACAAACCATACCTTTTGATATCAGAAAAAACTCAGGCTAATATAATTTTTTGAGGAAATATTTATTGACTGTAATGGTTCCCTCCTGCCTGTTTATGAGCCAAGTACAAAACATAAAGCTGAAAATATGTTGGTACCAATATATGCTTTGCCTTCTCCTGAGCAGGAACTCCATACACTATCCTTTACACCAAAGAAAATACAGCCCTACCATTTATAATATCAGTTTCGATAACTGCTTGTTTCCACTAATTTTCAAGAATGACGTCCATTTTTTGGACGAATCTAAAGCTTTGTTGATGCTCTCCCATATTCATTTAAAATATCAAAATGTTAATGCAGAATGACTCTATCCTAAAACGTGTACACTTATCTTGCCAAATAATACCGCACCACCAGGGGGGTAGAACTACAACTGGTGTAGCTGGTGCAATGCACCAGTGCCCAGAGGTGGGAGGGGACCCAAATACAACTGCTCATTGAGTCCTGAGAGGGAACCTAAATAACCATGCTAGAGGTCCAAAGGCGAACAGAGCATTAAACATGACTTTACATTTAGTTTTTGTGTTGACACAAATGTCTGTCTCTTCTTTTAACAAATTGCTGCATATTCTTTTAACAAGGAGACTGATGGTTTCAGTTCCTTAGCTTACTGCAAAGTGTAAGAATTTTATAAAGTGAACTATGTGAACATTTTGCTGGTGTGAAAGGAAAGGCTTTAGGATGCCCTTTTCTTCTAACACACAACAAAGTTAAATCCCTATAAATGAACTGTTCAACATTTCAAAATAAATACACAGGAAAGCACAAATGAAGCACTTTTTTCTAATTCTAAAGTGTAATGGAAACAAGGATTTTAAAGGGGGCCGAAATAAATCATGACACTTTACTTGGTGATATGCAAATGACAAATATTCACTGAAACCCAAATTTCACACATTGTCTGAGCGCTATATCGTTTTATCAGTAAAGTTGTGTGTCTGTGCAAATTTAGTGGTCATTTAAATGGAAAATGTGCTCTATGTAAATGATAGTAGCACCTCATCATGTTTAGCAATATATTTGTGACAGTGTGCTCGTGAATGCAACACCAGCTTTATACTACACCCTTACTACGCTCCTGCAGGATGGGCATGGTTCATTTGTGACACTTTTTCTTTGTGTGACGCTTGGATTTTTATTAATCCGTATGGATTCAGTGATGTAAAATTGAAGGCAGCACCATCAGCCTGTAAATTGTTTTTGCATTACTGCTGACTAGGGCCGCAAGAGCTCTTACGGCACTTGAGCTTGCTTCTAGCTCTGTCCGATTACCTCAGCCTCATGATTCAGGTTCCGAGTAGCAGAATATACTGAAGCACCAGAGGGGGCACTGGGAAGGCTTCATTGCACCCACACTGAATGGCCAGGGAGTGCGCATGATCACTTTTGTAAATGCAGAGTTCCCCATTCTTCCCTGGCCGATTCTTTGTCAGCTGAAGTCAAAGAAGTAGTTATGCCCATGCTGCAGGGTGGCTTCTGAAGACACCACATCAGACACAGTACGCACTACATTCAGAATGACAGTTGGAGGGTAGACGATGGCAATTAATTAAAGAACATAGACTTAATTAGGACACAGTGGTGGAACTGGGAATATGAATGATTTGAGCATTGCTTGTTTCTTTTATGCAAAACAATGCACAGTGAACTTTAAACAACTTCTTGGGGTTGCTTATGAGCAAAACTTCCTTATTAAAACCAGAAGTAGGAATAATTATCCTACTGAGACCCCTGGAAACCGGCCAGAATCTTGGAGAACATAATGCTGCTCCCAAAAGTGAGATACTGAGGGGGGAAACTTGAGTAACTGTTATACACAGTACTGGAGAAGAGGTGGATGGGTCAACAAAAGTAAAAGGGAGAGTTAAGGATCTGTTTTGGGTCTTAAAGGCCATCATGCCTCTTAACCGCTTCGCCGCGGCGGCTTTTCCCGCTGTGCGCGGCAATTTCAAAATTACCGCGTTACGTGACGAGCTGGCCTTGTCATCCGCGCAGGACAGGTAAGCGCGATGACGAGCCCAGCTCGTCAATAGCCCCGAAGGGGTTAAGAGTTCAGGAATGAGCTGAGACATGGCAACATTTTGCAAGGAATTGTGCTACAATTGGAATGTACAAATATGATAAAGTGTCTTCAAAATTCAAAAAAGTATATTTCCTTTACAACTGTTTCACCTTAGTACATCAGACAATATCATTGCATTGAGAGGGGTTTAGTAAATGTTTTTGAAACATGAACTTAGAAACATTCATGCTCTCTGCTCAGACAATACCAGTAGTGTGTTAGGAGGCATGTGAGTTGTCATGTGCACCCTATCTGTGGGCTACATCTTATTTTACACAATGTAACATTATAGTCTATTAAGTCAAACAAAAGAGATTTTTGTGCGGCACACATCCTCGCGTATTACAAGGTGTTCTTTCATAAAATAATGAAAAGGTAGGAGGCACAATAAAATTAATGAATTGCCTAGGATCACACAATTTGGTCAAGTGGTCAAGCCGGGACTGATATTATGATTTTCTGGTCTCACACTGTGTATTTCAGCCACTAGACTGGTATCACTTTCACAATCCTGCTTGACATCATAGTTTAATGCCACCCGAAAGCTCATTTTGTGCTTGAGAGCTCAATAGGATATTGAGCTGAACCAGGGCCAAGCATTTAGCTCGACCCTTCATTAGCTCACCCACCTCTACACTTTACTCTGGTTATTTTGTTCCTGAAATAAGCTTAGATGCTGCTGCCAGTATGATAACTGTTTTATACGTGATTATATCTTAGCGTGCACTGCTGATGAATACCTAGTACCTGTGCTGTGTGTGAGGGGAACTTACACTGCTGCCAAATGCTACACATTGTGTGTGTGTTTGTTTATGCAAAGGCTTGGACGGCTGCTGCAAGTGCTGCCTATGCTCTGTGCATGTGAGTGAAACTTGCATTGTTTTTGACCAGATCAGAATGATGTGTTCTGTGGGCGTAATGGAAGCATGCACTCGCTTGATACCGATTTTGTGTATGGACATTTTGCTGTGCATGAGTCAATCCTGCACTCATGCACCTCAGTTTCATGCCTTACACCTGTACCAAATCTGAAATGCTGCTTTCCCATTGAGCGGTGTACCTGTGTGTGAGCAGTGTGCTTGTGTGAGTGCAGAAGAGCCACCATGTTTTGTGAGTGCATTGTGAGGGATGTGCCTGTGTGAATAGAGGAATAGCATTGTCTTTTGTGAATGCTTGGTAAGTGGTCTATAGGTCAAAATGTGTGCTTGTGTGAGCGCAGAGTGAGGCCTATGCCTGATTTAATGCAGCATGAGGGACGTGCCTATCTGAAGTCAGCAGTTGAGTGTCGGGCGACTGCATATGTCTTTGTGTGTTTCACTTTACAAAGGCCAAACCAATTGGCTTTGGTAATGCTTTTTAGGGCTATGGATTTGACTTGCAGAAATGCAGTGAAAGGAGTTGAAAAACAATAGTTATGTGTATGAGAGGGGTAGTGAGTTTTGATATGACAGATGCAAACTCTGTCAAAGGAGGTTGAGAAGTGTCAGGAGCTGACAGACTGAGATGGCACACTAGTGAGGGGACCCAGTTTATTTGCTTGTAATAGGCCCCATTGTAACCCAGGTACACTGCTACACACCGCATAATAAGTTGAGCTTTGCAGAACTCAACTGCCGTCTCCTGAGTTCTGCTGACTTGAGCACGATGATTCAAGGAGGACCCTGTTACCACCAACCAATGGTCAGTATGCTGTCCTCACAGCCCTCCAGCGAAGTGTTCTTTTTCCAAATACTGATCTGTTTGTACAGGAGAAAATCAAAGATGCTAGTGCTTTAAATCTAGGTCCCAACAAGAGGGTTTGCCATGAAATGCACTGTGGATAGATTTATAATTTTAAATAAGTGTGCTCCCTCTCTACATTTTTCCCCTGGAATCACTGATAGCCAGATTGTGTAGAAATCCAATGAACCTGGCCTGAACACTGTACTGTGTACATGATGGACATTTTGACGTGTTCATAGAAACCTGCAGTCCTGTAACGTGGTGTATACTGGACTATAACAAAAATTTGCTACAATAACAATCAAACAGCTAGACTGTGCATAAATGTGACCGTGTAAAGGAAGAAATGAAGTCTTTTCTCTGGAAGACAGAAGAAAGCATTAAGTTTGAAGTGTTTTGTAAGGTACATAAAGCATATCGAAAATTAATCCTGGGTGTATGCAAAATCTTCTCCCCGCCTACACTGGACACGGGCTGGACCGGCCAATTAAGGCTGTGACGTCATGTATGATTTACAAACTTTGGTTCGACATTGGTGACAGTGGTTGCGCTCCCCTGTAGGTCCTTGTGCATGTAGGCTGGGACCTTAACGACTAGTTGTAGTACAGTGTTATGCAGTATTTTTGCAAGTTTGGGCAGCTGACCGTTGTCAGTCCACTCTTGGGTGAGGGAGTTGGGGGGTTTGGTTTGTTGTTACATACCAGGAGGTCTACAGCAATTTTTTGGGCAAATGGGGGTGGGGGGTACCAGAGAGGGATAATGTGGGGATGAGATGGCATGCCAGATAGACCAGGCTGAGGGGTTCAAGCTCCTCACATGGAACGTCAAGGGTATGGTATATTAAACTACATCAGACGTAGAGGCGTGCATGTGGCGGCGCTACAAGAGACCCACCTCACAGAATCGGAGGTGGTTAGAATGAAACGTAGATGGAGAGAGCAGCTGTTTGCAACTACTTACTCGGCCTTTGCCAGAAGAGCATTAATGTGGATTCGGCCGGGGGTCCCCTTTCAGCTCTCCCAGAAATTGATAGACACAGACTGAAGGTTTGTGGTGATTACGGGCAAGCTGAAAGGCAGGGAAATTATGATAGGTAGTGTGTATGCACCGAACCGGGAACAGATTCCCTTCCTAGAACATTTCTCAGGAACACTGGCGGGTGTGCCACACGAAAGCCTGATACTGGGAGGGGATTTTAATTGTGTGTGATATTGACAGTGTCAGATCTATCCCCCCTTTGCAGGACACATTCGCTGCTACCACGGCTACGGGTCTTAGGAGTTGGGTCACGGGATGGGACCTGTTGGACATGTGGAGATTACATAATGCACACCAGAGAGCATACTCATACTACTCTCACCTCTATGACTTGCATACACAGCTGGACATGTTTTTCTGCTCAGCTCCTTTAGCTCCAATGTTGTCGGAGACTGAATATTTGGGCAGGGCCATATCTGATCACACGGCAGATTTTTACTGCGGCCCTGAGCACTTATTTTGTGGAGAATCAGGGTACCGCCAGCTCCCCATTAGTGGAATGGGATGCATTTAAGGTAGTAACCAGGGGACAATGTTTGGGGCAGGTGGTGGGACTCCCACGAGAGATTACGAAGGAATTGGGGGCATTAGAAACTCAAATTCAGGACTTTGACAGGGAAATGGCTAGCGGACTTACAGTGCAGGATAAATTGGCGGAGGTACAGAGGCTTTATAATTTCACCTGGGATAGGCTACGGGTACTGGACCTCAAACTGGACCTCAAACACTATCAGGCAAGGCAGCACGAGGAAGGGGATGGGGCCGGTAGGCTGTTGGCATGGCTGATTAGACTAGAAAGTAGATGTGCGCCAATTCCTAGTGTCTCCAAGGTAACAGGGCAAACACTTTGTTCTCCGGGGGCTAATAACAGGGCGTTCGGCGAACACTACGTGAAGCTTTATGAGCAGCCGGGAGTTATTCAAAGAGATGTAATATTAGCGTATCTCGAGGAACTGGGCTTGCCGGGATTAGAGTGAGACATTAGTAACTCACTGGCGTCACTGGTCAAACTGGGCGAACTCAGGAAGGCAATTCATGATATGGCACGGGGGAAAAAGCCTGGTCCTGATGGCCTACCGGCCGAGTTTTACATTGCATTTGTGGATATATTAGCCCCACGATTGGTACAACTGAATACATCTGAGCATGGAGAAGAATGGCTTCCGCTCTCCATTAGGGAAGCATTGGGGATCCCCTTTTCCAAAAACCACGAATGAACATCCAACAGTGACGGATTTTAGACCCCTTTCCACGCTGAACATAGGTTTCAAAATCTTAAGTAAAACGTAAGCAACTAGGATTTTACCACAAATGCAGAGATTAGTCGACACTGACCAAAAGGGTTTTATCCCCTCGCGCTCCACATCTAATAATCTGAGGAGACTATATAATGTACTGCTCCACAGGGATTTGGGTAGTTACACTGACGCTGTAGTGATGTCGATAGACCTGGAAAAGGCTTTTGGCTCCTTGCGCTTGGACTTTTTACTGGTGACGATGGAGAGGATGCAGATGGGAGATGGGTGGTTAGGCTGAGTCCGCCTCCTATATGAGATCCTAGAGAGAGGGTGCGAAAGGGAAATACAGTGTCTACACCTTATAACATTTATAGGGGGACTCGACAGGGTTGTCCCCTTTTGCCACTGCTTTTTGCTCTGGCGATGAAGCCGCTGGAGGCACGCATCCGACAAGAAAGTGAGAGGTTGGGGTGGCACTCGATGGGACCCATCATCTAATATCATTACACGCCGATGATGTACTAATATATCTACGGGATGGGCCTAGAGGGATCCCGGTGGTGCTACACTTACTGGAAGAGTTTGCTGAACTCTTGGGGTTGCGACTTAATAGGAGGAAGACCCATGTGTTCCCGCTACACCCTACCCTACCGAGACCTCAGATCCTCGGACCTGGGATGGGCACCAGTCTCATTTTAGTACCTGGGAATTAGGCTTTATCACACTCAGGAGGATTTGTTGGAGGGGAACCTTGGAGGCTCATTAAGAGAGCTTTGCTCGAATGTGGCATTTTGGCGCACACTCAAATTACCAGTAAAGGCTAGAGTGGCACTATCCAGTGATAATGCCTAAGAGCTGGTTCAATACACTAGACGTGATATTGAGGGACTTGGTGTGGGATGGTGGCTGAAACAGAGTGTCTCTACAGACCTTGAGACTCCCGCTGCCGAGTGGTGGATTAGGGGCCCCAGATTTTGAGGCTTATTACTCTGCAGCCCAACTGCAATGGCTCGCTCAGTGGCTCAACTGCATACGACTGGATACCTTATCTTTACCTCCTGCTTCATCGCCAGCAGTATTGCTTCCTAGGATGCTTGACCATCGCCAGAAGATCAAGCAAATGGGGGTGTTACTTTCTGGAGCAGTGTCATGTTGGGACAGGTGTGCGGCACGCTCAAAAGAGGCATCACTCTACTCGCCTAGAATTCCCTTGGTAGGACTCCCACAGGCAGGAAGGTGCCCTCCACTCACGTGGTGACAGCTAACAGGCTGGGAATACACAGGAGTGCAGACGGTTGGAGACTGTTATAAAGAGGGGCAACTGCTGCCACTCAATGAATTCCTGGAGTAACACGAGCTGCCACTGCGACAATTTTTTCATTACCATAAGATACGGGGCACTCATAGACACTTGGGGGAAGGGAGTGTAGAACTGGATACTCATGCTCCCCTACATGCAATGGTGACACTGGACTCGGCCAGACACTTAGTAAAGTGGCTCTATCAGGCGACAATGGAGATGATGGCCCATCCACTGCCTCACCTACGGGAGAGGTGGGAAGGCACACTGAATAGGCAATTGACGGAGAAGGAATGGAAGAAGGTTCTGTGGGGCCCCAAAATGGTGTCTAGAAATGCGGCTTTTAAATTCCTACAGTTTAATGTACCCCACAGAACTTATCTCACCCACATCGCCTGAACGTGGTATATGGGGGGGTTGAACAGGTCTTTGCCAGATTTTCACAGAGGGATGCAGACTTTGACGATATGGTCTGGTCCTGCCCGGAACTTACAGCTTATTGGACCAAGGTGGTAGACATGATCAATGGGGTAATGTCCCAGAACCTGGCATGCACCCCGGAGACCTGTCTCCTAGGTTTATTCCGAGACCCAAATCCAAACGGCTGGGTTTCAGATTCGTGGATTTGGCATTGCTCCTGGCCAGGAGAAGAATAGCTCTTAAGTGGAAAGGGTCCCTTAGTGATCAACTGGGCAGACGATGTAGCTTCTTGGGCGCAAGCAGAGGAGAGGGCTTTCATTAAAGAAGATAGAATCACGAAGCGACGTAGACCGCTAGCGAAATCCTGGGCTGACATAGTGAAGGCATGGGAAACACACATTTGCCGCAAGATCCTAAGATACACACTTGACGAACTCTGACGACTTGGAGGGGCTGCACACACCTGCACCTTTTCCACGGAGTGATGGGTGAAGATTGACCACGTAGATTGGGACTCATATGGGGTGGAGGAGGTGTGGATGGGCACCCGGGTGGAACATCAAAATGGGTTTCGACATGGGCTCCCCTCCCTACCACCCCTTACACAGGCCCCCCCCCCCGATCACCCAGGCAGCATTGGCCCATTATTATAAGCAATTGCTTGGACTAAAGACCACTGGTAGTTCGTTACAAGTTGTAGTTTGCTGTGCATTTTATGGTGACGCGGAGTGAATGTTTTTGCTCATGAGTTGACACCCTTCTTTTTCTGTTTTTTTTGTTGGTATTATATGGTTGTTAATTTCTTTCATACCATACCATAACTGTACTTATCGATAAGTGGAACAATGGGATTTTAGAACTATGTACAGCTGGGGTGGGTATTGTAGATGACAGCCTGACTACTCTCCATTGACAAGTATACCATGGAGAGGGAACTTCCTTCCCTCTTGCGTCCTTTTTTTAAAAATTGTTTCTATTAATGAGGCCTGGAAGAAGATGTTATTTTAGAGAAAGTGGCTAAAACCGGGAGTTAAAAATGTATAGAAGTGATCAGGCTTCCACAGTCATACTTCTTGTAACGAGTTGCTTCTCGTGTACAATTATTGTGCCATATGTTCTTGACTTGACGGTAATATTGAAATATATATAAATGCCAATAAAAAAGATTTAAATAAAAAAAGGATTGCTCAACACACCTCCAAGAGGCAAAAGCTGGGAGACAAGATCTCTAGGCATTCAAGGCTCAAAACTGTGGAACAGTTTGAACGTGATCCCTATTTGCATTTTAAGAAACTCTTAAACACTGAGATATTCACTAAATCATCCAATTGATGACAGAGGTGAGGACTGTCTAATAGAGGTCCTGCCCCCATAGATGTTTTCATTCTAGGGTCCTAAATGCT
This sequence comes from Lissotriton vulgaris, assembly GCF_964263255.1. Taxonomy (NCBI): domain Eukaryota; kingdom Metazoa; phylum Chordata; class Amphibia; order Caudata; family Salamandridae; genus Lissotriton; species Lissotriton vulgaris. The sequence goes on along the minus strand of NC_141689.1, from coordinate 1,019,376,665 downwards.
GCACCTTAACTCAATACTGTACTACAATCTGACGTTTCGGTAGATGAAGTACAATAATATCTGAAATTGCGAAATATATTAAAAATAAGAGAAAAAACATGTAGCTACAACTTTATTCATGTGGGTTCTGAGTGAAAGATCAGAATTGAATACAAAGCCCAAGATGCAAAATGTTGCCGCTGACTGTAATGTTTTACTTTTCATCTGCCCAGTGGTCCCCTGGACCCCAAGAACGAAAACCTCTATTATATCAGAGTGTAACCAATACATTTGGAATGCGCCTTTGTAGGAATGGCCAGGTCAATAAGAATTGGGTGGAGAGAGCTTCAGATTTTTCGACAAACACGCTGGGGTATAATGTTAAATATTATAAGAGAAACAGAGCATCGGGGGAGCTTAAGGGCCAATGGAAAGGGAAAGAGAAAGGAGTGTGGATTGTGAGGGGCACTTAAAACAGAGTATTTTGTAAACTACCCTTGTTTTAAGACCTTCAAAAACAAAAGAGTGGATGCATGTTTTGTCTGAGTGAGTATATAAAAATCCCACGTGAAATCTGACAGACACATTACCATATCCGATTGAAAGCTCCTGTACCAAACTATTTACTAAATAATACATTTTTGGGGGGTTGTAATACCCCAAACACCCTCCTTGAAACTACACTCCTGGGAAAGGCGGAAAGACATTTAAGATTTGGTGTGTAGCAGAAGTATTGTCATCTAGTTTCATCTACCTATGAGAAGAAATTTAAACCCTGTGAGTGGATATGTTAAGCAAGTGGAGAAACATATATTTGAAAAATGAGTGGGACTACGAGCCAATCCCTGAACATTGCAGGTAAGGATCTGAAAAGAAGATATGAACGGTGGTAGAGAAACAACCTTGGCACAAGCAGTTTTAAGTTTTCTGTGATTTTAGACAAGAATGGCAACAGTGAGAAAGGGTGGTAGGTGGACGGTACTGAAGGATCAGCAGAGGAATTTTTAGGAAGGGATCAACCATGGCACTCTTCAAGTACGTCGGCACCACCCCGGTATCCAAGGAATGATTACAAAGTGATACCAAAGCAGAGGTGGTAGTATCTTCTGCATTTTTTATTACTTCGATTGGTCATCAATAATGTAGTTCAATTTAGACATTAAAATAATGTTGTGTGCTACAAGTATTCCCCACTCGTATTTATTTTTTTATTTTTACCATTTGTAGAGCGCACTGTAACCCTGCGGGCATCCTGGCGCTAAGACAGCAAAAAACAGACCGGAGTACTAGACAGATAAGCTGGGTGGGTGCCACTGATATCCAGTTAAAGACTCAGGGAACAGACTTTAGGAAAGAGCCAGGTCTTTACTTTCCTGCGAAAAGGCATTAGGTTCTGAGTGCTCCTAATTTCCAAGGAAAGGCTGTTCCAAAGGCGGGCAGCCGCCACACTAAAGGCTCTTCCCCCATGGTTGCTCTCTTTGTCCTTGGTATCCTGACCGAATAGGCAGAAGCAGAGCAAAGGTTACGAGTGGGCACGTACCATTGAAATCTGGCTTGGATCGGCTTTGGTCCTTGTCCAGGAAGTTCTTTAAACGTTACGCACAAGGATTTAAACAAGATCCTTTGCGCTACTGGGAGCCAGTGAAGCTCCGCTAAGGCCTCTGTTGTCGAGGAGCGACATGGGGGCGGCTCAGCACAAGCTTGGCTGCAGTTGTCTGGACAATCTGGAGTCTTACTTTGCATAGCATGAAAGGATCTTCTTTTCTGGCAGATAACATGTAAGTTGGTGATGATTTCCTCACAATGTGCCCCAGTATTTCTGGTCATCAAATTAATAGGATGTGCATGATGTATATCACTGAGTAAGTTTGTAAAAATAAGTTATCAAGCACTTTCTTGTACATTAACACAATAACATTGAAAGTGTAGCCAGGTCATACTCACTAACCTGCTTTCCTTCTCTGCAGCATAAATAACAATTGGAGATGGGTACACATTTGTTGTATGATATTCCATAAAGATTTGAATTGCCACTAGAGATAATGGATCCCGCCCCAGCTGCTGGCCCACCAACCCTGTTTAAGCATCTGTCGAAATCTAGATTTTTAAAGTGCTTCTCTTCACATAGAGGGAGCACTTTTTGCTAAAAGTAACAATGCCAACAGGCCAGCCTGCCTACTGTGCTATGGCGGTATGATGGTCCGGCCAGACAACTGCCAAAGAACAATCCACTCTTCTAAACACAGCCTCAGCAAATTAAATACGAGTATTGGTGATGGCTTTTGTAGTTCATATTCTTCTACCAGATCTCAGCTTATTCCTCTTGCTGTCTGGCTTCCCCGATCAGAAGCATCAGTGTCAACTATCTGGAAATGCAAACAGAAAATGGCAACCTGCTATTACAGGTAAATAGCATGATACATTTCTCTAGCTGCATCCAAATTTAAGTGCAATCCATTGTTATTTATAGAGTACAAGATTATTAATCATGTTTTCAAGAAATTTTAATCTTACATTTGACTCTTGTGTATTGAAAATTATATAATTTTAGTTAGAGCTTTACTTGTTAGTATCCATATTAAGTAATTCCCCTTTTAATCAATGCATAATTTTCTTACATTTGGTTTAGGCTAAGTCAGATAGTATTTATTTCACAAAAAAAGCAGATTACAACTCCAAAACCAAAAATCCCAGAAGGTGAAAAGTTTGGGAACTCTCGCAAACTTAACCAAAGCAGTATCCAGGACAGATAATGAGCAACGTATGTAAACTGAAGTAAAACAAAACTTCAAAGTTAAATAAATGAACCAGGAGATCAGTCTTACAATGCCAATCTCATCACTAAGTAAGTCCAGCCAAGGGAATGAGCCATTTAGTCTTTGCTTGTTTGAGATTATACACCACAAGGTCATCCCCTTGAGTAAAGGTGTGTATTATCGTTTCATTTCTGTAGATGGTGAAACAAGAACACATGCTGAAGGATGCCTTGCCTCTCTTTGTCAGATTTCTTGTGAGCAATGGACTGCGCACCAAGCACGGGACCTTCGAAATCACCCTGGAGACTGCTGACCGAGCCTTACCCGCGGTGTCCAGGAACATGGGCTTAAGGTTAACGGAAGGCGCCATGGCCCTCATCTCTCCCCAGCTCCTGCAACTCTCAGACCCGGACACCCCTCCGCAGAACCTGACCTTCCTCCTGGCACAGCTCCCGCAGTACGGCCAACTTCACCACAGAGGGCACTCGCTACTGCGACACCACTTCACCCAGCAAGATGTGGACGACCTGGACATTGCCTACAGACATGGCGGAGGAGATGCTCAGATTGACAGGTTCACCTTTGTTGCCACTGATGGGAGTAATCAGGGCTTCCTGATCAATGGGAGACTTCAGAGCGAACCCGTGGCGTTCACTATTCAGGCAAGTAGAAGCCATCATTGTCTTTGTGTCAACTTGACAGCTAAGAAAGATTTTCATTGACGTACATGCACATTTTCATGTTGAAGTCAGGAGAGTGTGGCATTGTAATTGTTAGAGCGACGCGCGTGAGTCAGTAAAAACAACACCTGTGGTAAATAACGTGGGTGTCGTGTGCTGCCCCACTGCCAGCATCAAGTAATTAATGTGATTACTGCATCACGATCTCATTGCAAGCTGACACCGAGAACACTTCTCCATGTTCTGGAATAATTGTATCCATTAGTTCTAAAAAAAGTAATATTTTTCCTTTGTCGTAAAGAAGAGGTTGTATCCGACCATTGACTGCTCTGAAATCAGGCCCCCTGCTTTATAAGTGTGGCAAATGAAGCCACGCGGCATTCATGAGGCAATAGCTACAAACCTGCTTCAGACTGTTTTGTCAGTGTGCTCATACACTAAAGGTAGAAAAAGTTTATAATTCGCCCAACTAGCTACATGCGACTCAACTCAAACACTTTTTTAATCAAATGTGCCCTGGCCTAGAATTCCTGATATCTGGATTACAGATTTAAATAACGCCTCTCACAAACTTTATTTAGCAATATGTAGTTATTATGAAAGAAAAGTCATGGTTCGTGATAGATTGTGTATCATGTGGAGACTGTTATGCCAAGGACATACAGATAAGCTTTAACTCACTACACCCGAAGCGCCATCTTATTTTCTTCTATGTGTGTATGTATGTGTCTGTGTGTACGTGCATGTGCGTGTGTGCCTGTTTGTGTGATTTTGGAATCCTGTCTTTTATTTCTTGAATATCGTTGGAGATACTTACAAGCACAATGCTTCTTTTTCCAGGTCGCACGAGCATTTAACAGTGAAATACATGGCTTTGCCTTTTAAAATGAATTTAGAAAGACATATACCATAAACTTCGTGGTGTTTAAATTCGGACCCTAATTGTTAAGTGATGAAATACGCCGAGTTCAGAGCTGCACACTCTGGATGGTTGGCACCGTGCCACCACTGTCTACTGTGTGTGTTGCTTGGCAATAACCTGGCATCTTCCTCCTATCACAGTGCTGGATCGCAGCTGTTTCCGTTCCAATGAGGACTTTTCTACCAATCAATTTAGAGACCCCCCCCCTCCCCTACCATACCATACCATACCATACCATAACGGGTGTCCCAGCGAGCTTTATAGGTAGTGTGGAGCACGATGGACGAGGTCAGTGACACTCCGAAGCACCAGGTCTTCTCATGGGAGCGCCCATGTGAAAATGGGGGAGAAGGCAAAAGGTGAACATTTTCAGACACAAAGGGCCCGGTTCTGAACACCCACCGTCTCTACACAGGTGGACTGTGCTCCGAGGGCGCCAGCAGCGGTGTCTCTCATTTGCATATCCACCAGCTGCTGCGCAACGGTGCTGAGGAGCCTCGCGCGAGCCGGGGGAGGAAGCGGGGACACAGCTGACACCAGTTTGATTTGTATTATCCGCTTACGGTCCTCCCATTGTAATTTGAGGATTTTGGTGCAGGGCCACGGTGCTTATAATATTAGAGAGGGGAGAGCGCGTGGGCAGCGACGGCTGCCATGGTAATGTTCTATGGATGAATGGAATGGCTGTAGCGTTGGCCAAGTAATTAAACATGGTAACTGGATTCACAAAATGTTTCCACGTCTCTGCCCTTTGAGTTGTCTCTCTCTTGCCTTCACAGCCCTCTAAGCTGATTGACTCACGCCAGCTTCCGTCAGCCTCTGACCACGGGCTGTGACTAGAGTCGGAGTTGAGTTGTGTCCAAAAAGATAATTTATGCCTCGGTGTTTCTACTCGCTGCGCCCTCTGGAGTGCTTCGGCATAATCAGATCACTGCATGCAGCATTACCCTTATAAATGGTTGCTGCACCTGAGCCCCAGATTAGGAAAATAACGCGTAGGAAAGCGGACGCAAATCAGTTTTTATTAAAAATGTAGAAACTCTTCCTAGCTTTGTGGTTTGATTTATTTTTCTGAACTACATGGAGCACTTTGGATTTTGACAACAGGAAATGGTAGGAAAGAGACATGATGGAGAATGTTGGGCATCAAAATGGCGCCCATATCAGGGGGTTACGAGGAGGGCTTGATAATCTAAACATAGAGAGGGGAGGTAAGAGAAAACTTGGACATTGGCCTGGACAAACTCAGGCATTGGTCAAGAGTCATTTTATTTCTCAAAAGACGAATTATCTGACATAGTGTTCGAGGTGTGTTAAGAAACATATGCAGGAAACTTGCGTAGGTTGAAGCTTGTGTTTTATTTAAGCTTATTCCGATTTCAAACACCCACAGCCAGAGCCATCCAGTCGTGAGGAAGCCAACGTCCAATCTGACGTGCAAGGAATCCTCACGACTGAAGAACTCAGTTCCAGAATCATGGAAGAGAACTCTCGTGCTAGCAAGCACGAGAGCGCAATGAAAGGGAAGTAATCTCAATATATAACATCTTCCCCACTAAGAAGGGAAACAAAGCAAACATAGAAGATCTTAACAAGAAAAAAAAAACAAAAATTAACGTAAGCAAGTACAGGGTTAAGTAAGATCATTCTAAAACATAATCTCTCAACCTGCAGGATAGTTGTTTCAAACGAAAAGCCCTTTTTGTTGCCACTTCAGAGGTTTCTAGAGTAGTCGAATCATGTGGAAGGGAAATCTCCTCGGAAACAGAGGATGTTGACAAAGCGGATGTGGAGGGGAGAGCTTCAGGGGAAAGGGAAGAGAGAGCAGGAGCGGTGTCCGTTGAGGACGTAGGGATTACGGGCACTGGTTCGTAGGAATGTGGTTGGGGGCAGAGAAAGTCAAACCAATCACAATGCTCAGAATCTGAAGTGGCATGTTCCTTGATGACATGGGCTTGAAGTGGAGAGATCTTGACAAGAGCTCGCTTGTTCCACCATCCACTGTCATCAAGAAGGGCTGAGGTCTTACCAACTTGTGTGACCAAATTTGGAGAAGAAAATTTAGACAACCCTTTAGAAACTCTTTTGGGATTCTTGATAAGAACCATATCTCCTTTTTGTAAAGGCTGATCAACAGAATGTTTACCTTGATCAAAACGTGACTTCATATACAATTGTTTAGCAGATACACGATCTTGAACAGAAAAGGAGAAATCAGATAAACCAACATTCTTATGCAACCAAGTGGGATTGAGAACAGAATGAACTTTCCTTTTTCTGAGTAAGCTAAAGGGTGAGACCCCGGTGGTCGAATGTGGGGAAGTATTGTAGGCCCACACTTTGTCATGAACAAAGGGTAAAGGGTCAAGGCGGGAAGAAATGGCGGTTTGAACACCCTCTTTAATGATGCGATTGCATCTCTCAACAAGGCCATTTGAAGAGGGAGAGTATAAAGCAACTTTGTGATGAAAAATATCGTTACGTTTGAGAAAGGAGCACATCTTTTGGGAGACAAAATGAGTTCCATTGTCAGTAACGATGGACTTGGGAAAACCCTCAATGTCAAAAACAGACTGTAAAAAATTAATGGTATTGTCAGTAGAAGCAGAATTGCAAAAAGAATAATAGAGCCATTTGGAGTAATAATCAACCAGGAGTATGAGAATCTTGTGTTCAGAGGGTAAAATATCAAAGGGACCAGAAAAGTCCAAAGCTACTTTGTCCCACGGGCCGGCCGGTAGAGAGACAGGACATAAAGGTGTGGAAAGGGTCTTCCAATGTTTGTCAGAAAGAATGCATTGGGTGCAATTGTCAATCATCTTCCTAATGTGAGAGTCCATAGAGGGCCACCAGTAAAATTGTTTGATGCGTTGACAGGTTTTAAAGATGCCAAGGTGACCCTGATGAGCAGAGCGAATGATATGATCACGAACAGATTGAGGGGGAACAAAAAGATCATTGCGCATGACCATATCAATGACCAGGGAAAGTTCTTCTGAAACATTAGCAAAACCCCTGAGATCAGTGGATAAGGTTCTACGTTCAGGCCATTTGCCGACGATGAAATCCTTAACTTTACAGAGAACAAGATCATTGGCATAAGCTGTATTCCATTCTGCTTCAGAAATGGGTTGACACTCGGCAACTGCATCAATGGTGGCAACAACACACTCAATATCATCATTTACAATTGAATCATCAGTTAGGGACATTCTAGACAGGCAATCGGCCCTGAAATTTTTACCTCCGGGAATGTGTTTGATGACAAAGTGAAATTCGTGAAGCTTAGAAAGGAGACGAACAAGTCTAGCGGAAGCCCTATTGGAGGTACTGTCAGAGAGCAAATGCATAAGTGGCTTGTGGTCTGTGTAAATTTCGAATTCGCGACCCCAAATGTAGGATTTGAACTTTTGAATAGCCCAGACGCAAGCCAGGGCTTCTCTTTCAATTGTGCTGTACCTGGTTTCAGCAGGAGGGTTCTGGATGCAAAGGCAACCGTGTGTTCTTTGCCCTCAACCCACTGACCCAGGACAGCGCCCAAACCGGTAAGACTGGCGTCTACAGTGATGAAGCACATAGAGCCGTCACAAAAGGGATTCAAAGCAGGTGAGTCTTCGATGATCCTTTTGACTTGGTCAAAAACTTTTTGCAAGTCTTGGGACCAAACGAATTTTACACCTTTCCTTAAGAGTGATCTTAAAGGTTCAACAATTTGTGCGTAGCCATGAACGAACCTTGCGTAGTATTCGGACAAACCAAGGAAGGAGCGAAGAGCATCACGATCCTTGGGGGGTTTAGCATCACGAATGGCTTTAATTAAGGAGAATTTGGGTTTGATACCATTGGGAGAAAGGGAATGACCCAAGTAATCGAGTTCTTGGACACCAAATTTACACTTATCGTGTCTAACGGTCATGCCAGCTTTTTCTAGGACTTGTAACACGGTATTGAGAGTGCGATTGTGTTGAACAGAGTCGTTGGCATAGACCAAGATGTCGTCTTGGTACGCTTGTACACCAGGAATGTCTTGAAAAAGGTTGTCCATAAGCTTTTGGAAAATGCTGGCTGCAGAGGCCAAGCCAAAGGGAAGTCTGAGGTACTTGAAAGCACCAAAGGGAGTAATAAAGGTGGTTAACTCTTGAGACCTGAGGGACAAGGGAATTTGGTGATAAGCAGACCTAAGATCAAGGAGGGAAAAGAATTTAGCCCCACCCAGATTGGCTAATAGGTCGTGAATTTTGGGAAGGGGGTGACAATCAACAATGATATTATTGTTAAGGGAGCGTAAGTCGGCACAAGGAGACGGTGAAACGTTGATTTCTAGAGGCAGTGGAGCTTGTTCCGCAATTGAGGCGTGGCGCGCGTGAGATAGCGCGAGCAGGAAATCAGAATGCTGCGCGGATGACCAAGCGCGAGGCGGTAACTGCCAGAGAAACGTAGCGCCAATGGAAAAGGCGATGAAATTGATAAACTTTGCGTCGGGAGCCAGGAAATGGACAGGGAAATTGTCCAGAAGTATACGACCTGGTGTGGAGGGAGGCGGACTGGAGGCAGGCTCAGCCGAGGAGGCACAAAGCGAAGTGGTAGATTTCAGGTGAGCTGGCGTGGGTGTAGCAAATCCCGATCGTCGCCAAATATGTTAAGAAACATATGCAGGAAACTTGCGTAGGTTGAAGCTTGTGTTTTATTTAAGCTTATTCCGATTTCAAACACCCACAGCCAGAGCCATCCAGTCGTGAGGAAGCCAACGTCCAATCTGACGTGCAAGGAATCCTCACGACTGAAGAACTCAGTTCCAGAATCATGGAAGAGAACTCTCGTGCTAGCAAGCACGAGAGCGCAATGAAAGGGAAGTAATCTCAATATATAACAAGGTGGAATTTAGAATAGGGACATCATTCCTAACGACCCCAGAATAGGCCAGTAATTCACAACCCTGAAGTTATCAATTCAGTGGGCACCAGTAATTCCAGGGGCAGTGAAAATCCAGCCCATTATGAATTGGCCACTAGGGGTCCACTAATAAATGAGGAATTACTGGAGAAATTGGTAATTGTGGATAGACTGCTCCAGTAAGTCCACAGTTTGCTATTGACATTCACCAGGAGATTGTTGCTGCTTGCCCAAGCCAGAATGCCCCGGTGCAGACATGCAGTATCCCCAGGTATCTCATAATTGTGCCTGGCGACACCATCAGAATGAAGTGGGGACTCATAATAAAGGCTTAGAGATGGAAGCTGTGTAGCAACATGAATATATAATTTTGTTATTAAGAGAAGCAAGATGCCCCTAGCAGAAGTGATAGAAACATACATCCCCATGGCTTAAAACAGTCTAGTCCAAACACATGGTTGCTCTGGAATTGGGGACGCAGGGGTAAGCCCAGAAGTCAACTGAGGATATTGGTATTTTGAATTTACAGACTCTTTATTCCTGCCAAAAGGTTCCTGACGTGAAATTCTGCACTGATTTTTGGCATTGCAGGTGCTCTACCCATCAGTTGTATGGGCAATCTATGGACTCTCCATCAAAATGTCTGTGATTCAGACGCAGTAGAAAGCAGTGAGGGGAGCAGGGAAAAGGCGGAGAAGCAGAATGCGTCAATGAGGTGGGGGATAGAAACAAGATGGTGCAGCATTACAGGTGGAAAAGTCAGAGGGAGTGGCACATAGTCACGGTACTGGGAGAGAAAATTATAGTGGGCATGAGAGGGCAGATCCTGGAAAATGACGGGGCAGGACTTTACTGTTACATGAGTGAGGTGTGGAAGTGATCAGCCATTAATATTTTTCGCCAAACAGAGCACTGACCCAACTAAGCAATTGAGTTAAGCCTCGTTTGCCCACATGAAATACAGGTGTGTAGGGGTATTTACCATGCTGATCTCTACCCCTTCATGTCTATACAGTGGTATGTACCGTGCCAAAAATGCAACAACCAAGCACACTGGCAGCAATCGTCAACATTCTGACTATGAACTTCAAATTTTTTATCAATCACATTCGGATAACATGGTACCACAATTTAGCCAAGTACATTAGAAGGTTAGAGTTGGGTTTTAATTATTAATATGTCGGTTTTTGTGTAGCATCAATAGGTGAATTTACTGCTGTTGTTGAGTGTTGCTTGCTACTGGTCATGGGCCGGGAAGCCAAAGCTGGACCAAATTGGGGCCTGTAAAGAATGCCTAACAAAGGTGGAGGGCCTACAGAAGCGGGAGGAAAAGCCCGCAAAAATGCATGCTTGCGTTTGACACGCATGCTTCAACCTGCCCAATGCAAAAGCAGGAGCATGGCAGATAGAGAGGTCATAAGCAAGGGCACAGGACCCTCAACACAATTAGCCTTTCCACTTTTGATGATTGAAACCTTGCTAACCTCTCTGCGCTTGCCTGCTTGCATGGCCCCATGGACTGAAGAAGTACCCAGACGTTGTAAAGTGCCGACTTGGGAGTACCTGCGGAGGACACAGTTCAGGTGTGGGGAACTTTGAGCTCATTAAGCATGAGCTTCTCTTGAATCTGAGGTCTTCTCCACATGGTGAGAAAGCGGAGTCGTTGGCAGGTTCCAGCCAAAAACCTGCATAAAGTAGGAACCACTCATCTGCTGACTGCAAGTTACCACCAGCCGAACCTGGGCAGCGGGCATCGCCGCAGGATTAACATTATCAGTGGGTGACTGAGGGCAGTGGTGAGATCACCTCTCTCCCCACTCCCTGCACCTAAATGCCTCCAGAGCACACCGCAGGTTCACCGATTGTAATCAGACAAAGATAGCGGCAAATTACAATGCCGGGCCCCCGAGAGGCATCTTGAAAGGGGCGGCCGGCAGGCGGGGCAGGAACCAGCACCTGCGCCGGCCTACTTGTGTGACTACATTGTGGCTCATGGGTGTCACAGTGGAGGGCCGAAACACCTGAAACAAAGTCAAGCGGCAGTGAGTGGCAAACAGCTTTGCCAAAGGGCAGCAGACCTGACAAAGTGGTGTGGGAGAAACAGAAGTTTGCCCGCTTCCATGATGAGTCTGCTGAGAACGAGGCAGGATCAGCATGAGGGAGGTGACGCACACCTCCGAAGGCTCGAGAGAACGCCAGCCCGAACTGGATTAGGACCTCTAGGCCCTGCTCGACAGAGAACACGTGCTAGTGGCCAGCCGGGGTAAGGTCAGTGAAAAATAATTGCATTCCCTAATGGAGGAACCGGGCAAAAAGCAGAGGCTCAACCAGGATGTACAGCCAGAGGACACTTGCAAAGATACAAGTCATCTCCCAAAACCCCTTAGGAAGGGGCCTGTAGCCAGAACAGCATCCGCTTTCAGGAAGGGTGGTGCTAAGGCAGCCAAGTGGTTTCCACTTAGGGAAGACGTCCTGTGGACAGACAGGGGCAAGGGTCAGTACAGCAAATGCCCAACAAGCCAAGCACAAAGGACACGAGTCACCACCCACCCTCCTAAAGGAAGAAAGTAAGAACTTTGGGAACAACAGTGAAGCCAGCAGCAATGACCACCAGGAGGGGCCTGTAGCCAGCACAGCAGTACCCAAGGGGTCTGACATGGAGTGAGAAGACAACCCAGGCTCAAATTATGGTGAAAGACAAGTGCAAAGCACAGGGGCAGGGGCATAGTCAGGGGTGCATGGGCAGCAGCTGGGTCCTGGGGCAGTAACAGGGGGGATTGCTTACTATGGCACAGAAGTGGGTGTTACGAATTCCACATCGTAGGGTAAGTTGGGGCAATGAGCCTAACAACTTCTCCAAACCAGCCATTTGGAGACTTGGGGAGGAGCGCCATACCAAGGAGGGCTGGGTACATGGGGGCAATCTGTCCTGGGTAAACCATTACCGCACCAATTGCCTTTATGCCTTGGTGGCCATGGCCACGGCCAGGAAACTCATTTGTCCCAGGTTGTCTTCCAATGGGCTAGCCAGGCATAAACCCCTGGCAGGGTCAAGGATTCGGGGGTGGGACTCTGGGTCACCATCACCTATTCAAGGCAACACAAACACAGGGGAGGTGGCAAGCAAATTGTGTCCTGTATCCTTAGAAAGTGGGCCAAAAGACCCCGGCACAGCAAAAGACAGCTAGTCAAACAAAGGAGCACCCCACACAGCACCCAAGACCACCGCAACAATGTGGGAGGCCGATCCATCCAAGGCTTGAGCTGGGGTCCACCCAAGGGGCGGCAGGCGGTAACAAGCCGGCCAGTGAGTACACCTTCCCCGGGGAATGCACCCATTATTGCGCGGGAAACAGGGTTAGCAAATCTCATTCCTCTCACAGTTAAAGAGCGGATCTGGCACAAAGAGTACATAGATATTTTCTGACTCCTGGAAGTACACTAGGTAGGGTTAGACTTGACCACATATGATAAAAAAAGAAGAGGGATAGGTGCAAACCTAGGGTAGAGCGATCCATAGAGGCCTGGTCACAGGCCTTTAGAACCCTAGCAAGCATTTTTGTGGAGAAATTCCCGCAGAGTGCGGCAGTGCTATTTCTGCATGACAAAATGGTGCATGAGGCTTAGCAGAGGTACCAAGGGGAAGCCTGACTCTATAACGAGGGCTTTTGGGAAAAGATGCAGATCTGGCCCAACATCGAATGGGACCAGCTGGATGTTGAGGGTTTTACTAATCATATGGTGCCAGCCAGGGAAGGGGAGCGCACATAGGGTCACCTTTTTTCTCCCATAGAGAAAAGAGAGGCACGAAGACTTCATGCAAGGCACCAAGGCCAAGAGGCACACAGGGGGTAAGCCTGGGTGGAGCTGCACCACGGTCTTTTGGAAATTTGACAAAGATGATTGCACGTAAGGATAGACCTGCAAATTTAGACATGCCTGTAGCAACTGTGGCGGGACACACCAGGCAGTTAACTGCAAATGATCGAAGGGAAGGGGGGTCACAAGGACAGCAGTAACAGGAAGTAAGGGCGCGCCACAGAAGAGGGCATTCTAGACACCTTCAGAACCCCTTCCCACACCCATTAAGATCAGCCCTAACCAAGTACTGAATAGTTATCACAGAGTTAAAGAGAGTCAACTACTAACGAATGGTTTTACAGCAGGCTTCCCTATACCATACGATGGCCCCCAGGCCAATCACCTTAGCCAGAACTTGAAGTCAATCAGGGAGAACCCAGGCATGGCTAGGCTGAAGTTAGCAAAGGAACTTCAAATCAGGAGGGTGAAAGGCCCATTTGAGGGACACTCTCTTTGACGACTTCATGGTTTCCCCACTGTGAGTAGTGCCCAAAAGAGGAAGGGAAATACCACCTCATTCATCAGTTGTTGTATCTGCCGGGCGGATAGATAAACAAATAGCTGGATCAGGACAGCTGCTCTGTGGCTTACGCCACCGTGGACAAATCAGTCAACTCAATCAAGCTATCAGGTAAAGAGGCTTTGCTAGCCAAAACAGATGTTGAATCTGCCGTTGTGCTGCTGCCAGTGCACCCAGTTACCATCTGCTGGAGTTCCAACTCAACAACGCCTACTATTATGACAGATGCCTGCCCATGGGATGCGCAATCTCCTGTGCCTATTTTGAGACCTTCAGCAGTTTTTTAGAATGGAAGTTAGGGACATGGCACCCAGCGGGTGTGCATACACTACCTGGATGGCTTCCTTTTAATTGGCAAACCAGGCACCTCGGACTGCTCAGGCCTTCTCCAGTATTTAGTGGAAATAGCAGAAGAGCTTGGTGGGCAAAAAACCAGAGTACCCGATCATCGGATTGTCATTTCTAAGGATTGAGCTTGATACAGTAGAAAGGATTTGCAGGTTTCTCAGGGCAAAAGTGGCAGAACTACATCCGATAATCGGACAGCTACTCACAAAAGAAGAAAGCAACACTGGGGGAGCTGCAGCATCTGCCAGGTAAACTTAATTACGCCAACATTGTGATTCCAGTGGGCAGGCCACTTGCTAGTTGCCTGGTGTGGCTGGCAGAAGGTCTCACTAAGAAGCATCTCAGGGCTCGACACATACAGGAATTGAAAGAGGAAATGGAACAGAGAGCTGCCTTCCTGGCCAGCTTCAATGATACACTGATGTGGTGAGAGTCGTGGGTGACTGCCAGGCAGCTTGAGCTATTTAGAGATGCAACTGGGAGCCACGGCTTTGGGGCCATCTTGGTCTTGGTATGGACAGCTACCTGTTGGCAGGACACTTGGCATGCTAAAGGTGACACCAGAAACATTATGCTGCTGGAACTTTTCCCCATCATAGTGGCCTTTTCCATATGGAGGCAGAAGCTCGCCAACAGGCAGATCACCCTTTGGGCTGACAACCATGTGGTAGTGCAGGAATTGAACTTAGGGACATCATGATGCCCACACGCAGAGCAGAGCAGAGCATGACAATGGTGCCCGAGTGGACCCAACCTAGCGATGCTGGTGGACAATGTGCTAGCCCCAAGACGGTACAAAAGGGGGTGGTGATGGACGGAGCATCTGAATCAATCAAACACTCACACCCAGTGAAAAGATCTGGGTTTAATCCATCACCGTTCTTTAGCCCACTCTGCCACCCTAGTTCAGACATGGCCATATGCAAATCAGTCTGACCCTGTGCCTCATGGGAACAGTCCAGCCCGAACTGCCAAGCCATGTCTTCCCTGGACCGGAAACAAGCTTCCGAGGACCGGTTTCTGGCATTCAAGCCGTCTTCAGCCCGGCTTGCTTGAATCCAGTGGCAAAGTGAGCAAGGGACTCACGTCTGAGCATACCCTGCCACACTTATGGCGGCCAAAAGCGGTACAAAAGGGGGTGGTGATGGACGGAGCATCTGAATCAATCAAACGCTCACACCCAGTCAAAAGATCTGGGTTTAATCCATCACCGTTCTTTAGCCCACTCTGCCACCCCAGTTCAGACATGGCCATATGCAAATCAGTCTGACCCTGTGCCTCATGGGAACAGTCCAGCCCGAACTGCCAAGCCATGTCTTCCCTGGACCGGAAACAAGCTTCCGAGGACCGGTTTCTGGCATTCCAGCCGTCTTCAGCCCAGCTTGCTTGAATCCAGTGGCAAAGTGAGCAAGGGACTCACGTCTGAGCATACCCTGCCACACTTATGGTGGCAAAAAGCGGTACAAAAGGGGGTGGTGAAGGACGGAGCATCTGAATCAATCAAACACTCACACCCAGTCAAAAGATCTGGGTTTAATCCATCACCGTTCTTTAGCCCAATCTGCCATCCCAGTTCAGACATGGCCATATGCAAATCAGTCTGACCCTGTGCCTCATGGGAACAGTCCAGCCCGAACTGCCACGCCATGTCTTCCCTGGACCGTAAACAAGCTTCGGAGGACCGGTTTCTGGCATTCCAGCCGTCTTCAGCCCGGCTTGCTTGAATCCAGTGGCAAAGTGAGCAAGGGACTCACGTCTGAGCATACCCTGCCACACTTATGGCGGCCAAAAACGGTGCAAAAGGGGGTGGTGATGGACGGAGCATCTGAATCAATCAAACACTCACACCCAGTCAAAAGATCTGGGTTTAATCCATCACCGTTCTTTAGCCCACTCTGCCACCCCAGTTCAGACATGGCCATATGCAAATCAGTCTGACCCTGTGCCTCATGGGAACAGTCCAGCCCGAACTGCCAAGCCATGTCTTCCCTGGACCGGAAACAAGCTTCCAAGGACCGGTTTCTGGCATTCCAGCCGTCTTCAGCCCGGCTTGCTTGAATCCAGTGGCAAAGTGAGCAAGGGACTCACGTCTGAGCATACCCTGCCACACTTATAGCGGCCAAAAGCGGTACGACTCACACCCAGTCAAAAGATCTGGGTTTAATCCATCACCATTCTTTAGCCCACTCTGCCACCCCAGTTCAGACATGGCCATATGCAAATCAGTCTGACCCTGTGCCTCATGGGAACAGTCCAGCCCGAACTGCCAAGCCATGTCTTCCCTGGACCGGAAACAAGCTTCATATGGCCATGTCTGAACTGGGGTGGTGTGGAGTGCAAAAAAACGATGGATTTAGGCCCAGATCTCTGTACTGGGGTGAATGTATGACATTGTTCTGCATTCTGTCCATCAACTGTGGTTTTTGCATTTGTCACCCCGAGTGGGATGGGTATGCTCAGACGTGAGTCCCATGCTCTCCACACCACTGGATTCAAGCAAGCCGGGCTGAAGACGGCTGGAATGCCAGAAACCGTTCCTCGGAAGCTTGTTTCCGGTCCAGGGAAGGCATGGCTTGGCAGTTCGGGCTGGACTGTTTCCATGAGGCACAGGGTCAGACTGATTTGCATATGGCCATGTCTGAACTGGGGTGGTGTGGCGTGCAAAAAAACGATGGATTTAGGCACAGATCTCTGTACTGGGGTGAATGTATGACATTGTTCTGCATTCTGTCCATCAACTGTGGTTTTTGCACTAGCCCCAAGACAGCACAGAAACACAGTAAGTGTTGGGAAGTCTTTCGAGCCTCGACCAGTGCAACGAGCAGTGCCGACATGATGACCAGGGATGTAACAGGATTCACACATTGGGCATTCAAGGGCAAGAGAGGCAGGTCATGGGCACATGCACATCTCAGCGCACTATCCTATTATACAAAGCTGGTCATGGGGAGGGACCCCGACGGCTCATTCTATGGCAAGGCAGCAATGGAGGGTTGGGAGCGATTGCACGCCAGGTGCAAGGACCAAAGGCGCCCCATTGATTTCACTTTGCTAAGAAAGGTACTGGAACCCCTCCCTGACATTTTTTCAGGCCTGGGCACGAGGTTGTGCTCTTTAAAGTGAACTTTGCACCTGCCTTCTTCAGGGTTTACAGAGTTAGCGAGCTAGTAGCCAACTCCAAATCCAACCCGGGGTCAGCATGCATACACACCAGAGACGTGCAAATAGGGAAGGGGTACATGATATGTTTATCCAAAACAGCCCAGGAGGCTAAAGGTAAACACCCCCATCTGGATTGTCTTGACGACAGTGCATGCTGCCTGGTGTGCTGCCTGCAAGATTACGTACAGCAGGGCCTGCACAGGGGGAGATCGCATTTCCTACACAAAGATGATGCACACCTGAGCCACTTCAAATTCACTGCTCTGCTATGAATGGCCTTAGCCAAGGCGGACTTACCTTCAAAAGAAAGGGGCCCAGATACCGCAAGGGGATCTGGCTACGCAACACAGGGTTTACTTGGCTGGGACGTCCAGGCATGAGATGGGCTCAACTGCTACTAGCTGTCCAAGAAGCATTGAGACAGGAAGAAAAAACAGATGCTGTCCTAGTACTTTTAGGGGAAAATAACCTGTCATGCCACGGAAGGAAAGACCTCCTGATGAAATCTGGCCTCACAGCTTTTGCTTGGCTTGTCTGCCCAGCAGATCTCATATGGTCAGAAATCATAGCCCACCGGTAATGGAGGGGCAGTAGAAAAGTTCAGGCATAAGCTGAACATCTCCATGGCTAAATTGTGTAGGGCGAACAGCTGGGGATTCGTGAGGCACGGGCTTATCAATCTCAGAACGTCAGGTTACTACACAGCAGACAGGGTACACTTAACCGGGGTGGGCATGGGCATGTTCCTTCTCAATATATTGAGGTTACTAGAGCAGCAAGGTTTTTTTTAAATGAGCAAACAAGATAGAGCTGCTGACTATCGAGAAATCCCCAGCAGTGTGGCGGAGACAGCACAAAGTCAGCCAGAAAAGGACGGTAGCCTAACAAGAAGAGCAGCTTAAACAGTGTCTTTGGGGTGCCTCATGGCAGGGGCACTGGGAGCAGGTGATTAATGATCCATATGTTATGCAATGTGAAATAAACTGCAGCATTTTTACACCAAAAGCGGCTTCTCCGTGTATTTAATAAAGCAGCCATGGACTATTCGCATGAGGGAGAGGTTTGGGAAGGCAAAGTCAGACTGAATTGGGGCCCATGAAGAACGCCTACTGAGGGTGGGAGCCAACAGGAGCGGGGACCAACACGAGCGGGAGAAAAATACAGTGACCTGCCTATCTATTAAACTGTTTAATGCTGAAAGGATTTGCTTTTTACATCCCTTTATGATTCATTTATATATTTGTGGGTATAATTTTAGGTGGACCATGTAGACAGAAGGGCCCCTAGAATTGTGCACATTCAGAATCCATCCACTGTGGAGCTGCTGAAAAATGGGCGCTATGGCATCTACATCACTGGCAAGGATCTGAAGGCCTCTGACCCTGGCACTGAAGAGGGAGCAATCATTTTCCGGATTTTACGGGGTCCACATTACGGCTACCTGGAAAATATAACCTCAGGTATTGTGTTTTCAAATACATACTGAATAATGTGTGTACACATGAACAGCAGTTGTGATTGGCCAGAAGTAATATTCGTGTGGGAATGATATCCAGAGGCTGACACAGGCCTTAGTACAGTCACCAGTTGCATTTCAAATTGTACAAATCAAACAGACAACCCTACAACAATATTATACTTCAACAAACAATGCAAAACAAATTCCTCCCCCTCTCAAAACTAGCCCAGGAAATATGGACATATGCCACAAACAGAAAGAGAGGGAGGATGGCAGGGTTACCAGGAGAGCAAAACACAGAGGCAGACAGACTGCCCAGACAAGGAGGGGTAGCCCATGAATGTCAGTCAGGATATTTGCACCCACTAACAATAGCACAGGAAGAAGTAATCATAATACACATTCAATAGACAGTGGGCGCGATTCGCAAAGGTAAAATGAGCCGAAAGTCTAACTTTACGACTTTTGGTATTCACAAAGGGTATTTGCTACTCGTAAATCCCCTTTGTGAATACAGACAGTCGTAAAGTTTAACTTTTGGTATTCACAAAGGGCATTTACGAGTAGTAAATGCCCTTTGTTAATACCAAAAGTCATTTTACTTTTGTAAATCGAGTCCTATATCTACTTACAGCACAGCAGAGAAGGGTTTGTCCCCTAGATCATGTCAGCCTCTACCCGACAGCATGCCTCCCGATGGCCTTGATTGTGGACATTGTAGCGGTCTAGTTGTATATTGAATGATAACCCACCCCCGGAACCACTGCCATACTTTGTATCACTCTCTGGCCAGGCGTGGCCAGACATGGCCAGAGAGCATAAATAAAGGGGCCGATGTCGCTCGGGACTTCCGGCCGAGACTGCCAGCAGTGTGTGTGTGTCGCATATGTTCTGAGTAACCAGCCCTCAATTTACAGGTGACCCATGGTGCCCCACATTGCCTGAGAACCCCCACAGACATCTGCCCCTGCCTACAGAGTGCATCAAAGTTATTATTCTAGCAATGAAGCCAACTATTCATAAGTGTTATGCCACAAGATGGAAGCGACGCATTATGTGGTGCTCAAGAATACCTACAGGGGCAGTTCACAAATTAAGACGTTATTGTATAATATCTGATTACTTGTTCAAATCCAAACTGTTAGATGCCCTACCAATCGTACAGTTATCTACCACACAACATACACTAAGGGGAAGAAAGAAAAGAAAGGCCAAAAAGTAAACTTACCTAGGCCACAATCACTTCTAATGGGTAACCATAGCCTGGTACTTATAAGACTAATAAAGCAACGCTTTGAAACAGTGGAAAAAAGCTTGTTTAAGACATCGCACTTTACAAACAGCTTTCCTCTAAGAAAACTCTTTTTGCAGCTTGAATGAGATTCAAGGCCTAACTATTCAGACACTGTGCCTGCAACCCCCTAAAGCAAAGGTTAAAATAAGAACCAATCCTCACTTTATTCCTAAAGTAAAATCACGTTTTCACGTACATCATTCTTTTCACCCGCCTGACGTTTTTTCCCCAAAACACAGGCTTAACTGCAAGGTGAAAGAGCACTACACACACTAAATATTAGAAGAACAATCATGTATTACGTACAAGAGACTAAAGCAGAGTGGAGAATAATGTTTCCCATCTCACATTACAAAGGTAAAGAGTGTACCTATAGCCAAGGGAACAATAGCAACATGGATTTTATAAACTATATATTATTCTGCTCTTTTTGTAAGGTCAGGACTTTAAAGCTGTACGAAGCACAACCTTCTTGAGGGAACAAGCACTGGCAAAGCCAATACTTCTCACCTATGCAAGACTAATTGGCGTTGTCAATGTTTTAAAGACATGTTGCACAGTAGCGTGAGCTGATGTGCAAGAAGGCTTGAAGTAAAAAAACAAAAAAACGCTATGACGTGGCTAGTGTTGACTGCATAATTTTGCATTTTTTTAAGCCATGTTGCATAGCAGCCAGCGCTGCTGTGCAATAAGTTGAAAAAAATGTGGTTAGAAGTAACACAAGGGGAAGTAGGAGGGGGAGAAAGTAGCAACAGCAGACAGTGAGAGAGTGGGGGTATGGGGAAAACAAAATGAGGGAGGTGGGAGGATGAGGGAGGTATGTACCAGACAGAGGCAAATGGAGTGGGCAGCGTGTGGTTTGCTTCTATTTGTCTGAATTCTAACTTGTGTATCAGAAACTTGAAAGTTGTTGCTGCACATGAATGTCTGAAAAACAACTGCAATAATCCTTTCTTATTATTTGGCAGGTGGCTTTATTCGTGAGCAATTCACCCAGAGAGATTTAAATGGAAAAACAATACTCTATGTGATCGATCCCTCCCTGGAAATGTATTCAGATAGGTTAGAGCTTCAAGTCATGGACCCTACAGGAAATACCTCTCCTCCCCAGATGTAAGTGACATAAGTTTTAAATATGCAAATGCATCCCCAGGTGTTTCCCTTCCTTTCTATCTCAACGTTATGGTTTGCAGCTGTGTAACAGAGGGAGTCCTGTTTAAGTTTCTTATATGAGACAACAGCAAGGTCTCTTCAATATCCCCTACATACTCTTTTCTCCTGTCCCAACTCTCTATGTCGCCTCTCTCTCATCTCTAATTTTACGCAATGTTTGAAGCACATGGCAGGAGATGTAATATAATTGCTGCCATTGAAACACCTGACAAATAATTGTGTTGTTCTTGGACAATTACTTTTCTCTCTGTGCATGATTGTAGGTTTATGATATGTAAAATGTCACTGTGTGTGATCATAATATGTAAAAGTCAGTTCAGTAGTATAGTGTGCTGTTAATACTCTCCATATTTCATGACTCACGTCAAACTCCTCCTCAGAACCTGGTTTCTGAAATCCAGTCAGAACAGGACTTGAGACAACAAATTGTTTTTATACAACATCATCCCGTGTAAATGAGATTCTACTGCAGCAAAACCCTATTATCTACAAAGCACCCCACTGGTTCTTGGATGTCGGTCTGAACTATCTCAAATACATATGTTAAAATAAATAACAGACTATAACAAACTAATGAAACGCTGTGCAAGCAGCCGATTTGACTTTCCATTTGTCAAGTTTTTTTGAAAATATAAAAATACAAATGCAAATAAGATCAATGTATATTGACTGTTGGTTTGATGACACACTTAATTCATTATATATTGATGGGTGGTTGCATTACCAGCATTTTCTTCCATTGCTCACTTTCTGAATTTGAGTTGGCCATCTGATTGTCTTATATGGGTTGTACAGTTTTGGGCCAGCAGTCTGAGAATTTGGGTTGTTGGTTTGAGGCGGGCTGAAATCCCCCTACTCAAGCAACAGCCACAATCCCTGTCATGGTGAACCACAAAAAGTCACTAAATTAACCTGTTCTAACACTCTGGTAGCTTGGCACAAAAACGCTCAGGTTTATATTAGAAGCATTGTGTAAAGTATATATGCAGAATAGAAATAGTAATAAAGTGAAAACACAACACAAGAACAATTCCACACAAATTTAGAAAAATAGAGTTCATTTTAATAAATTATTTGACACTAAAATGACAAAAATCCAAATAGTCAAACCAGTGAAGTACGATTTCCAAGTTTAAAGGTAGGTGTAAAAGCACAAAGCGCCAACTCTGGTTATCTGGTCGCGCCAGACCAGGACAAAGTCACAGGTTCAAGCCGATTGCAATGGAGTGCAGGCCTGAAACAGGGACCATGTTAGTCCCACTAAGAATTGTACCTTATGTCCTGGACGCAGAGTGTTTGATTGTGCTGCCTCGGTTCTGATGAGGAGCTGCAAGGGTTGCAATGTGAGATCCTGCATTGGGTTGCGTCGCACTTCGTCGGCTCCCATAAAGAGCTACGAGGACTGCAATGTGAGATCCTGGGGGAGGCATCTTTTGGGGATTAGGACTCACTCCATCAGAGGTCAGCAGCAAGGGACAGGCAGATCTAGTTGCGTTTGGGCAGCTGGGAAGATGCAGGGCAGGTTTCTGGAGCTGGTTATGTCTCTGTAGCTCAGAACAGGAGGCCAGTCAGCTAGTCGTTGGAGTCACTCTGGTGATTCTGCGTTCAGGGAGCAGGTCCAGGCTTCCTTCTTCAGGCAGCAGAGTAGCAGGGCAGACCTTCTTGGAAGGCACAATGGTCTTTTTGCCCCCCCCCATGGGGGACAGAAAGCCCACTAGACATCAGGGTATTGTACAAAAAATGAGAGAAGTGGAGCAGTCTAGCTGGCTTGGCATAGAGCCATTCCCCCTACCTAAAGAGCCACAAAAGTCTTTCTGCTGCATTAGAAGAAAGACAGGTGATAAACCCTACTGCTCGACCTGTGGTTCAACAGAGGCATGGCTTGATGCTTAAGCAGTAGATAAAGAGAAATATCCTTTGGAATTTATAGCAACCTTTCATTTGTCATTCATGTGTACCTCACAATCTAACTGGTGTATACTCACCCTTCATACACAGTCACATATACACTCGAGAAAAATGTACCATATATCTCCCACAAAAACTCATTAACCATCAGAGTTACAAAACTATAAATCGATTTATTAATTAAAAAACAAATGATAAAAATACTGATTAAAACCAGGGAAAAACCCTGAACCTAACACATACCAAATGTCATAGTGTCACATCAAATATATACACATGGACTCAAATATACAATCACAAATAAATAAACAATTCATCCAAAAAGAAATACATAAAAATAATAATAAAAAAGAGTACATAACACAGACAAATTCGATATGTCCCTTGCTTGTTACATATCTGTATTGCGACAATGATTATGGTGTAGATCTTGGTGCACAGTACTCAATGACCTCCGCCATTCTTACAGGTTATGTATTGAAATGGGCGTTGACACGTTTAGATGGATTAACATTTTTTCACCATCTTTATCAAGACAAAGCAATTTGTACTCTCTAAAATCACAAGATTGTATCAGAATCAGGTGTTTCAATTTCACCAGTGCCTGTGTGATGGGAAACAAATGTCAGTTAACTAGGTCCTGACCAAGCAGCACTTCACAGTCAACATACTTAATAAACTATGAACCCTCAAACAAAAACTAGTACATTTAATAAGGCCCCATTCTTTTTATTAACATCATGTATTGCCTCCCAGTCATAGCCCCACTTAAATCATCTTCAGGCAGATGCATCAAAGAAAATACCGGGAGCAAACGGGCAGATTCTCAGAATCTGGCCGTTTGCTCCCGGTATTTTTGAATTTGGGATGCATCATCCCAAATGCAGAAATCGCAATTTAAGGAATCTCTAAATAGCGATTCCTTAAATTGCTCTTGTATTTAAGGAATCCCAAAATGAGATTCCTTAAATGCAATGCATAAAACCCCAAAAAATAGCGATTTCGCTAATGGGGGAGCAAATTACCATGAAGTTGAACTTCGTGGTAATTTGCTAAAACTTTGAAAAATGCACTTTTGTGCATTTTTCAACGTTACATGTTGCGCACACACATGCCCTAAGGGCATGTGTGTGCGCAACATGTAACTTTGAAAAATGTGTAACATTTGAGCACGGGTCCATTTCAGGGGTGCTACAGGGTGTCCTTTGGACACCCTGGCACCCTTGAAATAGCGGAACATTAGCGATTCGGTAATAGCTAATCGCTATTAAGGAATGGCTTTCCCATTCATTCCTATGGGCCTTTAGGAATGAATGGGAAAGCCATTCCTTAAAGGCCCATAGGAATGAATGGGAAAGCCATTCCTTAATAGCGATTAGCTATTACCGAATCGCTAATAAGGAATCTGTAGGAATCGCTAATAACATTGCGATTCCTACATGCATCCCGTTTTGCGAGTCTTTAATAGCGATTCCTTAAAATTCGCTATTAAGGACTCGCAATACATAACTTTGATGCATCTGCCAGCTTATTGTTTAAATACAAATTAGTTTCACATTAGAAAAATGGTAATGGATTATTCTGCATCCCTCACGATAACTAAAAACCTCAACTGGTCTCTGTTGTACTAAAGAGTTGTATGGTACACTTCTCTCACTCTCGCCTGCTTAAAAAAACAGCCCCACCCCTTCTTTTAAAATATTTCCCCCTGGTATCTAGTGGGGAAAAGGGTAAAAAAAAAGCAAGGGGTGAGGTTGGCTACCCTGGCATTAGGCCATGTCCTGCCTAGCTGTCTTTCTGCTTCCGGGGGGCAGAAATCCCACTACCCAATGCACATATATTTTTCCTTTTTTGGGGGGAAAAATATAGGGTGTGTTCAGCCTGTTCAGATGCACAGCCTATCCCTCACTCCTGCAGCCCCAACATTCTTTTGTAGTTTTGAAATGTTGGCTGGCAGAGAGAGGAAAAATCCCTATTTCATGTTGAGTGGCTGCACTATTCAGGCTGTGGTTTAGGTGGCAACCTTGGAACCCGGCGAGCCCAAGGGCATTTCTTAAACCTAGGGACTCAGATTAATCCAGGGTGATGTGGCTTGCATGAATCCTGCTACATTCTCTTGTCCATAATGCCCTGTAAACATCAAACTTTAGTTAGAAACACTATCTCGTGTTTCCACTCTTCTACCAATAAAAACGGTACCTCACTTGTGGGACTGAACCTAGCGCCTGAAAAAAGAAAAGGCCCTAAAACCTAACGGGGGGTATCACAGTTTCATCTCCAAAATTAATCCATTCAGGTTATGTGGGTAGCAGCAGTGTTTGGGCCTAGGCTCGGCACCACCCAGAGAAACCTATTTAACCCAAACATTTCAAAATGACAGACACACAGGGAAGTCCAGAGTGGTATGACTTGAGAGGATCCCAGCATGTTTTCTTACCCAGAATGGCATGAATCCTTGGCTAAAATAACTAATTTTCCTCATATTTCTGTTGGGAAACACTCTGTCATCTACAGAATCCCTACAACCCAGAGTTCCCACACTTCTCCCAATTAAAATGGAACTACAGTTGTGTGTCTGGGTCTATCAACTGCAACAGGAACTGATTAAGCCAGGGAGTGTTATATGATCATAGCATTTATCTGTTCCTGTCGTTGGCACTAGGCACCCTGTCAAGATTTTCATTACTTTCAGAACATGATCACAGATACAATCAAAACATATCATAATAGACCTATGAGATTCACTTAAAAACACCTAAGGCAGGTTAAAGTACCCTGCACTTTACATACTATGTTAATAGAAAACTTAAATGGATGTTATTCTGTTCCACAGAAAATCTAAATGATCTCACATGCATCAGTTAAGTTTAGCCACACAATCTTAATAATGCCCTATTCATTTCCTATGACCTCATACATGATATCACAGATTCCATCATGCACTACATTATAAGCTCATCAAAGCAATATTCAGACTAAGTCAAAGTTTTTGGATAACGTTACTGTGTGTTTTAATAACACTACAGCAGATGAACTTGAGCGATTTGACGCTTGCGGTCTCGTTTTCTGAATGTGGGGTGGGCTGCTAACCCACTGGCTTGGTGGAGGCTCTTGCCTCCATAGCCATCAAAGGACCATCCTACATATGTAGACATCTCCAACAGCCTGGAGGAGACTGTAGTGTCTTGTAAAAGGAATAGCGGGACTCTTCTGGTCCCTGATGGACTCCTTAGGAGAATTACATAATTGTTCGGGTGTGTCTGGGTGTGCTTAATAAAGTTCACAATGCAGTGCGTAGGGGTAACGTTTGCACTCTGAAGAATAAAGATGTGAACTGCAGAGCTCCGTGTGTGGTGTGGTCATTTGCATGCTTCCGGGCTGGGGAGGATGCTACAAATGGCGACAAGTTAGGGGATCTGTAACCCGAAGTAACAAGAGTGTTCTCCCTAAGAGTTCGCTGAGGTCCAGAAACTGCTCATGCATTTCACGTGAGCCTCAGTTGAAGTGAAGCAGTTTATGGTTGGTCTATGTGGAGTCAAAGTGACAGCCAGTGCAAGGCTTTAGAAGAAGGCGAAGGCAAAGGCCCTACGGAAAGTTCAGTCACAGTCAGCCCAGAACTTGCTGGTATGGCCAAAAGAAAAGGTACTGTACCACAACATGACACAGCAGGTATACAGCCAGGTACAGAGAAGCACAGAAGGGTGCTATAAACAGGTGCAAAAAGCTTGCCAAAAGCAGGAGCCTCCAGGCATCAAGAAATGCTAAAGGCAGTGAAAATCAGGTAAAATGTAGAAAGTTGAGAACGGAGAAGTTCATGCACATAAGACAAAGCAGTTACTCACCACCAAAGATAAAAAAAGAGGCCATGCGACATCTAATCGGCTGCGACAACACTGATGCAAGTACGCCGCTGGTGCTTACAGATGGTGTGGATGGTGCTGATCCAAGCGGTTGGCAGACAGCACTGTCCAGGCCTTACCTTCAATGTCAATGAGGTCCACACCTGGCAGTAATGCCACTGTTTTCCTGAAACCTCCGCTCCCATTCAATATCACCAGAAAGCAGAATATTACTGCCAGAAGGACTGCCTAGGTAATAAAAATGATCATTTCATCGGCATGCTCGAAGAAACAAATGACAAAAAGATCATCAAATACTTGAAGAACGTTGCAGGTGATGGTGTGAAAGTAGTGATATAGAAAATACCACAAGCTGATGAAACATTTTAGCTTCAGATTAAGGCGGCATTAGGAATCAAGTTCAATCCAGTGGTGGACATCGACTATAAAAGCTACATCTTCAGCCAAGCCAAACAGCAAGCTGGAGAAAAGATGGTTGAGTTTGCGGACAGACTTGAGGCCCTCATCAAGCAGTGCAAGTTCAAGGATTTCAATGATGAAGAAGCTATCTGTCTCAGTGGCATCAATAGTTGCCTATCAACTCATTCAGATGATGTATGCTGCACAAGACACTCAGTTTGGAGAGAGTGCTTATGGCTGCGAGAGCAGTAGAACGTGCACATCAACAAGAGGCTGATATGAAAGCTGGTGTAGCCCAGAAGGAATCAGCATTGAATGTGAAAAGTAAGCAGAGATGCAAAGTCAAGGCCCATGAATTGATATCTCCGAGGAAAAAGAAATTGTGTTTCAGATGTGGATTCACCTTTCAACACGAAGGAAAATGTTCCACCATTATACAAACATGCAAAGGCTGCAAGAAAGAGAACCATTTTGTAAAGGTTTGCAAAATGAAAGAAAAAATAACAGCATTACTTCGAGAAAAGAAAATGGACTCTTGAAAGCTCCATAAACCCTCTAGTTATGCCCACAAGACCAAGCGGCTTCATGCAGAGAAGAGTCCAAGTGAGATCGCCATGTGAAACAACCACATTCCTTTGGACATTGCCCCAAGTTCACATTAAAGGTGGTGTATCGATAAACAGGATGCCGGCAGAGAAGTACAAGGAACTGTCGCCGGTTCCACGCTGATCACCTTTGAAGACATAGGTATACATGTGGGATGCCTCTACACCATTGCATAGTCAAGGATCTTTTGTAGCAACCATGCAACACAAGAAGACGAAAGTACAAGCACTGAATCATGTTATTCAAGGTACTTTGTCAAGGGCATGTTTACTCAGTGTCAGTACTGCTGCTACATGAGTCTGATTTCCATTAAGAATAACATGAAAGAACATGCAGTCATGGTAACTCAGTTTCTGTCGTTGTTTCATGGACTAGAAAAGACCAAGAACCATGAATTTGCTACTTCATATCAATGAGCACAATTGTCCTGCTGCTCAACAACATTGTCTAAACATTGTCTAAATGCTTTTCACTTGCACAAAACTATTGAAAAACAACTGGAAAAGCATGATATCATTCAACGCTCTAGTGGTCCAACCACATGGGTTTCACCCATAGTGGTAGTGTCCCAAAAATGAGAGTTGAGGTGCCATGCGCGTCTGTGTCGACATGCACCAAGCTAACAAGTCAATTGAGAGGGAAAACCATACATGTCCACACATTGCAGATATAATTACACAGTTGAATGGTGCCAAAGTCTTTTCTCGTCTTGATTTGAACAAGGAGTGTCATCAATTCGAACCAGACGAAAACTGCTGGTACATTACCACCTTTTCGACCCACATTGGTTTGTTCAGATATAAAAGACTACGTTTTTGGGGTGTTGTCAGCTGCAAATTTTTTTCAGGATGTAATTTGCTGCATAATGCAGCCTGTCACACATGCTTTTAATTAAAGTGTTTATATATTGGTATTCGGGGCCACTCAAAAAGAACATGACAAAGTATGCCGCTTGCTGGCCAATGCCCATCCCACTTTGAACGCGGGAAAGTATAAGTTTCACAAAACAAAGCTGAAATTCTATGTGCATATTTTCTCTGAAAAGGGGATGACACCAGATCCAGCTAAAGTACAGCCTTATCGCCCACTACTCCACCAGGACCCGTTACTGTCAGTACCCCTATGAGAGACTTGACGAAAAAGAACACTGTGTTCAAGTGGTCACCTGTATGCAATTGAAGCTTTAAGAAAATCAAAAATACAATTGAGAATGCTACTGAAATGGCCTATTTTGATCCAAAACGTCAAATTGAGATTGTAGTAGATGCTAGCCCAGTGGGGTTGGGTGTTATCCTTGCCCAGCACAGTGGACACGACAATGCTCACAGGCCCATTGTGGCTTATGTAAGCCGAAGTCTGACACAAACTGAACAGGCTTATTCCCATTCTGAGAAAGAAAGTCTAGCTGTAGTGTGGACTTGTGAACACTTCCATGTGCTTCTATATGGAAAGCACTTCGCTCTTATCACTGACCACCATGTGTTGCTCACCATTTTTAGGAATCCAAAGGCCAAGATGCCCCCTTACATTGAAAGGTGGGGTTTGCAATTGCATCTGTATGATTACTATATTCTGCTTAGCCCAGGGAAAGATCAAAATCCTGCTGAGTACTTTCCAGTGCAGTGTCACAGTACAAAGTCTAAAGCGCATGAGGCCTATATGAACTTTATAGTCAAGTAAGGCTTACCTGCAGCTCTGTCGGTGGAAAAAATTCTTGCTGCTACAAATAAAGATAGAGATTTGTGTGTTCTCAAAGACATTATTGCCCAGCAATCCCGGAAGAAACACACTCGACCTCTTACAGATGACTTTAATTACCAAAAATTCAAAAATATGAGCGAGGAACTCTCTGTCACTCAAGAAGGCATTATAGTAAGAGGTTCTAGAATTGTCATTCCAGTGAGTCTTCGACAATAAGTCATTAAACTTGCCCATGAGGGTCATTGTGGCATTGTTGCCACCAAGAGAGCTCTTCAAGTATGGTTTCCTTGCCTTGATGAAGGAGTTGAAAGAGAATTAAATGCTTGTCATCTGTGCAACTGCCTGTCTCCCAAAACAATGCCTCGTCCATTAGTTATGTCTGACCTCACAAAGCAGGTGTGGGAGAGAAATGCGATTCCAATAGGTTTACTGGTAATAGAATCTGGATTTTATTAAAGACAAGGAGGCTAGCATTATGCATTAAACTTTTATTTCCGACTTCTCAGGAGTACCATTAAAAGCTCATGGAATCCTTAAACATCACAATCAAAAAGAATCTTCAAGTCCATAAATAACACTTGACCACCATCTTCATCCTCTTTTCGTTTGCCTTGTCCAGCTTTCCTTCACTTCAGAACTCATGAATTAACCATACTTAATTCTCTATAACAAAACAAATAAACAAATTTAGCAAACGTAAACCACTTCTTAATGCTTGTACCAAAGAACTCTAAACTTAACAGTAACTCCTAAAACAAATCTTAAACATATTAGAATTATTCCACACCTAAGGGAAGCGTGGGAGGAATAATGCTAGCCTCCTTGCCTTTAATAAAATCCCGATTCTATTATCAGTAAACATATTTGAATCGCAATTTTATGTCAAGACAGGAGGCTAGCATAATGCATGTTCAAAGCTTTTTAAAACACATTTTGAAACATGTTCAACTGATTTAAAATAAAACCTCCTGAACGTACAGACTGAAGACCACAGTCTGCTACTTTCATAGTATACCATAATCTTCCACCTAACATACTCACCTTACTTGTCATTGCTCCACGGGTAGAATGTGCTGTGAATTTAGACACATCAACACCAGCCTCCTTCATGGCGCATTTAACTCATCTAGCTATAGTTGCATTAGAAACTGCATTAGAAACTGCCTTATAAGGTTTCACATAAGAAATCAAAACCTGATCTACACCTGTTCCCCTTTTTTCAAGCATTCTGCTTTCATATTCTTTTAAAAAACTAGATAAAAACCAGAACTAGACATAGTCTTAGTTCTTCTACATAACTCAAAAAGAACCCCATTTAAGTCTCTAAAGCCTCGACATCCGAAACTCTCCTGGAAGATATAAGGCACAATAATGTTGCCAACTTCCAGGACAACTCCCTAGACTCCAAGAATTTATTACTTGATCAATCCACAAACAATTTCAGAACCAAATCAACATCCCATAAAGACTTATACTTAGAATCTGTAGGTCTCTTAATGGAATCCCTTTCATAACTCTACATACTAAAGGACTCCTTCCAATTGGCACACCATGACTTAAAGAATGGCCTGCAGAAATCGCTGACCTATAACAATTCACAGTCCTATATGACATTCCCTTTTCAAACAAACCAGCCAGAAAATTAGCTACTTGAACATCAATTACTTCCAAGGGATCCAAACCCCTTTCCAAGCACCAACAAATCCAAACCTTCCAAGATCCTTTATATATCTGCCTTGTCCCTGGTGCCCAGGACTCAAACAATAACTCTGCAGCCATTCCAGAAAGATTAGTGAATGCTCTTGAACCCCTGATATCCAAACTAGAAGGTTGAGAGAACCTGACTCCACTAAGGGTTGTTCCTTCCATTCCACATTCTTCAAAAGACCTCTGTACTCCCAAATTAAAAGTGGCTCTGTCACTGCTAACTCAATTACAGAGGGAAACCAAGCTTGACTCTTCCAAAAAGTAGTCACCAAAACTATTTTGCATCTCTGTTTCCACACATGAACCAACACTATCTGAATCATAGAGAACAGGGAAAGGCATAACCCTTCACACCCCTCCAATCCTGCAAGAACGCATCCACTGCCATGGACCCTGGATCTGGCGTCCAACTCACATACCTCTCCAACTGGAAGGTTAACCTTGATGCAAAAAGATCCACTTCCAGAAGACCCATTTTCTCCAACACATTTGTATGAAAATGTCCTTGTTCAGCTTCCAATCGCTGTAATCTATCATATTTCTAAAGTTCCAATCTGCCAAAACATTCCTGACACCCGGTAAATACTCTACCTTCAGACTAATCTTGTGTTCCAGAAAAAACTCCCATATTTCTTCGCTAACTCAGCCAGACCCTTCGACCGAGTGCCTCCCAGTCTGTTTATGTAAGCCACTGCAGAGACATTTTCCATTCTGGGCAGCACTGTCCAGCATAACAAACCTCTCTTGAAACTTTTCACTGCAAACTAGCCTGCTCTCATCTTCAAACAATTTATACGACTCTCCTTTTCCCACGGGGACCACATTCCCCAGTCTCTTTCTCCAGACCAGATGAGCCCCAGCCAAAATAGCTCGCAACCGTCTCCAAAACAAAATCTGGTGAAACACCAAAAATTGCTCGTCCTTTCCACGCATCCATGTTCTCTCTCCACCAAATCAATTCCTCCTTTGCCTCCAAAGAAACGTCCACGATGTCTCCATACCACAAACCTTTCAACAGCCCATTATTTATCAAACGCTGTTTTGCCCTGTAATGTAAGGGACCCGGAAAAATTACCTGAATTGATGAAGATTAAAGACCAATCACTCTTGCCAAATCTCTCAAAGTTACTCTGTATATAACTTTCTGAATTTCTTGCTTTATCTTCTTCACCTTCCTCTCTGGAAGACACAATTGACATGCAATTGTGTCCACTACAAAACCCTGAAACTCCACCTTCCTTATAGGTTCCAAAACGGACTTTTCTGAATTTATTTGAAATCCTAAACTTTCCAAAGTGTTCATTACAAAAGACAAATGTTCCTTTAGAATCACAAAATCTTGATTAATAATCAAAATGTCGTCCAGATAAATTATTAATCTGATACATATCTCCCTGAAGAAGCCTTCCACAGATCTCATTACCTTGGGGAAACACCAAGGAGCAGAGTAAAGACCAAATGGAAGGCTCTGAAATTGATAGAATCGTCCTTTCCAACTGAACTGTAGGTATTTCTGACTTTCTTCCACTATAGGAATAGTGAAATACGCATCCTTTAGATCCATTTTTACCATCCAATCTAACATCTCCCAGAACATGAATACCCTCCATTTTGAAATGACGATAGGACACAAACTGATTCAAATTCCTTAAATGTATTACTGGTCTCCAACCTTTGTCTTTCTTTGCTACAACGAACAGAGTACTTACAAATCCTTTCTTTTCCTCTCTCACTTGCAAAATGCGTCCTTTTCTAACATCATACATACCTCGTTTTCTACTACTATAACCAATTCTTCTTGAAATACTAGCTCTTGTGGCTCCTTTACCTGAAATGGGACACAATCAAAATCTTTCCGAAACCCTTCTATAGTTTCTAATACCCAAGCATCCTGGGTCATCTCCCTCCATTTTTTCTTGAATTATTTCAATCTTCCTCCTACACTTTTTAGGATAGAAGAAGAAACTGTCTTCATACTCACCCTGGTTCTGATTTTGTCCCTGACTTTGTCCTCTTCCTCAATCAATCAATCAATCAATCAATCAATCAATCAATCAATCAATCAATCAATCAATCAATCAATCAAGGCATTTGTGAAGCACACTATTTACCTGTGAGGGTGTCAAGGCTTTAAGGGGTGGGGAAGCTGTTACTGTTCGAAAAGCCAGGTCTTGAGGAGTCTTCTGAAGGTCAGTAGGTCTTGGGTCTGATGTAGGCGGATGGGGAGGGTGTTCCATGTCTTGGCGGCGAGGCGGGAGAATGATCTGCCGCCGGCGGTCACTCTTCGGGTGCGGGAGACAGTGGCGAGGTTGTGGTCGGCGGAGCGGAGTAGGCGGGCAGGGGTGTAGAAGCTGAGTAGGCTGTTGAGGTACGCTGGTCTGGTGTTGTGGAGTGCTTTGTGTGCGTGGGTGAGGAGCTTGAAGGTTATCCTCTTGTTGACGGGGAGCCATTGTAGGTCTCTCAGGTGGGGTGTGATGTGGCTGCGGCAAGGGATGTACAGGATCAGACATGCGGAGGCGTTCTGGATGCGTTGGAGCCATTTCAGGAGTTTGACCGAGGCTCCTGAGTAGAGGGCGTTTCCGTAGTCCAGTCTGCTGCTGACAAGGGCCTGGGTGACCGTCCTTCTTGTTTCGGTGGGGATCCACTTGTAGATCCTGCGGAGCATGCGGAGGGTGTTGAAGCAGGAGGAGGATACGGCGTTGACCTGCTTCGTCATGGAGAGGGTGGAGTCGAGGATGACCCCTAGGTTGTGTGCGTGGTCGGTGGGAGTTGGAGCTGTTCCTAGTGCGGTCAGCCATCAGGAGTCGTCCCAGGCCGAGGGGGTGGATCCGAGGATGAGGACCTCCGTCTTGTCTGAATTCAGAGTCAGCTGTTTCTCAACCAGTCGGTGACAGGCTTCATTCCTTCGTGGAGGTGGGTTTTGGTGGTGTGGGGGTCCTTGGTGCGCGAGAGGATCAGCTGGGTGTCGTCAGGGTGGGAGATGATGTTGAGGTCGTGCAGTCGGGCGATGTGGGATAGCGGTGCCATGTAGATGTTGAACAGTGTTGGGCTGAGGGATGAGCCCTGGGGTACGCTGCAGATGATCTCGGTGGCTTTGGAGCGGAAGGGGGAGAGGCGGACGCTCTGTGTTCTGCCGGAGAGGAAGGAGGTGGTCCAGTCCAGGACCTTCTCTTGGATCCCGGCATCGTGGAGGCGTGTTTGTAGTGTGCGGTGGCAGACTGTGTGGAAGGCAGCTGACAGGTCTAGGAGGATGAGGGCCGTGGTTTATGCGTTGTCCAGTAGGGCCCTGATGTCGTCGGTGGCAGCGATGAGGGCAGTTTTGGTGCTGTGGTTGCTGCGGAACCCGGACTGGACGGGTCCAGGATGCTGTTCGCCTTGGGGAAGCTGGTTAGTTGTTTGTTGATGACCTTCGCCGGGAACAGGAGCAAGGAGAGGAGTCAGAAGTTCTTGAGGTCCTTGGGGTCCGCCTTGGGTTTCTTGAGTAAGGCGTTGATCTCGGCGTGCTTCCAGCTTTCCGGGAAGGTTGCTGTCTCGAAGGAGATGTTGATGGCTTTCCGGAGATGGGGTGCAATGGTGCTGCTGGCTTTGTTGAAGATGTGGTGTGGGCATGGGTCTGAGGGGGGATACGGAGTGGACGGTGTTCATGATCTTGAGGATGTCGTTGTCGTTAATGTTGGTGCAGTAGAGCAGGCGGTTGGTGCGGGTGGTGGTCGTGGGGCCGGAGGTGTCTGTGGTTGCCGGGCGGTCGTGGCGTTGAAGCTGTTGTGGAGGTCTGCGATCTTGCGGTGGAAGAAAGTGGCCAGCCTGCGCACAGGTCTTGCGAAGGTGGGATGTCGTTGGTGTTGGAGAGTTCCTTCACGATGTTCAAGAGCTCTTTGCTATTGTGTGCATTGTTGTCTAGGTGGTCTTTGAAGGAGGTCCTTTTGGCAGACCTGATGAGGTGGGGGTGTCTGCGGGTGGCGCTCTTGTGGGCTATGTGGCTTTCCGTTGTTTGTTCACGGATCACTTCGT
The DNA here is from genome assembly GCF_964263255.1 of Lissotriton vulgaris. Taxonomy (NCBI): domain Eukaryota; kingdom Metazoa; phylum Chordata; class Amphibia; order Caudata; family Salamandridae; genus Lissotriton; species Lissotriton vulgaris. The sequence goes on along the minus strand of NC_141689.1, from coordinate 1,019,341,426 downwards.
GCATGACTTCTTCCTCTTTGGGGAAAGAAACTGTAACTTCCTTGTCCTCTAGCATAACCACCTGTCTGGTTCTGGTAACTGGCTCTGAAGTTTGCTCTGCCGGTAGCTTGCCCTCTTCTACCAGCCCGACCAAAAAAACTACCATTATTAAAAACTCTGATCCAAACTTGTGAATGTACGGACATATTTGGATAAAGATTTGACCATTCCTTCCCCAAATAATAGTCAGTGCGTTTCATCACTGGAATTTTTATTTGCCAAATCACCTAACAGGGTTAATTCTCATCAGAATTGTCTTTCTTCTCTGAGAGAATGCCTGCATTTGCATTCCCTAATAAACAGATTGCCCTCTTGCACCAACCACTCAAAAGTGTAAGATCTAGTTACTTTTTTTGAGGTATGTCTCTTCAATGGCATACATTTTTTTTGCCAAAGGTCCACAAATATCAAGAACCTTGTCCTGACATTGTTTCAGTGACCTATCTAATCCTTTTCTAGGATCCTTACCCATTTTATAAAGGTAAGTAATTAATTTCGGATCAATGTTTGGAGTCATTGTAACTTTATCATCAATGTTAGGCCTAGAACATTCAGCCCGCATTACATTTCTTTCTTCCCTTTCTAAAGGCTTCTTAATGCTAGCCTTGTTGTATGCTGCCACACAATTAAGTGACCACTAGTGCTTTCCCCTTGGATGTCTAAGGTCTTTAGAACTGAACAAATGGATCTACAACTGCATCCTTATTTTTTCCCCTTTCACTCTCCTCAATCTCTTCTTCAAAGCCATCCTTGTACTCAAGATCTAAAATATACTCATCCAACTCCTCATCACTGATATTAAATGCATCACCAGATGCTCCTCCTTGCTTTCCAGTGTCAAACTGGCTACCTTATGTATCGCGTCGGATACCTTTCACATTTGAGCCGCCTGGGACTCCACTTTGATGATATTTTTCTTTTAAATGCTTCTTTTTAGATAAGCATTTACCTCCTGGTCCTCTTTCATTCTCTTCTTCAGAGACTGAAAAATATTCTTCTTCCTCATTTACTTTTCTTTTCCCTAAAGCCTGCTTAATTGACTCCTGAATAGTCTCATTTAACTCCTTATTGATTAAGGGCCAGATGTAGGTCGCCAATTACCGGCCGGTAACGGCAGTTTCGGCCGTTACCGACTGGTAATTGGTTTTTGAGATGAAGGGGGCCCGAATTTTACCAAATCTGTAAATGTACTGATTCGGTAAATTTACAGATTCAGTAAAATACAGACTCGGTATATTTACCGAATCGGTAATTCCAGATGTAGGTGGCACAGTTTGCAGTGCCACAGGCCCTTAGGAATTCTTATTTTACCACCCAATCCTATTGGGTGGTAAAATACCGAATTCCAGTGTACATGCACATCTGTGCATGTACACCTATGCCATGTGACACACAGACATGCCCTTAGGGCATGTATGTGTGCCACATGGCACACAAGCCTGCAATTGGGGTGCTATAGGGTGTCAAAGTGACACCCCGTTCCCCCTGCCAGGATTCGGTATTTACCGAATCGGTAAATACCGATTCAGTATTTCCCATTGATTCCTATGGCCTTCAAGGCCCATAGGAATCAATGGGAAATACCGATTCGGTATTTACCGATTTAGTAAATACTGAATCTTACAGAATCGGTAATTGGAAAATGAAAATGACCTACCTCTGCCTCCTTCCAATTTACCTACTCTTAAATACTGAATCGGTATGATTGGGTATTTAAGAGTAGGTAAATCAGAATTACCTACATCGGGCTCTATATCTCTTATTATTTTCTCTTGCCCATCGTTTGAACCTTTCATTTTATTTAAAATGATGAATTATTCTAATCTGTAAACACTCTAAACATTATATATTGTCTAATTTATCTTTGTTTTTCACTCGTTTTTATTTATTATATGTATTCGCTCTTAAACTGCGCTTAAACACTCTTCTCAGCTGTTTAACTGCCACTCCCCTCGACACGAAGCACCACTGATGCATTGTTGCCTAGGGAACGGCCTCACAGAGCAACAGGCTGTAGAAACAACTAAGCCTGCTCATAAATAAGCTCTAATTCCCTTTAAAAACAGCCTCTGGGATTGCCAATGAGAGAGCTGCTTATGGGCGTGTGCCCGCGTCAAGTAGCTCGCTCTCCCAAAACAATACGCTGTTTTGCAGCGTGAATCTTTCCGGTTTCACTATGCTGTGCATTATTCTTCCATCTAATAATTCGGTCTGGAATTGTAGTATTTCTTCTCTTTTTTGTTGTTGTTGGTGGGCATCGATGACGTAGTACCATTTGGTGTCCTTTTGTGCTGTCGACAGGCTTCCTCCATAAGCTCCCACCTTTGGTAGCCATTTTCAGAGCCTTTTTCTCTGCAGTTGGGTCTGGATCGTTAAGGAGAGGCTCCCAAGATTGGAGAGAAAAATCGAAGAAATAAAGAAGATAAAGTGTGAGGAAGTTCTGTCAACTACCCGGAGCAACAGGAGATCAACGAGGAGTCGAAAATTGAAGATATTCGACAACGATCGAAGAATGCGAATGCAGGGGGCACCCTGGACGCGGTAATGGACAAGACACTGTTCAAATTTTGCCAGAACTTGTCACCACAAGTACGCACAGAATTATCAGCACCCAGTCTGTAACCTGTGCCTGCCGTTGGATCATCAGAGCGCCGACCGCAACGCCTGCGCGGTCTTCACCCCGAAGACTTTGAGGGTGAGAGAAAGACAGCGACACACCAATCACAACATGCAGGGCCAAGGACCACCGCCGTCGTTGCGAGACCTGGGCCTCTCCAGTGAAGAGGAAGATAATGTTGCCGAAGGACCAGAGGGTGACGAGAAAAGAGATATTCTGGTCATGGACGTCAAAAAGAAGCCGTCGAAAGAGCTAAGGGAGTTGTCAACCCTGAAATACCCCAAAGAGTCTCGAAAACCAGGCTTGAAACTGACTAAGGGAGCCCTGGAGCCGAAAATGTTGACAACTGCGTCAGCACCCAAGCCAAAACACACTGTAGGATCCTTCAATAAGGTCCTCGAAAGGGCGAAGACGTCGGAAGACGCTCGACAAAAGAATGCTTCAGCTCGGAAAAAAGAGAGACACAAGGAAGAAGAAAAGGCTCGAGGCAGAAATGGCAAATATACTGCAAAGAAAAAGAGACTTAGACGAAAGCTTGAAGTTTTTCAAGATCCCGCCGAAAACAGAAGACACTGCGGGAGACAGTCGCTAAACTAAGATAACCTTTGCTTATATAAAAATACAATAAAATCACATCTTTTTAGCCTTAAATAAAATACTCTAAAAATATATAATTTATACTCTAAAAACCAAACAAATTGGGTATCTCACTAAATTATATCATTTAATCCACATTATCACTCAGAATAACTCAAACTAATTAATCAATACTTATCTGGTCAGAAGCAGCAAACAAAAGGGAATGAAGATGGTGGTCAAGTGTTATTTATGGACTTGAACATTCTTTTTGATTGTGATGTTTAAGGATTCCATGAACTTTTAATGGTGCTGCTCAGAAGTGAGAAATACAAGTTTTATGCATAGTGCTAGCCTTCTGTCTTAACATAAAATTGCAGTTGATTTCTTTGGACCCCTTAACAATGGCCATCATTCTATGGAAGTTGATGATGAGTCCTCATGATTTCCCCTTGTGGAAGACTTGTCATTAAGCACACATAACAAATTCAATGGGACATTAAATTACATTTTTGAAACATGGGGTGTCCCCTCCATTCTCAAGTCTGACAATGGCCCACCTTTCAACACCTGAGAGTTTAAAGATTTTCTCACTAACATGAATCTTAAACATCAGAAAAGTATCTTTCTCTGCCCACAGACCAATGGTGTTGTCGAATGCTGCATGGGCACCCTAAAGAGAGTAGTTCAGCACGCCGCACTAGAAGGAAATGATCTCAAATTGGCTCATAGTTCAGCCCTTTGTGCTTACAGATAAACTCCTCATTCCACTACAGGGAAAAGCCTTGCCACCTTGAGGTTTGGGAGAGGAATGGGAACGAAATTGCAACAATGGACCTCCCATAGGTTGACAGATGCGGATGAGATCCGTACAATATATTACTTGCCAGAATGAAGACTATTGCTGTTAAATGCCTATGTGCTAGGGACATGGTTTTCAAGGAAGGAGGCCAGGTCCTGGTCAAGCAAAAACGGAAACGCAAGTCTGATGCTCCGTTTGATGCTGAACCCCTGAGGTTGTGACAAGCAAAGGATGTGTGGTAACCGTTTAAAGTCCTGGAAAGTCGATCAAAAGATATTCATCACACTTCAAGACCCTTTCTCGATGTTCATCAGCTCCAGATGTCAGAAGTGAGATCTGCCCCCCTGAAGGTTAGGAGTGCCCATCTCCTACAACAACCTATACATCCCTGGTGCCTGAGGCAGACTCCACTCCACTGCCTCATCAACGTCACATGACTAGTCCTGGCAGACTGCTTCAATTACCTCAACAACTCATCGAGAAACTATGATGTATATATGTAATATTTGTACTGTTTATTTAACAGAAGGGGAGATGCAGTGTATGGTATATACAAATAGCGGGACCCTTCTGGTCCCTGATGGACTCCGCAGGAGAATGACATAATCATTTGAGTTTGTCTCCATATGGATAATAAAGTTAATGACACTGTGCGCACAATTAACTGTTGCACTCTAAATAATAAAAACATACACTATAGAGCTCATGTGTAGTGTGGTCATTTGCATGCTACCAGGCTGGGGAGAATGCTACACAGATCTTTAGATATGACTCCCCATAGCAGGACTCAGACTCCCCATAGCAGGACTCAGCCACTCATAGGCATGATTCCCATGAGAGATGCAATATTGCACCTCATACTTCATTATACACACATAGTATTGACAAGGGACCCAAATGAACTGCCTGACACCTGCATGTGATGAAGGAAAGCCTTCTCCTACCCATTACACCACATGTGCCTCACCTACTCCTGGACACCCAAACGCCGGCACCAAATATAGTGCTAGAGATGCATGACCTAAATACAAACAAAGGTCAATCTGCCCAAGCAACCTCACAAGAATCACCTTCTTTTTCCAACACAATGCCCCATCTCCTACATATCACACCAAATCTGGCACTGTGAACAGTAAGTCTAGAGGGTCAAACGCAACATCTATATCCGCCCTAATCCAAGACTGTGACGTTGGCCCTACTTCACTTATGGAAACCAAGATCTGTTTATCCTCCATATCACTATCTTACCACTAGGATACAACTATCTCCACCCTGATAGAACAGAGAAACTGGTGGCCGGCTCAACTTTATCCACAAGACGTCCCTTAAATGCAAACTGATTAACTCAATAAAGCCCACCTGATCCAGTACCTCACTGTGGACATTATAAACACACCTAAACCACTCAGCCTAACATACCTAGCAATAAAAAGATTTATTGAGACTTCATTTGATCACACCACTGTTCAACTCCTCTTATGATCAGATTTTCTCAGCAGATTTCAATCTACACTGGCAAAAAAGTGAAGGTTTATGCACGTCCTTCGTCAAATTCTTTCTATTGTACTACCTACTTCGCATTGCACCTACCGTACTCACAATCAGGGTTCTAAACTGCATCTGTTTTTTTATAATGAAGCACAATATACAGATCTCTAACCCTCTGAAATAGGATCGATGAGACCACATTTTCATTTGTTTTTAAATCAAAAGAGTCATGCTGCAAAGATACACGGCATCTACGTGCATTTGGGCAAGCTTGCGTTTGCATTGGTTAATATAAAAAAAAACAAGACCTATTGGTTGTGCCAGTGCTTGTTGTGCAATCTAGTGGTTTCAGTCAGCGAATAAATGAATGCTGCTGTCGCAGTACAACATTTGACCGTTAGATGTCCCTGCAGGCATTACAATCGCAGGTGCTATCACATTAGTAAGTGATGTTTGCGCCGTTTTTGGTTGAACACTTCCTAATATCCCATGTAAGGTTTTGTTTTGATGATTAATGACAGATTGGCTGACCTGCCTGTATGCGGCTCTCTCCATTATTACTTACAATTCAGACAGTAGTGTGTGTATATAAAGATAGGGCTCTAGAAAATACTATGAATTAAAGTCAAACAAATAATCAGTCACACTAGAAGCAGAGTGGTTTTGTGAGAGCAGTACAGAAGGTTCTTTTATATTTCATCCGAGTTCACGTTTATCACAGACTGTCCCAGAGTAAATGGATCTATTATAAACAAATACTGTCTTTTTCTGCATTGTCATCTTCCACCCTGGAAGTCAAACGAGGGGCATACGTTATGTAGACTGTGCAAGGGGGGAAAAGAAGACATTGTGCACTTGGTATGTCTGTGCCCTGCCATAGACTCAGAAAGGAGGTTAATCCTCAGGAGGTTGTTAAACGCACGAGAAATAAGAACCTGCAGACAAGCAATAATGGCGTGCTTAAACCCGAATGACCTACCAATGAATGTTGCTTTTGTAAAATGTTTAAATGTGATTGCCAAAAGTCTTAACGAAAATTTTATCTAGTTATATTTTTCTCTGTTTCTCTCTCTTTTTAATTACATTTACTATTTGCATGATGTTTTAATTGTGTATTGATGCTGATATTTTCTCTAAAGTCACATTTTTGTAAGATTTTAATTAATCAAACAAATAAACTTAAACAAACATTGTCCCACTCTGCCGTCGAAGCTGCGAAGTGGTGGTGGAGGAGAAGAAATACTACTAACAGCATGGAAAACGAATTAAAAATATACAATTGTACTTACTTGCCACTCCGGCGGCCGACATCCCAGTTTAGACCCAGCCAAATGCAAATCAGTCTTGACCCTGCTTCTCATGGGAACAGTCCAGCCCGAACTGCCAAGCCAAGTCCACCCTGGACCTGAAATAAGCATCCAGGGACCAGTTACGAGGCATTGCCCCTCATCAGCCAGAGTAGCCTGAATCCAATGGCACAGTGAGCCAGTGAGAGCGGGACCGACAACTGGGCATACTCAGCACACTTAGGGCGAGAAAGTAAAAATGCAGAGCAAATCAAACATTCAAACCCAGTCAAGAGAACTGGGTTAAACCCATCATTCTTTCGCTCACCATCCCACCCCAGTTTAGACCTAACCATATGCAAATCAGTCTTGGGTCGGTTCTTCATGGGAACAGTCCAGCCTGAATGCCAAGCCAGATCCTCCCTGGACCGGAAACAAGCATTAAGGAACCGGTTTCGGGCGTTGCCCCTCATCAGCTAGGCTAGCTTGAATCCAGTGGCACAGTGAGCCCGGGACCCACATAGGGGCATACCCAGCGCACTTAGGGCGAGAAACCAGAAGACACACAAATGATGGACGGAATGCAGAGTAAATCAAACATTCACCCCCAGTCAAGAGATCTGGGTTAAATTAATTATTCTTTTGTTCACTATTCCGCCCAAGTTTAGACCCAGCCAAATGCAAATCAGTCTTCACCCTGTGCCTTATGGGAACAGTCCAGCCCGAACTGACAAGCCAGGTCCTCCCTGGTCTGGAAACAAGCATTCTGACAAATTGTAAGCATTCCTTCCATCACCTTTTATGTGTTTCATGTACAGCCCTAAGTGGCATTGGTATGGCCAGAAGTGAATCCCATCCTTGCTGTGTCACTGGATTCAAGCTAACCTGGCTGATGAGCGCAAATACCCCGAAACCGGTCGGAGGATGATTGTTTCTGGTTCAGGGAAGACCTGGCCGGTAGTTCAGGCTGGACTGTTCCATAAGGAGCAGGGTCAAGACTGATTTGCATATGACTGGATCTCAACTGAGGTGGCATGATAATCAAAAAATCAATGGGTTGGGATTGTACCCAAGCGATCGCCATTGGTTAGAAAAATTGTAAGCATTTCTCCCATCACCGTTTGTGTGTTTTATGTACTGCTCTAAGTGGCATGGGTATGCCCAGACATGGATCCCGTGCTCACTGTGTCACTGGATTCAAACTAGTATGACTGATGAGCGGTAATACACCGAAACCGGTCCCAGAATGCTTGTTTTCCGTTCAGGGAGGACCTGACCTGGCAGTTCAGGTTGGACTGTTCCCATAAGGAGCAGGGTCAAGACTGATGTATGGCTGGGTCTAACTGAGGTGGCATGGTGAGCAAAAGAACAATGGATTGAGATGCTACCCCAAGCGATTACCAGTGGTTAGGCTGAGACTTGCACTTTTGGCAATGCATATGTAAGGATTATGGTTAGAGAAGCTGCATGAATGTAGTGAGGCAAAAGCCATACCCTGCACAGACCAACAGTAAGCTACTACACCAGAGTCACAAAGGTAAACCTATACTTTGTTATAAGTTTACTAATGGTTTATTATTCACAAAATACAGGCCTCATTTACAAAGAACTGGCGTAGGGCAGTGCCTCAAGTTATTTTTCTGCACTGCCCTACACCAATTGAAAAGGGCAGGAATGCACCATATTTGCAAGATACAGTGCATTCCTGTCCATTCAGCCAGCTCTGATGCACAATTTTCAGTTGAGCGTCAATACAGGCCCCCTTGCACCATGGTGCAAGGTTGTCTGTGTTGTTGGCATGATTGTTTTTGTGCAGGAAGTGGCACCTTCCTGCAGAAAAACAATCACAAGAGGTGTTTTCCTTGTTCTATGTGTGCTGCAGCACAAGTGGCAAGAGGAAAAACAGAGGAGAAATGTAAACAATTCTCCTCGTTATGCCTGCCCTGGGGACATTTAAGTTTTTGCCGCTGTCCCACGTTTATGTGACATAATAAATCTGGGGCAGTGTCAAAATCCATGGGTGTTGAGTGGGAACAGCAGCATAAATTCGGGACCCCCTCTACTACTCACTTATGGCCAGGGAAAAGAGGGGACAGTGGCAACAATACAAAGACTTCCCTCGTGGCCTCAACCTTATTTACCAATCGACATTGTTCAAGTATTTTCAGAAGATCATTTCTAATTAACACGGGTACGCTAATTTATTCAAAATATATTTGATATTTTATTCATTTTTTTCAACACATATCAAAGTTACTTTTCATATTTTTAATATACATTTCTTTTTTGAATTTTCATTACATTATTCTTTTCAGTTGCATTAGCTAAAAATCTATTCTTCAAATACATATATAACAAATTTGGTGTACAAAAAACATTTTTTTGTGTTTTTCCTCTCATAAAAAGATCAAAGATACCCTCATAACCACACACCTATCATCAAACATACACTGCACATTCATTCCTCTACAAGCACTTCACTAAGCAGTCAGGACAATCTCTTTTCTCTGTATCTGAGGTTGTAAAGGTAAAGTTGGTTACTCTTCACGCCAGGTCGACGCGCGTTTCGGTGGGCTTGTACCACCTTCCTCAGGACCAACAGACAAAAGTATGCCTCCTTAAAGTGTGGATACAGGGTATCTGCAATTACAAATACAACATCATGTACCCATACTATTTCAAAAAATAAAAACAGTCAAACATAATTACATACATATTTAATGATCTCATGGAGAATACACATACCACCAACGTGCTACAATCACCAAGGGTGTGAAGAAGCACGTTGGTGGTATGTGTTTTCTGACTGTTTTTATTTTTTGAAAGCGCTGTATTCATACCGCTGTGGAACCCTTCCTAGCTTTCTTGTGAAGTGTCCACTCCTCGGCACCCCCAGGTGAAACCAGGCATCCAAGCGCTGCTGGGGCCGTTGTGGAGATTAAGCAAGCTATTGTCCAGAGTCACGGAGTGGGACCCATGGTTAGACTCGGCACCAAGGCGAGAATTATCAGGTCCGGGAAGATTGAGTCCAAGAGCCACCGAGGCGGGAATTGAACCCTGGTCCCGGGCCAGACCTCAGCATCAGGGTCTGCCGCTCTAACCATTGAGCCACGCTTCTCCATTAATGCCTAGTTTAACCTATGGTTTCTCTTGCACAGGCGCCGCTTCCACTGGACTTGGCACTGTCACCTGTGACTTACTGCTCACAGAACACACTACATATTCTCTCACCGAATTCTCCACCACCCTGTCCAATTCAGGCCACCAAAATGTGTACCTGACTCTCCTCTTCATAGCTCTCATGCCCATATGTCCTTCATGATTCATCTAGTAGAACTACAAAATCTGAGACGTCGGATAAACAACCTAGCAAAAAGGGAAATGATTTTCTCTAAGTCTGAGTCAGAAAATCTGCAGGAAAGAAAGAAATGTATTTCTTGAGTCCTCTCACTTACCAGGGTTTCCCCTTGGTGACATGCTTTATCATAGGGGCCATCTCAATCAGCTGCGGACTGCGGCATACTGAGACTTGCAAAGTTACGTAGGAGCACTTTTGTGAAAACTGGGAAACAACACTTACAGCGCAACTTTTACAACGCACTACCTTTACAATGAAACTTTTACAATGCAACATCCATTACAACGCATGCCATTACAAAGCAACCATTACAACGCATGTCACTACAACGCATACCACTACAACGCATGTCATTACAACGCAGTCATTACAACGCATACCATTACAACGCATACCTACACTATCCAACACTTACCCTACTGCTGCACCCCCTGGAGTTAGAATAGTAATTTGTACCCCTACACTATCCAATACTTACCCTACTGTTGCACCCCCTGGAGTTAGAATAGTAATTTTTCCCCCTACACTATCCAACACTTACCCTACTGTTGCACCCTCCTGGAGTTAGAATAGTAATTTTTACCCCTACACTATCCAATACTTACCATACATGCAATGTAATGGTATGCATTGTAATGGTATGTGTTGTAAATGTAGTATGCGTTGTAGTGGAATGCGTTTAAAGGTAGTTTCAAAGAATTCGTTGTAATGGCAAGCGTTGTAATGGAATGCGTTGTAAGGGATGTTGCGGTGTAAAAAATGCGTTGTAAAGGTATGCGTTGTAAAAGTATGCGTTGTAACAACATACATCCGTGAAAACTATGTGTAGTGCAGTGGTGTTGTGGAGTGGGAAAGGTGAGTTAAAAAATACCTAACTAGAGGGTGAAATAACTTTATTCTGGCTCCTAGCCAGTATGTTTAAACACAGGGTAAGATACAGGGAGAAACCTAGCTATAATGAGTAAGGGGTCCCTGGTATACGTCAACATGTTTCAAACTTTCTTTTGGTTCCACTCCTTTTGCTTATAACTTTTGACCTAGGTAATCCACACTGGTCACACCGAATTGGTAAACAGCCTTTACAACGAAACTTTTACAACGCACTACCATTACAACGCGGTCATTACAACGCAAACCATTACAACGCATTGCGCTGGGGGCGCTCTAGTATAGGGAATACATTTAATTTTCTATCCAACACCTTCCCTAGTGTCCACGAGGACTGGAGTTGGAATAGAAAATTAAACCTTTCACTATCCAGCACCTCTAAGGGCTATGCTTTGTAAAGGTATGCGATGTAAAAACCGCGTTGTAAAGGCAGGCGTTGTAATAGCCTGCGTTGTAACGTCATACATCCCACCGAATTGGCACCTACTCATTTTCAATGGGATATCTTTATCCTTGAATATAGCCAAAGCCTCGTCATATTTCACCTCATTCATCCTGAAAAAACAATGTCATCTGGAAAACATTTCCCTTTGTCGACACCCTTGAACATGGTGTAATAATGTCTGGGATTGGGGTGAACATTTTCCCTCCAAATTACCTCTCACATTCATGCCAAGTGATAAAATACTATGGCTGCATGCCTGCCAGACCATGGCAGGAAGAGGACACCATTGTGTGTGCACTTCCTGGAACTGGACCCCCAGAGTAGAGGTCCATTTTTAGGCCCCAGATCACAAATGCCACTCAAGCGCTTCTAGTCCTTGCATAGGGGACATTAAACATGTTGTTCGAGGCATATGAGATGCAGATCTCACACTGAGCATTAGATCGCCACCTGGTGTTGGGCTTGGATGATTGCATGTTGTTGCCGTCTTGGAAGAAGTCTTAGTAGTCACGAGATAGGTGACTCCGCCGTTGGGCGATAGTGCACATGGGCATTGAATCCATCCTTAGATTGTTTTTTTCCGCCACTGGGTTCGGATGTAACTTTTCCGCTCCGGTTCGAAATCTACTTTCTAAGTAGTTTGACGTGTAAAAAACGTACTTAAACTTGCCAAACAACTTTCGATATCAATAACCATTGACTCAACTACTTCAGCTCGATTCCGGTCGTAGAGGCGGGCCGTTGGGCTTATCCACGCCGGGAGGCCTACAGCTCATGGAAAGGACGCCGTTCCAGAAATGCCCCCAGTGTGGAGCAAAATTCCCACACAGTGACCATCACAAGGTCTGTAACCTGTGCTTATCACCAGAACACGAAAAGTCCAGCTGTCCAGCCTACGCATCCTTTCGATCCAAGAAGACCATTCGGGATCGGAGGGCCCGTCAACACATCATGCAGGGATCTGCTCCGGAACCGGTGGACATCTTTGACGAGGGTCCAGATGTCCCAGAGAAAGATTCCGAAGATCTCGAAATCATATCTGAGGCAGACGACTCCGATGACTCCATACCTTCAGGTCAACGTGTGAGTACTACTGCCCCTATCCCAACACCGAAATCGAAGGCAAAGGTCAACACTCCGCCTCCGGGGCCCAGTCGCGACCAAAAAACGACTTCAGAAGCCCCGCCTTCGAGTCCGGCTCTGAAGACAATTCAAAAACCTTCCTGTAGCTTGGGACTGAGCAAATCGCATGTGCCGATACCACCAGCTCCCTCGGCACCGAAACCGAAAAAAGTCCCGGTTCCGAAATCCACTCCGAAACTGTCGACTGCGAAAGAAAAAACGTCTCTGAAAATAATAAAGCCTGTTTCCGACGCTTTCAAGCCAAAGAAACCAGGTTCGGCTCTAAAACCAAGATCGTTGGAGCCAAGACCTATGCCAAAGGACTCTGCCACAACTCCTAAGGCTAAAGACAAATAAAGGCAACAACCACACTCGGAAACGAAAAAATCGTCACCGCAAGCAGTTCCTGAAACAGAGGAGCTTTTTCACCCTGATCCTAGACAGAAAAAGATCTATATTGGCCCAAAGACAGCACATGTTTCTACTGTGCCAGACAGAAAGAGGAAGTTAGATAAAGCACCTCCACCTCCATTGCCTGTAAAGAAGAAGGACTCTGCCAAGTCACCTATGCACCTTTCTTTGCCTATTCCTCCCTCTATTCCACCTCCTCTTCCTGCACCTATTTCACCTCAAAATTCTCCTCCTCATTTTTCACCACAACATACACCTTCTAATAATGATGATGATGATATTATGGGGGAGGGGATGACCAAATGACCCTTTTAACGACCCAAGGGATCCACCTGACACAATGCAGTCAGATGAGGCAGAAGAAGAGACACTTTTGAACAATCCCAAAAGTCAGTTCAGATATTACCTATGATCAAAGGGGTCATTAAGCATGGACCAGAAGTGTTTAAAGATCCTGTACGTGCTAGGATTATAATCACCAGAATATAAAAGAAATATAGGCCTGCTCCTGGGGATCCTGCCTACATTAAGGGACAGCTACCTATAGATTCCCAAGTCGTTTCCATCGCTAGAAAATTAGCAAACTCCCAAACCTCAGGTGAAGCGCCACCTCCTGATGAAGAGTCAAAAATGATTGACGCTTCAGGCAAGAGAATAGCTGCCAAAGCAAGCAACACAATGGCGCATAGCTAACACACAAGCCCTCCTTGCAAGATACGACAATGCTCATTATGATCAGTTAGAAACACTCTTACAGCATCTACCTCACCAATATAAAGCACAAGCAAATGACCTTATTCAAGAGTGTACGCTAATTTCCAATGCTTCCATCAAGTGCGCACTTGATGCAGCAGACACTGCATCTAGAGCAATGAACACTAGTGTCCTCCTTAGACGCCATGCATGGCTACGCATCTCAGGTTTTAAGCAAGAGGTGCAAACGACCATCTTAAATCAGCCATTTAACCAACAGCAGCTTTTTGGGCCAGAGGAAGACACAGCACTTGAAAAAATGAAAAAGGACACTGACACTGCCAAATCTATGGGAGCTTTGCAGTCCCCACAAACACAAGGCTCCTTTTGTCGCTCCGTCTATAGAGGAGGTTCCAAACAAGCTGGAGCAGACAATTCAGCTTCCTTTAAAACCAATACGCAAACATCCTCCAATAGGGGATAGTTTAGAGGAGGCTACAGAGGCAACAACAACAAGGGAAGAGGTCTAGGTAATAACAACAATCAAACCTCTCCCACCACAAAACAATGACTCCCTTCCACTCCCCCAACAACATTCCACTCCTGTAGGAGGGAGACTAACACAGTTCCTACCTGTCTGGAATTCCATCACAACAGACAAGAGGGTAAAACAGATTATCCAGTATGGTTACTGCCTATAACTTACAGCTACCCCTCCACGTATACCACCCAGACAGCGTCCAATGTCCACAGAACATCTTACGCTGCTCAAACAAGAGGTTCTCTCATTGCTTCAAAAGGATGTAATAGTGATAGTTCCATTACAACATCAAGGGACAGGGGTTTACTCGCTGTATTTCCTAATACCCAAGAAGGACGGAAAACTAAGACCAATTCTCGACCTCAGGCCCCTCAATCTGTATATACACTCAGATAATTTTCACATGATCACTTTACAAGTGCTTCCATTGTTGCAATAATGTGATTTCCTTACTACACTAGATCTCAAGGACGCCTACTTCCACATTCCCATACATCCTTCTCACAGGAAGTATCTAAGGTTTGTACTAGAAGGACAACACTATCAGTTCAAAGTCCTTCCATTCGGGGTCACAACTGCACCAAGAAACTTTACAAAGTGCCTAGCCGTAATAGCAGCACACCTCAGAAGACAACACATCCATGTCTTCCCATATCTAGACGACTGGCTCATAAAAGCCAAGTCATTCAATCAGTGTGTCCTACACACATCTCAGACATGTCATACATTGCACAACTTGGGGTTTACAATCAACTACACCAAGTCGCAACTCCAGCCCTCTCATGTACATCAATATCTAGGGGCTACAATAAACACTTCTACAGCTCTGGCTTATCCCAGTCCAGCCAGGATACAGAGCATTCAAGCCTTAGTCACAAGGTTTCAAGACCAACACTCTCTCCCAGCCAGAGTGTTCATGCAACTAATAGGCATGATGGCATCTTGCATTTTTATTGTACCATATGCAAGACTGCAACTGCGCCCATTGCAAGAATGTCTAGCACATCAGTGGAACTAGGCTCAAGGACAACTTACAGACCTGGGGTTGGTGGACAGCCGCACACATCACTCACTGCAGTGGTGGAACACCAAAAACTTGTCCAGAGGGTGGCAGTTCCTCAAACCTGTTCCACAGATAGTACTTACAACAGACGCATCTCTGACAGGATGGGGAGCCCATCTCCTACAACATACAACTCAGGGAAGATGGACCACTCAACAGAAAGTGCTCCATATCAATCACCTAGAGCTGCTAGCAATATTCCTAGCACTGAAGTCCTTCCACATACATGCACAGAATAAAGCTGTCCTGATCCGGACGGACAACATGACAACCATGTACTACATCCAAAAACAAGGAGGCACACATTCTCTGCAAATGTCCCAGCTTGCACAGAACATTTGGAGATGGGCCATTCCACAAAAAATATATCTACTAGCATAACACCTTCCAGGAGTTCACAATCAGATTGCAGATCTGTTAAGTCGACTAACACAACAGATTCACGAATGGGAACTACATCCGCAAGTTCTTCTACCACTCTTTCACAAGTGGGGTCATCCAGACATAGATCTGTTCGCCACACACAAAAACTCAAAATGCCCAACCTTCGCCGCCAGGTTTCCACACCTGCTGTCCAAAGGCAATGCGATATGGATGAACTGGTTAGGCAGATTTGCGTACGCTTTTCCGCCACTCCCACTAATACCACTAGTAGTGCGCAAGCTACAACAACATTCTCTCTAAATTATCTTAGTAGCTCCCACATGGGCACGCCAACCATGTTTCACAACGCTGCTAGAACTATCTCTAGTTCCACACCAAAGACTGTGTCTAACCCCATCCATGCTAAAGCAGAACCATGGAGACATCAGACATTCAGATACAAGTCCACTGAATCTGGCGATCTGGCTCCTGAAGTCTTAGAGTTTGGTTACCTTAACCTGCCACCAGACTGTATAAATAACATTAAGGAAGCCAGAAGACCTACTACTAGAGCTTGCTATGCTGCAAAATGGAAACGTTTTGCAATTTACTGCAACAATAATCAAATTGATTCCCTGGATGCTTCCATCCAGAATATCATCTGCTATCTTGTACATTTACAAAGATGTAATCTAGCATATTCATCTATACACCTACATCTTGCAAACATTGCTGCGTACCTACAAAATAGACAACATCTATCATTATGAGTGCCTGCAATTAAAGCATTCATGGAAGGATTAAAAAGAATCATTCCTCCTAGGTTACCACCCTCTCCAGTGTGGAACCTAAACATTGTTCTTACCAGGCTCATGGGAACCCCTTTTGAACCTTTACACAAATGTGAACTGCAATTCCTCACATGGAAAACAGCTTTCCTTGAAGCTATTAATTCTCTTAGGAGAGTGAGTGAGATTCAAGCTTTCACTATACAAGAACCATTTTTACAATTACACCATAACAAAGTGGTCCTAAGATCAAATCCCAAATTCCTTCCTAAAGTCATCACTCCATTTCATCTAAACCAATCAGTAGAGTTGCCAGTGTTTTTTCAAAACCCGGACTCTGTAGCAGAAAGGGCTCTACACACTCTAGATGTGAAAAGATCCCTTCTCTATTACATTAACAGGACCAAATCCTTTCGCAAAATAAAACAATTGTTTGTAGCTTTCTCTTCTCTCCACCACATAAGGGCAACCCCATATCTAAAGCTGGAATTGCAAGGCGGATTGTAAAATGCATACAAATATGCTATCAAAAAGCAAAACGTACATTAACAATTCCTCCACACATTCAAACTAGGAGCCTCTATGGCTTTCTTAGGGAATATTCCACTAGAAGACATATGCGAGGGAGCAACAGGGCCTAACACACATACCTTCACTAAACACTATTGTGTTGATGTGCAAGCCAAGCAGCAAGCTGCTGTAGGCCAAGCTGTCCTCAAAACTCTTCGTTAAAATACTGCAACTGATACAGGTGACCACCGCTAGGGGAGACATTGCTGTATAATCGATGTTCAGTGTGAGATCTGCAGCTCATATGCCTCGAACGGAAAATGCTACTTACCAGTAGCTACTAACTCCATCAATTCCCATCATGGTGAAAAACAATCTAAAGATGGAGTCGATGCCCATGCGCACTATCGTCCAAGGGAGTAGTCACCTATCTCGTGACTACAAATACTTCTTCCAAGATGACAATAACATGCAATCATCCGAGCCCAACACCAGGTGGCGATCTAATGCTCAGTGTGAGACTCTGTAGCTCTACATGCCAAGAACAGATGCATACTGGTTAGTAGCATTTTCCTTCTTTGCTAAACTCCCCTAGTTTAACTGAGGATTTTGGAAAGAAAGGATGCAATTTTCATGTGAACGGTGTATACCAAACATTTCTCCCACTGGTCAAGTTTCTGGTGGCTCTGCTACCTTGCACCTCACAAACACAGGCCCTCTAAATAAGGAGGCTGCTCAGAGATGAGGGGGCGGTTTTCAGCCAAGTTTTTTAGGGGAGACTGGTTTCCTTTCTCCTCAAATTAAAGCCCTTAGACTACAAAGAGGCAAATACACCGATTGAGCTGTTCCTTAAAAAAGAACAAACCAGTGTACAATGATAGTGACTTTTAAAGGTATGTCATTTGTTTATATAGTGGTGAAAATGATCATACTATGCAGTATACTCACCTGAGATATGGTCATTGTAATTACAGTCAACATAAAGCAAGAGAAATTACTTCTGATACACATGGCATAGCTGCGTGCTAGGTATTTGATAAAAATATTGGCACTGAATAAAGTGCAAATTGATTAGATGGGCCATAAAGAGGTCAAAAAATGTTTTGGGGCCATGTACTACTTCAGTGTTGTGTCTTTTCTTCACAGCTTGGAATTAAAATGGTCCAAGGTTGAATTCCTGCAACATGACATTGAGGTGTGTGAAACCGTGGGTCAAGTGGCCTTGAAGATTGTCAGAACAGGGACTCCAAAGGACTCTGCCTTCATTGCAATAAAGGTAATGAGACATACGAAAACATTGTCATAACGTCATTCTTGGAATTGAGGCGCTGAGCGTTTTGTAAGCAGGGTATTTTGCATGTAACTTTACTCTTGCATAGCGCACATTCTCGTCTGCCCCATAATTCATTTTTCCCCAAAACAGAAAGTGGTACAAGAAGAATGTTGAATATTGAGTATTAATTTTCTCTGAACAACTTTAGGCTCTTCTCATGCAATCGCCTGCAGTGGACTCTTTGAAGGGCCAAGAGTCCTCACCTGCAACAAAAAACAACTAGACCTTCCTGTCCTTGTTCGACTTTTTATACCAGACTCTGTTTTTTCCATGGTGGAGGGGCTTCATGAATTTTTTGACATGGTTTCTTTAATGGTTAGGAGACTGTAGAAGAGTTTCGGGTTGTATCGGCAATCGCCTGACTCTTATTCCAGACTGAATTAATGGTTTCTCTAGACTTTGCAATTCTGAAGTTACGTACATTTAAAACTGTGGTTTTACTTGATCTTAAACAGCTGTTCTCTCTTTTTACTGGTTGACACTGTTGGTGCAATGTATCCCTTAATCCTTATGGTGCCCCTGAATATTGAGCATATGGACCTTGAGAAGCCTGCTCCGAGATGCGGGCTTCATGATGTTTATGATGTACTATTCAATTATAACAACCATCTTTAAGAAAATGAAACTTTACGTATTCTTTTTTATTGCATTAACTTTGTTTTATAGATCATTTATGTGTTGTTCTGTGTTTGCCGCTTGTGCTAACATGTCTAAGGAAGTGACGACATATAGCCCTTATAAAGACACCATCAATCAACGCTGACATCAGTTCCTTCCTTTCTGTGCATTGCGATGTAGATCCAGAGCTCCGCTCCTAACTTTTAGTAAATGTTTTCTGAGTTATAAAAATGTGATTTGGCAGATAGGGTGCCAGTGAAAATGTCTACCCCACAGACCACAGGGTTTAAACTTAAACCGTGCAGTGATTTCAGGAAGCAGATTTCAGTCACTGAGCCACAGCATGTTTGCTAGGGACTAGGCAGGAGTCTGTGGGGTATATTTACAAAAAAATTGTGCAGCGCAGCACTGCAAGCAATTTTGCTGCACCGCACTGTACTGCGTCATTTAAAAAATCCAGGGATGCACCATATTTACAAGTATACAGTCAACTTCTGCATTTTCCCTGCGCTGACGCTACAAAAAGCTGCCTAGCGCCAACACAGACACCCTTGTGCCATGATGCAAGGGTGCCTGCATTGCAGAGATGGTTCCCTGCAGCTGAGGCACCCTTGCACCATGGTTCAAGGGTGTCTGTATTGCAGGAATGTTTGTTTATGTGCAGCAAGGGACACCTTACTGCACATAAACAATCTTTAAATGCAATGTGCTCTTTCTATGTGTGCTGTAGAATGCAGCACACATAGAAAGAGCAAAAAATAGGAGAAATAAAAGTGTTTCTGCTTGTTACGCCACTCTAACACCTGCTATCCAGTGGTGTTAGATTTTGGTTCTGCCTCAGATTTACACATCCTTGTAAATCTGGGTCAGCATCAAAAAGCTATGGGTGTTGCGGTGGAACACCCATAGCAACACCCATTGCACACCTCTTTCCCTCAGGTACCTGCGTGAAAGGGTACAATTTTATCAAAGCGGCATTAGGCCATGCAAAGTGACTTAACGCCACCCAAATTGGCTTAACGCCACTTTGTTAATATGGAGCAGAGCATTGCTCCACTGGAGTATCCTAAAAAGGGACGCTCCGGTGGCGCAATGCCCTTGTAGATGCACTTCAAGACCGTTAGAAAGTGGGCAGGTCCTGGAGCAAGCAGATGATCTGCTCAAGCTCCAAGTCATGGGGCCACTCTTGCACAAGTACCAGGTCCTCTCAAAGTTGCAGTCCCCTGGAAGGTGGAAGATAAAGTTAAGATAGATAAGCCTTGTCACAATCTCAAAAACTCCTGACTCATCGATATGCCATCATTCCTCCCATCAAGAAAAGAATTGTACAGGTGATACTCAATGTACCAACTTCACTTCTATCGTCTGATTTAGAACACAGCCCGAGGTTGATCCCAGCGCCCTTGTGTTCCCAAGGTCGTCGCCAACCCCACAGCAGATACAGATCTCCAAGGAAGCCACGCTGCAACTTTTTTGTATCACTCTGGCTCATTCTGGAGCACCTTCAGACCCCATGGAATCACAGGGTCCTCAGTTGCACTTCTGCCAGTGAGTCCTGCCCTAGCGCTGCCTGACCCTGTTGCAACTTTACCGGCACCACCCCATGCCACCATTCCTGTATATCCTTGTCAGTTCGATATGTTCCAGTACCAGCTTCGGCTCCAATGGTGCTTACCCCCAAATCAACGCCTAGCTTGGATCCAGAGTCGACTTCGACTTACGCCATGCCTATGTCTTATTATGGGATTAACAATGCCCAGCCCCTAACATTGAACAAACCCTAGCCTCCTGCCTGATGGCAGGACTTTTGTATTCTTTAAGGCCTTGTTAGGATTGCATCTGTTCTGTTAAGAATGGATTCCGACTCTGTTCAAAAGTGAAAATCCAGTTTATTTTGGCAGTACAACAGTACTGGGAAGAAGCATCCTCCCAGACTCAGTAACCTCGGGTTCTTCTCTTTGCGTCGGGCCGTGGATGTTGGTGCTGCATGGTTGCAGTGGTAGCTACATGAAGACTTTGGACTACCAACTGGCTTCTTCAGCTGTTGTGTTCGAGTGCTGCTAACAGAAGGCACGTCGCCTGGCAATTGGAGTTCTCCTGGCTTGACTGAGCTCTGGAGACAGCTTCTCATTGAGCAGTAAATGACAGGCACAGCTCCTCTCTACTCTAGACACAAGGTGCAGCAGGTGCAGTCATCGTTGGTACAGCCTCTTCTTTGCTGGTTCTTTGGTGCAGCAAGGTAGTCCTTCTTCAGTCCTTCTTCCAAGTTAGTTGAGATCTGAGCTTTGGGTGTCAGGGGTGCCCCCTTTATGCTCAGAAAGTGCACTCTGGACAGGATGCAGTTGGTAGCTAATGTGCAACTAGATTCTATCCCACCTAATGACCGCTTTCTGGGGAGTGTGGCATCTGGCTATCCCAAGATGCACCATCCTGCCCACTCCCAAGATGGCGATAACCCTTTCTTGGGGTTCAGACCTCACTATCCCACCCCCAGGGTGTGGCTACCTCAGGGCTACACATCCCTGTTGAATCCTGTTTGGCAATTGGATTTACCTCTCTGCTCCCCATGCCAGCCTGTCTATCTACACAATGGGGCAGTCCTCCCCAGTGGTTTTGTGCCGCTGCTCTTCAAAGGCGTGTTCTCCTTTGAAGCCTGACTTTTGGGGCTAACCTCTAAGTGGCTTCCTGGAGGAGGGCGATGACTACTCCCTGGCCTACAGTCGCTCATTATTCTCCTTCCTGAGAGTCATTGGCATGTCTCCTAAGGAGGGCAGAAAGTTGTCTCCTGGAACAGGCTCCATGTGTGCCTGGGAAGGCACAGGAGTTTTAAAGGTAACAAAGTGGCAGCTTTGCTAAAGCTGCACACTGCAAAAAGTTATATTAATTTTAACTTGAGATACAAGTTGTGCTTAATGTAACGAGTTGTTTGATATCCTGGAGTGCCCACTTTGGTCGCACCATTCAGGAGTGAGCAAGGCTGAGGAGTCAGCATGTAACCCTGTGCTCACCAATTGGGCGATCAGGTCTTTTCACAGTAAAAATAATAGTTTTGCATGTTTACTGCCAGGACAGTTAAAGTACAAGTCCTGCCTCTGTCATATGTTGCCCCCTGCCTTAGGACTCAGTAGGCCTTCTCGAAGGGGACTTACACAGATGTACAGGGGAAGTGGTAACTTTCCCATTGCTTTCAATGGCAAACTCAGTCTAGCAGTGCAAGACTGCACTACCAGTCTGCAGTGGTGGAGTGGGGTACCTGTTTTACTTGAGGGGCCTCCAGGGTGGCAGAAGCAGGGCCCAGGGGTACCCCTCCAACTTACATGCCCTGGGTACAGCCAGTGCTGCAAGCCATGGATTACCCCCTGTAACGTACATGCCCTGGGTACCTGAGTACAATTTACCTGGGACTTACAGGAAGTTATCCATTTCCAATTGGGTGCATTATATTCGACATACACTTTAGGGTCAGGGCACTCAGGTCTGGTTAGCTGGCCTCAGTGCACTCTCAAAGTCGAAAGTCAGCAGCATAAGTTGAAAACCTTGGGGGTGACCGAACAAAAGAGGCATTTTCTTACACACATGTACAGGAAATACATTTTAAAAGAGCCTTCTGGGAAGTATCCATGTAATAATATTTCCTCCATAGGTGTGTGCAAGATGCTACTGCCACTTCTGATGCTGAAGCTGTGGCACCTAATCTGTCAAAAGTGAGGTATGGTAGAATATGGACTTAGGTAACTGAAATACTCCTTTCATCTTAAATATTTCTAACAGGCAACAAAAGTCCTTTGTAAGTGTAAAGATTGCACATGCTGCAATGACACTGCCCCATTAGATAGCTTTTGACTAAGACACATAGAAATATCTCACCATCAATATCCTTCCATTCATATGTGAGCAGAGACATACAGTGTTGTTGTATGGCGTTTTAGATTCTGAATGAATTTTACTGATTCATGCCCATATATAGGTACAATTCGTGTTGCCCTTATATAGGCATAGAAATCCAGTCCTTATTTAGGCATAGCCCATGCTACCCAAATACAGGCATGGCTACTTCCATCTGTTCATCTACGTCACAACGAGTTCCAGGAAAACCAGGCTCTTATTATTATTATTATTATTATTAAGTTTTGTAAAGCGCGTAGTCACCCGTAAGTATCCCAGCGCTAAGATCCGAACAAGCTATAGGGTAACAGGGGGGGAGAGGAGGAAGAGAAGATCAGGGGAACAGGTGAGTTTTCAGCTGCTTCCTGAATCGGAGATAATCTGGTTCCGTCCTAAGATCACGGGGGAGGGAATTCCAAAGGCGGGCTGTGTTGACAGAGAAGCGCCGTCCACCCGTGCGCACCTTCTTCACTCTGGGGATAGTGATGAGGTATTCATGGTCGGATCGGAGGGATCTTGAGGATTTGTAGGGCCTGATGAATTTTTTTAGGATGGGGGGGGCCTTTGTCCTGTAGGAGTTTGTGTGATAGACAGAGAGCTTTAAACTTCACTCGCTCTCTCACTGGAAGCCAATGGAGGTGTTTCAGAGCTGGTTTGGCCGAAGATCTAGCCGGGGTATTGGTGAGAATCCGGGCTGCGACGTTCTGGATCCTTTGCAGTTTATTGAGGGTTGCCTCGGGAGCGCCCAGATAGATGGTATTGCTGTAATTCAGCCTTGATAGAAAAAGGCCTTGGATTAGCAGTTTCTGGGAGACAGGAGGGAGTAAGGGCAAAATCTTCCTGATAGATTTGAGAAGCCCGAAGCACGTCCCAGCGATTTTTTTGGCTTGCGTCTTGAAAGACAGGTCTTTTTCAAGCCAAATTCCCAGGCTCTTGATCTCAGACTTGGGGGCAGGGGGTTCACCCAAGCAGGGTGGCCAGATGTTCTGAGAGAGGGAGAGCCCCTTCTGGCCAAGGAGGAGAATATCTGTTTTTGAACCATTAAGTTTCAATGACGAGCTATTCGTCCATCCTTGAATGTCTGCAAGACAGTTATATAGGTCCGAAGGTTCTTGGTTTGGGTGAGATAGAGACACCACTAATTGAGTGTCATCAGCATAGCTGATGATTTTCACTCCGTACGGGTTGACAACCTCCTCCAATGGGCACATGTAGACATTGAATAATGTCGGGCTTAGAGATGAGCCCTGGGGCACACCGCATTGGAGGGGGGTTTCGGGAGAGCGGGTGTCATTCTCCCAGACCTGAAAGGAGCGGTGGGCAAGGAAGGATTTGAACCAGGTCAGAGCAGTGCCCTCGACACCGATGTTCTTGAGTCGCTGGATTAAGACCCGATGGTTGACGGTGTCGAAGGCCGCACTGAGGTCCAGGAGGATCACTGCCTCTGATCCTCCTGCGTCCAAAAGGGCTCTGGCCTCCCCCACTGCTGCAAGAAGGGCAATGTCAGTGCCCTGCCCTGGGCGGAATCCAGTTTGCGAGCATCTGAGCAGATTGTTGGTCTCCAGATACTGCGAAAGCTTTTTGTTAACTAGCTTTTCGGCGATTTTACTGGTTCCGGGGAGGAGAGAAATTGGCCTGTAGTTGGCCAAGTCTGTGGGATCCAGAGAAGGTTTTTTAAGTAGCGCCTTGACGACAGCCGCCTTCCAGCTGGGGGGAACTTTTCCCTGGAGCAGTGAGGCGTTGATGAGATGAGTGAGTGGAGGAGCGATGGTGGGGGCCACTTTCTTAAGGATGCGCAGGGGGACTGGGTCCCTGGGGGATCCGCTTTTGATAGTATCTAGCGTGGTTGAGACCTCTTCAGCAGTGACTGGTCCAAGAGAGATTAAACGGGGAGAGGTAGGGTTTGAGTTCATGCAGTCTTCCTCGCTGAAGTCGATGGGTGGAAGAGAGGCAAGGATTTTCTGAATCTTCTCCTCGAAGAATTTGGCCAGTTTAAGGCATTTCTCTTCAGCTGCCTTGGGGTCTGGCAGATTCTTTGGTACAGGGTCTGGTGCTTTAAGTAATTCTTTTAAAATGATGAAGGTTTCCTTGCTGGAGCAGGAGGAGTTTTCTTTCCTTTCCTGAAAGAATGTACTTTTGGTGTTGCGAAGAGCGAACTTGTAGTTTTTTAAGGAGGTACGGAAGGCGTCTTTCTTGACTGTCGATTTATCCTTCCTCCAGGAGCGCTCCATTCTTTTGCACGCCTTCCGTAGGAGGTTAAGCTCAGGAGTGTACCACGGGGCAGGGCTCACTCTTTTAATTCGCCTGAGGGTGGAAGTTTTAGGGAGATGTTTGTCCAGTGATGTAGTGAGCCATGAGTTGAACTGATTATCAGCACTGGCTGGGTCAGAGACTGGGGGGGAGAGAGGCCCTGTAAGGGACTTTCCCCTGCTTGGATATTGATTTCTCCAAGAACTCATTTATTATGCATGTTTATCCATGACGTTCATATGCCCGACTTTACGTCAAAGCTGG
This sequence comes from Lissotriton vulgaris, assembly GCF_964263255.1. NCBI lineage: Eukaryota > Metazoa > Chordata > Amphibia > Caudata > Salamandridae > Lissotriton > Lissotriton vulgaris. The sequence goes on along the minus strand of NC_141689.1, from coordinate 1,019,316,086 downwards.
CATTCCTAAACACCTTCAAGGTATAAATATACCTTCACTTGGTATGGCAAAGCACGGCGTGGTTCGGTGCAGTTCGGCTACCTACTTGTCCGACACAGCTCGCTACAGCAAGTGCCAAAGGAAGCCGACTCTCCAACTGACGCACTGACAAAGAAGCTGTCATCCTCCTTCAGAGAATCCAGCTCCAGTGTTTCTGACTTCCCTTGCGTGGTGTTGGGAAATCGAGATCCGAGACAGAGATACCAACCTCTTTCATTCTAAAGGTATGGAGCTGATTAGAACCTAGAGAAACCTTTGACAATTCTTGGCAGAACTAAAACGTATGCTAAGCAGCACTTACTTCTTCCCTGGTACTAGACCTAGGTTAGGTACATTGGGGTAGGCGTATTTTAGAAGCACCAGTTGAGTATTTTAGCCTGTGTTATTTATGTATGTATTTTTATATGTCATAGCAACAGACAATGCTATTACAGTATTATTTTATAATACTATTCTCGATGTATGCATTATACTTTGCATTCTGTCTAACAATTGTAGCAGTTCACCTCTCTTGCATGAGAAAGAAGACTGTCCAATAAATCCTTTTATTGAAACGCCCGTCTCTCTATTTCTGTGCAACTCTGTAGAAATGTAGAATGCACGACTGACTGAGTAAAATAGTTATCTATTGTTTCCATGACTCTGAAGATATTTGTTCCATTCCTAGGGAAACAAAGTTGTCATGTTTATGCGGTTGTCAGAAATCAATCCCTTCTTGTGCATTCGAGAATGTTTCTAGTGACCTCTGAGTTAGTCGTCACACACAATTAAGTTTAATATACTCGATAGAGACATACTGACATACTGACCTCAGTCCTATGCCAAATCTATAGAGTATATTATTCCAATGCGCAGAGCCAATTGGGAATATAGGAACTACACTACAGTGTAATGAGCTTGAAATGATCCTGGTTTTGCCAGAATAGATGGTCTTTCTGAGGAATTTCAGAGGTATCAGGAATTGGTGAAAATGTTACAGAACCTTTGGCAATCAGTGTCCCTGTACATACTTTGCCAGGGGCTTACAGTTATGACATGCGTTTTTAGCCTGTAGATCAGGATAAACAGCATCTGGATCAATTCTTAGTTGCTTTACAGCTGGGTGTTCCTCCTCCATATCCTATGCAGCAGTGACTGCTTGGTACAGCATAGCCTGTAATTCTGGGAACCTCATTTCTGGCTTTTCAACGGTTGCTAGGCAACCATCAATCAAGAACCAGTCTTCCCTCGTCACTTTTGGACCAGGCAGGGGCTTAAGATAAGCGACATTGCTAAAGTGTTTCCACCATCTTTAGACAGGCACCCATGACCACATTCACAATAACGTTGACGGAGGTCATCCTTCTCTTATCGGCATCTCCACACGCCATCACTGCAATGGATATGTGCTCCTGTAGGATGTAAGTAAACCAGACCCAGATGTCCTCATCAATGTCACAGCATTAGTTTAGATGGTGTGATCTATTAAGTATCTTTTGTTCTTAGATTGTAGCCTGCTGTGGGGTTGAACAGCTGGATGAGATTCTAAGAGGAAATCCATAAAAATCCATAAAAACACTGTACTAAAATGCACAGCAGACAGAGTACACCTGGCACTTGCAAATGCTGTTTTACTTTTAATTAGTTTCCTAAATGCTTGATGTATAGCCTTATGTATTTACTTCTTTAATTGATGTTTGCATCAAAACACTATTACTGTGAGATAATCACGTTTGGTGCATCTGTCTGTTCATAAAACAGTTTTAAGAAAACGTATATAGACAGTCACATGAACACACCCACTTATGAAACATGTTCAAAATGTATATTGTGTGTACTTGTTTTATGAATAAAATAGACAGTGTTTTATATTAAAGGGGCAAGTGGAGTTACCTGTTTTCTGCATTGATTGTTCGACCTCATATCCATCTGTATTGTGGAAAGTTTCCCTGCATAATTCCTTATAAAACCTTTGGCTTTTCTGTGTTTTTTCTTTAGAAGGTCAAGTTGCAGAGTGCCGTATTTGGCGCTGGTTTTAGATCTGGCATGAGCCAAGGCTTTTTGATTTTACTAAAATCAATTGTATAGTATACTTACTTAGAGGAGCTTTCGCCAGCCTTCTTCATCCATTGGCGTGTTATTATGTTATTCACATTTTGGCTTCTGTCCACTACAGCATACAATATTGGTCAACGGGTCAGCCTTCAGTGCCAGGAACTAACATTACAATGTGTGTTTTTGAGACCAAAACCAATGCTTTTTTAGATTGATGATGGCCCAGCAGTTTCCCTAGCAATATCATTTTGCAAAATCCCTGATCAAACAAAAAAAGTATTGAAAAAACCAAAAGTCTGGCAAACAATGCCAGAACTATTGACTGCAAATTCTTCTATACAATTGTTTGGGCGATAGACTGATAGAAGCAACAATGGGGGAAGGGGTTGTTTACATTGCTAGGTTGATGCACTGTAAAGATTTTATTTACACACCACTTTAAGGATGCATCTAATTTGGTTTTCTAGTGTATCACACAATACTATTTAGCAGTCATTAACAATAAGGTGAAGGGAATGGCATTGATGAGTTAGCGGCTGGACCACTGTAGGTGGAAACAAAGTATTAAGCATTGCGGTGGGAAGGCCTGCAAATGCAAGGTTTTAGTTCATTCTGGAATTTAAGGAAGTATTCCTCAAGTGTAAGGTAGAGGAAGAGAGAAGTGGTGGACCCTTGAGATCACAATTCTGTGTTCGAACCATTGGGTAGTTGATATTTCTGTAAGAACTTGAGGCCAGATGTACGACCTGCCAAATAGCGACTCGCAAATGGCGATGCTTTTGCGACTCGCAATTTGCGACTTGCTATTTGGCATGTCTTGGACACTGTTTGCGATTCCCAATGGAGTCGCAAAATGCGAGGCTCATGAATATTAATGAGCCACTCGCATTTTGCGACCCCATTTGGAATGGTTGGCCCTCCCAGGGATGGTGGTCTGCTGGGCTCAGCAGACCACCATGTCTCTGACTGCTTTTAAATAAAGCAGCTTTTTTTTAATGCAACCCATTTTCCTTAAAGGAAAAGGGGATGCATTTATTTTGTTTTAAATGAAACGGTTTCGTTACATTTTTTTAAGGCCAGGCAGTGGTCCCTGTGCCCACTGCCTTTCCTTAAAAGAATATTTTGCATGCATTTGCAAAGGGGAAGGGGTCTCCTGGGTACCCCATTCCACTTGTGAATGCATTACCACCTACTTTAAGAAGGTGGTAATTTGCAAGTGTTTTACGACAGCAATTGGGGTTGCAAAACATTCGTACTTGGCTATGGAGTCACTATTTGGATCGGAACGCCCCTTACAAATACCGAGTAGCAAAACAGTATTTACGAGTCGCAATTTATTCGCGACTCAAAAATACTGTTTGTACATGGGCCCATGGTTTTTAGCGTGCACAAATGGGTCTAAGACCCATTTGTGCACGCTAAAAAACATTTGTACTTCTGGCCCTTGGTTAGGTGGATCAAAGCTCTACTTACCTTAAACTTCACCCGCCATCACTGGGATCATGATGTCCCATGATTGAACAATTGTCTGCATTCTCATCAATTGGGGTTGAACCAATAACTGGTCCAGTCACTTTCTTTACTGAGTGTAGATCATATTGTTATTTATTTTATTGATCACAGTATCATATTCTAATGTTATGAGGCCCAAACCAAAAACATTTGGTACAGTTAGAAACAACTATTAGATGTAAAGGCGGTTTACAGATACATTTGTATATATGGTTTTGTTTAGTTTCTTCCTCTTGCCTAGATCGATTTTACATTACTTGTACTTCTGAGGGAAATATACAATTCAATAATGTACGACAAAAATTCCTGCTTAACTATATGAATGTCTTCTTATGAACTCAGTAGGGGGACGCAGTTTCGTAAGCGTTACACAACCTAGCCATTCACAAAGTGATATTTTATCCCTTCTAAGGTGAATGCTGTATCTGCCAAAGATGGAGAAGACTTTACCTCGAGTCCATCCAAGCTCATCCAGTTCGATCCGGGTACGTGTACATCACATAGTTGTCATTTAATGTTTTTTGCTCATCATTTAATCAAGATAATCTCATAAGTATATCAGCCCAGTTCAATTGCGAGTTGTTTGTTTTATTCAAGTGGGATGATATAACTCAATGATATTTCTTTGAAACATTGTGTCTACAATGAGGTTCTAACAATTTAAAATACAATGTGTGCCTTATAGTCAGATGCTTCTGGTGTAAAGGGCTTTGAAATAATCTGTAAATAGGAGATCCACCAAGACTCCTGTGAAGGTCTAGCATAGTAATACATTATTGAGTGCAAGCTCGAAGTAGTAGATATGCGCAGAGCGTAAAATTGTACTTAACTGTGCTGTTAAACTGGGTTTTTGTCTTGTGAAGGAAGAGCAGTTTTCAAAGGTGAAACTGGCTGTTTTGTCTGGATTGAGTCAGAGGGATGTGTATGCAACTGATAGGAACACTTGCTTAGACCTCGGTAGAGGAATCACCATGGAGAGCCGCAAAGTAATAGCTTCATGCTGAACCAGGGTGGATGTTTAAGAAAGAGGTTAATCGTGAACATCTGCCACTACCACAGATTTTAACTCTCATGCTACAATCGGGAAGACAGCCATTTAGATTGTACTGTGAGAAGGTTGTGGCCTAAGAGAAATGTAAGAGGAAGGCTCACATCTGCTGGAAGAAGTAACAGCAATGGCCAGGCTTATATGATTAAGCAGAGCAACTCCAAAGAAAATCCTCTACCAAACAAAGATTACATAAAGCTCCTGGTCTATGCTATTCAGGTCTACACTATTCTTGAGTATGCTGTTCTGGTCTTTGCCAATGCTGCTGCCTTAATGATCTATATCTTTACATCAAGAAATTCTATGGGTCATTGAAAATGATTTTCTAGTACAGTTTTGATATGTAACCAGCTACCCAGAGTCCTGATCTATTAAGCACAAGACAATGTACATAAACTTCAAGGGCCGCATTCCATCTGCCAGCAGTATTAAGTTGGTTTAATACCACACCTGGTGAATACCTATAGTATCTGGTTAATTTTTTGCATTGTGTGCTGTTACCAAACATTTTGAGTTCTTCATCTTGGTAAGGGTGATAACTTGGAAATGCTATGTTTTGCCCCGCTTCAAGGTACAAACCATGGAATTTTGAGACATTTTGCCTCAAAACAATTGCCAAGTTTTACCTTCCAAATGTTTTCTGGGGTGGAATTTTTAAAATATATTGGAATCCTAATTTCGTTGCAAACAGCCATTTGCACAAAAATTGGGATTCAGGCAGCCTTTACAATGAGGGCCTGAATCGTAAAAATTGTGTTTTGAATAAATCTTGTTTTTCATAAAAGCAGGTTTCATTTGGGGTTGTGTATAGGGGTGGGTGAAATTTGCATAGTCGCACTACGCAAAGCTCTGCGAAACGGTAAAAGATCTCCGCCAGCACGCAGAATCGTTGTTACGCCAGTTCGCGATGCTTTTTTTCTGTTCGCGAACACTGTTTGTGTGCTCGGGCAAAATATCTCGCAAACACGCATTTTGAAAGCGCAAACAAGCAAAAAATTTAACGAAGTTGGGGATCGCAGAATTTTTGGCAATTCTGCGTTCTCTGCGGATTGCAAAATCACCTAAATTCTGCGAGCGGGATGGAATTTACTGCCCAGGCCTAGTTGTGTAGTGCCTATGTGTTTTTAAACATGGCTCATTTCTACTGATTCACTAAAAACTTCGCATACGGGCTTGATTTGTTTTACACACTGAGCTCAAAGGATCGGGTAATTTGTGCTTGATAGGCATCTACGTGTCATTTATGGAATGCCACAGCTTCTACTGATGAACTGAGTTGAACGTTTTTGACTGTAAGCAGTAAGCCTGTCTCAAAATCTGATCCTCTATCAGGAATGAAAAGTGAAAAGAAACATTTGGTAAGGGGCTAGAAAGGAGGGCAAAAGCAAACTCCTCTCTGTCCAAACTTTGGCTGCTTTTAAAGAAATGCCTTAGATTTATTTTAGATCGGAAATTGACAAAGACCACCATTCTAAATGTAGACACAATCTTGCACCAAACCTGCACACAATTTTAATTGAATAATCCATAAATTGCCCTAGAAATATTAGTACCCTTTCTACAAATGAAGTTGGTTTGTTGAATTTGTAACTTATCCAAATTACACTTGTTCATATTTATCATAGAGCATTGTATGATTTGGCCATGTTTATTATTTGCTCTGAGTTCAGCTAGCAACATTTATAATACCAGAAATTAATATTTTGAGTTTATTTATAGTTATTTGAAGGAAAGCAAGTCAACCAAAACGCTAAACAGAATCAAGGTTATATATTGGACATCGGGCAGGGGCGCAACTAGACCTGAACTTCGGGGGGGGGGCTAACACTCCCAGCCAGGGCTAGCCCTAGCACTGGTCGCACACAGTGCAACAGTCTTTTTTTGGTGCCCCTCCCCCATTTCCTCCTTCTGCATGAATTCGCTCACTACCACTCACCAACAATGCACCTCATATCTCTATAGCAACTTTCTGACAAACATTCAATTTTTTTATATCACTACTCACAGTTTACTCACACTCATTTCTGTGATCTGCATGGTACATGGTACATGGTTCTTTGTAGCAGGCACATTAACCATCTGCGCTGTGTGGGTGGCAGGAGTGCCCATTTGAGTGCACCGTGTGTGATGAGACAGTGTGAGAGTGGGGTAAGAGGAGTGATTGAAGGGTGAGTGAGTTGACCATATGAATTTGGGTGCGGATGTAAGTGCAGAGTCCGATGAATGTATGGATAGTGATGGGCTTGGGTGAAAGAGATTGCAGATTGAGCAGTGAGGGGGACAGGTGAGTGAAGTGTCACATGAGTGCAGGGTGAGTAGTGTGCTTGTGTGACTGGAGGATGAGGTATAGGGTGAACAGCGCATTTCCATTGTGCAGAGTGATCACTGTGAGTGCAGGGTTAGTGGGTGAATGGTGTGAGTGCATGGTGATCAGTGTGAGTGCATTGTGATCGCTGTAAGTGCAGGGTGAGATTGAAAGTGAAGTGCGAGAATCAGGAGTGAGTTGTCTGAATGCTGTGTGTATTCCCAGGCACTTGAAGTAATTCTGCATGTTATTGACGGCATCGTAGGGTTTCAGATATAAGTTAAACTATTGCTATTATCGCATTAATCAGGGCTCGAGGGTGGAAGAAATAAATAATGTTCTGATCCTGCAACAAACTTCCAATTTTATGATTAGGGTTGCCACCTCATTATTTTGATTTCCCAGACGGTACAAAAATAAGCAGTCACCTAACGCTGTATTTTCAGCACATATCTTTGTATACTTCGAGCAGCAAATATAACTAGAAAGCACTTTTAATTGTGTTCTAGGGCTGCCTGAACGACCCATGACTGATAATTAAATAGAACAAAGAGCAAAAACTCACATTACGAATGAATACATACTTTTTTATTTATAATTCTATTTAGTGTCAAGACGAGGTCTTTGCATCCTCTTTAAACAACACATGGCTGGCATTTTTCTTTAGTCAACCCTGCTTTATATTTCTTTTCATGAAATGCATTCTTTCATTACAGCAGTAAATGTAAAATGCAAATGTAAGAAATAGGCAGAGTGGGGGTTTAGGGGGTACTGGAACCAGAAAAAAATCTAAGCCTCGGTAACCAGTTAACAAAGGTCTTTGAATATGCAAATGGTCTTTAAAGACCTGTGAAAAACTCAGGGGTGTCGGAGATAAGACTCCAGACACTGCCCAGCCGAGCCCACAGCAGCTCGAGCTGCAGCAGCCTTGGCTGAGACACACACGGGGCTGAAGCCCTTTTATCCCTATGGGCGTTGTGCGCCTGACATCGATCAATGTGGTGGCATAGAAAGGTGGGTAAATAGGGCGTGGATCTGTCAACTGTAAGGTGGGTCATTTGTGCATGTGCTCGATGCAGCTAAGGTCAAATTTAAGGGGCTGACTTTAATATGCAAGGAATAATTTGATCCAAGATTTGTTGAGGATGATATTCCATTGAAAAAGTCCTAACAGATCCATGACACTGAAAATGGATTATGCGGTGTGTATGTACACTTTAAGGACATTTTATATTTGCATGTATGTTGCAAATATGAGGAGAAATAAAAAATATTTCTCCTCGCTACGCCGTTCTCCGGGAGGACCATGATTTTGGCTCAAATCCATGCTACATTTCTTTGTAGAGCAAAACACACAAGATGATGGACGGAATGTTGCACATTGACAAAACATTCATCCCCAGTCACAGATCTGGGTTTAATCCATCGTTATTTTGCTTACCACGCCACCCCAGTTTAGACATGACCATATGCAAATCAGTCTTGACCCTGTGCCTCATGGGAACAGTCCAGCCCGAACTGCCAAGCCATGTCTTCCCTGGACCGGAATCAAGCATCCTAGGACCGGTTTCTGGCTAACAGCCCTCATCAGCCAGGATAGCTGGACTCCAGTGGCGTAGTGAGCACTGGACCCATGTCTGGGCATACCCTTCCCACATAGGGTGAACAGCAAAACACACAAGATGATGGACGGAATGTTGCACATTGGTAAAACATTCACCCCCAGTCACAGACCTGGGTTTAATCCATCGTTATTTTGCTCACCACGCCACCCCTGTTCAGACATTGCCATATGCAAATCAGTCTTGACCCTGTGCCTCATGGGAACAGTCCAGTCCGAACTGCCAAGCCATGTCTTCCTTGGACCGGAATCAAGCATCCTAGGACCGGTTTCTGGCTATCAGCCGTCATCAGCCAGGATAGCTTGACTCCAGTGGCGTAGTGAGCACGGGACCCACGTCTGCGCATACCCTTCCCACATAGGGTGAAAAGCAAAACACACAAGATGATGGACGGAATGTTGCACATTGGCAAAACATTCACCCCCAGACACAGATCTGGGTTTAATCCATTGTTATTTTGCTCACCAAGCCACCCCAGTTCAGACGTGGCCATATGCAAATCAGTCTTGACCCTGTGCCTCATGGGAACAGTCCAGCCCGAACTGCCAAGCCATGTCTTCCTTGGACCGGAATCAAGCGTCCTAGGACCGGTTTCTGGCTTTCAGCCATCATCAGCCAGGATAGATTGACTCCATAGGCGTAGTGAGCATCCAGGCTGATGAGGGTTGAAAGCCCGAAACCGGTCCTTGGATGCTTGTTTCCAGTCTAGAGAGGACCTGGCTTGGCAGTTCGGGCTGGACTGTTCCCATGGGGCACAGGGTCAAGACCGATTTGCATATGGCTGGATTCAAACTGGATTGGCATGGTGAGCAAAAAAACTATGGATTTAGGCCCAGATCGCTGTACTGGGGTGAATGTATGACATTATTCTGCGTTCTGTCCATCATCTGTTGTTTTTGCATTTGTCACCCCGAGTGGGACGGGTATGCTCAGACATGAGTCCCGTGCTCTCCATGCCACTGGAATCAAGCTATCCAGGCTGATGAGGGTTGAAAGCCCGAAACCGGTCCTTGGATGCTTGTTTCCAGTGCAGAGAGGACCTGGCTTGGCACTTCGGGCTGGACTGTTCCCATGAGGCAGAGGGTCAAGACTGATTTGCATATGGCTGGGTTCAAACTGGAATGGCATGGTGAGTAAAAAAACGTTGGATTTAAGCCCAGATCTCTGTACTGGGGTGAATGTATGACATTGTTCTGCATTCTGTCCATCCCCTGTTGTGTTTGTACATTTCTTCGTAGGCCACAAAGTCAACAATGTTCCAAAGGTAATCAGTTAGAAACATTCAATGCGATGGCAGGGGTTATCACATTCAAAACTTGCCATGACAACAAATGGCCTTCATTAACCTAGTTCCATTGGAATACACAGTGCCCCTCCTTTCTTCTGATACAATTGTTTGTAGACATGTATTTATGTCAAAGTCCATGGGTGGATGTGCCGGGATGCCCATGCACCACCCAAGAATTGACCCATTCTCCCATGGTGTGGGTGTCATTAAAAAGTTTTCACTGCCCCTTGTCGCCATATTTTTCATGGCAGTGATGGGCAGTGGACACTGGCGATGTGTCTGCGCAATATAAATATAGTAGCCAGGCAAATGGCAAAATCGCTGACGGCCCAACAGAGTAAGTTTTGTATAGGCAGTGGAGACAGAGTACTCTATACACTGAAGGTCCACCAGTCTCTAATTAAGGCAGGCGGGCCTTCAGGTTGGCAAAAAAGGTACTCTGTCACCATTGCAACAGAGTACCCTTTCTGCCAACATTTTTATCCGCCCCTATGTTATCTCTGCTTGGTTTGTGTGAGTCATATATTTGTTTGCAGTGCACACAATCAGCCGCTTATCAGTGCACTCTTGTCTGATGGCCATATACATGACTGTGGATGCAGAGAAATAATTTGACTGAGTATAGTTCCAAACCCTGAAGTATTATAATATTTCATTCGGACCTTTATGCCCCATGCCTATATAGCTATTGAAACTAGTCCTATAAAATCGGCTTTTGCTCCATTTTTAAGACTATTTATTTGGGAGGGAGTGTAACCCTCAAAGGCCCAATACCCTAAAACACTGCCTGAATCTAGGGGGTGGAAGATGTGGATGAGTGTGCTCACTGTGTTAAGCTGCGCTGTACATTATAGGGCTTATAGTCAAGGCTCACCTGTATTTATGTTCACTACCCCTAAAGACAAATAGCACAATATAAAACAGAGTGCACTACAGTTTAGCAAATCATAACAAACGTCTTGCAAACAACGCAACCCACTATGTGCAAAATTCAATTCTGTAGGAAATTTCAGAAAATTCCAGTCCATACAATATTTTTTAGCAATATCAGTGCATACATATGCACCAGAGTATGCCACTTTGTTACAGTGCATGTCCCAGTACTGCAGAGCATGCCTCATCAATGAAGAAATTGTGCCAAAAGGTCTTCAAAAGAGGGGATATAGCCACAATTATCTCCCTAGGCTTTGTTTAGAAAATAGTTTCATATTGCAACCTGGGATGGATGATGGTCAGGCAATACCACTGACAGTATTACTTTGCAACTTAAGTGTGTGTCACTGTCAACTCATAACATTCTTTTGAAGGAGAATGTGCATTGGCAAAGCATGTTTGTAGATTTAAAGTGTTACATATTCTTTCTAACAGACAGATTTGTGATTAGAAGCCTTTGACTGTAGCATGAACTTATTTCCTCAGCTCTGGTGTGGAATCCTTGCTTCAAACAGTGGTGTTCAGCTTTGTTACAAGATGGTAGCCAGAACCCAAGGTTCATTAGGGAATGTAAAGTCTACTTCACATTTACATCCAAACTGGAAATTGTGGGGGTGGAAATTGACACCACAGTGAATGGCATCTCATTGCTGATGCTCCAAGGAGAACAGCAAGCCCTAGTCAATTCCTGTTCCTACCAGCTTACTTATTTTTAGAAAACCCTACAAAATCAAATATCAGAATTCGAGCTGTGGCCGCCGTGCTAATTCCTGACGTGGCTGGCTGTCTCATGGCAGTATGGCCTACTGCCCTCTTTGTTTGATTTCCTGCATATTGTGCACACGTCCATTTTGGGAAACACCTTTCCTGTTTAGACGGAAGAAAGCGAATCTTCCCTTCTCGGCTCCTGAAACCTTCCGGGCTCCAAATAAACAACTAACAGTCTCCAGGTCAGACATATGCTCTAATTTTTTTTTGTATTTTTCTTCTTTCCTTTTTTTTACAAATGAGATGTCTCCCAGCACAAGCCTGAATTGCCTATTTAACTCTCTACAACAGACATGGGATATGCTGATTTCTGGCATATACACCTTTCTGGTCATACCCTGAAAGGACTACACAAGAGTACAGTGCCTGGGGTGTTCCATTAATGACTAGTTTTTCTCTCCCTCTTCTATTCCTCCAGTAGGTTGGTGAGCACGATAATTTGGCAAAACATTTCTCAGCTAATTTTATTCTCAACAGCTACCATCCTAGATTGGGCCTTTTTCACAGAGCTCATTATCAACTCCATTGCTTTCAAAGTGTCTGGCACAACCACCAGTAAATGAGGAGGGAATACAGGAGGGAAGAGGGTTTTACAGAGAAAAGAGCAGCAAAAGATATTTTTGCCCCAAGGGTTTTTTTCTCTATGTCACAGTTAAAGCACGCCAGGCACTTGATATACTCTGAAGTCTCATTAACCAACCCCATTGACAAGGAACCCTCATCTTTCATGCAAACACACTGAATATTCCCCATCAGTTAGTTATACTCTAGTAAAAGAACTGTTGGACATAAAAAATGTGATCACTTAAGAAAATAATGGAGTTTCGGCAACTACTCTAGAAGTGAAATCTCCATGGAACGAACTCGACCAATTAGAATTACACACGCACCTTACGGATGGACGCATTACAGAAATTGAATTATGACTTGCCAAGCTCCCTGAACATCTGGTATCTCTAACAAAAAACAATTGATTTGAAAGATTGAAGCAGAAGAGACAATATCAGTATTATTGGAATGCTGGAGCAACTAGAGAAAGACAACATTTTTCAACTCTTCACTAATCTGATTCCTACACTGATTGAAATCACATCCTCATCCAAACTTGAACTCCACGTGCCCACAGATTGCGCTCAGAGAACTCTACTAATACTCAACAACCCTGTCAAATCCTGGTTTTCTGCTAGTGCCTCCAACAGGCAAACAAAATCATCACAGAAGGAAGGAAACACAGCCCATACCTCTACAACAAAATCCAGATTTTCATTACCTCAGACTTTTCTGATCCAACCAACCTCAAGAGGAAGCAATTCCTAGCTCTACAACCTATATTAAAGAAGGGAGAAATGAAATATGGACTGTTGGAACCGACTACAATGCTTATAAGCTAGCTAGGAAAAAAAAGAGATTATCTAGACCCAAGCAAACTGGAAGCTTTTCTGAATGACTTGGACAGCATTTAGTCTACAATGGAATGTAAAAACACTCTTCCACCAACCACGCACGAGCCAAGCTGCGATAATGCTTCAGACTGGACGAACATGGCAGATGGGAAACTGTGACTCAGAATTGGTCCCATGGTGGCAAGCATAGAGCTTGGAAGGTATTGACACTGAGAGACAAATCTATATCACCTTTGAAAACATATCTAAGGGACTCCAGTAGAGCCTGATTATTGTATTGCAAAGACTTGTAATGTATTATTATTATTTATGTTATTTTTCATTTGCTTTTCTTTCTCTACACTTTCCTGCACTGTGATAGATAGACTCATAATGCCATATTTTGATATATAAAGTATTATTGATACCTTCTTTCCTCTTCATGATTTTTGTGACATAACTTATCAAGATAATGTTTGCAATTTTTATCTTCCTAGTACGATTTTAACTTTGACAATCGATATTCATACGGGACGCTGTTATTAAAACCTCTTAAGTCTGCTGGCCTTACTTACCCTTAATCCCACATAGCCTCATACGCTTCCCTCCAAATAAAAGTTAAAAGCAGAGTGTAAAAAATTGTCTAAACACTTTGGGCCCCATAACGATGTTGCATATGGGTATGAAAATCGCCCGACCATGAGTTGGTGGTTCCGTATACCTAATTACATGGTGTGGTTGCAAACTCCCATTTCCCTATGGGAGCTTGTGCTGCGGCCGTAAACCAGTCGTAGCACTCGCTCCCATTAAGAAATGGCAGTTTATGTCAATCCCTGCACCGCGGGAAACACACATCACACGGTGCCTGCTACACGGTGCAGGGATACACAGGCCTCCAACCGGGGGCTGCAGGGAAAAAGGGGCCCTGCCAGGGGCCCCCAAAGTCACTTTCCGTCTGGATTTTCATGTCAGAAAGCCTGGCATGGAAAGCCTGTCGGAAACCGACGTCGTTATCCCGACGGTGGAAACGTCGTCCTCAGGGATTATCTTGTGGTCTCCGACTGGTCGACGGGCTCCTGGAGCCTGTTGGAATTCAGCCGGAATGACCGGCTGGTTTCATTTTCGACCGCCGTAATCGTAATACTTTACAAAAAGCAGAGTGCCAGCCACACAATTATTTCAAATCCTCTTCTTTTGAGGAAGAAACCAAGTTAAACTCCTGTGTTTAGCTGGGTATTACACTTTTACCCTTTTTCCTTTTTATTATAATTCAAATTTTATATTTCTTGTATGGAAAGAACAACTTGTCGTATTTTTGTTTACACAAAAGACAAATATTCACTTTACCACATCCAAAAACACTTATTAACAACACAAAACATTTTGAGACATCAACACATCTACTTGTATATACATACTGATTCACTTTGATATATACACAAAAATATCTTGAAAAAGACCAGAGTTGTGATCGATATGGGTTCGAGATTTCAAGTAGACTATTTTTCAAAAGTCAGAAGAAAATTATTACAAACAACTTAATAGGATTTGCAATTCATTTCATAATCATAGACCACATATTAATTCATTTAGTCTATCAACAGACAACTGTCTAATCTCTTTCACGCCAACGCGTTTCGAATCCGGTATGTCCACTCAACGGATTCTCCTCAGGGCTCTACCTTTAAAGAACATATCTAAAAAGTGTATAAAACAAAGCCAGTTTTAGCTTTTGTGTTTTTAGAAATCCTTTGCTTCCAACTAAACAGTTACAATGTTACTCTTCTTACCTGGTCGCCAGCAATTGCCGGTCTGCAGGAAGATTGAGTTTTAGCCTGCGGTCCTTTAGCTGATTGTCTAAAGGTAAATGTAGGCATAATTACTTATCTTGTTTAACTAGTCAGACAGCATGGGACATGAGTCTTTTTACACATACCTTGTGGGATCAAGTCCTTGTCCCCTCTGGTATGTCTATGTTTCTTTCCAATATTGTAGGTTCATTACAGCCTGCAATAAGTAAAGTATTTTATATAGACATTTGTATTGCACAGAACAAAAGAGAGAGCGTTCACTGCTCTACGAGGCATACCTGTGTCAGTTTGATTTCTAGTATAGACGTTTACTCTTCAGGCTACAAGCGCATACCATGCGCACTCCAAATCCGGTTTTTCAAACGTGACCCTACAGTGATTAAACATGTATTTTAGCTTTCTTTTAAGGCTGTTAGCCGCTTTACTCACCCATGTCTCGCTAAACTTACATGTATTGTCGTTTGGCGGCGGCTGACTCTCAGTCTCTAGATGCGGTTGTTATGCTCCTTCGAGCGCACTCCGTTCAGGGCTTGTCAATCTTCGCCCTGCAAGGGTAAAGCGTAATACGGCGGTCGAAAGTGAAACCGATGCTTAAACTCGAAAAACTCCGGCCTGGGGTCAGAGGCTTTCCAAGTCTCACTGTAATTGGGCCCTTTGTGTTGGACACATAACTAGAGCATTGTACTTATACCCATTTTTCCCATAACTACCAGAACAATAGTACTACTCAGTAGCTCTTTAGTGACCTCCTTTACATCCAGAGATGACTGTCTCACATTGACATTACAACCCATATTACAACTTTATCTATATATCTATATCTACAACTATATCAAATAATCATAGTCAATAAGCCCATTAATTTATTTCTTCTTTCATTCAAAAGTTTAACATACTCTCAGCCTTTCATTTAAATGTAATACCTTTATCAACCTCATGCAATCAACAGACCCAAGATCACTTAAAGTTGCGTTTTTGATTATAAATGGTTTAATGCATTTTATCAAAATGAAAAAATACTTACTTAGATTGGTCACAACAAACCTGGTAATGCACTGTTGTAGGAAACCCACCTTACCCAACAAGAAAGTGAAACATTGAAACCAGATTGATTGGGACAGGTCATAACTGCGAGTATCACGACTAACCCGAAATCCAAGGAATGCACACCTCAAATAAAATGCAGGGTAGCCATTCTTTTTAAAAGTACCTACCCTACAAAATATTGCAAAAGTGGGTAGATACTGATGATATATACATCTTTGTTAACCTTTTTAATAGTATGTTCCATATATGTTCCTAGGGACTCTAAAACTGTCTTTATGTCACAACTTAGTAGGCTATTGACATCTTGTGACTCCTCCCGAGTTATAATCAGAGGAGATTAAAACATTACTATTGATCCGTTTTTTGACAGATCGGGTAAACCTGATACACATCACAATAAAGACAGACATATCCTTATGGATTTCATTAAAGATCAAGCATTACAGGAGCCCTGGATGATGTTAAACGCTAATGAAAGAGACTATACTTTCACCTTATGCTTACGATCAGTACGTACGAGAATCAACTACTTTTTGTTTCCTCCTCTGTTTTACAATTAGTAATGAATATGAATATCACCCCCTGCAGCACATCGGGACATGATCTTCTAGATATTCAGATGGATCTGGGACTCACAGAACTCCCGAAGCCTCATTGGAGGTTGAACCTGACTTCAAATACAGCACATCGGTGAAAATCACCAACTATGTTTATATGTTGAGCAATTTCTAAAGGATAATGAACACTCAGTAGCTAGTGCTCATGCATTATGGGGAGCCGGAAAAGCAGTGCTAAGAGGCTTGATTATGAGGGATACTGCAATTGCATAAAAACAAGCAAACATCTATAGAATATGTTTAGAGAAGGAACTCACAAATCTGACATTCAATTATTTTCAGATGCAATACCCAGACATATTGAAGAAACTACTTTCTGAGAAATTTGCTCTCACCAACCTCTATGCATCCTATGCTGCAAAGTGTCTATTTGCATTCGTCAGCACTACTATGAATGAGGAGAGAAGATTGGGAGACTACAGGCTCATCAACTTCGCCCAACAAAAATCTTCCAGAACAATCCCTGCTATTAGAAATAATATTATCAACTTACTCTACCTTCAGAAATTATTTTCCAATTTCAGAAATACTATGAAACATTTTGCACATCCAGAAATTGTTCAGATCAGACAGAAGAAGAGGCCTTCTTCTCCGAACTCAATATCCCCAAACTTACACTAGAGCAGAAAGACAACTTGGAGGGTGAAATTACAATCGACAAGGTAGTCGAGCTCATTGATTGTGTGGCCACAGTTAAAGCACCCCATTGAATTTTACATATTTACCAAACATTATACCATTCCAATTTTAGAATCAGTCTTTTAAGAAGTATTGCATACAGACATTTACCACCTGATTTTTTAAGGGCGCGTACCATGGTCATCCCAAAACCAGGCAAAGACCCCATAGAGTGCTCTGGTTATAGACCAATCTCATTAATCAATTTGGATGTTAAAATTCTGAACAAAGTCATGGCCACTTGTCTTAATTTGGTAATTACCTTTATAATATACCCATCACAAGTCGGGTTTGTACTGGGACATTCACCTATAACGTGTCTCTGCAATCTTTCACACAATTTATCGCAACTGAGGCAGGACATGGAAGAAAACGTCCTCCTTTTCCTAGATGTAGAAGAATCAAATAGAGAGGAGTTATGTGTTCCACACTATGGAAAGTATGGTAGTTAGCATAGATTTTGTCACTTTAACTTAAGGAATGTATCATTCACCTACGGCCTCTGTTACATGCAGGGCTTCACATCTCCTTACTTTGAAATCTATTGTGGTACCAGGCAAGGGTGCTCATTACCGCATTTGTTGTTTCTTTTTATTCTTGAACAAATGGCTATAGCCATATGGAATAATACTGATATCAAAGGCATTCAAACCACCGTGCGTGGAAAAAAGCCATTATCTTTGAAGATAATATCCTACTGACTCTTTCACAACCAATGCTCTCCGCAACCTCTTTAATATTTCAACGGACCATATTTTCATCAACTGGACTTGCATTACCACAAATTCCCACTACTACCTATGCCTCTCTTATAAATCTCCCCTTCAAGTGGCTCAATTTGAAGTTAAAATTATTAGGGATACTTATTAATCAAAGATTAAAAGACATGAAGAGCGTGGCTTGGAGTGCCAGCATGGCGGATGTGCTCTAGACGAGCTCCGTCTGGCCCGACATAGATCCTCCCTTTATCCTGGCTCCCGCAGCAGCTTGAGGGTTCTCGAGGCTCTCTTATCCTCAGCGCTTCCCTTGACGAGGCCCGGGCGGTGTTTTCAGTGATCCGACGGTAATTGGTCAGAGCTCGGGGGCCCCGGTCTGGTGAGGCCTAGTTGCGGCGAGTGGAGCCGGGGCCTCGAGTGAAGAGGCTGCCCCGGTACGGTGGTGCGGCAGCAGCGGCCCCTCCGGGAGGGCCCGTGGGCCAGTGGACCCTGAGGGCGGCGAGTTTGGGGCGCATCGACCTCTTGAATATGGGCAGCGTGGACAGAGTGAAGGGTGCCCGGCCCTGGAGGCGAGAGTATTGCCGGCGATCCCAGGCGGCCGGGACGGCAGACACATGGTGCCGGTTGCCTGGGCGGAGGAACAGTGCGTGCCCTGGGGCGCTGCTGGACTCGTGTGGTGTGACACCCCGCTCCAACTGCGGTGTCTGCGTGGGGGCCCCATAGAGTCCGTGATCATCTCGAGGGCCCGTGGAGTCGAGGGTGAGGCCCGTGGAGTGTGGGTGAGCGAGTGCTGCAGCGACGGCACGCCCTGGGCTGGCGAGACTATGGTGGTGGGCGCTTTGCCCTGATTGGTGCCCTGGGCCCCTGAACGAATGAGCAGAGCGTGGCCCAGAGGAGAAAAGCCTGCTGAGTGCCGGTTGGTGACGGGGACTGGTGGCGCTGTTTGCCGTGGATTTTGGCGGACGCGCAGTGGACTGGCGGTAGAGCCTGCGACAGTGCCAGGGGTTCTGGAAGAGATCGTGTGGAGGCCCACTGGCAATACCGGATCTGCCTTGGACCCACAGCGTTAAATCTACATTATTCTGGTGAGGAAAGTGCGGGGGTGGTGCGGCGCCCGGAGGTCTTTTTTCCCCTCCCCCAGCACGGAAGGAACTCTTGTGGAGGGCCACGCAGGGGCTCTAGCTGGTGAACACTACTGTCACTGGGGGCCCCCATCGCAACGTGAGCCTAGGTGGGAGAGGATCCGAGGACTGGGCCCAGTCGGGCGGATAGCTGGAGACCGGCTACCATGACAACAGGCAGAGGAGGGGGGGGGGTGCCGCGACGCATGGGCCCATTGATAAATTCACCGGGCCGAGCAGAGGAGCCGGAGCAAATGGGGGACAGCAGGAGCCTGGGCCGGACAATGCAGCCTTGATGGCGGCTATCACGCAGTCCCGGGATATGTTGCATGCCGAAATTGGCGCAGTGGGGGCAGATGTCACACTCCTGCGGCAGGACCTGCTGAATTCTGTATCTCGCATCACAGAGGCAGAGACGAGGATCTCAGGGGTGGAGGACGACGTTGCAGCCCTGAAGCGGCAAGTGGCCAAAATGGAGAGTGTCCAGAAGGGTCTGGCTCTGCGGACCGAAGATGCAGAGGGACGTGAGCGACGCAATAACTTGCGCTTTGTTGGTTTTTTGGAGGGCTGCGAGAAGGGTGACATGGAATAGTTTCTGACACAATGGCTAGAGAGCTGGCTCCCCCCCGGATGCCCTGTCTCACTGTTTCGTAGAGGAGCGGGCTCACCGGACCCTGATCCAGAAGCCTCCTGTGGGGTCCCGCCCGCGGCCAGTCATCGCGAAACTGCTGAATTACCATGACCGCGATGTCATCTTGAAACAGGCCAGGGCTAAGGAACCGATACTATTTGAGAACAGTCGCATTATGGTCTTCCTGACTACACACGCCTGGTGCAGCAGCAACGCCAGTCGTTCCAGGCGGCCAAGGCCCGTCTTCGAGACCTTAAACTCCCATATGCTCTTCTGTTTCCTGCCCATTTGAGAGTGGTATTTCAAGCACGCACTCACTTTTTTGATACCCCGGAGGAGGTCTTTAAGTGGACTGATGAGACAGTGAGAGTGCGACCACATACGCTGCCGGGGCTGGACTCTGGGAATTGGCGATCCCGGTCGCAACAGCGCTCCGCCTCTGGAGGGGCCTCCGCTCGGGGACCCCAGTCTCTAGGCACTGAGCAGCGAACATGTGACCTGTGTAATGCATATGCTTTATGGAGGTTTGCTGGCTCCCCTTTGCGGGAAATCTGTGGTTCTGTGTTTTAGTTACTGGCTGCGGGAGGAGAATATGATATGGGCTGTTCCCCCCTTTCTCAGGGTTTGGTGTTGGGTGGGGGTGGACTAAGATGATATGGGTTGGTGGGTGGGGATTCATTGGCATGCGGGACCTCGGGGCCCACGTTTGGGATGGGGTGCCCACCTTGCCACAAAAGGTACTTCAACTGTTTTGAGGTATTGGGGGTGGCGGTGGGGGGTTGCTTGTTTGGGGGTGGGTTTGTTAGGGT
Source organism: Lissotriton vulgaris (assembly GCF_964263255.1). Taxonomy (NCBI): domain Eukaryota; kingdom Metazoa; phylum Chordata; class Amphibia; order Caudata; family Salamandridae; genus Lissotriton; species Lissotriton vulgaris. The sequence goes on along the minus strand of NC_141689.1, from coordinate 1,019,295,725 downwards.
GGGGTAGGGTTACACTGGGAAGTCCTATTTGTTTGTTTTTTCTTTGTCCTTACGTCCGTATGTCCGTGAGATACCTGAAGCAACTCTCAGATGATGCATTGCCCTGATAAACCTCTGGGGCCCCATAGTACCCTGCGTATACTTGCTGCAATGTCCGAGGGGTATTAGACAAGATAAAGCGGGGAGCGGTGTTGCGACAGGCGAAGCGAATTGGGGCAGACATCCTCCTCCTACAGGAAACCCATCTGGTGGGCACTAAAGCCCCGTGTCTGCAGAGATTTGGCTATCAGCAGGTCTATCATGCTGGGTTCATGAGGGGATCCAGGGGCGTGGCTATACTCATACACCGTAGAATCCACTACACTCACACAATGCTCTGGACGGACACACAAAGAAGGTATCTGGTTGTGCAGGGTATGGTGGGGGAGGTTCCTCTGGTCTTGGGTTGTGTCTATGCCTCGCCACCATTACAGTGGTCCCTGATTGAGAAGCTATACACGGTCTGGGCAGACATCCCGGATGTGCTGACTGCGGTTGGAGGCGACTGGAATGATGTCCTGGATATCACCAAAGATAGGTTTCGGCAGGTGGGCGGTACATACATAGGCCACTCCACAAAGCTACAGGGTATAGTGAGTGGTATGGACTGGGTAGATTCGTGGAGGCATTTACATGGCGATACACGAGAATATACATTTGTCTCTGCTGTACACAGGTCCTTCTCAAGACTGGATTATATCTTTATTCCTCGGGCAGCGGCTGGACGTGTGGAATCGGCAACGATTCTCCCGCGGGGCCTCTCTGATCACTCGCCGGTGTCTATGGAGCTTCGGTTGGGTTGGGGGAGGCAGCCATTCCGATGGCGCTTGTCGGTGTGGCACCTTCAACAAGAGGATTATAGACAACACATGCGCAAGGCGATTTCCAATTATCTTACTGGGAATGTGGGATCAGTCTCGAGTGCCGCTACACTGTGGGAAGCATTGAAACCTACACTGTGATGGATAGATATTGCCTGGTGCGCGGCCTGTGTGGAAGCAAAGGCGGGAGGTCTTGGTGCGTGTGGAGGCCGAGGTGGGGGACTTGGAGCGTCGAGCACGACTGACGGGGGAGGCTTGTGTTGTGAGCCAGCTTCGTTGCTCATGGATGAGGCCAGACAGGTGTGGCTAGCCACACGCAGTAGAATTTGCCAGTGGGGGGATAAATCTAGTAAAATGTTACACAGGCTCTGTCAAGGGGTCTTTCATGCGCAGAAGTTGCCCGGGATTTTAGATGGAACAGGGGATCCGTCAACGGACCCAAGAGAGCTGTCGGAGAGTTTCGCTCTGTATTATGCAGAGCTCTATGCCCCGCGGGAGTGCCTGTCGGCTGATCAGGTTAACAAATTCATAGCAGATCTGCCCCCTAGGACGGTATCTGATGAGGTGCGAGATAAACTGGATCTTCCCCTGACAGATGAGGAACTGGGCACCACCCTGAGGGAGTTGAACTCGGGGAAGGCCCCCGGTCCGAATGACTTTCCCAGTGAGTTCTTCAAGAAATACAATACCCAGTTGGCCCCACATTATCGGGCGGCGTTGGAGGAGGCCACAGGTCAGGGCAGGCTCCCCCCGGATTGGAGGCATGCGGAGGTGGTGGTATTTCACAATCCGGGTTGTCCCCCGGAACAGCACTCCTCCTATCGTCCGATCTCGCTCCTCAATGTGGAGGCCAAGGTCCTGGCCAAGGCTTTGGCCAATCGGCTCCTTCCCTATATCTCAGGACTGGTACACCCGGACCAGGCTGGTTTTATGCTGCAGAAGGCGACCAGACACAATATCAGACAGGCGCATGTGGTGATGGAGGCAGTTAAGGGCATTGGGCAGCAAGCTGCGTTTCTCCTGGCTGACATGGACAGAGCATTTGACTCTTTAAGTTGGGTGTATTTGTTTTCACTGCTTCCGCGGCTTAACCTGGGCCCTCATTTCCTGTCGTACCTGCGCCTTCTGTACACTGACTTAACGGCCTTGGTTCGTGTTGCGGGATCGGTCTCTTCTACATTTCAGATTCAGCGCGGTACCCAGCAGGGGTGCCCTCTGTCGCCCTGCTTATTTGCCTTGGCTATGGAGCCACTGGCGGCATGGCTGATAATAGATGCACAGATGAGAGGGTTTGAATGGGCGCAGGGCCTGTCAGACAGAATTGCGCTCTACGCAGACGGCATCCTCTTTTTCCTTACGGACCTTCATAGATCAGGGCCGCGTCTTTTGAGAATCATGCAGATTTTTGGGGAGTCGTCGGGGCTCTGTATGAATCCCTGCAAATCCACACTGTGGGTGCTTGGAGAGCAGACTCATGCTGTAGGTGACTGGGCCGCTCCGCTCCAGGTAGCAGTAGGAGGACTTAAATACCTGGGGGTATTCCTGTCGGATATCCCAGCCGTGTCCTTGGAGCGGAACCTGGTGCCGGTCTGGGATCGCGTACGGGCCAAACTCAAAACCTGGTCGCGTATGCCACTTACCATATATGGCAGGACGGCGATTATTAAAATGGTGCCGCTCCCACGCCTGCTGTATCAACTGCAGCATCACCCGTACCCAATACCCCCGAGCTGGTTTCGCCAGATAAACTCTGCGTTGGGTCAGTTCCTGTGGGGGGGGGGGGCGGTTCATGTGGCGTTGCGCACGTGCTTCCTCTCTATCTATTGTGGGGGCTAGCGACCTCGAATATCCTCTCCTACAACCAAGCCTCCCATTTATTGGTGTTAAACGAGTGGTGGTACGGGGATAGGACTGACCCGGCATATGCCATGGAACGATACCTGATGGGTTCAAATACACTACACACCATCCTCTACTCGGCATCCCTGCGGAATGCGCTGCCGGAGGCCTCCCGGGTGGTGTTTCACATCTGGTGGCAGGCTTTGCGCCGTATGGGGTGGTGGGACACTCTGACAGCGGAGACTCCTCTGTTGCACAATGGACGGTTTCCTGCCCTGGCGTCGCTGCAAGGCTTTACGGGGTGGGACAGCATCGGCATCTCGACCTTAGGGGACGTGATGCATGGTACAACACTTAAATCCTTCCAGGATTTTAGGGACAGCTTTGAGATGCCCAAATCCCAATTCTTCAGATACCTTCAATTTCGCCACGCCCTGTCCCCCAGCCTAGAGGGGTTAGAGACTCTCCCCGAATTCAACCCACTGGAGGGGGGATCTGGAGACGAAGAAAATATCTCGCATTTATCAGACACTGGTCACACACAGTTCCCCCACACTATAGAAGCTTAGGGAGTATTGGGAGGAGGAAGTAGGTGGGCTAGAGGAGGAAGATTGGAGGGAGGTGCTGGCCGCACCCAGGGGTGTCACCATAGCGATGCGTCTTCGCCTTATCCAGTTCAAATATCTGCATAGGGTCTATTATACGAGGGTTCGTCTTTGGCGGGCGGGACTGATTGCCTCACCAGACTGTCTCCGCTGTCACAGGGAGGAAGGGACGTTTCTACACACGGTCTGGAACTGCGGAGCTCTTGTTCGTTTCTGGAGTGGGGTCCTGGCCTTTCTGTCTGAGGTATTGGGGTGGGAGCTCCCCCGCATGCCACAATTTACCTTACTGCGTGTCATGGATGGGGTGGGGGGCAACATATACAAGAGACACTTGATGTTACTGGGCCTCACGACAGCCAAGAGAGACATAGCTAAAGGGTGGAAGGATCCACAGGCCCCATCGGTGGCTGTCTGGAAGAGGGGACTTGATTTTTACATGGGATTGGAGCGTCCGATTTTTGTAGCAAGGGGGTGCCCGCAGAAGCATTTTAAAATTTGGAAGCGCTGGGCGGACTACAGGGGGTGTGGCTGGAGCTCCCAGTAGAGCAAGATGAGCTTCCTCAGGAGGGGTGAGGTGGAGAATGCAGTGGAGTGTGGAACATGGAACGGACGGGACAAATGGATTTGCTTATATTTTTCTCTTTATGCTGTATATTGTTTACTATGATAGAATTGGACCTAATGAGGACTGTGCGACTTTGGGGAGGGGGTGGTAGTTGGTTGGGATGGGGGTTTGGGGCGGGGGGACTGGGGGAGGGGAGGTTGGGTAGGTAGGGGGGTTTCTTTCTTCTTTGCCCCTTTTCCTTTTTCCTGGCTTTATTTGCAAATGTTTGCCTGTATAATGAAAACTGCTGATGCTGTTATGTCAATTTTTGTGGTTTTTCCCTGGGTAACGGCCCCTGCATTACTTGTGCAATCTGACAATAAAATGTGTTTAAAAAAAAAGATTAAAAGACATGATCATGGGCAATCTGTACCCTGTAGTTGAACAAATTAAGTGAGACTTCCCAACGCCGGCCGCTTCTGAATCTTATCACTTTGGGGTAGGGTAAAGATCATTAAGATGAATATGATCCCCAAATGGAATTATATTTTTGAGATAGTACCTTTATCTATCTCACATTCATTCCTCAAAACCATGACCATTTACCAATTTATTTAGGGGGAGGGGTGATTGACCTCGTCTGAAGGGCTCAAAATTGTATCTGTCTTCAGCGAAAGGGGGTTTATGTCTACCTCACTTAGACAACTATATGATTGCAAAAAAAAATGCTCACTCTATATATATGTTATCTACTCATAGAAAAACTCCCCCTTGGGTTACATTTGAACATACATTACACAAATCAGACATGGAACTGGCAATTTTTTATACCAAGCATCCATGATTTAAAAATTCTACTAATTTGATAATTTATTCTTCACAGTTAGCTTCGCAGAAAACTTACAAATTCTCATAATTGCTTACATTCCCATGCTCCACTCTGAAATATTGCAGATATTGTGCATAGGGGAGGTGAGTTCATCTGGCCCCTTTGGGTTAAACATAAAAGAAACCTAGATAATGATAAATTCATGCAACAACACTCTTTAAAGTAATTCTCATAACAAGAATTTGGACTCCCTTCTTCATAATTCAATAGAATAAATCAGCCCTTTCATCAATAATTAGGATTTCTGCATGGGGTTTTAGTAATCAGAAAGTTTTGGCACACATCAGGTGGCGCTGAGAATAGAAAGAGTACAAAAATAAGAACGGTGCTACTTGGTCAGGGGAAACCCAAAACCCCTGAAAAAGAGTGGGTCAAGACCCACCCTGTAAATTGTTAACACTGAGTCCAGAACACACGTGACGTTAATTGTTGCGACACATGTAAGGTGCGAATATCAAAGTCATTTGTAACGAAATAACAAGAGTAAGGAAACAAGATTGACAAACAATAGTTGATTCTTTTGATTTTATTTATGATTGTGGTCCTCCTTCAACAGGAGATCCAAAGAAAAAACCAGCCAATACGTGTTTCGTCAGACGGGTAGTTACCCGTGATTCTTCAGGGCGAATAGATATATATATATCTATTCGCAACCCTTTACCACGATCAGGACCGGGTTGGAAATATCACTGGTCCCCCGATACCGCACTTTTGAGATATATTCAGCCCTGAAGAGTCTGTTCTTTTTTTTTCCCTTTTTTAAATTGGATTATCATGTACACACACTCATTTGTAATTTATGTATGATTATATTTATATGCTGAATATACCGTTTCTTTTTGAAATGCCAAGAAAAATTGGAGAAAAAAAACCCTGGAAATTATTCTACTGCCCATCTTCACTTACGAATCATCCAGTCATCTTCAGTCAGATCTATGCCCCTGGACAATGGAATCATGGTTCTCATCTGCAGTACTGTTACCACAGTGTCTATCTCTCACCCATCTCTATGTTCATGAACCACACCTCAAGCTAAAGAATTGATGCTGGAGACATCTCCCTCACTGGCAGTGAGGGGATCCAGAGTTGACTTTGACATAAAATATATGCCATTTTCCACCTTCAGGTAGATCTGGTAAGGGTCCTTGTCAGCCCCTCAGCTCTCTTAACACACTGCCTCTGAGGTAAGCCTGTCTGCTCGTGGCAAGCTACCAGGGGGGTGCGCAGGGGTTATTAAGGGGTGTAATCCACTTATCCTGACTTAGAAGTAAGGGTCCCTATTTGGACAAAGGTGAATACCATTGCCAACTAGAGACCCCCAGATCTAACATTGGTGGTCAGCTGTGAGAATTTGGACTTTGCATTTGTGTTTCATAAACAGTGATTGGTGTACACTACTAGTGAGTGCAAACCAAACTCGACCACATACTTTTTTTTAGAATCCTTTTTCCTTGGACTGTTAGTTTTTTCCTGAAAACTCCTAATTCTTACTACCATGAGTAAACCAGCATCTGTTGCATCTATGGATCTTGATTTTGAGGAAGAGAGGTTGGAAACTTACACTGTGAAAAAGCTCAAGTATCTCTGCAGGAAATTTAAAGTTGCTACACCAGGCATTTCTAAAAAGGAAGACTACTAAAAGGCGCTGAGGGCCTGGGGGGTAGAAGCAAGAAATGTACCTGATCTTATGGTGGAGCCTGTTGGGGATGCAGATGGGCAAATTGATGGGCCAGTGTTTCCAGTCAGGGGAGGGGTGCCGTCCCCACCTGGCAGCAGCATCTCTTCCAAAGACCTGTCCCCAGAGAGTTGGAAGACAAGGAGAGAAATAGGGCACAGAAGCTGGAGATGGCTAAGCTTAAGATGGAGAGTCAGAGCGAAACAGAGAATAACAGGTTGTCTTTGGAAAGGGGGAGAATGAGAATGGAGCATGATAGCATCTTGAGGGAGTTAGAGTTCAAGGCTAAGGGCTTAGAAATCCATCCCTCTAGTGGCAGTGCACCATCTGTGCCTTCAGAAGGCAGAATACATATTCCCAAGGATGACATCAAAGATTTTCACAAAGGTGAAGATATTGGTCAGTGGTTTGCAGCCTATGAGATACCGTTTCTTTTTGAAATGCCAAGAAAAATTGGAGAAAAAAAACCCTGGAAATTATTCTACTGCCCATCTTCACTTACGAATCATCCAGTCATCTTCAGTCAGATCTATGCCCCTGGACAATGGAATCATGGTTCTCATCTGCAGTACTGTTACCACAGTGTCTATCTCTCACCCATCTCTATGTTCATGAACCACACCTCAAGCTAAAGAATTGATGCTGGAGACATCTCCCTCACTGGCAGTGAGGGGATCCAGAGTTGACTTTGACATAAAATATATGCCATTTTCCACCTTCAGGTAGATCTGGTAAGGGTCCTTGTCAGCCCCTCAGCTCTCTTAACACACTGCCTCTGAGGTAAGCCTGTCTGCTCGTGGCAAGCTACCAGGGGGGTGCGCGGGGGTTATTAAGGGGTGTAATCCACTTATCCTGACTTAGAAGTAAGGGTCCCTATTTGGACAAAGGTGAATACCATTGCCAACTAGAGACCCCCAGATCTAACATTGGTGGTCAGCTGTGAGAATTTGGACTTTGCATTTGTGTTTCATAAACAGTGATTGGTGTACACTACTAGTGAGTGCAGACCAAACTCGACCACATACTTTTTTTTAGAATCCTTTTTCCTTGGACTGTTAGTTTTTTCCTGAAAACTCCTAATTCTTACTACCATGAGTAAACCAGCATCTGTTGCATCTATGGATCTTGATTTTGAGGAAGAGAGGTTGGAAACTTACACTGTGAAAAAGCTCAAGTATCTCTGCAGGAAATTTAAAGTTGCTACACCAGGCATTTCTAAAAAGGAAGACTACCAAAAGGCGCTGAGGGCCTGGGGGGTAGAAGCAAGAAATGTACCTGATCTTATGGTGGAGCCTGTTGGGGATGCAGATGGGCAAATTGATGGGCCAGTGTTTCCAGTCAGGGGAGGGGTGCCGTCCCCACCTGGCAGCAGCATCTCTTCCAAAGACCTGTCCCCAGAGAGTTGGAAGACAAGGAGAGAAATAGGGCACAGAAGCTGGAGATGGCTAAGCTTAAGATGGAGAGTCAGAGCGAAACAGAGAATAACAGGTTGTCTTTGGAAAGGGGGAGAATGAGAATGGAGCATGATAGCATCTTGAGGGAGTTAGAGTTCAAGGCTAAGGGCTTAGAAATCCATCCCTCTAGTGGCAGTGCACCATCTGTGCCTTCAGAAGGCAGAATACATATTCCCAAGGATGACATCAAAGATTTTCACAAAGGTGAAGATATTGGTCAGTGGTTTGCAGCCTATGAGATAGCAATGTTGGCCCACCGGGTCCCTGAGAAGGATTGGGAAGCGGGGTTGTGGGGCCGCTTTCTGACTAAGGGGAGGAATACTTTGTTAGACCTACCCAATGAGCATAGGATGTCTTACCACCACATGAAGGAAGCACTGATGACAACGTATGGGTTAACTCCTGAGCTCTATAGACAGAGGTTCAGGAATTGTAATGAACTGGTGGGAACCACTTGGGTAGAATATGTGTCTTTCTTTTGCAGAGCCATGGATGGTTGGGTGAGGGGTAGCAATGTTGATATTTTTCAAGCGCTCTATGATTTGATTGCTAGGGAGCACTTGTCTGCTAATTGTTTTCCAGAGCTACACCAGCACCTTATTGATTGCAAGTTGACTAACCCTAGAAAGCTTTCTGAAGTGGCGGACTGCTGAGTCAGTACCAGGGTCCACAAGGGTCATGTGGGAGACTCCGCCAAAGGTGGGCAGGGTCTCCAGCAGAAGAGTGGGGGGGACAAGGGTAAACAGAGGGAGTTCCAAAAAGGTCCCCAAAGTAATTCCCAAGGGAACCAAGGTAAGGGTTCCCAGCCTCCCCATGAAAAGAAGTCATGACCCCGACAGGTAAACCTGTTCATAGGGGGCCTGATACCTGCTTTCAGCGTAGGCAGGTGGGACACCGTTGGTATGATCCCCAGTGTTCTCAGAAAGGACAGTATGTACCACCCCATGCACCACCCCGTCAGATGGCCAGTGTAGCCCTGGGTGGGGAGGAGAAGGGTGCCCAAGGTGAGTGGGGTCCAGCAGAAATGTCCCTTGTCTCATTAAGAGACTTTGAGATGCTGCCTGAGAACACTAAAAAATACAGGCAGTGGGTGACCATCAATGGCCATAGAGTGGATGCTCCTAGAGACACAGGAGCAAGTGTGACAGCTGCCAAGTGTCATTTGGTCTCTGAAGTGCAGGTAGTCCCCAATGCATTCTTCCCAGTTGTTGCCGCTGACAACACAGAGAGCCATTGCAGGGTGGCTCAAGTTCCCTTTGAGGGGGGGGAGGGGTCTCTGGTACTCTTCAAGTAGCTGTGAGGCCATTCATGCCTGTTGATTGTCTGTTAGGCTATGATTTAGAAAGCTCCCCTTAGGCTAAGGTGGAGAGGAAGGCGCATATAGAGATGTTGGGTCTGCCTGAGTGGGCATGTGTGACCACTCGGTCTATGGCAGCTAAGGGTGTTCAAGAGACCCTGGAGCCTGAAAATATGGCCATGGGACCTGCCTTAAAGAGAAGAGGTAGGGGGTGCGGGAAACCAGCCCCCATTGTTCCCATGGTCCAGGAGGAGGCAGACATTGAGGGGAATTCCCTGGAACCCAACGGGGAGCAAGTTTCGGAACTAGGGAACCTACCTGAGCCGACCCATTGGCAGCAAGAAGGGGGTCCCTCCAGGGAGGAATTTTGTGAAGAGCAGAATAAGTGCCCTTCTCGTGTGGGTTTGAGGCAACAGGCCACAAACCAGGCAGCAGGTGATCAGTCTGGATCACATTGGATCTACTGTCAGAATGGTCTCCTTTTAGCGAGCCTAAGGTTGCTGAGCCTGGGTCAGCCCATGTGCTGGTGGTACCCCAGCGCTTTAGAGCCTTCCTACTGGGTTTGGCTCATGGTGTTCCTTTAGCTGGCCATCTGGGGCAGAACAAGACCTTTGAAAGGCTTGACTCCCACTTTTATTGGCCCCAGATGCGGAAGAGTTCAGATACTCATTGTAGGACCTGTCAAACTTGCCAGGCAAGTGGGAAAAGTGGAAGGAGGCACTAGGCCCCTCTCCAACCTTTCCCTGTAGTCAGTACCTCCTTTGAACAGGTGGGCATTGACATTGTGGGGCCACTGGACCCCAAGACAGCCATGGGCAATAGGTTTATCCTGGTCTTGGTGGACCATGCTACCTGGTACCCGGAAGCCATTCCGCTCAGGACAGTGACGGCCCCCGTGGTGGGACTTGCACTGATGGAGATCTTCTCCCATGTGGGGTTCCCCAGAGAGGTTGTGTCTGACCGAGGTACAAACTTAATTTCCAATTATATTAAGTCTCTGTGGAAGGAGTGTGGTGTTACCTACAAGTTCACCACTCCTTACCACCCACAAGGAAATGGGCTGGTTGAAAGATTCAACCAGACCCTTAAAGGCATGATCATGGGTCTTGAAGAACCAATGAGGCGTAAGTGGGACATCCTTTTGCCATGCCTTCTGTTTGCCTACCGTGAGGTGCCACAAAAGTCTCTAGGGTTCAGCCCCTTTGAGCTTTTGTATGGTCACCCGGTAAGAGGACCTTTGAGTTTGGTCAAGGAAGGCTGGCAGCAATCTCCCAGGAAACCTCCCCAGGATCTATATAGCTACATGCTGGCCTTTAGGAACCAGACTCGGCGTTTCTGGGATCTCGCTCAGGCGAATCTGGAAGCCAGCCAGGAGGAAATGACGCAGTGGTACGATCAGAATGCCACTCTGATTGAGCTTCAACCTGGACAGAAAGTTTGGGTCATCGCCCCTGTGGAGCCTTGTGCGCTCCAGGACAGGTGGACCGGTCCATATGAGGTGGTGGAGCGCAAGATTGATGTCACTTATCTGGTGAACTTGCGGTCTCCCAGGAAACCCTTGCGGGTCCTGCATGTTAACCGCTCGAAGCCCCACTTAGAAAGGTCCGAAGTGGGCATGCTCCTAGCGACAGATGATGGAATGTAAAAGGAGACCGAGCCCCTTCCTGACCTCCTGTCTGCAACAGAGCAAGATGGGTCAGTGGATGGTGTCAGCCTCTCTGCCACACTGACCCCTGATCAGCAGCAAGATTGTCGCCAACTGTTGGGCCAATTCTCTGATCTATTTTCCTTGGTTCCTGGTGTCACAGAGTGGTGCGACCATGATGTGGACACTGGTGACAGTCCTCCTGTCAAGCACAAGGCTTACAGAGTGACTGACAAGGTTAGGGCTTACATTAACCCCTTCAGCACTGATGACAAAGCCAGCTCGTCGTGGGCGTTACCTGCGCTACGCGCATGACGAGCTGGCTTTGTCACGTAACGCGCGATTTTCGAATTTTCAGCGCGCAGCGGGAAAACCGCTAGCGAGCATGCGGTTAAGGAGGAAATCTCCAAGTTTGCTTTAGGGGTCATTGAGTCCTCAAACAGTCCTTGGGCCAGCCCAGTGGTCTTGGTCCCAAAGGCTGCCTCGCTAGGTGCCACACCCGAACTCCGGTTCTGTGTGGACTACAGAGGGCTCAATTCAGTCACCAGGACTGATGCACACCCCATCCCCTGGGCTGATGAGCTCATTGGTCGGTTAGGGGCTGCACGGTACCTCAACAAGTTTGATTTGACGTCTGGGTACTGGCAGATCACCTTGACTGATAGGGCTAAGGAGAGGTCAGCATTCTCCACACCAGATGGGCACTACCAATTCTGGGTTATGCCCTTTGGGATGAAGAATGCACCTGCCACCTTTCAGAGGTTGGTCAACCAGGTGTTGGCTGGACTGTAGGATTTCAGTGCCGCCTACCTGGATGACATTGCAGTGTGCAGCGCCAGTTGGGAAGAACACTTGCAGCACCTCTGGGAAGTGTTGGTGGCACTGCGCAAGGCAGGCCTCACGATCAAGGCAAGTAAGTGTCAGATCGGGCAGGGCTCCGTTGTGTACTTGGGTCACCAGGTAGGAAGTGGCCTGGTGGCACCCCTACAACCCAAGATTGATACCATCCTGGCATGGGAACCCCTGAAGACTCAGACACAGGTGAGAGCCTTTTTAAGTCTCACGGGGTTCTACAGGAGGTTTGTCAAGGGGTATGGCAACATTGTTGCACCCTTGAATGAGCTGACTTCCAGGAAGCAGCCCAAGAAAGTGAACTGGACTGACACCTGTCAGAAGGCTTTTGACGCCCTGAAGACTGCCAATTTTCACAGCACCCGTGCTTCAGGCACCCAACTTCTCAAAATAATTCATTGTACAGACAGAAGCTTCTGAGCATGGTGTGGGGGCTGTTCTATCACAGATTACTGAAGAGGGCCTAGACCAACCTGTAGCCTTCATCAGTAGGAGGTTACTTCCACGGGAACAGAGGTGGAGTGCAATTGAGCGTGAGGCATTTGCTGTGGTCTGGGCACAGAACAAGTTGAGAACATACTTGTTTGGTACTCACTTCCGGGTTCAGACTGACCAAAGGCCCCTCAGATGGATGATGCAGATGAGGGGTGAGAACCCAAAGTTGTTGAGGTGGCCCATTTCCCTACAGGGTATGGACTTTACGGTGAAACACCGCCCTGGTACAGAACACGCCAACGCTGATGGTCTGTCCAGATTTGTCCGCCTTAGTGAAGAGAACTCCCAAGGGGCAGGGTAGTTCTCCCCACTTTTCAGCTGGAGGGGACATGTATTAGACCTGACGGATTGCCTCCTCTGTTTTGATATGTTTTTGCTGGATTAATGCTTTGGGCACTGTGCCACTGCTAACCAGTGCCACAGTGCAAATGCTCCCCATGTTAAATTGATATACTGATTGGATTCCATGATTGGGTTATTTGATTTATCTGTCAGTCCCTAGTACAGTGCACCATGGGTGCCCAGGGCATATAAATAAATCAAATGCTGCTGGTGGGCTTGCAGCACTGGTTGTGCCACCCACAGAAGCAGCTTGTAAAGTCTGTCTCAGGCCTGCCATTGCAAGGCCTATGTGCAGTCTAGCACTGCCATGTCGACTTGGCCTAGTGCACCCACTTGCCAGTCCCTAAACCTTCCCTTTGCTTCATATTAGACACCCCTATTGTAGGCCCAAATGCAGGGTGCATTGTAAGTATAAGGTAGGACATGCTCTGATGTGTGTACCATGTTCTAATAGTGAATTACAGCCATTTTCGTTTTTCACTATTGAAGGCTACCTGTTCTCATAGGCCAGAATGGGCAGTTACGATAATTACATCCTTATAATCCTAACTGACTCAGGGAACACGGTAGAAATTCGAATTTAGTATGCCTGAACTCAGAATAATAAAATACATCTTTTAGTAAAGTTTATTTTAATATTCAGTGTTTGCACATACACTTTTAGAAAGCAGGTATTTGCCTGCCTAACCATTTGAGCCTGCCTCTGCTGGGTTGTGACATGGCTGGGAAATTCCAGGAGACAGGCTGGGGCAGCCCAGTGGTGAATAGAGAGATCTGCATCTAGATGGGAGGGAGGAGTTTCACCTGGGACCTGAATAGGGCTGGGCCTTCCCTCTACAATGCTGGCTCCACCACCTGTGGCTTGTCTGACGTCTCTGCCCTGCACTGTGAAAGGAGAGGAGGAATCATGTCACCAGAGCACTCCTGAGCTGTATCTTCCCTCCCCAGGGCTGGCTCCACCTCCTGTGGGGCGGCTGATGTCTTTCCCCTGCACAGCGAAAGGAAAAAGAGAGTCATATAAACAGAGTGCTCATGAACTGGTTTGAACTAGGCAGAGGCCTCTCTACCTTCATAGAACAAAGGATGTTGGGATATAAATATTGGGACCCTGATCCTAAGAAATTAGATCACTTCTGGAACCAGAAACCTTTCTGCCAAGGAGAAGAACCAAGGAAGCTGCAGGAGTTTGGACTGCCCCTCTGCCAGTGTGCTGTTTGCTGGGTTGGCCTGCAGTGGTTGCTTCATTGCCAAGGGAAAGGAGAAGGAACTTTGTAAGGACTTTCATCTACAGAATATTCTTCAAGGGCTTGAACTATGCTTGCCTCCTGCTGAAGTCTCAGGGACAACAGACTTCACCTACAGCTCCCTCCTGAATTTCCTTGCTGGGAATTCTGACTCCAGACACTTGCGTGCCGCTGGGAGCTGGAAGCGCGACGCATCGAGAAGAAGCGTGTCGCCACCGCAGCTGAAATCATCGCAACGCAGGAGAAGCGAGCCTTCATCGCATCTCCCTGGAAGCGTGTGCTCATCGAAGCTGTCTGCAGTCACATCACCGGAGAAGCATGACGCCATTGTGAGAGTCGCCATCGCATCACCAGAGAAGAGTGTCGCAGGGCCTGTCGCGGCTACCAAGTACAGAGTCGTCGGAAGGCTGCCAGGGCGTCATTGCATCATCATCGCATCACCGCATCAAATGCGCAATCTTCTCGCATCGCAACCGGATCATCGCAGAGCATCAAGGCACCATCTTGCGCAAAGCAACGGGCCCGCATGCCGAGAATCTACGCATCACCTCCGCACCGGTAAGGCTCACAACGAGTCCCCTACTCTGCGCACGCAATGAGGCAGGACGCAACTGTTCCCCCGGGTCACGGAACCGACGCATCTCCCCTTTTGTGAGCCTTTTGTTCACTGTGCGTTACGCATCCAGGTACTTTGTTGAGAACTTTGTTGCATTTACCAACAACTTGAACTAAGAGACTTTAATCATCTTTTAAGTAATCTTAAGTGTAGTATTGTGGATTGTTGTTGTTTGTGGTCTTGTGTTAAGTCTTTATAAAGAATACTTATTTTTATAAAACCTGTGTTGTGTCCATCTGTAGTGTTATCACTGTATTACTGTGTGTATTGACAAATTCTTAACACATTGCCTCTGAGATAAGCCTGTCTGCTCGTGCCAAGCTACCAAGTGGGTGAGCAGGGGTTATTAAGGAGTGTAATCCCCTTATCCTGATTTACAAGTAAGGGTCCCTATTTGGACAAAGGAGAATACCATTGCCAACTAGAGACCCCCAGATCTAACAACAGTAATTTCCGGGGAACAGCGTTTACAACGCAAGTTTTACCACACACTACCTTTACAACGCAACTTTTACAACGCAAGTCGTTACAACGGGGGTGCTGTATGATAGGGAATGGTTTAATTTACTATCCAAAACCTTCCCTACTATCCACGGGGACTGGAGTTGGAATAGTAAATTAAACTATTCACTATCTAGCGCCCCAAACGCAAGTCGTTGTAACGACTTGCATTGTAAAAGTTGCGTGGTAAAGGCATGCGTTGTAAAAGCATGCGAAGTTACGACATACATCCGTAATTTCCTCATCTTCTGTTAACAGCTAAGCACAACACCACCAATGAGTCCAGTAGAGAAAAAGTGAAGTGTGCCAAAATATCTAGGTTACAATTGTATAAACATATAGTCACAATTCAAAATCCAATGTTTGAAGATTCACTAAAAGTTAATAGACTGCTTAATCCAGTTTCAAAATATTTGTCAATCATTTCTTCAGATGGACTTGACTCCAATGGACTCACAATTTTAAGGGGATGTCCACATTTTTTACTCTGTAGACCAAGTCAAAGTGTCATTTGAAATCGTAGCACTTTTAAGGTTTGCATCACTAAATCTTCGATCCCTTGTAAGTCTTACCTGTCACTTCCGTTTCCTAACTTTTACTCAGTTTTCTCCATCGCCTGAGTCGTTGCACGATTACCTTTAATTATTTCAGCGCTGATTATGTATGTCTGCACTGTATGCAAAGGACCCCACCCCCATCTCAGGCACGAAAGGGTGTAATGATCTAATAAAACAACCTCTATTTTTGTACAGAGGTAGATGTGCTTTTGCGTATGTTACCTTGCATGTGTGTATGTCTGTCCCTTCGTGTGTTGTGTTCATGTGTGAATGTGTGTCAGTGCATGTGTGTGTGCATCTGTGCCTTTGTGTGCGTGTCTCTGTGTGTGCAATGCTAGGTTCCTCAGACGCTGTCATTTTGCCAATGATGTATAAGATTTCACGTTCGAAGTGCCAATCTGACTGTAGGAGAAACAGATGCAGGATGAGAAGCCACATCAGTGACAGCCGAAAAAAGATAGATTGCATCTGCCTGGTGGGCAAAATAACAAACAACACTCGTCTTAAGACAATCAAAATCCGCTATCAGTATGTTTCAAACAAACAGCACTAAACCTGCCTGTAATTACTGAGCTATCGCTTACATGTCTTCAAAAACAAACTAGATTTCTGCAATTGAATTAAAAGCAAGCTTTTATCCATTAGTCCATGGAATCAACAGTACAGATGCACCATTGTTAGTATGTGTTGCTTAAAAATGCCTCATGCACCATTAGACTTCTCGGGGATTATGGAGGCCACTAAGGAGCTAAATTATTTAATTGCTTACTATTGACCTCATTACACAAAGGCTGCTTTCATGTCAAAATTATGACACTCTGCAGATGAGTCACCTCTGGAAAACTAACACTGACATTTGACCTGTACATTTTGAAATATGTGAAGCCTCTTCCTTTCTCTGATTAAATACACACTTGAATGTTCCACTAAAATCCCTCCTATTTTACCAAAGCAATACCACAAGGGTCAGGAAAACGCATTATAAAAGTAAGGAAAACACAGAACCTTGCAGTGTGACAGGAAGAGTACTTATCAATGTAATGAGGATTACCAGTTACTAATCAGAGTATTTTTACTTCCGCCCCCTTCTTCAACACTGTCCTAACAATAGGAGAGGAAACATAGGGCCTCATTACGACCATCCCTCGAGCCATTGGGCTGACGAGCTCGGATGACGCGCCTACGCGCCGTAGGTGGTACCGGACCTGATGGTATTTGGCAGCCTGAAACACCGGTGTCCATCGTTGGTGCTGCGGCTTTGCTTATACACTTCGAATTCTACGACAGGCGCACTCGCTTTGAAGAGCTGCGTTTGCCGTGGTGCTCCTGGGGTATGCCCGCTGGTGGGTGGAGTGGTGTGCGACCCATTGACTTTCATTTGGACCTGTAATTGTTTGCTCTGAGAGGCTGGGCGGTGTCTCACGGTACCCTCTAATTTCATTTATATTGTTTTCTTAAACTTGTTTTTAGCGATAGGGGGTGGCTGTTTCAGGCGGGGGGTCTAAAGGGGCCGGGAGCCCACATGGATATGCCCTCCTCCGTTCTTTCTCCTACCTTTGGGTTTTAGTTATTAGGGGCGACAGGCACGCTGCTAGTGGGGTCAGGCTATAGTCATTTGCAGGGGTGCAGGGTGGGGGGTTGGAGTTTTTTTTTTTATTTTGCCTTTTTTATTTTCTATGGCCTTTCTTTCTTTCTTCCTCTCTCTTTTTTAAGGATCAGTATAGCTATGAATCAACTGGTTTCATATTGTGTGCTCGTATTTCGTGCTTATGCTCTTATGATATCCTGATTCCCGGGTGGGCAGGCTCTGAGTGCCGGAGCAATATGGAATATATATTTTGTTTTCTTTCGTACAGATCTATATGCTCTGGCGCCAATTCTCCATTATAGTAGTTACTTCATGCATATCCTGTTTTTCTACCCTGTCCCCCGCATTCTGTTTGATTGTATAGCACCTGATCCTCTCGTATAAAATATAAAATGAAACCTCTGTCTCACCCTGGAACCCAGCTGTGCATTCTAAATACAAGCCTTAGCCTGAATCGCTGCCGGACCTCGGGATTGTCGGCTGATGAGCTGGGTTGTATGGTGATATTGGAGATTTTAATTTTACTAGCGGCCGGCCCCCGCGGTTGTAGGCCCACACTTGTATTTTTACTGAATGCTACAATAAAGGTTTTCAACAAAAAAAAAACATCCCTTTAGTGGTGTTTGGACAAAGTATCAGTATAAATCTTTTGTGAGATTAAAATATTGGAAATTAATATTTTTTGTTTTTTTGTTTTTAAATATTTTTATTTTTTATATAAGCAGAGCAATCTGGACAGTTTTGCACATATTTGTTTACATCATATAACCGTGCTTCTGCTGGCATATCGCAGTTGCATTGGATTTTGAGCTATAAATATTAAACACAATACTTTAACATAACAGTGCCCCACCCCCGCATCATGACCGTGTTCGATTAGTCTAAGTCCTCCTCCACCCCAACGGCACGTGGTGGCTCACAAATGTTACCCCAAAACTTGTTCCAAGCCCCCCAGACTTTATCCCACTTCCCTGGGCAGCCACGGTGGATGTAGACAGCTTTCTCTGCCACCATCGCCTCATCCATGTCTCTACACCATTTACTAAGCGTCAGCGATACTGCCAAGCCCCACAGCATGGCGATGTTGCGCTTCACTATCAACATGCCTAACATCACCCAGTCTTGTTGCCGGTGGTTAAGGTCATTGGGTTCCCACACATTCAGCAAACAGCGGCGAGGCTCCGGCAGTAAGGAGATGTCTATTGCTTGGGAAATCATGCGCATTACTGCTGTCCAGTATAATGTCATGTGCCTGCAGTCCCAGATGGTGTGGAAGAATGTTCTCTCCTCCCCACAGTTACATAGGCAGAATTTATGTGTAGCTTTCCCTATTTTGTATAGGGTCGTTCTAGTATAATACGTATGATGCAGTACTTTAAGTTGGACCAGCTTCAACCTGGAGGGAATGACAGTTTCCCGTGGTGAGGAGAAGACCTCCTGCCATTCAGAGTCTTCAAAGGAGCCCACCTCCACAGACCAGTTCTGTTTCAATGTGGACGTCACGTCTGGTAGGTTATTAATGAGTTTCTTGTAAGTGAAGGAAGTGGCCTTGTCCTGCATGTGTTCTGTCAGGAGTCTATCTTCGAAAGGAGATGACTCCTGCAAGACGGCGCCTGTCGGTATAGTGGACTGCAGAGCATGCTTAATTTGTAATTATCTAAACCTCTCCGTCTGCGACATCTCATACTGTGTTTGCAGGTGGGCAAATTCAACCACTTTACCTTCCTTCCAGAGAGCACCCACCACCGATATATCTATGGCGTCCCATGCCTGGAACCCCTTACTATTACGGAGGAAGCCCAATTGGTAGAAGTCCCACAGTGGTGTCATTTGGGTGATGGCTTTGTACCATAACTGCACGGAGTGCTGTGTCGGACCCATCAAATCTGGGGGGTGGGGCGGCGGCAGTAAAGATTACGAAGCAGTCCCTTGCCCTCCAAAGAGTGTCTATCGGCGAGGTATGCCGGTTCAGTTTGTGGGGCGTGCTGCCAGAAGTTAATTTGCTTAAGATGTGCCGCCCAATAATATAGTTCAATATTTGGAAGCGCTATCCCCCCATCGTACCAGCTTCTAGTTAACTTATCTTGCGCAATTCGGGGTGGCCTCCTGCCCCACAGCAGATGAGATACTGTTGCAGCTATAGCTTTAAAATACGCTACAGGGACCATTGATGGGATGTATTCAAGCACTTACAGAAAGCGTGGAAGCGCCATCATTTTATGGCAGTTCGGGCTGGACTGTTCCCATGAGGCAAAGGGTCAGACTGATTTGCATATAGCCATATCTGAACTGGGGTGGCAGAGTGGGCTAAAGAACGGTGATGGGTTAAACCCAGATCTTTTGACTGGGTGTGAGTGTTTGATTGATTCAGATGCTCCGTCCATCACCACCCTCTTTGTACCGCTTTTGGCCGCCATAAGTGTGGCAGGGTATGCTCAAACGTGAGTCCCTTGCTCACTTTGCCACTGGATTCAAGCAAGTCGGGCTGAAGACGGCAGGAATGCCAGAAACCAGTCCTCGAAAGCTTGTTTCCAGTCCAGGGAAGACATGGCTTGGCAGTTCGGGCTGGACTGTTCCCATGAGGCACAGGGTCAGACTGATTTGCATATAGCCATGTCTGAACTGGGGTGGCAGAGTGGGCTAAAGAACGGTGATGGATTAAACCCAGATCTTTTGACTGGGTGTGAGTGTTTGATTGATTCAGATGCTCCGTCCATCACCACCCCCTTTTGTACCGCTTTTGGCCGCCATAAGTGTGGCAGGGTATGCTCAGACGTGAGTCCCTTGCTCACTTTGCCACTGGATTCAAGCAAGTCGGGCTGAAGATGGCAGGAATGCCAGAAACCGGTCCGCGGAAGCTTGTTTCCGGTCCAGGGAAGACATGGCTTGGCAGTTCGGGCTGGGCTGCTCCCATGAGGCACAGGGTCAGACTGATTTGAATATAGCCATGTCTGAACTGGGGTGGCAGAGTGGGCTAAAGAACGGTGATGGATTAAACCCAGATCTTTTGACTGGGTGTGAGTGTTTGATTGATTCAGATGCTCCGTCCATCACCACCCCCTTTTGTACCATCATTTTATACAGCGCCGCCTTGCCCAAAAGTGTGAGAGGGAGAGTCTACCATACTTTAACGTCGCGTTTAAACCTCTCCAGGAGGGGGCAGAGATTTAGATTGTAAAATTCGTCGGGGTCTGGTGTAATGAAAATACCCAGATATTTGAATGCTATCGTTGAGGTCCTCAGGGGGCAGCCCAGGGGCAAGACAGGTGGGGGGCCCACGAGAGCATAAAGGATGGACTTAGTCCAGTTGATCTTGTAACCAGACACTCTACCGAACTTCTCACAGACGTTTAGTAACTCGAGAATAGATTTTTTGGCGGAGGTGAGATATAGAAGGATATCATCTGCGTATAGGGATATGCGATCCTCCCATACATCAGTCCAGCGGAGCCCTTTGATAGAGGGCTCCCACTAATCCAGATCGCAAGTGGTTCCAAGATCAGTGCAAATAGCAACGGAGACAGTTGGGATCCCTGTCTCGTGCCTCGGCCAAGAGGAAAGTCTCGTGAAATGTGTCCATTGGCGGTGACATGCGCCAGGGGTTTAGTATATAACAAACTAATCCAGGCGCAAAATTTGGGGCCAAACCCCATGTGCTGGAGCACTGCGAATAAGTAAGGCCATTCTACTGTATTGAACGCCATAGTAGCGTCCAGTGAGAGGACAACTGCAGCTTCCTTGATATGTGTTGAGCGCGCCAGGACCGCGTGGAGTCGGCGGAGGTTAAGGGCCGTGCTCCGATGTGGCATGAACCCCGACTGGTCCGGGTGGACCAGCGACGCGAGGTGTGGAGTCAGTCGTGACGCCAGCAATTTGGCCAGTATCTTAGGCTCCGCGTTTATGAGAGAAATCGGACAGTAGGAGGCACAGTCGGTCTTTGATCTACCAGGCTTGTGAATTGCTACAATCATGGCTAGTCGCTGATCCCTCAGCAGCTCCCCTATCTCAAGGCTGTCGGATAACATACTCAGGAAAAAGGGGGCCGTCGTTTGCACCGTTCTCTTGTGCAGTTCCACTGGGAGCCCGTTTGGTCCCAGCGCCTTGCCAGACGCGAGTGCGTAGATAGCTGCCTGTACCTCGTCAGTGGTAATGTCCGCCTCCAACAGAATTGCTGCCTCTGGGAAGAGTTTAGGTATCATGAGATCCTTAATATAGTCATATGCCTCTGCAATCATATAGGAAATTAAATATTTTGATACAAATATTGTTATGCACAAATATCGTTGACTAGAGTATCGTTGTTTGTGGTAAGTAATATTATTTTAAACAATATCCATTTCTTAATAAGGTTTTCAATAATATAGGGTTAAAAATATAGTTTTTTAATTAATTGAATGTGTTTTAGTTGAGACAATATTTTATGTGCTTTTGTTGTTTTTATAAATGTTTCTAACTTTTTTAAATATAGCTTGTAATTTTAGGTGATGTAGTAATTTTTATTTTATTTTAATAGTAATATACAGTATTGTAGTGGGTTGTTGGGTTGGTAGGGGGATGGGGTGAAATTAATTAGATAATAATTATGAATTATGTAATAATTGTATTTAATTATATGATTTATATTTATATTGTAAATTATGTAATACTGATTTATTTTCGTTATATGGTATTAGCAGGCAGTTACGTTTATAGGGGTATAGGATGCGATGTTAATTGAGTATATATATACTCAATATATATATTTTACCAATTCAAAGCTGTAATACTGTGCCTGGAGTGATGAATGGCTTTTGTCATTTTACAGCTCGGCAAGGACAGCACTGTGCTAGTCCTATGCTTAAAGACTTTGCTGTAGAAATGGCAAAAGACTTTGTCCTTTTCTATTTCGGCATGGATAGCACTGTGCTAATCCTATGCTTAAAGACTTTGATAGAAAAACAGGCATTTGAGGTAAGCAGATTTAGAGTGTCGCTTGCGTTGAGAGTGCTCTAACAGGAGCGGCTTTCCACCTAAACTGGAGAACTACCCAGAGTTCTCTCCTTCTTTTTTGCATAATTTATGCGTCACTCTATGCCTGAAAGCAGCTCTAGAGTTTCGCTGGTGTTGAGCGTGCTCTAACAGGAGCTGCTTTCCACCTAATCTGGAGAACTACCCAGAGTTCTCTCCTTCTTTTTTGCATGTATATCTATATATATATATATTTTTTTATATATATATATAGTGTAACATAATTAATACAAATATTTATTTTAAATTATATTTTTTTATATATTTTAAATGTATGACTGTAAAAATACAATATATATTCATATGGACAATTTTATAGTAATACATTTAAAATTCCAAATAATTTATATATCGTAAAATAATGTATTACTATGACAAACTATATACATATATTTTCATAGCAATACATTTACAATATTAAAAATAGAATGCAAAATAAATATCTTTATGAACTATGTTACTAGATATAGATTTATGATTCAATGAAAAAGCTTTATTTCGATCTCTAGGATCATAAAAGCAACATACATTGTACAAGACAAATGACATAGAAAAACAATAAACGCACTTACATAAAAAAAATAAAAAAATAATGATCCCCCCAAAACAGGTACTTTCTGGGACCACCCTCACCGACAGCTCTCATGCTGTTGCCATATTTTTGACCAGTGATTTGAAAGTGCAAATGCAAATACATATAAAATACTGCTCCCTAATAGAGACAAGTACATTAAAAACATATAAACAACAGGTTGACACTTAAAAAAATATATACTGGGTTTTTAGCAAGCCATTTATAAAATGGAAAATGCTAGCCCTAGCTATTGCAATTAGGATATAGTACAGCACCTCTAGACAATAGAACTAGAAAATAATCAAGAATACAAAATTAAAATACAATTAAAATGCCCTGGATATATATATTTATATACTAACACAAACACACAGATACACATATA
Organism: Lissotriton vulgaris; assembly: GCF_964263255.1. Lineage (NCBI taxonomy): Eukaryota > Metazoa > Chordata > Amphibia > Caudata > Salamandridae > Lissotriton > Lissotriton vulgaris. The sequence continues at coordinate 1,019,272,756 of NC_141689.1, read as the reverse complement.
TATATATATATATATATATATATATATATATATATATATATATATATATATATATATATATATATTCACAATTTTGCTACCGCAACAGGTTCTTTGACAGGGAAATTGGTCTTTATTTACGAATGGTGTAGATATTGTCATGGTTTTTCTCTGTCCCTGTAGTGGTCAAGAATTATAACAGGCAGCTTATATTGCAAGTAATGAATTTTTTGCATACAAAAACATGCGTGTTAATGAAATTGTTTTTAACTCCTTAATTTTGGTTCATATTTATGTTTTGGTTTTGCACTTGCACTTTAAAAACAAACTTAATATATTGTTTGTACTATATTAACCTACTGTAAGATGGCCACCGTACAATTTACATCATTGGGGTTGGTGAAATGTCCATCGTTTGTTTTCATGGTTATGACAAGGCATGGAGGGTTACAAATGGTTGTGTTACACAATGGTAGTCGACATTGAAAAAGCCGCGAGGCGAACCGCGTCTGTCGATAGGGGGAGAAGACTAATGCACCGAATAAAGCATTCCTAAGCTTTAAATCTGCTCCGTGTGTGCCTTTCATTTTTGCAAGCCAAGAAGTGCCTGCTGCGTGAAGCAATACTTAGCGAGTCACCATCTCTGAAGTGTGCACCCGGGAATACGGAGCGGCGGCGGTGAAGTCCTGTTTCGAAAATCAATATGGCCGCCAGCCCGGAGGCTTCGAAATCAACAGTAACGCCGAGGGAAATGCGGGCGTGAAGAGAGAGCGATTTCCGTGGAGAAGAACTTGCGGATTAGCGAACCAACAAGCCGCGATGCTGCATTGATGAACCAGCTGGAAAGTGACTCGACTTCCGTGAGGGAGCTGCGGCGCCGACCTTTGGTGAGTCCTTGCTTCTAACGCGTGTTCGTATGACTGCTAATAATTAAGCTCTAAGCCTCTATTCCGAGGAGCATAAAACGGTGCATGATAGCCTTCTCCCTCCCTTGTTTCCAACAACCAGTGCAAGTGCAACTGAGGGCGCAATCAAAATCACGCCGAACAACGCTGAGATAGAAGGCGATATGTCTAGCGTAAAGGAGCGGGAGGAAATTGCCACGGGGATGTTCAAACCAAACTCCGGAGGGAGGCCCAAACAAACTACAAGCAATCAAACTACAGCGACCTTGGCCAGTAACCTGACAATACTCTTTCAAGCACTAGAAAAAGCCCACGAGAGGGAATTAAGAAAATGGTGCGAGGCCACCTCCCTACAAGGTTATGTAGACTGTGACCGAATACCGAGGGGTCTTAGAATCTACACAGTACCGGCTTATGAGAACCCGGACCCTCAATTACTCAAAGACTGGGCTGTATACACTGCTGAATCAGCGAAGGGCATGGTGAAAATGTTAATTCACTATGCCTGGAGTGACAGGAAGAAAGCCCTTGCTGAAATTGAAAGACTAGATGATTTAATCGGGAAAGAGCAGGATACTGAAAGCGCAGCTGACTTAAAAACCGCAATGCTCAAGAGATTGAAGGACTATGAACAAACGATCAGACGAAGAAAACAAAGTAAATTTGATCGAGATGAACAGGATTATGCGACAGGGCGCATACTGACTTTCGCACGAAAATATGACAACGCCCGGAAAAAACTAAATAAAGCTGGCGCCACTGTTATCGAGGGTCAGGAAACATCTGAGTCAGAAGTAGAGTTATCTGAAGATGAACAATCAACTGGAGAAGCTGGCTCTAGCGGACAGAATGTGGAGACTGAGACAGACCCCCCGTTTTTTCGGGAATACAAACATATCAGGGAAAGTCGTCAAAGAACAACACAACAGACGCACACCCCGGTACTGAAAATATCGAAAAACCAAAAAGGAGGAAAACAAGGCGGGGCAAGAAAGGCGGCAGAAGAAGTGCCAACACAGAGAGAAACCAGGAGTCAACGGAACAAAGCCAAGAACAAACATTAAACAAAAAAACGGCACAAACTGTGGTCAATCTCTCTAATAGAACATTAACCCAAGAAGAACAGAAAGTCTTGGAATTAGGTCCCACCTTTTGTCCAACCACAGGATATGACTACGCCAATGTTCGTATAGACTTATTCAAGTTCATACGGAAATTAAAATTTCAAAAGATTTTCTTGATCAACCCTAAAGATGAGACATCGACATCTTATTCCGCTACTAATAATGGGGAATTTACGGAGACACAATCTACAGTAAATACTTTTCGTGCACTGTCAACTATGCAAGCATTGGAGAGTCTGGGCGCGGGGGAATCAACAGTACCCAGTACTCAGGAATATCTAGAACAGGCAGGCATCAGACAAGTAAGCGGAAACAGTGAATTCAAAAGAAAATCGAGGAAAATACCACATACATCCTTTGATGCTATAGACGTTTTTAATGAGGCTGTCATCGTTGATTTAAAAAACCTGGCCAAACAAACAAATAAAGAAATTGAACATTACAACATCCCACAGAAGTATTGGGAAGCATTGTGGAAAAAGGTAGGGCTAGGACCTTTCTCAAGATTTGCCCGGCGCTGACCGCCCTTGTACCATTCAAATTTACCAAGTAATGAGGCAGGCGCCGGAGACCAGAAGGCAGGAAACAGAAGTTTTATTCCGACGGAGCAGAACACATCAGATCAGACAACAAGGTATCATCTCGAGGTGCTCTAACAGCCTCTCGGAGGCCTGGCCTCTTATACACTGGTTTATGGCATGTGACCTTCCTTTATTATAATCAGAACATTGTGAAGCCCGGAAAAAGACATCCCCGCAATCCTCGTCTCAATCCCACCCCCATATACCTTCACAATAGAGGTCCTCAACCTACTGATAAGAGGAGGGGGTCTTCGTGCAGCTGAGTGTTTTGCCAAGTCTTAGGATGTGTGCGCCTGATCATATCCCAGGGGGCGGGGAGGCCCTGATCAACAGTGTGTCCTTTGATGAGGGGTGATTCCATACAATAAGGGGCAGTAAATGATATCTCCCGGCTTAGGCGATGGCCTCGGACCTGTGTGGACAGCTGGACACGGGGTGAGGGGTCATCAAAGGAGTGGTATTCATGCCTCGTGGACAATCCAGTGCGGAGGGAAGGTTGATCAACAGAGGGGCATTCATCGGAGGAGAGGAGGTGTTGGTCAGGCGCTGGCGTGACTCCCAAGGACAGGGTCATGCAGAAGGGTTATGTTCATGAGGGGAGGGAGGGGGAGCCAGGGTGCGCGGAGGATGCTTGCTGGGTCAGAGGGGCGCGCTGGCGATCGATCGTGGACAGGGAGACCATGATGCCTAAAATGGTGATCGTGCACGTTGTACGTGGGTGACAAGTGGGCGCAGATAATGTTTAGCTCACAAACTAGAATTCCACAGTCCTCCCTTTTAACATATCTCGCCAACTTGTCAGTTTGGATTTATCCCCATAAGGCCACGTATTTCTACTTCATAGAGGGGACTCATGTGCTCATTTCGGAAGTCCAAAGTCTTTGGGCACATACAGTTGGAAACAAGGCCGCACAAAGATGGTAGACATTGGATACCTAAGCAACACCCACATAAGATCACAACAGGTATCAGCACGAAGGAAAACAACCTCCAACCCCAGTTCCTCAAAGTGTCCCAAAACCAGCTCCCAAGCGACCATCCTTCCTGCTCCTGGTGAACCTCCGAGGAGAGTCTGTGGAGGTGTTCAATGGCTTTGTAGACTGAAGGCGAGTTGTCTGGCACGTAGGTGCAGCAGCTAGATCCGATGATGCGGCATGCTCCTCCTCGGTCGGCTAGGACCACATCCAGGACAAGGCGATTTTGAAGGGTCACAAGGCGGACCGCCTGAAGCTCCGCAGTGTTGTTGGCGAGGATGCCAGCCGTGATGTTGATCGTTGTTTCTACTGCCTGGGTCAGGTGTCGGATAGCGCGGCTGTTTGCCATTGGGCCCCACAGAGGAACAAGTCCCTTTGCTGCATCTAGGAACTGTGCTCCGGTGGAGTCGGTTTGTCCAATGTCATCTGCACGCCTCTGTCGGTGATGGTTGGCAGGGGCTACATATGTGGGTGGAAGAACGAAGGCAATGTAACATGCGCCCTTCCAACCTCTCGGGAGCCAGGTGTAAGCTTTGGTGCCACACACAAAGTACATATTCGGAGAAGCAACAAAGGAAGGGGGGTCAACTGAGTCCAATGTTCTGGTGATTCGGCAGGCACTGTGACCCACCAGCTGCGTTCCATGGCCTTCGAGACACACAAGACCTGTGACATTGATAACAGACAGGGCCACAGTCAGAGTAGCGGTAGTTTGTTTTTGCAGATGGGAGAAGGTGGTCCTGGCTGGATTGTGGAGCACCTGTACTTCGACTCGTTCTTTGGCAGGAATGTCTTTAAGGAAGGTGGCGCCCGTAAGCGCTGGACACAGAGCAACAGAGGTCTTTTCGGTTTTGTTCAGCCAGAACCCAGAGTAGAAGCGCGACACTGTCCGGCTGGAGGTGGCGTTGTCCTTGTGGCTCTCTTGCATGAGGATCAGCCAGGCGAGGCAGGAGCCGTGAACTGAGAAAGGAGAAGGGATGAAGGGGATGGAGTGTCCTGTAGCATGCGGGAGCAACCCGCAGATCCAGCAGTTCGTAGCATTTGCAGCAAGGTTGTGTTGGTGCAACAGTTGCACGAAGGAATTGTTCCAAAATTCCCTGCGCCTTTCTCGGAGCTGAGGCGACAGAGAGATTAGGTGATGCTCTTTCAGGGGTGTTGGCTGTGCAGTAGGGAGCAATGCCTCATGAGCCGGTGTGCTTTCCTCCAGAATCCAGAAGGAGGTCATGAGGAGGAGGCAGAAGAGGAAGACAATGAAGAGTGCGATTGTCTTTGATTTGTGCAAGTTGTCAGTCTTTGGATTTCTATACTGGGTATTTCCTGTTGCTTCCATCATCTTCTTATCTGGCGCTTCCATCATCTTCTTATCTGGCGCTTCCATCACCTTCAAGGGGGCTCGGTAGCGGGCAGAACCACAGACTTCGTTTAGCTTCTCTCCCGGTAACCCTTGATTGTGTTTAGGTTACCGTTCTGAGATTTTAACTTAGTCCGTGGCCTACTTAGCCGAAACTCCCTCCTTTCGACGCAGGAAATACCCTTCTCTGGATGGCACAGTGGGATCAGAGAATTTTGCAAGTTCGAGTGCCTCAGTATCGGGATAACAGTCCAATATCGGTCGGTCTTTGCTCAGGAGCTCTTCTTGGGCGCTGACGTTTTCTGTCGTGGTTAGGTTTGCAGAGACCTTCCGGCAATGATGCGCGTGCAGCCAGTGCTTCTTCCCCTCCACTCGGAGCGCCGTTCGGGTGGTGATCAGCACTTGCCAGGGGCCCGTCCACCGAGGTTCCAGACTCTTGGTTCGCTGGAAATTTCGTATCAGCACGAAATCTCCCGGTTGGATGTCATGGCCGGGGCCCCTGGAAGCATCGGGGATGGCTTGCTGCACCTGTTGATGAATGACAGACAACGTTTTGGTTAACTTGCACAAATAATCAGATAGTAGGACGTCTGGGACGTCATGAATGGAGGTCGGTTTGGGAGCAGTCCAGAGATTCATCGGTCGCCCAAACACGAACTCGTAGGGGGTCAAATGGTGCTTGGTGGGAGTGGAGCGCATCGATAACAAAGCCAGTGGGAGGGCATCCGGCCAGTTAAGTCCAGTGGTGGCCACTATTTTTGCCAGTTTCAGCTTCAGTGTGGCATTATGGCGTTCCACTAGACCGGCGGATTGGGGGTGGAAGACCGCATGAAACCGCTGCTTCACCCCCAACCCCTTTAGGATTAGTTGGATAACCTCAGCTATGAAGTGGGGGCCATTGTCGCTCCATAAAATTCGACAAAGGCCATAGCGAGGGAAGAATTCCTTCAGTAGTACTTTGGCAGTAGTCATGGCAGTGTTGTCACGGGTTGGATAGGCCTCCACCCATTTGCTGAAGGCACATACTATGACTAGTACATACTTCAGGTTTTGGCATCTCTCTAGTTGGATGTAGTCCATCTGAAGGACCTCAAAGGGGTGATTGGGGGTCCCAAACCCTCCCCGGGGTACTACAGTTCCTTTCCCGGGGTTGTGTTGCAGACAGATAAGGCACTGCTGAACTAGGCGTCTGGCTGAGTCGGGGATTTTGTCATTGTGCCAGACTTTGGAAATGAGTTCGATCATGGGTGCAGATCCTATGTGTGCGGGGGAATGTGCCATTGTCAGTATGGGGATCAGGTATGAGTCGGGCAGCAACCACTTGTTTGCATCCTTCGTTCGCCAGCAACCCTCTTCGTCCTTCAAACCCACCCTTGCCCACTTAGTCAGTTCGTGAGGGGTGCTGGCCGACTGTATGTCTCTGATCATTTCCCTTGTGTCACTCCATTTTTCTGCTTGTGACCTGGTCACATATATGCGTGTCACCGTCCTATTCTCAGCTGTGGTTCGTGCAGTGATGTCGGCCAATGCATTCCCTTGTCCGACTAAGTCTGTCACTCTTTTGTGTGCCTGACATTTGATCACCGCTAATCGTTTGGGGAGGAGAACTGCCTCAATCAGAGCGGAGACTAAATCTCCGTGGAGGATTGGGGTGCCGTGGGACGTCAGGAATCCCCTCTCCCTCCACAAGAGCCCAAAATGGTGGACCACTCCGAAGGCATACTGGCTGTCTGTATATACGTTCGCGGTGGTCCCTGCGGCTATGATGCATGCTCGGGTGAGGGCTATCAGTTCTGCTGCCTGGGCAGATCGTTGTGTGATACAGGCTGTCTCAATTACTGTTCGGGCTGTCGTTACTGCATAGGCAGCTGAAGTGGTGCCATCTGGGAGTTTGATGCATGAGCCGTCTACCCATAGCTCTCCATCGGGGTCAGGAAAAGCAGTGTCTCGGAGGTCAACCCTACTCCTAGTCTGTTCGTCTGTGAGGGTCACACAGTCGTGTATGGGAGGAACGTCGGGGTCGTTTTCAGGCAGGGGTAACAATGTGGCAGGATTCAGAGTCGTGCATCTTTTTAGTGTGATGTGGGGTGCAAGCAGAGTCAACTCGTACCCTGTCAGTCGTGCGCTAGTCAGGTGTTGGGTCTTTGTCTGGTTTAAAAGGGTGTCAACTGCATGGGGCACTAATACAGTGAGGGAGTTGGAAAGTACGATTCCCTCACTCTGACGGATAGAGACAGCAGCGGCAGCTACTGCTCGAAGGCAGGCAGGTAAAGCTCTGGCTACAGGATCAAGAGTGGCGGAGAAGTAGGCACAAGGGCGCTGCTTAGGACCAATCGATTGAGTCAGGACAGACAATGCGCATCCCTCCCTTTCGTGGGTGAAGAGGGAGAAGGGTTTGGAGTAATCCGGCGTTCCGAGGACGGGTGCCGAGCAGAGTGCATCCCGTAATTCCTTAAAGGAGGCTTGACACTCAGTGGTCCAAGGAAGCGGGGAGGGGACATCTTTGGTCAGCAGGGCAAGTAATGGTTTCACAATGAGGCTGTAATTAGGCAACCACTGTCTGCAAAAAGAGGTTAGGCCAACCAAAGAGCGGACCTGTTTTTGTGTTTTTGGGATGGGGGTGTCTAGGATGGTTTGGATTCGGTCAGGGGTAAGTTTCCTCCCTTCTTTGGACAGAAGATGGCCTAGGTAAGTCACTTGTGGCTGGCAGAACTGTAACTTCTTTTTGGAGACTTTATGGCCATTTTCTGCAAGAAAGTGTAGGAGTTGGACGGTGGCTGTCGTTGCAAGCGGGGTGGTGTCGGCCGCCAAAAGGATATCATCGACATATTGGATCAACACCACTCCCTCTGGTAGCTGGAAGGCATCCAGCTGTCTTTTGAGGGCCTGGCTGTAAATGCTGGGACTTTCAGTGTACCCCTGGGGAGCTCTACAAAATCGGTACGAGCGGGATTTTAAAGTGAAGCCGAAGAGATAACGGCTGTCTGGATGGATGGGGATAGAGAAAAACGCGTTCTTAAGGTCGATAACAGTGAAGGTGGTGGCGGTGGACGGGATGAGGGTCAAAATGGTGGTGATATCAGAGACTACGGGATATTGGGGTACAACCACTTTGTTAATCTCTCGTAAGTCGATGATGAAGCGGTACGCTTTCTCATCTCCTTCACCTTGCTTCTTAACAATAGGTAGGATTGGGCTGTTGCAGACGTTGCTAACCACCTCTTCAACCACTCCTGCATCTACCAGAGACTGAATGATCGCTACCAGTGCCTTCTCACCCTCTGGGGATATCCGATATTGCGGGAGTTTCGGGAGCATAGCGTCCTGTCGTACAGTTATGTGGATAGGATCAATCATCATTCGCCCCACATCAGAGTCGTTTTTGGCCCACAGGTACGGGGGCAGGGTGTCAAGCAAGGACATGTCAGCGTCAGTTATGGGGCACATGTGTCGTGGGGGACGGGATCTGGGCATGTCTGGGTTGTCGTATAGGATGACTCGTATTCCATCTGGGGAACACCTAATGGTAGCTCGAAAATGTTTCAGTAAGTCAATGCCCATAATGGCGTCAGGGGAGTTGGAGGAAAGCAGGAATGTCGCGTCAGATGTGTTGTTTTCTAGATCAAAGGAAATAGGTACGGACAGGGGGTTAGTGGAGGGCGTTCCATCGAAACCTATCGACGTTATGTGTGAGCCAGACAAGGGTGCCCTTGGAATCAGTCGTTTTGATAACACACTACGTGTCGCCCCAGTGTCTACCAAGAATGGAGACTCTGTACCCAGGACCTTAGCGGTGACATAAGGACCTTGCTGGTCAACACAGAGCTCGACTGGATCCCTCCCTTGCCCCTGGCAGTCCTATGCAAATTCGGGGGCATGTTCACCTTCGGACAGCTGATATTGGTTTCTGCCGGGGGCGGTCAAATGTGTTCAGTCTCCCTGATCTGTCATTGTTGGTGCCGTTGGCATGCCCTCGTCCTTGTACCCCATTTCTTGGACCACTTGCCACATCCCTGGAGTCCCTATTTCTATTCATCTCTAGCATAACCGGACACTGGTATTTCCAATGGCCGAACCCTTTGCAGAAGGCGCATTGGTCGTTGCTAATGTCTCTACGTCCAGTGTGGGGTGTGGGAGTGTGATCTTTAGGAGGTAGATCTCTGGGGGCGGCTGGTTGGTAGTTCCCTCTTTGATGTTCCCGTCCTATCGTTATACCTTGTATCTGGGCTATCATTACCCTTTCCTTTAAATCTTTCTTCTTTTTCTCGGACGCCCTATCATTCTCATTCTTTTGGTGCTCGTAATACTGAGCCATCTGAAGGATAGCTGCAGGTTTGGAGGCCCCCCAACTACTCTCACTCGTCTGCAGCTTTTGGGAGACCTCTTGCGTTAGACCCTTTACGTAATTTTGTACAAACAGGTGCTGTCCGGTTGCGGTGGTCATGTCTTGGCCACTGTAGTCGGAGAACACTGTCTCGAATCGGGAAAAGTATTCTGACACATCTTCCTGCGGTTTCTGTCGACAGGCCGTGACTATCGACCAGTCTACCTTTCTTTCTGGGATCAGTGTCTTTAATTTTTGAACTATTTTGTCTGGGAGTTCTAGTATGTCTTTCACTGGTTTCCTTCCAGGTTCTCGTTGTCTATCTAATTTACCGAGTTGGTCCCAGGTATGCCCAAACAGATCCGTGTGGTCAGCCTTCCGGATTTGCTTCCACACGTCAGCTGGCAGGCATAACCCGAAGAACAAGTCAATGTCTGCTAAAGTCATTACCGTCGAACCCAAGGCTGTGCCTAATTCGGTATAAAATGCTGTCGGGTTCTTTCTTAAGTCGGGCAGGGTTTGCTTAAAGGTTAGGATATCTTGTCGGTCCCATGGTTGGTAAACCCAATTGTACACAACCCTTCCCTTTGCATTTTCATTATTAATATCATCGCTCGTTCCCTGGCCCCGTGGCGGGATCCAGTAAGGGGCTGCTTCTCTGATAGGCATCATAGTATTGGCTACCTCTACCGAGGTCGTTTCAGGGACTGTAGCCTTGGCTTCTGGTTTCTGTTCCGTGAGGTGGCGGAAGACCTCAAGCATCTGCATGAAGAGCTCCGTCGCCTCACGTTCAGTCCCATCTCCAACATCAATTTTCCTATACAGTGTCGTTAGTTTAGCGGGACCCTTACTCTGATACCTATCTTCATACGCGTTCAGGGTGTAGTAGCTGAATCGCAAGATGAAATGCCGTCTGTGGCTGTCGGCATGTGAATTATATACGCTCATTGTATAATCTTCGCTCTCCCTTCGTTCTACTAATGTCTTTGCTATTTTGTCGATCCCATCCCGCTCATCTTTGCTCAACCTATTTAGTCTGGCTGATGATTGTTTGCTAGACTCGGGGTCGTCTGATGAGGTTGTTAATGTGGCTGGTGCAAAGGCCGTGAGGGCTGGTGCACTAGCACTGAGATCGCTTTCGCTCATACTCGGAGCGTGAAAGCTTTGTCGGCAGGGGGCATATGGAGGGGGCATGTAGATGATTGGGGGACCTAGTAGTAACTCATCGTTCGCCCGTTGTTTGGAGGGCAATTCAGGGTAGAGCGCAGAGGGGGTCCTAACAGGACATTGGCCTGTCGACCCTGATTCTTGGTTTCGCATAGTATCTTTTCTTTCTTTTATTTCTTCTTCTAGTTGCTTCGCGGCTAGGTGGGCTGCCTTTCGTAATTCTTTCCCTATTTTTGCTTCTTCTCTTTTCTTTCGTTGTTCCGTTTCTTTGCGCCACATGCCGATACTGTCGAGCATAGTGGGCGTGGTCTTATTCTTCTGGAGCGCTATTTCTACTGTTTTTATTTTATTTTCGTCAAAGGAACCTATCAGTGGCCACTGACTTTCAGGGTTCTTTTTCGTATATTTATGCCATAGTTTAGTGTAAGCTATAGCGACTAGTCCATACTTGGTGAACATGTCCTTATTAGGGGTGCCCTCCAGTGGAGCTGGATGGTTCATCTCTAATAAGCGGTCCGGGCTAAACAGGCTACCAACCAGTGGGGAGAAGACAGGCATGACGGATTACAACGGGGACAAAAGTCTGCACTACCTATCTTATCACGGCGGACAAAGACTAGACAGAATATTTCTATTCTACGTTGTTTGGAGGCCGTGAATACCTCAAAAGAACCAATACTGAATAATCGGCCAATCAAACAATCCAGTGGGGAGAATAAGTGGGCACGAAAAGTTATCGTTACCCACTCTTTCTCTACCTGCAAAGAGAGACCTTGTTCTTCCCTGTTTGCAGACAAAGAATCTCCAGACAATAATCCACGAACGACAGTTCGGGAAACAGTGGGGGAGGAAGATAGGCACGACGGATTACAACGGGGACAAAAGTCTGCGTTACCTATCCTTCACTGCTTGCAAAGAGAGAGCCTGTTTGTTTTTCCCCGTTTGCAGACAGTGAATCTCCAGAGGGTTTCAACAGAGCGTAATACTAGTATTATCCAAACAAAACAATATTTTTTCCAATCTGTCGTGTTTACACGACCTTACCCGGACCGCATGGACGGTTTCCTGTCCTCTGGATCCAGCGCCCGATCGTCCTCTCTTCTTCGTGATGTTCGTGGCACTCCTGATGGTTCCCAGTCAGGACCGTAGATCACTCGAGAGAGGTCTGTTCAGAACTAGTGAAGGTCGGATGATCGGCTGTCAGACGAGGGTCCATCGGACACGAGCTCTTCCCGATCGTTGCAGTCGTTCACTCTGTCATCGGGACCTCTCCCACTGGATCCACGTGTCGCTGATGGGCCCAACGTTGGGCGCCAATTGTGGAAAAAGGTAGGGCTAGGACCTTTCTCAAGATTTGCCCGGCGCTGACCGCCCTTGTACCATTCAAATTTACCAAGTAATGAGGCAGGCGCCGGAGACCAGAAGGCAGGAAACAGAAGTTTTATTCCGACGGAGCAGAACACATCAGATCAGACAACAAGGTATCATCTCGAGGTGCTCTAACAGCCTCTCGGAGGCCTGGCCTCTTATACACTGGTTTATGGCATGTGACCTTCCTTTATTATAATCAGAACATTGTGAAGCCCGGAAAAAGACATCCCCGCAATCCTCGTGTCAATCCCACCCCCATATACCTTCACAATAGAGGTCCTCAACCTACTGATGAGAGGAGGGGGTCTTCGTGCAGCTGAGTGTTTTGCCAAGTCTTAGGATGTGTGCGCCTGATCATATCCCAGGGGGCGGGGAGGCCCTGATCAACAGTGTGTCCTTTGATGAGGGGTGATTCCATACAATAAGGGGCAGTAAATGATATCTCCCGGCTTAGGCGATGGCCTCAGACCTGTGTGGACAGCTGGACACGGGGTGAGGGGTCATCAAAGGAGTGGTATTCATGCCTCGTGGACAATCCAGTGCGGAGGGAAGGTTGATCAACAGAGGGGCATTCATCGGAGGAGAGGAGGTGTTGGTCAGGCGCTGGCGTGACTCCCAAGGACAGGGTCATGCAGAAGGGTTATGTTCATGAGGGGAGGGAGGGGGAGCCAGGGTGCGCGGAGGATGCTTGCTGGGTCAGAGGGGCGCGCTGGCGATCGATCGTGGACAGGGAGACCATGATGCCTAAAATGGTGATCGTGCACGTTGTACGTGGGTGACAAGTGGGCGCAGATAATGTTTAGCTCACAAACTAGAATTCCACAGCATTACAAACATTAAAAAACGACAAAACCATTGAGATCAAACCATCAGATAAAGGTGGAAACATGGTGATCTTCAACAAAGAATATTACCAAAGGGAAGCAATGCGGCAACTGGAAGATGTTGAATGTTACACCCAAATCCACCACAACATATATGTGGAAAGCATAACTAAATACCATCAACTACTTGGGCAATGGAAAGAGGAAGGCATGTTAAGCAACGATGAGTACCTCTTCCTGTTTTGTGATGAACCAACATTACCAACTTTCTACCACTTGCCAAAAATTCATAAACACTTCACAAATCCACCAGGAAGACCTATTGTGGCTTCCATCAACAGCCTCTTGGAGAACACGGCGATTTATGTAGACTCATTTCTATCTCCTTTTGTGAGAAACCTGGCATCATATATACAGGACACACAGGACTTTCTCAGACACATACAAGGGGTTAGATGGGAAGAAGATTTATTGCTTATAACCCTGGACATCACAAGTTTATACACCTGTATTAGTCATTCAGATGGTTTAACAGCAATAAGATGGTTTTTGGGTCAAAAACATCCAAAATGTACACAACACAATGAAATGCTGTTACATATGGTCTCATATTGTCTCCATAATAACATCTTCATATTTGGTGGGCAACTGTACCTACAAAACCGAGGTACAGCGATGGGTACGTGCTTCGTCCCCAGCTACGCAAACCTTTTCGTCGACTGGTGGGAGAAGCACGTAGCCTGGGGGGAGGCCAATGATCAATGGTTGGACAGGATCGTGCTTTGGTCGCGATATATTGACGATCTGTTTATTATATGGAGAGGCGATCGACCCTCGGCAGAGGAGTGTATCGCATCTCTAAATAATAACGACTTAAACCTGATTTTTACAGGGAATATCTGCAATAGTACGGTCAATTATCTGGACCTTCAAGTCTATATTGAAAATAATGCCTTACTAACCCGTCTTTTCAGAAAACCGACTGCGGGCAATGCAGTTTTGCACGCAGGCAGTCATTATCCAACCAGCCTGATCAAAAGTATACCCTACGGGGAACTTTTGCGCTTAAAGCGCAACTGTACCACCGAGGAAAGCTATACAAGTGCTAAAAATGATGCATTGACATGCTTTAAAGATAGAGGATATAGGGAAGTATATTTAAAAACTGCTGAATTAAAGGTGCAGAATATTGAGAGGAAAACATTACTGTCCTTTAAAAATAAAACAACTAAAACCGATGAAAGCATTGTATGAATGATCACTATGTACAATGACAAATCTGCCCAAATAATTCAAATTTTCAAAAAGAACTGGCATATCCTCCAAACCGAAAATATATTGAAAGATCATATTCCACAACGCCCTCCCATCACATATAAAAGATGTCCTTCAATCGGAGACCATCTAATACATAGCCACTTTACTAAAACCAACACAATACAGAACAAACTGGGGATAAATGGCTTCTTTCCATGTCGGAAATGCAAAGCCTGTAAATTTAGTAAAAAAATTACCACTTTTGAAGGTAGGCCAGGGGACCCTAGGCCGATAAGAGCAATCAAAATGTTTTATAATTGTAACTCTAAATACACCATATACTGTCTCATCTGTCCATGTAAAAAAATAAATATTGGCAGCACAAGAACCCCACTAAAAAACGAATATTAGAACACATGCGGGCCATCTCGAACAAAGACCCAACCTACCCCGTCGCAAGACACTTTGAACTATATCACCAAAGTAACAGGGATCTGTTACAGTATTATTGTATTGATGGGGTAGAAAAGCATGAAAGGGGTGGAGACAGGCTATAAAAACTCAGAGCAAAAAAGTCCAGTTACATTATAGAGCTCCAAAGTATGAGTCTGGCTGGACTCAATAATGACGAAGAACTTTGGACTCGCCTTGAGTAAAAAGTGGTCAGGCTATATCTAGAGGGCAGACACAGCTTCATTGTAAAAACTAGGATTAAGCATAAATGTATATATATTTTTTTTTTCCACTCCCTGAATTCCTTTACGGTACAAACTGCTGCTTAAAATGAAATAATCAAAAAGGAAAGTTTTACAAGCAGCATGTTTCTTTCAGACACAGATGAAATAACAAGCCCATTCAGGGCACAATTTTGCTACCGCAACAGGTTCTGTGACAGGGAAATTGGCCTTTATTTACAAATGGTGTAGATATTGTCCAGGTTTTTCTCTGTCCCTGTAGTGGTCAAGAATTATAACAGGCAGCTTATATTGCAAGTAATGAGTCCCTTGCTCACTTTTCCACTGGATTCAAGCAAGCCGGGCTGAAGACGGCTGGAATGCCAGAAACCGGTCCTCGGAAGCTTGTTTCCGGTCCAGGGAAGACATGGCTTGGCAGTTCGGGCTGGACTGTTCCCATGAGGCACAGGGTCAGACTAATTTGCATATAGCCATGTCTGAGCTGGTGTGGCGGTGTGGGCTAAAGAACGGTGATGGATTAAACCCAGATGTTTCGACTGGGTGTGAGTGTTTGATTGATTCAGATGCTCCGTCCATCACCACCCCCTTTTGTATCGCAAAGAGAAGGAGAGGCAGAGATTGGAGGAGACAGTTGAGAGGGGTTCTACAAACAATGATGAGAATCTTAGCTCAGACAGAAGGGAAGGCAGGTGTGAAAGAGAGACTCAAAAAATAGACAGGATA
Source organism: Lissotriton vulgaris (assembly GCF_964263255.1). Classification (NCBI taxonomy): domain Eukaryota; kingdom Metazoa; phylum Chordata; class Amphibia; order Caudata; family Salamandridae; genus Lissotriton; species Lissotriton vulgaris. The sequence goes on along the minus strand of NC_141689.1, from coordinate 1,019,257,481 downwards.
GAAATACAGCTGAGAGAGGTGGGGAGGTGAACAGTTGAGAAAATGGTGATAAAGGTACAGTGCTGAATGAGAATGGGAGTGGTTATAAAATTTAAAGCGTGATAGAGAAAGTGGTGATTAGAAGACAGAGACAGGTTATGAAAAAAAGCTGAAGAAGGGATGGGAGAAGGAAATGTGAGATATATAGATAGTGAGACAGAGAAAGGTGAGAAAGAGATAAGGGAGTAAGGGTGGTGGGAGAAAAGTGAACGAGAGATGAAAAAGACGTAACGTGTGAGAAAGTCAGGGGAGTGAGGGGAAGATATGTGTAGTATTATAGGGATATGAGTGTCAGCCAAAGGTTGTATTGTATTGTAGTTGCATTTATATAGTGCTTACTCCCCCTGACAAGGCGTTGAATCGCTTTTTCGGCGAGTAGCACGCTACTCCGGGACCAAAAGAGGATTAGTGTTGAATTAGTATAGTGAAACATGCAAGTACATTTTAAGTGGTGAATAGGTTAGTCAGTTATTTGGATTTGGAATCATAGCAGAAGGATAGAGGAGGAAAAAAGGTTTGTATTCATATAGCGCTTGCTACCCCTGATGGGGTTTTGAAGCGCAAGTAGCACGCTACTCTGGAACCCATCAGGATTAGGGTTGAATTAGTATGATGAAACATGAAAGTAATTTTTCTCTCCTTTTTGATAACTTGCTGTTTAATAACTTTTAAACTGCTTGTATTTATGGATTTTATTTCTGTGCTTGTATGTATTTTATCTGCACTTTTCTGGTCAATGACCGAAATAAAGTTATCAAATGAATGAATTTTAGTGGTGGATATGTTAGTCAGTTATTTGGACTGAGAAGGGTTCTGGAGGGGTAGAAAAGAGGGAAGAGTTTAGAAAGGTTTGTTTTGGGGGATTGGTATAGTAAAAGAGGTGTCAGATGATGCAATGAGGGGTAGTGTAGGGGAGAGTCTAGAAAGGGTTATTTTGGGGATCATAGTAGTGGTATGGGGTTTGGGATAAATGAGTGAGTGCATGTAGAGGATATATTGATAGATGTATAGGATGAGAGCTAGGGTAGTGCACTGGAAAGATTAGTAGAAAGAAGTTTGAGATGAGTCAGAAGGTTGGGCAAGAAGATATATTGAGCGAAGTATAGGCTGAGAAATAGGGAAGTGCATTGGAAATGCTAAATTAGAAGAAAGTGATAAATATATTGATTCTTTGTACATTGAAAGTATATAGATAAATAAAAGAGGTATGTATATTGGGCAGCATTTCTGGCCCTAGTCCCAACCAGTCTCGAACAGGCTCAAACAGGAAAATACCCCTGTCCTCTCTGCCCTGAACAGGCTCAAACAGAAAATTGCCCTTGTCCTCTCTGCCCTGAACAGGCTCAAACAGAAAATTGCCCTTGTCCTCTATGCCCTGAACAGGCTCAAACAGGAAATTGCCCTTGTCCTCTCTGCCCTTTGCCTCGACGCCCGGGGTGAGACGCCCTAAGCCTGGCCATTTTTATAGCCCTAGTAATCAGGTGACCCCTTCAGCCAATGGGATCCCTACCCCTAACACTACCCAATCACAACACTAGCCCTAAAATCTAGAACCAATAGGAGACCAGGAACTTACAGCCAATCTTAGCCCTAGTCCAAGCACCCAATCAGTTAAAAAACCCTGACCTCTACGTCCAATAAAGGCTCTAGCCCTACCAGGAGTCCCAAAACAAGTCCATGCAACCAATGGCACAGGTAGCCCTAGTCCCTACTTCCAATAGAAATCCTAACGCTAGCCCTAGTCCCAACCCTACAATGATTGAATCACAGACCCAGAAATCAATCAGAACCCTCAAATACCTAACCAATTAGGACATTAACCCTAATCCAATAGAAACACCAGATACAACCACCAACCAGTGTAGACATGTCCCAACCACTAGCAGCCCATATAAGGTCCCAGCGACCTCAGACAAGGTTTGCTGGCCAGGGAGTTGGAAGCTGCTTCTCCTGTTCAGAATCTCCTAGTAGACAGATAGGCTCAATCCACTCTTTGGACTTCAGCAGGTAACGGGCCTCACTAACTTGAAATCTAACAATACTGTTTGAATAAAGCTTTACTCCCCTACTGGTCAAAAAACGAAGTGCACAGGCCCTGATGTAGAAAAATCCCTGTTTCTGGGGGGGCAGGCAGGGGGGCTGGCTTCACTGGCTTGTGAGTCCACAATATGGTGGCTGGAAGTGCACTGTTTTAACATACAGGTTTTAGCACAGGGCAAATGAGAAATTTTGAGGGAAAACAGAATTGTCACCAAGGAATGAGAGGGACAAACTACAGAGGTTGAACTGCAAATCCCACAATTCAACACACTAAATGGAGGCAATCATGGGCAGGGAAAACCACAAATTTAAAACACAACACAGGTGATAAAATATGCACGTACAGGCAGGCTAAAACTACAATTTTTAACTGTAACAATCACAGGCATAGACTAAACACAGAAAGTGAACATCGTTTTTTAAATAACTTTTTGTCTTGGGAAGAGACAGCACTAGTCTGTCTCCTTACCAATTCCTGGACTCTGCTCACTGCAATCTGGGGCACAGGTAGGCTGCAACTCACAAGATGGAGGAGAATGATTTGGGGTGCACCCAGCAAGGCCTTAAGGGGCCTGGGCATGTGTGAGAGGAGGGCTCAGATTTGCCTGGTAGCTGAATAGCCAATGGTCTGCTGGCCTGGGGGTGGGGGGTGGGCAGCTGCTTCTGTTGTTCAGAATCTCCTAGGAGACAGACAGGCTCAATCCACACTTTGGACTTCAGCATTGCCTCAACACTATTAAGAACCAACCACCGAGTATTGGTAAAGCTTATAAAATAGCCTGCATTTTCAGTTATAAGCCAGACCTATTGGCGACACAAATAATGTATACATACATATAGAAAGAGAAAGGTACAGGCTAGCAGTGGTGCAGGCAGAGAAAGGTGTGGCCAAGAAAAAAGAACATGCAAGGAGAGATGCAGACAGCATCCTGGCAAGGAAATTAGCCGACGTTGGGGGTTGATGCAGATAGGCAGAAATAAAGGTAGACTGGGGTACAGGTTGGAAGCGCAGGATGTGCATACAGACGGAGCATCTAAGAGAGAGAAGAACTGTTGGGGAGAGGTATGATCAGGAAAACAGACAGACACGGAGAAAAGCGAGCAGACACGGAGAAAAGCAAGCAGACAGGGAGAAAAGCTAGGAGCCCTAGAGAGTTTGGCAGGCAAAGGTATCCGCTGGGAAAGAAGCGAGATGGGTGCAGATAGTTCCAGGAACAGGCATAGAGTTAGGGAGATGAGAGAATGGAGAGTTTGTGGCAGTGATCTGTACAGCAAAGTAGAGGAGCAGGCAAAGAGAAGTGTGGACAGAAAGAGAAGAGGGCTTGGACAGGTGCAGGTTGGGAGATATATGGGCAGGAGAGCTACTGGCTAGGAGTGGAAGGTGGATATTTACAGTTAGGGAGAGGTAGAAACAGGGAGATGTATGGGTTCAGAGTGGCATGGCCTGAATGCAGACAGGGAGAGGCGCAGGCAAGGAGAGGTGAGGCTTGGAGAGGTGCATGCGACAGGAAGCGGTGCAGGGAGATGCGCGGGCAGGGGGGGATACAGGCAATAGGATAATGAAGGTTCTAATAACTAAAAGCACTGTTGGTGAAATATCTTTGTGGGGACTAGGTTATAGCACAGTGTGTTTAAGTTTTAAATACAGTAAGTTGTTATCATGACAAAAAAAAGTGCAAATGTGATAAGCAACTAACGGTGTGTAGTTCCTCATAAATAAAAGATACCGTTCAAGCCGCATCTGCAGAATTACAAAAGAACTACTTCAGGTTCCATCATCCAAGGTCAAATGAGAGTACAAATGGGACAATACGCCCATCCTCTTAAAGCTGTATCCTTCACGGAGAACCCAGCCAAGAAATGGCAAAGCATGAAAAATACATGTAAGCTAATGTCTCGAGGGGGCTGACCAAAAGTCAACTCTCTGCTTCATATTGCAGCTTATTACAGAATTAATAGCCTGATGTCTTTCAGACAGATAAAGCAGCCTGTGGCTAATCATAGAAATGTAACTGAAAGAAAATATAGAAAGGAAGAGATCTTAACTAGATACAAAGCAGCATGTGGCATTTTGTCTGAAACACAGCAATAAGCAAGGATCACGTTTGTATGATTTTAGACAACTATAGACTGGTTGTTTGTTTTCTGATTTATTATGATACTGTAATGTGGCAGTAGGAGCGGCAATGTGGTACTTTTCCTGATACACTCGAAAGGAAAATGTTCTTGCTTTACATCTTACTGGGCTGTAAAACAGCAAAAATAAAAATCCGATTTACTTGAAATGTTTCGCTGTTGCTTTTTCAATCACTATATGACTTTCAAAGCATGTCCTTCTTTCTACAAATCCCTGTCCCTTGCAGCACACCGGCCATCTGTTTTAGCATGATAAAGCTTTGTGCACACATTGCATGCTTAATTGTGTCCAAACTGCGCCATATCCGCTTTGTTAAAACGTTCGTCTTTGTGGGGCCCAGCTACTGAATTGCTTCCAACATCTCCAAATTGGTTCAGCGTTTCATTGGTCACCCACGAATTAATTATCCGCTGCGGCTCCAGGATGATTACTCTGAGCCTCAAGTGGTGTCCAGAAGCTGCTGTTTTTTGACATTTTGAAACGGAGGAAAGCGGGTCTCCTCTGGCTTCTCATGCGGGCTCTTCTACGCAGCCGTCTTTGTCCAGCGCGTCCGTGCGCCTCGGCGTCATTGTCCGCGGAGCACGTGCAGCGCCTTCCGGGGACTAGGAGAACAGCAGGCTGTCACTTAGAACTTTGGGGGCCCGGCAATGTGCACGACAGTTCCCACTCTGGCTTCAGACGTGCTAATTGATATATATTTTTTTCCTCCTCACCATGCCGAATGAAATGGTAATTAAACGTGTAATTGAAATGTTTACTTGTTGCAGGAGTGTCAACCAAGACGTGGAACGTAGCAATTAACCGTGACGGCTTAGAGGAAGACGAGGAGATCTTTGAAGTGGTGCTGAGCTCTCCTGTGAATACTGTTCTTGGCACCAGAACAAAGGCCGTGGTGAAAATTGTGGACCCCAGAGGAGGTATTCTTTTTTGATCTTCATTGGAAGAAAAACATGGTAGAACAATCTTGAATGAGCACCGTCTCGCTTTCAGCAGCAAATTGTCTGCGGAAGTTTCATTTGGTTCAAAAACACCCATTACCGCCTTTTGGATTCTTAAAAATATAAATACCTGAGGGGTGGGTAACAGGAAGTGCCTCAAGGGAGGGAGGTGGGCAACAGGCTTTAGTGCCCACTTTTTGATCCTCCAGGGTTATTTTCCTATTACAGAAAGGGTCAAAGACACTTGTGCAGCCCAAACTGTAATATTGATTGCACTAGGACACATTTTGCACCCCAAGTCATTGTCAAATTTACAAGGGACTTTGCTTCTCTGCGCATTTTATAATACCAACATAAACACAGGGGCAAGCAGACTCAAGGGAGGTGTCCTAACCGTGTGTCACCTAGAAAGTGGGAGCACAGTTATTTTTCCTTCCAATGTTCCCATCGCAATGGGTTCACAAGGACCCATTGTAGGCATGGGTAGTCGCACACCGCAGTAGACATCTGGAGGATCCCTGCCCCTCTTCAAAATCCAGTCTAACTGGTAGTGAACGAAGGACTCTGTGGTTTGAAACTCTCAAGTCTTTCCTTCGCTGTTCCAATGAGCCTGGGGCAGGTGCAAGTTTGCATCTCCTCCTCGCAGTGATGTGGAAAACACTTCATAAGTAATGACTAGTAAAAACAAGGGATGTAGAGCTAATGGGGACACTGTGGGGTCAAGTGATTTTTTTGGGATCAGAGCATTGAATCAACCAGTAATGTCAAATACAATGTACTGGTGAGAGCCCACAACTTCCGACTCACCACTTACACTTATGGTGTTCACACCTTTACTGCCTCTGAGTGGTGTACTATGCAATTGGATTGAGCTGACTTTCGTGATTCCTGGACTGTTAGCACCATCATTGTAGTCCTGTAGTTGCAGGAGTATCATCATTTAAAGTCACAGTCGGTGACTAGCCCTAAAGCCGGTTATAACTGGTGAAACCTTGGTGTCATGGGTGCCTCCATCTTGTGGATATCTAAGCTTAAGAGAATCGTGACCATGAATGTTCTTTTTTGAGACTGAACCTCTATAGTTCTGGCATTTTAGAAAAGTGTCAAAGTGTGCTGAGCCACTATTACATCTGCTCCAATTTAAAAAAACGTGCTGATCAGTTGGTCTGCAACTAGTCCCTTGTTCTGAATATTATTGTGACTGGGTACTGTTTACAAACTCCCCAAAGGATTTTAAGCTGGACACCAATGGTCTTGGCACTTGACTAAGACACCGTTCATCAACATTGTAGCAAACCTGAATAGTCTGAAATTCCTTTAGGTTCACCAGAAAGCATCCACATAAGATAGCATTTGTCACATGCCTTATTTTACAGAAAATCTAGAATATAGCACATAAACAACATAAAAACATTGAGATCGTATCTCAACCCTAGAAGGTCTTTGCTTTCTTGCTATATCACAATTATAGCTCTTCTTACTTACTTGAAATCATAAGTTTAAAAATGGTGGCATTCAGTGTGTCAAACTTTATTTTCTGATACACTGCATGTCTAACCAATTGGCTCATAGAGTAAACGTTGAGGGCCTCATTAATGTTATGTTATGTTATATGTTTTTTAAAGCGCACAGCTGCCCCAGCAAAGAGGCGTCCCAGCGCTGACAGATCTGACTGGAACAAAAATCCCCAGAGGACAATTTATGAGAAATAACGCATCGCTGCGAAGCAGCGATGCATCACTTCTTAGTGTGCCCTCTTTGCGACATACCTGATGCGTCATATTTAATGTATGACGCATCGTGTCACAAGGAGTTACAGATACCTCAGTATTTCTGACGTATCTGTAAGCACAAAAGTGACGCATTGCTGGAGTGTGTCACAAAAGTGACGTAACTCCAGCAATGCATCTTTTCACATAGGGCAAGCCCCACGTGCAAGGGCCTGCATCAGTCTTATGCTTGCTGTGAAGCAGGCGCAAGATTTTGACGCAAAGGCGTCCTAGAAATGACACAGTGAAATCTCATAGATTTCACTGCGTCACTTGTACGAGGCTTTTTGCTGGGTAACGCCCCCCCTGCATACATTATACCTGACACAGGTGTAATGTAGCGCAGGGGTTTACAAAGTGACGCATCTGCTTAGATGCGTCACTTTGTAAATAGTGCGCAACAGGAGGCATGTTTTACACCGCTGATGCGTCACAAAAAGTGACGCAGCGGAAGCGCAAATCCGATGCAAGGCCTCCTAAATAAGGCCCTGGATGTTTTTCGTCACTACCACCCAACTTGTCTTTCCTACTCAGGAACAAGTATTCATAGAAAACTTTGAATGTTTTTTGTCACTACCACCCAACTTGGCTTTCCTACTCGGGGACAATAGCGTTGGTGTCCCATGGACACCAGTGGTAAAGAACAGCAATCGCAACCGATACCACCTAGTGACCACTGAAAAGGCTCGAAATTGCTAAAGATTCATGCACTAAATTGTGGCATCTGTTAATTTGGGACTATCTTAGTAGAAACAGTATGCAAGAAAAAAAGAGTGCCAACTGAATACACATTTTTCCTCTCATCCTTTACTTCCCGCCCCTTTCATTGTTGCTCTTCCTGATTCTGAATGGCCCACGAACACTATACCTTCCCCAGACTAATGCACGAGCAAGGCAACACCAGGAAAGCAAAGGTCAATTGAATGACTGTTAATGCTGAATCTGAGCAAAATCATAAATCAGCAATAGCCAGAATGGTCATCAGTTGCTATGTAACCCGAATTGATTCAAATTGTGTATTTCGATTATAAATGAGCATTAAAACAATGTACATTAACTCCTTCCATGCTCATGATGATCTGAGCTCGTCATGAGCCACGGCGCTCCGGTGCTCATGACGAGCTCAGCTCGTCATGAGCCGTGCAACACTCGCATGCGGGGATAATTCCCCTGCTGTGGTGAGCGTTCCACGGGAACGGGTGTGGTCATGACGAGCTGAGCTCGTCATGAGCACAGGAGCGCCGTGCCTCATGACGAGCTCAGCTCGTCATGAGCATGCGGGCGCCGTGCGCGCCCCCCTCCCCCCCAGCACAGCGGGAAAATAACCCCCGCAGCGAAGGGGTTAAAGCAAAAAAATGAATCCTATTACAAAATACTTATTCAGTATGTACAGTGAGTAAGCATGGGCGAATTTTGCGAATCTGGGGTTCGCAAATTTTGAGAATTTGCGAACTCGCAATCCGCAAAATCCGCGAATTCTCGCGAATTTGCAGATTTTTTTTTTGTGTTCGCAAGGATTTCTGCCAGTTCGCAAGGATTTCTGCCAGTTCGTGAAGGTTTTGTACCAGTTCGCAATTGCAAACTTACATGTCGGCTCGCAACGGTCACGATTATGTTGTTTCTACGTCTGGTTCATCATCACAGGTTCCCAGAACCCTCTGTTTCACCCCTGCCACCCTCTGTTTCACCCATGCCATCCTCTGGTGCATAAATGCCACCCTCTGGTTCATCATCACTGTAGATTATGGGGGAGAAAAGCAAGCACACCTGCCTGCTTCAACTGACATGAATTAATTTGGGGTTGATTTATTAATGTGTCACTGTTTTAAAATTCCAGTCTGGCACCTGCTTCCCTTATCTGTAATTTGCTTTCTGTTGCAGTGCAATTTTTTTTCCAGGACCTTTGTGGCCTACTTGTAGCTATTCTATGAGCCTGCTGTGAGGGTCAGAGCAGGGTCATATAATTGTTGCAACTAGCAACTGAACTCTGGAGGGGCCCTTGTCAGGAAGCACTACAGAGAATGGTTACTAATGATGAGTTTGAACTTTTGAACCTGCTGAATGCTTTTTTTGTGTTCGCAAGGATTTCTGCCAGTTCGCAAGGATTTCTGCCAGTTCGCGAGGGTTTTGTACCAGTTCGCAATTGCGAACTTACATGTCGGCTCGCAACGGTCACGATTATGTTGTTTCTACGTCTGGTTCATCATCACAGGTTCCCAGAACCCTCTGTTTCACCCCTGCCACCCTCTGTTTCACCCATGCCATCCTCTGGTGCATAAATGCCACCCTCTGGTTCATCATCACTGTAGATTATGGGGGAGAAAAGCAAGCACACCTGCCTGCTTCAACTGACATGAATTAATTTGGGGTTGATTTATTAATGTGTCACTGTTTTAAAATTCCAGTCTGGCACCTGCTTCCCTTATCTGTAATTTGCTTTCTGTTGCAGTGCAATTTTTTTTCCAGGACCTTTGTGGCCTACTTGTAGCTATTCTATGAGCCTGCTGTGAGGGTCAGAGCAGGGTCATATAATTGTTGCAACTAGCAACTGAACTCTGGAGGGGCCCTTGTCAGGAAGCACTACAGAGAATGGTTACTAATGATGAGTTTGAACTTTTGAACCTGCTGAATGCTTTTTTTGTGTTCGCAAGGATTTCTGCCAGTTCGCAAGGATTTCTGCCAGTTCGCGAGGGTTTTGTACCAGTTCGCAATTGCGAACTTACATGTCGGCTCGCAACGGTCACGATTATGTTGTTTCTACGTCTGGTTCATCATCACAGGTTCCCAGAACCCTCTGTTTCACCCCTGCCACCCTCTGTTTCACCCATGCCATCCTCTGGTGCATCAATGCCACCCTCTGGTTCATCATCACTGTAGATTATGGGGGGAAAAGCAAGCACACCTGCCTGCTTCAACTGACATGAATTAATTTGGGGTTGATTTATTAATGTGTCACTGTTTTAAAATTCCAGTCTGGCACCTGCTTCCTTATCTGTAATTTGCTTTCTGTTGCAGTGCAATTTTTTTTTCCAGGACCTTTGTGGCCTACTTGTAGCTATTCTATGAGCCTGCTGTGAGGGTCAGAGCAGGGTCATATAATTGTTGCAACTAGCAACTGAACTCTGGAGGGGCCCTTGTCAGGAAGCACTACAGGGAATGGTTACTAATGATGAGTTTGAACTTTTGAACCTGCTGAATGCTTTTTTTGTGTTCGCAAGCATTTCTGCCAGTTCGCAAGGATTTCTGCCAGTTCGCGAGGGTTTTGTACCAGTTCGCAATTGCGAACTTACACCGCACGCAGCAAAATTGTATCACCAAGAAAAAAAAATCCGCTGCGTGCGAATTTGCGGATTTTGCGGGAAATTCGCGGATTGCGAATTTACCGAAAATCCGCAAAATCCGCGACCGTAACGGATTTTCCGCCCATGCTTAACAGTGAGCATCTCTACTAAAATTCCACAGTTAACCTAGTGATATATTGTGATAAAAGCTGGAATGGCACAACAGTTGTGAGTCAGAATATTGATTAAAATTATTAGAATATTATCTGACATAAATATTATGACCTTAATATTGTTCACACAAATATACTAGTCTACTATCTGTAAATTAGTAAGGCTTTATTTTTGTAAACGATATGCATGATATTTAACAATGATAGCTGCAAAAATAAACACTGGCAAAGCCAATAGGTGTCGCCTTTGGGACCTATTGGCTTTGCCAATGGATGTTAGCAATGCTGCACAGTATTCCTTATATTGTGGAGCATGGCAAAAGAAAAAGGCACTATGACACAGCGCCATCTAATTTTGTAAGTGCAAGGTCGGTTGGTGGGAAAACAACAAGGAGGGCATCGATGGGGGGAAACAATATGGAGGGCACGAGTGGCGGGAAGCAAAACAAAGTGTGCAGGTGGAGAGAAACAACATGGAAGGTGCAGATGGAGGGAAGCAAGATAGAGGGCATGGTTGGAGGGAGAAGCATCAGGTGAGAGAGAACAGCATGGGGCGGCCAGAGGAGAAGGAAACAGTACATGGATAGAGCAGGGGAGAAGCACATGCGAGTCGGAGAGCAACACAGAGCGCGGCCAGCGGAGAATTAAAAAAGGGAGAGGGCTGGAAACGCATTTATTCTCATGGAGTGCTTAACCGATGAAAAAGGTCATGCTTGAAAAGTAAGTAGCAAGCAGTGGAATGACCCAAGTAATATGTCCATGCACCAGGGGACACAAGATGAGGAAGGAAAGCCCACAAAGGTTAATGAATAAAAAGCAAGTAAATGAGTGGCAGCAAAGCCAACCAATGGGCTGGCTGTAAGCCAACTGGATGCTGACAATAGGCCCTTTCACCAACAGACCGCTGTTAGGTGGTACCTAGGCAGTACCTAAAAACAAGTATGAGTTAAAAATAAAACACAACACATAGGGAAGCCCAAATTCCAACAAGTTTTTTATGCAAAATAGAAAGCAGCTAAATGAGAAGATCAAAGACAATTTTTTATTTCAACTGACCATGGTTCTCGACAGAAAACGTTCAGCAAAGAGCTAAAACAATGTAACATCAACCAATAATTTTTCTCAATACAAGCCAATGTAATATCACCACATTACAGAAACTTATTGGTCTCAGCCAAACCTTATCTAACGTGCAGGTGTCAGGAACTTTCTCTCAAGGATGTGCAGGATGACCTTGAAGGGGAGATATTGTTCATATGCTCAAATCTAGCTCAATTCTTCTTACAAAATCCTGCTTCCATTGTCAGGTTTGAAAACAAGGTTACACCACAAGAAAATGTTCAATGTACAACATGAATGATGTTATTCTCTGGGCCTGTCAAGGCCAGGCAACATTTGCGATTAATACAATACCATGGAAAACGTCAAGCACATATAAAACAACATTGGTATGTGTTTAGCTGTGTATACTTTTGTAATTACATATATGGTTATTAGCATTTCTCTTCATGGATGTACATGAACATACTATAAATGCATTTTAGATAGGCTTTCACACATGTCCATGTACAGGCAAAACACAGCTGGAAAAGAAACTGTTAACAGCAAGTACTCCACATTAGAGATGTTTGCAATGTGGGCCATGGAAGTAAGCACTGCTTTAGTATTATATGGAGAGAAAACTGCTAATCAGTCCTGCAGTGTAGGAACAAATAAATCATAACAGGAAATTCAGAAAGAGTGAGCAGACCAGCAGTCAAGAAAAAGAGTATGGCAGTGAGTAGGCAAAATCCATCTAGGAAGGACACCTAGTAAATAGATGCTTGATACTGGCAACGTATCAAGCTGGCTGGAAAGGCAAGGTGTGACTTTGAGATTTGAGATTTCGAGATTGAGATTACATGAATCAGAGCGACTGGCCTGTCTTCCTGCTTGATTTAGCGTTCCAGTTAATATGTGGATTTGTGAGGATAATTGATACGACAAACGCAATGGAGCATTTATCATATTCAGTGATCACAATATATTTCTTGTGGTTCCATTTCAGGTGAATGCAAATCTTTACATTCCTCTGCTCAAAAGAAGGACATTGTGTGGGGTGCAGATACACTGCTTTCAGGTTCCAGGCACTTATCGCGTCCTGGTACTGTGCACTTGGAAAGAATTCCTCTCCCAGCCCCAAAAGAGACAGCAGTGCACACCAGAGGAGATACACCACAGGACTTCGAAACACAGAAGCCTCCAAAGGCTCGGCTCAGGGCAATCGGAAATGGCAGAATGGTGAGTAACATCTATTACTCATTTTTGTAGTAATTATTTCTACAGGAGATGATTTTGGCCAAACTCAGTGTTATCTTGATTGTGGAACCAATCCAATCCAATGATGGAAAGGTAACCTGAGGGAAAAGATGAGCGCATGTGAGACTGATGCAGAGCAATGCATTATCCAATTTATTGTGAGGCATTCCCACCCACTCTAAGGCACATTTTAACTCACTTCAAGTATAAGCTGAATGCTGTGCTCTAACTCCATTGTCATTGCAATTTTCACTAAACTCTAAATTTACACTAAATGTAGGAATTTATAACTGTATGTTCGAGGCATATGGGCTGCAGATGGTACATTATGAATAGATCGCCATCTGGTGTTGGGCTCGGATGATTGCACTTTGTTTTTCTCTTGGAGAGTCTTTTGTATCTTGGTGACTCCTCCTTTGGTTGGTAGTCCGCATGGGCATCGGCTCCATCCTTAGATTGTTTTTTTCCGCCATCAGGTTCGGATGAGGATTGAGACGCTCCAGATCGACTTCGAAAAGAAGTGACTTATCGGCGCGTATTCCCTTTCCAATTCGACGGTATTGTTATCGAACGCGATTTCATTTCCATTCCGGCGCGTTTCGACTCCAACATCGAAGAAAAAACTTTGATCTACGTCGACGAACAGGAGGCCTTTCTCGACGTAGTCAAGCCCGGAGTCCATGGAAAGGACTCCATTCAAGAAATGTCCAACGTGTGGTGCTAAGTTCCCACACAAGGACCTACACGAGGTGTGCAACCTCTGCCTATCGCCTGAACACAAATCCAGGGACTGCGTAGCCTGCGCAGCATTCTCCTCCAAGTCGACGATTTGAAATCTTCGAGCTCGAAGACACGAGGTTTCCAGAATGCAGTCGGAGGCGATCCCGGAGCTGTTCGGAGACCAGCAACTTGATGAAGAAGAGGATCATGAGGATCAGTCGGGGTCGGAAGGGGACGAGTCGGATGTCGAAGAACTCGACGCGCAACAAACCGTGAGTGACGAAGTCCCCTTACCAAAAAACCGACCCCGTGTGGTAACGACCCCGCCTTTGAGCCCGTTCAAACCGCAGAAAAAAGTTTCCGACGCCCCGCCTTCGGGCCCAGCAACGAAACCGAAACTGAAACCGAAACACTCGGTCTCCCACCATGTCTGATCCGAGAAGAGGTCGACATCGACTTCGACGCCAAAGCTCCATGCAAGGGAAAGCTCGGCATCGAAACATTCCATGTCAAAACAGAAACATGATTCGACGTCGAAGACTCACTCGACACCGAAAAAATCGCAATCGAGCAAACACTCGGTGCCGAAAACACCGAACATTGACGATCGAAAACAAAGGCACCTTTCGGAACCGAAGGCTTCGGTACCAACACAGGAGCAGCACGCAGATCCCAAACAAAAGTTTTTGTTTATCGATCCACAAACTGGCAAAGTAGTGACGAAGAAGAGGAAGAATGAACAGATAGAAGACAAATCTCTTCCTTCAAAAAAGAGAACACTGGGGACAAATACAACTCCTCCTACTTCTCCTCGACCTAAAGTCACACCCTCTTCTCCTACTCCTCACACTATGCCAAATATTCCTGCACCTTCTACACCAAGACCATCTACACCTCAGTCTGATGTAGACAGTGATACAGGGGAGGGAGAACCTCAAGGGGATGATGACACTATCCCAGATGAGGATGACCCATGGGAAAATTATAACGCAGGGTCAGATGATGACAACGACCGAGAGTTATATCCCTCAAAGCCTTCACCACCTGATGATAACACAGGGTTTGTACAGCTCATTAATAGGGCAGCAAAATATCATAAGGTAGATCTACATACAGAACCTCAAATAGAGGACTTCCTATTAGAGACACTACCTAATGCACAAAGAACATCAGGTACTCTACCTATGCTGAAGGGTCTTCTCAGTCACACAGAAGAAATATTCAAAGACCCAGTGAGGGCTAGGGTGTTAAACCCAAGAATTGATAAAAAAATATAAGGCGGCTCCAAAGGATCCAATATTTATCAAAGGGCAGGTACCTCTGGACTCGCTTGTAGTTTCAAACGCTCGTAAAAGAGCGAACTCATTATCTACAGGAGAGGCCCCTCCACCTGATAAAGAGTCAAAATTAATAGATGCATCAGGCAAGAGAGTAGCATCACAAGCGGCAAATAGCTGGCGTATAGCCAATACACAGGCGCTACTTGCACGTTATGACAGGGCACATTATGATGAATTAGAAAAACTCATCACACATCTCCCCAAAGAACATCAGAAGAGGGCAGATCAGCTAATACAGGAAGGAAAGATAATAACTAACACTTCCATTAAGTGTGCCCTAGACGCAGCAGACACTGCAGCAAGATCCATCAACACAGAGGTGTCATGTTAAGGCGACATGCATGGCTTAGAATCTCAGGGTTCAAACAAGAAGTACAAACATCCTTATTGAACCAACCCTTTGATCAGAAAACACTTTTTGGCTCAAGCACAGATGAGACCTTAGAAAAGATGAAGAAAGATACAGAAATGGCTAAGTCAATGGGAGCATTGCAACAGCCAATACAAAGGGGTTCCTTTCGTAGATCCACCTATAGAGGAGGCTCAAAAAATACAGGAACAAATCAGCAATCCACCCCTTTCACACCTACGTCACCCAAAGGTAATTCAAGAGGTAGTTACAGAGGTAACAACAACAAGGGTAGAGGCCGCGGAAATAATAACAACCGCAACTCCTCAACCCCAAAACAGTGACTTAATACAACTTCCCCCAGACCACATAACACCGGTCGGGGGACGTCTATTACAGTTCCTACCTGTCTGGGAAAACATCACATCAGACAAGTGGGTGAGACAAATTATCCAACATGGTTATTGCCTAGAACTCACAGCTACCCCACCAAACATCCCCCCAAACAGCGTCCAATGAGTCAAGATCATCTGACATTGTTAAAAGAAGAAGTACAAGCACTGCTACAAAAGCATGCAATAGAGAAGGTTCCAAAACATCAACAAGGGACAGGAGTATACTCTCTATACTTCCTAATCCCCCAAAAAGATGGGTCTCTAAGACCAATCTTAGACCTCAGACCTCTCAATGCATACATAAATTCGGAACATTTCCACATGGTCACGCTCCAACAAGTACTTCCTTTACTGAAGAAAGGGGACTTTCTTTCTACACTGGATCTAAAAGACGCTTACTTTCATATCCCAATTCATAAAGCCCACAGGAAATACCTAAGGTTTGTAGTGGAAGGACAACATTATCAATTCAAAGTCCTTCCGTTCGGGGTCACAACGGCACCAAGAGTGTTCACAAAATGCCTAGCAGTGGTGGCAGCACACCTAAGAAGACAACAAATACATGTCTTCCCCTACTTGGACGATTGGTTAATAAAGGCCAAGTCACAAGAAGAATGTCTTCACAACACACAGAAGACGATTCAATTGCTGCACCACCTAGGGTTTACGGTGAACTACAAAAAATCACACCTGCAACCAAAAAAAATGAAGCAATACCTGGGGGCTACTATAGACACAGAAAGAGCCATAGCATACCCCAATCCAGTCAGGATACAAACAATGGTCGGGTTAATACAAAGATTTCAACCACAACACTCACTACCAGCACGAGTGTTTATGCAGCTGTTAGGCATGATGTCCTCCTGCATACTGCTAATACCACATGCCAGACTACAAATGCGTCCACTACAGGAGTGTCTAGCGACACAGTGGAATCAGGCTCAAGGTCTGGTGTTGGTAGACGACCGTACGCATCGCTCTCTGAAGTGGTGGAACACAACAAACATTTCCAAGGGACGGTCGTTCCTAGAACCAATTCCACAAGTGATACTGACAGCGGACGCATCGCTCTCCGGATGGGGAGCGCATATGGACAAATACACAGTGCAGGGGAAGTGGAGTGTGCAGCAAAAGAAACTGCACATCAACTACTTGGAACTATTAGCAGTATTTCTAGCACTAAAAGCTTTCCAAATGCAAATAACGAACAAGGCAGTCCTGATCAGAACAGACAACATGACTGCAATGTATTATATTCGAAAACAGGGGGGGACACACTCTCTCCAACTATCCAAACTAGCACAGGACATTTGGAGATGGGCCATTCCTCAAAAGATCTATCTGTTAGCAGAACACCTACCAGGAGTTCAAAATCAGATAGCAGACATCCTAAGCAGAGAGTCAGAACAAGTACACGAATGGGAACTGCACGACCAAATGCTGCAGCCATTCTTCCAAAGATGGGGGCAACCAGAGATAGATCTGTTTGCCAATCATCAGAACGCAAAATGCCAAAACTTCGCATCTAGGTACCCACACCACCGGTCCCAGGGCAATGCACTATGGATAAATTGGTCCAACAGATTTACTTACGCTTTTCCCCCTCTCTCACTAATTCCGTCAGTGGTTCGGAAACTGCAGCAGCACTCAATGACAATGATACTAGTGGCACCCACGTGGGCAAGACAGCCGTGGTTCACCACGCTACTACAACTCTCACAGGTGCCACATCAAAAGCTAAGATTATTACCCATGCACCTTACACAGAACCATGGAGAAATAATGCATCCAGATCCCAAACAATTGAACCTAGCGATCTGGCTCCTGAGGTCATAGAGTTTGTATTTTTAGATTTACCACCAGAATGTATGGAAATCATTAAACAAGCAAGACGTCCTACCACCAGAGCATGCTATGCAGCAAAATGGAAGAGGTTTGCTATACACTGTAACAGTAAGCACATCAACCCTCTGGACGCATCCACTAAACAGATCATTTGCTATTTACTACACTTGCAGCAATGTAACTTAGCATATACCTCTATCAGGGTTCATCTCGCAGCTATAGGGCGTACCTACAAAACAGTCAACATCTTTCCCTGTTTAAAGTACCAGCAATTAAAGCTTTCATGGAGGGACTCAAAAGAGTCATTCCACCAAGACGACCACCTTCCCCAGTCTGGAATCTCAACATAGTACTTACCAGACTAATGGGACCACCATTTGAACCTATGCATAGGTGTGAAATACAATTCCTCACATGGAAGGTGGCCTTCCTCATAGCTATCACGTCACTTAGAAGAGTAAGTGAGTTACAAGCTTTTACGATTCAAGAACCATTCATGCAGTTACACCAAAACAAAGTGGTTCTTAGAACAAACCCAAAATTCTTACCAAAAGTAATTTCTGCATTCCACATCAATCAGTCAGTGGAATTACCGGTCTTCTTTCCAAAACCACAGACGGTAGCGGAAAGGGCCCTACATACATTGGATGTCAGAAGGGCAATATTGTACTATATAGAAAGAACACAAACTTTCAGAAAGACAAAACAGCTATTTGTTGCGTTTTCTCCTACACATAAGGGCAATCCCATCTCTAAAGCGGGTATTGCCAGATGGATTGTAAAATGTATTCAAATATGCTACCTAAAAGTAAAGAGAACATTAACTGTTCCTCCTAGAGCTCACTCTACACGTAAACTAGGAGCATCTATGGCATTCTTGGGAAACATTCCACTAGATTACATATGCAAAGCAGCTACCTGGGTTACACCGCACACCTTCACAAAGCACTATTGTGTAGATGTGCACACAACACAACAAGCTAGAGTGGGACAAGCTGTATTAAAGACTTTATTTCAAACAGTTGCAACAGACACGGGTGACCACCGCTAGGGAGAGAACTGCTGTATAGTCTATTCATAATGTACCATCTGCAGCCCATATGCCTCGAACGGAATATGCTACTTACCAGTATGCATCTGTTCTTGGCATAGAGGGCTGCAGAGTGGTACATGCCCTCCCAGCCTCCCCGGAAACCTGTGTCTGTTCCAACATTATCTTATTTAGATACACTTACATGGGCATTCCTATCTGTATTCTATCATACTACTCCATCTAACCCTACTATGGCAAAACAATCTAAGGATGGAGCCGATGCCCATGCGCACTACCAACCAAAGGAGGAGTCACCAAGATACAAAAGACTCTCCAAGAGAAAAACAAAGTGCAATCATCCGAGCCCAACACCAGATGGCGATCTATTCATAATGTACCACTCTGCAGCCCTCTATGCCAAGAACAGATGCATACTGGTAAGTAGCATATTCCAAACTATGCATCGTTTACTCAGTATTCTATGTTAATTCACATAGATGTTCCAGTTCCAGGATAGCGATAAGTGCAAATATCCCATCAGAAATCTTTCAATAACCATACAGCCTTAATGTTTCTTGTGTTGTATGTAATATTCGACAAGCTGCCCCTGAACAGGCAAGCTAACCTCAGCCTTTCTAGAAATTAAAGATAGGTTTAGCTTTGAGCCGGCCCTAGATGATATCAAACCGGCAGCTGCTAGAAAGCTTTACCTCCAGTTCAGGCATGGGGTTCTGCCTCTCCTCTGTTTTACATATAAGTGGGGGGGTCTGCAAGTTTTGAACTGTCCAGGATTTGACTGCCCGGAAGAGTCAGTACTCCACGTGTTTTTTAGCTGCTCTGGCTACTATAAGGCAAGAAAACGATGGTTGGTGCAGATTTGTAGGAATCTTGGAACTAGACGTTGCTCTGAGGCTTTCAGGATACTGAAGCATGATACCAGTACCCCGATTGTTTACTTAGTTGCAGGTTTCTTATTTTCCATGTGATGTACTCGCAGGATACTCACAAAAACACCCTAAAAAGAGCTAGTATGTGCTCCCGGTGGAAATGTAACAATTTTATTATTAAACAGCCGGGAAAAAATACCTATCTGTGGTTACTTCCGCTAGTTTTAAATTAGGTCTTGTTTTTGATTAGATCAAAGTGAGCCAGTTCACTGGCCCATCAGTCATGCTACAGGAAAATGGTAATTTGTTAACATACTACACAACTATTGTAAAAACGTTGTGTAGAAGTAACCTGTAGTATAGGGGACTCTCAATGTTAGGACTAATTATCTGTTGTATGGTGAGAATGCTGGTCATCCTTTTTAGGAATCTTTTTTATGTAACTTATTTATTTATTTATTTATTTGTTTATTTATTCGCACTATGCACTTTCCAAAGGTGAATCCTTGTTTCTTGCCTAGAATAACCCTCTGTGACTTATGCTTCTTTCGTCTTTCCTCTGCGATTTAATTTAGGATTGTAGGCTTTTTAAATGGTGTGTGGAATCCAGTTATTTTACATGTGCGCCAACTATGTCCATATTGATTTCCCCATCTCTTTTAATTATATGCAATTGACTTCTGATACAATTTTAAATGTACTTGTTTGGATTGTGATTGTACTTTTGAGGTCACTGTGACCGAAATAAAGTTTATAAAGAAGAAATATTCGACAAGCATTTTATTAAGTGCATTACCGCTGGATGTATCATAACCCTTTTTAAAATCATTTTTAACCATGCTGCACAGAAGCAATGTTACTATTCAGCATGGGTATAAGTAGTTGCCAAAGTCAGCAATGCCCATGCTGTACAGCATGAAAAAAAGGCAATGACAGAGCTAATAGTCTCAAAGGCAAAACTTATTGACTTTGCCAATTCTTTTTAGTTCTCAGCACAGCACCCCTGTGATTCTGAGCAAATCAGTTAATCGCCCCATGTGTGAAAAAAGAAATATGCCATTTGGCAAAAAATGTTATCACACGATGAAAGCAATTGTGCCCATGCCCATGTGTTAGTGAAAATACATTTGGGAGCAGATAAAATCTGTTTTCACAATAAAAGTAGATAACATATGTTGTTATGATAAACAATAATTTCAAAGGAGAAAAAGGCTTCTTTGAAGTGTGTGTGTAATAGTAAAACACAACCATGAACGTCAAGAGGTTGAACAAGGGTGACAAGGATGAAGATGAAATAATAGTAGTGCCTCAATCATAGCACGGGCAGCAGAAGGACAGCAGTCGAGCTGAAGCAATCGGTACTTAGTGCATTCTCTAGCTAAAAGAAGAGGGTGAAACCAGCACACACAGGCAGATTAGAAGGCTGCAAGTAAGAGTGACAGCGAAGCCAATTTAAAGTAAGCGATGGGCAGGATGCAAGACTCTTGTATACAATATCTCTTGCGGGCGAGAGCGCCTTCAGTGTATGCCTCTACCGCCCCTTATATAGATCAAAAATGTCCTTTTATGTTGGGATGTGTGGTATTTCCAGTGTTTGTTTCCATTGAGCGGAATGGACAATTGCTACTGTAGATCTTCCATCACTTGATATATGCTAGAAGCTAGAGTGGCACCCAAAATAGCGTGCTCTTTCATTAAATAGAACATGAGAAGGCATTCTACCCATATATTTCACATACATTTTTCTTAATATATATGGCACCTTGTACAATCTGGTGCATCTTATGGCATGTCTACTTTTTTTCGAAACACTGCAAATACTATGTCTTCAGTACATCAGATAGTTTTCACATGTAATTGATAAACACTACTGAAAATTTCGATAGCACAGTGACACCACTCTGAATGTAGTGTAACCAGTTAGGTCCTTTGCACCACAAAAAAACCAACAGCCCCAATAACTAGAATAGGAATTTTGTGGAATCTGCCTCTATCACCTTAAAAATGTTTGACATATGGGTGGCCCTCTCTTCCAGTTTTGGATGTTGGATGTTTGGGCATGCTGATGTTTGGAACTGATTTTACTGGGAGCTCAGCTGCAGAGTCTCACACCTACTCAGTTGCCCGGGCTTGTACCCAGAGCAAGAGACCTAATATTAAAATAATACTTTGTATTTTCTTGTCGCCACTTACGCCCCATTGATTGATTGAAGTAAAGAACCTTGTAGTAAGTCATGATGACCTCTGATGTTTTCTGAGAACACTTTGCGATTTTCTCTGCATATTATAATTTTAAATGGACTATATTTCCTTCCTACAGTAAAACCCAAGATAAAGCACTGAATGGACTTTGGAGCACTGAATGGACTTTGGGTTTATTGAGTGTTATTTACTATGTCATACTGTATGCTTGGGCTGGAGATTCAGCTGGGGTCCCATGTGCAGCAACATTTCAATTTCACCTTAAGGGGTGGAAGAGGCTTGGAAAAGGACATAACATTTTTAGTCAATAGTATCAAAAATGTAACACCTGTCACCGACACTTTCACTTATGTAGAATATTAATTTCGGTCCTGTACAGTTGGTTGCCAGTTGGCAAATAAGAAAGGCAAAATCTGGAAGATCTGCATTATTGATGTGACAGCCTGCATGGTATTGTTTAGAAGCAACTAGCAGATATTGAATTTTGTTTAATTTGCATAATTAGTAATGTTGGTGCTGAACAGGAATTGGGTTAGGGAACATTGGGGATATTAGATGCAGGGTTATGCCTTGCCAAGATTGAAAATAAGTTCTGTATTTAGATGTTATTAATAATATCACGGTGATGTAGTGTCATTTATTCCCAGAAATGTGTTCTTGCAAATAGTTTAATGTCTCAAATGCTGTGCTCCTACTTCCAGTCCCTTTCTGTGACCTCATTTATAGCTCTATCTGACAGTCTGGAAATGTGGCTACACAAATAAGTGTAGACAGCTTGGAGATTGGTATGGAACGGAAGGTTTGTGTGTCTGATTTGGGATCAGAAAGGACGCCTGGCATCTCTGTATGCATAATCACGTAATTTTGAGAATAACCCTAATAGGATCAAAATAAATGCTTCGCCCATCCTTCCACAGTAGTTGGCCATAATTATTTCTGGTAGGAGCCTACCACGTCCCTAAAGAGGAACTAGCCAACATAACTGGCAGCCTAATAAAACTCCTCATGCTGTTCTCATCAACCTATCATCAACTTCTTTCTGGCTTAGGAAATTTTCCAAGATGCCCTTAAAAATGGGGCAAGTGACAGGGTTTATCATGAAGCACAAGCTGAATCCTGAAATGTTCACCCTCATCCAACCAGTTGCAGTATCCATTTGCAAGGTAAACTAATAAATGGGTTACTATTCAGACGGCCGAACAGGTCTACGAAAAAAAACATTCTGGATGACTAACAATCTGGCTTTTGCCAACACTGGAGCACTGACGGTCCTAGCCTTAAAATACGACTATACATTATCCATATCGTAAAAACATTGCTCGTAGTCCTTTCTAGATTGCCATGCAATTTGAAACAATTGACCTTAGAAGAGAACTGAGCTAAGGCACGCACTTTCAAGAGAGTGTGCGGTAATGGTTTGCATCCATCCTGATTGACACATAACAGTTAAGTCGGGATAGTAAGTGCAAACTCGAGATTTGACAAAACTATCTACCACATACACCCTGATTCTCTAGCATGCCTGTATTGTTCAATCCCTGCCAACGGGAATACTGCTAGTCATACACCACTATTCATCAATGAGTGGAAATCACTTCAGCTATGCTAAGCACCTCATCGACTGTCAAGATTTGCATGTCTCAAGCAAATTTGGTCAGAAATAAATAGGTATTTTTTTAACTTCCAAAAATGTGATGTTTTGCTTCTGATATCAAAAGAAGAACAAAAACAGTTGAATAAACATGGCTTGCTGAATTCCATGTACACAACAAACCCCCGCTACTGGTCTCAGTTCTAAAGACCGGTCTGAATGTGGCCCTTCACATCTACGCAAACTGTAAAATTGGCAAAGATCAATGTGTGCTCGAAAGTGAGTATCTCACATCTTCTCCAATCTAAGGAGCTTTGCACATCTACCCAGGTTTCTTAATTTTCTGTATTGGTCTTGCAGGCCTGCACAATCTTTCCTGGCACCTTTAAAAGATGTCATGCACTCTGCCGTCAGCCTAATTACCAGACAAGAACATTTGACCACAGCACGCCACTTTGTAGAAACCTACTTTGCTACCAGTGGCAACCAGAATTAAACTGAAACCAGCTTGTCTCATTTACATCTGAAAAAACAAAATTCTCTTCTCAAAATTTTGTGTGGCTCCAATGATCTGAGGTGCAAAATAATTTCTGGTCTCAAACTCCCAAATTCATTATCAAATAGGTCTATGTCAACTCCCACTCGGATTTTGTTGCCTTTTTCCAAGTTCTCTTACTTCTGAACACTGACTCAACCAAAGTAGTTGTTGTTACACAGGTACCTAAAATATTTATTTTTTTGCAGTTTCCTGGAATGCTCCCAGGAGCATAGCTTAAGGTGGGATGATTGTGGTGTAACTCCCCAAGTGCTTAATTTGAGCCTGTGGTTTCCGGTTCTGGACAGCGGCCCTTAACTTTAAATGCAGACACTTATGAAAGTCTACCACATAGTCAGTTTAATTCAGTGCTTTATTTGTCAAATAAATAAGTGCCAGGGCCCTCATTAGGAGGCCACCACAGGTTGCACTGCCCATAGCCCTTGTCAGATGCCATCACAGTACTTTCACAACTAATAATCATCGCATTGCTACAGTATGACAATTCAGACATTCGAGGCCTCCAAAACTATTAGAATGGCTTGGGTGGCAGATATTAATTGTTTTTAATGTACATTGAACTATT
Organism: Lissotriton vulgaris; assembly: GCF_964263255.1. NCBI lineage: Eukaryota > Metazoa > Chordata > Amphibia > Caudata > Salamandridae > Lissotriton > Lissotriton vulgaris. The sequence goes on along the minus strand of NC_141689.1, from coordinate 1,019,233,323 downwards.
TAAAAACAAAACTGTTGTTCTGCCTTTCTCTAAATCACCTAAACAGCGCTACCACGTGGCAGCTGTCATAAATGCTGGTGCTGACAATTAAGTGCTGGTGCTGATCACTGGAAACACCAGCTCAAATTAAGCACTGATATGTGTGTGTGTGTGCGCTCCTGTGTGTAAGTGCATATATAACAAAGTGTTCCTCTATGGCATACAAACTTACACAGATACATTTAACTGAAGGTGTATGCACATACAAAGGCAAGTTGATTCTACTACCTATGGCATGATTCAGTGTAAATATAAATAGACTCTGAGAATGCTGCTGGGCATCATTTAGCACAAACATTCTCTAAACCCTACTTAAATACACGTAAGTGTATTCCAGAATTTTACAGACACTAATTGCATATCCATTGATATTTCTGACTCTTCCATCAGCAACACCAATGTCGGTTTGCCTGGAAAACTTAGCCAATAAAATTGAATTGTAAAATATATAAAATAGGGTTTGGTTCTCATTTGTGTCTTAAGATATGGTTATGGTTAATAAGATAGCTGAGTGTATTAATGAGCCTTATGTTGGCTCTATTAGCAACCAGGAGACAATGAGACAAATTCGAATGAGAAAATCTACGCACTTTTCCATCCTGGCCGATAAAAAAAACGTCATGTCTGTTGAGGATAAGGGCACAACTGGGTGTGCTAACCAGAACCTAAGAACATGAATTTTAATCACTCTTATATTCATGACCGCCATGTGTGATTTTGGACAAATTATTTTTGATGTACCCTAGGGCCTAATGTATCAAAGAGCTTTCTCGTTCTGTGTCTATGAAGAAATGTGTTGATAGATGAGGGCCGCAGTACTCATACAAGTAGTTGTACAGACGAAGGGTTTGATTCACAAGTATAAATAATAAATATTATTATTTTGTGGGGTATATTTCTAAATATCTCAGTTATAAAAGTAACATGTTAAAGCTATAATAATAAAATTAAATTTAGTGTTTGAGTTTCAAAATGATCGAGTACAATTTAAGAGACTAAGCATTGACTATATTTGAGCAGCATACCCTCCACAAGCAGAATTTTGTTACCTTGTGGCATTTTCCTTCTGTGTGGCCATAGAGTTCTTTAGCCCTAGTTTCAACTAGCACAAAACAGCGTTAGTACTCAGAGGCAGCACTTGTTGCTTTGGAATGCCTGCATGAATTCTCATCACAGTGCGTGCCTAAGGTTTTAAAGGATTGTGTTATTGTGTTACTGTGTTATTGTGCAACACGAGTGCTGCCATCCTTTTCAAATTAAATTATTGTGGCGCCTTATAAATAAATATGTTTACGGCATTACACTACTCCTTGATCTTTATTGATCTGACGTCAATAGTGTAAGATTGTTATATATGGGCATCTAATGTAGCATTTCTACCTTGAAGTAAGATTAGATACTGATATCCAGCAAAGACACAACTAAAACAGGAGTCACCATTAAATTAACTGCTTGGTTTCTTTGAATATGGTCTTTCTCTTTTTCTGACATTATGTGGGCTTGTTGATTTTTGGGAAATCCTTTGCTTTTCTCCTACATTTATACTCTGCATTGTAATAAAAGATGTTCAACTTTTATTCTGTTCATGATGCCCACATTTAGTGACTATGGGCCATATGTATAAAAAACGTGTTTTGTGATTTTAAAATTGCGATTTTTAGGGAATCGCAATTTGAGAATCACAAAATGTAATGTATGTGGGATTTGCAAATAATTTTGCGAATCCCACATATTCCTTATTTGCGAATCGCATATTGAGATTCGCAAATAAGGAATACCTTCCCATTCATTCCTATGGGCTAGGAGATCCATAGGAATGAATGGGAAGACATTCTCAATTTGCGATTCTCAATTAGAGAATCAGAAATTGAGAATGCAATTTCAAGGGTGCCAGGGTGTCAAAAGGACACCCTGTTGCACCCCTGAAATGTGCATGTGTGCACATGTGGCATACATACATGCCTTAAGGGCATGTATGTGCGCCACATGGCACATTGAAAAATGCAAAAAATTGCATTTTTCATAGAAATCGCTAATTACCACCTACTTGAAGTTGGTGGTAAATTGTGAGTTCGTAAGGAGAAATGGCACAACTTGGGTGCTTTTTACATAGCATTTAAGGAAACGCAATTTGCGATTCCTTAAATACTTTCGCAAAATAAGGAATCACAAATTTTGTGATTTCCTAATTTGCGAGGGCCTTTTGGGATGATACATCCCAAAAGGCTTTTTCCTGTTTGCAAATGGGCCCATTCAGAGAATCGGCCCGTTTGCGAACGGAAAATATGCTTCATACATATGCCCCTATATCCTGTTGAGGTTCTTATAAGGGGCTGATGCTATATTTTGGCATAAGGCTAACTTAAGTTCAAATGTCTACGGAGAAACTAGGGTAACCAATGAAGGGGGCCAAGTGGGTTCAATAAAGCACTGCAGTACCGCTCTGACACTCGGTAAAAGGATGGGGAACCTGTAATGACGTGGGTCGGAGGGGTTGGAACAGCTAGCATTGAAAAGAGAGGATTCGTAGTGGGCCTGTGACAAATGGAGAAGAAGTTGCAATATATGTGTAATAAGGTATTTGAATAACGTCAATAATACCCACGGGTGCTTATGGGTGTTGCTTTAATGGGATGAAAACTGACTTTATATCGAAAGTGATAGTCAAACAGTGATTGTAAGATAGAAAGTCAGAAATGAGTGAAAAAGAAGGGAGAAGCGGGACAAACACTGCCTGTGCCCTTAGCGAAGCCCTTCTGGTGTCGTGCTGATGTCTTTCAAGATGTGTGCCCTGGGATTCCAAAATGGAGGCTGGTTTCACTCACACTCCTATCTCGGTCACCACATTTCCAACATCTGTCTCTGGTCCGTTCTGCATTGCTGTTTTCTTACTTGTTTTTTCCACAGGTACCTTCGGGGAGAATCAGAGGCACAAAATGTCAGATTATTGTTTGAGTGATGGAAAGGGGGAGAGGAAACACCGACTGTTCACCAGAAGTATACTTTGCCTCAGTTTAACAAACCATTTATGAGGGATTATTGATTGATCTGCCTAATGTATGTGCTGTGAAGACCTTGCATGTAGTCATCGGGCTATGTTACCTTCTGTTCTAGGTGCGACCTTCATCTGTCTCTAGAAACGGAACCAATGTCGTATTTACAGTAAGAACGCCTTTTTGATGATTTCTCAAATTTTCCTATCACATAGAAACGGGGTTTACACACACAGGAATGGATAAACGCCGCACGGGGTATCTCATACTGTGACAGACCAACGTCATAAGGCTTTCTAGAGTGACGCAGTGAACAGCCTACATCTTCCAAAACACGTGCTGCACTTCATGGTTCAACAAAAGCCTCTGCCGCCCAAATAAGAAGTAAAATGAATGTTCCATTACTGTGCAAATAGCAATATTATTTTGCCAATATATTGCTTATGTTCAGATGGGCAGAGTTTAATATGCTATTTTTTGGGGCTGGGTGAGCCAGCAAATTTAGAAAGAGGCTGAGCCAGAGCCAAGCCAGGTCACAGGCTTGTCTCTGAGAGCCAGAGAATCAGCAGAGCATTGTAAACGTTTGGCACATATAGTGCTCGCTCTTCGCTTTTCACATTGGAAGAAATCAATGCAGTCACATCTAAGTAAATAGTATTTAAACATGAACTTTGTCCACCCAATCCTCTGGCCACATTGCCAAGAGACGTTGGTTTGTCATGATGCCACTTATAGGGCCAACGTTGCTGTTTTATGCGGTGCAACATTTTTGTCTATTGAACCATAAAATAAGTTTTTCTATTATGCCGTCATGAATTGCCTCAAGTTGCTTTCAGATTAGCCCAGTAGCGGCTGCTACCAGACGGGGGTGGTGGGGCGAGGAGGATGGAGAAAAAAAGGACTTACCTGGAACAGCCGGCCACCGCCTCTCCACCGTCCTCTTCTTCCTTTCTGTCTCCAGTCCTGACCGGCAGCAGGAAGCACCGGGCACAAAGGCTCCCCTAAGCCAATCACAATGCTGCAATGCAGTGTTGTGATTGGTCTGAGTGCCGTGGTTCGGTGCTAAGACGGAGACAGGGAGCCTGTGCATGTTCCTCACCAGGCTGTGTAATGCAGCCTGGTGGGTAACATGCAAAGTGTGCATGACTGTTTGGCCGGCACAAGAGGGCCGGTCAAACAGTCATGCACACTTAGGGAGGGCAAACCACTCCTCCCCCTGCTCTGGCCAGCTCCACCCCGCCACTGACTGCAGTAGGAGAATTCAAATGATAATGATGATACTTTATTATCATTTTATTTTTCCTTTTGAGGAGTGGAGCGAAGCCGCCAATGGATTTACCACTCATTCAAAATGAAACACAGTTAAGTAAAGTGGCTTGGGTAGGATCACATAATTTGGTTAAGCAGGAGAGCCAGGATTTGAACCCAGGTTCCATGGTTAAATTTTGTTCTACGGATCCCTTGCATGACTTTCTTTTGGCTTGGTAGTTCATATGGGACAATAGTTGAACCAGCGCCATGCATTGGGCTCGAGACTGGTTGTAGCCTTACTTGGCTAACCCACCTCTACTATTTATTACCATTGTTGAGTGTGGAGAAAGACCATGACTCAATTAAGGCAAAACTTGAGTGGGTCATGCTGCTCATCCCCTCCCTCAACAGAGCTAACAAATTGATTATTACTCAGTATATATGTCATGCACGGTTTTTGCCTAGCTGTTCTTTCATGCACATTATATTTTAAAATGGATGCAGAAGCAATCAGAGAGCGCATTTTAGTTGCACAGGCAAATAGTGTGTAGCAGTGATGACAGAATACAATCCTGGGTGAGAAAACCCAGACCATGCAACAGGTAGAATCTGATCTATTATTATCCCTCAGAATCAGATGTTTTCACTATGGTAATAAATGTCTGCTACGCTTGTTGCAAATTTGGGTCTTTTTTCTGAGAGCCCTGCATCACTTTTGCCCCTTGTAAAGCGGTAAATGTGTGACACAGAACTCTCAATCCAATTTATTAAGCCACACAAAGCCACCCTCTGTGGCTTTGAGTTGCCTCATAAATCATGAGTAAGGCAACACAGCGCAAATCGCTGTTTTGCCTTACTCAGTGTCCAGATGCATTTCATAGGCGTTGCGGAGGGTTTTCCCAAGCAACACCCATGGAATTTAACACTGCCCCAGATTTACAAAGTCGTGTAAACCTAGGGAAGCGTCAAATATGTTTCTATGTGTGATACATTTGAGTTGCCTCATAAATCATGAGTAAGGCAACACAGCGCAAATCACTGTTTTGCCTTACTCAGTGTCCAGATGCATTTCATAGGCGTTGCGGAGGGTTTTCCCAAGCAACTCCCATGGAATTTAACACTGCCCCAGATTTACAAAGTCGTGTAAACCTAGGGAAGCGTCAAATATGTTTCTATGTGTGCTGCATTTTGCAGCACACATAGAAAGGGGAAAATGCCTCTTGGTATTGTTTTTGTGCAGGAAGGTATCCCTTTCTGCACAAAACCTATCCTGTCTGCAACAGAGGTACCCTTGCACAATGGTTTCTTTTGCACATCTTTTCTGGCCAACCGTACCCAGACAGTGAAGTTGGGTAACTTCTATTCTCCTGTCTCTGCACTCCCCTGTGGAGTTCCACAGGGTTCCTCGCTAAGTCCAACGCTATTTAATATCTATGTAGCAGACTTAGCGAGGGTAATAAAGGCCCATGGGTTGCGACTTACATCCTACGCAGACGACACCCAACTGGTTCTGGCGATCCACAAGGACGGCCCAGCGGTGGCAGCTAATTTTCAAAGGGCCATGCTTGCTGTCAGTACCTGGATGTCCTCCAATTGTCTGAGGCTTAACTCAGACAAAACCGAGGTCATGACCTTTGGTAAACTCTCCCCGGACTGGTCTTCCACTTGGTGGCCTAACCAGCTGGGCTCTCCACCTGTCCCAGTTGAAAAGGCTAGAAACCTGGGAGTTATTTTTGACAGCAAGCTGTCATTTAACCTTCATGTCAACAAGGTTGTGTCATCTGCGTTCTTTATTCTAAAGAAAATTAGGAAAATACTACCTTACCTCCCCACCTCAGCTGGGAAGACCCTGGTCTCCACCCTAGTGTTTTCCAAAATTGACTACGGGAATGCCCTCTTCCTTAATACTCAGAAACTCGTTCTATCTAAGTTGCAGTCCATACAGAATGCGGCTGCAAGAATTCTTCTTGACATCCCCCGCCGTCAGCCAACCACCTCAGCCATTCGTCACCTGCATTGGCTAAGAGTAGAGGGCCGTATTAAATTCAAGGCCCTCTGCATCGCCTATAAGGCAGTGCATGGCGTCGGTCCAAAGTTTCTGATTGAAGCGTTCCAGTTGTATAGCCCCAAGAGACAGTTGAGATCTGCCAACACCTGACTGCTTCCGGTACCTCGCACGAGAACGGCAACCTGGGGAGACAGGCGCTTCTTGGTTGCCACACCCAAACTTTGGAACCTTCTGCCACTCACCATCAAAACTGCCCCCCATCTGATGAGCTTTCATAGGCTCTTAAAGACATGGTTGTTCAACCAGTAAGCCTGCTGCTCGGTCTCTCTATCCGCCACATGCGCCGAGAAACCTTCGGGTATTTGTTTGCGCAATAAAAATCTCGAAAATAAATAAATAAATAAATAAATGGTGCAAGGGTGCCTATGTTGGTACTAGGCTGCCAATATGGCCCCAGCGCAGGCAGAAAGGACAGGAATGCCCCGTATTGCGCTGCCCTATGCCAAAATCCCATAAATAAGCCCCTCAATGTTTTATTGGGTGACATTAATTTCTACTAGCATGGCATAAAAAAGATACACTAAAATGAGGGTGTGATATTTTTTTTTGCTAATTTTATTCGCACCTTGGGTTTTTGATGTGGCAAATGGCCTTTGCATTATGGATACCCATGAAGAGCGTTTTTTTAAACAACGTATTTGGTAAAATTCACTACCCAATTTAATTTTCTTTGTGCTGTTTTATTATGTTATTCATTTCCTCTGAATTGTGGAATTAAAACTTCTGTGGGCCATTTCATAAATGTTGCATTTGTGCAAAAAAGGTGCAAAAACGGTTTTGCACCATTTTCCTGCTTGCATAACAAGGAATAAAGAAAGCACAGTATGTTCCACTACATAATGCATGTTTGTACAACAGTAAAAATAGAGCAAACGGAATAAGCTCTTAATTCACATAGTAACATATCGAACAAAAAGATATTTCTTGAGGTTTAAAATCAGGTATATGAAAGTAAGTAGCAAAGGTAGTTTATATGTATCATAAATAGTGCAATATCATCTTGTTTGATTTTGGCAAACATTATTTATAGGTCTAATGTCTACTTTGTTGAAAACGTTTTTACACATTAAACTGATTTGAAACGAAATCTGTCATATATATTGTTACATTTGTTAAGAATCTATTTCGTTCTTTTTTGCTTTGGTGCAAAATGTGTATGTATATGAACAGTGGCAAAAGCCAATTGGTTCATTCTTTCATAAGCAATTAGCAAAAAAGATGCAAAAGCTTTGCACCATTTTTGCACCAGTGCAGAATTTAGGTAATTGGTCTCCTTGGAGATTTAAATTCTTGATTTGCCTTTTCCTGTGCGCATTGGTTAGTCAAAATGCTCCTTTTTGTGTTTTTTCTTAAGTACCATGGGCTTGTATCGCTTAGAGTGGAAGATGATGCCCCACTCTCCAGGTCAAATCAGGAGGCCAAGGTGTTGGTGTACAACAGAGGGCAAGAGAGGCACAGTGTGGATCCAGCCAGGAAGACCGACATATTGCAAGCAGACAGAGCGGGCCTAACTTCATTGTCACACGTTAGTAGTCAGGTATGAAATTTGTATAGTTAACTCATTGTTACAGGCTGACATGCTGTCTGTGTTTATCACTCTTATGCTTCCACACTACTGAGACAGAAAAAACAACTTACAATCCACATTTGCTTTCTTATTTTGAAAATCCGCAAAATTGGATTAGCGTGCAGCAGATTTTACATACATCCACTGATTTATTCACATTGGTCAATGTACACATGAGTAAATCTCTATGTGTAAGTTTACTCTTACACTTTGTAGTAAATTTGCTATTTTTGGCTATTCACCATTTACCAGTATGAATTTACTACAAAGTGTAGGCTTACAGGACCCTACCCCCTGAAACCAAGGGGTTGAGCCTAATTTGTAAGTGTAAAGTTACTACTTGTAACTTTTCACACATACACAGAGATCTCCTATGGTAAAGTATAGGAGAAAAATGAACATTTTCTTAAAGTAAAAAATATTAATAGGAATATTTGTAAGATAGAAATAAAGTACTTTAATTTTATATATTTACATTAAATGTACAACAAAATAAGAAAGTGGTACTTCACTGTTAACTTAATTTTTAACTAAATATTTAATTAATGTAAGTATAATAACTAAAATAAAAAATATTTTGTAAGGTCTTTTAAAAACACCGAAAGTAAAATGTGGTTATTTATATATTATATATTTAAAATGAATACAAGTTATGTATTGCATTAATTTCCTTAATATAATTACTTTTTATATTATTAATGCTGTTTATTTTTAATTTTAAAAATTGTATTACATTAATTTAAAAGAAAGTGTGTATATATATATATTTTTTATTTATTTATTTATTTTTATTCCTCCGAGCTGTTTTTTTTTTTAATCCCTCCCTCAATTATACTGCATACTCCGAGACAGGCTGGAATACATTTACTAATGGGTTGGGTCCTTTTTGCTGTAGTAACTTTAGAAAAGCAGTTTATGAATAGCAATGGGCTTACTTTTTTGTAGGTGGGCGCTTGTTCCTTACTAAACTCCTCCCTAACCATCCATTAACTGACTTACTTTTTCCCCAAACCCCTCCCATTTAGCAGTAAGTATGCCCATTTTTCCAGCCACTCCCCTCTGTCCTACCCACATTTACTGCTAAAAGACGTATCTGTGTGGCGATCTCCACAGTCGGGTGGAGATCTCCACACAGAAAAGATAAGAGAGGTGGAGGAGGACACCTCTGCATGTTGGTTCGTGAATAGCATTTAGTAATGCATGAGTAGCAATAGTGCTGTAGTACTGCTAAATGTACAACAAAATACAGTTCATGAATATGCCTCTCCATTTGCTATATTCACTTTAGGAATGCCAGTTGACCACTTTGAATTCGTTTCTGTTGGATGCAGTTTAGCTAATGGGAATTTGGACAGTGAAAATTCAGATGGGTAAATCAGATTGCACATTTTGAAACCAAAATATGTTGTTAGTTTGTGCACTCCAATTACTTCGACCCCATTACATCAGCTAACCATTATATAATTTGTAAGTGCTGTAAATAATTGGAAACATCCTTTACAACGCAACTTTTACAATGCAGTGCCTTTACGATGCAAATTTTACAACGCAAACCATTACAATGCATTGCGCTGCGGGGCGCTCTAGGATAGGGAATAAGTTTAATTTACTATCCAACACCTTCCCTAGTGTCCACGGGGACTGGTGTTGGAATAGTAAATTAAACTATTCACTATCCAGCACCCCAAAGCGCTATGCGTTGTAAAGGTTTTCGTTGTAAATACCGCGCTGTAAAGGCATGCGTGGTAAAAGTATGCGTTGTAATGTCATACATCCGTAAATAACCAGTGGTACTACTACCAAGTTTGGTTTGCTGGCTGCTGAAGGATGAGTCAGCTGTGCCTGTCTTGCAGATTTCCACATACTTCAGCTGTAACCATTGAACTCATTAAGCCAGCTGCCAGTCACCAAGGGCCTGATTATGAGTTTGGTGGTCCGTTGGACCGACAAACCCACGGTGGCGGTGCTGCAACTGTCGAACCGGTTGTCCAACCACTGTATTATGGCTTTGGCGTCAGGACCGCGATAGGACTGCTGCTACCACCAGGGATCTGTGAACAGATCCCTGGTGATCTTGCAGCAGTTTGAGGCCACAATATGCTGCTGCACTGCCAAGCATGTTATGAGTGTCCTCGCTGCCCTCCTTTTCATGGCAGTGAGCCCGCCATGAACATGGTGGCGTGAGGAAACTAAGGGAGCTCTACAGGGCCCCCTGGTGCCTCGGGGCAATGGGGTGCATGCAGAGGGGTACATGGTGTGCCCCTCTGTCTTTCTGCACCCCTAGTTCCTGCATGGCTGCGCTTTAACGTCCCATGGTGCTTCCTTTCTAAGGGGCTCCTATGAGCTTTTTAAAGGCAGTGCTGTGGGCCCTCTGCCAGAGGACCGCCTGCTTGGATTACAACTTGTAACCCGTCAGCCAGCCGGTGGTGTGGGAGTGGGTCGGTAGCGTGCTGCCCCACTCCCACACCTCCAAACTCAAAATAAGGCCCTTAGACTTCACCACTACATGGACTATGATCATTACATTTGACTTTGACTAGCACTAAGATTTCCAGATCTGTAGTTAGAATAATAAATCATTCCTTTGAAAGATATGACAAGGCCCATTGCTAGTCATGGTTGATGTAATGTTCTGGTCAGTGTACTAAAGATGAAGGATGTAACATACATCCAATTGAACACTTATTAGAAGCCCGAAGACAAAACTCGAATGGTATGTAATATTTTTAATTCAAATTCATTAGGTTTCAAAAAACCAATATGCTAGGAGTTGAATCTGGTAGAACTCATTTCTGCTATCGCTTTGCACTGCAATCCTTGAAGAAGAATTTTTTTCCGGATGGGTCCAGATAAATGTCAGATATTTACAATGAATAGTTATGTGGCAAGGGAAGAGTATCAGCATGTGTCTTACATATCAAACAATTTAATTTTGGAAGAGTTAATACCAAAACACATAAGGGCCAAAACATTAACTGTTCTGCTTTTGTGATTTCAACTCCAATCATGAAGAGAGGGTACATTTGAAACAGTGATCCGCCGATCATAATATTTTATTGTAGCTTTTATATAATTGCAAAGATCAAAGAGAATTGTCAAAATTTGTTGAGACAGTATTTTGTGATTCAGTTTGATTTTGTTCTCACAGTAAGTTCATTTCTTTCCCAGGATCAGATTCTGACGTTCCCTAAGGCATGCACCATGGATTTGAATGGGCTTCTGCATTTTGAAGAAAAGGCTCAGAGGCTATTTCAATGTGATGGGGTTTCATGGAAAGTCTGGGACTCAGGAACGCAGGTAATCTTCATTGGAGAGCAGCAGGCATGCATTCTACCTTACCAAGAGTTAAGGCTTCTGAACTATGCTCCAATGGTGGTCTGTAGAAAGACGCAGTTGACTAAATTATGCAGCCATGAAATAAATTAAGAGGTGTCACATGGCATTAGAAGCAAATCATGCAACAAATTATTTTAAATATCAAACAGCTGGATTTAAATTTTAGCATAAATTAATTCAAAAGTTACCCCAGTGCTTTAAAAACAGATTTGGAGTTTGGTGTCACAAATGTGGGGGATGCCCTGTCTGCCGTATTACAAGTGCATTTAAAGCCTATGACTCTTGGAATACAATGAACAGGATATCCACCGTTTTTTGACAGAGTATCCCATCTGCCAAATTCTAAATAAGGCCCTTTGTTTTCTAAAGAAACGTAATATACAAATTAGCAGATGCTGTGCAAATTGTAATTCACCAACATTAATGATTGTTGTTGTGTATAGAAGAATAGAAGCACCATTTTTATAGTGCTGCACATTTTAATAACAACAGTAAAATAGATTATGCTAAAAACACACAAGGCGCACTCAGGAGAAAACAAAGCTGTATGTACACCCATCTTTTTATTTTATTCTGCCCATCTCCCCTAAGTTCCAAAACCTAAGTTCATCTCAAACAAGCATTGACACTGCCAATAGGTTTGATCGTTTAGGCCTATTAACTTTCCCAATGCCGTTTGCTGCTGCTGTGCAGCATCGGCAAAAAAAATAAAAAAGATATGTGATGCAACCGCTATTGCTGGTCAGGTCATTTACCTTGCATGGATGGACCTACAGAATGACCCAGGTGTAATTTTCATTATTTGCCCCTTCCTGCACAACAAAAATCTTGCATGCAACAGAAGCACCCTTGCACCATAGTGCAAGGGTGTCTGCATTGATGGTAGCTAGCCAAAAGGGCGCCAGTGCAGGGGAAAGGACAGGAGTGTGCCATTTTACCCTAAATACAGTGCATTCCTGCCCGTTCCCTATCATGCCGTGCAGCGTAGCAAGGTAACTTGCTGGGCTACATTGCATGACTGTCCCATAAACAGGCGCCTTAGTGCAGGTGGTCACATTGTCATATTCTAAAACTGAGTTCATTCTTTTTGCAATTTTGAGGCTTCTTTAAGAGGAAATTAAAAAAACAGTATTTGTTTAAAACTGAAGTTTTGCAAAACGTGAAGCACATTGATCTATCACACTATGCTTGCTCTCTTACATTATAAAAATTGATAAAAATAAATGTTCTGCCTTGAGAAAAATAGGACTGTGGTTGAAGAAAAATCAATTGGTTCAATTTTTGTATGACTACAGCAAAAAAAATTTGCAAAATTGTCGCTCACTTCCCAAACATAAGCTTTATATCTTTAATCTGATTTGGGAAGGACAGCCAGATGCTCTTTTCCTAACTGAAACATGGCTGCATGACACGCAGGTCCTGATATAGCTACAGCTCTCCCCACCAATTACGCCATCTTGCGGAGATAGAGCACTGAAAACAGGAGGTGGTATTGCGATTATTTATAAAAAACGCTTGAAATGTAACTTCGACCCATTAAACATTCCTAATTGTGAAGCTGCTGTCTTTAAATTAACTTTGACCCCGAATTTCACTTTATATGGAATATTGGTTTATCGTCCTCCAGGAAACCCTACTCAGTGGGCTACCACATTTGCCAACGTCATCACCCCGTTTCACATTAGTTCTAAAAACTTCTCTCTCATTGGAGATTTTAATCTTCATTTAGAAGATTCTTTCAACAATACCTGTATTAACCTGATTAATGACCTTGCCGCTCTCAACATTAAGCTTCTTAATTCCAGCCCCACACATTAAGCAGGACACTTACTAGACCCTATATTTTCTAGCCTCTCTGAGATGGTATGCTATCGTGCCATTCCTATATGCTGGTCAGATCACTTTTTATCTAAATTTACCCTTGAGCTTCCCGTCCCAGGCACCTCTCTTTTTTCCCCCAAAAGTTTACCGCGAAGGAACTGGAAAAAACTTGATCTCTCCACTTTAAACAAAGCTTTGTGTGATAATTCCCCCCCCCCAGATGGTCTTGAAGTAGAAATTGCAGCTGAATCCACACAAATCTGGCTCTCTAATGTCGTTGATCTATGTTTGCCCATATCCAATAAAAAACTCAACAACCATCGACCCCCGGCACCATGGTTTAATGAATCGCTCAAAATAGAAAAATCCAAATGTAAAGCACTTTAGAGGAAATGGCGCAAACATTACTCAATTATATATACCAAGGCCAGAGGCCAGAAATGACTATCATACCACCTGCATAAAAACGAAAGCTGCTTATGTATCTAAAACTATCATTGATGCCACCAATCGTTCTAAAACTCTGTTCACTATGATAAAAGAATTGGCTGGATCTCAAACAGTCGCAACTCCTCGACCTTTAAATAAACTACAATGTGATAATCTCGCTCAATTTTTCAATATGAAAATTGAAAATATAATTTTGGAAATTAACATTTCCAACCCGGACAATACCATTTCCACTAATCAAGAGGATAATGCAACCTCCCCTGCCTCCACGTGCATCTTAGATTGTTTGCCTCCCATGAGTATGGACAAATTCAAAACCATCCTTGAAAACATTAAATCAGGCTCACCCAATGACCCCGTCCCCATCAATATTCTGGAACAACTTGATACCCCTCATCTGAAGGTGATTCTTAATACTCTCAACACCTCACTTTTGCAATCCACTGTACCTACTCCCTGGAAACAGGCAATGGTGACACCCCTTCCGAAAAAAATCTATTGCTGACCCTGAGGTACTATCCAATTACAGGCCTATTTCCCTCTTACCCGTCTTTTCAAAGATCTTAGAAAGACATGTTCATTCACTTCTAACACACTTTGCCGAAACCAATAACTCTCTTCATCCCTCTCAATCTGGTTTTCGGGCAGGGTACTCCACAGAAACCACATTACTGGGTGTCACCGAAAATCTCCGAAAACTCCTGGATGAAGGTCAAACATTCGCAGTTATTTTATTAGGTCTCAGTGCGGCTTTTCACACCATCTCGCACAAAAGGCTAATACAAACACTTAAAAATACCGGCATATGTGGCGCGGCACTGGAGTGGATCATTTCCTTTCTAGATAATTGGACTTTCCAAATCAGGTCAACCACAGCCTGTTCAAAAACATATACCTCTTCTCACGGAGTACCCCAAGGTTCAATTTTGAGCCAATTACTATTCAACGTTTATGTTAGACCTTTAGCGGACATAGCTGATCAAGCTAGACTGACCCTGTTTACCTACCCAGATGATTCTCAAATCATCTTCTCCCTCTCTGACTCTAATCTGCTTGCTCCTTCCCATCTCAAGCAAGGTCTCACCAACATCTCCAACTGGATGACCAAAAACCAGTTAAAACTAAATGGTGACAAGACTGAGGTTCTCATCTTGAGCAAACAAAAAGACATTTGGGGACTTGCCCATTGGCCTACTCAAATGGGAAATCTCCCTGAACCTACCAGCCACGTCCGGAATCTGGGCGTTATTGTGGAGAACACACTAACCATGTACCAACAAACTGTTAAAGTAGCTGCACTATGCTTTACAATTCTAAAATGGCTCAAGAAGATTCTATGGATGTTGCCCGTCTCCACTCAAAAGACTGTAGTCAGTGCTCTTATTACATCAAGACTTGACTACGGCAACATTCTCTACCTTGGGTCAAACAAGGTTGTGGTCCGCAGACTGCAGTTAATCCAGAATTCTGCTGTCAGGTTGCTCTGTAGGATCCCCAAAATCTCCAGCATCTCTGGATATTTACGTGATCTTCACTGGCTCGGGGTGGAGAACCGTATTAAGTTCAAAGCCCTGAACTACATGTTTAGAATAAAAGCAGGTACTGCCCCTAATATATTCAAGCATTAGTGCGTCCTTACGTACCTAACCGTCAATTAAGATCTGAAACCTCAGGAAATTTCTGTACGCCCAGGGTTAAGCTTTCCAGAATGGGAGGGAGATCTTTTTCCTATCTAGGCCCTTCCATCTGGAATACGCTCCCTACCTCCATTCGTAGAGAAACCAACTACATACGCTTTCGAAAACGCCTTAAAACCTGGTTGTTTGATCAATAACATCTGCTGAAGGTCATGTGTCACTCCTTGTCTCCGTCCTGGCGCCGGGAAACCCTTTTTGGGTAGTGAGCGCCTTACAAACTTAATAAATAAATAAATAAAATAAATAAATAAACATCTCTTACCCCTATCCTGTAATATAAAAGCAGCAAACGGTGCAAATGTGCCAGGCAGAGCTGCTGTTAAAACTTATGAGCACCTGAGTCATCAGCTGCTGTATTTTAAAAGCTGCGGCTGTAGGTCAGCCTCTTTGGCCCAGTAATGTGTTTTTACTTTCTCTCTGCATGCACAGTTAGGTATAGATATAACTTTTAGAAGAAATTTCGAAAAATGTTAAAAATCTGCAGAAAATATGTAACATTGCCAAAACTTTACGGCACTAAGGAGTCTGTGGAAGTGTAAAAAATCCGTTTTTACCGAAAATACTATCAACGATTTGGGCAGACGCTGCTAATGGGCAGTTTGTGCATGGACGTTATTTAGGGGTTGGCAGGAGTTGCAGCTGTGACCACTCGTTTGCCCATTGCGAACTCTGGCATTGCATTGGCGACCACTGCCTCAAAGGTAGCAAAATGATTGCCAGCAACTCAGGAGCAGCTTGCCCTTATGGACATTGGTTGGGGGTCCCAATTCTCCTTGTTTTTTGTCAATTTTATTTATTACACTAACGGGAAATTTTGGTGTGATAAAAATGCTCAATTACCTGGAAAATGGCCTTCCCTGGCTGTAGAGGTAAGTAAAAAATGCTTTTAAATATATCCTTCCGCATGCGTGCAGGTGAGAGAGAGTGTTTATGTGAGAGAGAGTGTGTGTATGTGTGTTTGTGTGTACGTGGTGAGTGAACTTGCAGGTCAAATGGCGTGTGATGTCACTTCCGCTACTCCTGGCCTTTTGGTAAATTTGCGTTCATGAGCATGTGTTAATTCTTATGGTGCCATGAGGACAGTACTTATGGCTATTGAGAATATTTGTAACATTTATAAGGAACCATGTTTCCTACTTTTGGCTCATGCACGTCATTTATCCCACACAAAAATTAAATTTCAGTGCTAAAACGTTTCTACAGAACTCTGATACTGATTCAGCAGACCGTATTCAGCTAAAAATATCAATTTTCGGGTGTGATTCGCTCCTGTGGGCAATCGCCACTTTTGCAGATTGTTATTAAATCTCGAGTGGCGGCAAGGGATAATCTGGAATGTTGTGCAGGAAAAGGTGGTTGAACACCCACAAACGCATAACTCTATGGAGATTTACAAATGATGTACAGGAATCAATCCCTTTCTGGGGGTGGGGGTTGGGGGATAAATACGTGGCAATATTCCATAGAAGATTAAAAGACAGGGCTCAACTTGACTAATAACAAGTAGTAAAACTGTGTGCGCTTGCATGCCACAGACAACCCCTGAGCGCTACTGACATAGTACTCCGTCTACACACCTATGGGAATCTTCGATTTGTTTAGTTGTATGTGCTTTTTTTCATTGTGATTCTACGGAGCCCTGAAAATCCGTAAATGTATGCAAGCTGTAGTTATAAGCCTCGGAGAGTTGATTGGGGTATTTTCTGTGTATTGAAACCTTTGTGTCTTTACTGTGCTGAAAGGTTCACCGCGGGTTAACCAGAGAGTGAGCATGTGTCTGCCCTGGAAGCGAGCCAGCATTCTGTTGTTCAGTCAAATGTTCTTGGCTATTAAGTCTGTTGTTTGGGTGCTAATTGTGTCTAATTATGAAAGGTGTTTTAGTGCATAGTAGACACCTATACATCAGCATTAGGCCTGAAACCATCTGCTCATTTCGCACTGACCACACACTGACTCCCAGACAGACTGTAAATGGCTTATAATTGATTCTAATCTAGCCTGGTATTGCCCCCAATGGCTGTCTCCGTGGGAAAAGTCTTTTACCGCTCGAAGACTTTGCAAGTGAATTATGGGTACGAAGCAGCCTCGCGCCCAGGCGCTGACGTAACCTTTTGAACGGGTAAAAGATGCTAAGGGTAGCGGGCCACCGGAAGTGTTAGTCTGATGTCTGTGAGGGGCCCGGGGGAGTAGCATGCGGCGCCTACTAAATGTCTGTCACCAAAAAAATTCAAAACGGTAATAGATTAAACAAGGTGCAGTGCATAAAAGACGTGCGACTTGAACCCCAACTGACCCACTATTTTTATTAATGTTCTTGTCTCTCTATAGAGGAATCATTTATGTGACTGTTATGCCATAGTTTATTAAATCGTGTATTAATGAGGCACTAACCAGTATAACTGTATTCTAGGATGCCAGCACGAAAAAGTGCCCATCGGGTTGGACCCGTCACGGGGGCAGATGCTATCTTCTCAGCACGGAGCATAAAGTCACCTGGAGTGCGGCGGCTCGAGCTTGCCGGGAACGGTAAGGGACACACCTTTTGCGTTGCAGTGACCTAATCCATTTGTTTTTTTTTTTATTTCAAATGCCCCTAGTTTCAGTAAAAGAAAAGAAAAATAAAACACCTTCACCCTGATGCTCATCAGACACCGTGTTCTGATAAAAATATGGTTGCAGTCTGTTATTGAGTGGGAGAGGGAGGACGTCCAGGGAAGTGTGCCAAAGTGGCACACACCATCATGCTCAGCGCTTTAATTTAACGCTCCATTTGCAAGCCCCGACAGATGATACAGGCTCAGTAGGCGGCGCCAGAGTGTTCACATCATTCAGCAGAGAGAAGACATTTTGTTTTCCACCAGAAAGCTAGATGACCACGAAGCATTAACATTGCGATCAGTGGCGCTATTATCTGGTGCTTGCAACAGTGATGGGTAATGTTGGAAGCGCTCAAAGCGTGAACCACTCCGCGTTTTGTGTTTTATAGGGTTTGGCCGCCACCTATTGGCTCCAATCCAGAAAGCAGGACATGCACAAGAAATGATCAACATGAAAATTACATGATGGGCAAACGGGATTTTAGCTCACTATTTGCCTGATAATGTGTTGTATTACTTTTGTGAAGTTTTTACAATATATGACGAGCATGTTACTTAATAATCAGTTTTTGATCAATATATTTCACTTTCATTATTCATAATAACAAAAAAAATTACATTCTTACTTCATACAGCGTGGGGCAACGAGTCCGTGCATATATTTCTCTACAACTTCGCGGAGTGATTTCATAAATCACTTGAAACGTGGCTCTATATTATTTAGGTTAATAAGGAGCTAGCTTCTTACACTTGTCAGTTGCAAGATGCCTTTCAGGTGGCTGTTTCTGCTGAAAAATATGGTAATAAGAGCAAGATATGTAGACTAAGGGGTAAATATGAATTTGACCTATGCTGCTTAGATGTACCATTCTTTTGCTGTCCCCTATCCTAGATTTAATTAATCTTTGACATACTCCTTTATAGACTGGGGGCTCTACATCAACCTCTTAAGTCTCAACCACACATAGTTGCCTGTTCCATCAGACTAGCCTTATTATGGACCTTGCTTTTGTTACACACAAACCCTTCAGTTCTTATCCTGGTTAATAACAGTGGTACCAGAGACAAAAGTTCTGATGACAGATTTCCTTTGTGAAGTATAACATCTAACTCTAGGCCTGGGCAAAAAACCTTTGCGTACATGAGGAGATGGTGGCTGCCAGTCAGTTTTTGGATGTAAGGTTTTGATAAGCACAGACCAGTTCAGGCATTGGGAGGGGCGGGGGGGGGGGGGTGTAGAGTTCCAGTTTGTGTGCTTGAGCAGGGCTTTAAGTGGGATGAAAAAACTGGGGAGTATTACAAAGGGGCGAGGCTGATGTAATCAAGGGCATGGCTTAAAAAGACGCAAACTAAAAATCTGTGCTTAGCATAGTGTGCCGCCCGACTTGTATTTTGCTGTTCTTTCATTGCATACAGATATATGATAAAAGTAACACCATATACAACACAACGAGGATAGGAGGGTCTCAGGGAAATGTTTTAAGACCTGCCCAGGTTACAATCCCCTAATATCTAACATGAAAAACCAAAAATAAACCTAGGGGTCTACTATTGAGGGAACTGTACACTCAGAAACACTAAGACTTATGCCCAAGAGTTTGGTGCAAAGTAAATTACTTACAGTCTTAAGAGAAGTGCTCGTAACCCAACACACATACCCACCAACAACAGTAGGTGAGACCAAATAAAACCAAGAACAGCGCAAAAAAGCAGTTTCACCAAATAGCTGCATAAGGGCCGACATGTTTCTGCCAAGTAGGGAACAAACTCCCAAGGCTTTCCTCAGGGCTTCTGTTCTAAACCTTATTTTGCCACTGCAAGTGCATGCTACATAGAAATAAACCATATACTCAATCGTGAATCAATCAAACTGAAAAGGATATGTATTACAATTCCTCTGTGTCAAATGGTATAATATTCACCCGTAATGACAGGGGATAGGACCTCCCCCAGACTTAGGTCCAGTCAATTCACTGAACCAACATATTGTAATTGTAAGTCTGAATCAAACGACTCATTACTCAGAGCTATCTCTGGAGCTAAAGATTACCACACAAGAACTGAGGCCTGGTACATAACTTTGTACATCCTGTTACATATGTATAACTTTTGTATCCATTGTTTTAAAATGTTGATTATTTTCATTCATTTGATTAAACGGAATTAGTCAATTGCACTGGTAGTGCATGGAATCGGATATGCTAGTTCTGATGGTAAAACTGCTCATTTACACTTAAATGTGCCAAAGTAATTTTCTGACCTCTTGCACACATGTAATTACATGTTTCTTTCAAGCCAGGTAAATTTCACATCTTCTTGCCACTGAAAGGTTCTTATATGTAAACCTATTAGTTATATATTACTTGTTAGACAAATTATTAAATATGGCAGCCTTTGCCCACGTCCCTCCTCAATTCCACGGTTGAATTCTTCCCTCCCTATTGTGGGGCTATATACGTGTTCTACATACGTTTCATAAGCAAGGTTTAGTACATTACAAATGATTCTTACATACACAGAAATGCCTCACGCACAGGGCTTTAAGTGGGCCGGGTCCTGCCGGTGCTGAACACCAGCAGTTTTTGAAAAGGGGACCTCGAAACGGGTCCCTTCTAAGGAATGGAGAATATACAGTATGACGTTGTAAAGGAAGAGAAATCCTTTGAGGAGAGTAATTTTCTCTCTGGATTTCCCATCTCTTTTTGAAACGCAGGAGAAGCAACATTATCCTGGTGTCACCAGGGTTTTGAGTGGAAGCTTTTTCAATATTATGAACAACAAGCCATAGTTGCTGCTTATTTATCTTATCCAACCAACAACCATTGACAAAGCCAATAGTCCTAACTTGTTATAGGTATGATGATACTTGTGAAAAACCAAAAATAAACCTAGGCGTCTACTATTGAGTGAACTGTACACTCAGAAACACTAAGACTTATGCCCAGGAGTTTGGTGCAAAGTAAATTACTTACAGTCTTAAGAGAAGTGCTCGTAACCCAACACACATACCCACCAGCAACCGTAGGTGAGACCAAATGTCCAGAGATGGATTCCCATCAAAGTCTTGTTAATGATCAATATTATCATATGGTCATCCAAAGGTAGGACTGGTTCGCCTCTAGATCATTAAGACAGTATCCATGTCCCCATGAAAGACAGGGTCTCGACCCGCATTTGCTCGTAGACCATGTGTGTGACCATTAAATGGGAACAGGTGCAGTGCAAAAAGAACTACGTGAAAGTGAGATTAAAAGTAGAATAGAGGACAAATAGCGAGAAAACTTTAATAGCTATAGGTCTCTTTCTGATTAAAACCAAGAACAGCGCAAAAAGCAGTTTCACCAAATAGCTGCATAAGGGCCGACGTGTTTCTGCCAAGTAGGGAACAAACTCCCAAGGCTTTCCTCAGGGCCTCTGTTCTAAACCTTATTTTGCCACTGCAAGTGCGTGCTACATAGAAATAAACCATATACTCAATCGTGAATCAATCAAACTGAAAAGGATATGTATTACAATTCCTCCGTGTCAAATGGTATAAGCGTTTATAAGTTTTTTCCTTCCGGAATCTACGAGGTTTTAGCAGAAGATTGTTAGTGCCTCTAGTGTTTCTAGAGCCGCCAGAGATTGACAGTTTCTGAGTGAGGTATCCGGGAGAGCTCAGGTGTATAGCCTTGTGTGTCATGCAGGCGATTTTCAGATGTATTCTGGCTTCCAAAGGCAGCCAGTTCAAGGATTTCAAGTCAGGGGAGATATGCAAGTGTTTTTTTGACCCAGTGATGAGTCTCGCTGCAGCGTTTAGAGATGCTCTTAAGGGTGCAGTAGTCGTTAACGGAAGACCGCAGAGGGCGATGCTGCCGTATTCAATTCGCGGGATTACTAGTGCTTGTACTGCAGTTTGGAAGTCTTTGGCTGGCAGGAAGGGTTTAAGTTTCCTCAAGGTATTGATTTGAAAGTTCGCTCCCTTAGTAGCCTTGCTGATATGCTGCTGCATGTTGAGATTGGAGTCGAGAGTTATGGCTAGAGATTTTGCTGAATCCACTATGGTGGGTTGGACATTGAGTGCAGTTAGCTGTTTAAGCTAGGTTTGAGTGGTAGAGATCTTCGCGGGAGGTGAGATCAGAAGGAATTCTGTTTTCAGAGCATTGAGTTTGAGATGATTATCGGCAAGCCAGGATTGGGTGCTCCTGATCGTTGAGTTCAGGAGTAAAATGTCATTGGGGGATTGTAATTTGAGATATAGTTGGGTATCATCTGCGTACATGTGAAAAAGTACATTGGATGCTTGTAGCAAGGTGGTGAGAGGTTCCATAACTAGGTTGAACATAGTTGGTGATAGGGAAGGTCCTTGGGGGACGCCTAACGAAACAGGTATTGGCGAGGACATCAGGTTGTTACTCTTGAATTTCTGCGACCTGTTGTGTAAAAAGGAGGTGAACCACTTGAGAACAGTCCCAGATATACCCATTCTTGTGTTCAAAAGTTCGAGTAAATTCTCATGTTTAACAGTGTCAAATGCTGAAGAGAGATCAAGAAGGATGAGGAGGCAGGTATCATTTTGATCTAGGATTTGAAGGGCGTCGTCAATTATGTGAGTCATAGCAGTTTCAGTACTGTGTCCTGCTCGGAAGCCTGATTGATGAGGGTTGAGGAGATCAAACTGATCAATGTGTTTAGTCAGTTGTAGTTGTACGCATTTTTCCAATAGTTTGGCGAGATTGGGAATATTGGTAATGGGGCGGTAGTTGTTTAGGTCGGATGGGTCGGCGGTAGGTTTCTTTAGTAAAGGTGTGACTTGTCCAACTTTGAGGGAGTCTGGGATGGTTCCTTGTTGGAGCGAGCTGTTGATAATTTTAGTCCAGAGTGGAAGGAGCAATGGAGAGAAATCTTTGACAGCTTTAGCAGGGAGGGGATCCGTGAGGTGATTGGAAGGTTTCAAGGTGCTGAGCAGTTTGCCTATTTCTTCTTCGGAGTAGGTTTCAAAGGAAGACCATGTAGCATTGTTTTTTGGTTCGGTGGGTGTTATGCAGTTGGGTGTGGCGAAGAGGCTTGCGTCAGTGCGGAGATCACTCTTTATGTTGTCAGTTTTTTGGGTAAAGAAAGTGGCGAAGTCTTCAAAGGAGGGTGCTTCGCATAAAGTACTTAGAGGTTGGGGTTGTTCCTTGGCTTGTGTTCTGATTAGCTCAAACAGTTTTCTTGGACGGTTTTTTGCTTGGTCGAGCTGGAGGCTGAAGAAGTTTTCTTTTGAGCGCTTTATTTTCCTGAAGTAGGCGTTTCTCTTTTTCTTCAGGATTTTCAGGTGCAGTGCAGAGGGAGCTGTTCTCCAGGTGCGCTCTGCCATTCGCATGGCTCGTCTATCTTCATTGAGACTCCCGTCGTACCATGGATTGGAGATTTTAGCGGAGACTCTTTTTAGCTGCATGGGAGCCGCCTCATTAATTATTGAGGTCATGGCGTTGAGATAGTGGTCAGTCAAGGATTGGACATCTGTAGCGCCCGTAGGAGGGAGCAGGAGGTCACTGCTGTTCGGGGGTAGGGAGTATGGGTTGAGTTTTTTCAGATCTCTTTTCCAGACTTTAGGTCTGGAGGATTGACCCGTGTTGAGTTTGACTTTTTCATTGAATGTGACAATATGATGGTCTGACCAGTCACATGGTTGGATAGACTCAAGTTGGATAGCGTCCTCTTTGGCGATGATAAGGTCGAGGATAGAGCCTTTCTCGTGGGTCCGCCTGTTGCATATTTGGGTGAGGTCCAGGGCGTCGAGGAAGTTTTTAAGACTATTTACCACCGCATCATTGTAATCGTTCCAGTGGAGGTTGAAGTCACCAAGGTATATTTGGGTGGGCTGTCGTCCGGCGTTGGTTGAAATCATGTCCATGATTTGTTGGACGAAGGAGAGGTTGTCTCTGGGTGGGTGGTAAAGGCTGTGAGGAGAGCATATCGGTTTGCCCTCACTGATAATATCGAAGCAGATGCATTCGTAGGAAGTTGGGGAGGGTAGGGACGATGCAGAGATTTTCAGAACAGAAAGATTGTTCCTGTATATGCATGCAATTCCACCACCGATCTTGCCAGACCTGTCAAGCCTAATGATGTGGTAGTTGGGGGGAACCAGAATGTCCATTATAGGTGTAGAAGATTCGGTTAGCCAGGTTTCAGTCAAGATGATTAGGTCAAGGTCCAATGTTAGGATTAGGTCAGCGATGGCGAGGAGTGTCTAGAAGCCGATCTGCAGTTTAGGAGAGTGCATTTACGACGGGGTGTGTCAGGGGAGGTAGAGGGTACTAGAGAGAGGGGGACTTTTCTAAGGTTATTCGCGACGGAGAGTCTGTTGTTTAGTGTGGAGGGTCTATGGGGATTTGAGTGTATCGTGGGAATGGGGAAGTGCGAGGCGGTTGTGTGGTTTAGGGCAGCTGGGTCGTAGGAGCGGAGGAGGGTGAGAGTGTCGAGATCCGAAAGAGGGTTGCATGTGCGACGGGGGCGGTTGTTGCGATTGTGGGCAGGGATCGCTATCCAGTGTGGGCGACGGGTGCGGTTGTTGCGATTGTGGGCGTGGGTCGCGGTCCTGTGTGAAGGATGTAGCTTGGAAGCGTCAACAGGACGGGTGGAGAGCAAGTTGAGAGGGGGGGTGGTGGTGAGTGAGGTGTGTCTGCGGGGTGTGATGAGTAGCTCTTTGATGGTGTGAATGTCTTCTTTGATGGTGTGAATGTCTTCTTTGAGCTGTAGGAGGGAGGACATAATCTTGTCCAGCGTGGGATAAGTGTGAGTGCTGGGGGTGGGAGTCATGGGTGAGTGGCTGACCTGGGGATTATCGTGCGAGTGGGAGGGTGGGTTGGTGTTCACGCAGGGCTCCGTGGTGTCGGCGTACGGGATGGTGTTAGGGAGGAGAGAGGGTATGGGGGCGATAGGAGTGGATGAGGTACGGAGGAGGTTGGTGGCGTAGAGGAGGGTATTGGTAGCGGGCGGAGAGAGCGGGGTGGAAGTGGATTGTATGTTGGTGGTGATGGGAGAGCCTTAAGGGTAGTGAGGGCTGAGAATGGGGGGGGAGATGGGGTTGGGAATGGTCCTGTCGTGGGGAGGGGGAGTTATAATAATAGGTGTGGTGTGCTCTGCGTGGTTAATTAGCGGATGGTAGTGGGGACTGAGAGTGGGGGGGGGACAAAGGGTGGGATTTGTCGCTATGTGTGTCGTTCTGGTGCTGATCTAGGTTGGAGGGGTTGTGGGTGGGGGTTGTTATGTCCGGGGAGAGAGGAATGGGTGTGGTATGTGTGGGGGTCAAATGGTTAGTGTTAGAGGGGCGGCTAGTGTATGAGGGGGAGAGGTTTGTGACTGTGATTGAGGAGTGTGGGGTGGTAACAGCAGGTGGTTGATTGCCTAGGGTGCTGGGGGTAGAGGTGAGGTGCGTGTCAATCTGATGCTGAGCTAGGTTAGACGGGTTGTGGGTGGGGGCTGTGACGTCAGGAGTGATAGTGCTGAAGGAGTTATGGGTGGAGGTCCGCAGCTTGGAAAGGTGTTCTTTGAACTTGGGGAACAGGTTGTCTAGTAGTTCCAGGTTCTTGTCTGTGGATTGAATTAGGACAATCCCGTTATTGTAGATAGTAATGGTGATTTTGCCAGGGAAGAGTTGGGATGGTGTGATGGAGAGAGTTAGGCCATGAGCGGTTTTCCTGGTGGTGGAGACGGTGAGTAGGGTGAGAAACGTTTTTCTCCATTGAGCTCTGCGTGAGGTGTGGAAGATGATATCAATGTTCAGGGCTCCATTGACCGGTGAGAAGTAGGTGTCGGCAAAGGGGGTTTCAGGATGGGACCTCAGGAAGTTGTGTTTAAAGTGTTTAGCAGCTTTTTTGGTGAGAGTGGATGGGTAGTTGATTCTATATGTGTGCTTGCCGATGAGATCCATGTTGGGATGGCTGTATAGGTGGGTATGGGAGGGAGAACGATAGTAATACACATATGCAAAGAACAACTGTCAATTGTAGGTTACATAGCACAAGAGTGACACTAGTGAGTGGCCAAAAATAGCCAAAAATATAGGAGGTAGCAATCGGTGCAGTCCAGAAAAAAACAGTGAGTGGGTGCAGCTTACAAAAAATGTACAAGATATATGAGGTAGCAATCAATTAAATGGAACCAAAGTGACACTGGTGAATGGCCAAAAATAACCAGAATGTAAGAGGTAGCATCGGTGTAATCCAGGAATAGAAAGTGATTGGGTGCAGCTTACAAGAATGAACAAAATATATGAGGTAGCAATCAGTGCATAATAGGGATAAAAGTGAGATGGGTGCAGCTTACAAAATATACAGTAGACAAATAGGAATAAAATACTAAAGAAATACTGGAACCAGTATAAGTGCAAACAAAAGGCTACAATAGACAAATATGACACTAGTGAGCAACTGGTAAAATATGAGGTAGCAATCAGTGCACCACCGGTGAGGGAAAAGTGAAAATGGGTGCAGGTTATACAAATGTACAAAATACCAGCAAAAGTATAATACTGCAACAAAAGGCAGACACTCAATCGCATGAAGATTTAGATACAGAGCGATGTAAAGTCTGTGGTAGATGAGATTGGTCTAAAAGGCCAGTTCTTAGGGTATGTTCAGATAGTGGGAATGACTAGTCCATGATGGCTGCCAAAGCGAGAGAGAGTCTAGCCCAAGATGGCCACCAAATAGGGGAGATCGAGATGATAGTCCTCTTTTAGGTGTTGTTGCTTTTAGAGCAGGGGAGGACAGTTTCAGTTTCTATATGAACAAGCCCAGTTCCTAGCTTGCTGGGACCGCGTTGGTATGAAGCCTCATGGTCAACTGTTGGGCAGGAGGGCGATTTATGACTCCAGTTTATGGCCCCAGCCATATTGGCCAATGGTGAGTGAGGAGACCGCAAAGCCCGCGAAAATGCATAGCCTACAGTGCATTCCGGGCATAAAATGAAAGACCGGCATGAGAGTTTAAATTAGTAGTTTTGCGTGCAAAAAATTCCGGGCAGAAAGTGAAAAACCGGCATGAGTCTATATTGAAAAATGTTTTGAGATAGTTCAGTTACCTTCTGGGTCGTCAGGCTGCACAACGCTGCTTCAAGTCAGGCATCTCCAGAGCAGAGCTGCGCAGTGGCCGCCCAGACACACAAACAAGGGCACACCGGGGACGCTTCAACAGCCGGTTGCTCCGTTTTCGATGTTCAACTGGGAGGGGGGAAGGGGGCAGGCCCTTTCCTGCAGATCCCCCGCCCAGCTCGCCTGTGCAGAAGCGGGCAGTAGGGGGCCGCCTTAATTTCCACGTCTCCTTTATTGGGGAATCCTCAGGCTTGGGGAGAGCTGGCAAGAACTGTTCTCCGCTAGTGCCCAGGTTTGCAAAAAGATGAAATGCAGGGTCGACTCCGCCCGCCACCTACACTGTCCGCCTCCTCCGGCGTCGCCGTGATGCGCGGGACTCAGCTCGCAGCGAGCAGCCAGGCGTAGAGCCCAACGGGTGGGGACGCCCTCGCTCGCCCGCGTTCGGCTAGTCCGCCATGCCTCTCACCTCCTCTGCCTCCACGACCGCGGGGCGCCTACTTCTTCTGATGTCGTGATGCGCAGGAATCAATCCTGGAGCTAGCAGCCAGGCACAGATCTCAGCGGGCGGGACAGGGTGCACAGCTCCCAGCGTGAGCGGGACACCGGGGGTCTCAGCAGTAATTACAGGCGGGCAGGACCGTTCCGCAGTGGGGTTTCCGTTGTACTTCAGGCGTCAGCAGTGATCCTGGTCCGGGTCCACTTCAGCGATGTCCCGTAGGCAACCACTGACTCCGCTCGGTCCACCAGTCATCCACAGCGGGCTCTAGGCAGCAGGTATCCTTATCGGGTTCCGCAAACTGGTCAGCGGGGAGCCCAGGGTCCGAAGAGGAAGGCGGGAACGGCTCTGTCTTCTCCTGCGAGTCTCAGCCTCCAGGCAAGTCGGGGATCCTCAGCAGTTTTCGTTCAGGCAGGTAAGCAAATCCAGTTACTTGTTCCAGTTACTTTTGTGTAGCTTTGCACGGTGCAGCTCGGAGCTAACGGGGATAAAAACCAAAGAATGGGATCCCCAGCACTGGAGCTCTTACCGAGAGCTCCTACCCGGCTCCTACCCGGCGGTTACGAGCACTTCTCTTAAGACTGTAAGTAATTTACTTTGCACCAAACTCTTGGGCATAAGTCTGAGTGTTTCTGAGTGTACAGTTCACTCAATAGTAGACCCCTAGGTTTATTTTTGGTTTTTCACAAGTAACATCATACCTATAACAAGTTAGGACTATTGGCTTTGTCAATGGTTGTTGGTTGGATAAGATAAATAAGCAGCAACTATGGCTTGTTGTTTATAATATTGAAAAAGCTTCCACTCAAAACCCTGGTGACACCAGGATAATGTTGCTTCTCCTGCGTTTCAAAAAGAGAAGGGAAATCCAGAGAGAAAATTACTCTCCTTAAAGGATTTCCCTTCCTTTACAACGTCATACTGTATATTCTCCACTACTGAGAAGGGACCCGTTTCGAGGTCCCCTTTTAAAAACTGCTGGTGTTCAGCACTGACAGGACCCGGCCCACTTAAAGCCCTGTGCGTGAGGTATTTCTGTGTAAGTAAGAATCATTTGCAATGTACTAAATCTTGCTTATGAAACGTATGTAGAACACGTATATAGCCACACAATAGGGAGGGAAGAATTAAACCGTGGAATTGAGGAGGGACGTGGGCAAAGGCTGCCATATTTAATAATTTGTCTAACTAGTAATATATAACTAATAGGTTTACATATAAGAACCTTTCAGTGGCTAGAAGATGTGAAATTTACCAGCTTGAAAGAAACATGTAATTACATGTGTGCAAGAGGTCAGAAAATTACTTTGGCACATTTAAGTGTAAATGAGCAGTTTTACCATCAGAACTAGCATATCCGATTCCATGCACTACCAGTGCAATTGACTAATTCCGTTTAATCAAATGAATGAAAATAATCAACATTTTAAAACAATGGATACAGAAGTTATACATATGTAACAGGATGTACAAAGTTATGTACCAGGCCTCAGTTCTTGTGTGGTAATCTTTAGCTCCAGAGATAGCTCTGAGTAATGAGTCGTTTGATTCAGACTT
Source organism: Lissotriton vulgaris (assembly GCF_964263255.1). Lineage (NCBI taxonomy): Eukaryota > Metazoa > Chordata > Amphibia > Caudata > Salamandridae > Lissotriton > Lissotriton vulgaris. The sequence goes on along the minus strand of NC_141689.1, from coordinate 1,019,204,390 downwards.
ACAATTACAATATGTTTGTTCAGTGAATTGGAGTATTTCGGCATTTGATTACAGAGGTATAGATGCCATCACAAGTAAACACTGTAATACTACAGTGAAAACTCTTGGCGCCTGTGTATGACAAAGGGATGGAATTAAATTGGAAAGTGCAGTGCCTGGATTCTAGAAGGATAATACAAAATAAGACTTTAATGAATTTGTTCTTGAAAAGGTCGATGTCAGGAGCCAAGACCAGCTCAGCTGGAAGGGAGGTACATGCTCTAGGGCCACAGTCTGAAGACTACAAGAATGTTGCTTTCTCAAATTTATATTTCAAATGAAGCTAGGATACTCACAACACAACATGTATCCCATGGCCTGTGCAACTTCACAAATCCCTAAACCTACAAGGGACTGTGGCTGCCTCCTGTTGGGTGGCTAGTTTACATCTTAGAGAGCAGCACAAATGAACAATAAATGCTGATAATGTTGACTAGAGTCATTCAAATCCTTTGGACTCTGTTTGTGCTTGCTAGTCTCCCAGTTTTGCCTTCAGCAAAGTGTAGCTACACCTGCTATTGAGAGGCACTTGGATCTTAAAGCAAAACAAGTGATCAGAACCGTGCCCTGATTTACTGAGGTTTTCCATGGATTATATCAGTTTTAAGAATGTTTTAAGGGAGAGAAAAAAGCCACAGGACAGGGTTAATTCAGGGAAAATCCCTCAGAAATCAGAGCCATCTTTCATTGCTTAAGACTGTCTTAGGTCGAACAACTTTAGTAAACAAGGCCCAATAGTTATGGCCAAATATAGCATAAACAAAGGTTAATATATCTACTAACAGGCGGCCTAAATTTTATATTCATAGTAAGACATATTTGAAATGTTTATGTTCTTTGGGAAGTCACAGATACCTACGAAACAGTACAATCTCTTGCTGTAAATATTATTGCTCTTGTGGTCATTTAGATTTCCACCCTTTAGCATGTGCTCAGTGACTTAGTTGCTTCCTATGTTCAACGTGTGCATCACAACGTCAGATCCCAACACAGCAAACTCATCCGTTTATCCTTCTGAGATTTAAAAGACCAGGACAATTTGTTGTTACTTTAGTATGTGTTAGTAACTATTAGAGAGACACCAACAAAATGTCAGTATTGCAGTATCAAGTGTTACATTAGAAACAAGTTTATTATATCGACATTCCCTTTAGAGTGCCACTTCAGTATAGAGCTGGTCTGTGACTTTCAGGAAGACATTTCAAATCCCAGCAAGGCCGCCTGGGTCGCTCCTGTTTCTGAGGACATTCAATAGACATCCATTAGATTATGTATAAGAACACCTGGGGCCTGAGTCTCAAACTGCATGTTGTAGTAGGTTTTATAGTAGCACAAAGCGTACTACACAAAATGCAATTCACAAACTACACACAGAGTTTCACAACTCACACTCCATATTCTTATGTGTGTTGAGTTCTCTGCCCCAATTGCAGAGTCTCTGGGTGGTGAGAACTTCACTTACATCAGTATAGGGAGTGCAGAGTTGTAAAACTCTGTACATAGTTTGCGTATCAAAAAATTAGTACATTTACTATAAAGTGTAAGTTTACGTTGGAGAATCAGGCTCCAGGTATTTATCTATGGTAGCAAGAGCTACATGAAAGCATGTTTGTTTAATTAAAATAATTTGCTGCTGTTGCATTGCTTCACACATCAAGAAATAATTGTTTGTATAATCTCAACTAAATCCATAGGAAACCATAGGATTTATGAAGTTTTATGAACAACACCAAGGCATCATTTACTTTATGACAACATTTTACCTTACTCATTATGACTTACTATGTTTTGCAAATATTTTACAGGTTCCTGGCTGAGCTGGTTAGTGTGTTCAATAAGAGTCACATGGAGTGGTTGTGGGACTTCAGTGGAAGAAAGCCTTTCTGGATAGGTGATTATTTTACTAATATTCACTTCACACTTCAAGGCTGGGCAACACATATGTAATGCAGACTGCTTCATGGAAACAAGTGTACAGTGCTACGTGCACACTTCAGGGATATACTTACCATTTCTGGAACTCATTTGTTGTCATCGTTTGTTGTTTTTATAAGTGCTGATTCTGCAACAATTTACTCCAAGATGTCCCCCCTCTTTCTCCGTGCATCTCACACGTGGTATGGTTGCAGAATATCATGGCTTAATTATCATCTGACAAAAATATTGTGTCCTAAATATAATTTACAAAAATATCTCCCCAATGGAGTAAATTGTAGAACATCTACACCAAATGGAGCAATACATTTGTAAACCATATTCAGGCCAAAATGTTTATGTCTGATGATGTTTTTTTAATATATATTCTGACATAAAACCCTCATATATATTTTACCTTTCCAGTACAGGCTGCTTTGTTTACCCTTGCCCACCTGCCCTGACCCAGGCAATTAGCCCTCAGGGTAATGTTTTTTCACTGTTGGCTGGCTTCCTTTATGTTCTTGCCTTACTTTGCCTTGCTGTATTTCCTGCAATAGTCCCAATTTTTCAGTTGCAATTATCTCTAAATATCCATCCTTTTGTGCCCTCCTCCTTAAGATGTTTCCTTCTTTGCCTCTCATCAGTTATGAAACTCAAGAGTGCCGCTTACTTGATCTGCCTCTCCCTTCCTTGCCCCCTTCCACTGCTGTTTCCTCCCCTCATTTTCCCTTGTTATCATCCCTTCATCTATTGAGTGTCCCTCCTTTTGCCCCCACATTCTTCTGTGCAGCTCTCATTTTCATAGCCCCGGTCTGGCCTTAAGGCCAGTCAGGGGATTGGTTCCAGGGTCATGCCACTTCCTGTCAGACCATTCCTCCAATTCCTCTGGTGCCCTTCTTTCATTCTGCAGTTACCAGTAAGTCTCTGTTCCCTTTGCTGTCCTTCCTTCCTACTCTGTTCTTCTGTGCACTTTCTGTCCACTATATGGATTAGGTGTGCCCCCTGAAATCTGTCCATTATATTTCTATGCTTTCTCCTGCTAATGGAATTGCTCTGTGTACCCTCTTCTGACAGTCATCCAAGTACCTCTCCCACATATGTCACTCCTTTCTGTGACATTTCCCTTCCATTGCTTTGCCTTCTTTTCCCTGACGTTCCGTGCATGATGTCTTTCCTATTGAACCTACTTTCTGCTCCTTTTCCATCCCATTATCTCCTTTACTGCACCACAGTGACTCATATGCTTCCTCCCCGACCTTTCCCTCCCTCCCTCCCAATATCTTGGGCTTGTTGTGTTTCATTGCCCCCTAACCCTGCCCTACCTCTGTGCTCCACATGCCCCTTTAATAATGTTGCTACTTTCTCTGCCCTCTCTTTGACTTTTCTGTCTCCTCCCCCATAAACAATTGTTTTCATAACCCCATCTGTCATTCCTTTCTTTTCCATATTCATCCTCTTTATGTACCTTGTTTGCCCTTTCCTCACTCGTGAACTATTTGCCATGTACTCGACCTCCGATGCTTAATTTCTGCCTGTGTTTGCAAGGGTTGAGCCCCGAAACTCTTTTGGTGGTCCCAGGCATATCTGTGGCAGCTGCACTGAGACCCTCATTGAGGTGTTTTCTGTGTCTTCTGCTGTGTTCTGTCTGTTCAATATGCTTCCCTCCCAATCCCTGTCTGACAATGCTTCTTTTCAGGAAAACTTGGCATGCTTATTTTCTTTGTTGATAATTTAGCCTCTTTCATTAATACAAAGTATTCACACAGGAGCCCCATTCACACACTGCTGCCTTTCTCCTTCCTTCTCCTTTTATTTATCCTGCATCTTTGAAGCTGATTTACCATCGCTTCTTGCCACTCGTTTGTAGGAGCTATTGAACTGTGACATTTACTTCCCTCTCATCATCATAGCACTTTTTGGATTTAAGATAGGTATAGTGCATGACAGATGCAAACGTTTATAGCAGACCACCATAAATCCCATCCAGATTATATCTGGCAAGATGGATCAGTAAGGTAATGATCACATCCTCATGGCGCAAAACCATCGCACACCTCCTCAATGTACAATGAACCAGGAACATACCGTATGGGACGAAGCTCACGATAGTGCCCCCTGCAAACTTGCAAGCTGACCTCACCATCACCCTTTACAAAAACGGCATCGTCTTGATCCAAGCTACAACGAAAAACCTCAAAATAATTTGCGGACCTTTTTACTCTCCTCAAAAACCATGTGCACGACACCTGCAGGGTAACAAACACCCGCCCGACGAATCCCCAACTAGCATGCTCAGCCACCCACAACCCCCCCCCCCCCCAAGGGCTCACAACTCAGATGAACCTAACCCCTCTCTCACACCATCTGGCCTTACCAATAGAATTGTTCCCAGAACTTTGGTCTCCTCTCCGTTAGCTCCTCCCTCCTCCCTCTGACCTTGAGACTGAAACTATTTCATTGGCCTATGACACAAGTCGACTCAGCCCCTCTACCCTACCACCAATGCATGCCAATAGAACCACTACCAAACACTGACTCACTGCCTTCAAGCGCCTCCCTCTTATATGGATATCGAAACTGCACTACAGAGCAGCCAAATTAACACAGAGCATCCATAACTCCATTCTGGATCTAAAGAACCTCCTTCACCTCACTGAACTCTCCTCTAAGTTCAAGCCTCAGTGGAAGCCCACCCCCCTCCATATCCCAGAGCCCCACAATCACCCACTACCGCTATCCTTGAGACACCTTCGCCCTCGCAAGCAACCATGCCAGCTCTCAGAGGAGGAAATTCTAGCTCTCCTACAACTCTACCCTTGCCCCCCCTAGTCTGCTAGACCTTACTGGAGAGGAAATTCTAGCAATCCTTCTTTCCTACAACTCTACCCCAGTAGAGTCTACCCTAGTCCACTAGACATGAATGTCAAACATGCCATCCGCACGGTCGCAATCAACCCCAACAGATCAGCTACCCTCAGCAACAGAGGTGTGGTTAATAGCAACCTAGCGGCAGTACCCCTGTCCACCCCATTGCACAAAACTCTCTCTGACCCCCTTTGCCTGGCCTCCTAATTAACTGCCGCTCAGCAGTTAAGCATGCAGCCGATATCGCAGATCTCATACTGAGCCAAAACCTTGGCTTAGCAATCCTGACCGAATCGTGGCTCAACGAATCCTCATCTCCATGCCTGGACCTCCTAGTCCCTCCTAACTACAACATTGCAAGGCTGGATAGGCAATCTAGTAAAAAAGGGGAAGGCATTGCCTGCATTTACCACTCTAACCTCCTTGTCATAGAACTGGCAGATACCACTGACTCCTGTGAATACCTCGTACTTTCCATATGCAGCAACATCACCCAACTGTGCAATCTGCACATCTTTTACCACCCCCCGGCATGGATGACGCCTTTACTGACCACCTCATGAAAATCATCACAGCCAAGGTTTCCTCCAAATCCAAAGACATTTTCCTTGGTGACTTCAACCTGCACTGGAATGACCCCAAGGATCCTCATGTCAACGCCATCAAAGATTTCCTGGCCGACCAAGCCCTACCTAAAGCCTGCTCACTCCCTACACATTCGAAAGGCACCACTCTAGACTGTATCATCACTAAGGAATCAACAGTCAAGCTTATCACTATGGACCCTTGTGACTGGTCTGACTACCACGCTATCACTTTCCTAGTATCTGGCACCCACAAGACAAGGGCACCGGAACAGGTGATTCCTAAACGCTGGGTTATAGACACCAAGAACCTTGATCCTAAGGAACTGGCAGCTCGCTGCAAGTCTGACCTACCCCCCTCCATATAACAATGGTCAGTGACCTCTATGATCATTACTCTGCGACTATAACTAACATTCTTGATGACCTTGCCCTGCTGAAAATAAAAAGAACCCAAATCAAAGACAGAAGCCCCTGGTTCAATGGGTCCCTCAACAGTGAGAGAAGATCCCTCAGGCAGTCAGAAAGAATCTGGAGACAGCACCCCTCAGCTGGACATTGAAAACTTCTCCGCCGGGCCAGAAATGCCTACAACAGGAACATCTTCAACTCAAAAAAATAATTCTTCAGATCTGAACTAGGGAACCCCAAGAACAGACCCCGCAAACTCTTCGAATTGGTCAAACACCAATCTAACAAACTGGGCAAAACATCGAAAGAAACCCCTAAGTCACTAATATCATCTGAGTAATTCTCCTCTTTTTTCTCTGACAAAATCACAGCCTTAGGAAACGAACTTAGCTGCGCTACTTACTCTCAACCCCTTCCAGATCTGACTCCTCCCTCCGCTCTTCCTCCACAGGCTTCACCCAAAAACCAAGCACACTTGACCGACTTCAAAATCTATGACGAACACTCCGTCTCGAAAATCCTATCCACCTTAAACCGGAACAACCACTAATGACCCACTGCCCTCTAACTGCCTAGCTGCCACCACCAAATCCATCATTCCTAGCCGGACTGCAATAATTAACGCCCCCCTTTCTTCAGAGATCGATACCCGACTCTCTGAAAGCCGACCAAGTCCTCCCCATCTTAAAAAAAACGTTGCTTGATCCTGCCTCCCCTGACAACTTTAGATCTATTTCTACCATCCCACTCTTAGCTAAAGTTCTGGAGAATTGTGTGCAACAGCAGCTGAGCCAACACATCACCAACTTCCACCTACTAGATGACTTTCAATCCGTTTCAGGCCTGGGCACAGCATGGAAACCACCATTCTCCACATCATGGATGATGCCCTCCAAGCCCTTGACCAAGGCAAAACCTGTCTCCTAATCCTCCTACATCTATCCTTGGCTATCGACATGGTCAATCATGAAAAACTACTCGAACGCCTCAAACTCAGGATGGGAGTGGATGGCTCTGTTCTTGAATGGTTTAGGTCCTTCCTCCATAACCGGTCACAGAGATTCCTAATTAACGGTAACCTGTCTGCTCCCTCTCCAGTCTCGGTTGGAGTCCCCCTAGTATCAACCCTGTCCACCACCCTCTTCAACCTTTACCTCGAACCGCTTGCTGAAGTACTACACACCACGAATATCTCATACAACATGTATGTTGACGACACCCAGATCTACATCAAGAGCTCCTCTCTCGAAGGAGATTCTTTCTCTGAATGAAGCCTTGAAATTGACTGTCCAATGGCTCTCCTCCAATCGACTCAAACTCAACGCAAAGAAGACAGAATTTCTACTAATTTTCCCACCCAAAACCAAACCTGAGACTCAAGTATGGATTAAGGCCTTCACAGCCTTAAACTGCCCTCCGAACATCGTGGACTCGGCCAAATCCCTCGGAATAACCCTGGACTGCAACTTGAACATGCAGGACTACATCAACTCGATGGCCAAATCTGCCAGATTCCACCTGAGCTACCTAAGAAAACTGAAACCCTTCCTTGATACTCCTGACCTAAAAATGGCAGTCCAGGCACTCTGACAGCGCTCAAATCATTCTCAAAATGGATGGTGGTTTAATAACTGAGAAAACACAAGTTGATGATGGACACAGCGCCGTAAATTTTCAGACGCTCACCCCCAGTCACAGATCTGGGTTGAATCCTTCATCGTTCTTTAGCTCACTTCACCACCCCAGTTCAGACCCAGCCATATGCAAATCAGTCTTGACCCTATTCCTCATGGGAACAGTCCAGCCCAAACTGCCAAACCAGGTCTTCCCTGGACCAGAAACAAGCATCCTGGGCCCCATTTCAGGGGAACACCCTTCATCAGCCAGGCTAGCTTGAATCCCATGGCAAAGTGAGCCAGGGACCCACTTCTGGGCATATCCTGCCAACTTAGGGTGAACAAAGCAAACACAAGTAGATGATGGACTGAGAGCTGAAACTTTTCAGACACTTACCCATGGTCACAGATCTGGTTTGAATCATCATCATTCTTTAGCTCACTTCACCACCCCATTTCAGACCCAGCCATATGCAAATCAGTCTTGACCCTGTTCCTCAAGGGAACAGTCCAGCACGAACTGCCAAGCCAGGTCTTCCCTGGAAAGGAAACAAGCATCCTGGGAATGGTCTCGGGGTAATACCCCTCATCAGCCTGGCTAGCTTAAATCCAGTGGCAAAGTGAGCAAGGAACCCACATCTGGGCATACCCTGTAAACCTAAGGCAAACAAATCAAGCACAAGTAGATGATGGACGGAGCACTGAAGCTTTTCAGACACTCACCCCCATTCATAGGTCTGGGTTGAATCCATCATCGTTCTTTAGCTCACTTCACCACCTTAGTTCAGACCCAGCCAAATGCAAATCAGTCATGACCCTGTTCCACATGGGAACAGTCCAGCCCGAACTGTAAAGCAAGGTCTTTCTTGGACCGGAAACAAGCATCCTGGGACCGGTGTCGGGGTAACACCCCTCATCAGCCAGGTTAGCTTGAATCCAGTGGGAAGGGTATGCCAGACACGGGTCAAGTGCTCGATACACCACTGGTTTCAAGCTAGCCTGGCTGACAAGGGGTGAAGCCCCGAAACCGTTCCCAGGATGCTTGTTTTCTGGTTCAGGGAGGACCTGGCCTGGCAGTTCTGGCTGGGCTGTTCCCACAGGGCACAGGGTCTAGGCTAATTTGCAAATGGCTGGGTACACAATGGAATGGAGTGGTGAGCAAAATACAATGGATTAACCCTTTAAACGCGGTGAAATTTCCGCAGCTGTGTGGGTTAAATAAAAGGTGGGCGTGGTTCGGACGGCCCCCGGACGTCCTCCGCACACGCCTCCTGTGACATCAGGGCCGTTCGGCGCATCCAAGGGGTTAAACCCAGGTATGTGACTAAAAGTGAATTTTGACAATGTTCAACATTCCATCCATCATCTTTTTGTGTTGCATTTTCACCCTAAATGGGAAGGCTATGCCCAGCCGTGGATCCCGTGCTCGATACGCCAAAGTTTTCAAGCTAGCCTGGCTGAATAAGGGTAAAGCCCCGAAATCGGTCTCAGGATGCTTATTTTCCGGTCCAGGGAGTACCCGGCCTGGCAGGGTCAAGGCTGATTTGCATATGGCTGGGTACAAACTGGAATGGTGTGGTGAGCAAAATAATGATGGATTAAACCCAGATATGGGACTGGGGGTAAATGTTTGACAATGTTAAACATTTTGTCTATCATCTATTTGTGTTGCATTTTCATCCTAAGTGGGAAAGGTTTAATAAATCATCAAACCAACTTGAAGAATTTCCTGTCTTAAGTAGCAAATTGGATGAGAAGAATTCCTTGAAGCTAAACTCTAAGAATTTGCATCTAGTCTTACAATTGGTAGTACACCAATCTCAGCTGTCCCAGTTCCCCCTTGCATGTTCAATGTGACCTGCAAACTGTTTTTTTTTTAAATCTTGATTTGACCCTATCTGCCAAGGTCTGCAAGGTTTCATCTATATGCGTCTTAAAAGGGGTTTTCTTATTGAACAGCTTGCTGTTACACATTTTGTTGTGATTTGAGCCATTGTTGGCTCCCGCCTGATATAATCAATTTCCCTGTAGCTAGGTCTTCCATGTATCTGATGCACCATCTCCAGCTGATAAAAAATTCAGCAGTCTGTCTATTCCCAAGGCTACTGCATATGTTTCCCATCACTAGACACTTCAAGTAGCTTTACTAATTGCTTAGGTGGTACAGTCCTTTCTTAACCCCTTCAGTGCTGATGACAAAGCCAGCTCGTCATGGGTGTTACCTGCCCTGCGCTTATGACGAGCTGGCTTTGTCATGAACAATGGTAAATCTGCAAATCCAGCATGCAGCGGGAAAACCCATAGCACCCAAGGTGTTAAGAGCCTCTGCATTTACCACCAAGCCTTTCATGGCCAAGGCCCAGCATCCTTCAGAAGGCGTTTCACTTCTATCTGTCATGTTTACTCTACAATCTACACTATCCCACCATCCAGATTCTGCAGAGCATGTTGAAGTGTCCTCTCCTTAGTTTAGTTAGTTGTCAAACTATGCAATTTGTCTCCCTCTCGCATCCATGAAACCTCTGACCATCTTGGTTTGTATGAGTCGCTAATGGCATGGCATTTCCCTCTAATTTTACCTCAACTATGCTGTCGGTCTTTTCCTAGTACCAGAACTCCCAAAACTATAATAACTTTTTCATTCGGTGCTTACAAATGGCAGAAGTGTGTTAAGAAGTGCTATAGAGATAATGCAAGATACTATTGTTATTCAATTAACCTGCTTCATTCTTTAACTTTGGTAGCTAAGTACGCCTTATCTGCTCTATTCCAGGTTTGAATGATCGAATGAGCACTAGTCAGTGGGAATGGAATGGAGGCGAAGTTGTCACCTTTACCAACTGGAAGCGAGGACCCCCGCGGCTATCAAAGAAGGGAAAAAATTGTGTTTTGGTGCACAGGCGAGGAAAGTGGCAAGCAAAGAACTGCAAAAAGGGAAAAGGACATAACTTTATTTGTGCAAGAAAATTATAGTCTGAAAGCAATATGGACATCTATAATACACTGTACCACCACTTTGTATGTATAATATTCAAAGGATATTTATTTAGTATTTGAAGAAATGTACAGTTTGATGAAAAAGAAAACAAATATTGTTGTGATATGTTTCTTATGTGGCTCAAATTCAAATGCAGAATTTGCTAGCTTCCCCATTGTCATTGTTCAAAAACAGGTTGAGGGGTTTTGCAGCCTGCACATTTCTATGTGATTCAATGTAATTTCCTGTCCATGCATTCTACCATAGTAATTTTTTCGTTCATTTAAACCAGGAGGGCGTCACATACACGGAGTACGTTAAATTGTGTTTGGAGTTGTGTTCACAGCATTTCAGTTAAAAATCAGGTTCTAGATGAGTTCTCATTTTGGGATTAGAGCATATAATTTAAGCAACAGAGCATCAGTTCTTGTTTCTTCCAAGTAAGATGAATGTGGGGTTTGAGGCATGTTGCAGAAACCTCATGAAGTAGTCTGGTTGGATCATTTGAGGGGTTTGTTATACAAACTTACATACTTAAATACTTAAGGGCTAGCACATAGCCCAAAAATTGGTGTCAATCACAGAACATGCTCTGGAAAAAGGGAGGTGTGGGCTCATAAGAATGCAATATGAACAGCAGCATTATAATTAGCCATTAGGTAGACCTGCAGCTTGCATGATGCAGAAAATCAGATGAAATGACATTACATTTAGGCTCGTTTGTTACCAGATTTCCACTAAAAAACATTGAAACATAAAATATTTATTAGTGTGCTTCAGTTAAGAGTACAGTACATGAAAGTACTCTTTCAAATCGAAAAAAATTGGAAACCTATGTTTTAACATCCACACATATTTTCTTTAAATCTTTAGACAACAATCACTGTCTTCCGTCATTACATTTCTTCTCTACACTTCATCGGTAGGGCTGTGGAATACAATAATAAACCCTCACTACCAGTGGTGGCTGGTGAAATCTTCAAGTTGTGAGGCATAAAGCCCAAATATTGCAAGGAGCATTCCTGTGAGAAAAGTTTGAACAGCTTGTAAAATTGAGAATTGTATTCACATTTTCATGTAGAAATTGATTGAAAAACTATAGGTTAAAAGGCAGGTGTGAAATCATACTTTTGAAATGGTCACATTAACAACTCACCCCTACTGACATAACAATATGAGGCCTTTCAGTTTTTAAAACATGTAGAACAGTCAGAATTCCAGAAGGGAAACTGAAAAAAACTATCTTCGCCGATGTGGGCAAACATACATCGGGCCCTTTTCGTGCAACTGTACAGCCTAAATCTCAGTAAAAACCTGGTTCACAAATGTGAGTCAAATTCACAAAGACTGTATACCTTCAGGGAGAGAGGAGTACTATCTTTGCTCCTACCATTCCCTGCTACAACTTGGTTGCACAACTGATATGATCTACTGAGAACACAAAGGAATCGGTAATACTGCATAGACACAAAGTCACTATTATTGTGACGTCACAAGAGGCTACTTGTGGAGTTAAAGACAGTGGTCATGCACACCGTTGTAACTGCCCACTGAGATTTAACATTTTTAAAGAATAAACTAAAATATGTGCAATCATAACAAATCTTAGAGTAATACTGGAAGCGTTCCTGTTGCTCAGTCAAAGACTACTCAATTAAGTCCCAAAGTGCTGCAACTTTTTACCTGGGAATATTATTATTTTTTGAATAAACAGAACAGGCTGACTTGTTATTTTTCAGTTTTATTAGTTTCATGCCAAATATAAGTGAGAGTATGTTATAAGATAACAGATCACATCATTAATTCAATGTAAATTAAGATACCATAGCTTCAATCGGCATTTCATAAATCTACCAGCAACTACTTTTATGTCATCTGTCAAACATTCTTAAATCTGCTTAGATTGCTTTCCTTAACATTTTAACAGCTTAACTTTTCCACCGGTAGAAAGTATTGAAACGGTTGTTCAAAGACTTTAGCAAAGGGAAACCTCCCTTATGTGCTATAAAAGTGCCATTTGTGACTACAAATCACAGAATCTATACACAGGTTCTATAACTCAGTTAATTAATGCAGAAAATCTGCAAAGTGGCTAGATTTTCCACACATGCAGAGGTGACAAAAATGGTTATTGGCATCTGAAATCTCATTGTTAACCAAAAAAGATATAATCGTGTGGGTGTTCACAAACAGTTACACTCCTAAAACTAGGCTTACTTTAATAAGGTGTAATTAGTTGCACAAAAGGGCTACATTCTATTTAAACTTCATTAGGAAAGGAAATCGACAAAAGCAAGAAATTACATCATGCAAAAGACTAAAATAAAAACCTGTGCACCCGCATTTTTACCCGGACCATATCATAGGGTATAAGTTAGTCTTAGTCAAGCCTGACAGGCATAAGCCAGGAAAACTATGAAAAACATAGTTACCCATGGCCTGTAAGATCTAAACACCACACAAAGAGTAAAACTACACATATCTTTAATGCAAACACCCATGCCACTGTTGATTAACTTAAACAAAGAAATTGGCTTCAAACTTGTCAAAAGAACTCTAAATTAGAAATCGAGCACTCCTTTCTGCTGTATCATTGCTATCTTCCAAAAGTCATTGCAATGTCTCCCTCTTTTAAATACTTTCCTTAGGTGAAAAGGTATAACATGTATGATTAATCATTTCTCGTTAGGTATCTTATATTTTTTGCTCAGCACCTTCTACAATGCAAATTTTCAGCACAAAATATTAACCGAAAACTTCACTCTATATTGTAATTACTGACAAAAATCAGTCACAAACAAAACAATCAATGTTTTACCTTTCAGAGAAACCGTCTTTTTTAGAAGCTGTCACAATACATACTGCTTATGTACCATTGTTCACAGATGAAAGCAAGGGATCATCTGCTCTCAGCCACACTCTCTGGATTGGTAATCCTTTACTTATGGTTCCACAAAACAGTTCAGCGAGAAGGTGTCCCCATCCGTCCACTCAATAAATAATCCCACTATCCTTCATATACAACTTAGTAGGTTTGAATTCTTTATTCATAACTGTGAAACCCTAGCGCATTGCCATCTGTAGGTAACAGAATGCAATGACATAGGACATAACACAACCGCTCTCTTAATAATATGAAGACAAAATTCATTTTCAGATACAACAACCCCACATATAAAACAAAATAGTCGTACAAAGTTATTGCAAAATGCTACATACAGAACACATTTTAAAAAAACTATAATAATAACAAGTTCCTGAATTGTACAAAACTGTAATTGTTTTGGTAAGTAACATTAACACTATTCCCAAAAGCAGTCTATCCCATCACATAATCTTCCCAGCTCTTAGGCCATTGCAGAATACACCCAGCCCTAGAAATCCTCCACCAACTTCATATGTAGAACTTTCATTCCTCTGCGTCACATTCTCTTCTAAAACTTCATCTATCAAACAATGTCTATTACCCCTTCTGACTCACTCTCCCTCCTTACATTTTCATCTTCGCCACTTGATCTTCCATCACATTTTGCCAATTAACTAAAATGGCAAACTTTCCTATCTCTAATTTTTGGCTGAACTATTATAAATAGGGACTACTTTGAAGGATCCCATAAATCTAGTACACCCATTTTCTATCTTCTTCTGGTTTTTCACTTTTACGTAATCACCTACAAGCAGTTTTGCTCCTTTAACACAATGTTTACAATCATACAGTTTTATGTATATTTCCCATTATTCAGTTTTATTTTCTCTGACCTTTTCCTACCAGACTTGTTCTTGTCTTTCCTCCTTCATACATGTATGTTTGTTTTTGGTAACAGGATCTCTTCCCCTCAAAATTGTGAAAGGCGAGAATAATTTTATAGTGGGTGTAGTGCAGTAATCCCAAATCAATCTATTTATTTCTAACTGCCCATCAATACTCTGTTGAAGCATTCCACCACACCATTCCCTGCAAGCTGATATGACAAAATGTGCTTCCACATAATGTTATTCCTAGACAAAAAGTTCTGTAAAATCTTTGGAAACAAATTGAGGCCCATTGTCACTCAGCAAAGATGATGGTATGCCCTCACACTGGAATAAATCAAGAAATTTTACAACCGTAGAGGAATCCACTTTCTCTCCCACTCTTTCTCCAGGCCATTTAGAAATAAGTTGGCCAAAACAACTATATATTGGCCAACCACATTTTGATTCTGCACAGCCCTAAGATGTCAATGCTTAAAGCTTCCCAATGACTATTAGGGCACTGCAAAGGAGACAAAGGTGGTCTAAAGGTTACTAAACTTGTATCTGCATTCAGACACTACACACTCACTCACCAACCTTCCAAATTCCATGGCTTACCCTGGTCACCAATAATGCAACTTGATTTTCCATTTACTTTTGATTATATGGAAATAGCCTTCATGAGATGTTTCCAGGACCTCCCTTTTCAGGGCTAATGGTGAATTCACTATAATTCCCCTTAGAAGAAAACCATCATCCCCCCTGAAAACACATTGCATATTTCCCTGTGTAAGTGTATCCTTATCTAAATATTTCATCTCAGGCCAACCATTCAGCATATACTCCTTTACGTGACACAAAACTGTGTCCTTGTCATATTGACTCAACCATTCTTCTTCAATGATGAAGCCAGAGGTGTTTTCTTTGATGACAGCCACACACACATCTTCCCACCACACAATCTCTGAACTCCACACTTCAAGAGGGGTTCTACTTAAATAATCCACAACTTTGTTTTTAGACATTTGGTAAATATTGCACCCTTTTGGTGTAATCTAACAATTTTAGGGCTAATCTGGTTAATCTTGGTGTGGCTTTCTCCAAACTCTTTGTTGTGAGTATTTTAATAAGGGGTTTCTGTTTATTGCAAAGTAAAATATCTGAACCATCAGACATACTGCCAGAATTTCTCCATTCCCCACACACACACAACAGCATTTCTCTTTCTATGTTGAAAATCTTTTCCTCAGCATATGCCAGTGATCGTGATGCACATGAAACAGTATATTCGTGAGAGCCTCCACTAATTTGTGAAAGAACCCCCAAACCCCGCCCACTAGCTATCATCCGTGGGAATAATGTTCGGTGGTCTTGGATCAAAACATTGTAACGGCAAAAAAGAGCAAATTTAATTTTTTATGCTTTCAAAACAATTTTGCAGTTCCATTCACATGTTTTATCTTCATTTGTCGTATATCAAAGTTCTTGGCAGCAAAATCGTTCACTAATATGCATAAAATTCAGCTAATCCATGAAAAGGATCTCACATTATCCTTTGAAGTGGGAGTAGGAGCTTCTTGGACAGCCTCAATCAATTATTTTTGGGCAAAATACCCCGTTCAGAGATCTCATGAACTAGATATGTGATAGAATTAACTGCAAAATGACATTTTGTGATTCTGCACTTAAACCCTGGTCAATCAATACGGCCAACACATCTCTCACTCTTTCGTCATGTTCTTCTGATTCCTTTTCATTATAAGAATATCAGCCTGAAAGACCATAATCCCCTCAGATCTTTTAAATTTGGTACATTAGGTGTTGAAAAACTGCCGCCTCAGATGTCAATCACCCAAACGGCGAGATAAAGTTAAATATTTACTTTTACCATTAAGCAGCACTTGGTGATATGCAGATGCAAAATCTAAAGATGTTAACAACTTCATCGTCATTCCAAACATCTCACTAATTTTAGGAAGATAAAACTTGTCTATAACAATATTTTGATTTAGGTTAACAAATTAATACATAGCCTCACCTTCCCTTCACACAAGGGGTGCCAACCATTCAATCGACTCAGTGCTCTTGATGATTCCATCCCTCTCTAGTTTATCCAATTCATCCTTGCCTCTAGGATATTCCTCCTTCATTTGTTGTGCAAAGTAATCTTTACTATCTAACAACAAAACTTATTCCTGACTTTTGGGATCTACAATGATTTCCTCGGGTCTATCCACCTTAAAATTGATGGCCCCTTTTCCACTACACACAGGTTTCCTCCTGCTTGTCTGTCCTTAAAGTCAAACTTGATGATTCTGTACAATGCTATTTGTATTGGTTTATTGGTAAACATTCCAGGATGAATATTAGTGGGAACTAACATCTCCTAATGTTTCTTAAAATGTCTTGTCCCACATTGTTCGGTCAGCAATTTCGTTAAAAAAAACAGAATCCGCTACAATGTCCACCAAGACACAAAAAAGGTAAAGGAGCATACAGGTTTAGACCGGATGTGCTCTTTCACCCCTAAAACATTTGTATCAATGCTCGAATCACGATTTATCCCAACATAAATCTCAAAGACAAATGTTGTTCAGTGAGTTTTTCAACTGTACAGTTAAAATCCATTTTCTCTTTTGCAAAGTGTCCTTAAGTGCCACAAAATCAACATTTTTGTTTCCATGCTGGAGAAAGGTTATTCTTGGAAAAGTGGTCCTTGCTTCCACATCTGTAGCATGAATTCCGGTTGTCTCGTCCCCCACTTTCTGGGTGGTCACTTTTACTAGTATGTGGTATTTGTTCTCCAGATTTCTTTGTTTCTGAAGACCCAACTTTACACAAATTCTCTTTCCTTCCTGTGACACCCACACCCGCTTTCATACATCTTTTTGATAATTGTGCTTTTATAGCTATGGCCATTGCTTCCTTTAGACCTAAATCACTACAAGCCCAAAGTCTCTCCTGAACATTGGAATCATGTGTGTGCATAACAATTTTATCTCTAATTAGTTCATCGTAAAGATGATCAAATTTGCACAAAATTGTCCGGTTTTTAATTCAGCTACATATTTCTCAGTCGATTCTTGTGCACCTTGCTTCCTTTGTTAATAATTTAATAGATCAATAGAAAAAACGGACAGTGTAAAGTGATTATCCAAATCCTCAATGAGGTTTGTGAATACATCACCCTCAGAAGAATTATGGGGTGCTTTTTTCCAGTTGGTCATACATCCTTAACCCTTCTGGACCTAATGCATATAAAAGTATCTTTTCCTTCGATTAGGTGGTAATTCCTTGCCTAAATCATCTTCTATAGTTGTATTATATTTAAAGAAATATGCTTTCCATTGCGGCCACTTCATAACCGTTTGGGCCAGTCCAGAGAAGAATGCTTGTGAAGGCATTAATGTATAAGACTGTGCACACATTGTTCTATAGAACTATGTAGTTCAAACAGTGAGTAATAACCAGTTACATGTTTAACTCGTGATTACACATGTATTTTCCATACCAAATAAATGGTTACATTTTAAAGGAAAATAAATATTTTCTTCATGTGACAACTTAGCAGTTGGCATTTACTAGTTTATGCCAGATATGTACTTGAGGTTTTCACGCATTCACTCTCAAGTAAATAAACATGCCCATGTGGCTCGTATAACCTCTGTGAATTGCATCAAAAATGGCGCCATACTGTGTATGTCAGCGTGTGTCCGCTTGCTTGCCACATAGGGTTCATTGATACACAAAGACTTCAGGGCGTGTCTCACAAGAATAATTAAGTTGTGTGAGCTATGCAAATAAAAGGAGCTTGTGTTAAGAAGTTCAGCTTAAGCCGGCACAAGAGCAGTCATTTTTGTTTAAGAATTCAACGGTGTCCTGCTTCAACATTGGTGGTCAAGGTGCTAGACAGCCATTAGCTAGAAGTTGATAAGCTGAATGTACTCACATACGTGATGACCACCAGGCAAAATCTGTAAATTGTGTCCATTAAGTCTGCTTTGCCTCAATACAGAGTATGTTCTTGAATAATTCAACATTATGTAATTCACACAGCAGTGTGAGTTTACTGGAGTTTTCCCCTTGTTGCCATTCATTAAAGACGCATAGTAGATTTGAATTCTTTATTAAAAACTGTGAACCCCAGCGCATGGAGCAAAAACGCAACCTTCCCTTTGTGCTCTCTTCCAACGGCTCCTTGCCACATTCTGTTTTTCCCTGTCCTCGCATTCTGTCACCTACAGAATGCGATGACAAACGACATAGCACATTCCTTAACGTGATAGAAGCACCCTGCCTTCTGGCCCAGCTATGTTCTGCACCAATATTCATCTGCATTAGAAGATTTTCATATTAGATCTTCAATACACAGTACTTAGATCTTTGTTTTACAATGTATCTGCCTAGTCTCATTCGACAAATTCATAAAAATGAAATACTGCTCAAACAACCCAGATTCATCTGAGAAATCAAATATTCATTTAATAAAAATAGCATCTCCCTAGTCCTTACGTTTTGAGTGGCATTTTCCTTAGTCATACATTAAAGGAGTGATTAAAGAAAATATCCCGATAACCATCTGATTGGGTATTTGTTAGACCTAAGAAAAATAACAACCTTGGCTAATCAAATCAGGATTCAAGATTTTCATTTAAGGACAGCCTACAGATATGTTGAAATGTAACTTCAACACATGTTTATACATACATATACATGGTTAAAGGGTGTGTGTGTGTGTGCGAGCTCTGCCTATCGTGTGTACATTTGTTTGTTATGACAGGTGCATTCCTAATATAGCAGTATTATAAAGCCCAGCAATGTTTAACAAACAGGATTGAGAGAAACTGGAAACATTTGCTGCATATATTTTAATATTTCACTTTATTGTAATAGTTAAAACAAAAGTGGATATTTAACTACTGGGTGCTTTTGTTGTTCTCCTGTCTCTGTGGTTCTAATACTTCAAACATTAAACATTTCACGTGTATTATTATGCCAAATAATTATTGTTGTACCAAAGCTGCTCACTAATAAACCAAATTCAGTATGTTTCTTAACTATGGTTTTTGTGCTCCTTTAGTCTCTGAACCCTGTGTTTGTTTATCCATGTTTTCCAGGCATTTATCTGTGTTCGGCTATCAGTGGTGCATAAAGCAATGTACAGAAAAAAAGTATTTCAGAAGATGCTTTTAAAAAAGGAGGCTAATTTGCCTTCAAAAAGTAAAACCTTAAACGCCAACACAAGAATGGAAATATTTGAGGTGTCCTACCTGTTATCCCCTGATTACGAGGTAGGCAGAATCACACACAAAGATTCCAGTGGTGAAAATACCGTCACCGGCCAGTATCTCTACAAAGAAGCCTAGCTATTGTAACTTGGACACATAGAAAGAGAAATAACTTTGCAAATACAGAATTCTACATGGTTTTCCCTATTTTGAAGAGTTTACCACTCCCATTTACCACCTGCTCCAAGCAGGTGGAAAATGGTGGCAGTGGTTTCCCATGCACAGTAGTGGAGGAGGTAGGGGGCTGGGAGGGGTGGAAAATAAGACGCTTTGGGATGGACCGGGGGACGAGGCTTGGTTGCGTTTGCACAGAAAGCCTCACGCACTTATACCAGATGATAAAACCAGACTAGACAAAGTGCAATTCTTTGTGGTAATTCCGCTACCCCAATTCGTAATCAGGGCCTTTATGTCTATTTGTTGTAGTTATATGCAAATCGTTGCACATTTGCACATTTTTCCATTGGCACCTATCTATCCATTTATAACTAACGCTCCCTGGTTTCCATTTTTACTGATTTTATAGATAAATACGGACAAAAAACATTTATTTTCTTGTCTGTATTTATTTTTAAATTTGAATTAATAGGGATATTGTGTTGCTTTTTGAGTAATTCTGATCACTGTCTGCCAAGACTGCCAGGCCAATAGATGTGTGGGTTGATAGAAAAGGGAGTTAAAAAAGAAAGACATTTTAGTAAAGAGGCTTTAAAAGCAGTAGATATGCGCAACGTTTATACGGAAATGTGCATATTTACATGTAAGTGCACTTATTTATCTTCTGAGGGTCTTCACAGTGCTGAAACCTGGCAGACATTCAAGTATGAGTGCAAATTTATCGGTTAAATAAATGTGGAAATATACTAATTTCAGGTTAATTTTTCCACAAAACAAATATGGATGAATACAGATAAAATTAACAAAACATAAATATGGATAAAACCAGATGGAAATGGCAAAATAATAAATATCATAAAACCGGGAGCCCTATTTATAACATCATCAGAGAGAGTTTTGGTGTTTAAGTAGAAAGCTGACTTTTGTCTGTCTGAAAACAAAGAAATTCGTAATGTATGCATCCATAGATTATGCAAGCATAGATGTAGGAAACTAAAAGTATTTACATTTCATTCTGTTTGATCCTTTTATTTATGAATAAAAACAGTGCCCCAAACATACTACACCGTACTTGGTTATAGCATGCTTGCGTGACAAACATTACTTTTCACTTTGCCTTCCAGAACTCTTTCTTAAGCTTTTTCAGTGACAATAAATACATAGCTTACAACAAATTGCAATCAGTGCCAGTCTACTGAGACTTCTTGAACAGAAGCATGGGATTTCTGTCTCCATTGATCTTGTATGTAGTACATGGTAGTCATAGTGTCTGTGTGATTCAGTACAATCTCATTCGCAGATCACACTTTTGCTTAAATGGTGTAAATCCCTCCAGTAGTAGCTGCATGCTGATTGGCTGCCACTGTCTGTCAACACTCCAAAACAGAAATTGTTGGCAGCCATCTTGTGCTCGGTAGACCGAGGCACAAGAAAGCAGAAAAACAAATGTGTAGAACTCAAAAATGGGGCAGGGTAGAAGCACCCTGACCCCCTAGGCCTGCTCAGGGGGTCCCACAAGGACCACCTGGTCTGTTTTTCTTCAAATTACCCCCCCCGGGGAGACCAAATCACGCGGCATAGTGATAAAGAAGTGTGGGGGGCCACAATCCCCCCGCGCCGCCCCCCGTGGCAAAGCAACGCAGCCCCCTGGCGCATACTGGAGGCTCCTAGTTGGCCCCCAGTGACCCCCAGTATGCAAGGGGAATTCGTTCCCCCTTCTGCAAACGCGACAGGGGGCTGCATTGCAGAGAGGTGTTAAAAGGGGCATAGTCTCTTTACACCTCTGTGCAATGCAGCCCCCTTGCGCATACTGGAGGTTCCAGGTGGGCTAGTTGGCCCCAGGGACCCCTAGTATGCAAGGGGAATTAGTTCCCCTCTGGAAATGCGCCCGGGGGCTGCATTGCAGAGAGGTATAAAAAATGGCGTGGCCTCATTACACCTCTCTGCAATGCAGCCCCCTGATGCATATTGGAGGTTCCAGGTGGGCAGAGAGCAATAGTGAGCAGGAGCGAGCAGAACACCAGTCGCCATACTCAGTGCAGCGAGTCACAGCAGCCGAGCAGCAGGCGAGCTATCCTATCGCCCAGAGAGAGCCTCCCTTGGACTCCTCTTGGCCGCCACCCCCCCTTGTGACCAGTAACCCGTAACCCAGCGAAAGGGCTCTCGGAGCTCAGCGGAAGGAAGGGACAGAGGAGAGGTCAGCTGGGGAGAACCGTGCGGCGCAGAGCTGTGTCCATCCGGCTCTTGGCTCCCGGCTTCTGGGCATTCGGCCCCCCCGGTCCCGCGGCTCCCGCAAGAGAGGGGGTATAGGAGAGTGGCTCGGTGGGACGCCGCGGACCCTCGTCAGCAGCGAGTGGCAGCTGCGGTCTAGCGGGCTGCTATCTACCCGTGAGCAGCGACAACTGGCTTCAGCCCCCAGTTTGCTTCCATTTGCATAAAGTATCGGAAACATCGGACAGAGGTGCTCCCGGGAAGCCGACTAGCAGCTGAATTGGTTGCCCTGATTGCTAGCGAGATTGACATCGACACGTCTGGGAGCGCTTGCGAGACGCAGGGGGACGAAAGAGTAAACCTCAAAGAGAAAGCCGCCGAGGATTGTGACCTGGATGGGGATGCAACTGATTTTTTGACTCTTTTTGTGACGCTTTTTTTTTCCAACTCACGGCCCTTCGGTCCCGGGCGTTTGGCGAACGGACTGGATCGGACCAGTCAAGAGCCCGGTATCGTCCCGGTATAGACCCTCGCCGTCTTTCATCAGAAAGCAAGCAGCCATCAGTGTGCGCCCCCGGCCACTGAACCTTGGCCTTGGGCCCCCGCTCTGGCTTCAGTATCCTGTACTAGCCAAGAGGCCAGTCCAAGCTCAAGCCTCGTGGAGGAGTAGGAGTTGTTGAAGGCCTCTTTCTCCCGGCAGGTGACTCGTTGGCTGAAAAGGGGCTGATGTAGTGGCACAGTTGGTAGAGTCCTGCCCAAAATAATCACTGGTCATTCAACATTAAGTGCATAAGCCGAACTCGGATTCACCACAAGGTCTGGTAAAGTGAGGAAGGCTCCAGGCGAAAAGTCAACGGCCCCTAGGGGAACTGCTAAACGGAGACAAATTGACAAAACAAACACAAACAAGGCAAGCAACATTTTGCAAAATCCACTAATTTCCCCAATTGCGTCCCTATTTGAAAAGTCTGTTTTAAATAAAAACTCTTCAAAGAGCTTGCGATTCCAGTTTTTGAAAGACCCTGGGGCAGCATTGTTTTCCTCAACTGAGGGGCCTCATGGGACTGTCGTCTCCCATAGCCCCGGAAAAAAACTCCGCAGCCAACGTCCTGCGGCTGGATGATGCCACTTATACATCCATTTCAGAGAAAAATTGTGACTCCCCTAAAGGGCCAGATCAATTGGAAAACGAAGACTACAAAGAAAGTCCATTGGAGAAAAAAAGCAGTTTTACCACAGCAGCAATAGTACCTTCTGCCTTTGATGTTTCTAACCCCATAACTACACAGCAACAGTTTCCAATAAATTCAATAAATCAAAGCTCAAGTCCGGAAGCAATGAGAGAACTCCAACATAACCATATACTATCTTTGCCTTCAAGCCTCGATGAACTCTCCCATTTCTGGCCTAACTCAAGCCATTCACCAGACAAAAGCTAAGGGAATGAACCATTGGCTGCTACAAACTCAGTCTATGAAGAGGCAGTCGCAGCAGTTGAAAAGGGGAGTAATGAAGAGGTCCAGCAATTAGCCAGCTTGCGCTACAAAGAGAATCTACACAGGCCAACGGGCCTCAGCGCGGTCCACTTACCATCAGTAAACGTGAGGCACAATAATTCATCAAATAATGAGGTCAAGACTAATTTACTCAAGGATGTGGCGCCGCTGGATCTTGTTGCTCCCCTATTACAAGCACTTCAAACATCAACGACGACCGTAACAATGCAATCAGATAAGTTGGACATTCAAATCGATCTAAGAAATGTTATTGCCTCTTATATAGCTGGTATAAATACGAAATTAGATAATTTAAACAATCTAATTAATAGAGCACAAGCAAATACTTATCAACTCAAATCTACCTGTACTTGCGGACCAGTCCTTGATAAATTGAGTTCACTACCAATTATACTAGAGCAGATACTCACTCTAAACCAACGAATTATTAACTCTGACACAGAGTCTGATAAATTGAGCATTGCCAAAACGGATCTACCAGCCGACAATGAGCTTTCATTAGTGCAACCTAACAAAGAAGAAATCATTAGACCCGAGAACGTTGAAACTAGCGATGATACCAATGATATAGCTACGACCGAGGCAACTATCTCAGAACCAATAAAGCAAACCCTAACAAAGAGACAAAGGAAAAAAGAACGGAAAGCCAGGAACAAAAAATGTGAAGCTGACCCACAGTCAGGCAGCAGAATATACCATATTTTTTCAAATTTAAACACAAGATTAATAAAAGAGGACTGCGCTAGAGAAATTTGTTATGAAGTAACAGAAAGAGATGACATGTCCACCAGTGCTAATCTGATGACCACAAATAAACTTAAGCTTTCCCAACTAAACTAACAGGCAGCGCGATTAGCTCCTTACATACTGCACAAAATCAGCAGAATGAGATGCCAAGAGTGAACCATTTGCCTATTATTGGTTCTGATAAAAAATACAATAAAAATGGCGATTTTGGTTTTAAAGAGATCACGCAGTCCAAAGTTATTCGGAAGAGTATGTCTCCTCAAGATTTAGTCACAGCCCTGGAAAATTACAACAAGGTGGGGCATTCACAATCATCCGGCACTATAACAAATCCAAAACCTCAAATCCCGCAAGTTGCAAATTAACAAGCTGGTGAAAAAGGGGTACTTGATTTTATAATCAGTCAATCACAAACGGAACATCGCAGTGAAGCAGGGGTAAAGGTAACGTCTGTTTCCCCTATACAAACAGCGTTAGAAATGGGAGTCCAAGATATTGCAGATAATTCTCGACGTGATCATCAAAGATCGACATCAGAATCCCAGAGCAACTTGATCCAGGGTAAATTAAGTTTTTGCATAACGAATAAGGAAACAATACAATCAAACGAGGCGGATGGTACTGAGCCAAGGATAGATTCATCCAAATCGGGCTACAATTGTCATCAAATTATTTGGACCCAGAGTATAAGACACAAGGTTGTCATGATATACTGAATAGGAGTAACATCCTGAAACTCATGGCCGAAATTGAGGAACTTAGAGATATTAAATCGATAGATCTTGAACAGGTACAATTTCTAAGAGAGTCCAAGGACAGAACAAACGAACAAACACTGACCACTTGGAAAACCTTAGGGATAGTGCAAGCAATCTTAGTGAGATCAGACCTATTTCAAACATGGGGCATTCAACTATCTCAGCCCTCCTCCCCACGTTATCCGTTTCCACTAAAGAAATATCGTAGGGTGCAACTCACCAGGAAAATGGATGAATTTCCTCCAAAAAAGCCAGTTTACTCGATTTTATATAACGCTAAAGGTAGAAGTGATGCAGTTCTTACTCAGGAAGGACTGGAAGCCGATAGAACCAGGGAATCACAACTATCAAAGGATAGCTGGAAATGGCTTCCCAGTATGCTAAATGAAAAGCGGAAGAACTGACCGAATATAGATAAGGCGAACCAAGCAGCAAATGATGGTATACATGTATTATCATGGAACATCGCAAGTGCAAAATGATTATTGGAGGAAGGACTCGCCTTAGATGAATGGGCTGACTGCGACAGAATCGCCTTGCAGGAAACATGGCTGAAAGAAGAAATTGCTCTGGCAGGTTTTATACACTATATTGTAGCGGCTGAAAAATGTAAAATCTATGGACGAGCAATTGGAGGCCTTTCAGTTTACGTGTCAACATCTTTAAAAATTAACTCGGAACAGCTTAAATCTCTGGATCCAAGCATTCAAATAATTAAACTATCAGGACAAAATGTAAACAGCAATAAGTCGACAATCCCGATTAATTATTATACACAACCTAAATTTCAAGTGAAAAAGATAAAGAATGCTTTATTGTGTAATGTAATAATGGGCTTTCGCACCACAGAGCCATCATGGAACATTATAATAACCGGCGATTTCAATTCCAACTTAATATACTCTCCAGAGGAAGACGATATTTTAGTTTCAAAAGTGTTTTTATTGAAATTCTTAACAGGCATATAGTAAGACATCTCTGTGAGAAAAGTAAACTCAGAGCATACAGTGCGGGCGGGACAGACAAGCATGTCTTCCCTTGTGCAGCAGAATAAGCAATGAAGGTATGCCCAATGAGCGATGCGACGTCATGCTTGGAAGGGCAAAAGATTGACATAAGTAAAACAACACGAACCAAAAACCCCCACCCCTCCCCCACAAAATCCCCCCTCCCTCCACCCCGACCAGTGTGCCCAGGAAGGTCAGTGACACCTGCATTGTGTCGCGGGAGTGTGACGGGGCCATGAGTAGTAGAGTCACCGGGAGTCATCGGCGGTGCTAGTGAGACGCAAAACCCTAAGATACTTGGGGCAGGTGATTTCATTGAACTCCTTGGATAAGAGGGTCAGCAAAGGGAGCCATGTCTTGCGAAAGGCGTCTGTGGAGTTGGTGAGAGTGGCATGGATACGCTCCATCCCAAGGGTGAACCACAGTTTGTGGAGCCATCCCGTGTGTGTAGGTTTAGTCGTAGTGCCCCATAGTGACAAGATGTGTTGTGTGGCTGCCTGCATAGTGATGCCCATCTGTCGGCCTCGTAGTGATTTGAGGGGAAACATTAAGGCATTGGGCAGGCCCAACACGGTGTACGCAGGAAATCTCGGGACTTCAGTTTCGAAAGTGGAGTCTATGTCATCCAGGACCTGTTTCCAAAAGTCTCCCAGCTCGGGGCACTCCCAGAGGATGTGAGTCAAGGTACCACGTTCCCCGCACCCTCTCCAGCAAAGGTCGCT
Organism: Lissotriton vulgaris; assembly: GCF_964263255.1. Lineage (NCBI taxonomy): Eukaryota > Metazoa > Chordata > Amphibia > Caudata > Salamandridae > Lissotriton > Lissotriton vulgaris. The sequence goes on along the minus strand of NC_141689.1, from coordinate 1,019,177,879 downwards.
GCGCTTCGGGTTTCCTTGGTGTAATCGGGCTGGAGTAAGGTGCCAATATATGGCGAGTTTGACTGCAGTTTCTCTCGCCTTGGTGTTTCGTGTAGTGTATGAGGCTCTATGGTAGATGTATCCCCATTCTTTGGATGACAAGGTCCTCCCAAGCTCAGCCTCCCAGCGCCGTTGACCGGGTGATTTAGCCTGGGAGGGTGAAGGGGCAAGCATTTTATAGAGTTCGGAGATGAGGCGCTTGTCTGTGGTCTTAGTAAGCAGCCACTTCTCGAAGTCCGTCATGGGGCGGCCCACTAGGGTAATGACATTCGGGTCAGTGAGCCAGTGTCGGAGCTGGAGGTATTGGAAGAAGTGGGGGTGTTCTATCCCGTATCCTTGTTTAATGTCGTCGAAGGAAAGAAATCCGTTCAGGTCAAAAAGATGACCCGCAGCTCGGCACGCCGAGCCCCGCCATTGAGAAAATGCACCTGGGCCCTCACCTGGGGGAAGTCAGGGTTGTCCAGAAGGGGAGTGAAAGGGGAAGGGAAAGTAGCCAGTCCGCGTTTGAGCGCCACCCGATTCCATACCTGTAGGGTTGTGCGAGTGATTGGGGACCATGACATATATTTGGGCCTGTGATGTTTGGCCAGGAATGGAACCCGCCACAGCGGCGTCTGAGCCATAGCTCTATCTTGGAAGAGCCATCTCTTCTCCGATTCGGGTCTGTACCACTCCACCAGGTACCGGAGTTGGGATGCCTGGAAGTACCGCGCCAAGTCCGGGATTCCGAGACCGCCCTCATCCATGCTCCTGTATGCAAGCAGTTTGTGAAGTCGGGCTCTCTTCCCCTCCCAAATAAAGCCAGACAGTAAGTCTTGTAAGGTTTTCAACGTGCCCGCTGGGGGCACAATGGGAATTGTTTGAAACAAATATAAAATCCGCGGCAGGACTGACATTTTTATAGCTGCCACCCTCCCCAGCAGAGAAAGAGGTTGTTTGGACCATCTCGCCAGGTCTGAGCGTATCCGGGTGATGAGAGCTGCGTAATTAGTGGAGACCGTGAGGTCGGTTGAGGGAGTCAGGGTGATACCTAGGTATGGTATCCGGTCGGCCACCTGTAGGCCGCTGTGGTGACCCATTGCCGGGGCCTGCGGGCGTGCATTTTTGCCTAGAGGTAAGATGAGGGATTTTGCGATGTTAATGCGAAAGCCTGAAACAGCCCCAAACGAGTCAAGTTCCTCCATGAAGGCAGGTATAGAAGTATCAGGGCTGTGTAGAGTGGCTATGACATCGTCCGCGTATAAACTGATAGGATGGGGTTCGCGCCCGAAGTCGATGCCCTCTATCCTCGGGTTGTCGCGGACTCTCTGTGCTAGCGGCTCGATATACATCGCGAATAGGAGGGGGGAGAGGGGGCACCCCTGCCTGGTACCTCGTTGGATCTCAAACGGGGGCGAGCGCAGGCTCCCCAGGCGAACCGTGGCCTGTGGGTGATGATAGCAGCCCGCTATGCGCGAGCAAAAACGGTCACTGAGACCGAACCGGCCCAGTACGTGTTGTAAATAATCCCAGTTCACGCGATCGAACGCTTTCTCCGCGTCGATGGCAAGAAGCGCAGAGTCCGAAGCTCGAGAATGTGTCTTGTCAATAAGGTGGAGCACCCGTTTAGTATTGTCTGCACACTGGCGGCCTGGAACAAAGCCAGATTGGTCTGGTTCCAAAAGACCAGGAAGGCACGGGCCAAGGCGGGCAGCAAGGATACCTGTAAAAAGCTTCAGGTCTAGGTTCAGTAACGAGATTGGGCGGAACGCAGAGCAGTGCGTGGGTTTTTTCCCGGGTTTGGGAAGCACCACCACTTCAGCGGCTAGCATGTCCGGAGGTATGGCTGCCGCCCCCTCGAAAGAGTTGAAGAGGCGAGCAAGCACCGGGGCCAAACGCCGATTGAAGAGCTTATAGAAGCCCGCTGAGAAGCCGTCTGGTCCTGGGGATTTAAGTGGGCGCAGTCGAGAGATGGCAGCTAAGACTTCTTCCTGGCTTATGGGGGCATCGAGAGCTTCTGCGGTAGATTCAGGGATCTCGGTGATAGCCACAGTATTTAGGTATGCCTCAATATCCCTGGATGGGACTTCCTCCCCCCCGTACAGGGAAGCGTAGTATGAACGAAACGCCTCGGCCACTTGGGCATCGTCTGTGAGCACTTCACCGTTGGTGCCAACTAAAGTGGTGATTTTGGCCCGTTGGGTCTTGGCCCTTAGAGCACTGGCCAGTAGACGCCCCGTTTTGTTCCCTCCGACATAGTAAGTATGCCGTAGGCGGAGAGCTGCAAATTCCGCCCTGTCTGTATCCAGACTGGCGAGTTGGGCCCGAGCAGCTTTTAGCTGTTTCCACACTCCAGGGGCACACGTGCGACTGTGTACCCGTTCCAGCTCCGCCACCTGCGCCGTAAGTTCCTCTCTCTTGCTTTTGCGGTCTTTAGCTTCCGCAGCCGAAATAGCTATGAGTTCGCCCCGCACGACCGATTTCAGAGCCCCCCAAAGAGCCGTTGCTGAGATGCCCGGTGTATCGTTGGTAGATAGGTAAGTGTCTATGCAGTCCCCAATACGTTTAGTGACATCAGGGCGCTGTAGCAAGGGTTCGCGGAGGCGCCATGGGCCTCGGGGGCGGCGGGGTGCGCGGAGAGCGAGGGAGAGTTCCACCGCGTCATGGTCAGAGAGGGCTGCGGGCGTGATGGTAATGTCCTCAAGGGTTGGAAGGAGGTCTGAAGAACCCAGGAAGTGGTCAAGCCTGGCGTAGGTGTGGTGCACATGCGAGTAGAACGTGAATTGTGAGGCAGTTGGATGACGGGCCCTCCAGAGGTCCACCAAGCCCCTTTCGGACAGCCAATCATGTCCGGCAGATGACAAGGCCCCAGCGTCTCCGTAGCGGTGGCCAGACCGATCGGCATGTGTATCCATAACAATGTTAATGTCCCCGCCCAGGAGTAGGGGTGTGTGTGGGGTCTGGAGGGCTTCGGAAATGGCGCCTTTTAAGAAGGCTTCCTGACCTGTGTTTGGAGCGTACAGGGAGCCGATTGTGAGTGTTGTGTCACCCACGGTGAGAGTGTATGCCAGGAGGCGGCCTTTGATTTCCCCCACCTTGCTACCCACCCTCCCTCTAAAGGAGCTAGAGATTAGGATCGCAACCCCGGCATTCTTTGTTGGAAGGGAGGAAAAGAATTGTTGTGGGAAGGCTCGCGAGCGCATTCTGTGCCAGTCCTTCTGGAGGAGATGCGTCTCCTGTAGCAGGCAAATAGCGGCTCCAGAGTTTTCCAAGTAAGAGAGAACAGCTCTCCTCTTGATCGGGTTGTTAAGCCCCTTCACATTAAGCGTTATAATCTTAAGGGTGTTGTCTGTCATCGCGCAAGGGGTGCGTGATGCAGCGCTGATTGGGCCATAGGCACGCCAAGGGAGCACGTGGCGGTTCTTGGCGAATAGTGTATGGTATGGTCTCTATTTGTGTCTGGGTGTGAGCCATTTGTGTGGGTGAATACTCCAATTCGGCATATGCATCTTGGTGAGGGGTCTCTTCCCGCGAGAGCTGAAGTAGCGTGGCACACTGGTCCCCACCCTGGATCCCTCCCTAACCCAACATCCCCCCCAGAAACAGCCCGCAGCCACCAAAGTATGCAACGTAGTACATGCAAATAAGGACAGTAGTAGGCCGCAGCGTAATAACAAAACCCCAAACCCAGTTCCCCCCAACCCAAACCCAACAAAACGGAAACCTGTAGTCCCAATCCTGTCAAGGCACACAGGATCGTGGTAAAGAACAATGAAGGGGTCATTTCCGATGGCGGCTCCTCCGGGCCCCCCGCCCTACCCGCCAGTCGTCAGGGCTGAGCAGGTGCGATACACAATCTCCTTAGCGAGAGTTAGTATCACTCTGGGGAAGAGGTCTCTTTCATCACCTCTGCCACTGCAGTCTCACGCTCCCGGGAAATGACAGAGGCATCGGGCTTGAAGCGCTGAGGAGGGGATCGTTTGCGGTGTACAGTCTGCCAACCCCCTCTGGAGGAGCCCTGTGAGCTCCTGAAAACCGGTTCAGCATCCACTTGGTCTAGACCCAGGAGATCACAAGTGTCTTTAAGAGATCGTAGCTGCTGTAGCCGTCCGTTCCATTTGAATATGATTCGAAAGGGATGCCCCCAAGAATATGAGATTTCTTTTCCCCGCAGGAAGTCCGTGACTGGCTTGAATTCCTTCCTTTTCTGGAGAGTCGTGGCGGAAAGATCTTGGTATAGGGCAATGGGATGGCCTCGAAACTGGATGGGCTGAGCTCTCCGGGCTTCCCGGAGGATCCGTTCTTTGAGCGGGAAGTCCGGAAGGAAGGCCAATATGTCCGGCGGTGGGGCTGGGGCTCTGCGAGGCAGTCCTACGCGATGTGCCCTGTCAATGCGGATGTGGAAGTCGTCTGTCTCTCCCAGAATGCTCCTGAAGAGGGTCTGCAGGTACGCGGTGACATCAGCCCCCTCTTCTTTCTGAGGGACCCCCCGGACCCGTATGTTGTTCCGTCTGGAACGGTTTTCCAGGTCCTCCGTATGGGCCTGGAGGTCAAGGTGCTGGTCCGTGAGTCGCAGGACTTCTTGCTGGAGCAGTTCGATCTCGGAGCTCCTGGCTTGATCAGCCTCCTCGACTGCGACCACCCGTTCGCCGAGGTCCTCCACATCCCGCCGGAGTTCCTTCACTTCCCCCGCCACCTCCTGTTGCAGGGATTTGAAATCTTCCCGTAGTGAGTTGAAGAGCGTCTCCAGGAAGGCTTTGGTGATGGGCACTTGGTCATCCGTGGTCGCCGGTGATGCCTTCCCGGTTCCAGGGGACGGCGGGTCTTTGCCAAGCTTGGGCTGCGATTTAGCCAACAGTTCAGGGAGGGTTTGCGATCCCTTCTTGCCCCTTTGTCCCGTCATGGCGTGTGAGGGGATAGGGCCTTGACAGGTAGTTGGACAGTGGAGCGCGTGTCCTAAGAGGGACCAGTGAGGAGGCGGACGGGGAGTGGGGGGTATGGCAGTGTCCAGGCGGCTGTATATGTCTGTGCACGGGCAGGGACCGATGTCTCCAGATGACCGCAAGCCCGGGGGGGGGGGGGAGGGGGCAAGGTGGTGGCCTCCGCCCGACCGGCGAGAGACCGCAATGAGTGGAGTGCGGCTTACCCCCCGGAGAGGTGCTCCAAAGGTATCAGTTAGGGTTCTGCGGTGGGGGCCCACAGGGATGTCCGTACGCCGGGGACTCGATTGCACCCCCCGAGCTCTCCCACTCCCTTCTCCACTCTCCTCACCTGTGGTAGGTCGGTGTGCTCAGGGACTCCGTTCGCCAAGCCAGGTCAGCTGCGTTGCCACGGGTTGCTGGGGGCCAACTGGAAATCCAGGGGGCAGTGTCCAGGGCCCCTCCGGTTGCGGGGCCTGTCGGGGCTCAGGTCGGCTCTCGGCTGGAGTCCGAGGTAGGTGGGGGAGTGAGCTAGGCCCGAAGCCGGGGCCTCGATTTGCACGGCTGCCGGGCCGCTCGCCGGGATGCTTGGGCGGCAGCCTCCGCCTCAGGTGACATGCGTGGCAGCCCGGAATGCAGTCCAGGAGGTCCGCTGCAGAAGGGACGGGCCGGCGCCTTGCCGGACTCGCCGCCGGCCCGATGCACAGGCCCTCTCGCGGTACGCGAGTAGGCCAGAAGCCGGGGTCTTGCGTGTTCCGCCACCGGACCAGGGCGGCCCGGGCAGAAGTGTTGGTGCAGCGGCAAGCCCCCAGGGCCCGAGCGGGCGGCAGCGGGGCTCAGCGAAGCCTCGCCGGGTGTCCAGGAGCGCCCCCACCTCACAGGGGGACAGCGGGCCGCTGGTGGCCACCAAGGGGACCCCCTCCGGTCCGGCGGCGCAGCCGTTGCACGATGGCGCCAAGTCCGGGTCCCCGGCGGCTCCCTCGCAGCAGGCGCAATGGGCGTCCGTCTCTCGGTTGGTCGTGCACCAGCGGGTGATTCCTCTGACCTCCGGGTGCCGATGAACGGAGAATTGCAGCTATTTTAGGCGAAGTGGCGGGATCGGGCAGGGAGCTCCGGAGACCTGCGTCCGATCACGCCGCCATCCTAGACACGCCCCCGGAAGACGACATTTTAACGGCAGATAATATGCATTGGAGTGCTCCACAACAGATACAAGGCGGGACAAGCATTCGAAAGGATCATTTAGGGATCCAATTGGTAACAGAACTAAAGTACCTTGGAATGCGTGTCCTGAACGGAAGGACAGAGGGAGATCAACCTCCAAGTAAAACTTATTATGGTCTGCATGCTCAATCAACGTTGGACTTTACTATTGTAAGTGTTTCGTTAATCCCTCTATTAAACAGTTTCCACATTGAATATACACCTATGAGCGATCATGCGATGCAACATTCTAAATTCAACTTCAACATGGAAAGAATGCAACCATCGTGTATGCTTGAAGGCCAACTATGTACAATTAACCAAAAACACATAAATTGGTCTAATTCAAATAAAATCGAGTGGTTCTCGATAATAGAGGACACGTTGAATGATTTAGGGAACGCCCCAGTGAACAAGATACAAGCATGGACTCTCTTCCTGGAGAAATTAAAGACAAAAAGGAAGTCACCAGATACGAAGACTAAAAGAGACGGTCCATAAAGGAAATTGTCGAAGGAACTGCAAGACCTAAGAAGGTATCTGCGAAGAACTCGCAAGAAGTTACAGTAGAACGACAAAGATGCATGTCAATTGGATATCTTTCTTGCACAAAGAAACTTATATAAAAAGAAGGTCTGGGGGTTCAAAAAGAGGATGAATGAGAGTTTTTCGTCCAAATTGCTCTATAGCTCCAAACTCCCGAATTCAAGTATATTTTGGAAGACCATAAATCAGTTAACAAGACCTCGAAATGTTCTTACATCGAATGTGCAGGAAACCGAATGGGTGACTTTCCTCTCGTTAAAATTTAAAGAAAATTCACTAAAAGTCCCAGGGAACGAACTCGATCTAATAAATCAAAACAAAATGATAATTGAGGAAGAACAAGGTAGTTGGCCATCAACAGGTAACCTGTGCAGAACTTCAAGTTCTGATGCATTGTAAGACCCTTACACCGCAGAGCAGATAATAAAAACAATTAAAAAGGGCAAAAGTAACGGGGCTGAGTGGCATCCCGCAAGCTGATTACAAACACGCACCAGAATATTGGAGCTTACTCTTTGCAAAACTCTTTGCAGATGTGCAAATCTATAATCTAATTCCGGAAAGCTGGAAAGGCTCCATAATTATGCCAATATTTAAAGGTGGAGAAAGAACCAACCCACTCAATTACCGATTAATAGCATTGCAGGATGTTGAAGGAAAATATTTTGCATCGCTACTCTTAAGCGATCTGATAAATTGGTCAGGAGAAAGAGAATTGATCCCAATTAACCAAACCAGGTTCAAAGAAGGGATCGGAACAATATCAAACATCTTATCCATCACAATGATAGCCGAAAAATGCTTGCGCACCAAACAGGACTTCGACAGTGTGGATCGAAACTTTTTATGGGCGAAATTAAGAGCATGGGCTATACCAGAGAGGATCTTAAGGGGCTTGTTCTTATTCTATTCTGACACCTGGACGCAAGTAAAACTGGGGGATGGTTCCCGTTTATCGAGAAAAGTGTTTACATCAATCGGATTAAAACAGGGTTGTGTCCTTGCTCCCCATCTATTCAATCTATTCATTTCAGATCTTTCTGGAAAATTAAATATCTGTAACGCTCACTCTCCGAAATTAGGCAGCCTACTGCTCACACATTTGGCATATGCCGATGTTATCGTGCTTATGAGTTTGACAAAAGTTGGCTTGTCCAGGTTAGTAATAGAGTTTTCAGTTTTCCTGTCTGCAAATAAGCTGGCCCTCAATGCATCCAAAACCAAAACAATGTTAATTACCAACCGACGTCCAAGATATAATAATGGCTGGTTAGAAGGAAAACAGTTGGAAAGAGTATCAAATTATAAATACCTGGGATATTATATCGATGATAAGCAAACCTTAAAAGATCAGAAAAAATATCTGACACAAAGAGCAGGAGCCTTAATATTTGCACTTAGCACTCTGTCGAAAAAATTGGAAGGTCCACCTTTAAAACCATTATTAACGGTGATTGCTAAGAAAGTCCTTCCCACCTTAGCTTATGCAAGTTCGGCAATGTATGGTAAGGATTCTGTTCTTTTAAACAACTTAATATCCAAAATTTACAAAAAGATCCTTCAACTTCCCAGCTTGCTTCACCAGCGCAAATGCGCCTAGAATTCGGCTTAAAGAACAAATCATTGGGAAGACTTTATTCATGCATCAAGGTGTGGTACCAGATTAAGAAGAAATCCAATGATAATAATCTCAATACATTTCTATGGCAGGACATGGAAACACATAAAAAAACAGAAGCAAACAAATTCCTGTCATGCGCGTTGGAGTGAACATGTTCTGCAAATCTTTGGGATAAAAATTTGCCATTCGCTTCATTCAAACAGACATTAAACAAAGCTGCCAACTTTCATTCATTGATCACAGATAAAGAAATGTTTTCTCATCGCTCCCATTCATGGGCAATGATCAATAGTTACAAATCACTTACCCCGGCAGCCTATTTGGATACAACTTACTCTGTCTTTATTAAAAAGAGCTGATGGCCCTGAGATTTGGTAAATTTTCAACCTTAGCTGATGAGCCTGCCTGGAAACAGATCGAAGCTGTCGCCTGCCGTCTCTGTGGTAGTACAAAAGAAGATTTAATTCATATTATATGCCACTGTATGATGCTGAACCTGGAACGAACGTTATTTTTAAAGAATATCTTTCGGATTAAGAGATTACGCACTTGCAGGACTGCCGTCATCGGAGGCTTGGACTCAACGGCTCCTCAAATAAACTGTAAGATGGTAAAGTTCCTGCTGGCCTTTGAAAAACGCCTTAAAACTATTTCAGTCTAATAAGGTCAATGGACAAATTTCTTGTCTCTTCCTTCTTTTATTCTAATTTTAGTATTTAGTGAATTATTATTAGGATTTTATTTTGTTTAAATTAATTTTTTAAGTGATGTATTTTCCCTTTTTTTATGAGATCTTAATTTAAATATTGGTTGTGTACTGTAAAGGAAATTTGTTATGGTTTTAATTAACTAAACAATAAAGACTAAAATAAATAAAATAGGTGGGCTAGTTGGCCCCCAGGGACCCCCAGTATGCAAGGGGAATTAGTTCCCCCTCTGCAAACATGCCAGGGGGCTGCGTTGCAGAGAGGTGTAAAAAGGGGCATAGTCTCATTACACCTCTCTGCAATGCAGCCCCCTGGGACATACTGGAGGCTCCAGGTGGGCTAGTTGGCGCCCAGGGACCCCCAGTATGCAAGGGGAATTAGTTCCCCCTCTGCAAACGTGCCTGGGGGCTGCGTTGCAGAGAGGTGTAAAAAGGGTGTGGCCTCATTACACCTCTCTGCAATGCAGTCCCCTGGCGCATACTGGAGGTTCCAGGTGGGCTAGTTGGCCCCCAGGGACCCCCAGTATGCAAGGGGAATTAGTTCCCTCTCTGCAAATGCGCCCAGGGGCTGCGTTGCAGAGAGGTGTAAAAAAGGATGTGGCCTCATTACACCTCTCTGCAATGCAGCCCCCTGGTGCATACTGGAGGTTCCAGATGGGCTAGTTGGTCCCCAGGGACCCCCAGTATGCAAGTTGAATTAGTTCCCCCTCTGCAAACGCACCAGGAGGCTGCGTTGCAGAGAGGTGTAAAAACATTTTTTTTCCATTTATATTAAAAATATGTAATGTAATTTAAAAAATAAAATATCTAAAAATAAATAATTTAAAATAATGTAGTAAATCAGTATAAAAAATATAACAATTAATACATTTAAAAATTATCATTTACAAAACCATTGAAATTCACTGAAAAAACCATAGGTTTCACACACGTTATAGTTAGGAATTAGCATTTAAAAAACCTTGCAAATTCACTGAAAAAACCATAGGTTTCAGCCACGTTATAGTTAGGAATTAGCATTTAAAAAACCTTGCAAATGCACTGAAAAAACCATAGGTTTCACACACGTTACAGTTAGGAATTAGCATTTTAAAAACCTTTGAAATTCACTGAAAAAAACATAGGTTTCACACCAGTTATAGTTAGCTGGTCATTTTACTCATACAAAACCTTTGAAATTCCCCCGTTATAGTTAGTTCAGCTAACTATAACTCGCGCGCCCGCAATGCACTGCTGATGACGTCACATATTACATCACTCATGACATGGTCAGTGACATCACTCATGACATCACTGATGACATCTCAAATGACATCACTGATGACATCATCCTTGTGAAAGAGTGCCAGACCTCCTCTCACTCTAATATAACCTTTGATACACACTTTCAAAAATAGAAACAAAAATTTTCAAGAAAATGGAGATACCAATACCAGTTACAACAACCTATTCCAACATCTACTTCCACATCCACTCATTCACCAACAGTTCTATATAGTCACTCATACATTTACTCAATCATCATATGTACTCATACACCTTTACATCCTGTTACACACCGATACTCATCCATAGAGTTACTTACACACACATACTCACACATGCAAATAAACTATCAAAGATCCATTTACTTGCATATACAGCTATACACACAAACATACACATACTCTCTTAACACCTTGGCTGCTAAGGCAATTTCCAGCCTGTGCTGGAAATTGCTATTTGACATTATTTATGACGAGCTCAGCTCGTCATCAGCACAGCTCCACTGTGCCTCATGACGAGCTCAGCTCGTCATGAGCAGGGAAGGGGTTAAACAATCACATCACTTATAGAAACACATACTTAGTTATACAGGAACTCTTCAAATCTCTAACTCTCAGATATACTCACTTATATACATCAATACTCACATATAGTAGTTTAACAAATATGCACTTAGTCATAAAGACAGTATTGAGACAGTCATTCACTCACTAACACACCTATACACACACTCATCCACCCATACAGTCCTGCACACATGCTGTCTTCAAACACATATAAACAGTGAGTCACTCATTAATGCATCTATGTGCTAAGTAATATCCCCACCAAACCATATAAACACTCAGACACTCATACTGATACTCAAAAAAACAACTAATAACCTATATAGACACTCATGTAGCTACTCACCAAACCATGCAGCCACTTATTCAAAAAATGTGTGAGACTGATACAGATATTTAGATATTTAAACATTACTTTACTAACCCATGTATTCACTAAGATACAATTAATCAGTCAGTTATACAATCACTTTTACTAAAAAGTCATCCATTTAGACACTTACTTACCCATTTATTCTTCCATCGACCTTTAGATACACATATATAAAAAATATTTATTTTTCAGAAAGACACACATCCACTGGGTGATGTCATCAGTGATGTCATTGGTGATGTCATTTGAGATGTCATCAGTGATGTCATGAGTGATGTCACTGACCATGTCATGAGTGATGTAATAGGTGACGTCATCAGCAGTGCGTTGCGGGCGCGCAAGTTATAGTTAGCTGAACTAACTATAACGGGGGAATTTCAAAGGTTTTGTATGAGTAAAATGACCAGCTAACTATAACTGGTGTGAAACCTATGGTTTTTTCAGTGAATTTCAAAGATTTTTAAAATGCTAATTCCTAACTATAACGTGTGTGAAACCTATGGTTTTTTCAGTGAATATATATATATATACACACACACACACACATATATATATATATATATATATATATATATATATATATATATATATATATATATATATATATATATATATATATATATATATATATATATATATATATATATATACATAAGAAGCATTTTTCTTGTGCCGCCATGCTCGCAAGAAAGCCTGCCCTCCAGGGTAAATCCTTAAGTTGTTTATTCAAGCTATATACAGGGTTTATCTCCATTTATATATAGGGTTTATATTTCCTGTAGAATACTTACATTTTCGTGATAAAGGTATGCATGGCAAAGGCATATGCTTGCTTAAAAATGTACCCACCCCAAACCCTAAAATTGCCCTTACCATCCAAAAACCCATACCCACCATAAGCACTGAAATTACCCCTGCCACCCAAAAACCCATACCCATCCTAAACACAAAAAATTCCCTTGCCATCCAATAACCCAAACCCACCCTAAGCACTAAAATTACCCCTGCCACCCAAATATCATACCCATCCTAAACCCTAAAAATTCCCTTTCCATCTAAAAACCCATACCCACCCTAAACACTAAAATTACCCTTGCCACCTAAAAACTTATACCCATCCTCAACCCTAAAAATTCCATTTGCCACCCTTGTGCGGCCCCCCTCCCTGGGCTGAGTTTGGCCCCGGTGACCCCAATCCCTGGGCCCGGCCTCCATTGTAGGTGTCCTGATCCCACCCAGGGCACCCAGTCACATCTGCTTTGGACTGTGGGAGAAGCATCAAGGCCCCTGCGGTCCCTGCCGGCTCTCCAGCTCCTGCGGAAACTAAACATGCAGCTCTCTGTATCTTAAAGCAACCCTGCTCTGCTTCCAGCAAGCTAGAGTATTTTTTTAATGCTCATGCTTGTTGGAAGCAGAGCATTTGCTATGAACTTGGCAAGATCGGTAAAGGATCTGTGTCCCTCTATAAACAAATTGGGATTTTCCTTAATATTTCTAAAACTACTGAATGGATTTATGTCAATTTACAACAAGCATTGGCATAGCCAATAGGTATCGCCTTTGGGGCGTTATAAGTGTTTTGGCAGAATCATGGGCTTTGTTAACGTTTTTAATATGTGTTGTATAGTATTGTGAATGTTGTGCAGCATGTTCAAAAGTTATGTTATAATCAAAAAAAGTGTTATAACCATTTCTGGCACCTTATATATAACCTAAAAAAACATTATATACAACTGAAGTATCGTAGGTTACGTTTGCTCTATAAGCGTCGGTATTAATCATTAAGTGCCTTGGTGAGTCCCGGAAACCACAAGCTCAATTTAAGCACTGTAGGTTACAAAATGCAAAAAATATATTAAATGGCACACACAATAACAGCATCACAGTCTATAAATAAAAGCTACATCAGAAATGTGTTTTACTTGTGCGTGTTATAAAAGCCAAAGATCATGTAAAACATTGCCCACAATACAACATCACAGTTTATAAATACAAAACATATCAGAAATGAGTTTTACTTGTGCGTGTTATAATGTGTTTTAATATATCTTTAAATGGTGCTTATAAAAAGCACTCCAAAACCTTTGGGTCCAGTTTGCAATGTAAGCACCGGAGTTGACAATTAAATGCGGTGGGGAGTGCAGGAAAACACAGGCTCAAATTAGCACCACTACAAAAAAAAAGGAACAGATTAGGAGAAGCAAATGTCATTGGAGAAAGCTATTGTTTAACATGCAAAGATGCCGACTTTAGACCTGGGGAACAAAGTTCGAGTCTTGGAGTCGGCTCAACATCCTGTGATCCTGGGCCAATCACTTAATTTCCATGTTTGTACCCAAACATTCTTATGCCCTTAAGTGGTATTTATAAAAATAACAGTGTTTGTTCCATAAAGTAATATGTCCTTAAGTAATGCTTATAAAAAGCACTCCAAACCAGTTTATGCTATAAGTGCCAGTGTTTATAATTAAGTGCTGTGGTGAGTTCCGAAAAGCACCAGCTCAAAATAAGCGCTACTATAGAAAAAGTAACAGATTAGGAGAGGCAAATGCCATTAGGGAAAAACTATAACATAGCACTGAAAGGTGTCGACTTCAGAGCTAGGGAACAAAGTTTGCGTTTTGGCATTGGCCCAACATCCTGTGATACTGGGCAAATCACGTAGTCTCCACTTTTGTACCTGAAAATAATATGCCCTTAAATTATGCTGATAAAAACATTCCAAAATTTGTAGGTCCATTTTGTTGTATAAGTGCCAGTGTTGTTATTGAAATGCTGTGGTGAGTCCTGGAATCCACTGGCTCCAAAAAAGTATTGGCGGTTACAAAATCAAAGCACCTTATTAAACACCGTAAAAAATAAGAATATCAAGATCTAAAAATAACAAGTATCTCAAAACCCCGAACTCTGACTTGCTCTGCCTCAACCCCGTTGGCCTTTCAGAAGCAATGCCCTGTCCTGATTTGCCTAGACCCCTGAGTCCACCAACAACTTTCACTGGGGTTTCAAGATCCACCAGGGAACTGTTGGGCTTATTAAGAAATAGAAAATATGAGTGACAGGGAGAGCGAAGGGAGAGGAAAGGTAATTTCAGAGGATGAAGACCTGAGATTTTATGCAGAAGGGAAAGGAGTAACATAAGCTGAGTGGTAATATAGGCAAGGATAGGAGAAGCTCCAGCTTTATTACAGAGCATGGACAAAGGAGAGTGCAACTGACCTATCATGGCCGCACACCAGATGAAGAACAGGTAACACTGGATGGTTATTACTGTAGAGTGATTAAGGACGGAGTAAAATTGACCGTGAATCGAAGGGAGTGAGACTGACCGCTTATTACTGCAGACTGAACAAAGGAAACTGAGCACAAGTGACTGGTGAGGACTACAGATTGCATGAAGGAGGAGTAAGAGAGTGTCACATCATTCATGCACGCGGCACATGCAGGAGAGTGACTGCTCACTACTCCAGAGTGCACACAAAACAGACTGAGCACCAGACTGCAGACTACAAAAAAAACTGATGGGGGGAAGTGACAGATAATTACCAAGTAAGAACTGCCAAAGTCATTCCAACATTTGAGACAAGCGCGGCCATGCAACAGTTCAAGTGAAAGCAACCATAACATGATCCAAAACACATGGCACCCTGCACGCCCCTGTTCGCTCCCGCAAGCTGGATGCTGTGGGAGGAAACAATTACTGGAAAAGGTGGGACATGCACCCGCCTTTGGACAATTGCGTGCTTTCATTTTTGAAAGCCACACGCAAAGGCCAATACAATGTGTGGAAAATCGAAACACACAATCACGAGTTTTCAGAAAAGCTGGAGTGATTCCAAGAGGCCCTCTCCTAGAGCAGCGCATGCGCGCTGCGCTAGGCTCGACCGAAAAAGGGGGCTTTCTGGACCAACTGCAATCTTTCTGCCAAATTTGCTGCAATTCCGTTAAGCAGTTTGTGCTGCAGCCATGGCTAAAGTTCCTGCGGGAATTAACATGGGAAATGCATATTTTTTTACCCTCCCTTTTTTCTCTGCCCACGCTTAACAGATCATTCCAAAACTTTCCATGCAATACAAGAATCACCTGCACACTTTTTTGGGAAACTTTTGTGAAGATTTCTGAAACAGCGCCAAAGATATAAGCAAGTCATAAAACACTTTTCCTATGGAAACCAGGTCCTAACTATAACTACAATAGGGGGGCATGGCCACGGAGGCGACCAAGATGGCCGCCTTAGTCTGAAGCTCTGCCGGTCGGGCTTTGCAAACTTCGAATTTTACCAATGTAACTGCATCTTAGCTGCAGCAGACACCCTCCATCTGCCCCTATTCACAAATGAAACAGCCTGAGGCCTAAACGGGACGGCGTCGGCAGCGCGCTGGCATGGCGTCAGTCGGACCGGCACCGGGAGCAGGTGCAGCCTAGCGACCTTTCCCCCACGAAGATCCGGCAGCCTGATGTAGCGATGAATACAGCCCTGGTGGGGGTCCGGCGCTACCCTGCGCTCATTCTTGACTACTCCTACGGGCCCGTCCCTCCCGCTGCAGCTCCCGGCTTGGTCCCGGCATTTGAGGGGCACTTTCGGGTCCTCTCCAGCCTGGTGGGCATCTCCGCTCCGAAGCCTCGATTGCGGGTTGCGGCGAGAGGTGTGGCGGGCTAGTGCGGAGGCCCCTACGTCCCGGCCTGAGGCAGTGAAAAACGGCTGCCTGTATGGGAGGCCACGCATGAGCAGGTGTACATATCCGCCTCTGCGATGTGCTTTTGAGGCCGCCTGCTGCCCTTGGATTCTGCGATCTCCCCCACTAGCCGACACACGCTGAGGGCCTACCTGTTTGTGCGAGTGGGCTCTGCCAACTCCTCTGTGTTTTTGGAGGCTCCAGCAAGGCCTTCCTGGCTAGCCCTTTCCTGCACTCTCCAGCGCTATTACTTCGATATGGGTCGTTGACGCATTGCCGCATTACCATCTGGCATTCTCCTCTGCGCTTTGCCTCGGTCCTGCCTTCGGGCCGGTTGCTCCACTCCAGTGATTTCTTCTGTGTGCAAACCCGCCTTTACTCAGTCGCCCAGCGATACAACGGCTGCCCCTTACCGCCGTCCGCGACGTGCTCATTCTGCAGCTTCACTCCTTGGCGCAGTCACTCTCCCACACGCACCCTTCGCCTCTCCACCCTCTGGTTTCCCCTCGGCTGAGACCTTGCCAGTCCACCAGCAAATCTCTTTCCTCTGCCGGCGGTATGCGAAAAAAAAGGACCCCAACCAACGCAAGTTGCAATTTGACAAAGCTCCTGGTCCCACTCACTCCAGGTCCAACTAACGGGGCCATGGGCTCAAGTGACTCTGAGAACGCTGCCTCCCTCACTACGGCCATGCATAACGAAATGAGGGCCGGTTTCAAATCCCTCCATAGCCGATTCGATAACCTTGACAAGAAATTGGCTGATATGGGGTCTAAGGTTCAAGCGCACGATCTCAGGCCTGATGTGGTTGAGGCAAGGGTATGGGACATCGAAGATGGTGCATTGGCCTCGCTGAAGCGGCTGGACAGGATGGAGAAGATCCTCAAAGACGTTGCCATCAAGAATGAGGACTTAGAAGCTCGCTGTAGGTGGAACAATATTCGAATCATCGGCGTTTCGGAGACGACCCCCACTGGGCTTATGGACATCTTTGTAGAAAATTTGCTCACAGAGCTGTTCGGCAGAGACACGTTCACTCAGGGCTCTTCGTGGTGGAGTGCGCCCACAGATCGTTGGGGCCCAGTCCTCGTCTGGGTCTTCCCCCACGACCTATCATTGCTAGACTTATGAACTTTAGAGACAGAGATGCTGCTCTGCTTTCGGCTCGAGACTTAGGAGATGTCAAGTGGCAGGGGAACAAATTGGCTTTTTTCCTGGACTTCACCATCATGGTTCAGGAGGCAAGATGCAAATTCAATGGTGTCAGGGCTACCCTGAAGCACCTGGACCTTAGATACGGCATGCTCTACCCGGCGAGGTTGGAGGTCGATGTGGATGGAAGATTTCGCATCTTTGAAACCCCCACGGAGGCGCAGGAATTTTGCCAGGAATACAGGAAACGCAACTCAGGGGCGGCTGCCATGCCGCGAACGGGATCCCCGTCCCAGGGGTGGTTCGCAAAATAGCGTTGACCTATTCTCCGATCCTGTGACTGGTTGACTGGTTATTGCATTTATCTATGTGTTCTTCTGTGCTTAATGCTTTCATTTATTTCCTATTCGCTTGATGACATCTTATTGCTCTGTGCCCGACCGTTGTGACGTTGCCGCGCTCTATGGTGAATACCAAAGTTTCTCTGATTTGTATGATCTTTTTGCGATGTGCTTAATTGTTTTCTATTGTAATGGTAATGTTCACACTGCACTCGTGTTCGACGAAGAAAATTGGTGTTTGCCTCTTTGGGGTTGACAAGAGACTGGGTGGTGGGCGGTGGGTGGGGTGTTTGCTCAATTTCATTGCTTCTTTAAAATCATTGCTCGGTTTGTTCGTTTGTGGAGGTGGATTTGCATGCATTGCGACTCAAATCTGATTAGGTTTCTCCAATGGTTAAGCTAGGGCACCATCCCGGCCCGTCCAGGCTCTCCCTGATGTCATGGAACGTTAGAGGTCTAAATAACACTAAAAAACTGAGACAAGTCCTTAACTATATTGTCAGACATAACATTGATATTGTATTTATGCAGGAGACCCATCTGTCCAATTCCGACCTTTCTCCCATCGCCAAGAGCTGGGGTTCCCACAAATTTATTTCCAATTGTCGCATGTTAACTGGCGCATCCCTCGGGATGCGCCAGTTAACATAAATCTGCCCCTTGGTCTCTAAATTATACAAGCAATGTTGTGAGTCCATACCTATCTCTGACACCAGGGTGCATGCTGCATGGGAGGTGGACCTAGGGAAGCCCATTACTGATGACCAGTGGGAACAGTGCTGTAGGGCAACAAAGGAAGTCTCTTTAAACAGCAGGCACAAACTCCTTCATTTTAAGTTTCTTCGCAGACTGTATCATACACCCGCACGCTCACACAGAATTGACCCCAATAGGCCCCACCACTGTACGACATTTGGGGCTCCTTTCGCTGATTTTGCTCACCTCTCTTGGACATGCCCTAAAATACACCAATACTGCTCCTTGATACACACTACACTGGGCGACATACTCTCTATGCAGCTCGTTCTCACCCGTGAGATCGCATTGCTGAGTTATGTGGCCAATTTCCCTCAGACAGTAAGAAAACTTGCAGCGATGGGCTTCCTGTTGACCAAGAGGGAGGTTGCTCTGTTATGGGGCAGCAAGAGATCCCCAGCACTGAAGGCGTGGCTTGGTAGTTTGGCATTTTGTAACGTTAACTGCGAAGAATACTCCACTCTGATTCCTAGCGCATCCCGACCAGTGGACATTTGGGGCCCATACTGGGAATACATTGCCAAGAAAAGTTCCAACCAACAGTCGCAGACAGGAAACGGAATTGTTCCTGAGGGGATTGGCTAAATGAGAATTTAGGTACATGTGTTTGTATTAATGCTGAACTCTTGTCATACTGCCACTGGTGTTGCTGTGTTGCATAGGACGTCTCCACTTCCTTGGGAATCGTGGTCTTATAATATTGCATATCTCTGTTTTGTTCGCATTTGCCTTGTTATTGATATATGCCCGCAATGCATAACTCATTTACATCATAAGCTGCTGTTGTTTACGATTGATTTAATGTGCATGCTCATCTTACTGCTGCTGATTTTATACTCTGCAATGAACTGATCATTTTATTCCTGTATGCTGAATTTGGGAAAAATAAAGTAAAAAAATAAAACTATAACTACAATAGGTAGCTACCTACTTTCCTGGAACTCTGTCAAGCGGGGGCCGAGACAAAGGGAGGGGTCCCAAAACGCATTTGCACCATGTTAATTCCCATGGAGATTTTAGCCACAGCTACAGCACAAACTGCTGAATGGAATTACACCATAATTGGCAGAAAAGTAGCTTTTGGTCCAGAAAGTTTTTGCAAATTGGCCTAAATTCGTTCAGTGGTTTTTGAAATATTAAGGAAAAGCCACATTTGTAAATAAAGGGACGAGGATCCAACAGTCCTCATGCTGAAATCTGATTGGCTATCAACACTTCAAACAAGGAAGTGTTGGCAGCTATCTTTGGACTCTACTTGAGTCGAGTCCCACAAGAACATTTAAAAAAACTGAGATGTGGCAGGTAAGGAATATCCTGACCCCCTAGGCCTCTTGGGGCGGTACCAGAGGGACCCCAACAGGGCAAAACATATTTTAAAAAAAAGATTTTGGTGGGAGCTGCACTGGAGCTGCAGCTCCTGCTGAAAACTAAAAATAAAGAAGTGCACACTCCCCAGTTTCTTTTCTCATAGGCCCCTGGAAGGGCCAGGTCCCGGGACATGGGCACTTATAAATATGAGGGGGTGTTGGCGCGGCACTCCCCATGCTCCAGGTACCACTACCTCTCCGGGGCAAACATTTGAATAAATGAGGGGGGACTGCACGACCCCAAGGAGCCCCAGGGACTGCCCCCTCCCCGGGGCATTATCAAAATATTCATGCGGGTGGGCCTGATGGCCCCACTCACACCCCAGGTACCGCCACTTCCCCAAGGCAAATCATATTTAATTGATGTGTAGGGGGCCACCAACTTCCCGGGACAATTTAATGCATTTTAGGTGGCCCGCTGCAGCCCCAGGGACCGCCACCACCCTGGGGCTAATAAAAATATTTGTAGGGGGTCAATCGTGGACCCTTAGCCCCAGAACCACCATCTTCCCGGGGGCATAGTGTTATAATGGAGGGGGGCTGTGGGGACTCCCTCGTGGAGCTATATATGGCCCTGGCAACAGCTACCCCCAGCTCCTGCTATATCACGGGTGCTCACCCTTGGGACATAGCTGCTTGCTGTGGCTTGGTGGGAGCTTTAACAGTTCCCGCCAACCAGGAGCAAACACTCTTCTTCCAGCAAGCAAGAGCAAAGAAATACTCTTTCTTGAGGAAGCAGAGCATTTCTCTGTTTGTATGCCTGCTGTCAAGCGAGTTGGGAAACAGACAAATTGCTTTCAGACACAGGAAGTTGCAAGTTTAGCAGCGCCCTGTGTCTGAGATGCAATACCGGCTCTCGCAAGAGGCGGGGAACCAACAGGGACCCCGGGGGTCTTGAGGCTCCCTTAAGGTCATACCCAGGATTAATGGCCAGGTCCCTGGGGATGGAATCCCTGAGGTTGAAATCGTCCCGGAGAGGGGGGCTGCGCATTCCCATTTACAAATCAGCCGGGCCCAGGGGGATGGGTTAATCAAGGCCAAAATCAGCCTGGGGAGGGGGGCCATACCGCCCCGCCATAAAATATACATTTTTTAAAAGGCTGGCCCTGGGGAAAGTCCCGCCCCCTTTGTCAATCACTCTGCAAAGGGGCCTCCAGGCGCACAGCTTGTTGTGGTATAAAGTCCCTTGGCTGGTGAGGGTCCTTGGGGACCAGCAAAACCTCCTGCTACCTCCAATAAGTCCCAAACAGCGGGATTGGTGATAGGTGATCCAAGCCCCTCCCCTTTTCTCCACCACTATGCAAACACGCCTCCTGACACACTATCGTTTGGGGGATTATGCCCCCTTAGATGCTGAGGGCCCTAGGGGCCAACAACCCCCTCCTGTTACCTCCTGTAAGTCCCACACAGTGGGACTGCTGAGAGCTGTTGGGAGGTCCTGCCCCCTTTCTCCACCACTCTGCAAACACACCTCCTGGTACACTACTGGTTGGGGGATGAAGACCCCTTGGCTCCTGAGGGTCCTTGAGGGCCAACAACTCCTCATGTTACCTCCAGTAAGTCCCACACAGTGGGATTGCTGAGAGGTCATCTGAGGACCCGCCCCCTTTCTTTACCACTCTGCAAACATGCCTCCTGGTGCACTACTGGTTAGGGGATGAAATCCCCTGGTATGCTGAGGCTCACATTTGAAGCATACAAAACTATCGAAATTAAGCAGTAATTTTTATCTGAGCTAACTATAACTTATGCCCCTGCAAGCACTGCCTATGACCTCACATATTATATTACTCATGACACGGTTGTAAAATCTTGCGTAGTAAAGGTTATGTAGGGTGATGGCACTAGTGCTGTAATGACCTTGTTGTAATGGCATAGCATAGCGGTTGGTGCCGAATGTAATTTTTGCTACAGGCTGATGCTAAGTACAGGGATTACCAGTGGATACTGGGTGTTCGTCTATGATCTGTTTTATTTTATTTTTACTAAATTTGCTTTGTGATGGTTCTGACAGTGGTCCAGTTGGCCCTGTCATATGTAAACAATTCCCTTTGTAAATATCATCTAGTGCCAAGTAGCATCATGTATACCTAGATGAAGGGCCCAACAAACCCCAGCGGAACCACAGGAACTTCCAAGCCCCCCATCTTCTTCTGCTAGCGATCTGGGACTAATCACCTCACCTCCAGGACGGCACATTAGTTCAGCTATCTTCACCCGACGTCTGGAATATGTGCCCCCTCTACGTCCGTTTATTTCTCCTCACCATGGCTCTTCTAGTAGCACCCTTCTCTTATACCCCACACCCTCCTCCTCCTCATTGTCCCAATATGGCCACCACTCGAGTTAAGGCTGGAAGTAACTGCTACAAAATCATTTATTCTCCCAACCAGACGAAAGCTTCAGTAAAACGATTGAAGCATAACACTATTGAACGTATCCCTGATTCCCTTTTTGTTGATCAATTTTACAATGGTCGGTTTGGGAGACTCAAAAACAATCTAATTTTCTTCACTCACAACACCCCCTGTTCGACCACCAGCTTATATAATTCCCTTAACGTCACCTCCTCCTCCTCTGTCCCTCATGGGAAACAACAAAAAATGTCCCCATCTGAGTGTTTCAACGGTTCCCTTACTATCTCGCTCTATAACAATGGTACTGTCATGATCCAAGGCAAAGACACCTGTCTCTCTCTCTTTGACCACTTCTTCCCCTCCCTACTCCCCTCTTCTGCGACCGGGTCATCCCATGACTCTTCATCTAGCTCCACCCATTTCTCCCTTTCTCCTCCCCTGACCCCCCGCACTCTAATAGGCTGCACCCCCGAGAAGCACAGGTCGGCCATCAATCCTCCCCCTCTCCTGTGCCCTCCTCACACACCCCCCCCCACAGTACACCCCCCTTTATAACTTCAGCCTTACCTCTAGCTAATTCGCTCCTCGTCCAATCTGCATCGTCCCGGTACTCCAAACGCATCTCCTCCCACCTATTCCTATCTGCCACCCCCCTTTTAGTCCACCGCTCCTCCAACCTTCCCCCAGTTAACTTTCCTTACGCTCCCCTTATTCTTCCCTCTCCCCCTATTCTCTACCCCCTCCTCCCCTCGCTATTTACCCCGAATTTTCCACAAACCCATTGCATCTCTCTCCTTCCCCCCACTCCTCCAGCATTGCTATGCTACCCCCTCTGCCCCTTTGGGAACCCTTTCCATTTCCCTCCCTCTGGCCCAACAGAACCATTTCCTTTATTCAACTTCCCTTTCTACCAACCCCCCTCACTCTGCCAGATGCCCAGTCCCTCACAGCCACCTTTCCGAGCTGACAGGACCTCTCCAATCACCTCCCCCCTTTACGCCCTAACCTCCTACTTCCCTATGATTCCACGCAGTCCTCCCCTCTCCTTCTACCCCACCGCCTTGAGCCGCACCCCTCTCCCCCTAAATTTGTCGTTAATTCCTTTCCTTCTCGCAACGCCAACAAAGACAACCCGCCCTGCACCTCTGATACACCAACTCCTGCTCTCAATCTCCACTTTTCCCCTCCTATGAACCCTAGGCCCCAACTCTCCTCCTGTCTTCCTCCTGTCCTGTCTTCACCACCAATTCCACCGCCTCCTGTTTCCATCAAGCCACACAACCTTCCTTGCTCTGCCCCACTCTCTATGGAAATTAAGCTAGGCTCTCTTATCACCTCCATCTCCCAGCTTGTAGCTACCATTTCATTTTTGAGCTCCAAGATCTCCACTTTTGCCTACACCTCTACTCCTTTGGAAAACTCTCACCTTCCCACGAGATGCACCTCGCCCCCCACCCTAGTATAGCCAAGCATAACCAATCGTCTGCAACCATCGTTAATCCACACAAGCCCTTGAACGCCATCCTTTCTCAACTTGCATCTCTGAGTAACCCAACTATCTACACTATTCCGACCATCTCCTCTATCAGAGCCAAGCATCCACCTAAACCCGCCCGTGCACCCCCTTCTAAGTACAATATCCCTATCACCCTTCATAGCCCAAGTGCCCCCATCACGAAAAAAGTCTTGACAGAGCTGCTCTGTCTGCTCCACAACTGCAGATCTGCAAGAAAACACAAACTTGAATTCTCAGATACCATCACCTTTCACAATATTGACATGCTCTTCCTCACAGAGACCTGGTTCAACGATACCTCTCACTCTATGTTGGATCTCCTTTAACCCACAGGCTATTCGATTTTCAGAAATGACAGAACTGAAAAAGTTGGGGGATGTGTTGCAGTCATCTTTAGAAACTCCCTTCAACTTAAGGCTTTTTCTATCAGCTCCTGCTGCACTTTTGAATGCCTATCTCTTGAGCTTCAACTACACCACCGCTCACCCCTCAAATTCCATGCCATTTACCGCCCGCCTGGCAGCGGCCCAGCGTTTATGGAGGAACTCACTGACTTCATCAGCGACCAATACTCACAAAGTGACAATCAGACCTTCGTGGGTGACTTCAATATCCACTGGGGCTTAGCGCAAGACTCTTCCGCTAATTCGCTGTCCACCTTCCTCTCTGCAAACAATCTTATCCAACACTGCACAGAATCAACACACTCCAAGGGCTCAATCCTGGACCTTGTTATCTCTAAAGCAGGCATGCTTTCTATCGCTACCCCGATTCATGTTGACTGGTCTGACCACCTCCTCATCCCATTCTCTCTTCACCTTGCACACTCTATAACTCTTGGCCAACCTAAGAGGTTTTGTGACACTAAAAATATTGACACAGTTTCCCTCTGTGACTCAGCTTTGCTGTCACTTCCAAGACTAGACCCGAGCCTAGATGTTGGTGAACTCACCTCCCAATGCCTCACA
Source organism: Lissotriton vulgaris (assembly GCF_964263255.1). Lineage (NCBI taxonomy): Eukaryota > Metazoa > Chordata > Amphibia > Caudata > Salamandridae > Lissotriton > Lissotriton vulgaris. The sequence continues at coordinate 1,019,153,528 of NC_141689.1, read as the reverse complement.
GTCCTTGCAGTGGAAATCAATAACGTTGCTCCTCTCCAAAGCAAAAAGAAAAGGCCCATTCCCTCAGCACCTTGGTTCAACAAGTCCCTCTATGAAGAAAGGAAGCAACTAAGACTCCTGGGGAAAACACAGAGGTAAGCGCCCTCCACCGATAATTTGACCACGCTTCGTTCAGCAAGATCCAAGTACCACAAGCACATCTTCCTTGGGAAAGCATCGCACTTCAGAACCCTCCTTGATTCTGCCAAAAATAGACCCAAAAAACTATTTGATCTCATCAAGAATACTAACTGCTCTCCCCCAAGAGGATTCTACAAAGAAAGCAGCGGATTTCGCTGTATTCTTCGACGAAAAAGTGATATCACTGGTGGATCAGGTTGCTCATCCTATCCCTCCTGAGGAGTGCAAATCACTAGTCATTTGGCAGAAGTTTGACCCCATCTCTGAAGATGCCTTCCTCTTCCGCGAAACAAAGCCCTCCAACCATTCTCTTGACCCCATCCCTAGTACCATTGACTTCTATATCCATTTGCCTCCCTATTGGACCACTCTAGTCAACCTCTCCCTCTGTCAAGGCTCCCTTCCTGCCCCTTCAAAACTGGGCAGGTCACCCCTCCGATTAAAAAACCCACTGCTGATGCGAATGACCTCAACAACTTCCGCCCCATCACTATCCTTCCCTTTCTTGCGAAGATCACAGAAAGATGTGCAGAAAAAACAACTCTCTCGTCATATCAAGGACAATGATGTTCTTGACAATTTTCAGTCCGGCTTTATCCAAAACTGCAGCACTGAAACAGCCCTGCTGCAAGTGATTGATGACGCGCTGCGGATACTCGATTCGGGAGGGTCTTGTCTTCTAATTCTCCTTCACCTTTCTGCAGCCTTTGACACTGTCAATCACAACAATCTCCTCAACACTCTTCAACAGAGAATGGGCATGGAGGGCACTGTGCTTAAATGGTTTGCTTCCTTCCTCTCTGATAGATCCCAAATGATCAAAATAGCGAACAGTCTTTCACCTCCGTCTGCGGTAGGTCAAGGTGTTCCTCAAGGCTCTATACTTGCACCCACACTGTTCAATCTCTATTTAGAACCACTGGGAGATCTCCTAAGTAAATCCGGGGCCACTATCATCTCTACTCAGACGACACTCAAATCTACCTCAAGGTTGCCTCCACTCACGATCTCTCCGTCCTAAGCTCTACTCTGGACTCCATTCAAAACTGGATTTTAACAGATCAACTGATTCTGAATCCCTCCAAAACTGAATTCCTCCTCCTCTCCTCTCCTCCCCCGGTTCAATCATGGATGGATTAGTTGAATCTACTTAACAATAAACCCATCATTGTTGACAGTGCAAATTCCCTGGGTGTCATACTCGACAAAAAACTCAATCTAATCTCCCATATCGACTCCATTGCAATTCTGCTCGATACCAACTGCGCCTTCTTTGGGGAATTCGTCGCTTCTTCCCGAAACAAGACCTTAAAACCCTGGTCCAATCGCTGGTCCTCTCCAAACTGGACTACTGCAAGCAGAGCATGCATCCAAGGAGCTTTTCTCTATTTACAAGGAGCTCACGTCACTTAATCGGACTCTAGCTCCAGACACCTACTCCACTGAGATCTGTGAGGCTCTAGCTGACCACTTTCTGCATAAGGTAGAGACAATTTACAGGTCTTTCCCTATGAGATCAGAGGAGATATCCACAGGAAGCACTAGTGAAGTGAGGCTCAGGGCTGATATGTGCCGTAATCAGTTTGTAGTCCCCGATCAATTTGAATTTGAATTTGAATTTAAAAACATTTATTGAGCGCGCTTCTACCACGCGGTTTCATGGCGATCAAGTAGAACTGATGAGGATAGCTCGCAGTATCCAATCGGGTTCCCCAACGGATGCAGCCCGACCTAAGATCTTTAGGAATCTGCTGGAACTTTTGATAAGTCATATAGGACATATGGCAGAGCTGTCCTTCAAAGCAAGCTATGTGCCGCAGGATTGGAAGACTGCTCAGGTCATCCCAATTGAAAAGAAGCCCAATCTTAACTTATCCCATCTAGACAATGTTCGTCCTATCTCACTCTTACCTTTTTGTGCTAAGGTGGTGGAAAAAATTGTGAATGCTCAGCTGGTCAATTATATGGAGGAGGGCCAACTTTTTCACACATCACAGTCAGGTTTTCGAGCTAACCACTCCACAGAGTCGGCCCTGCTTTTCTCCACAGAGCTGATGCGCGGGAAAGTGGATGAGGGACGGACGACCGCGCTGTTGCTGATAGATCTAAGTGCGGCATTTGATACCGTCTCCCATCCTGTACTACTGACCCGCCTCAGGGAGGCAGGGGTTGCATGGCCGGGTCACGCGTGGTTGTGTTCGTTCTTAGCAGACAGAAGGTTTCAAGTCCACTGCCCCCCTTTCAAATCGGAGGTGCGCCTACTAAAGCAAGGAGTTCCACAGGGCTCTATCCTGAGCCCCACGTTATTCAATCTATACATGGAACCCCTTGCGAAGAAAGTGGAAGCTTATGGGGTGGAGATCGTGTCCTACGCAGACGACACGCAACTGGTGGTGACACTGTCTCAGCCTCCGGAAGAGGCTACAGCTAATTTCTCCGCCTGTCTAAAGGAGCTGGCAGGCTGGATGAATAACAACTACCTGCGCCTGAACGCGGACAAAACTGAGCTTCTAATTATAGGGAAGGCACCATCAATATGGTCCTCATCATGGTGGCCGCTGGAACTGGGGCCGACTCCTAAACCTGCGGAACAAGTGAGTACTATTGGACGTCACTCTGTCCTTTGAACATTACACGAGAGGGGTTGCCGGTAAATGCTACGGCATTTTAAAAAGCCTGCGTGAAACCCTGGACCTACTCCCCATCACCTGTAGGAAAAAGTTAATCCACACTCTTGTCACTCCCCACCTGGACTATGGGAATTCGCTGTACATCGGTCTTAGCACCAAAAGGTCTGCACCGACTTCAGTGTGTGCAGAATGCGGCCGCTAGGCTGGCACTGAACCTTTCTCGTAGGTCATCCGGGAGACAGGCCTTGGCCACCTTGCACTGGCTCCCCATCCGTGAACGAATTGTGTTTAAAACGATGTGCATGGCACACCGTATTGCACTACTGACCGTGTACCAGCCAAAACGGTTGCTGAGATCCCTTGGGAGTATGCTTTTCCAGGTTCCGCCTATCTATAGAGCACGGATGGAAGGCCGCTCCTTTAGATATCTAGCCAGCAAGCAGTGGAATGCTCTTCCGATTGAGCTCTGCATGGAACCATCCGAGATTAGGTTCCGTCAGAAATTGAAGACATACCTCTTTCCCAAGATAGTGTAGGTCCAATGCCTCTTTATGGCCCTTCGAGCTCTTTATGGATGGCCTATTGTAGACTGTATGGTTCTGTTTCCACAGCGCGGGGACACACTGTTTTCCTAGTGTAACCAGGCGCTTTATAAGCTCTATTATTATTATTATTTTGATAACTTTATTTGATAACTTTATTTCGGTCGTTGACCATAAAAGTGCAGATAAAATACATACAAGCACAGTAATAAAATCCATAAATACAAGCAGTTAAAAAGTTATTAAACAACAAGTTATCAAAAGTTATCAAAAAGGGGGAGTAAAAGGAAAAAAGAATAATAGAGGGGGATTGCTCCAATTAGGTCGTTATCAGAAAGGTGGTCCTTCTACGCCACATACCGTGTAAGAAGCGGGAAACAGCAAACACAATAGGAGGGGAGGTATCATATGTTAAAATTCTGCAAGCCTGTACACATTGTCTAAGTCCCAGGTTTCTGCACAGTGGAGCCACCCAACATTTCCGTAGTTTGCTGTACGCCGGGCAGAAGAACAGGACATGCACGATATCTTCTGTGCTATTATTACAGGCTGGGCAGGTTCCCTCATTTGAGATAGTCCATTTAGAGGTCAGCACCCTAATGGGCAAGCAGCCATGCCTCAGTTGGATATATAGTTTTTTTCGCAAGAGGAGGCTGCACTAGATCTAAAAATTCCTCCTTCTTGGGCGCAGTTTTCACCTGCAGGAATTCAGTTGTAAGCCTGCCCAAAGTTGTCGAGCTGTGTAGCGTGTTAAGGCTGTGGTTTCTCAAAATAGCCAACAGTTCTGACCTTTGGAACCTAGGACAGCTCTCCCCCGGGGACTCCCACAATTGAGGCAAGCCAATTTGGTAAAGAAGAACCTTGATGTGGGATAGCCAGGGTATATTTTTGTTCTTGAGCTGCCCCCAGACTGCTGAAAATTCCGCTCTGTAATCAACAAGCTCCGGTACAGTCCAGAGCCTTCTCCAGTAGAGCAAGGGTCATGCGGCTATTATTATTATCATTATTCTCTCTGGCCTCTCCAAATCCCACCTGTCCCCCCTTAAATCTATTCTCCATTCAGCAGTTCGCTTCATTTATGGGGCCAAAAGAAGCAACCACATCACACCCATGCTATCCACCCTCTGCTGGCTTCCCATCGAGGCAAGATCTATCTACAAGACTGCCTGTATCACCCACAAAGCCTTGCACTCCTTCTCTCCTTGCTACCTGGTGAACAAACTGAAACTCTCTGGAGGCTCCAGCCCATCACGTAATGCGGAAAATGTACTGCTTGAACCTCCCACTTTCAAGAAGGAAAGATCTATGGCCCAATCCTTTTCAGGCAACGCATTGAGAATCTGGAACTCACTTCCGCCTCAGCTCCGGACCACCACCTCCCCCCAGGCCTTCAAAACTGACCTCAAAGTTCTCCTTCAAAGACACTTCCAAATGCAGTTTACACCCTCTCTATTATCTGAAGGAAGACCCTCCTTTATAGAGAATCCTTTTCTCAATGACTATGGAAGTGCCTTCCCAGTGTGTTCTACCAGTTATTGCAATATTACCCTTCTACCTGTGTTTGTACTCGTTTGTAACATGCACACGTCACTTTTACTTGTAACACACTGTTTGCTACCTCTTACATCTTGTTTGCTTTAGATATTTGCACAAGGGCCACCATTGCCTACGTAACGATTGTTCTTTTGTTTGAGTGTCTGCCATGTATTGCAGTATTATACCTCTATTTGTACTTTGTACGCTTTTGTAACCTGCACACTTGTCACTTTTTCCTCCTGTAATGCACCGTTTTCTACCTCTTGTATTTTGTTTGCTCACAATTGTCATTTTTGCCTCATGTAACTTAACGTTTGCTTTTGTAATGTGTTCATTTGTAATGTTTCTCCTCATGTATCAGTTCTGTTCCTACTGTGAAGCGCTGTGACATCTTCGGGTATAGTCTGCGCAATATAAAAACGCATTTAAAAAAAAACAAATTGTTACAGCCACGTTGAAATGGCTGTTTCCTCCCTAACAGATATTATGTGATCAAAGGGCAAGCAAATTGAGTTATCAATGTTCTCAGAGGCTGCTTTTCCCCGAGGGCATCTGGCTCTAGTACTTCTAGTGGTGCCATGATAAGTTCCATAGCTATATTGCTATGTATGGCAAAGGTGGTGCATTAACTTTTGCCTCTGGTCAGGTATAGAGGTTTCTAATGATAATCTTTGCCCACTAGTTTGCTGGAGGGTGACTTTTCATTGTTGCTACAACCCCGAATTGAATTGAAAGTTTTCGTTTGGGGTTGTTTTTTATTCGTCCCCTTCAGGACGAGAAAAATGTTCCCCTTGAAAGGCCACACTCAACCGGTACTATTGTACCACAAGCCTAAACCCTGAAATTCCTAGTCAAGTGTGATGTCTGAGGCATAAGGCTGTATTGGTATGTTTGCAGGAAGTAAATACACATACACTTACTGCATTTGAAACAGTCTTTCCTTTCTGAATTTGTTCCTTAATTAAAAATATGTCCACAGCTTCCTCATCTGTATCGTCCTGGTACTTGTTCCAGTCATCAAGCTGACCTTCCCCTATGGCTGATCTTCTTGCTGTTGTAATTCCTCCTCTGAATTTGTGTCCAGAGGATGTGGGGATGGATTCAGCACCTATTCAGATTTTGTTTTGTTTGTCAAGGGGAAATTAGCATATTTATGCAGAAATAGCCGCTTCAGTGTTTAGTTCTCTCTTTTTTGTCATAAGTCCCAGAATGTGACCTTCTTGTGGATAGATATGTGTCCTCCCAGGCCTTTTATGGTCACAACCACTGATGTCTGGTGAGTCCTGAGTGTCTGTACAAGGTACGTTTTGTTTACAGATTTGAAAATCCTTTTAGAATTATTTGGAGTCCCACCACATCATTATCAAGTTATGGACATGATTGTTTAAGCACCGACCCATTATATTGTCGACGTCAACCTGGGGTGTATTTTCAACGTATCAATATATATATATATATATATATATATATATATATATATCTGCAACAGTATTGACAGCAACATATAGACTTGTAGAATATCCTCAAGTTGATGTGAATTAGAATAATAAATGTATACTTCCCATTGTATGCTTACTTCAACTCTTTTTTGAAAGTTGATATTTTGAAGTTAATACTGATGCAATTTTTATGCTCAATATTTTGAAATACCACACAGATTGGGCTGTGCTTTTTTCCAGGGCTGTTATTTCTCTTGCCCCCTTTTCTACTTTCGAGGTCAAGCTTGATATTTTTTGGAGTCCATTTCTTGAAGTTACTTATCTTTTTGATGCCTTTCTACTTTCCAATGTTAATCCTCTTTTCGAGGCTGAGGGCTTTCGGATTACATTTTGAATCTGTGTATTGATGTAGTTGTGTGACCTTGGTGTACTGTCTGTTCATGGCACTGTGGGTTTCCTTGGTATTTAGGAGATGTATAGTCTACAGATTGGGAGCACCTGCCTCAGAAGAAGACAGGTTCCACTCCTTCTCCTCTAGGCTTGCCCATATTTATAGGCCACGTTAAGTCTCCTGCATGACTTTTCATGGCCTTATCAATATGGGCCACTTTCTCGTATTACTGTGCGTAAAAGGGGCATTCCATGATTGTTGATGTGGGTGTTCCCACGCGACATCCATGAAACTTGACGCAGTCCCAGATTTATAACATTTTGTAAAACTGGGAATGTGTCAGAATCCTATGCCTCCCCAGGGGAGGTGTAGGAATGGTGCAAAGAGGAGAAATACTTTTATTTCTCTTCGTTTTTTAGGTCTCGCTCCTGCGATACAGGGCAAAGCCCTGTCGCAGCGAGACCTATTGCTGCCGGCTCGGCTTACAAGGAGACAGGAGATGGGCACGCGCAGCCTCAGGAATCGGATCAGGTCGCGCACGCGTTCACCATCTCCTGTCTCCCTTGAAAGCCTTCAACACACACAGCCACACCTCCCCCTGCTTTCGCACACGCACACGCACACACACACACAAGCACACACACAGAGAGACACACACACGAGCGCACATACACGCACGCATACACACGAGCGCACACATACAGTGACCGCCGCACACACACGAGTGCACACACACACCTAGGGAGAATTTAGAGAGGCCTTGTGTTTTAGAGTTTCTTGCACTAAAATGCCTGATAGGTGAGCCACTTACTCTCATCATGATACCTCAGTGTAAAGAGGTAGCATAATCTACGGATATCTGCCCAAGGAAAATGGGTATTACTCAAAGTACATCATTGTTCATATTTCACCCCCCTTGTGATTTATTCTCACATGTCCTGATGTGATTTGTTGTAAGTGTGTATGTTGCGTTCAATGGTTCTCTGGTGTCCCCAATGTCATAAATCTCCTTTCATAACATAACAAATGTATTTGTAAGGCACACATTTACCCTTGCATGTCTTGGTTCTGAAGTTAACAGATATTTATTGTTGCCCTTACTCAATCATATTATATGAATTTTACCAACTTCAGAAGGATAAGGGACCCACTGAGACTCAAAGTTGTGACCTTCAGATCAAACACAAATTCCTAGTAGATGCATTGCTCAACTAAGTCAACAGACCCAGCATAAGGTCTCAATATATGTTTTAGGCCAAGCCTGGGCAGCACATGCGCTGCTCTGTGGCATGCTGTATTTAAGTATGGAATAGAAGACCCACCCACTCTCCGCCCATATTTGTCATTGTCTTATGTCATTGTTCTTCGTAAATGCTGCCTTCTGTTATGTTGATAGGCTTGTTAGTCCCTCCTTAGTACCGCCTTGTCTTCATTTGTAACATCCTATGCAGGCACGACATGCTTTCCTGCAACATTCAGCGCGCCATGCACGCTTTTACTTTCCGAGCAACCCAGGACAATGGCGGCCACTTTTATGAATATGTCTCGCATTTACAAGAGTTTGAGCTATTGGCATTGTAAATGATACTGCCTTTTATTTATGTGTTAAATAGCAAAACCGATAAATAAAAGGCATTGTAATTTACAATGCCAATAGATTAAACTCTCGCAAATGAGAGACCTATTGCATTACAAATGATTGCTCCTTTTGTGAGGCCGATCCAAGTCTTGCATGCTTAGCACTGGCATACAGGTGGAACCTGAGGATGGAAAAAAATGTAAACTTTGAAGTCGACAACACCACAAGCCCCAAAAAAGTGCCACATATAAGTAACATGTTAGTTTTGAAGTCTGAAAATATTTTAAAACAATGGAGATAAATAATGCATTTTACATCACAATATACTAAGTGGTGTGGCCTATAATGCATAGGCTTTAAAGCTATTGGGATGGGACTGTCCCTTGCATGGTAGACATGCATGTATTTTTGTGCTAAGTGCACAGCTGCATGTGAAATTGTAATCCTGACTTTTATTCTGACCTTGGTCTCTCACTAATTTACAGTCTACAATGAGGCCTAAGCCTGTCCATGGTCATGTGATGTCCTTATGAAGTATACAAAAAAGTGATGGATAGAATGCTTGAATCCATCTCAGCCATTGGTAATTACTTGGAGCTGCATCCCAACCCATCGTAATTTTGTGCGCCATGCCACCTCAGTTTGGACCTAATCATATCCAAAACAGTTTTGATTCTCCTCCAATAGAACAGTCCATCCCAAATTGCCAGGTCAAGTTCTCTCTTAACCAGAACACAAGCAACCTAGTCCCGGTTTTACCCTTATTAGGACTCATCAGTCAGGTACAGCTTGATTCCAGTTGCACAGTGTGCACAGGACCCACATCTGGGCATACCTGTCCCACTTAGGGTATCACATTTTAATATACAAAAAAGTGATAGATGAAATGCTTGAATTAATCTCAGCCACTAATATTTACCTTGAAAGCATCCCACCCCAGTGTTATTTTGCACACCATGCCACTTCAGTTTCAACCCAGTCATATGGAAATCTTTCTCGACCCTGCTCCAATAAGAACAGTCAATTACGAACTGCCAGGTCAGGTCCTACCTGAACTGAAACACTAGCAACCCATGACCAATCAATAAGCTTTATTTAATTGATTTGTGACAATCATAAAAGCACAGTAAAAAAAACAACCATATAATAACATTTTAGAAATGTATCAAGTTGAACAGACGAATGGCATTTTTTTACAAGCACCCAATTGCAGGGAGCACCAAGGGGCTAGATGACATACACACGAAATTAAGTGTGCGTTTGTGCTGTTAAAATCCATGTAATTTTAAAATTGTCAATAAAAAGGTAGGCTTAGAAAACACAGAATATTTGCAAAAAAAGATAAAAATGATTTAGAGTTTGGGTGGAAGCCTCATCACATCGCCAGATTAAAATGGTCGCTGAGTCATACTGTCCAAGAAGAAAACGCAAGTAACTCCTAACAGTGTCGAAATGAAATTTAGTTAACAGAGACCTTTCCCACAGGTATTTCTCACAATCTAAATAGGGTTCCAATACATCGCAATTTTGGGTCATGGCATAGTCCCCGAAAGTTTCCCCGCTTCTCGGTTTGCCCTGCAAAAGGACATTTATAATTTTTTAACCCTTTTGATATCTTCCTTGACAATTAAATATGGAGAGTTAAACAATTCAGACTTGCCCAAGGATGCGAAATGCTCTTAATATAAGTTAACCATTGCATTTTATAGCCCCGGTCACAGGCCAGGCAATTAGTAATAACCATACAATTAAAATGGGCCTGCTCGTTTCCCCATATAGAGATACAAGGGAGAAGTGGTGCAATCCTCAATTAAAGGAAGCCCCAGCTCCTTATGTGTGAATAACTAGATGTTGGGACTCCCAGCAGTTGCCTACAAAAGCGATTCTAGTCCTGCTGTCATTTTGCACAATTTCAATAATCCCAAATGACGGCCTCATACGTCAAGACTGGGATGTACATTTGTACATTTCTAAAATAGTTAATACAGGTTTATTTTCCACCTCTTCGGCTAACTTAAAAACAGCTCCCACAGATTAGTTAAAATGAAGACACCTTTGCGAAATGCAGGAAAACATGGAAATCTGCACGCCGAAAATCACAATACATAAAATCATTAACTCTCGAGATAGGCTTTCCCTTAGTTAGTGATTGGTTTAACCTTGTGTTGCTGGCGACCACAGACCATGTAATGGGTTTTAGAGATATTAGTCTCGAGGTCCCGGTTGCCCATAAACTTGACAAAACTATCAAAGAGGCTTCTCAAGCCACTGCGGGTAGGGGCAATTAGAGAAACATTGCATAAAGTAGTGCCGGCACGGTGCAGAGCGGGAATATCGTCGTAAAAATATCGACTAACCTTAATATCGCCGCAGAAATATCTACAAGAAGAAATATCGATGTCAAAAATATAGTTTGACCAGAATATCGACAGACAGGTAAGTAATATCGATAACATTAATATAGTTGTAATAAATATAGTTTACAAAAACATAGTTTACAAAAATATCGTTATTTAAATAATTATAAGTAATGTAGTGTTTTTAATGAGTATTGGTTGTCAAAGTAGTATTTTTTGTAGTATTTTATTAGTTAATAATGTATTTTATGTTGAATTTAGTGTTAATAGTTCCGTAGCGGGTTGTGGGTTTATAGGGGAGTAGGGTGGGAAGTAATTTAAATATAATAAAATAATAGATTAATTAATGTTTTAATTTAACATAAATAGTTTAATAAATAACAGTTAATTAATTTCAATTAGTTAATTGATTAATAATTATGTAAATTAATTATGTTAATTGTTTAATTAATTTTAGGTGTGTACTGGAATTTTTAGGAGAAAATGTAGTGAATTAATTACATTTTAATTGAATAATTATTAAATTAATGATTAATTAAATAAAAATAAAGATTTGTTAATTTTTAAACGAGTAAATACATTTAGTAATTTTTACCCCTACACTATCCAACGCTTTCCCTACTATTGCACCCTCTGGAGTGGGAATAGTAATTTTTACCCCTACGCTATCCAACGTTTTCCCTACTGTTGCACCCTCTGGAGTGGGAATAGTAATTTTTACCCCTACGCTATCCAACGCTTTCCCTACTGTTGCACCCTCTGGAGTGGGAATAGTCATTTTTACCCCTACGCTATCCAACGCTTTCCCTACTGTTGCACCCTCTGGAGTGGGAATAGTAATTTTTACCCCTACGCCATCCAACGCTTTCCCTACTGTTGCACCCTCTGGAGTGGGAATAGTCATTTTTACCCCTACACTATCCAACGTTTTCCCTACTGTTGCACCCTTTGGAGTGGGAATAGTAATTTTTACCCCTACGCTATCCAACGCTTTCCCTACTGTTGCACCCTTTGGAGTGGGAATAGTAATTTTTACCCCTACGCTATCCAATGCTTTCCCTACTGTTGCACCCTCTGGAGTGGGAATAGTAATTTTTACCCCTTCGCTATCAAATGTTTTAACTAATAATATATTTTATATTTTAATTATATGTATGTATTATTGTTGTTATATAAAGTAATGTGTTAAATATATGTATATGTACACATTTATTAAGTTTATAATGAAAAAGTGTAGTTAATTTGTTTTAAATAGTTAAAAAATAAAAGTAATGTAATGTATTTTGTTAATAGTACTTATATTTATGTATTATTTTATGTAATTTTAATTAATTTAAAAAGTCGATATTTTTTACATCTATATTTATTACAACAATATTTTTGAGTAGATATTTATGTACTTACCTGTTTAGGTATAGGGTGTCGATATTTTTGTAAACGATATTTTTACAACTATATTTATGTCAACTATATTTTTGTAATCGATATTTCAACACCCTACCGTGCCGGCACAGACATGGAGTCTGTCTTTGGCTGGTCCTTGCCATTAGTCATAAAAAAAACTCACTCAAACCGTTGACAAATAGAATGTGGGCAAGAACCAATTTAGGGCGGACAAAGCAAAACCAAAGGGGATGGTGTACGGAGTGTTGAACAATGCAAGCACTCACCCCCAGTCAAATGATCTTGGTTTAATCCATCATCATTCTTTAGCTTCCCCTTAGGTTTTGCTTTGTTCGCTCTAAGTTCGCAGGTTATGGCCAGACGTGGGTCTCTTGCTCACTTTGCTACTGGATTCAAGCTAGCCTGGCTGATGACGGCTAATTAGCCAGAAACCGGTCCCAGGATGCTTGTTTCCGGTCCAGGGAAGACCTGGCTTGGCAGTTCGGGCTGGACTGTTCCCATGAGGCACAGGGTCAGACTGATTTGCACGTGGCCATGTCTGAAGGGGGTGGCGGAGTGAGCTAAAGAACCCAGATCAGTTGACTGGGGTGAGTGCTTGCAATGTTCAACACTCCGTCAACACTCCGTCCATCATCCCCTTTGGTTTGGCTTTGTCGTGCAAGAAGGGTCTAGCGAAAAGTGGTGCAACGCTGTTTTGTCGCAGCGATGCAACACTTTTCATGAATGAGACCCAGAAATTCGCCCTAGCTTACTGATGGTGCGCATTCCTGTCATGTAGTTTTGTCGCAGGGCAGCGCAATAACATTCCTTGCAGCGCTGTCCAGCACCAAAACCTTCTGAAATGAGTCCCCAAGTATTTGCGACATTTTTAAGACCAGCTATTTTCAGGTCTTAAAAACGACCTCTAGCTGCACTTAGAGGCAGTTTTTTTGGTTTTGCACCATACAAGAATTCCTTGTAAATATTGCGAAGTGGGGTTAGCGGCAGTTTTTGCACTGGAATGCCTACCTTGCATGTCACTTTCGTTAACTCCTGTTAACAGAAGTGGCGATCTTAAAAATTCACGTTTTCGCCAGAAAATCAGTTAGCGACAACTTGTAAATAAGGCGATAAAAAAAGCTGCCGTAACGTAAAAATGTTTACGCTACAGCGGTGTTAACCCCTTGTACATATGTCCCTTGGGATCTTGGGGCATATTACCAAGGAGTGCGTTGGAAAACGCACAACGCCTAGTCCCGTATCGCCGGCTATCGCCGGATTTCATCGCCATTTTATCACGCAATTATCAATGCGCATCAGGTAGGCAAATTGAAATCCGGCGATAGTCGGCGATATGGCACATTAGCGCATGAAAACAAACGTTGTTTTCACACGCTAATATGGGCCTTGATAATATGGGGGGATGGATTCAGCTTTATGATCCACACCCCCAAGTTATCAATGCCTAACACCTGGTCAGAGCAGGCGTTGGGAGACCTGCTATAAACGAGTTTATCGCAGGTCTTTTCCTCCCAACGCCTGCCTTGGTAATAAGGTGTTCCCACCTCCAACCACATTATTCATGTGGTTGGACGTGGGAACGCCCATTTTGCATGTCATTAGCGATGTTTATTGCCGACATGCAAAGTGGGCTTGGGCCAGGCTTTAAAATGCCCTTGTTAATAGGGCTCTACCAGTATCGCTGCTTTCTCGGCACAATTCGCCGAAAAAGCGGAGATACTTACCCTTGGTAATATGTCCCCTTGTTTGTTGCCTTTCTTGTATATTGGAACAATTGTGGCTGTCTGCCATAAAGTTGAAATACTAGTGTTCATGGCAGCTTTTAAAATGTTGGTTATGATAGGCACCCAAAATTCGATGTTCGATTTGTTCAACTCCATAGGCACCCCATCAGATCCCGATGCCTTAAAGAAGAGCCTAGCATTAATGGCATCCACAACATCAAGTGGAAAGTGAATATTTAACTGGAAGGTGGGAGGGGCATCCGGCACTGCATTAGTGCCATCCGTGCCGAAGAAATAAATATTGCTAAAATGCTCCACCCAGCTGTTGGCACCAATGCTGGTGCCATGTCCATTTGAATGATCACACCTGCTTTTATTGATGTTCATTATTTCCAAAAAAGCACCAGAATCTTGGCCTTTACAGGATTTAATCAAGTGTTGCCGGGTTTCATCCTTAATTTCTGCTTTCCATTCTCTAATACCTAGCTTGTAATGATTTGCAGTGAACTGAGGTTATGAACTGCTCTAGCACTGATAAACTTGGCTGGGTTTCTAGGGACACAATTCAGGGCGCAGGGTAGCCTATCATTAGCTGATCTGCAGTCTTTAACGAACCAATCTGGAGAGGGGCTATTCCTTGCAGAAACGGGGCCAAGAAGAGCTGTCTTAATAATAATATTAAGCTTAAGGGAAACGCCATAATAAAATAAAGGGAGCGGTTGAGGGTCAGCAAGCGCTCGTTTTTTAAATCAACATTTGCGCTATGGATAGAAACAAGTGAAGTTGGGAAGTGAACACTTCTCCATCGCAATCATAACTCTTTTTCAGTACTCTCTAAACCCTTGATCAAATGTCCAGTGGGTGATTCCATGCCTACTGTCTTGGAGAATGAGATTTCATTTGGGTTGCGGTTGCTGACACAATTTTCCATAGTCCCCCAAGAAAAGGCTAGCTCAGTCATGAGCTTGGAGACAAAAGACAAAGGGCCTCATTTACTACAAAAAGACGCAGTGCGCTGCTGCAAGCCATTTTGCTGCACCGAGTTGTGTAATTTTAAAAGCACAGAAATGCACAGTATTAACAACAATATGACAGATACATGTGCTTTCCCCTGCGCTGGCACACAAATGGCTGCCATGCGCCAGTTCAGGCACCCGTGCGTCATGTTGTAAGTGTGCCTGCATTGCGGGGATGATTGCTTTTCTGCAGGAGAGGGCACCTTCCTGCACCAAAACAATCATAGTTGACATTTTCATCTTTATGTGCGTGCTGCAGAATGTAGCATGAATAAAAAGAGAAAAAAAATGGAGAAATTAAATTGGATTTGTCCTTTGTTGCACCACTCCTCGGGAGGCATAGCATTCTGACACATTTCAAGCTTTAACCACATCGATGCTGATGACGAGCTGAGCTCGTCATCAGCTACGGCGCTCGTATGCTGATGACGAGCTGAGCTCGTCATGTAACGCGGTAATTTGAAAAAATATGCACACAGCGGGAAAAGCCGCCGCAGCGATGCGGTTAATAAAACATTGTAAATCTGGGAATGTGTCAGGTTCCATGGATGTTGAATGGGCACACCCACAGAAACACCCATGGAACGCCTCTTTTATGCAGAGTAATGCGTGAAAGGGGCCCATATTTACAAGGCCATGAAAAGTCATGCAACGTCCTTTACGTGGCGTGTAAATATGGGCAAGCCGATTGAGCTGCCGGTGCGTCGCAAAAAGTGGCACACCAGGACCGCAATGGGCTTGTAAATTAGGGCCACAGTCTATAATCATTACTTGTCCTCAGCCTACGCAGGTGGAACTCTGGTTTCACTTGTCCCCCAATGTTTCTGGCATATTCAGGAGGCCTGATTCTAGCAGATATCTATATAACTTGGTATCCCTGCTATCGGCTATTAAGGTGTTAACCATCCTATCCCAAATTAAAAAGGGTTATGATAGCTAACATTGAAATGGTTATATACTTCAAGTGATCCATTCTTACAAACGGTTAAAAAACGGAAAATGGTAACAATGTCTCCCTTATTGTTCTACATATTAACTGAGTTATAAAAATGAATATAACCCAAGGAATTTGAATTCCCATTCGGGAAAATACGATTGGTTCAACATTAAACACCCCTGAATTGTGAACAAAAGTAAGGGCCTCCCCCGAGCTTGGTCAATAGTAGAGAGCATAATGGGGATGCTGAAATATTATCCCAAACAATGCCTTCAATAAACTGAGGGCCATATGTATGACCCTGTTTGCATCGCTCTTGCACGACACAACATGGTGCAAGAGCAACGCAAACCTTAAGTCCGATTTTGTAAGCCATGCAAAGCTATTTTGCGTGGCTTTGAATGGCTCCAAAAATCTGGAGTAACGCTGCATTACATTTACTCTGCTCTGGGTAGTCATTGCATGGGTATTTCCACCACCTCTCATGTTTTTTAAAAAAAGTAACTTTTATTTATGGAAGAGTTAAAGGCACATATATTATTTTGTTTCAGATACCACTTTAACGAGTAGAGTCCACACAATATGCATTATTTGTCACTTTCTATGTACATTGTGAGAATACGTTTACCTAAACAATTTTGGTTTTTACAGCGATATAACATTCAATATCATTTACATTTGGCTATTCCGATTCCTGAGGTATAACAGGTAGTTCACAGAGGAGAGGCATAATGAGGAGAAATATCTTTATTTGTATTTCTAAGTCTGCTGCATTGTGCAGAACACATAGATAGAGGAATATGCCTCTCAGGATTGTTTTTGTGCAGGAAGGTCTTCCTTCCTGCACAAAAACAATCCTGCAAGCAATGCAGGCACTCTTGCACCATGGTGCATTGGAGCTAGGCTGGCCATTGCGTGCCTTTTTCCAAATTTGAGTACGCCAGTCACATCCTGTTGACATAGCCATATCTATAGTTTCTTTTAACACAAGGTTAAATCTCTCAACCATTCCGTTGGTTTCTGGGTGTAAAGGGAAGATTTTTTGTGTTTAATACCATGGTTAGACAAAAAGGACTCCATCTCTCTGGATAGAAATTGCACACCATTGTCCGTAAGTACAGTTGAGGGTATGCCTTCCCTGTCAAATCGTTTTTCTAAGAATCAAATAACATGTTTGGTTTCAATGCCTCTAGAGATGCCTATTTCAGGCCACCTTGAATAAAAATCAACTAAAACAAAAACATACCATTCAGAACCGGAGGACTGTATTGGACCAAGAATATCAAGCCCAACTTCTTTACAAGGTGCATTAGGTCTATCTCTAATGATCATGGGTTGCACCTTTGGTTTAACAACTCTCTCACTCAGAGCACAGTCAACACAATCGCTTATTTTGCGCTCCACCTGTAAATCCATCCCTGGCCTCAAATAAGACATTCTGAGTGTTTCTTTTGTCTTAGATATGCCTTGATGTGTCATATGGGCAAGGAAAATGAGTTCTTCTCTAATAGAAATAGGTGGAACAAGACTCATACCTCTGAAAAGCAAACCATCACTCTCAGACAATTGTTCTCTGACGTACCAAAATCTCTCCATGCTCTCATCATCCATGGGTTTACCCTTTCAACCCATATTAATGTTCTGTAGAACTTTTGCCCAAACCCATCTTCTGATGAAGCTTTTTGCCATTTTCCTTTATCAATTATGCTGTCATCAATGGCACAAACCATTTCATCATCTTTTAGAAAGTCATTATCTTCGTCCATTTCATCTTTAACAACTAGTCTAGACAAGTCTAGACTTTTTTTCCTTCGTGTCGACACAGTTTAATCCACAGGTGAAATCTTGGGTATAAGCAGGAACACCACTACAGTTTGGAACGAAAATATCAATAAAGTTTGTAGGTACAATATAGTCAGCTGTAGATGGCCATTCCCAGAGAACTTAGTCAATGAATTAGAGCAAGGATAAATTCACTTCCAGAAAGCCAGACCAGACCACAGTCATAATTTCTCACGAAGCATAGGAAAGAAAGTTAATAAAGTTGTTGTAAATCAAAGCCTTAGAAAAACGAGTGCTGTCCATCAGAGGAGGTGCTGTCACTCCAAATATTAAGAATATCGTTCTCTTTCTGCGTGAAGGCTGTATTCTACACCCAGAAATAGTATTTAAGAAAAAGAAAGTACCTTATACTCGCAGAGATGAAAATAATATATATATTTTTTTTAAAAACCTTTATTGATAAACATGGATACATAATAGCAATCATACAGCCACATCGGGTCGACTGGCAACATTTCCAATAATCATATCAGGATGAATGAGTACACAGCCCTTCAGCCGACAACCCTAGGGCCCGGAGGCAAATAAATAATCATGTCATGTCATACATTACATCACAGGAGGAATAAGGGCTTTGTTTTGTGTTTTTTGAAAAACCAACCAACCAAAAAGTAAAGAAAATAACTGCGGAGGCTAAACGCAAGGCATATACATAAATGATCCTTCTGGGGAGGGAGTACCACATCCACAACTGTTACATAGTCTATAAGAAGAGAAGACGGGAGGGGGGGAGGGGAAAGAGAGCTGGCCAGCAATACATAGGCAAAAAATCCAGACCAGAAGGAACATCACGCTAAGGGGAGTGTAGCACCTCCGGTGGAGGTTCAAAGGGGGGAGTACAAATTTCACCGCGATACTGGTTCCACTGATTCCATATCCTCCCCCATTTCTTGGGCCTGCCCCTAGCAATGTAGACAGTTTTTTTCACGAAACATGCACCAGTCCATATTTCTAGACCAGGCCAACAGACTGGGTGTCCTCGACGATCCCCACAATTGCGCAATGTCACGCTTAGCGATCATATTACCCAAGGTGGCCCACTGCGTCTGTGCTACATTATAATCATTGGGCTCCCACACATTCAATAGACACTTTCGGGCCTCAGGCAAAAGCGAAACACCCGTCACCTCAATCATAACACCATGCACACGATTCCAAAAAGACACTACTGCCGGACATTCCCACAAAATATGAAGGAACGTACCCACCCTTCCACAGCCGCGCTTACACAAATCATCCGAGACATACCCCATACGTAACAAGCGAGGACCCGTCATGTACACTCGGTGTAGGATTTTTAATTGCACCAATCTCAGACGGGCCGAGATTGCTACCTCCTTCGGGGAGGATATCGCCGCTTGCCATTCCTCATCCTCAAGTTCCAGTCCATCGCTGGTCCAGGCCGTACGGAGCTGTAAAAGAAGGTCCGCTCGGTCATTTATCAGCTTTTTATATATAAGAGAGATCGTACTGTCTGGAACAGGGCCGTCGAGTACTCTGTCCTCCAGGGGTGAGGATTCTGGAATGAGCGCGCCAGCCGGAAAAACAGAGGAAAGGGTGTGTCGGACCTGTAGGTACCGAAAGTATTCTCGATTACTGAGTTTGAATTCAAGTTGCAGCTCTTCAAAAGACTTTATCTTGTCTTTCCGCCAAAGGTCCCCCACCTTACTAATCCCAATGAGGTCCCATTTTTCGAAACCCTTGGTAGTCCACAAATTCCCCAACCTCTCGGCGCGTAGAGTGGGGTCGCTCGGGTGAGAGTGTCCGACCAGCCCATAGCAGCATTAGCGTTGTACCAGACCCGCACTGCAACTCTGGTAGGCCCAGTCAACGCTACATCAGACCGTTTGGAATAAAGCACCCTGTTATAGTCCCCGCCCGGCAGCAACCATTTGTCCATAGCAAAAGCTGGGTTAGAAGCTGGACCGTACATCGCATGATTAACCGAGCTCAGTTGTGAGGCCCAGTAATATCATCTTATATCCGGTAACGCTATACCGCCATCATACCAAGGCAGCGTAAGCTTAGCCAAGGCAATCCGGGGACGTCCGGCCCACAGCAGTTTCCTTTGTAGGCACTCGATCTCGTGGAAGTAGCTGGAAGGCACTAGATCCAATGTGTTCTGAAGCGCATACAAAAATCTTGGAAGGGACATCATTTTTAATAAGGCTGCTCTGCCCACCAGGGACAGCGGCAGTCTGCTCCAGGCTTTCACGTCTGCTTTTAAGCGAATAAGCGAGGGGAGTAAGTTGCGCTGATACCTGACAGCCGAATCACACGAAACATAGATACCTAAATATTTGAACCTGGTAGATGAAATTTGTATTCGGCAATTGCGCGGTACGAGTGGAGTATCGTCTGTGAGCGAATAAACACAAGATTTCCCCCAATTGATGACTAGTCCAGAGTTCCTCCCAAAGGAATTAAGGACATCGAACAATACCCCCCAGAGATTTCCGAGGGGAGGTGAGGTAAAGGAGAATGTTGTCCGCATAAAGTGAGATGCGATATTCAAAACCGGGAGACCACCTTATACCCCTGAGGGACGGCTCCCATCGCAACCAAGCGGCCAAAGGCTCTAGGGCCCAGGCAAAAAGCCACGGAGACAGAGGGCACCCCTGCCTCCCCAGAGCAAAGGGAGCCGACACTCGACCGTTAACGACTACCTGGGCCAGGGGCTCCTCATAGAGTAATCGGACCCATCCGATGAACACCGGTCCGAAGCCGAACTTCGCCAGAGTCGCCCAAAGATATGGCCATTCCACTGTGTCAAATGCCATAGTGGCATCCAAAGAAACCAAAATGGCAGGCTCACGTAGCGTCTCCGCCCTCGCCAGCACACCATGAAGACGGCGTAAATTCAACACGGTATTACGGGCCGGAATAAAGCCAGACTGGTCTGGGTGCACCAGGTCTCCAATCACTTTAATCAGACGGTTAGCTAACATTTTCGCCAAAATTTTAGGCTCCACATTCAGAAGTGAAATAGGTCTATAGGAGGTACAGAGTTCACGGGGTTTACCCTCTTTAGAGATCACCACGATAGACGCTAAACGCTGGTCCCGGGGGAGCGAACCCCTCTCCCTGGACTCCAAGAAAATCGAGCAAAGATACGACGCCATTTTGTTCGGACACAACTTGTACAGCTCGATGGGTATGCCGTTTGGGCCCATAGCCTTTCCAGAGCGGATGGAGCGAATAGCAAGCGCTACTTCATCAGTGGAGAAATCCGCCTCCATTAGCTCTCTGTCAGAGTCGGACAGGCAAGGCAAAGCGATATCCCTAAGCAAGAGATGGGAGTCCTCCTCCGGCCGGTCCGAGACCGGCGCATACACCGTTCGGAAGTGATGAGCGAACTCCTCCACAATCTCCAACGGATCCGTCACACGTACACCATCCACTCGCTCAACCACCGGTACCACTCGATTCAATCTCTCCCTCTTGTCCAACCAAGCTATCAACTTCCCCGCCTTGTCGCCCACATCATACAAACGGCCCTGTTGTTCTCGACTCATGGCTTTCGCGGCATTCGTGAACAGGGCTTTATAATCAGACTGCTTCAATTGCAAAACATGCACTTTTTCACGCGTGACCCCACACTCAAGATCCCTCTCCAACGCCACTATATCAGACTCCAGCTGCTCAACCTCTCCATTGTGGCGCTTCCTAGAGCTGGCGACTAGCGACAGTGTCTGACCCCGTATCACAGTTTTAAAGGCCTCCCATAGGGACACAGACGAAGACACCGATCCCACATTTTCAATGAAGTAGTGATCTATAGCTGTAATCACCCCAGCCCTGGTCTCCGGAACTCGGAGATTCCGGGATTAATTGGGGCGACCCGGCCCCCTGCATCTAAATGGAGATCTATATGGATCCATAGCGGGGAGTGATCCAAAATACCTCTAGGCAAATGTCGGGCCTCTTGCACCGCGTGGCCTGGGCTGCGGGCACAAGAATATAGTCAAGTCTGGCTAAGCTCCCATGGGCCCTGGAGTGGAAAGTATATTGAGCCTGCCCTGGGTGAAGCATCCGCCAACAATCCACCATACCAAACGTTTCCAAGAAGCCACTCAGGCAGGACTGCGATGGTGTAAGAGCCCTGGGAGGATGTCGATCCTCTAGGCCGTTAACCACCGAGTTGAAGTCCCCTCCAACCACCAGAATCCCCTCAGGAAGCCTCAATACCAATTTCCCCAGGTCGACAAATGTGGTGGCCTGTAAACCCGGGTGGGACATATATCGAGAGGATGGCAACCGTTCTCCCCTCCCACCTACCAACAATCGCCGCATATCTTCCCCTGTCATCCAATATCGTTTCATCAATCTCCAAGGGAAGGGAACTACGAATCATAACACCAGCCCCTCTAGAGCCCGAAGTGAATCCCGAGTATGCCACCAACCGGTAGCCTCTCCGGTTCATTACATGGAACGTGTTCCCCACCAAGTGCGTTTCTTGCAGTAATACAATGTTGGGGGAATGGCGCTTCACATATTGGAGTACAATTCCCCATTTTATTTTGTCCCCCAAGCCGTTGACATTCCAACTCAAGACTCTTAACCCCCTAACCCCATCCCTAAAATGAGTAGCCGGGTCCCCCAGACCCCACGAAGGAAACACAGAATAAGCCATACAGCAATACGTAGCCTCAAGAACAATGCAAACAGTAAAAAGAAACCCCCCCCTCCCCCAAGATACCAAACTAACAACCCCCCACCCTGCACCCCTGCGATAAAATCAGAAAACCACCCCATTCTGCAGTGTGCCTGTCGCCCTGCCCCAGAAAACTAAACTACAAGTAGAAAAGGAAACACCCCCGGAGGAGGAAAAGTCCCCAACTCCCCGCCGCCCCAGGGCTTGTCTTTAAGAGTGTCATTGACCCAAAAGAAAGGATAACAATCCACCGTAACACGATACGATACGGTGGTAGCATACGGTGGTAGCACACGCCGGTGCCCTTACTCCTCCTGGTATCGTTGGCTGCCTTCAGCACCTCTAGATTGTTCCGCGTTGTCCCGTGGCACAGATAGTGTGTCCAACCAGTCACTGACCACCTCTGCCATATCAAAGAAGAGCACCCGCTCATTATGTTCAATGCGCAATCGGGCGGGGAAAAGCATAGCATACTTCATGCCCAGGTCTCTTAGTCTCCGCTTCACCCCAGAAAATCCCAGTCTCTGCTTCTGCACCGAAGGGGTAAAATCAGGGTAGAAGTTGATGGACGCATTCTCGAACTGGGTGGGGCCGCTGGTCCTCGAAGCCTGCAAAATGGCGTCTCTGTCCCTATAATTAAAGATCCTCGCAATGATGGGTCGTGGGGCAGCCCCCTGCTTGCGTCTGCCGCCCGGGACTCTGTGGGCACGCTCCACCGCAAAAAGGTTACTCAAGCCCTTAGGGGCGAGGTGGTTGAGGATCAGATCTACAACGAGTAAGTCCGTCAATGGATCGGCTGAGGACTCCGGAACTCCGACTATGCGGACATTATTGCGCCTAGCGCGACTTTCGAAATCCTCAAGCCGGCGGGCAAACTGGTCACTCGAGGTCCGAAGAGACCGGGTCTCAGTCTGGAGATCGGAGACATCAGTGGTGAGACTGGCCGTCCAACGACTTGACTCTCTCGTTAGTCTTGGCCAAGTCCGCCGTAATCACGCCTACATCCACCGACCGCCATGTCGATCTTGGCTGCCAAGGTTTCGTATTGTTTGACCATCAATGATTGTATACTGGCAATGGCGCCCATCACGTCTCGAAGAGTTGGCGCCTCCGACTCAGGGGGGCCACCACCAAGGTCCTCCGGGGTTTTGCCAGTCCCACTGGGCGAGCCCTTATTGCGCGCAAATCTATCCATAATGGTGTTCTGAGTTACGCCACGGCGAGTCGTGTTCTTGAGGGACCTCTTGTCACCTTCCGACTTGCCCGCCATGGTGGGTTGCGCGCCCCTCAGGGGCTTTTGGGACCTGGTGTAAATGGCTCCCCACAAAGAAAAACCACAAGAGACTGGAATGCAGGGCGTCGGCGAAGATCAGTCAAGCGAGTGCGCTCGCAGGCCAGCTTGATCACTAGGCAGCCACCTCCAACCTTCTTAGCCAGAGAAAACGAAACCAAAAGTAGGCCCAGGGTAGCCGTCCCCTTCCACAAGCCGTTGTTGTTCGACTACTTTCGGGGTGCACCGGATGCCCAAGTCCCGGGATGAGCCACGGTGTAGGCCTCCAGGCTTCAGGGAGGAGTAATTCGGGCGTCCAGCATCCGATTTAAAGTCTGAAAAAGGCCTTTCAGATCAGGAGAGTCTCAGCTAATAAAACCCGTCATCAGAAACAGGATTTGGGCCAGGATAGATGGTGGAGGCGGCGAGGGTCTCGGGAGCTCACAGCTCACGCGACCATCTTGGATGCGCACTAAGCTCCTCCGGCAACGTTGAGATCCTTCCATTGAAGCCATCCTCTGTCGCCAAATGTAACAATGACTCTGAGAAGAATGGATGAAAAGATGTTTATTCCTCAAATGGATCCCATCCAGTTCAGACCTCTTGACAGCACTAACAGCAAGCTTCAACTGCCTGCTCACAGTTTTAGTCAAAGTATCTTGCAAGACATCATAACATTCTAAAGCACCTGGCAACAGACATCACAGGATGCCACATATCGCTTCTAAAATGTCTAAACCATAGTTTGTAGATTGTAGACACAGAATCTGAACCCTTTAAGGAAGAGAGGTCATGGGAAGAGGTAGAGGTGGTGTAACGCCTCACTGTTTAATGTGAATTGGATTAGAAGCAGTATTACATTCCTATTAAATTATGTAGTATTTAGTCAGACCCCCCAGGATATAGCGGCATGGATTAGCAAATTTGGCGGCACAAATATGGAAATTTAGCTGCACAAATATGGAAATTTAGCCGCATTTTTCCGGCCCTTTATTTTACTCATAATCATTCATTTTCAGCCTTAAATCAATGGAAACTGTTTTAGCAAAGTATTTCACTTTGAATAGGCAACCTGGGATATGGAACAGAGGAAGCAGTTCACAGGTGAAGGCTCCTTAACCACCGCCTCCCCTTCCACACACCCACCAGGCAGTTCCGCTCTGCCCAACTGGCCCTGGACCCACCCCACCCCACGGGTCCACAAGACCATAGCTGGAGGAAGATCCTTCTGTTACCTTGCTGCGAGGGCTTGAAACTCCCTGACTTTACATCCCAGCCAATCACCGTCTCTGCCTCAATTCAGGAATGTTCTCAAGACCTTGCTCTTCGACTGACTCATAGATCCACTCCACCCAATCAGCAACTTGAGACCCTAACGGTGAGTAGTAATGCTTTACATTTGACAATTGACACTGTCAGCAGTTTTGCAGCATCAATCAGACCGGGGATTGAGCTGGGTGTGTTACGCGTGGATGAAGGAGAGCGCTCTTCCTCAGTTTCTTACAGTTATTGCAGGCAAAGTTCACTCTTGTACCTGCATCAAGCCCCTGCCTCTGCCTTGGTGCTGTTTGACTGAGGATCCCATGATGCATTGTAAACCATGTTTTTTTCCAGGGACTAAAACGCCATCTACACAAAGAGTCTGCCTGCAGTTTTGCCTGAGAAACACACTTGAAAGAAAACTGCCCCAAATTGATTCAGAAGCCGCCCACTATGTTCCAGTCCCATGTTGTTTTTGACCAAGTATGGAGTGCTCCTCTAAGGCCCTTAAGAGGTGCTGTGTAACCAGTGCTGGTGTCTTCTTGACGACCTACATCCCAGAGGTTAGGATACCACCTAAAGACTGCACTTACTGCAGGAAGAACTAAAGGTCTGCTCAGTCCCTATAAGAATCCCTACGTGTTGTGAGAGGGAATGAGTGTGCCTGGCCTTGCAGGTGGAGAGACTTTCAAGGAGGAGAAGAAGGGTGTGTTTCCAGTGTTTTGCACCACAGAGTTAGTGGATAACTTCAGTGAGTGAAGCCATGAGTGACCAGCATCTTGAGGCGGTCCACCAGTCTTTTTCTGTGGATCCTACATGAGAACTGTCCCAAAGACTGTTTCATCCTACTGTGTCCATATCTATTGTCCACTGTAGCCGTGATGTGCAGCTTCTACTGCACCTTGAAGCTCAGAACCTGATCTGCCCAGGGGGCCATACCTGTACATTGTCGCTGTGAACCTAATCAGCCTGGGAGGCTGTACCTGCGCATTGACAGACCAGATGATTAGGCCTCCTCCACTGGCAAGTGCAGCCCTTGACACCTGTACTTATACTGTATCCACACTTCATACTTTCTGGTTCACTATAATGAACCGGGCAGTAGGTCAGGTGCTGCCTCCACCTCACAGAAGTGATTTCGGGGGCACTTTTGTAAAAATTGCGGCATTTTTACAAAAGTTCCGATTTCGCAGGCACTTTTGTAAAAATCGCTGCATTTTTACAAAACTGCCGATTTCACGGCAAAACGCGAAATCGCGAAATCCTGGAGGGTCTGTTTAGTTCTTCTGTAGGCAGCCTTTGACTGCTCGTCCTCATTACCCAGGTGCAAAATGCTTAAACTTGGCACAGTTTACAGAGCCTTAGTATGACAGACCACAAGACTCCCATTTGCAAATCAATCAATCAATCATAGCATTTAAAAAGCGCACTACTTACCAGTGAAGGTCTCAACGGGCTGGGCGGTGGGGTATGCTGCTACTGCTTGAAGAGCCAGGGCTTGAGGAGTCTTCTGAAATGACCTCAACCATTATTGTTGGGGCCCATTAGTCCCTATCTGCCTTCTGAAACAGGGCCAGATACAAGCTGTTCTGAAGAGACACTAATAAAATACTCTAATGCTTCATTATTGTGGCATAGCATATACTGTATATAAGGCAAGATTGGTGGTGAAACCTTGTTTCGTCAACATTTGGAGAAACCTTTAGTTCAGCCCTTTAGTACACTACAAGATGGCCGCCGCATTATTAGAACTCTTATATAGCCTTTTAAACTCTCGCAAGAGTTTAGACGGAAAATGGTGAGCGGGCGCAGTTTGCTGCACACTTCAATTCACCTGAGAAGAAGTATGCATGGTAATTTCTGCTCCAACTCAGGAAGTATGAGTGAGGTAGCGGTAAGTTCCAGTCTGCCACTCATGTTCGGGAGATCGTTTCTCCATTCTTAGAGGCAGCAAGTTTTCCCTGCAAGAAGATTAAAGAGTTCCAGGCTCTTGAGGCGTCTTAAGCATTTTACTTGTTCTACCTGTTCTCCGCTTGAGTAGTCAGTCGGCTGACTGATTATGTTCTCCGGACCAGTTCCAATCATTCAGTCTTCGCATAGTGATCCTGATAAGTACCATACTCCAGGTTCAGTCTAATCCTCAAGTAAGATACCTTTGTGTTTTTGAACTTCACAGCAGCTTCTTAGAGGCTCTATTGCTTACAAACAGAGCGCTATTAACCCCTTCTGTGTGCGTGAAATTTCCACGCTGTGCTGGAGATTTCATTAGTGGGCGTGGATTCGGACGTCGGGTGCCATCCTGTGCACATGCCCACCGTGCCGCGTGACGGCTCCCGGACGTCACAGGCACGGAAGAGTTTAACTCCTGCAACTTTGGACATAACTACACATTCATGCCACCCTTGTGGCCTTTTTAGCTTTGAAGATTATTAGAATGTGTTCTCTCTTCCCAGCTCATCCTTGCAATCTAAATTCACTATTTCTGTCTTAAAAGACTTTGGCTTGTTGCATATTTTGATAAACATGTTTAGTTTAAAACACCTCTTTTTATAATGTGTGTGAATTAACAATGCACCAAACACTACACATGGGGCTAAATGCTTTTTTTGCATGAAAAGCTATCTAAAACATTAAAGCGTGGGTATGTATTAAGTATGTGCGCTGTATTAACTGTGTGCGCTTTTAAAATTTACACTAATGCATAATAATGTTATGTTATACATTGCACATTTTTGCATGTTGTACATAACCAATCATAAAAGCTGCTTTAAACTAATAGCTTGGCTAGGTAAACATTTATAAGGGGTATTAGTATGAGGGAGGGAAACATAATGGCGGATTTACATGAAATTAATATTCTATTTTGTGTTTGTTTTGTTTTGAGTCTACAATTAAATGGCTGCCTGTTAATCCAGCAAGGCTGTGACTTGCATTAAAAGAAGAGAGCATGCGCAGAATTGTGCCTGCTTTCCTCATGACAAGAAGGAGTCAAGGCTACTGTGAACTGTATATTCTTGTGATTGTGCCAATGTACCAGTTGGCTAAAGTATCCTTCTGTGCTGTGTCAGGAAGGAAGAGGAAAAGATAGAAACATTTTTCCTAGCAAATGTTGCAAACAAATAACATTTATTTATTCATTTATGCTTCTTCTCTTAAAACTGGTATAGTCAGGATTTTAGAATGTCAGGATAGTGAGACCTCATGCCATCGTGGCTGACCAATCAAGTACAAGCTTTTGTAAATATAAAACAGTTTTGTTTAGTCTGCCAAGAATTAGAGTATAAATAATGACCTCTTTGGAGGCGTGCTTGGCTTTCAGCTCATTTAGGCTTTTAGCTCATTTTGGCTTAGGCTGAGGCTCTGCTTCATTCATATGGGTTAGGTACGAGAAACGTTGCGGGAGATAGCTTGGGTGAGATTACTTTCGAGGAGAGGGGAGGGGTTTCCCTTGCTCATGTTTTTTTTTCAGAAAGTCCTGGCACGTCATAATTTGGCACGGCAGGCCACATTCCTTTGAGGTCTTGTGAAGGGCGGGCTGTTTTGCTCTTTAGGAGGTGAGAGTGCAGATGATTAGGATAGAATTAGATGCTAAACTTTAAGTTTATGCTTTGACTAATTAATTAGGTCTGAAAGGATTTATTTATCTTATGCATTTATTTCTCTTTATGGGAGATTTTTGCCAACTATTAGCCTTGCAAACCCACTATTTTTCTTAGAAACTCTTTAAGAGTTTTGACTGATATTTTGCGCCACATTTTCCTTTCTACATGTGATGCTTATATGCAGACTGTAATATGTTCAGTATTAATGCTATTTTTCCTGTTTTCCAAATTCTGTAACCTGATTGATATTTTACTAATGAATAAAGGGTCAGAGAAAAACTTAACTTTTGACTAGAAAATAAAACCCTTTAAAATACTCAACAACTGTCTACATTTGGCTTAAATAATAATTGCATTTTTGACTGTTCATGTTTATTTAAAGTCTCCTGAAGGTAATACATGGTGCCAAGGGCCCAACACCTTTTTCAGCGGTAAATAGAGGTAACATGAGGGTTTTGCATTGAGAAAATACCAGAAGAAATTTACCGCTGCATCAGTCCTTACCTACTTGAAAAACATATACTTAGAAATTGTCAAGTCAAGTCAAGTCAGGGATATTTGTATAGCGCACAAATCACATCCAGGGAGTCTCATGGCGCTTGCAGGCATCTCTGACAAAAAGGTAGGGCAGTTAATTTGCAAAGAGCCATGTCTTTAATTTCTTGCGAAAGCAGCTGTGTTCGGGGATGCTGCGGAGGTGAAGGGGCATTTTATTCCATGAAGCGGGAGCCAAGAAAGAAAAAGCACGGCCGCCGCTTCTGGACATTTGTATTCTTAGGGGTGTCAATAGAAATTCCTTATTGGATCTGAGTTCTCCTTGCGACCGATACCATCTTAATTTTTTTGACCAATATCTGGGACCTTTCTCATACATATGTCTGTGGACCAAGCACAGAGTTTTAAACAAAATACGCTTTTTTACCGGGAGCCAGAGAAGGCTTCCTAAGCATGCAGCTGATGAAGTTCTTTGCGGGAGGTTGAGAACCAAACGCGCTGCAGTGTTCTGAAGAACTTGGAGCCGGCTCAGGTGGTGTTCGCTTATGGATGCCAGGAGCGCATTTCCATAGTCCATCCTATTTATGATTAGACCTTGGACCAAGGGTTTTTGAGCCTGAACAGGAATCCACTTGAAGATCTTCCTCAAACTACGCATTAGTTCGAAACAGGTACCTATGATATGGATAATTTGATTTTTCATGGATAATGTGTTATCCACATAAAAGCCCAAATTCTGGACTGATTCCTTTGGCACTGGACAGCTACCTAGGCTAGTTGGCCATAAGTGCATAAGAAGAGAAGCTAAAACTCGCGCTTTAACTGGTAGGGAAGGTCAGAGTCAGAATTGCAAAACCCAGTGAAGCAAGAAGGGTAGGAGGTAACCTTGTTTCTATCTATCCCTTTCTCTGTGCATTAGGTCCTCTCCTATCCGGGAACCCATTGACTCTCTTGGAGATAAGGAGAACGTTTCCTAGGCTGACATAGAATTGGCAAGGTTGGAGTTGTCTCTTCTCTGTCTTATTCCCCTTTCCCCCTCACTGGTGTAGCCATAGGAAATATCCAATTCGGCAACACCGGTGGGTAGGCATTAAGACCAGTCAACCATTCTGCTTCCGTGAAGACCAGGTACTTGACAGATTGAAGTGCCCACAAATCTTCTTCTCCCAAGCAGAATGGCAGAAGGGTTTCGTTTCAAAGCCCTGGGAGAGATGTTGGAAGGTATACAAAAAGAGGTAGTGGCAGTCAGAAAGGAAAACAAAATTTTAAAGCAAGACTTAATAGCTTCCCATCAGGAAACTATGTTGTTGTCACAAAAGTTGAGTGGGTTGGCCCTGGGGATACTATCTTTTTCCCAGTCCCCGTCAATTAGCTCTACACCGGAATCTAATCAGAGAACTGTAGCTCAGGTTGTTTACTCTGTCTGCCCTTTGATTCCCCTAGCTCCTCCTGAAAGGTTTAGTGGGGATCCACAAAAAGCTCAAATCTTCCTCATGAAATGCCCTTTGCATTTTATGTGTTGCCCTACCCTGTTTCCTGACGCTCAGTCTAGAGTATCCTTTATTTTATCCTATTTGAGTGGAGATGCTGCTAATTGGGCTATGCCCTTGGTAACTAGAAATGACCCTTTTCTTTATGATTTTGAATGTTTTAAGATGGAGTTCCTCAGAATTTTTGATCGAAGAAAGATCTCTCAGGCCACTGACAATGAACTGTTAGAACTCCGTCAAAGGTCTAAGGATTTAATAACATACTTTACCCAATTCAATAAATTATTTGTTGAGACCAGCTGGCCAGAAGAAAAGAGGGCAGCACTTTTTTATCATGGATTGCGTGATGAACTAAAGGATAGGCTCGCCCAGATCCCATTCGACCTACTGAATTATCTGCCCTCGTGGATTTGGTGTTGGAAATCAATTTTTGTTGGTAGGAACGAAAAGGAGAAAAGAAGAAAGAATTCTGGATGAACATTCCTCGGTTTGATCGAGTTAAGTCTGATGTGGGAAGGACTACAGGAACCTCTTCAGAAGTGGAACCGATGCAGATCAGTACTGTGGGGAAACATCCCTAACAACGCGGTCAGTACACCGCAATGCTGTTACAACGCGGTTGTTACAAGGCCTGCGATGTAACCACGCTATGCCATTACAACGCAAATCTTTACATCAACTTGTGCTTGATGGCTTGCTAACTTTACAAATAGTGTAGTTTACTATCCCAACACCTTCCCTACTGTTAAGTGGACTGGAGTTGGAACAGTAAATTACACTTTTCTAATGTTAGCATGCCATCTAGCGCAAGTTGATGTAAAGACTTGCGTTATAATGGCATAGCGTGGTAACATCGCAGTCGTTGTAATGACCGCGATGTAACGGCACGCGTTGTACTAACTCGCGTTGTACAATCATACATCCGTACTATGCAAGGCCCGTTGAGTAAAGAAGAGAAAGAACAGCGTTGAATTAAGAAATTATGTTTGTATTGTAGAGTTTCTGGGCATTTCGTGAAAGAATGTCCTAAAAGACCAAAGTTTACAGTTAAGGGCTCAAAACCATCAGTAGACAGGGTCGTTCTAATGGCACAAGAAGAGAAAACGATCCCAAGTTCTCATCAAATAATCAATACGCTTCAGACTTTGGCTCCTCATTTGGTTTTACATATGACGATCAAGTTACGTGACCAGGAAATCACTGGGGTAGCCATCATGATCGATTCCGGAGCCACTGGCAACTACTGCAATATTAATTATGCTCAAAGTATCGGAGCACAAGCCATTCTTAAAGAGAGAAGCGAGCCCGTTTGAGACGTTTATGGAACTAACCTCTACTCTGGTCCCATCACTCGCCATACAGAGCCTTTGGAATTAATCCAGACAGATGGACATCGAGAAATACTTAAATTCAACCTAATTGATGCCCCACAATTTCAACTGATTTTGGGATTGCTTTGGTTGTCGGTGCACATCCCTACTAGTAATTGGGAGAATCGGACAGTTGAAATGAAATCTGCATATTGTACTGCACACTGCTACCATTCTTCTGACAAAAGCGCTGACCCTTCTCAAGCCTCTTTGCTGTCGTTTGGAGGAGAATCTATTGGGGTTATTAACTCCATTGAAATTCCTACTGAATATAAAGAATTCGAAGAGGTATTCAGCGAACAAGAAGCAGAGAAGTTGCCTGCTCATAGTCCATACGATTGTACAATTGACTTAGAGCCAAGAGCAATTCTTCCATGTATTAGGATATATGCCTTGTCCGAAGCGGAAAACTGTTATCCAAAAGAATATTTGGCCAGATATCTCGCAAACTGATTCATTAGACCTGCACAGTCCCCTGCCTCTTCCCCATTGTTTTTCATACCAAAGAAAGAAGGGACCTCTAGAACTTGTATTGACTATCAAGCATTGAATCAAATCACAGTCAAGAACCGCTATCCTTTACCCTTGATTTCTGTCCTGATAGACCAAATCAAAGAAGCGAAAACTATTACTAAGTTAGATCTCCGTGGGGCCTATCACCTCATTCATATGAAAGAAGGTCATGAATGGAAGACTGCATTGCAGACTAAATATGAATTGTTTGAGTACCAAGTCATGCTTTTAGGCCTTTGCAATGCTCCTGCTGCATTCCAGCATTTTATCAATGATATCATGGGAGACTTAATCGAAAAAATTGCAGTGGTTTATTTGGACGACATATTTATTTTCTCCCAAAACCCTTAAGAACATCCAGTGAATGTCCTAATGTTGCTTGATCGACTACACATTCATCAACTTCATGTTAAGTTGGAAAAATGTGTTTTCGGTACTCAAATTGTAGAATTTTTGGGACATGTTCTGTCCCCAGAGGGGATCACCATGGATCCGAAGAAGGTGCAAGCTGTAGTAAATTGTCCGTCACCAAAAGATATCAAAGAAGTCCAGAGATTTCTTGTTTTTGCCAATTTCTACCGGCGATTCATCCAAAGGTTTTCAAAAAAGATTGTTCCTATTACCCGCCTTCTTAAGAAAGGGGTAAAGTTTCAATGGTTGGAAGAAGCGGAACAAGCCTTTGAGTTTTTAAAGAAGAGTTTCACCTCTGCTCCTATCCTATTATATGCGGACCCAGCTGAATCTTTCTTGTTGGAAGCTGATGCATCAGATCAAGCAATTGGTGGAGTGCTTTCACAACGTCATCCGAACACTGGTCAACTACAACCGTTGGCGTTTCGATCGAGAAAACTGAACTCCGCTGAGATCAACTACACCAATGCAGAAAAAGAATTATTGGCAGTAAAGGATGCTTTCAAGGATTGGTGACACTACTTATTGGGCGCCAGATACACAGTGACAATGTTCTCTGATCATAAGAATCTCTAGTTCTTGAAGACAGTGAAAACTCTAACCCCTAGATAACTCTGGTCTCTCTATTTCGCTGATTTTGATTTCGTAATTACGTATCAACCTGGAAACATGAATGGCAAAGCAGATGCTTTATCGAGGATTCAAACTGAGACACAGGAACATTCAGTAGATCCCCAGCCAATAATCCTAAAGTCCAAAATTGTTTGTACAATCTCTTTTGAAAATTTTCAATAGGAAGTTCGGAAGAGTATGCCCTTGGAGGAAATGTCAGAGTGGTCTCTGCAAGAAGTTGGAAGAAAGATACAAAATCGGTTACCATACTATAAGGAAACATTGTATTTACCAACCACAGCCCTTTAAGAAATAGCTTTACATGAATGTCACGATCAGCCATTAGCTAGTCATAAAGGTCTATTAAAGACTTTAGATCCTGTGCACCACTATTTTTGGTGGCCTGAAATTAACTCTCACATCAAACAATATGTAGAAACTTGTGAAGTTTGTGCTTGGGGAAAATCAACTAAACAAGCTCCCCGAGGTCTCTTAAAACCTTTACCTACCCCTTCTCATCCTTGGCACACTGTCACCATGGACTTGATATTTGAGCTGCCCTCCAGTCATGGGTTCAACACCATTCTGGTGTTTGTGGATACCTTTACTAAAATGGGCCATTTTGTTCCTTTACCCGGGGTTCCATCTGCTAAGGAGTTAGCCAGGCAATTTAGTGAGTACATTGTAAAAGCACATGGGGTTCCCAAGATTGTGATCTCTGATAGGGATTCTCAATTTGTATCCCATTTCTGGAAGGTTTTCATGCATGGGTTGGGAGTAGAAGTCAGACATTCCACCAGCTACCACCCTGAGACGGATGGACAAACCAAGAGGGTTATTCAGGAATTGCTACAGTATCTTCGGTTATTCACCCTAATCCTTTTACTACCCATGAAGATTTAGAGGTGCCTGCTGTAGGGAATTTAATGAAAGATTTTAGTCTTATTCATAAGTCTGCAGAATCAAATTTAGTGAAGGCAAAAGTCAGTTATAAGAAACAGGCAGATAAATATCGAAAATTAGCACCAGAGTACCAAGTGGGCATTCAGGTTTGGTGATCCTCCCGCCATCTTCATTTAAAAGGCAATAGAAAGTTTCAACCTCGTTTTGTAGGTCCCTATTCAATTGAGCAAGTTTTGGGGCCAGTGACTATCAAGTTGAAGCTCCCTCCCAATTCAAGTATTCATCCCATTCTTCATGTCTCTTTATTAAAGAAAACAGCACCTCACACAAGTTTATCCAGGCCTCCTGCCCCTCTGTTGGTGGATGGACATCCAGATCATGTAGTACAGGGAATTTTAGTCTCTAAAAGAATCAGAGGGAAACTTTACTATCTGGTTGATAGGAAGGATTGCGGTCCTGAGGATAGATCGTGGGAACCAGCAGAAAATGTCCATGCCCCTCAATTGAAGAGACAAATTAATTCACAGTGTCCTCTCAAACCTGGACTGATGACACGGTCCTTGAGAGGGGGTACTTTTCAGGAATCGTATTAATGTAATTGCAATTCCGCAGAGTATTAATAGTAAGGTCAAGAAGAGAAAGGCAAGATTGGTGGTGAAGCCTTGTTTCGTCAGCATTTGGAGAAACCTTTAGTTCAGCCCTTTAGTACACTACAAGAGGGCCGCCGCAGTATTAGAACTCTTGGATAGCCTTTTACACTCTTGCAAGAGTTTAGACGGCAAGTGGTGAGCGCACACAGTTTGCTGTACTTCAATTCACCGGAGAAGAAGTACACACGTTTGTTTCTGCTACTCCTCATGAAGTGTGAGTGAGGTAGCGGTAAGTTCCAATCTGCTGCTCATATTCGGGAGATTGTTTCTACATTCTTAGAGGCAGCAAGTTTTCCCTGCAAGAAGATTAAAGAGTTCCAGGCTCTTGAGGCGTCTTGAGCATTTTTCTCGCTCCACCTGTTCTCCGCTTGAGTAGTCAGTCGGCTGACTGATTATGGTCTCCGGAGCAGTTCCAGTCATTCAGTCTTCGCATAGTGAGCCTGATAAGTACCATACTACATGTTCAGTCTAATCCTCAAGTAAGATACCTTTGTGTTTTTGAAATTCACAGCAGCTTCTTAGAGACTATTGTTTACTAACAGAACACTATTAACTCCTCCAACTTTGGACATAACTAAACATTCTTGCCTCTCTTGCATCCTTCCTTTCTTTCTTCCTTCCTGTTGCTCCTTCCTTGTTCCTTTTTGCGTGTTCAAGCAAGATAGAAGAAACTGTTCCAAGCACAAAAGCGCAACTCTACTCTACACTGTTGAACTAAAATAGTTTACAGAGAAAAGACTGTATTTTGCATTTAACTGTTTATAATGTTTATGGAAGACTTTCGGGCATGCAGAAATATGCATAGATGCAAAAGCTGTTTACAATAGAAGAAAAGTTAAACACCTACTTAAGCAGGTAGAGACGGTTCGAGTAAGAAGGGTATACACAGTGTAGTTAGAAGAGTATGAACTTAATCTTGTTTCAATCTTGTTCTTCCTTAGTGCATTAGGTCCTTACCTAATTGAGAAACATATACTTAGAAATTGTGCATAAGAAGAGCAGCTAAAACTCCCGCTTTAACTGGTAGTGAAGGTCAGAGTCCGAATTGCAAAACCCAGTGAAGCAAGAAGTGTAGGAGTTAACCTTGTTTCTATCTATCACTTTCTCTGCGCATTAGGTCCTCTCCTATCCGGGAACCAATTGACGCTCTTGGAGATAAGAAGAAGGCTTTCTAGGAGACTGAGATATAATTGGCGAGGTTGGAGTTGTCTCTTCTCTGTCCCATTCTCTTTTCCCCCTCTCTGGTGTATCCGTAGGAAATATCCAATTACAGTGACACCTGTAGGTGGGCATTGGGACCAGTCAACCATTCTGCTTCCGTGAAGACCAGGTACTTGGCATAGCCTATAGGTTCTCCATACCCTATCACCCTCAAACAAACAGACTTGTTGAAAGGTGCAAAAAAGACCCTCAAAAGCATGATTATGGGCCTGCCTGGCCACATCAGGCAGAAGGGGGATGTTCTCCTGCCATGCTTGCTGTTCACCTACAGGAAGGTGCACAGTTAGGGTGTTGAGTTTAGCCCATTTGAACTCGATGAATACTCTGATAGGGGACCTCTCAGGCTTGTGAGGGAGGGGTGGGAGCAAGCTCCCAGGAAACCTCCTCTGGATGTGGTTAGTTACATTCTGGCACTCTGTAGCCTGATGCAGCAATTCTGGAAAAAGGCAAAAGATAATCTTAATCCCAGCCAAGAGGTAAAGAAACTCTGGTTTGACCAGATGGCCTCTCGGGTGGAGCGTCAGGTTGCCCAGAATGTATAAGTCATGCAGCCTGTGGAGCCCAGAGCTCTCTGGGTCACTGGACAGACCCATATGAGGCAAAGGAGCAGAAGGGTATGGCACCTCCCTGGTGGATCTCCAGAAGTCTAGAAACTCCTTAAAGGTGCTCTACATAAACTGCCTCAGACCACACTTTGAGAGGTCTGAAGTCATCATGCCCTTGGTATCAGATGACAGAGTCATAGAGGAAAGTGAACCTCTCCATGACCTTTTGTCTTCCAAGGAGCACAATGAGTCAGTAGAGGGCCTTAACCTCTAATATAGTCGGCCCCCAGAACGGGAGATTGACTGATGTCAGCTTCTGGAGCAGCTTTCTACTCTATTTTCTCACATCCCTGGGCTTACATATTTGTGTACCCACAACATACATACTGGAGATAGTATGCCTCTCAAAAAAAAATACAGGCTGTTGGTTAAGGTGAGGGAGGGCCAGCATTAAGTAGGAGGTCTCCAGGAAGCTGGCATTAGGAGGGATTGAGCTCTCCAACAGTCCCTGGTCCAGAACAGTTGTGCGTACCCAAGGCTGCCCCACTGGGTTCCTCCCCAGAACTCTGGTTTTGTGAGGACTACAGGTGACTCACTCAATATACAAAACTGACTCTCACTCCATTCCTAGAGCTGATGAGCTCATAGCAGGCTGAGCGTTGCCATGTTCCTCTGCACCTTTGATCTCACATCAAAGTACTAGCAGATGGCTCTGACTGGGGGGCAAAAGAGAGGTCCTCATTCTTGACCCCAGAGAGCCAATTCCAGTTCCAGGTGATGCCCTTTGGCTTAAAGAATGCCCCAGTCACCTTTTATAGTTTGTTGAACAGGGCTCTGGCTGGGAAGGAGGCCTTCAGTGCCACCTACCTTGATGACATAGCTGTCTTCAGCTCCAGCTTTGAGGAACACATGTACCACATCAAGGAGATTCTTCACCCCCTGCAGCAGGCAGACCTAACCATCAAGGCCAGTAATTGCCATATAGGACAGGATACCATGGTGTGGCTAGCCCACAGGGTGGCCGAAGGTAAGGTTCAGCTCCTCCAGGCTAAGATTAAGATTGCAACCTCACCAAAACACAGACTTAGGTGAGGGCCTTCCTGGGTCTCACCAGATATTACTGGAGATTTGTTGAGGGTTATGGCACCAGTGTTGACCCTTTAGCTGGGCTGATTTCGAGGAAGCTTCCCAAGAAGGTGATCTGGAGAATGGCCTGTCAAAAAGTCTTTGAGTCCCTCAAGGAAGCCATATATATAGCACCTGTACTCAAGGCTTCTGACTTTTCCAAGAACTTCATTGTGCAGATAGATGCTTCAGAGCATGGCATAGGGACAGTCTTAGCACAGTTAAATGAGGAAGGACTAGACTAACCTTTAGCCTTCATTAGCAGGATGTTACCTCCTCAGGAACAGAGGTGGGGTGCCATTGAGAGAGAGGCCTTTGTTGTGGCAAATACCTCTTTGGGACTCACTTCTGGGTTCAGACTGTCATATGACTCCTACTTTCTCAGTAAAAACTGTGCATTTGTTAGACAACATAAACATCAGAACTGTGTAAGACTGATTCTACGCACATCATCAGGATATGTTGGCGTTAGTCCTGCTAGCTCACAGTTAACCATCTGTACCCCAAACCCAACCAGGGAACAAATGGATTGTGCAACTTCAGAACATGACAACCCTGACTCCCCAAGGACATCGTGGTAACAGGTCTAGAAACATTTTGGTTGTTTACTCACGTATGCCCAAGTGGATACACAAGAAATACACAACATACAGTTTCAATATGTTTATTATTATTATTATTTAGAGTATATATCGCGCAAACTAGACCCGACACATCGGGTATCAGAGCTCTTTACATGAGCACCAGTTTTGTTACAGAAGGACACTTTCATTTTTGTTAGGTACAGGGAGATTACGTGATTTGCCCAGAATCACAGGATGTTGAGCGTCTTTGCCGAAACTCATCTTCAAGGTCGACCGCTCTAGCCGTAAGGCTACATGCTCTCCTCTATTTATTAAAGCATTGTGATTCTTGAGTAAAATACGTGTGCTGAAGTAATCAATAGAAGGAAACTGAATAACGTTATTAGCATTATGAGAATGGTGAAGAAGATAAACAATTCAACCATTGTGCTGGTACGGAGAATATATGCTTGCATATAAGTACTGTTATATATTGTACTCCTACCTAGCACTACCTGGAAGACAAGGGGCAATCGACAAAATTAATATTGCTTGAATTGTCTTCCGCCTTCGACACAGTCAACCATAGTATTCTGCTGACCATCCTCGAGGAGACTGAAGTGGTAGGTGTGGCTTTGCCTTTGTTCTGCCCCTATCTTTCGGGTAGACATCAGGCGGTGACCCTTCCGCTGTTTCAATCTACCTTCACCGATATTGGTCATGGTGTCCCACAGGGGTCTGCTATTGGATTATGTTTAATGTT
The DNA here is from genome assembly GCF_964263255.1 of Lissotriton vulgaris. NCBI lineage: Eukaryota > Metazoa > Chordata > Amphibia > Caudata > Salamandridae > Lissotriton > Lissotriton vulgaris. The sequence continues at coordinate 1,019,114,504 of NC_141689.1, read as the reverse complement.
TATCTTAGACCTCTGATTGATATAATTCAGGCCCATAAGGTGAAGTTGATAAACTATGCGGATGATACCCAGATCATTTTATCCCTGGATGGCACCCAACCTTCAGCGCTGGAGGATTTTCATGCTTGTATGCGTGACACTGCGCAATGGCTACGGCGTAACTTTTTACAATTCAATTCAGAGAAAACCGAGATAGTGCACTGGGTAGTAGGGAAGGTGCCTTTACCTCTTCCCTTCAACTTCTGGCCACTAGGTACTTCCTCTCCCTTGGTCCCGGCCAATACGGTCCGTAATTTGGGGATTCTGTTCAGTGCTAATCTGACCCTGGAGGCACAGGTGAATAAAACAGCGGGATGCTGTTTTGGGCTGATTAGAGCCTTGAGAAAGATTCTCCCACTGTTGCCTGCCTCGGCCAGAGATATAGTAGTGCAGGGTGCAATTTTAAGTGGCTTAGACTATTGTAATGCCCTGCTGCTGGACTCTCCTAAATACTTGATCCAACGTTTGCAACCGGTTCAAAACATGGCGGCAAGATTAGCTCTAGCTAACTTGCGAGACTCGTCTGTATCACAATGCCTGGCCGAGCTACATTTGCTACCTGTGTTACAAAGAGTACAGTTTAAGTCCTTGTGCATTGTGTTTAAGGCCTTGCATGGCCTTGGACCAAAACCTCTGCAAGAAAAACTACTCTGGTACATTCCCACTTGACATCTTTGCCCCTCTTCGGCCGGTTTGGCGAAGGTTTCTAGATTCAAGAAGGTCAGATTGGGTGGTTGTGCCTTCAGCATTGCTGCAGCAAGGCTGTGGAATGAGCTACCACCTGATATCAGACAGTGTAATTCCCAGCTGCTGTTCAGAAAAAGGATTAAGACGTGGCTGTTTCCCAGAATCTTATTGTCTTTCTTCACTATCTGTCTCTGTCTCTCTGATTAATATTGGTCCTCTAAATCACAAATTGTAGCGACAGGGTACCCGTGGGGTGTTTGTTGTGCTTAATAAATACTATATACATACGTTATGTTATGTTATGTTAATTTCGATTTATATAGCGCCAAATCACCGACAGGTCTCTTAGCGCTTGCTTTGGGAACCCGTCCTGGCTTTCCCTGCGAGATAACCCCTACTGGGCATCCCCAAGGTGAAGACCAGGCATCCCATCGCGGTGGGGCCTTAGTGGAGATTAAGCAAGCTATTGCCCAGAGTTGCAGAGTGTGAACCCATGATTCGAGTAGGCACAGAGGCAAGAATTATCGAGTCCGTGGACATTTTGAGCTCAAGACCCTGCTGCGTCGGTAATTGAACCCTGGTCCCGGGTCTGACCTCTGCATCAGGGTCTGCCTCATACATACCTATCCTAGTGTACCTAGGGTGGATGAATCTGCCAAAATCCCTTTAGGATGAACTAACTTCCTGTTATCTGTGGCTAGGTGTCATCTGTGTGCCCGTCATGGTGGAGAGCTGCGATCCTCTCTCAGAGAGGTAAACAGGAATCAGTTGGGCTGTAATTCCGGCATTTTGTGGCCTCTCAGTGCCAGCGAAATGCTCCTCTAAATAAACAAGGAAGGGATGTTGTTTATGTAATAAACATCACTCATGTTGCCATGCCGAAGTCCCAGTTAGGTCGCTCTTGTTGATTCTATTGTGATAGCTCTATTGTGATAGCTCTGTCACAGAGCGGACAAAACAATCAACTACATTTTGCGTAGTGAACTGAGCCCCTGTACAGAATGTCAAGGTATATGGTAATATGCCTACGAAGTATAAAAGTGATCAAAACCCATTTAGGAGAATATTATCCTGCACAGGCACACAATAAAATGTGTGTAAAATTGCAATGTTCAATCTTCGAGAAAAGATGTCAAGTTAAAACCATGAACTTGAAAAATTACGATTCTCCAAGTGCTATGCAGAGAGAATCTTGATTTAATTAAAGACAGACAGAGGCTACCATTATGCATATACTTTTATTTGCTGCCCCAACATGCAGCCCTTTAAAGAACATTAATACATCATAAACATATAGATTGTTCGTGAAGAAGTATAACTATCTAGTGCACAGGGCTTTCTTCCTCTTTAACCTGCAAACATACAAGGGTGAAAGGTTTCCATTTCTGGCAGTATGAAAAAAGCAGAAGTTCTGTAATAACATCTTGTTGCACATCTCAAACCTAGGTGGAATTATTTAAAATAAGAGAAAAGAGATTATAGAATAAAGAGAAAAAGGAGCATTGGATATTAGAAATGTACACGTTAGCAACATTTACAAACTCAAAAATCTTATTACCTCTTCTCTCCTCATAGGGTGAGGAGGGTGGGATAATGTTAGCGTCTGTCTGTCTTTAATGAAATCAAGATTCTCTCTGCATAACAATTGGAGAATCGTCATTTCATTACAAGACCGGAGGCTACCATCATGCATGTTCAAAGCTGCTTAGAGCTACACTGCTAACATGCTATATTGGTCTGAAATAAAATTTTGCAAAGGTGTTAGCGTTTGACCAATCAGCTGTTTTAAGAATCTCGGAAAGACATCCTCCTGACCAAAAAACCTTACTATACTGTGCCCCTCTAGATGAGTGGGATCCAAATCTTGACAGGTCTATGCCAGCCTCACTCATTACGGCACTTATCCATCTAGCTAGAGTTGCTGATGAGACTGGTTTATGGGTTTTACATAAGATAAAAGCAGTTGATCAACTCCATTCTTTCTAAATTCTGCAATCTTGTTATCATAAACGTTCATGCATCTTACCACACATTATTTTTCAGAGTCGTTAAAAAAGGGGTAAAAGACAGAAACAGACATAGTCTTTGTTCTCTTCCAAATGTCGAAATGTACGCCCTCACAAGAATAAAATCTGTTAGATAACTCCAGAACCTTTATATCAGAAACTCGTTTGAAAGAGATCAGGCAAAGTAAAGTGGCCAATTTCATGGAAATCTGTTTAAGGGTTAAAAAGGTATTATCTTGCCAACATAAAAAAACGTAGAAAATTAAACTAACATCCCACAAAGAATCATAAAATGCTTTTGGGTGGTCTTTTAAGTCTAATGCCCTTCATCACTCGTTTAATTAGAGAGTTACTACCTATTGCTAGATTATTTACTAAAGCATGCCCAGATGAAATTGCGGATCTATAACAATTAATGGTGCTATAAGAGAGACCAGAGGTAAAAAAACGGTCGCTAAGTAGTTTGCTAATTATTGAACAGAGACCTCCACGGGATCCAAACTCCTCTCCAAACATCAACTGGCATTTTTTTCCACACACCCTTATATCTTTTTCTGGTTCCTGGGGCCCAGGATACATCCAAAAGGGCCCTGGATTCATCCAATAGGACCTTTCTAATGAAAGGTCTGAATATCTATTAGGTCCCCGAAATCCTCCAGACAAGAAGGTGAGGTGAGGCTATGGAGACTCACGCCCTCTCTGTAGCACAGGTGATTGTTGCCCCGCCCACTGCAGAGAAGACTGCAGTGAAGGTTGTAATGGTGGATTGCTCCGAGGCGCGGAGAACGCCAAGACGCTGCCAGTACTTTTTCTCGGTCCCAGAGCGGCAGAAATAAGCTAAGGTGAATCGAGCATTTGTGTTAGGAGCCTTGAAGCCAAAACAAAGCCTAATTTCTATCTAATTGTGATCTCCGAACTCTGATGAAAGGGCAGCCAGAGGGCACGGAGACTGAATCCTGAAGTGTTAAGGAGGTACGTGAGCTCCTAAACTGCTGGAGGCTGGAGGCTGCTGGCGCTGGCAGGAGCTGTGTCTGTGCTCTGTGAGAGCATAAAAAAAAAATGTTCCGCAGCCCAATTTATATTCCTGCCTGAGGTACTTTGAGCACAAAAGTTTCCACAGCTTGGACATTTAAACTACTGCGAGTTAAGCTATTTAGGTCTGCTGGTAAGCCCCCAGAGAGGCGAGAGAGTGGCTTTTGTTAGCCCTGATGCCAGTACTTGCTGGCATGAGGCTCCTGAGAAAAGGAAAAAAAACTAAAAAACACATAAGATGGGCAGACATCTGAAACAAGCCAATGCCGTTGCAAAATTGGATGGGGCGACTGGGTTGAAAGCCAAAAAAAGCCTGGTACAAGCAAAAGGTGCCCTGAGAGGTCTACAGAAGATTTGTTTGAGCTACCGTATGAGCTACAGTCGCATCAAGGGGGAAGGGGCGATGGTCCTAATGAAGGGGAAAAAGCCCAGTCCAGCGAGCTGAGTGAGACCACGCCTGGAACCATTAAGGCACAATTAAACATTTCCAAAGATTTTCCCTTATTTGCTAAGAAGAGCACCCAGTTGTTAGCCACCCAAGACTTAGTACATCTAAGTACAGCCTTGCCAGTAACTTCAGGGGAAGAGTCAGCAGGAACTCCTTCTGAGAGGTTAAATATTTCTGAACCTTCCCAGGTCCCATTAATGTCTCTGGTACCTTTAATATCCTTTTATCCTGAGGGGGAACATTGCTGACCCTCTAGGCAAGTCCATCAGCCTCATTTGTTCAGCATTCACCCCCCTCACCCCCAGCAGGTCTCCATTGCAGATACCATCTCGGAGCAGCTTCAAAAGAGTCTGCAGCAAATACCGGAAATTTCTTGTGCAATAATGGAGAGGGGACCGGAATCGTTGGGTCAAGGTGTTCATGCAGGGATTCAAAATCCACAAAATGAATTTTTCATCCACCGGGGGTAACACGCAACAGGTGGAAATTAAGACTTTGCTTAATCTAATTTTGGAGGAGATCCGAGGTATGAAAAAGTCGGGAAACATCCTTAACAACGCGGGCATTACCCCGCGCTGCTATTACGACGCTGCCTTTACAACGCAAGTCGTTACGACGACTTGCGCTGGAGGGCGCTATTGGATAGGGAATAGTTAATTTTCTATTCCAATACCTTCCCTACTGTAACATGGGCTGGAGTTGGAATAGAAAATTAAACTATTCCACTATCCAGCCCTTACAGTAAAAACAGCGTTGTAACGGCACGCGGTGTAAATGCCCGCGTTGTAATGCCGTACATCCGAAAAAGTCCCAGGCGCTCGAGACTGCTGCATTTCATCTGAGGCTGAAAAAAATAGAGGAAACTATCTCTGGCATTCCGGTCAGACTTGATGAGGCAGAAATTAGGCTAGCTCTTTTAGAGGATCGGATGACAATGCAGAAAATAAATACTGTGAAGGCGGAGAAGACTGCTCTGGAGAATAAGCTGGAGGACTTGGAAAATCACTCACGCCATTCTAACCTTAGAATTGTGGGAGTGCCGGAGGGGAGCGAGGGGACCAATACCCTCCTCCGGGTTCAAGCCCTCCTTAAACAAAAAGTGGTACCGGATTTTAGTGGGGATTTGACATTAACTAGGGTTCATCTGGACCCAGCCTACCCCATCCCTGGCTCTAAATATCCTCGCACAATCCTAATTAACTTCGCTGACTATAGAATTAAAGAGAACGTCCTGACTAAAGCTATTCAGCAGAGACAGTTTGTTATCAGCGAGGGTATTAATTGTCGAATTTTTCCCGACATGTCTGCAGGAGCAGCACGTAGGCGTAAAGAATTTGTTAAAGTTTTGTATTTATTTAAGCCCCAAGGAGCACAGGCATCCATTGCACAACAATCTAAACTAAGGTTGCTGGCAAAAGGAAAGATCCATATGCTTTTGTGGGTAGAAGAAGCTCAGAAGCTTCTGAGTGAGATTACTACGGCAAGATGAATTTGTATTGTTTGTGTCTAACTTTGTCAATTTGCTCTACGTTTTGATTCACGTCATTTTGTTTTGCAAATTCTATGTATTTCAAAGAAAGAACTGGCTAATCCCTATTCTAAAGACAATGGGTCTTCGAAGATGTCGCCCAGCATTTCTTCACTTGCAATTCCTAGGGGAGGAGTTTATAGCATATCAGGTAGCCAGATTTTTTAAATCAACGCTTAGGTGTAGGGCAAGGTTAGACCATAGTACGAATTTGTTATGCTGAGAATGTATCTGGAAACGTGTAATGTCATCCATAATATTCTGTTTCCCTTGTTCTATCTAATGGCCCCGATAATCTGATATCTTTTTTAACTTATGAAAATATTGCTTTTTTACCCATTGCCGTAATGCTTATGTACATAGAACATTTTAAACTTTTTATCACATAATGATTATTTTTTTATGATATGAACTTTCATGGTTTTTCCGACTTTATGAAAACCGAAGAAAGTATTTGAATTTGAATTTGATTCACGTCCACCAGGGTATTTATCTCTCCTTTGTTGTATGGGTGGGGGGCAGATCACCTAGGGTGCAGTTACAGGGCACCTCATTGGCTAAGGGAGGGAGAGATGTGGGATGCGGGACCGGAACGGTTGACCACATTTCTGTGGGAGAGGGGTTGGTTCAGAGTTGTTGTTTTTTTTTTGTGGGGGGTGCATAGATGTAGGAAAATATTAACAAGAAAAATGTAAGCAAATTTACCGATTTACTTTACTCAATGCAGGCCATGTTACTTGGGAATATTCAGATTTACAGATGAATATGTTTAAACGCAGAATGTGAAAATTGTATCCTGTAATGTTAATGGATTACTTAACCCGCGGAAAAGTGCTGCTTTTTTAAATTGGGTTACTTATCTTTCCCCTGAGATTGTGTTCTTACAAGAAACTCATTTTAGATCTGATAACCCTAAGATAGTACTTCCCAAAAGGTATTCACAGACATTTTTTTATTCCGCCAATTTAGTCGTTCGAGGGGTAGGAATTCTACTTACAAACACACTTCACTGGCAGGTTATGGATGTCCAGCGAGATGGGAAAGGCAGATGGTTGTGGGTTAAAGTCAAGCTGCAGGAAACAATGCCGAATTTGGTAAATTACTATGGCCCTATCGAGGACGATACCGCATCACTCGGACAAATTTACCAATTAGTAATAAGTATTGAAGGTGTTTTAGTTCTGGCCTGTGATTTTAATTTTATTCAGAATCTAACCCTGGATTCATCAAATAAAACAAAGCGTCAACTAAAACCTAAAACCGCAAAATTAATTAATAGCCTAACAGAAGATTTTTCACTAGCGGATCCCTGGAGATTAGCTTATTCCACTCTCTCCCAATATACCTGCTACTCTGGTAGATTTAGATCGGTCTCAGGTTTGGAATATTTTTAGTGGATAAATGAGTTGCTAGGGGTCCGGCAGAAATTGTCCCCAACTCGTTTTCAGACGACTCGCTAGTTTCTTTTACACTATTATTAAATAAGAGCGTGAAAAATAGACCCAGATGGCAATTTGATAAATCCCTTCTACAAGATACGATCTGGTTAACAGAATCAGACGATTTATCAAGGAGTTTTTTTCTACACAATGTAAATATGGCTCCTTTATTTACGACATGGGAGGCCTTTAAAGTCACATTTAGAGGCCAGGTTATTTCTTATAAGGCAAGAATTAATAGCCTACGGAGACATAAGATTGCCACACTTCAAACTATGGTGGAGTAGGCTAGATGAAAGATAACTCTTGCAGATTCCCCAGCGCCCATAATAAAGGCACAGCAGCAAGAGCTTGCTAGGGCAATGGAGAAACTGAAAGATTTTTTCTTAACAGATGAAATTGCAGGAAGTAAGACTTACTAACAAAAACTTTACGAGGAGAATCATCAGATTGGCAGATTCCTGGCCTGGTCCACGAAATCACAAAAAGCTGCACAGTTAATCTCTCAAATAAAAAATCCAGCAACATGCCTCCTAGTAGATGATAAGCAGGGTATTGGTGAGGTGTTTAGCTCACATTTTAATCATATCTATGGAGAAACGCAGGGGGTGGATGAGGCAGATCTTGAGAGATATTTTCAGTCATTGGACCTACCTGTGCCATCTCAGCAGCTCTCAGAGGCATTGAGCTCTCAAATAGAAATCGCTGAAACACAAGTAGTATTAAAGAGTATGGCTAATGCTAAAGCTAGTGGAGCAGACGGAATCCCTGTAGAAATGTATTCGATATTTCAGGTTGAACTGCTTCCCTTTTTGGTAAGATTGTTTAATGAAATCAAGGATGGTATAGATACTCCCAAAGGTTTTAAGGAATCAGTAGTAATAGTTTTTCTTAAAAAGAATTAGGATCCTGCCGATCCAATCTCTTATCATCCTATCAGTTTGTAAAATACAGATTATAAATTTCCTATGAAAATCTGGGCAAACAGGATAGCTCCCTGGGCACATCAGGTGGTTCATAATGATCAAAATGGTTTTATTCCTGGACGTTTAATGGCATCGAATACGTATTTTTTAATGCAAGCCATCAATTACTTTTCTATTAATCAGACTGAAGCGGTGATTATGATGATGGATGCTGAAAAAGCTTTTGATTTGGTAGACTGAAGTGCGTTATATTTTATTTTACGGAAGTTTGGTTTTCTACAACAACTTATACAGATGCTAACAAAATGTATAGAGGGGCAGAAGCTACAATCATGATTAATGGTTTAGTAAATGGTAAGGTTACTATCAAACGAGGCACCCACCAGGGGTGCCCGTTGTCTCCTCTCCTATTTTCATTGTTTATCGAACCCCTAGCTGAGAAGATCCGGAAGAGTATTGTCCCTCCCATTGATGGTATGGCAAAAATTAAGCTTTATGCAGACAATATCATTTTATATCTGAAGGCAGGGGCAGATAACCTACAGAATGTGTTGGATGAAATTCAAAACTTTACCCAAATTGAAGGATACAAAGTTAACCAGGTGAAAACCGAAATTTTTGCATTTAATATGACTCCTTTGGATTTCCTACCTGCCATCCATCTAAAACCTCTGCACCAAATTAGATATCTGGGGATACATGCCACTAATGATTTTGGGCAATTATTTTTTTTGAATCATACTAGATTGCTCACGAAAGTCAAAAAGTTATTTGATAACTGGTCTCTGCTTCAACTGTCCTTAGTTGGGAGGGTCTCATGGTTAAAATTACGGTCCTTCCACTGTTTTTGTTTCTATTTATTAATCTGCGCTTGAAAATCCCGAATTATTATTTTAAGGAGTTGACTCGATTATTAAAGGAAGTTCATTTGGAATAATAAACAACCTAGGGTTAAGTTCTCTATATTGCAACTTGATGTAACTTCAGGAGGACTGGCACTCCCACTTTTTTAACATATTATCAGGCTTCTTTACTTAATCTGTTTACCCAATTGGGTAAGGAGAATTCTGTTTTTGATAAAAAAAAATTGACGCGTATCTTGAATGAAAGCGCCATTGGACTCCCCGTGTTCCTACGTTTGGCGAAACTTCCCAAAAAAACATGATATAAGGTTATCTTCACACTGGCTGAAAGAATGCAGTTATTTTTTAAATCACGAGATGTCCCTTTATTTCTCGCTTACACCCCTATACAGGATGGGGCAGTAGGAGGTCTTAAACTCTCCGAAGGGCTTTTTCAGGACTGGCAATAACTGGGTTATCTTCAGCTCGGGGATTTCTATAACCTTGATTCCTTAATTAACTGGGAAATGGTTTGTCTCCAGGGCACTCCACCGAATACTTCGCTGGCCCTGAGCTTTGTGCAAATATCCAACTTCCTTAAAATTAACTACGCAAGGCTAGATGAGACAGTAAGGCCAATTGTCAAGCAGATAGTAAATAAAATGGTAGGGGTTGGCTGTTGGTATCAGCTACTTCATCAAAAAGCCAATTCGGAAGAGATCCTGACAAAAGAGGTCCAAAAAATGTATTCAGAGACAGGCTGCAAGTTCAATACCAGAGAGTGGAAACAGTTTAGTGATCTAGCGAATAAAGCTCTCAGAGGCGCCAATTTTAAAAGAATTAATTTTTTATCTAGATGGTTACTATATTTTACACCCCGGAAATTGTCTAAAATGTTTCTAACCTGCCCAAATAAATGCTTTCGCTGTAACAGAGAGGGTGAAGGGGGCTGGGTACATATATTTTTCGAATGTAATGATTTACAATATTTCTGGAAGAGGGTTTTTGCGGAAATGTCTTTGATTTTATCCATGCAAATTAGTTTGTCAGCCATGCTGGTGCTATTTGGTTCTTCAGGAGAAGTGAAATGTTTTATAAAAAATCAGCAATATTTTATTTTAATTGCTATTGCAGTTGCCAGATCACTTGTTCTGCAAAACTGGAGAACCAGCTACAACCTAGCATTGGTATAATGAAATGTCTAGGACTTGTAGACTTGAAGAGGCCTATGCCCAACGTATAGGAGCTGTGGTAGGATTTAGGGGTATTTGGCGACCTTTTTTTTCCTCATGGGTTCATAGATGAAACCTGATGATCATGAACTAGTTAAAAATAAGTTATATATGCATGCTGCACTTTGTCGAAGTTATCGTATTCCTATATTCGTCAGACACGTAACAAAATGACTTGCACTTTGCACTTTTTTTATTCATCCTATTTAATGTAACTTATTAATTAAAAATGTTGTTAGGATATTCTAGTTAGAGGCGGTAGGAGTCTGATTCCTTGTAGGTTGCCATTGGAAATTGTAATATGGAATGTTTTTTATAACTGTTACTATGCTTGATTAATTTATTGGTCTTGCTATTTGATATGTAAACTGACATGTAAACTATTTATTTTACCAATTTTTCCTGTTCTAATAAAAATATTTTTTTTTAAAAGAAGGCTCATTTCCCCCTCTAAAACCAGAGGGTGGTCCTCACCTTCTGGGTCCTGAAGGAGGCCCAAGGATGCTGTAACTAGATGAGGAATATCTATGGCTAGTTCCATCACTCCCAGGAACCCCACTTAGTATTTACAGAAGGGAGTCACAAGGATGATACTGCTGGAGTCTACCCTCACTTTCCACAAGGCTCTCTGGATTAAGGAGAAGGGGGAAATGCATGGGCTATGTTCTTGCCTCAAGGTTAAAGGAAAGCATTTATTGCCACATCCCCCAGGTCTGGTTTCCAGCTGAAATAGGTTTCAACCTGAAAGTTTGATCTGCTCGCACTATCTGGATTGGGCCCCATAGGTCCTGAATCTGAGCGAAGACCTCTGGGTGTAACTTCCAATTGCTGGAATCCCTCAGGAATCTTGAGTTCCAGTCTGCTCTTACATTCTGAATTCCTTGAACGAATTCCGCTCTTAGAATATTCCAGTGTTCCAAACAAAAATGCCATATTTATTGTGCTAAGTCTGAGAGTACATTGGATCTCGCACCTCCTAATCTGTTTATATAAGAAACAGCTGTGAAATTGTTTAAGTGAATCAAAGTGTTTGAATTTTTTAGAAGGTCCTTGAAGCTCATAACAGAGTTCAGCCCACCATCATTTCCAAACAATTTATATGAAGAGACTTCCTCTGGGGACTATCCTCCCCCTGTCTCTACTTCTCCTAAGTGGGCTCCCCATCCCGTGTTGCTTGTATCTGACTCTACTATAAAGTCTGGTACATGCACCTAGGTTGTTTAGCCACCAAGTTAGATCCTCTTGTGCATCTGGTGAAAGGGAAATCAAACCTCTGTACCATAGCCCTTTCATTAGACCTAAAGGGGCACATTTACGAGTTCTGGCACATCTCTGCAAATCAGCAGGGATGAGCTAGAAAAGATGCGACACGCAATTCCCTCCCTGCGCCACCATGAATGCGTTGCATTTGTCAATGCGGTGCACCGTGGCGCAAGGATAGGGAGATGCGTGTTGTATCCTGTGGCATAAGGGCGGCGCATTGCTGGAGTCGTGTCACAAGCGAGAAATGACTCCAGCAATGCTCAGGGGCGCCCTATGCCTAACATGCTGTGTCACTCCTTACGCCTGCTTCAAGCTGGGGCAGGGTTTTGACGTAGCATGGATGTAAATGTGACTCAGTGAAATCTTGTAGGTTTCCCTGTGTCACTTTTACAAGGCGTTCCTGCGACAGAACGCCCACCCTGCGCCGGAACACCCACATGAAACCTACGGCAGGGTTTATGTGGTGCAGGGCTTTACACCGTGACGCATCTCCCTAGATGCGTCATGTTATAAATAAGGTGCAACGTGGCGCATGGTTTATGCCACCTCTGTGTCATAGAAGTGATGCAACTGCGGTGTAAATGTGGCACATTCGGCTTGTAAATCTGCCCCAAAGTCTTTAGTCTCTGTAAACCCTTGTAGTGCAAGGGGCCCGGGACATATGGCTTGGATAAAGGACAAGAGTAGTCCCAAGACTCTTTCTAGGTCTCTGAGAAGTATTGTGTCCTTAGGTAAAACGGACTTCACGTCTTTTTTATCTTTACAACTTTTTTGTGTGCCAAAATCAGGTGGGATAGGACCGAATCTGCCTGAAAGCCAAGGAAATCTATCTTTTGAGTGGAAGTCAGAACCAACTTCTCCGTATTTATAATGAAGCCCATACTCTCCAGAAGATTCATAGTCATAAGTAAATTATTTTGATCTCTACTCTGTCCTGTGACATGAGTATGTCATCTAGATAAATGATAAATCCTACTTCTCACTCTCTGAGGTAAGTCACTACTGGACGAAGTACCTTCGTGAAACACCACGGGCCGAGGACAGCCCGAAGGGAAGTCAAAGGAATTGGTAAAGTATGCCCCTCCATCTGAAACAGAGATATTTCTGGCTGTCCTTGTCCATTGGAATCACAAAGTAGACGTCCTTGAGGTCTAGCTGTATTAACCAATTTCCTGACTGTAGGATATCTCTTAAAAGGTGAATACCTTCCATTTTAAAAATGCCTGTAAGTTAAGAATCTGTTCAGGTATCTCAGATTTATGACTGGCCACCACCCTTTGTCCTTTTTCTTTTCCAGGAATATTCTACTTACGAAAACTTGTGTAATCTCTTGGTTGCCTACTATTGTTAGAGCTCCTTTGCTTAGCATCTGAGTTACCTCTATGTCTATACGGGTCATCTTCTCTTTTTCTAAAATTAGTTCCTTCTGTTCCCTGACTTGATGCAGTGTTTGACAAAAATCTATTTTGAAGCGAGTATCTGTTTCTAAGACCCAAGTGTCGTGAGTTATCATTTCCCAATTCCGGAAAAAGAGTCTTAGTCTGCCCCCTACTTTTACAGTTGAAGAAGAAGAAGAGGTGCTCACCTTGATATCCTTGAGCGGAGGATCTTGATCTTCCTCCGTGGTTTCTTAGGGTTCTGCCCCTCTGAGGGTAAAAGTTTGACCTCTGGCGGTAGCCTCTCCCATAGTATTGGGGATTTCTGTATTCTTGCTGATAGAATTGGGACCTGAAGGATCCATGGCTGGCAGGTGGTCCGCTTTTGTCAGCCCTTCCAAAAAGTGAGCGTGAACCAAAAACCTTGTGCATATTCTGCTGCGCTCTACTGAAGGCAGTGAAGGTTGAAACATATTCACCCAATGTTTTAATGAAGTTTTCTCCAATTAGGAGACCATTAGTGTGATTAGTATCTTCCTTTGAAGCTAGGTCTGCCAGTTTGGGATTTATTCTCATCAAGACTTCTTTACGACTTTCCATATTGAGGTTGGCGTTTGCATTACCTCGCATGCATAAGGCCCTCTGTGCCCAACCTCTGAGTAGCTCAATGTTAACAGGTATATTTTTGCCACTGGCATCTTCCGTCATATCCAGGATGCATGTGAGGGGCCTAGGATATCTAAGAGTGTATGTTGAGATTGTTTCAGGCATCCCTCAATACCTTTCCTAGGGTCTTTGCTGAATCTGAATAGGAAGATTATAATTTCGGGTTCCAAGTTGGGTGTAGTGCACACCTTGTCCTCCATGGAGGGTCTTGGACATTCGCTTCTAAGGAGATTGGGTGTGTCCTTATCAAGAGGTTTCTTGACCCAGAGACTTAAGAAATTAGAGACGTGTTCTAATGGCCACCAATCTGCACTGCAAGGGTGTTTAATTGTGGTGGGATTAAACATCTTGTCCCCAAAGGTTTCCTTAATTCCCTGAGAAGTAGAGGGTTGGTCCATGTCATCATCCAAATGATCTAGCAGATCAAATTTGTCTTGTGGATCAAAAATAAATTTGTCCATGTTGTTATCAATGGTGTTATCTGCTGATGACATTATAGTTTCTTGATCTATTTTACCAATAAGGTCACTCGTTCTTAGTGTGCTGCTATGGGCAACCTTTCAGTGTGCCCCGTTAAGGTGGCCATCCTCTCTTGTGCTGCTGAGAGCACCTGAATTTATTATAGCGCAAGGGCTACCAGTACTATAAGCTGATTCATTAGCTTTAATTAGGAGTTTGCTTTTATGAGCCACTTTCCCTACCACAGCAAATAAAAGTATATGCATAATGGAAGCCTCCGGTCTTGTAATGAAATGGTGGTGTTCCCACTTGGGACTCAAATGTGACCTCAGGTCCTTCGATGGCTCATGCAAATGAGGGGTGAATAGCTCAAGTGGCTGAGTTGGTCCATCTCCCTAAAGGGAATGTATTTTACGGTTGAACACCACCCTCGGTCAGACCACTCTAATGCTGATGGTCCCTCCAGGTTCTTCTGCCACTTTCAGCTGAGGGTCCACGTGTTAGACCTGTGCACCTTAGCGTGGTCTTCCCCCAAGTTGTTTGCCTTACTACTTTATTTTTGCTGTTCTCATGTTTGTTGGCCTTAGGCTTCTGTGCATTTTACCACTGCCAAACAATGCTACGGTGTGTGAGGTCTCTCCTTTAAATATGGAAAATTGGCTTACACTCAATTGGCACATTTAATTTACTAGTAAGTGACTAGTAACGTGGTACTACATGTACCCAGGGCCTATAAATGTCACCCACATCAGGAGCCTTTAAAACATATTTCAGGCCTGCCATTGTAGCTTGTGTGTGCAGTTTAACCTGCCATTTGGACCTGGCAAGCTTAACGTCGACCAAGCCTTAACCTTCCTTTTTAATGCAAATAAATCAACCCAAGGGTAGGCCCTAAACAGCCCATAGGGCAGGGTGCTGTGTATATAAAAATCTGAACATGTACTTTTAACTTTTATATGTCCTGGTAGTGAAAAATTCTTAAATGTGTTTAACATTACTGCAAGGTATGCCTCTCTCATAGGATATGTTGGGTTAACGTATTAAATATAATAAGTGACAACTTTCAATTGGGAGCAGGTTGGAACATAAAGTTTGGTGTCTAAAGAATTGTAATTTAAGCCATCATTAATGGTAAAGTTGGATTTTAAGTGACAATTCTGAAAATGACACGTTTTAGAAAGTTAGCATTTTTTGCCCCAGCAATTTGGTGCCTGCAACCTGCTTCATGGGTCACATAACTAGGTGTAGCTTGCAGTTAGTCTTTGTATATTGCTCAAAATATATTTTTTGTCAATTCTACAGATATATTATATTTAGACAGTGGAATAACGAAACTCTATGAACAAATTGAAATATGTACTCCCAGACAGTTGACCCTGTCATGCAAATCATTTGTCTGTCAATTTACTGTGTAAAAACACAGGGGCCTATTCACAAACTTCATTTTGTAGTACGTTTAGTAGTACTACAATAGTACTACTCACATGTTTCAAAATGCTATTCGCAAACCTAGTGTGGAGGTCTACACCTCTGCCTTGCCTATCTTTTCTGTGTGGGGATCTCTACCCCTATTGAGATAAACTCCATAGACGGACACTTAGGTTTTACTAGTAAATGTGGGAAGAACAGGGAGTGGCTGGAAAATAGGGAACACCATTGATTAAATGGATGGGGATTGGGAGGAGAACTGAGGGGTTATGGTAGATTTAGGAAGGATTTTTTAAGGAGGGATATGCACCCACCTGCAAAACACCAAGCCCCTTCCTATTCATAAAGTGATTCTCTAAAGATTCTACAGCCAAAAAGGACCCAAAACTGTTGTAAAACTACTTCAGATCAGCATTACATATGGCCACTCACAGATACTACAACACTCTCCCATAGAAAATAATCCAGCAGAGACTTTAAATGATACCCTATAGGAAATAATGTTGAAATAAATCACTTTATTTTGACTTTTTAAAAATAGATTTGATTTTTTTATGTGAAAAATATAAATATATAACACTTTTTATTTTATTATAAAATATTATAATAACCTTTTTAAATGTAAAAATAAATGTAGCTTTAACTTTAATATAACAATTTTAAATAAATTCTATATGTAAATTAAGGGGCAGATTACGATGTGGCTTGGAAGGCTCCTCCGAGCCTCATCGTAATGTGCTCCTAGGTTTACTTTCTGACCACCTAATTAAGATATAGGCGGTCGGAAAGTAAACTGGCCGGTCTTTCCGGCTGGCTTCTGCTGGGCTCAGAGGGCCCATCGGCCAGCCTGAATCTGACCAGTAATCTCCAGGACGGGCCTTTCCACCCTTGAGATTACAATGCACGGTTTCCGACATGGTTTCCATGCCGGCCTGTCCGACATGGAAACCATGTCGGAAAGCGTGTTTGTGGGCCCCCAGCAGGGCCCCCTTTGGTGCACGGCCTCCAGCTGGAGGCCGAGTTTACTACCTGAATGCATGCTCCCATAGTGAAATGTAGGCATGCGACCGAACAGTGTTCGGTCGTATCCTAATGAGGTGGTCCGGACCGCCAACCCGGTGGCAGTTGATCTCATGACCGAGTCGGTGTCATCCGCCTGACATCAAAATTCTGGCCTTTAGTGATTTTTATTACATAATAAATAAATATAAACATTTTACTTTCATTTTTTTTATCAATTTAAAAAAATATACGTCATGTATAATTTAAATTCTTACATATCTATTTCTAACTTAAGTTGAGTGTTGTAGAATTTTTTTACATTTAAAATAAATATGTAAAATTAATTAAAAATAATATGTAACAAAAAATTATATGTTTTTAAAGTTTGATCAACTTCTTGACTTTTTCATATCTTTATCACAGGGAGATCTGGGCTCTGACTGACTCCAGCGTGTGAAAAGTTACAAGTAGTAACTTTACATTTGTAAAATAGGTTCTACCACCCTGAATTCAGGGTGGAGACATTTAAGTCTGCACCTAGACGGAAGTAGTGCATTTGCTACAAAGGGTGAAAGTAGATGTACATTTTTAGATTTAATCAACTGTAAATGTACCTTTGTGTACAGCCCAGAGAGGGAAGAACAAATGTTTTGATCAAGGTTTTCTCAGGTGAGCCTAAAATGATTTCCTGGATTTCTTCCAACAGTATTTGTGCATTTGCAATATGATTTAGAAAAACAGCCTGTACGACAAGAAATGTTTGAAAGAAATGTGGCTGCCCAGTACCCAATGCCCAGTAACATGATGTTCCTGGCTCACATCCTAAGAAAGAATTCTGCAAATAACACCACTTACTGAACACCCATCAACCTCCGAGGCATAAATCACAACATGCAGGCTGCATGCCCAGCAAGCCATTTTCTCTTTATCAAGATGTATCAACAACACACTACTAGTCATTAGACAAAGAATTTAAAGATTAAAAAGAAAATGTTGTTGCAACTTGCTGGCCTTCAGCTCCCAAGGGCCACTGCGCTCCCACACACTTCGGCAATTGTGAAAAACTAAATTTTCAGGAGATGAAAAGGAAATGTATTTAGAATTATAACTTAGCAACATTGAATACCAGGAATGTTTTGCATTCAGAACTTTTAAATGACATAAAGTAGACAAGGAGAGAGAAGTATGAGTTGACTTTAATGTTGCTCAGTGCCCTGTTAATCACTTCATACCCTTCTATCATTGTATGTTATATATGCCCTTCAAATAATCTTCCTCAGCTTTCAATGTTATACAGGGGCAGAGGAGTAATGAGACAGCCGTACAAAGCATGGTCCCTCCTCCACCCAAAGTTAATAAAATACCTTGCCGCCTTCCACCCAACCCCACCACTCTCTACAATTAGCCTTCTCCTTGCACATATTTAAAAACAAGCATTTACAATGCAATGGTTTCGCCTTTGGAAAAGTTAGAGCTATTGGCATTGTAAATGACAAAATTTGTATTTATGTGTTGGTTTTGAAAACAGATAAATAAATGGCATTGTCATTTACATTGCCATTAGCTTAATCTCGGCAGTCACTCTGCACTCCCTAGCAGTCACTCTGCAGTCACTCTGCACTCCCTAGCAGTCACTCTGCAGTCACTCTGCACTCCCTAGTCACTCTGCAGTCACTCTGCACTCCCTAGTCACTCTGCAGTCACTCTGCACTCCCTAGTCACTCTGCAGTCACTCTGCACTCCCTAGTCACTCTGCAGTCACTCTGCACTCTCTAGTCACTCTGCACTCCCTAGTCACTCTGCACTCTCTAGTCACTCTGCACTCCCTAGTCACTCTGCACTCTCTAGTCACTCTGCACTCCCTAGTCACTCTGCACTCCCTAGTCACTCTGCACTCTCTAGTCACTCTGCACTTACTAGTCACTCTGCACTCCCTAGTCACTCTGCACTCCCTAGTCACTCTGCACTCCCTAGTCACTCTGCACTCCCTAGTCACTCTGCACTCTCTAGTCACTCTGCACTCCCTAGTCATTCTGCACTCCCTAGCCACTCTGCACTCCCTAGTCACTCTGCACTCCCTAGTCACTCTGCACTCTCTAGTCACTCTGCACTCCCTAGTCACTCTGCACTCTCTAGTCACTCTGCACTCCCTAGTCACTCTGCACTCTCTAGTCACTCTGCACTCCCTACTCTGCACTCCCTTCTCTGCACTCCCTACTCTGCACTCCCTACTCTGCACTCCCTACTCTGCACCCACACACCCAGAGCCACACACACACACCTAGGAGAGCAATCACAGCGAGGGGGCAGGGAAGCAAGCACAGTGAGGGGGCAGGGAAGCAAGCACAGTGAGGGGGCAGGGAAGCAAGCACAGCGAGGGGGCAGGTAACACCCATCAATCCTGAAACCCAACTTCAAAACAACAGTGCAAGCCTTGGGCCTTACCTTGTTAGGTAGAGGCAATGCTCTGCTTAACAGCATCCTGAACATCACACTGGCACTCCTGAAATACATCCTACACGCTGCTGCATCAACGTCCTGAAAAGCCTGGCCACATAATCCCAATATTGAAGGTACTATGCTGGCTCCCCTGCAGGTGTCCATCAACTTCAAGACCTGCTGCTAGTTTATAAGTCCATCAGAAATTACTTCTTTGCATACCTAACTGTGAAATTATCCATCTTAGGTGGAAAGTGTTACACCAAGTGCCATGATGAGCTCCTTGTTTTTAGGAAGGTTGTCAAAACCTTTCTCTTCCCCGTAGCTCCTTAGTTCTGCTGTTGTTGTGTTGTGTCTTCCACCTTCTGTCCGGTTTTCTGTTCTGCACTAGCGCCAGGACGCCCCTTTGCTGGGGCATCTGTGCGCTCTATAAATCCGGATAACATAACATAACATAACATAACATGACATCACCAGATTGGAAGAGAAGAACTACCTATGGAGAAGACGGAGAAGGTCTTGTCCATCTACCCACCTAGAACATGAAACATTCCCATCGACAACCTGTAGTTCAGAAAAATGCAGACAAAGCTTTCAATGAACACTACACAATACAACTTACATTCTACCTGCCTCACTTTAAACACAAGTACCACACACTACTGGATTGTAAATAAGGGCTCATGCCTACTGTTCAGCGCTCCAATGCTCCACAGCTTGGCTCTCATAAGTACTACTACATGCATACATACACGCATGATGCAATAGCAGGTCTGTAATCCATCACGCTTGCAGAAATTGTCAACTTTTGCCACACTGAACATGGAAGACCTGTCTTTCACATGCAAAGATGAGGCTGTTATAAATGGCCATGAATTAAACCATGCATTCGTCTATGGTAGGAAGGTGGGTATTTTTGTGTGCTGGAGGGTAGGATATGCGGATGCTGAGGGAGGCAGGCAGGATAGCATGAGAGGGTGCCAGCTACCTTGATGCAATTTACCAGGGGGGTATCAGAGTGAGTTGGGGAGATGGAAAGACCAGGAATTTAAAATAGTTTCATGAAGAATAGTGGTGATAGGAGGCAGGTATGTTTTTTATTGACGGAAATGGGCATCAGCGTGGTGGGTGTGCCGCTGATGATCGTATCTTAACACCTTTCAAAGTACAGTGCTTTGCTTAGCCAAGCTATATTTCTACATTGCTGTCCTAAGTCATTAAACAAAATCATCATTGATTTTTCTGTCCACGTTTCCTTAAAGCATACAATTCTATATAGTTGATGTTTTCTGCAAATCCCGACAACCATATAAATATTACAAAAAGAAAGACATCCGCTTTTTTTTTGTTCGCAACAATTGATATTTAAAATGTTGCCATAGCGTACCTGTATCCGGTGCAGCCATCTTTCTGCTCTCTTGAGCCATGCCCTCGAGGAAGTGTAGGTCGTGTAAAGTCCCGCTTCCATGCTTGGCTCTTGAATCTAGGATTTTCTAATTTATATTTTTGAACCCGCTTGAAGGTCGTCTGCCTACGTATTAATGATTGCAAGATTCTGCCCGGTGGAACTCGTGTTTCAGACTCATCACTTGGTCTCCACTGGAGCCCTGTATATGAAAACCTATGCGTTTAGGCCTTGACTCTTCTTGAGCATCAGTGGCACATTTCTGGCACTGGCTGATCTCTGTTGCCTGTTTCTGTGATTCACAGCTCGATTTTTTTCTTTTGTCAATAAACATTTTCAGCCTTTGAATTAGCATGCGGACATACCATCTTTAACAAGAGCATTATAAAGCAGCTCACAAAGGAAACTGCAATTATACCTGGATTGCAAACACTTCTGTTTCCATAGTGGAAACTGCAGAACACAAATACCTGCAGGTGTGTTACGTAAGAGCCCCACAATGTGAGATGTGAGATGTGCTTTGTCACAAAGCCTAGGAGCCCGTGACAAACTCTCTCCGTTCATTCCTACACCTGTCTTTGTCTGCCACAACAAAGGAGAGGCCATTCAAGCACCAGCACAGTCACAAGGTGTGCTGAAGCAGGCTACGATTGGAAGACACGTGAGCACTGCAGAATCCACACCTGCAGCCCGCGCTTTGTTACTTTATGTCGCCCAAGCCAGGCCACTCGTCACTAGAAATCAGTAATATGTTTCATGAAATGAGTGCAAGTGAGAGCGTTGTTGTCTAAATAAAGCAGGTGCCACTTGGAGTTTCGGTTGCCCTGTTGCTTGTCGCGGGTCGCCATTAAAGCAGTGAGCCTGTGGCCTGCCCACAGTGAGACCGGCCTGTCCTTGCAGTCAGCGACCTTCTGTGCTGCTGACTGTGCTGTCCGAGCAGCCGGGCGGGGAGAGAATGAAAGCAGAGCTGTGAACATAAAGATTGGGTAAAGCGCCTTCTGTAGCAGTGAAGGCGCTGCCTCCTCACACATGGAGGGAGTGGGCTTAGCCTCACCCCCCTGGGTACAGAGGGTTCTGAGGCTATGCGAATCACCCACCAGCTGGGTGAAAGGCCATTGTCCCAGTTCACAGCTCCTCAACACATCACACATAACAATGTGACCTGAGGCCTGCCCCGGAGGAGGCGCTGCCCAGCAGGGTGGGTGGAAACAGCTGACAATGGAAATCAAGAGCACGTCCATTTCTACCCGGGGATGGCAACGGGGGGTGGGGGGGCACCAATGTGGATATGAAGGCGGGGTAATGGTGGTTGCCCAGTGCGGGGCGTGGGGGAGGCTTGGGGGTAGGGGTGGAGCTCGAGTGGGAGGCGGGGGCCTCTCGGGATGCGGGACAAAAAACATTCATGGCAAAATATAAAATGAAAGATGCAGGCAAAAATGCAGGGTACCGATGCCGCTTGACCAACCTGGCAAGCGTGCTCGACATGTGATCAAGGGGTGGCCGGCTGTTTTTCACAGAGTAAACACAGCATATTTCCTTATTTCCCAACTCCATGCAGTGAAGTATTGCAGCCACTGCTCACACATGTGAGTAAGGAGAGCGGGCTGTGCAACCCTGAAGTCACCACCGCAGCCTGCTCCCCTGTGCGCTCGGAGAATGGGGGTCTGGAATCAGTGGGGGAGTCTGGGGGCGGTGCCATCAGCTCGCATTATCTGGCATTTCTCAGACCCTTTGAGGTGCCAGGGTGTGAGAAGAGGCGGCTTGCGCGTCCTGCGGGGGAGGGGGCTATTAACATAAATTCCACAACATGCCCCGCCGGAGAAAGACATGGAGGGGATTGGGGGTAATCAGATAAGACTCTTCAGGGGTCGTAAATGTTCTATAGATTCAATTACAAACACCAATATATACAGGGATCACGCAGCCAGCTCGAATTGTCATGGGCGCCACCTGCAGTCAGTCTAACTTTTTAGACAAGAACATCAACGCCTGGCTTTTAGTGTCCTTCGCATCTGGTGTTTCAGTCGCTGCCTCGGGCTGCAATGTACCGTGGACTGAAAAAACAGTGTTTGTGACACAGTGCTTTTTCACGGAGTTACAGCTGCAACGACTGCTGTTAGAGCCACCCTACTCTTCGAGCGAAAATATACTGCTTACCAACAACTCCGCACAAACTGTCTTGCGATGTGAACTCACGGACTCCGAGGGGCTTCGGGTCCCGGCTTCGCCTTCCACGGACGAGCTGCCGCCCATGCTCTTCAGTGCGGAGTGCGGTCCTCACGTGCACCGACCCCCTCACCCGGCTCTGTTTCTCTTTGGGGGTGGGGGGGTCTCATGGTTTCCTTCGTGCGAGCTTTCCAGCTTGAATGAGCAAGCACCTACGGGCACACGGGGAGGGGGGCGGGTACGGACAGCGGGAGGGGGGGCGGGTACAGACAGCGGGAGGGGGGGAAGGAACGGGCACTCACCTGGACTTCTTCCGGCGACCGTGGTCGGCATGAAATGAGGAAAACAAACACCCCAAAAAAAAAACGAAACTCCGCCCACCGCCCAATGACGATGCAAAAAGGGTGGAGAGGGAAAAAAAGGCAGGAACGCCCACGAATCTGGTCCGGCCATGGCGGACAGATCTCTGTTCCAATGGCTAGCCTCCATTTATGGAGCTAGCCATTGGAACAGAGGGCGGATTCAAGTCCCCCATACTGCAAACTAAAGATTTCTCCTGGGGGCGGAGCTAGGATTGAGTGAAAATGCAATGGTTCTTGCCTTTGATTATGTTAAAGCCATTTGCTTTGCTATTGGTATTGTATAGCAAAGCAAATGGCTTTGACTTAATGAAAGGCGAGACCTTTTGCATTTTAATGTCACCTAGGAGTCATCATTGTCTTGTGTTACATTTCCAATACCTTGACTTGCACACATATGAGTCATAAGTGTGATGTGAAGCGCTCGATACCCTACAATGGGATGAGTATCGCTATAAAATAAATTAAATACATGTGAGAGAGGGTCTGTAGAGAGCTGATCGGCACTGGTGGTAGCAAGAGAATCCTTGGAGAGAGAGGACTTTGAGGGTGTGAAAGCTACAGCCACCAAATACTGTTGCAAGAAAGCAGGCCCTGTTCCTACTTCTGTGTCAGTGGCAAGTGCTGTTATTAATGTTTCGAAATCTGGCCTTTCTACCAGCAATAATGCTGATGTGAGAGGATGTGGCCCAACGGCCAGAGCTGCCAACTTCATTACATTATGACCTAGTCATAGTTCTAAGAATGCTTACGTGCAAATCCAGAGATAGAGATAGAAACTATTGTTTCCTAGCAGTCACAGGCAGTGAAGACCCGGAGACCCAGTAGTGGCTAAATCCTGGATCTGGAAACCAAGGGTTGCACCATATGAACCCTGTTATTCCATCTTCAGTGTCTGTTTATTCACTACAGTACTATTAAGAGGTACTATTCTTTGGTACAAATAGCAACACTTGAACGAACTGTGTAATCCTTTCTCACCGCTCACCTCTACTACAGTTTCAAGAAAGAATGTGGCATAACAACCAGAGCTGCTGACTTGAAACTGGGGATGCGGGTTCAAGTCTTGGGATCTGCTCAACATTCCGCGATTCTAGCCAAATCCCTTAATCTCCCTGTGCCTACAAAAAATGAAAGCATCCATGTAACAAAAAAAGCCCTGTCCTATAAAGAATTGAGCTACAGCTACACTTGGTCACATTGAAAAGACGGGGGAGATCCAAAACGCATCACTACACGCCTTCCAGATTGTGAGTAGATTCTGTCTAGCCCTGTGACTGGTGATGTTGCGTGGCACTGCCAATTAACCGCATCGCTGCGGCGCATTTTCCCGCTGTGCGCTGAAGATCCCGCGGTTCATGACGAGCTCAGCTCGTCATGAGCGTACGAGAGGTGTACTTCATGACGAGCTGAGCTCGCCATCAGCGTCGAAGGGGTTAAACCCTTCAAGAGGTATAGACTGATTCAGCATCCACGCATTCGCAGGCGTTTTTGGGAGTTGTAGTCAAAAAGTGTCCGGAACGTGTAGTCAAAAAGTGTCCAGGACGCCTGATGTTCATTGCTGTTGACAGAAACAAGAACCACACCTCCCAGTAGCCTGTTGTGTTGTGACAATAAAAAAACAAGAGTGGGTTCAGCTGCAGCTTTCCTCTCTGTCCGAGAGGCTGAGGCACACACAACACATTTAGTGTGCATGAAGCAGTCAGTCTGAACTGATTATGTGGCGTGCCCCTCCACGGTGACTCAGTGCTGATTAAAATCGCCCGAGACTGCCAGACCTCACTGACTCAGTGCTCACTCAGGGTGTAACTTTTACAACCTTTCACATCTAGCTGTGATTTCTAGGAAGAGCTTGCCCCCACTTTCTGCTCTAGGACAGAATCTCAACGTATAGAGACTAATTGTGTGTTCTTCATGCTTCTGCTTCCGCCATACATTGAACACCGCTTCACCGTGCTGTACTGCCATGATAATTACGAAAAGGGGGTGGTGATGGACAGAGTATCTGAATTAAACAAGACACTCCTACCCAGTCAACAGATCAGGGCTTGATCCATCACCGTTTTTTAGCTCACTGCACCATCCCAGCTCAGAACCCTGATCTGTTGACTGGGTACGAGTGTTCTGTTTAATTCAGATACTCTGTCCATCACCACCCCCTTTTCTGAATCGTTTTGTCCACCATAAGCGTGGAAGGGTATACTCAGATGTGAGTCCCTTGCTCATTGCACCATCAGGATTCAAGCAAGCCGGGCCGAAGACGGCTGTAATGCCAGAAACCGGTCCCCGGAAGCTTGTTTCCTTCCCAGTATAAGAATTGGCTTAGTAGTTTGGTCTGCCCTGTTCCCATGATGCAATGGGCCAGGGACAGACTAATTTGCATGTAGCCGGGTTCTGAGCTGGGATGGTGCAGTGAGCTAAAAAACGGTGATGGATCAAGCCCTGATCTGTTGACTGGGTACGAGTGTTCTGTTTAATTCAGATACTCTGTTCATCACCACCCCCTTTTCTGAATCGTACTGCCATGATGTCCTCACTCGGGACACAGACAGCAGCCCAGAGCCTGCGGCGGGGGCGCTTGTTATAAAACGCACTATAGTTGTCCTACACATCACCCGCCCCTTTCCACCCACACGCGTCATCGTGCATTGACCTGTACAATGGGCATGTGTTTGGCCATTGATGTATGAGCCTTGCATGTTGTGAGATGTTCGAACTTTAAAAACGCCGACCAGCCTCTGAATGAAAGTGCTCATGGCAACCTTCTCCTCCTGTTTCCTCTATGGTCTTTTGTACCTGAACAGATCGCGGTGCGATGCTATAGTTACCTACATGTTGAATTACGTCATAGATGCGCCGATCCAGCTTGGGGGTTTAGTTCTTATCTTGATAGGTTGTGGAATCCTTTTTATCGAATTTAATCGGGTCATTCTACATATCAGATTACATTTGGAGAATTACAGAACATTCAAAAGAAATCTAGATCCTCTTTATTCTCGTACCTTGAGTGATGCCTGGTGTTCAAGATTAAAACAAGCTGTCTCCATTGCCCTCGTCTGGAGCCGGGAGGAATAAAGCGGCAGAAGCAAAACATTAGCAAGAGGCGTCCCTGCGCAATAGAAGCATGTAAACGTTAACAAACTGGCGCCATTGGTCGAAAGAGTCAAAAAAAGTATGCATAGAGTAATTAAAACAAAGAGTCTAACGCTGCGAGTAAAACATCCAGGGCGGGGGGCGGGCCAAAAGTGGACAGGATGGTAACCAGGAGGGGCTAAACAGCCTCCCTTACATTCATCACACTCCGTTTACCATAAGTTATGATAGGATCCAACCAAAATCACGGGCGGAGCAGAAAGCCCACTTTTGAGTCTGTATTGATTCCAAGAAGCCCTCGCATGGCGAGAGCAGTGCATGTGCGCTGCTAACGCCCAGCGTTTACCTAAAAAGTACTTGGTCTCTAGCTATCCAACCCATCACAATCTACACATATCCTCACTCACCCACACCCATATGTAAAAAAAAAAGAAATTGGCCTCCTGCCCCCCATACCCACCAACCGCCCTCTGTTTCTTCCCTCCTCTTCCATGCCAAAGCCTAGCTCTACACTGTTAACGGAGAGCAGGTGCTGCAATGGGTGGGTCTACAAAGACCTGATGGGCAAATATGGCAGCTGGCACCGGTACAAAACTGCCCACTGTCTCCCACCTCTCTAGGCTCTGTGGAGACACAGGAGAGGAGGAAAAAAAGGTGAGTGACACTGCCAAACTCCATTCTGCCACCATGCTTGAGCCTCCACATACCAGAGGCAAGATGGCAGAACACAGGCAAAGGAAGAACTTCTGGTGACATAACAACAGACGGAAACAAATTTTCTTTTCTAGCAGACAATTATCGGATTTCAACCCAGTTACTCTTCATAGGTCTTAAAGATATTATTACATTTATAATATTATGTTTTAAACTACCTGTCTATGCCTGCATCGAACCTTGAATATTGTTACATTATTCATAACTTGATTCATCTTAAATGTCCTGTGCCGTACTCCGATCATTCTACTTTTGAATACCTCAGAGCGGAACTGAAAGTGCTAGGCTTCCCTCCAATTCGACTACACAATAGCTACCATCCTCCTGGTGACCCTCTTCCTTTTGTTGAGGAATTGTCCGACCTACTTACCCAATCCTCAATTTCCAATTCTAAAAACCTCTTCCTTTTTAAGATTTTAACCTTCATTGGAACAAAAAGGATGATCCTATGGTTAACCTCCTCACTGATCTACTTAATATCAATGACTTGAAACAACTCTGCCACTTTCCTACTCACTCCAAAGGAGCCACTCTCTATGCTATCATTACAAGAAATGATCTGGGCTCCTTTTCCTCCATCGTTCCCATCGACTGGTCAGACCATCACCTAATCCTTTTCATGATCACTAACACTGAGCTACCCCCTCCACCCAAAAACACCAAACAGATGAAATTGACTAGGAATCTTCATCTTATTCCCCCAGGTGAACTTGAGACCAAAGTCAAAGCGCAACTTTGACTCTCTCCTCCCTCCCAAATTGCCAATGACCTAACCGAACGCCTTAATAGATCCATTGTTGAGGTGCTTGACCAAATTGCCCCAGCCAGACTAAAACTACAGATAAACTCCTCCTCCAAATCCTGGTTCAATTCAGATCTCAACAATGAGAGGCGTGCACTTAGATTGACTGAACGCATATGGAGGCAACGCCCTTCTCCCTTTAATCTCTCTCTCCTCAGATCTGCTAGGTCCAATTATAAAAAACACATCCTCAGTGCTAATGCTAAGACATCCTTCTTCCGCTCCCAACTCGACCGGGGCCAAAAACAGACCTTTTTTTATCCCTGGCTCCCTCTCTCCTCCCCCTCTCACATCTTCCTTTGCCCACTAACTTCTCCCACTAGGCTTTCCCATAGGACCTGCTTCGTCCCACTTGAAGTAGTGAAGTAGTGTGGCTCACTGGTTAGAGGCGGCAGACCCGAGAGCAGAGGACGGCCCGGGACCAGGGTTCGATTCCCGGCACGGCAGGTTTCTGGACCAGGGTCAGCGGACTCGATAATTCTCTCGCCTCGGTGCCCACTCTGATCAGCGATCACACTCGGCAACTCTGGGCATTAGCTTGCCTCATCTTCACTAACGGCCCCACCAGACCGCCGGGGATGCCTGGTCTCACCCTGGAGATACCCATTAAGGGACCATCTCTCAGGGAAGCCAGGAAGGGTTTCGCAGCGGTCGAAGCGCCTTGGGACCCTACGGGTAAGTAGTGCGCTATATAAATGCCTATACATTTACATTTACATGTACTTGGTATTGCCTTAACCTCCCATTGCAATATATGTAATTAGATTGTGTAAAACTGGAGCTGTCATTTACTGTCTGTATTGGTTTTGAGTCCTACCTCATTGTAATTCTGTTATGTTACAATTAATTACCCATGTATAGCGATATGATATTGCTTTAAACCTCCCCCTCTCCCCAGCCTCTCCCCATTCCCATACCCTACCTTCCTCTTCTCCATCCTTTCCCTCCCACACTAGCCTAATCTCTCTAGAATTGCTGTAGCCCATTGCAACTTATGTAATTAGATTGTGTAAAATGTGAGCTGTTTTTTACTGTTTGTATTGGTTTTGAATACTACCTCATTGTAATTTTGTTATATTGCAATTAATACCCATGTAAAGCGCTCTGATATCCTTGGGTCCAGCCATCGCTATATAAAACCTTTTAAATAAATGAAATAAAAATAAAATATTAGCTACGTTGGAATAACTCAGCTGAAAATGGTCATATGTAGCACCTTGAATTAATTGGGAGGATCAGAGGCACTTATTGTTGACTTGATTTTATAGTCCATAGTCAGTGATGCTGTACTGACTTTAATTTCTTATGCTTACTTTTTAACCATTTTTAATTTTCTCTCTCCGAAGAAAACAGCTATCTTTATGTAACTTTTTCTGAACAATCAGAGGGGCAGCTGAGATGAGAGGGTTGTTTGTGTGGTACTGTGTCAGGTAAGAGTGCTATACAATTTCTTGGGGCTGGGAGTTGCATTTGCTGAGTTTCATGCTAACAAATCCATTTAAACCTTATAGCAACATATCAGGTCCTTGGCCCACATGCATCAAAGTGATTTGCATTCGCAAACGGTGCGAATCGCAAAATTCGTCCGTTTGCGAGTGCAAATCTTTGTTTTGGGATGCATTAACCTTTTTGGCTTTTTCGCAATTTAAGAAATCGCAATTTATTTTGCGATTTCTTAAATGCAATGCATCATCTGAAAAAATTTGCGAATTCGCAGATTAGAAGTGTTAAATTAGCATGAAGTCAACCTTCATGGTAATTTTAGAAACGTTTCAAAAATGCACAAAAGTGCATTTTTGACACTTTCATTTTACACTCACACATGCCCTTGGGCATGTATGTGTGAAAAATGGACTGTATGTTACATTTCAGGGGTGCAGGGGGGGGGTCCTTTGGACCCCCCCCTGCACCCTAGAAATTGCATTCTCATTTTGTGATTCCTTAATTGCGAATCGCAAAATGAGAATGCCTTCCCATTGATTCCTATGGGCCTCTAGGCACATAGGAATCAATGTAAAGGGATTCCTTATTTGCGATTCGCAAAATTGGAAATCGCAAATAAAGAAAAATAAGAAATCGCAAAAATATATGTGAATTTTTAATGCATAGGTATTTGCGATTTCTAAATTGCGATTCCTTCATTTTCGCAATTTAGGAATCGCAAATACCAACAATGATGCATGTGGGCCCTTATCTTTAAGGGATCTTATACCATACGGTGTTCTCTTTGGTGGCCAATGAAGCTGGGCGAATCGCCCATCTTGGCTGAGTCAGCAAATAGATTTAGGATTCTTTTTCTAGCAACTTCTCTCCTTTTCAGAACAGAATAACCATGTTTCCTCCACTTGCTTTTATTACATTAGTGTGCAGCACACAATCGTCCATTTTCTCCCCTCTCACTACCCTAAGGTTGTTGTACAGTCTGTTATCTTCTCCCAAGTAGATTGTGCTAATGTTCTCTGTCTTGGACTTCTTGTCTTTTGAGTTTGGTGCCTCTCAAATCATTCAGAACACTGCCCAGCTCTTCATCTGAGTCTGCTCCATTCCTATGCCATTTCTTCTCACCTTTCTACTGTTTCTTGGTTTCCGGTTACCAAATGCTCTATCTGTAAAGCCTTATCCATTTGTCATTGTGCACTACATAAAAAGGTGTTCTCTTTCTTCTGCACCATATTACTCCTTACATTCATTTCAACATCCTATACTCTTTGACAACCAAGCTCCTGTGACGTTCTAAAGTTAAGGAGGCATATATTGAAGGCAGATCCTTCTCTTTCTACCTGCTCAGGTCTGGAAATCTCTCCCTATTGCGCTGTGGAGTAACTCCAATCTTCTGGAAAAAACATTTAAAACTGGCCTTTCCCTACATTAGTACAGTCAACACCTCTGCTTTGGAAATCCCTTAGCGCCTGGGTGCCCTGTTAGTGTATTTTGATGTATCTTGTTAAATAGAATATTGTCTAAAGAACGGCACTTAAACTACACCATTTGCTGAAATTTTACAAAATGTTCTCAGGAAAGGGGAAGTGAGTGAGCCTAAATATCTTCTACATGTATTTTGAAGGCCTATGAGGTGGAGCTTAAAGCATCTACCCCAGTGTGTTTAACAGAGCATCATTTGTCACTAACTGTCACCAACTGTCCAAGAAACTAGAACCATGAATGCCACTAGCACTACTGTCTCAAAGTATATTACAATACAACATTTACCATTTGTTCTGCTAAAATTCTTTAAACGAGTACCCTAAACACGTGTAATAGTTGTTAGATACAGATATGCTGCAACCAGTGTCACAGACCAGTGTGCTTTAAAATGCACAATTTGCCACATATTGTCTATAAAAATTGACTCCTCATGTACCACAACAGATAAGGAAACCCTGCAAGTAATTTTAAGTTGGACGTTGAATTTGTCTCTGCCTCCTGCATTTGATGTGTTGGCCCCTCCGAAGTTTGGGTCTAAGTATGCCCCTGGTCCAGCCCTTCAAGGCCATGTACAAAGGTGTCCTCCACTGAGAATCACAGCCATGGTCCACTGCTGCTTGGCTCAGGAGAGGGATCTCCCTTTGCCTGAGCTTCACAGCCATATTTTGGCCATGAATCAGACTTTAGGGTGGTCCCGCTTTCTATGTTCTGCAGGTTTGTCCGACTTTTTGGAGGGCAAGGCACCAGAATTCCCGAACTTTGCAGTTCTCTGGGGAAAGTTTCAAGAGGCTCTTCAAGCCCATTTGAACATCCTGGTAGGGTGCAACTTACTCAGTTTTTCAACCCTCTATGCCCTGGTGGCTTGCTTTTCTTTCCTGCAGGACTGCGTGGTAGGAGCTGCAGCACAGGAGGAATGCTTCATAATGCACCTTCAGGGGCACAGTTGTTTTTATAGATTCTAAAACTTAATGTGTACAACCACATTTAAAGGTCCTGAATATGTGGATAAATAGCTTGCCAAGGCATAGCCTTAAAAAATGTCTTTGGTATTTATTTCATTTAGCCTGATTCAAATTCTACACCTATTGTTAAATTAGGGAATCGAGGCACACAGAGATTATGATAATGTTCGTAAAGTAGTAGACCCGAGAATGCACAACAGTACTGCATGCTCCAAACACTATAACGTTACCACCTTTTACAGTTTTGTTAATAGATGATGAGACTGGGTGCTGTTGACATCCATAACCCCAAAGGTAATATTTAGTCCACTTTGGGGTTTTTCCCACACACACTGGCTGAAACCTTTAAATTGATATAAAATCTCCCAGTCTTTGTACCATACAGGAGCAGAACAATAAGATCAATAAGTGGTTGCCAAAGAGCATAGAGTTTGGACAAATAGGAAGGCTGAGATTGCAAACCATGTCTCCTGGACCACAATTTGTGTGGCAGTGACTCTGAAGGCAAAGCCAAGATACTACCCTTCCTATGAAAATGTCACCTTGTTGTTGGACCTGTCCACATTGATGATCCAGTCTTAATTTCCAGCATATTTGGGTAAAGACTTAAATCCAGATTTATATGTAAAGTCTCCTATTTCCATGGCCAAAATATGTTATTCGCCCACATCTAGTGGTGTTTGCCAACTCCAGTGAATTGCCTATCTTGCTAGGGGTCCTGTCAATGTGTTTTTGTTTTTACATCAGTCACTACCTGTATTGGGCCTCTTTTAAGCTCTTCCAATATTCTTATGTAGTGGATAAAAGGCAGAAGTATATTGTGAGACCTTTACTTTGAGTCTGGAGCATTGGATGGTTAATTGGGAGGATCCGTGGAGGATATCATTGTTTACAATTGCTGTTTCAGAATTTAAGACAATGTAATTTAATTCGGATGAGTTCTCCATTTTGGAAACTTGTCTCTCCAAAAGTGGCAATAGTGAGCAGTCAAAACTTACTCCGGCAGGTATGATATTGGACCTCAAATACAGTATGCCTTATTTATCTTACTTCATACGCACCTTATTAGCCATTCTAGTTGTGCTTTTAAAATGCTCAAATTTAGAGAACTTGGTTATGGAATAAAACACCAGAAAATGAGCTCTGTGAATAATAGTCCCCGAATCCCTAACAAACATCTTACAATATCACAAAGAGTCCTGTGAGGTGACAAGTAAAATAACCACCCTGCTAGGCAAGGAGCCAGGAAATCCAAAGTTGACCTATAATTCTGTTGCTGGGGTTAGCAGGTGGGACAATTATCCCTTTAACCAAAATCCAGTACATTTATCTGAGGTCAGGCGCAATTTGACTATTACATCTTAGGCTAATTATGAGTCAAGTGGCTTGGTTCTGGACCCTTTGCATTTTGGCAACCATCTTCTCGTTTTTAAAAATGTAAATCTCTGGCATTTCAGTAGCTTTATTTTGCAAGTTAATCAGCACCTCTTCCAACCTATACACATTCCACCTTGCTGGATTTCCTGTCCTTATAGGTATAAACTGCACACAGTCTACTATAATAAGTCCCTCTTTTTTTGTTGCTTTACTTGATGACATGACAATTGGCACGCCATCATTACAATGAAAGTGAAAGTGAAATCAGCCTATCGGCTCCTTTCACTTTCACTGCCTACGTGCTCGTGATCCAATCTCAGCCCCCGAGCACCTAGGCAGACATGGGAAGTGTCATAGGAAAGGGGAGAAACTCCCCTGTCCAATGTTACCTTTCCCTAGTGGATCCCTGCATGGGGGTCACTGCAGGAGGGCGATCCCCATGCAGGGACCCACCACTAGACACCAGGGAGAGGGAAGCAACCCCTTGGGCAAGAGCCTTTGCAACCCCCTAACTATTTTGGGCACTTTCAATCTTTCTGCCCCCCACCGGGGGAAGATGGGAGCAATAGCCCCTGATCTGCCCCCCTCCCCCCCCCAGGGGCCAGAACGCACACTCTGCACCAGGGCTTATTTTTATTTGATTATGTAGGGTAGGGGGATGCCCCAAATGGACATGCCAATGCCCCACCCTCCAAAAAACAAAAGGGACAGTCTCTCTGCCGCCTCTTGGGTCTTGGGGACAGATGGGAGTAATAGCCACCGATCTGCCACCCCCCCCCCCCCCGGTTGGGGCAGAAAACACACTACGCACCAGGGATTTTTGGGGGGATATGTAGGGGTGTGGGCTGCTCAAAATGGGCATGCCAATGTCCCATTCCACCAAACACTAAAGGGACAGTCTTTCTATGCCCCCTCCGAAGGGGGCAGAAAGCCCACTAGGAACCAGGGATTACATTTTTATGTAAATTTAGGGGTGGGTGCTGACCAGAATGGGAATACCAAGGCTCCCAACTCCCCCACCAAAAAAAGTCACAGTCTTTATGCCCCCCCCCCCCACCCCTGGCCAGAAAGCTCACTAGGAACTAGGGATTTTTTTTAATGTAAATTTTGGAGTGGGGTGGGGACTACCCTGAATCAGCATTGTAATGCCCCCACCCCACCCACAAATGGACACAGTCTTTCTACCTCCACTAGGGGGCTGATGATAGCAATAGCCCACGATCTGCCACCCCGAGGGGGGGAATAAAGCCCACTAGGAACCAGGGATTACGTTTTTTTAAAACTCTTTTTATTGAAAATTTATTGCAAACTAATACAATAACCAAACTTCCAATCAGCACTTGCTCATAGTTTACATGTCTTATATGCAATAGAAACAGACACATATCATGAATAAAATATTATATGTTTTGCCCCCTCCCCCTTCTATTCTGTAACATGTAGATGTTGGAGATCTTGCATTGCATTGTCGCAGGGATTCCGTTCTCATACAGAACTGTGCATAGAGACTTGGAACCTCAGTGAATTAGAGTGTACCAAAACTCACCTTAGGACCCAAAATCCTCTACCAGACTAGCTACAGTGTCTCATTGGTTATCACAAACTCCCAATGCTTAGACAAACCAGAACATGGACTTAGTACACCTCAGGTAACGTGGAACACATGAACACTCTTTCGTTATACAATCATTTCAATCCAGAACAAGGAGTAAATGAGGACGCATGCACATTTGAAATATTTATTTATGAATGCAGTGTTCTCAAACGCAGTATCTTAGCTAATACAAGCAAACATATTATAAGAAACAAAGTAATCAGCATAGTCACTAGTCCATAGAACACAAAAGGTGAAAGCATGGTAAAATGCTAAAACGAATAGGGTTCAGTAACACCTAATTCTCACCCTCCCTAGTTAGTATATTATATTATATCTAAGAAGGTCTCTTTGGGTTTTTAGCTGGGCTGCCCCATACCTCAAGATCCTAGTGGTAAGGGATCACATCATGTTCCACAGCTCTCTGCATGCGAAGCACCAACAAGTGTGTCTGTATGCTCTGTGCAAAGCAATATTTAAAACGCGCCTAAAGCCAGAATTTGGCCGCAGCTGCATGTATGTTATGTCTAGGAACGTGCGAAGATCAGACCTCACAACAACCACTGTGTTGAGATATCCTTGAAGGTTTCAGCACTCACTGTACAGACACAGCTCACCAAGCAAGGCTGATATCAGAGTAACAACATATTATTCTTGCGTGAATCAAAACACCCTACTAGGCTCAAAGCTAAAGCAACAGATATGTGTCGTGTGCAGAAGCAGCAGAAAGGTAAAATGGTGTTTAAACTCCTAATAAGCTCATGCTAACTTAACACAGCATATAGTCAAAGCATATCTATATGACAGCATTGCCCCTTCCCTAGTGGTTCCCCCCGATGGGAGCTATGCTCAACAGGGAGGCAGATCATTCCCCTGATTTTATTCCATCCACCCCAGATCCTTGACCATTGTTGTGGGCAACCCCTTCCTCTTTAGACCACACTTTCAGCTTGCATGCACCAATCGATATCGACCTACCAATCTCGATACACCGGTCCCGACTCCACCCTTCATTTTCTAGCAATGTTACGTTTAGCTACCATAAAGCCTAGTGTAACC
The DNA here is from genome assembly GCF_964263255.1 of Lissotriton vulgaris. Taxonomy (NCBI): domain Eukaryota; kingdom Metazoa; phylum Chordata; class Amphibia; order Caudata; family Salamandridae; genus Lissotriton; species Lissotriton vulgaris. Next base: position 1,019,079,236 of record NC_141689.1, on the reverse strand, counting down.
AAGGTTCTTTCTCCTGCTGTTAGATATGTCTGCTCCCAAATGCTTAAAAGACACCATTGTGGTGCAGTCATTAATTCCCTCCCGTTCAGTGTCCACATGCATGTGATCATTTTATTCCAGTAGATCCATATTGTTGGGCAGTCCCACTATTGATGCAAGAACATACCCACTTGACCACAGTTCCTGGGATATTGCGTCAAATTTGTTTTTCCCATTTTAACTAGAGTAATATTTGTATAGTATGCCCAATGCAATATCTTCAACTGTATCAATCTAAAACAGGAACGAATTTCACCCTCCCGGGGGGGATGCAATTACCTCCTGCCACTCCTCATTAGTTATATCTCCCAGGTCCTCTGCCCACCTGGCTCATATTTTCCACAGTGTTTCCGGAGCGTTGTTCACTATTTTATTGTATGTCGCTGATATAACCTTTTCCTTCAAGTAGTCATCTAAGAGCCTATCTTTTAAAGGAGATGAGGCCGGGATCTCCGCATTGCGAGGAATGGCTCTTTGGAGTGCACTTTATACCTGGAGATAACGGAAAGTTTCTGCAGGGTCGAGCTCATAGTCTCTTTGGAGATCTGGAAAAGACAGAATCTTCCCTTTCACCCATAGGTCTTCCACCCTAGTGAGACCAATAAGGTCCCATTTGTCAAAACCCGGTTGTCCTGCCAGCAGTCCCAACAAGACTGAATCCCAAAGCAGAGTCGCCAGCATGTGCTTGTCCCTCCACCCCAATGCCGCCGATGCCTCGTGCCATATTTTAATTGTTGTCGACGTAGGTGTTTGTGTTTGTGCCATCTGTTTCCCACCATAGATGGCCCTTTGACAGCTTACTGGCCCAATGTTCCATCTATCCATTCTATATGCTGTTTCAGCATTAGGAAAATGGGCCCATTGATTTACCACTCTGAGCTGTCCTGCCCAATAATAATATTGTATTGCCAGGAGGTCAATTCCTACCTCATACCAGCTCTTTGTCAGATTGGTTAGTGCTATTCACGTGACTCCACCATTCCACAGAAGTATTCTTACTTCCGATTCTGTAGCTCAGAAATACCTAGAGAACACTGGATACATATTTTTGTGAGATATAAGCGAAGCGCGGAAGTGCCTTCATTTTATATAGGCAGGCTTTTCCCAATGGCGACAGGGGAAGTGTCCTCCAGTGTCGCACTTCTTCCTGTAGTCGACAGAGCGGGGAGCGAAATTGCTCTCATAAAAGACTGCCTGGTCCTAGGTAATAAAAATTCCCAGGTAGCGAAACCCTTCAGTCACTCTCCTTGCCATACAAACTCTGGGAAGGTTGATATTTGGTACCCCAAATGCCATATAATAACGATTTGTGCCAGTTTATAGTGTATCCCGAGTCTTTTTAATTCAGGGTAAATATATGCATCATCAAGGAATATTGTTTAGAGCAGTATATCATCTGCATATAGGGAGATTCTATCTTACCGATCCTCTGTCCATTTGAGTCCCTTAATAAGCGGATCTCCCCTTATTCATACCGCCAATGGCTTAAACACTAGGGCAAAAATTAGCGGGGAGAGGTGGCATCCCTGCCTAGCCCCTTTTCGCAATCCGAAGATCGATGATCTTCCCCATTCACTGTCACTTGAGCTAGTAGGTCTGAATAGAGAAGCCAGATCCATGCTAAGAAGTTTTTAACCAATCCAAATATCTCCAGGGTCAGGAACAGAAAGGGCATTCTATCATATCAAACACCATTTTGGACTCTAATGACATTACCGCTGCTTCTTCCTTGATGATACTATTTGCCCTCCCCAGCACTCCATGAAGGATTCTTGAAATAAGAGCAGTGTTTCTACCCGGCATGAAACCCGATTGATATGGTTGGACTCAGTTATGTAACAGTGGGGCCAGACGTGTTGCAAGGATTTCCCCCAGAATCTTGACTTCTGCATTCAACAGAGATATGGGTCTTTATGATACGCATTCGTCAGGTGCCTTGTTACTTTTGTGTATTACTACGACATTGGCCAACGTTTGATTTAGGGGAGTGTCCCTAGCTTGAAGCATTCTTGATACATTTGCACTAGGTGCGGGGCAATTTTGGATATGGTCATTTTGTATAACTCTATCGGTAGGCCGTTTGGGCCCATTGTTTTACCGGTCTTCAGTGCTGTGATTGCTTGTATCACTTTGTTTTCGGCCAGATCTGACTCCAGAGTCTCCCTGACTGCCTCCCGGAGGGAGGGCAGATTAAGAGTAGCTAGAAGCTCACAGACTTCCATCTGGATGGTCAATTTTGATGGCATGTATAATTGCCTATAGTATGTTGCAAAGGCCTCCAGTATTTCTTGATGATCTCTAAGTGATTTCCTTTATCCTGGGCAATTTCAAACACCCCTCTGGCCGCGCCTTCCCATTTCTCTAGGCACGCCAACAGCTTGCCCGTCCTGTCTCCCACCTCATATACTCGATGCAGGGTCGCCCGGTGTTGTGCTCTAGCTGCCTCTTCAGCCATGTCCTTATATTCTTTCTGTTTTAACTGCAATCTGTGTTGCTTTTCCGGTGAATATGTCAGTATTAGCTCCGATTCTAATTTTTTAATTTCATCTTCTGTTGTCATCAACTGTTTCTGTCTCTCTTTTTTATAACCAGCAATTGAAGAGATTCCCTGCCCCCTGATAACTGCCTTATAAGCCTCCCACACGGTTTAGGTTTTTTTTACTGACCCCTTATTTTCAATATAATAATTTGTTGATGCTTCTTGTAAGTTCTCCTTGATAGGTGGTATTTTTAAGTACCAGGGGTTGATTAACATTCCCTGTCTCTTAGTGGTGGGTGTACAGCCATAGAACGTGCTGAGTGGGGAATGGTCGAAGATACCCCTTGGGAGGTGGGCCAGCTCTTTAAACATTAAGAGCTGGTCTGCCAAGCCGAACATATAGTCGATGCGTGAACCCCAGAATGGAAAGTATACTGGCGGGATGAGGGATTGTGCATTCGCCAAACATCAACCAATCCCAGGGTCGATAATATTTCTTCTAGGGCTTTCCCTGGTGCTTCTCGTCATCTGACTGGCCAACAATCCCACTCTCCACTGAGGGCCGCATTACAGTCACCCCCTATGATTAGTTCTCCCTGGGGCATATTAATAATATGTGACCCTAAGTCAGCGAGGGTGGGGGCATGTAATCTTGGAGGGATATAGAGGGACACAATGTTTAAGGGCCTGCCCTCCCAGTGCCCTGACAGAGTGACAAAACGCCCCAGCAAATCGTGTGTTACTGTTACTTGTATTTTGAAAGGAAAGGATTACGCAATAGGATCCCAACCCTTCCTGAACCTCTGGTATATCCTGCATGGGCCACAAGTTTATAACCTATTGAGAGCACAGTAGGAGGTCCCTTGTAAGTGGGTTTCTTGCTACAAGGCAATATCCAGGGCTTGCTTCTTCAGATATTGCAGTACCAGTCCTCTTTTGATTTTGTCCCGAAGCCCATTGAAGTTCCAGGAGAGGGTCTTAAAATTACAGGGTGGGGGAGCCCCTCTCATGTTACCATGGATATATAGTGGTTGGACAACACCTCCTGGGGAAGGGGCAATTTGACGGGGGCAAACCTGCAGTGATCCACAAAACATTTCAAAGGACATTTGTCCTACAACCATTTCCCCCCAAGACATGCGTTGTGCCGTACTGTTTCTGTTATCCAATTTATGTGCCAATAAACATTATAAAACGAACTACTGAAACCACCCCACCCCACCCCCCTCTCTGCTTCCCTGCACAGTGGACTTAGAACTGCCCACCCCCCAACTTTGCTGAGTGCCTGTGTAGCCTTACCCTCATATCTCAACATTGGGGGACGTATCCCAGCTGACCACCCACCCCACCCCATACAGCCCCCTTAGCATAGACAAACTTGTGCCACTGTATACAGATTACTTTCAGCCCATGCAATTCATAGTTGAATCCAACAAAAGGCACAAAAGCAAGAATCAATAGTTTGGGGATCAATCGAGCCAAGTTACTGTCTTACTGTGAATCCCCTCCTCTATAAGACTGATTAAATGTATGTCCCCAGGGAGGCTAATAGCAAACCCATGATATATCTTACTTCTCCCAAAGTCTCCAGGAATATCACACCGACACACCGACCGGCCAGTGTTAGTCCTTTTGTTCCCCTGTTCCGGATCATCGATTTGTCGCCATCCTGAAAGCTGCCAATCCTTCTCATATTACTGCTTCTGGAGGTTGGTTTGTTTGTTTCCAGGTATCCTCCACCCCTCCAGCCCCTCCCAGGCATCTTCCGGAGACTCAAAGATTCAGGGCTATCCCTCTGACACTACTTGAAGCATGGCCAGAAATAGCATTGCATATTTCATGTCTTTGTCGCTGAGTGCCCGCTAGACCTCCAAAAAGGAACGTCTCTTCTTCTGGACCTTTGCTGTAAAGTCTGGGAAGAAGTTTATAGTAGAGTTGTCATACTTTCAGGGGGGAGCCAAGCGTGCAGTTTGTAGGATTATATATCTGTCTCTGAAATTGAAAATCCTCGCCAGGATAAGCTGTGTTGGTGCACCTGTTCGCGTTGGACCTCTTGGTACTCGATGGGCCACCACCACAGAGAAGTAGTGAAAGAGGGCCTTGGGCTGAAGGTGGTTTTTTTATTAGATCTTCAACAAATAAGTCTGTGGCTTGGCCCTCGGCTCGTTCTGGAACCCCCAAAATACAAACGTTATTTCTATGTGAAAGCCCATCATAGTCCTCCAATTTCCCCTCCAGGTCTGCCGTTGTTATTTGGAGCTTTTTCACATTGGTTTTGAGTGATTTAGTAGTAGATTGAAGCGTGGTAACCAAATATTCAGTAGCTTTTTATTCAGTCTCCCAAGTTGTGAAGGTCAGGGTTCATTAGAGTGACCTCCGAGGTGACCGTGTCGATCTTGCTTTCGAGCGCAGTTCATACTCCTTGAATTGCTGTTATTATGTCCTGTAGAGTATGGGCTACTTCCTCTGTTACCTGTTTATGGCTTTGGACATCACCTCCAATCCGTCTCATTGTCCATTTGAGGGGGAGTATATTTGTCAAGCTTTGGCTTAGTCCCTTTTGGATTCAACATCTTGACGAAGGGTGTATTGATCCCCTGTCTGGCACACTGCAGCGTTACCAGTTTGGGTTGAAGCCACTGAAGATATGCGCTATTGGTGCTCTGTTTATCTTGTACCTGATGAGTGCTTAGTTCTTCCTTTCAATTATCAAGCGCCCTGATTTACTGCACTGCATAATGCACCATGTCATGCCCTCAGCAATGTCCACTTCCCTGGGATCCCGAGGGGGACAGTATTTATCCCTCCCTTCAGTTCAACTCACTGCAGGGCTGTATCAGCTTTGGCTCCCTCCGATATGCTCATCAATCTCCTTGATAAGCTGCTGCCATCGTTGATGTTATGGTGATCACGTCCCCACCCGGGCCCCGGATTGGCCCTTCCCTGCACAGCATGTTGCTGCAGGTCAGGTGCAACTTCGTCTAATTTGCCCAGCCTCCGCTGCCATTTCTACACAAGCCCTTTGTGCCAGAGATCAGCTGGCCCATCCGCGCACCCGAGCGGCAGCTCTCTACACCTCAGGGCTACCTGCGCCCATCTCTGTCCAACGATTGCTTCAGCCATGCCTCGGCGCATTGGCGTGTCCACCACACCCGGCTTGAAATGATCGCCAGAGGCAGGGATAGCTCACTTCTCGCTGTTATCTGGGCCCCAGCTGGCTCTGTGGCAGCGCGGTCCCCTGGTGTTCACGGTCTTACTCTCTTTCAGCTGCTCGATTTCCAGGGGCCTCTGACCTCCTCTCTCTGGACTTCACGGTGCTGTTGTAATGGCTACCGTCCGTATCTTCGGGCTGACTCACTGTGGGAAGTTCCAGCGCCTACCAGCCATTCCCCGGTGTATCGGGACCCTCCGGACGCCTGGCGTATCTTGGCAAATGGATCAGTGAACCAGATGATCAGGGATTCAGCAGGTGGTTACAGAAGCTTGCATAGAGAACGGCCATCTTGGGTGGCTGCTAGACACGCCCCCCAGGGATTACATGTTAATGTAAATTTAGGCATGGGGGATGTCCAGAATGGGCATGTCAGTGTCCCAACCCCACAAAAAATAACCCCAGTCTTTCTGCCCCCCCAGGAGGCAGATGGGGCAATAGCCCCAGATCTTACCCACTGGCAGGTGGAAAGCCCACCAAGCACCAGGGATTATTTTCTTACCCGGAGTAGGACTGGGGTCCACCCAGAATTGGCACGCTAATGCCCCCACCCCACTCAAAAACAAATGGACAGCCTTACTACTCCCCCAGGGGTATATTGGGGCAACAGTCACCAATCTGCCCCCCATGGAGGCATAAAGCCCACTAGGCACCAGTGATATGTTTATGGGCATGTTAGGACCCGGGACCAACAATGCAGGTGCTCCCTATCTATCACAAAACAACCTGTTTTGCAAGGGAGGGCACCTGCCTTTTTGGTCCTGAGCTCTGTGGCCATCTAGGGAAACCAACCAAATCTAGACATTTCTGAAAAGTAGACACCTGGGGAGTCCAGGGAGGTGTGGCATGTGTGGATCCACCAACATTTTCCTTCCCAGATCCCCTGTAAACTTCAAATTTAGTTAAAAAATCAAATGTTCCTCACATTTCTGTGGGGAAGGTTGCAGGAACACTGGGTCCACATACATTTCCTACCATACAGAATTTCCCTAGGTCTCCTGACAAAAATTCTATCTCACTTGTGTGGGTTGGCCAAGTACCTGCGACAGGGAAGGGCCCAAAATGTATTGTGGAGACATCAAAATTATCACAAAACAACCTGGTTTTGCAAGGGGGGCTCCTGCATTTTTAGTCCTGGGATCTTCTGCCATCTATAAAAACTTACCAAACCCAGACATTTCTAAAAACAAGACACCTGGGGGTGTCCACAAATGTGTGGTTTGTGTTTGTCCCCCAAAGTTCTCCTACACAGAATCCCCTGCAAACCTCAAATTTAGCTAAACAAATCACATTTTTCCTCACAAAGCGTTGGGGAATCCGCGCAAACCACACCTCCCTGAACTCCTCCGGGTATCTAGTTAGGTCGAGCCTAGTGCAGCGCACATGCACTGACCTAGGAGATGACCTCTAGAAATTAGTCTGCTCTTTTCCACACACTCGTGCTTGTGGTGGCATCCACCTTGCGGGAGCGAGCAGCAACGCGCAGGGGCCATCTGTTTGTAATTAGCGTGGCCACGCGCTTGCTTTTCCACTGCCTGTCTCAACCTCGCTCTCCCTTGTCTAATTAGCTTTCACTTTCGTGGTTTTTCGAGCAGCGGAGTATCTGTTTTTTTCTAATTAGCTTTCACTTTCGTGCTCGTGCTTTTTCGAGCAGCGGTGGCAGCCATATACTCAAGAGCACTTATTTGAAGCATCAACGTCATTGCATTGATGAAGCCTCAAAGTGTATATCTATGCCCTTGGTTTTGCCATTACAAAGCCGACTCTGCGTTTTGCATTGTGTGGAGTTAACATGCAAATGAGCAACAAAAAACATGGGTGCACAAAGCTCCAGCTGGCAACTGAAAGAAACCAGCAAAGCTAATTATTTCGCTGAGTTACGGGTTCAGATGTTCCAATCACCCCATGCCTTGCGGCCCTCGCCAGCCCTGGTCAATGCCCCTCGCCCTCATTTATCATTCTACATTCTACTCTTCAGAGCGCAGGGCCAAGAGGGGAAAATACAGCTTCAAATCCCCCCTTCCACGACGCCACTTCTCCAGGCGTTCTTTGTACGGCTTCAAAGGGCTGGGATGCTCATGCTGCGAGAGGCTTTGGACATGCCCCTCCCCCACCTTTTTTATTCACACACATTCGAAGAACATGAAACAGAGTGTGAGTGGAGGACAAGATGTAAAACAAAAACCACACAGAATGTCCATAGGATTCTACCTACAATGTGGTGTACCGCTTTTTAAGATTTTGCACTGCTCGCTTGATTGTAATAAAGTGTGGCCTATAGGCCTGAGCTGCCATCTGGGGAACCATGTTGGTTCAACACCCTGGCGTGCTGGGCACATCACTGAAACTTCCAGTTCTCAAGTAAGTAATCTGATTTTGTGTAATGTGGTCCTCATATAAAGTGCTCTGGTGACTTTGGGCGAAGTTCGTTGCATATAAAACTGCACACAAATTGACAATAGATGTATTTGTGGCACATGTGCATGTGTGTTTTTACATCGGAATAAAAGCAATTATAATGCGATAGCTGTGTGCCCAACTGTCTCTGTAGTGGCACCCATGTGGGTGCTTATATCTGTGTATACATACATCTGTGTCCAACTATGTGCCCATAAGTATGTCTTCATGTCTAACTTTTTGTGTGCACGTTTAAGTATAATTGTCTATCTTTAAGAGTGTTTGTTTTCATGTATCTGTGTTTTAGTCGGTTGACCTCCGTAGATGTGTGTGTGTTTGTGTTTTTCTTTAGGCTGTGATATGTGACTGTATGTGTATTTGAGGTCTTGTGCTTATCAACCTATCTCCATGCCTAGTCTGTTTGAGTTGTGGTGAGTTGATGTAATTTTGCCTTCTCTTGCCACATAGCCCTGCCGTATAATTCCAGCTGCCCTGGCCTTTGTACGTTATTGTGTGAATATGCAAGTGTACTTCAATGTGTCTATAGTAGTGTCTATCTGTCCGAGTTGTGGTGTGTTGGTGGCATGTTAGAGTTTTAGTCCAGTGTCAGTCGGTGGCGTATAGTGTGTTGCTGCAAATGTGTCAGTATGCGCATCCCCTTTTTTCTGTCTGAGCTAGGGTTCGCAAGTTTGTGTGTACGTCCACATGGCTGTCTTTTTGGGTGTATCCCCATGTCTCTTTTTTAGTTATATTGTTTTACTTTGTGTGTGTATGTCAGTTTACCTAATCTCTATGTTTGGATTGTGGTAAACTCCTAAACCTGGGTTTATTGGCGAGTGTCTTTGTGCTGATATGTGTGAGTTTGTCTATCCCTGTGTCAGTCTACCAGGGCTGTAATGCGCGTATATTTGAGATGTAGCATGTAGGTGTATCTGTGTTTCTTAGTTGTGGTGTGTTGGTGGACAGATGGCAGTTTTTCCATGTAAAGTTACCCAAACATCACAGCGATGCAAAGCATAATTACGGCACACAGCATTACATAAATCCCTGTTGACATAACAAAGCACCTATGATATATGATAATCTGGTTGTGGTGTGTTGTGAACATTCATCACCGCTTGCACCCTCTCCCATGTCTGGGTTATGGTGCTTGGTGTGTTTGTGTGTCTCTGTGTCCTCTGTCTGCCTGTATGGGTTGCGGTGCATTCCTCTGTGCAGAGTACCCTTCCCAATATGGGAAGCAACATGTTTAGCCCAGGCGAAGGCAGGAGATACTACTGACGTCATGCCAGCACCCAGCAGGAAAGAGTTCTCACCTGAAGCAGCTGATCCCACTTCCTCTGGAACCTAGGCCTGGTGGACAGCACAATGGGGCAAAATAAACTTTACTTTCATCCACCTCTGTGGCATGTATGTATTTCTACGTTTTTTCCAGTACTTTTCCATATATATCTAAACACAGATTTTCTTTATAGTAAAGCGCATATAGCAGTCTTTCTAGAAAGCAACAGCAACCCCTTCTTTACACCAAGAAGTCAAAAAAGCAATATTAAGATTCCTGCTCCATGCTCCTCTGTAACAGGTTTGTAAACCATGTTCTTATCTGAGAGGCCTGTTTACTTTCATTCTCTGACTTCAAAAGGAGCCTTGTGTATACGAGCTTTTGTGGCATTTGAACAGCAGACTCTTAAATGGCAATAATTTTTATTGTCTTTAAAAGTTTAAAGGCATTTCCAGGTTTATAAAAATAAATAATGAAATTATAAAATATGGAGCTTTGCTGGTGGCAACTCTTCAATCCCTGAGGGCACAGCTCCCAGGATAATGTGCTGCATGGCTAAACACTTATAAGGTCCAAAAGGTGAGACCTATTGGCTATACCAGGGGTCTCCAACCTTTTCTGTAGTGAGAGCTACTTCTGATCAGTGAAAACCGACGTGAGCTACTAAAGGCCGAGCAACTCGCAAATTGTTCCTAGAGTCCCCCTACGCACAGCTTCATTGACTAAAGGGCCACTACAGAGAAAGAGCTGCCTATTTAGTATATGCAATGCACAACATGAAACCAGAAAACCTATTCCAGCTTCTCACTTCAAGAGATTGTGTGATCCTGGGCTCTGCAGTCACCAGCTAAGCATACTACAATCATAAAATTATAGGGACTTGCAGAGCTGTGAAAAGCTACCAGCAAGTTGAAAGCCATAAACTGAATCTCGGTCTCTCCTACCTGGTCATCCACTATACTGCTCCGTCCCATAACACAGTAAAGGCACCTTGTTGGTCATCACGTATGACACGGAAACGCTGCCACACAGGATCACAAGACAATGACAACACCATACCAACCACACACCCTACATGGCATAGCTTGCTGGCCATGTATGCAAGTACCTCAGTGCCCCACAAAGGGGTAATAAGCTCTAAATATAAATGCTGCAATACAACTTTATTATCACACATAACTGTAACTTGAAATGCTTGAGGTCATGGTGTGCAGTGTGCAAAAATCTCACCCAAGAGGATATAAAGCTGTTACATGTGCATGCATCTTAGTACATTAATATAGCATTGTCATAACACAAGGGACGGTGGCAGTCCATGACTGTTTCATTTTTTTAAAACTCGTTGAAATGCTTCTCCATGTTGGAGAAATAAAAGAACGTCATTTTTTAATGGATACAATTTTTTTATGACTTTTGTGTCCTCATTTGCAATATTTTAAAACATGTGCTAGTGCAAGGAAGGTCATACACCTAAGTTTGATTCATGTTTCAGCTTTCCTTGTTCATTGGCCTCAGAAAAATATAGCCACTGCAGGGGTTAGGTACTTTTTTCAAATGGGATACATTAAAAAAAAAAGTGAGGTGTTGAGCCTAATGCTCATTGTGCCATGAAATTAAAACTTGATTTTAAATTTCTCCCATTATTTCATTAAATTAAAGCAGTGTTTTTCAGGGATTTTTTTAAAATAAGGTAGCTCTTGTAAGTTGTCCCTAGGCACAAACCGAAGCCAGGAAGTTATTATACCTTTCTCTCATCAATTCATTACATTTTAATGAAAAGAAATGTAAAATGATGTTCCTGGGACCGGTTTGTGGCCAGAAACAACGTCAACACCTGTCGAGTTTTCAGGTTGCTTATGTATGACATTTAAGCATAATATCCATGGAAACAAATATCACAAATTGCCCACTTCTGAAACATGAAAAGTTCTGAAACAGATATAAAACTTCTCAAATGGAAGGTCACGAACCACAGTGTCTGACCTTTAAACAGAGCAGGCCTCGAAAAATGTGTTCAAATAACTTCACTTATATGCTCACCCTTTAAAGAGGAAAGCATATTTTTACTTAGTGTAAAAATAAAGCAGTTTGGTCATAGACTTAAAAGCTAACCGCACAAAATGCATGATCTTATGGACATTAGTAGAAGGCGTCACGGTCTATTTTCTTTTTTTTTTAAATATAGGATAAATTAAGGGTGAGGTGCATACTTTACTCTCTTGTTGTTTAATGTATACAGATACAGACGCCCCTCTATGCAATACTACACAGCGACCTCAGGCCAAGCATAAATCCAAAACGATTACACATGTAAGCTGCACCAAGGTTTTTTAAACTACTTAAGACTAGTTATAAACTAAGCATATGACTTACTTATTTGGCTCTCCACAAAGTGCACCCAGATGATTATTTAATGTAGAGTAGACTTACTATAAATTGGTCTTACTGCTGGTGGTTGCGGTGCTAATCTGCTGGCATCACACGTACAACAGGGGCAGAGGCGCTATCTCTGAAGGGGGCATGCTCCGCAGGTGGAGTGGCATCATGTCAAGGACACTGCTGGCTGCAGGCATCCCTCGTCGCTCTGTGACCTCAGTCAATGCTGGTGCTCTGCTGCTGGCGTCATACTAGGCAAAAATGCAGATTTCTCTCTTGACTGACCCTGGGGCTCAGCAGAGTGCAAGGACTGCATGCTGCCTGCAATGCTGTTCTACCGTGGCTGCAAAGGAATCTTTTTAACGGCAGCAGCAGTCTTTTTAAAGACAGTTCAGCGCGGCTGGGAACAGCGTGATTAAACAACAGGTATGTGCCCCAGCCTCTCCAACATGCAGGCCTGTCAGGAGAGGGCCCTCTCTATGCAATCTGGGGTGACAGTGTGCCCTATGCACCCTCCAACACCCGCAGGAAGTCTCAGGTCAGTGCTCCTCCTGTTTTTACTGGTGGCAATCATTGTTTGCTAGTGCTTGGGGTGGGCTGGCCTCCGAAATAAAACACACATTTTCCGATACATAGTACATCCGGCACCAAAGAGCATGACCTCCTCTGCCTTCTACGTAGTTAAAAGGTGCTACTTGAGCATAGCAGCGGCTGGCACCAGGAATGGCAAATTTAAGCCATTATCGACATTGTCCAGACACCCTGCGTGGTCATGGGGGTTGGGCAGGCGCGCCTTGCCAGAAATAAAAGGTAAAGCAACGCCCCTCTGATTCATGGGGGGTTACTGCTCCATGATGCTCATGCTGTGACAGCCCACGTGGTATTAAGGAGGCCGCAGCAGGGCTGAGTGAGTCTCCATTTGATTGCTGGAATCACGCAGCTAGCCCAATTCCACAGCGATGTACAAATTGTGCATTGCAGGTCCCCGTAGAGCTGCAAACTAACTCTGCTTCTGCCAGGTCGACATCACCCACTTCTCCCCGCCCCTGCTAACTTATTAGCCAATAGCAGCAGTGTGATACCGGAAGAAACACCGACAAGAACAGACGAGGCCAAAAAGGCCTAAAAAAGACATCATGACAGTGATAGGGTACTAAAGTGGGCATCGGACCGCGAGCTACCGGTAGGCTGATGGCGAGCTACCGGTAGCTCGCGATCGACCGGTTGGAGACCCCTGATGTATACAGATACAGACGCCCCTCTATGCAATACTACACAGCGACCTCAGGCCAAGCATAAATCCAAAACGATTACACATGTAAGCTGCACCAAGGTTTTTTAAACTACTTAAGACTAGTTATAAACTAAGCATATGACTTACTTATTTGGCTCTCCACAAAGTGCACCCAGATGATTATTTAATGTAGAGTAGACTTACTATAAATTGGTCTTACTGCTGGTGGTTGCGGTGCTAATCTGCTGGCATCACACGTACAACAGGGGCAGAGGCGCTATCTCTGAAGGGGGTATGCTCCGCAGGTGGAGTGGCATCATGTCAAGGACACTGCTGGCTGCAGGCATCCCTCGTCGCTCTGTGACCTCAGTCAATGCTGGTGCTCTGCTGCTGGCGTCATACTAGGCAAAAATGCAGATTTCTCTCTTGACTGACCCTGGGGCTCAGCAGAGTGCAAGGACTGCATGCTGCCTGCAATGCTGTTCTACCGTGGCTGCAAAGGAATCTTTTTAACGGCAGCAGCAGTCTTTTTAAAGACAGTTCAGCGCGGCTGGGAACAGCGTGATTAAACAACAGGTATGTGCCCCAGCCTCTCCAACATGCAGGCCTGTCAGGAGAGGGCCCTCTCTATGCAATCTGGGGTGACAGTGTGCCCTATGCACCCTCCAACACCCGCAGGAAGTCTCAGGTCAGTGCTCCTCCTGTTTTTACTGGTGGCAATCATTGTTTGCTAGTGCTTGGGGTGGGCTGGCCTCAGAAATAAAACACACATTTTCCGATGCATAGTACATCCGGCACCAAAGAGCATGACCTCCTCTGCCTTCTACGTAGTTAAAAGGTGCTACTTGAGCATAGCAGCGGCTGGCACCAGGAATGGCAAATTTAAGCCATTATCGACATTGTCCAGACACCCTGCGTGGTCATGGGGGTTGGGCAGGCGCGCCTTGCCAGAAATAAAAGGTAAAGCAACGCCCCTCTGATTCATGGGGGGTTACTGCTCCATGATGCTCATGCTGTGACAGCCCACGTGGTATTAAGGAGGCCGCAGCAGGGCTGAGTGAGTCTCCATTTGATTGCTGGAATCACGCAGCTAGCCCAATTCCACAGCGATGTACAAATTGTGCATTGCAGGTCCCCGTAGAGCTGCAAACTAACTCTGCTTCTGCCAGGTCGACATCACCCACTTCTCCCCGCCCCTGCTAACTTATTAGCCAATAGCAGCAGTGTGATACCGGAAGAAACACCGACAAGAACAGACGAGGCCAAAAAGGCCTAAAAAAGACATCATGACAGTGATAGGGTACTAAAGTGGGCATCGGACCGCGAGCTACCGGTAGGCTGATGGCGAGCTACCGGTAGCTCGCGATCGACCGGTTGGAGACCCCTGGGCTATACCAATGTTTGGTTTTAGAAATGTCTGGGTTTGGTAAGTTTTCCTAGATGGCTGCCTAGCCTGGGACAAAAAGTACAGTGGACCCCTTGCAAAAACATGTTGTTTAATGATAGATAATGTTGATGTCTCTACAATAGGTTCTGGGTCCTTCCCTGTCACGGGTACTTGGCCCACCCACACAATTGAGGTAGCGTTTTTATCGGAAGACCTGCAGAAATGCTGGGTGGTAGAAAATTTGTGTCGGCCTGGTGATCCCACAACTTTCCCACACAGAATTGTGAGCAAAATGCGATTTCGTAAGCTAACTTTGAGATTTGAAGAGTATCTGGGTAAGAAAACATTGGGGGATCCACACAAGGCACACCTCCCTGGACTCCCCCAGGTGGCTAGCTTGCAGAAATGTCTGGATTTGATAAATTTCTCTAGATGGCAAAGAAGCCCGGGAGCAAAAGCGCAGGTGACTCCCTTGCAAAACCAGGTTGTTTTGTGATAGATAATGTTGATGTTTCCACAATAAGTTTTGGGCCATTTCCTTCTGCAGGCACTAGGCCTACCCACACAAATAAGGCACCATTTATATCAGGAGACCTGGAGGAATACCGGGTGGGTGGAAGTTTATGGGCCCCCACAGATTACAGAACTTTCCATCACAGAAATGTAATAAGAGCCACACAAGTCACCCTATGCTGGATTTCCCTGGGTGTCCAGTAGACCAAAAATCTACAGGTTTGCTAGGTTTCCCTAGGTGTCGACTGAGTTAGGGCCCAAAACCTACAGATGAGTACTTTGCAAAAAAAGGGTCAGTTTTCAGTGGAAAAATGTGTTGCATTTTGGCCCGTTTCCTGTCATAGGCACTAGGCATTTTCACCCAAGTGAGGTACTATTTTTATCTGGAGACTTAGGGGAACAGAGAATAGTAGAACAAGTGTTATCACTATTTGTATTTATATGCATTTCTGCTCTCAAAATGTAAGACAGTGTGTAAAAAATAAGTCATTTTGAAAAATACCCACTAATTTACATGCTAATATGGGTACCCACAAATTCAGAGATGCACAAGTAACTACTTCTATTAAACTCCATATATGGTTCCCATTTCAGAAATACGCAGATTTCCTTGATATCTATGTTTCACTCTTCATATTTTACCAAATGAATTGCTGTTTACCAGTTGCACAATGAAAAACAGTTGCACAGTGCAACTTGGTTATTTGCTCTGGGTACCTCGGGTTCTTGGTGAACCTACAAGCCTTATATATCCCTGCAATCAGAATGGCCCTGCAGTTGGAACGGTTAAAGTTTCTACCATAGTTAGAAGAAGTTACAAGTGAAAATGTAGACACAAATGGCAGTTTTTGTCAACTCAATTTCCATATTTTTTATTTCAACTGTTACTTTTGAAGGAGCTGAGTTCCAGGTTCTAGATCTGTTCTAGAACTTTGAGTCAATGGTATTTTTTCTCAGCATGAAAGCATTGGGGGACAGAAATCATTAGCAGACCAATCATTTCAGTTCCAACTCACTAAGACTTTAAGGATCACAGACTTCCAAATAAGATTAGTTGATTTATTACAAAGCCAAGTATAACTGGACATACAGGCACCTCAAGATGAGGTGGAGAAATATATTGGAACTAATACATAGCCAAATCTACGGATGAAGTTAAGGCAGTGCAACATGCACAAGATGATTAGTGCGAGAATTATGATACAAAAGATTACCGAACAGACATCCAGGTTCCCCTTCAATGAAAGTTTGTGGGTATAAAGCATTAACCTGCCCCTACACTACACTGTGACATCCCTACATAGCATTTCCCCAGGCAAGATAAGTTAAGGTGTCAGAGTGTGAAGCCTTCCTAAGTAGTCCTCTCACATTAGTTAGGTCAAGCAGCATAAAGCTACTGAGACAGAGCGTGTTCTAAGGTGCTCTCTCTCTCAAGGCAAGGCAGAAGTCCCCAAACACTTTCCCCAGTTACGTTACATCAATAGTACAGGTAGTATCTAAGGCTCCTTTGCAGATCTTGCCATCCGGTCAGGCCACATCCTCATATTTAATGTTTTAACACGTGACATAAGCAAATAAAATACATGAATAATTGTCAGCGGTATGTACAAATTCTGCACGTTAATGTTTTCAGCTCGTTACATCTAGTTTCAATGTTGATTTCCTCACATTTACATTGAAATGTCCCTAAAACACCACGATTCTAAGCATGGGCGGAAAATCCATTTCGCTCGCGGATTTTGCGGATTTTTGGGAAATTCGCAATCCGCGAGATTTGCGAATTTCCCGCAAAATCCGCAAATTCGCACGCAGCGGATTTTTTTTGCGGCGCGCGGCGTTGGTGATACAATTTTTGCGGCGCGCGGCGTTTATCATCGTTTGCCGAGTTGTTTGTCTCGATAGTTTGCGAGTGCTGCGCCATTTTGGATCTTGCTGTGTGATCCCGCGGGAATTGGCGAGCGCGATTACGTCATCGCGGCTTGCCAGCGATAGTTTGTCAACGCGAGTACGGCGAGATCACGTCTCGCGGTACTTCGCAATTGCGAGAT
This sequence comes from Lissotriton vulgaris, assembly GCF_964263255.1. Classification (NCBI taxonomy): domain Eukaryota; kingdom Metazoa; phylum Chordata; class Amphibia; order Caudata; family Salamandridae; genus Lissotriton; species Lissotriton vulgaris. Next base: position 1,019,062,270 of record NC_141689.1, on the reverse strand, counting down.
TTGAGATGCGGCGAGCAGCAAGAATCTCGCAGAGGCGAAAATATAAAATTTGCAATTCTGCACAAGAAATCCACCAGCAAGCAGCATAAACCTTCTTGAAATGATGATTTTTATCTGAATAACTCCTTAGGTTGACATTTGCCTGCACTTTTTTAGCGAGGAGTCCATTTTGGGGAGGGGGGGAGGGGGGTGGGAGGAAGGAAGTGCCCCACAGTCTTCAACTTCCTGTTCCTGTTCAGCAGGCTCCTCCCAGTGCTTTGTCCATCTCCTGGTCACTTTTCATTTGGATCTGGAGCTGGAAGGATTACTTTTTGTTGATGCTGCTGGATCTTTGGATTTGAGGCCTTTTTGACTTTCTTTGGATCACTGTTGGATTAGAAATTTTACAAGTAAGTTTGTTTGGGGCATTACAGTTGCTGCAACTAAAATTTTGGAATTTTCGATTTTTGGGCTGTTTTGGGGCCTTTTGCCCAGGGGTACTCAGTGGTGGGTGGACTGAGTCTTTCTGTGGGTTGTCTTGAACTTAAACATCATGGAGGGCATGGATGGATTGGGATTGTGCTGATTTTTCAGTGATTTTCGTTTTTTGGGGCTGTACTTGTGGCCTTTTCACCAGGGGTATTTGAGTCTAGCATGGGCCTAGTCTTTCTGTGGGCTGTCTTGAACTTAAACATCATGGAGGCCATGGATGGAATGGGATTGTGCTGATTTTTCAGTGATTTTCGTTTTTTGGGCCTGTACTTGTGGCCTTTTCACCAGGGGTATTTGAGTCTAGCATGGGCCTAGTCTTTCTGTGGGCTGTCTTGAACTTAAACATCATGGAGGGCATGGATGGAATGGGATTGTGCTGATTTTGCAGTGTTTTTCGATTTTTGGGGGTGTTCATGGGGAGGGACAGGCCATGTGGCTGGTGGCCATTTTGAGTGCAGCTACAGGCACTGGCCATGTGCTGGCAGGCAAGTGGCCATTTTGAATGCAGGCTTTGTTGTTAGGCCTGCAACAATTTTGCCTACTTTTCAACCTTTATTTATGCCCAGGGGTAGTGAGTCTTGCATGGGGCTAGTCTTTCTGTGGGTTGTCTTGAATTTAAACATCATGGAGGCCATGGATGGAATGGGATTGTGCTGATTTTTCAGTGATTTTCGTTTTTTGGGCCTGTACTTGTGGCCTTTTCACCAGGGGTATTTGAGTCTAGCATGGGCCTAGTCTTTCTGTGGGCTGTCTTGAACTTAAACATCATGGAGGGCATGGATGGAATGGGATTGTGCTGATTTTGCAGTGTTTTTCGATTTTTGGGGGTGTTCATGGGGAGGGACAGGCCATGTGGCTGGTGGCCATTTTGAGTGCAGCTACAGGCACTGGCCATGTGCTGGCAGGCAAGTGGCCTTTTTGAATGCAGTCTTTGTTGTTAGGCCTGCAACCATTTTGCCTACTTTTCAACCTTTATTTATGCCCAGGGGTAGTGAGTCTTGCATGGGCCTAGTCTTTCTGTGGGTTGTCTTGAATTTAAACATCATGGAGGCCATGGATGGAATGGGATTGTGCTGATTTTTCAGTGATTTTCGTTTTTTGGGCCTGTACTTGTGGCCTTTTCACCAGGGGTATTTGAGTCTAGCATGGGCCTAGTCTTTCTGTGGGCTGTCTTGAACTTAAACATCATGGAGGGCATGGATGGAATGGGATTGTGCTGATTTTGCAGTGTTTTTCGATTTTTGGGGGTGTTCATGGGGAGGGACAGGCCATGTGGCTGGTGGCCATTTTGAGTGCAGCTACAGGCACTGGCCATGTGCTGGCAGGCAAGTGGCCATTTTGAATGCAGGCTTTGTTGTTAGGCCTGCAACCATTTTGCCTACTTTTCAACCTTTATTTATGCCCAGGGGTAGTGAGTCTTGCATGGGCCTAGTCTTTCTGTGGGTTGTCTTGAATTTAAACATCATGGAGACCATGGATGGAATGGGATTGTGCTGATTTTTCAGTGATTTTCTTTTTTTGGGCCTGTACTTGTGGCCTTTTCACCAGGGGTATTTGAGTCTAGCATGGGCCTAGTCTTTCTGTGGGCTGTCTTGAACTTAAACATCATGGAGGGCATGGATGGAATGGGATTGTGCTGATTTTGCAGTGTTTTTCGATTTTTGGGGGTGTCCATGGGGAGGGACAGGCCATGTGGCTGGTGGCCATTTTGAGTGCAGCTACAGGCACTGGCCATGTGCTGGCAGGCAAGTGGCCATTTTGAATGCAGGCTTTGTTGTTAGGCCTGCAACCATTTTGTCTACTTTTCAACCTTTATTTATGCCCAGGGGTAGTGAGTCTTGCATGGGGCTAGTCTTTCTGTGGGTTGTCTTGAATTTAAACATCATGGAGGCCATGGATGGAATGGGATTGTGCTGATTTTTCAGTGATTTTCGTTTTTTGGGCCTGTACTTGTGGCCTTTTCACCAGGGGTATTTGAGTCTAGCATGGGCCTAGTCTTTCTGTGGGCTGTCTTGAACTTAAACATCATGGAGGGCATGGATGGAATGGGATTGTGCTGATTTTGCAGTGTTTTTCGATTTTTGGGGGTGTTCATGGGGAGGGACAGGCCATGTGGCTGGTGGCCGTTTTGAGTGAAGCTACAGGCACTGGCCATGTGCTGGCAGGCAAGTGGCCATTTTGAATGCAGGCTTTGTTGTTAGGCCTGCAACCATTTTGCCTACTTTTCAACCTTTATTTATGCCCAGGGGTAGTGAGTCTTGCATGGGCCTAGTCTTTCTGTGGGTTGTCTTGAATTTAAACATCATGGAGGCCATGGATGGAATGGGATTGTGCTGATTTTTCAGTGTTTTTCGTTTTTTGGGCCTGTACTTGTGGCCTTTTCACCAGGGGTATTTGAGTCTAGCATGGGCCTAGTCTTTCTGTGGGCTGTCTTGAACTTAAACATCATGGAGGGCATGGATGGAATGGGATTGTGCTGATTTTGCAGTGTTTTTCGATTTTTGGGGGTGTTCATGGGGAGGGACAGGCCATGTGGCTGGTGGCCATTTTGAGTGCAGCTACAGGCACTGGCCATGTGCTGGCAGGCAAGTGGCCTTTTTGAATGCAGTCTTTGTTGTTAGGCCTGCAACCATTTTGCCTACTTTTCAACCTTTATTTATGCCCAGGGGTAGTGAGTCTTGCATGGGCCTAGTCTTTCTGTGGGTTGTCTTGAATTTAAACATCATGGAGGCCATGGATGGAATGGGATTGTGCTGATTTTTCAGTGATTTTCGTTTTTTGGGCCTGTACTTGTGGCCTTTTCACCAGGGGTATTTGAGTCTAGCATGGGCCTAGTCTTTCTGTGGGCTGTCTTGAACTTAAACATCATGGAGGGCATGGATGGAATGGGATTGTGCTGATTTTGCAGTGTTTTTCGATTTTTGGGGGTGTTCATGGGGAGGGACAGGCCATGTGGCTGGTGGCCATTTTGAGTGCAGCTACAGGCACTGGCCATGTGCTGGCAGGCAAGTGGCCATTTTGAATGCAGGCTTTGTTGTTAGGCCTGCAACCATTTTGCCTACTTTTCAACCTTTATTTATGCCCAGGGGTAGTGAGTCTTGCATGGACCTAGTCTTTCTGTGGGTTGTCTTGAATTTAAACATCATGGAGGCCATGGATGGAATGGGATTGTGCTGATTTTTCAGTGATTTTCTTTTTTTGGGCCTGTACTTGTGGCCTTTTCACCAGGGGTATTTGAGTCTAGCATGGGCCTAGTCTTTCTGTTGGCTGTCTTGAACTTAAACATCATGGAGGGCATGGATGGAATGGGATTGTGCTGATTTTGCAGTGTTTTTCGATTTTTGGGGGTGTTCATGGGGAGGGACAGGCCATGTGGCTGGTGGCCATTTTGAGTGCAGCTACAGGCACTGGCCATGTGCTGGCAGGCAAGTGGCCATTTTGAATGCAGGCTTTGTTGTTAGGCCTGCAACCATTTTGCCTACTTTTCAACCTTTATTTATGCCCAGGGGTAGTGAGTCTTGCATGGGGCTAGTCTTTCTGTGGGTTGTCTTGAATTTAAACATCATGGAGGCCATGGATGGAATGGGATTGTGCTGATTTTTCAGTGATTTTCGTTTTTTGGGCCTGTACTTGTGGCCTTTTCACCAGGGGTATTTGAGTCTAGCATGGGCCTAGTCTTTCTGTGGGCTGTCTTGAACTTAAACATCATGGAGGGCATGGATGGAATGGGATTGTGCTGATTTTGCAGTGTTTTTCGATTTTTGGGGGTGTTCATGGGGAGGGACAGGCCATGTGGCTGGTGGCCATTTTGAGTGCAGCTACAGGCACTGGCCATGTGCTGGCAGGCAAGTGGCCTTTTTGAATGCAGTCTTTGTTGTTAGGCCTGCAACCATTTTGCCTACTTTTCAACCTTTATTTATGCCCAGGGGTAGTGAGTCTTGCATGGGCCTAGTCTTTCTGTGGGTTGTCTTGAATTTAAACATCATGGAGGCCATGGATGGAATGGGATTGTGCTGATTTTTCAGTGATTTTCGTTTTTTGGGCCTGTACTTGTGGCCTTTTCACCAGGGGTATTTGAGTCTAGCATGGGCCTAGTCTTTCTGTGGGCTGTCTTGAACTTAAACATCATGGAGGGCATGGATGGAATGGGATTGTGCTGATTTTGCAGTGTTTTTCGATTTTTGGGGGTGTTCATGGGGAGGGACAGGCCATGTGGCTGGTGGCCATTTTGAGTGCAGCTACAGGCACTGGCCATGTGCTGGCAGGCAAGTGGCCATTTTGAATGCAGGCTTTGTTGTTAGGCCTGCAACCATTTTGCCTACTTTTCAACCTTTATTTATGCCCAGGGGTAGTGAGTCTTGCATGGACCTAGTCTTTCTGTGGGTTGTCTTGAATTTAAACATCATGGAGGCCATGGATGGAATGGGATTGTGCTGATTTTTCAGTGATTTTCTTTTTTTGGGCCTGTACTTGTGGCCTTTTCACCAGGGGTATTTGAGTCTAGCATGGGCCTAGTCTTTCTGTTGGCTGTCTTGAACTTAAACATCATGGAGGGCATGGATGGAATGGGATTGTGCTGATTTTGCAGTGTTTTTCGATTTTTGGGGGTGTTCATGGGGAGGGACAGGCCATGTGGCTGGTGGCCATTTTGAGTGCAGCTACAGGCACTGGCCATGTGCTGGCAGGCAAGTGGCCATTTTGAATGCAGGCTTTGTTGTTAGGCCTGCAACCATTTTGCCTACTTTTCAACCTTTATTTATGCCCAGGGGTAGTGAGTCTTGCATGGGGCTAGTCTTTCTGTGGGTTGTCTTGAATTTAAACATCATGGAGGCCATGGATGGAATGGGATTGTGCTGATTTTTCAGTGATTTTCGTTTTTTGGGCCTGTACTTGTGGCCTTTTCACCAGGGGTATTTGAGTCTAGCATGGGCCTAGTCTTTCTGTGGGCTGTCTTGAACTTAAACATCATGGAGGGCATGGATGGAATGGGATTGTGCTGATTTTGCAGTGTTTTTCGATTTTTGGGGGTGTTCATGGGGAGGGACAGGCCATGTGGCTGGTGGCCGTTTTGAGTGCAGCTACAGGCACTGGCCATGTGCTGGCAGGCAAGTGGCCATTTTGAATGCAGGCTTTGTTGTTAGGCCTGCAACCATTTTGCCTACTTTTCAACCTTTATTTATGCCCAGGGGTAGTGAGTCTTGCATGGGCCTAGTCTTTCTGTGGGTTGTCTTGAATTTAAACATCATGGAGGCCATGGATGGAATGGGATTGTGCTGATTTTTCAGTGTTTTTCGTTTTTTGGGCCTGTACTTGTGGCCTTTTCACCAGGGGTATTTGAGTCTAGCATGGGCCTAGTCTTTCTGTGGGCTGTCTTGAACTTAAACATCATGGAGGGCATGGATGGAATGGGATTGTGCTGATTTTGCAGTGTTTTTCGATTTTTGGGGGTGTTCATGGGGAGGGACAGGCCATGTGGCTGGTGGCCATTTTGAGTGCAGCTACAGGCACTGGCCATGTGCTGGCAGGCAAGTGGCCATTTTGAATGCAGGCTTTGTTGTTAGGCCTGCAACCATTTTGCCTACTTTTCAACCTTTATTTATGCCCAGGGGTAGTGAGTCTTGCATGGGCCTAGTCTTTCTGTGGGTTGTCTTGAATTAAAAATCATGGAGGCCATGGATGGAATGGGATTGTGCTGATTTTTCAGTGATTTTCGTTTTTTGGGCCTGTACTTGTGGCCTTTTCACCAGGGGTATTTGAGTCTAGCATGGGCCTAGTCTTTCTGTGGGCTGTCTTGAACTTAAACATCATGGAGGGCATGGATGGAATGGGATTGTGCTGATTTTGCAGTGTTTTTCGATTTTTGGGGGTGTTCATGGGGAGGGACAGGCCATGTGGCTGGTGGCCATTTTGAGTGCAGCTACAGGCACTGGCCATGTGCTGGCAGGCAAGTGGCCATTTTGAATGCAGGCTTTGTTGTTAGGCCTGCAACCATTTTGCCTACTTTTCAACCTTTATTGATGCCCAGGGGTAGTGAGTCTTGCATGGGCCTAGTCTTTCTGTGGGTTGTCTTGAATTTAAACATGATGGAGGCCATGGATGGAATGGGATTGTGCTGATTTTTCAGTGATTTTCGTTTTTTGGGCCTGTACTTGTGGCCTTTTCACCAGGGGTATTTGAGTCTAGCATGGGCCTAGTCTTTCTGTGGGCTATCTTGAACTTAAACACCATGGAGGGCTTGGATGGAATGGGATTGTGCTGATTTTGCAGTGTTTTTCGATTTTTGGGGGTGTTCATGGGGAGGGACAGGCCATGTGGCTGGTGGCCATTTTGAGTGCAGCTACAGGCACTGGCCATGTGCTGGCAGGCAAGTGGCCATTTTGAATGCAGGCTTTGTTGTTAGGCCTGCAACCATTTTGCCTACTTTTCAACCTTTATTTATGCCCAGGGGTAGTGAGTCTTGCATGGGGCTAGTCTTTCTGTGGGTTGTCTTGAATTTAAACATCATGGAGGCCATGGATGGAATGGGATTGTGCTGATTTTTCAGTGATTTTCGTTTTTTGGGCCTGTACTTGTGGCCTTTTCACCAGGGGTATTTGAGTCTAGCATGGGCCTAGTCTTTCTGTGGGCTGTCTTGAACTTAAACATCATGGAGGGCATGGATGGAATGGGATTGTGCTGATTTTGCAGTGTTTTTCGATTTTTGGGGGTGTTCATGGGGAGGGACAGGCCATGTGGCTGGTGGCCGTTTTGAGTGCAGCTACAGGCACTGGCCATGTGCTGGCAGGCAAGTGGCCATTTTGAATACAGGCTTTGTTGTTAGGCCTGCAACCATTTTGCCTACTTTTCAACCTTTATTTATGCCCAGGGGTAGTGAGTCTTGCATGGGCCTAGTCTTTCTGTGGGTTGTCTTGAATTTAAACATCATGGAGGCCATGGATGGAATGGGATTGAGCTGATTTTTCAGTGTTTTTCGTTTTTTGGGCCTGTACTTGTGGCCTTTTCACCAGGGGTATTTGAGTCTAGCATGGGCCTAGTCTTTCTGTGGGCTGTCTTGAACTTAAACATCATGGAGGGCATGGATGGAATGGGATTGTGCTGATTTTGCAGTGTTTTTCGATTTTTGGGGGTGTTCATGGGGAGGGACAGGCCATGTGGCTGGTGGCCATTTTGAGTGCAGCTACAGGCACTGGCCATGTGCTGGCAGGCAAGTGGCCATTTTGAATGCAGGCTTTGTTGTTAGGCCTGCAACCATTTTGCCTACTTTTCAACCTTTATTTATGCCCAGGGGTAGTGAGTCTTGCATGGGGCTAGTCTTTCTGTGGGTTGTCTTGAATTTAAACATCATGGAGGCCATGGATGGAATGGGATTGTGCTGATTTTTCAGTGATTTTCGTTTTTTGGGCCTGTACTTGTGGCCTTTTCACCAGGGGTATTTGAGTCTAGCATGGGCCTAGTCTTTCTGTGGGCTGTCTTGAACTTAAACATCATGGAGGGCATGGATGGAATGGGATTGTGCTGATTTTGCAGTGTTTTTCGATTTTTGGGGGTGTTCATGGGGAGGGACAGGCCATGTGGCTGGTGGCCATTTTGAGTGCAGCTACAGGCACTGGCCATGTGCTGGCAGGCAAGTGGCCATTTTGAATGCAGGCTTTGTTGTTAGGCCTGCAACCATTTTGCCTACTTTTCAACCTTTATTTATGCCCAGGGGTAGTGAGTCTTGCATGGGCCTAGTCTTTCTGTGGGTTGTCTTGAATTTAAACATGATGGAGGCCATGGATGGAATGGGATTGTGCTGATTTTTCAGTGATTTTCGTTTTTTGGGCCTGTACTTGTGGCCTTTTCACCAGGGGTATTTGAGTCTAGCATGGGCCTAGTCTTTCTGTGGGCTGTCTTGAACTTAAACACCATGGAGGGCTTGGATGGAATGGGATTGTGCTGATTTTGCAGTGTTTTTCGATTTTTGGGGGTGTTCATGGGGAGGGACAGGCCATGTGGCTGGTGGCCATTTTGAGTGCAGCTACAGGCACTGGCCATGTGCTGGCAGGCAAGTGGCCATTTTGAATGCAGGCTTTGTTGTTAGGCCTGCAACCATTTTGCCTACTTTTCAACCTTTATTTATGCCCAGGGGTAGTGAGTCTTGCATGGGCCTAGTCTTTCTGTGGGTTGTCTTGAATTAAAAATCATGGAGGCCATGGATGGAATGGGATTGTGCTGATTTTTCAGTGATTTTCGTTTTTTGGGCCTGTACTTGTGGCCTTTTCACCAGGGGTATTTGAGTCTAGCATGGGCCTAGTCTTTCTGTGGGCTGTCTTGAACTTAAACATCATGGAGGGCATGGATGGAATGGGATTGTGCTGATTTTGCAGTGTTTTTCAATTTTTGGGGGTGTTCATGGGGAGGGACAGGCCATGTGGCTGGTGGTCATTTTGAGTGCAGCTACAGGCACTGGCCATGTGCTGGCAGGCAAGTGGCCATTTTGAATGCAGGCTTTGTTGTTAGGCCTGCAACCATTTTGCCTACTTTTCAACCTTTATTTATGCCCAGGGGTAGTGAGTCTTGCATGGGCCTAGTCTTTCTGTGGGTTGTCTTGAATTTAAACATTATGGAGGGCATGGATGGATTGGGATTGTGCTGATTTTGCAGTGTTTTCCGATTTTTTTGTGCTGTATAACTGAACTGATGTTCCTCTGTCTTCCATTGTTTTTAGGTGCACAAGACTCAAGAGAACCACCAGTGCCAGGAAGAAGTCCTGCAGCGGTGTTTGTGTGCAGCATAACGTCACGCGACGTCACGTCTGGCCTCAGACAACTCTACAATTCGTGCAACTGCGGCCTGCTGTCTGACCTGCTCTGAAGAAGATGGCCCCAAAAAAAGGTCTCCGTAGCTCCTCTAGCAAGAAAGTTGCTAGTAAGGAGCAGAAGAAGCAAGTTACCAAGGAGGCTAGTGTGCCACCCGCCACGTTTTTTGGGAGAAAAAAAAAAGTACGCCTGCAGCAGCAGGATCTGCTGGGGACCAAGCTGGGAGCAGCACCCCTGCTCCATTGGGTCCAGTGCCTCCACCACCACGCCAACTTAAGTCAAAGCCCTTGAGTGCTTCAGAGGCAGTCAGTGTACTTCTCCAATCACCATCGACCAGTGATGTTGGCTCATCGCAAGAAAGTAGCAGCAATGTCCCTGAATCAACACAGGTTGTTGTAACTCATCTGACAAGTGTTGAACAACCACAGCCGCAACAACAACACCATGTGCAAGTACACGCCCAAGTACATGTGGAAGGAGAGGCAGCAAAAGGAGATGCGCAAGCAAAGGTGCATGGAGGTTCACAAGTGCCCACAATAGTTGTTCCTCCCGAAGTAGGGGGACATCAGGAAATCGACAATGAAGCCGAGGTATCATTGGAAGCCACTCCTCCTGATGATCATTCATTGTCTTCCACATCCCTAGCAAGGAAAAGATCAAGGGGGGTGTCTACATCTTCTTCAAGCCCACCTCGTTCTGATGCAAGTGATCTGTCTTGGGAACCACAACTGCGGTCTGACAGTGAGGCACACCATGATCTGACACAGGTACCTAAGCGTAAAAGGAAGGTCGTCGAAAAACTCATACCTATGGAGTGTGATGAGGCTCAACAAGAAGTGACAGATACTGCTGGTGATGAAGCCTCTCACGATGACGACGAGCCAGTCATCACAAAGGTCACTGCAGCCCCACCGGGCATGCAGCAAAGAGACATTTTGACCCTATCCCGAGAAGCTGCTGAGCGTGATGATGATGTCGGCGAGGAGGCAATGGAAATGGAATCATTAGATTTGGAGTTAAGTAGTACACCAAAACCTACCGCTTCCATATTTCTTCCTCGCAAGAAGGTACCCACCTCGTCCTCGACCTCAATTCGTGGTGGTGAAAGTGCAAAACGTACTGAAGTTCGGCAATCCACATCCTCCACTTCATCTGGCATTAGCAGCAGGACCACCACCACCAGTATCGCCGCCTCCTCCGGCCCCCAAAGACATTTCAAGTCTCCAGTTTGGGACTTCTTTAGTGTTTGCCCAAAAATGGAAAACGTAGCCATTTGTAGCCTTTGTAAGGTTCGAGTTGGTCGTGGTAAGCTTGGTTCTAACTATGGTACCGGAGGCCAGAGAGGTCACCTTAAGAGAGCGCACCCTGTCCAATGGTTTCCGCACCTAGAGGCGTTTAAGCAAGCCGGAATAGCACGTAATGAAAACATTGATTTTTCTTCTGATGATGACGAGGAGGAAGAAGACGATTCAAACACTTCACTTACACCCAGTACCCCTGTCAGCAGCACACCCCATGTGAGGCACACTAAGAGTGTGGGAGAGAGTGAGACATCAATGCGGAAAAGTTCATCAACGAGCGTAACTGGGTCGAAGATATCATCATCATCCCGTAAATCCTTGGTCCAGGGCAACATTAAAAAGATGTTGTTTACAGAAGCGCAATATGAACGCAACCACCCAATGACGCGTCTGTATAACACTAAGCTGGCTAAAATGCTAGCTCTGGACCTTCTCCCTTTTTCTTTTGTAGAAGGGGTTGGTTTTCTAGAATTAGTGGCAGCGCTCTGCCCTAAATGGAAGGTTCCTAGCCGGTTCTATTTTGCCCGAGTTGCGGTTCCAGCACTACATGAAGATGTTCTGAAGGTGATTGGGGCAGCTTTGCAGAAGAGTGCTGTTCACACTATACATCTGACAACAGACATGTGGACCAGTGGCGCAGGCGCTGATTACATGTGCATCACTGCACACTGGGTCTCTTTTTCAGGGGCTAAAGCAAAGCTCAATGCAGGTGTTGGCACGAACATTGTTTTTAAAGCTGCTCGGAAACATGCAACACTAGCCATGTTTGGTTTGGAGAAACGTCACACAGCAGAAAACATTTTGGATGTCTTTAACACAAAGGTCCTTAACTGGCTGTCCCCACTAAAACGCAAGGTTGGTTATGTTTCCACGGACAATGGCGCCAATATAGTTAAGGCCATGAGGGACGGTTACTATTTCAGAGTGCCGTGTTTGGCGCACTGTATAAACCTGGTTGTCCAAAAATTCTTGGGTAATAAAGGCAGTGCAGCGTACAGTGTATTGGACACCTGCCGAAAAATGTGCAAGCATTTCAGCCATTCTTTTAAGGGCCGGAAGCAGCTGAGGAGCCTGCTATATCAACGTCAAATGCCAGTGAAAGCACTCATCCAGGAGGTGGTAACACGTTGGAACTCAACCTTCTACATGCTTGAGCGTCTGTATGAGCAGTATACGGAACTCGACAATATTTCCTTACAGAGGGTACAGAGGAGCTGAGGATGGGTGGGCCGCAATGGAACATAGTTCAAAGCCTGACACGCATGCTTCGTCCTTTTGAGTTCTTCACGCGTGCAGTCAGCAAGGAGGACTCTAATTTGGGAAAAGCTATCCCATTGTTGTACATGCTGGAGGACCAACTGAAGGAGGTGTGTTCTGTGTTTGAAAAAGATGACAAAAACCAAGACTCTTTGCTTCTGGCTGAGCAATTATTAGAGCTCCTACAAGGTGATGAACGTCTTAAAAAGATCCACTCAGAAGAGCATTACATTTGTGCTACTATTCTGGATCCACGCTACAAAAAGGCGCTGGCAGGCCAAGCATTCTTTCCTTTTGATGATGAACATGTTCCAAAGTACAAACATTGGCTAGCCTTGTCAGCCAAGAGGTTTGAAATAGAACGGCTGGAAATTGAAGGAAATGGCAGTACATCAGCAGGCCATCCCCAGTCAAAACAATCCACTTCTGCTCCTGTGGCTGTGGCACAAGTGACCTCTCAGCCGTTAAAGACACCGGCAACCGGATCATCTGCACGAGACACAACAGAAACATTGGAGGCTGAAGAGGATTGGCTAGCTCTGCGTGGGTTTGGTTCTCAAAAGGTCAGAGGCACAGCAAGAGCTAAGCAAAGTGGAGGAACCTTGGAAGAGGACCTTGAGTCGATGGTGAAGGACTATCTGAATGACTCAACAGAGGTCTATGTTAATTCTGACCCATTGGCGTATTGGCATGGGAAAAAAGAATTGTGGCCACAGCTCACCAACCTGGCTTTAAACTACTTGTCTTGCCCACTCGCAAGCGTGTCTTCTGAACGGGTTTTCAGTGCTGCTGGTGGCATTGTAACTCCCAAACGGAGCCGCCTCTCGCCCAAAAATGTGGAGAGGTTAACAATGATCAAGATGAATCAGCACCTCATACCACCAGATTTCAGAGTACGAGAAAGCGTGCCGGATGAAGAGGAGGTGGCCAGCAACATAGATGAGGGAATTTCTACTCTGTCAGGTGACACTGAGCTCACCCTGCCTGAATTCGCAGAGTATGATGACGAAGCCTTATTCTTATTCCTGGACCGTGATACCGAGCCCTGAAAATGAGACAACAAATCAATAACTTTCTTTTTCGTCCCTATTCACTTTTATTCCTGTCTGTCTGTCTTTCTTTGTTGTGCACAGTTAATATATTTCAAACTTTAATCAGATAATCACAAAATCAAGCCCATCAGCAGAACTATCTTCACTGGTTTGCTAATTGATTTGAAGTTGCCGCAGTCTGCATTCCTCAGGTTCACAAGTTCAGAAGAACATGCTCCTCTATCCTCCTCCTCCAGACTCCTATTTCCATCAAACCAGAGGGCTGGTTTACGCCCAATGAAGAAAGACTCAGCACTTGTGGGGGTGTTGTTGTACCTCTTTGCAGGTGAGTTGACGGCTCTGGGACCATTGTTGGGAAGCTCTAATACCGGATAAAAGTGGTTTGGACCAAATCCCAGGAAGAATTTTTGTGTGTTTTTGATGACTTGCTTGCCTTTTAGGTGCTCTTAGGGAAGGTTCCGTCTGTTTGTGGGTGAGTTTCGTGGTCTGGGAGCACTGCTGGGACACTCTAATCTTGATTGCATTTGCTTTTCAGGAAATCCGTCGTGGCAACCCCGACTTATGGCCTAGCTACGCAGCGCGTTTGGACCGAAGGCCGAGAAATATTGCAAGTATGAGATTTTGCTTTTGGCCTGTTTGGGGGTGTTATGCTTCTTGGCGGGTGGGTTGGCGGGTCTTGGGGCATTCCTGGGAAGGTCTAATACCGGGTAGAAGTGGTTGGGACAAAATCCAGGCCGATTTTTTTTTGGCTATTTCTGACATTTTGCTCAATGTAGCGTTTTCGGGGGCCTGTTTGGGGGGCTTCCTGGTGTTTGTGGGTGAGTTTCGTGGTCTGGGAGCACTGCTGGGACACTCTAATCTTGATTGCATTTGCTTTTCAGGAAATCCGTCGTGGCAACCCCGACTTATGGCCTAGCTACGCAGCGCGTTTGGACCGAAGGCCGAGAAAGATTGCAAGTATGAGATTTTGCTTTTGGCCTGTTTGGGGGTGTTATGCTTCTTGGCGGGTGGGTTGGCGGGTCTTGGGGCATTCCTGGGAATGTCTAATACCGGGTAGAAGTGGTTGGGACAAAATCCAGGCCGATTTTTTTTTGGCTATTTCTGACATTTTGCTCAATGTAGCGTTTTCGGGGGCCTGTTTGGGGGCTTCCTGGTGTTTGTGGGTGAGTTTCGTGGTCTGGGAGCACTGCTGGGACACTCTAATCTTGATTGCATTTGCTTTTCAGGAAATCCGTCGTGGCAACCCCGACTTATGGCCTGGCTACGCAGCGCGTTTGGACCGAAGGCCGAGAAATATTGCAAGTATGAGATTTTGCTTTTGGCCTGTTTGGGGGTGTTATGCTTCTTGGCGGGTGGGTTGGCGGGTCTTGGGGCATTCCTGGGAAGGTCTAATACCGAGTAGAAGTGGTTGGGACAAAATCTAGGCCGATTTTTTTTTGGCTATTTCTGACATTTTGCTCAATGTAGCGTTTTCGGGGGCCTGTTTGGGGGGCTTCCTGGTGTTTGTGGGTGGGTTTCGGGGTCTGGGCCCACTGCTGGCTATATATACTTTACTTTGCAAGAGGTTTGAAGCAAATCCATGGTGGCAGAGGGGAGTTAGGGCCTAGCTGTAGAGCGCGCGCGGAGTGATTTGGGAAATTTGTGAAAAATTGACTAAGTCCCGTTTTTGTACTTTTGCTCTTTGGCTGTTTGGGGGTCTTCTACTCGTTTTCTCCTGGGTTGACGGCTCTGGGGCCATTGCTGGGAAGCTCTAATACCGGATAAAAGTGTTTTGGACCAAATCCCAGGCGGAAAATTTTTTGTGTTTTTGATGACTTGCTTGCCTTTGAGGTGCTCTTAGGGGGGCTTCCTGGTGTTTGTGGGTGAGTTTCGTGGTCTGGGAGCACTGCTGGGACACTCTAATCTTGATTGCATTTGCTTTTCAGGAAATCCGTTGTGGCAACCCCGACTTATGGCCTGGCTACGCAGCGCGTTTGGACCGAAGGCCGAGAAATATTGCAAGTATGAGATTTTGCTTTTGGCCTGTTTGGGGGTGTTATGCTTCTTGGCAGGTGGGTTGGCGGGTCTTGGGGCATTCCTGGGAAGGTCTAATACCGGGTAGAAGTGGTTGGGACAAAATCCAGGCCGATTTTTTTTTGGCTATTTCTGACATTTTGCTCATTGTAGCGTTTTCGGGGGCCTGTTTGGGGGGCTTCCTGGTGTTTGTGGGTGGGTTTTGGGGTCTGGGCGCACTGCTGGCTATATATACTTTACTTTGCAAGAGGTTTGAAGCAAATCCATGGTGGTAGAGGGGAGTTAGGGCCTAGCTGCAGAGCGCGCGTGGAGTGATTTGGGAAATTTGTGAAAAATTGACTAAGTCCCCGTTTTTGTACTTTTGCTCTTTGGCTGTTTGGGGGTCTTCTACTCGTTTTCTCCTGGGTTGACGGCTCTGGGGCCATTGCTGGGAAGCTCTAATACCGGATAAAAGTGTTTTGGACCAAATCCCAGGCGGAAATTTTTTTGTGTTTTTGATGACTTGCTTGCCTTTGAGGTGCTCTTAGGGGGGCTTCCTGGTGTTTGTGGGTGAGTTTCGTGGTCTGGGAGCACTGCTGGGACACTCTAATCTTGATTGCATTTGCTTTTCAGGAAATCCGTCGTGGCAACCCCGACTTATGGCCTGGCTACGCAGCGCGTTTGGACCGAAGGCCGAGAAATATTGCAAGTATGAGATTTTGCTTTTGGCCTGTTTGGGGGTGTTATGCTTCTTGGCGGGTGGGTTGGCGGGTCTTGGGGCATTCCTGGGAAGGTCTAATACCGGGTAGAAGTGGTTGGGACAAAATCCAGGCCGATTTTTTTTTGGCTATTTCTGACATTTTGCTCAATGTAGCGTTTTCGGGGGCCTGTATGGGGGGCTTCCTGGTGTTTGTGGGTGGGTTTCGGGGTCTGGGCGCACTGCTGGCTATATATACACTACTTTGCAAGAGGTTTGAAGCAAATCCATGGTGGCAGAGGGGAGTTAGGGCCTAGCTGCAGAGCGCGCGGAGTGATTTGGGAAATTTGTGAAAAATTGACTGTCCCCGTTTTTGTACTTTTGCTCTTTGGCTGTTTGGGGGTCTTCTACTCGTTTTCTCCTGGGTTGACGGCTCTGGGGCCATTGCTGGGAAGCTCTAATACCGGATAAAAGTGTTTTGGACCAAATCCCAGGTGGAAAATTGTTTGTGTTTTTGATGACTTGCTTGCCTTTGAGGTGCTCTTAGTGGGGCTTCCTGGTGTTTGTGGGTGAGTTTCGTGGTCTGGGAGCACTGCTGGGACACTCTAATCTTGATTGCATTTGCTTTTCAGGAAATCCGTCGTGGCAACCCCGACTTATGGCCTGGCTACGCAGCGCGTTAGGACCGAAGGCCGAGAAATATTGCAAGTATGAGATTTTGCTTTTGGCCTGTTTGGGGGTGTTATGCTTCTTGACGGGTGGGTTGGCGGGTCTTGGGGCATTCCTGGGAAGGTCTAATACCGGGTAGAAGTGGTTGGGACAAAATCCAGGCCGATTTTTTTGGGGCTATTTCTGACATTTTGCTCAATGTAGCGTTTTCGGGGGCCTGTTTGGGGGGCTTCCTGGTGTTTGTGGGTGAGTTTCGTGGTCTGGGAGAACTGCTGGGACACTCTAATCTTGATTGCATTTGCTTTTCAGGAAATCCGTCGTGGCAACCCCGACTTATGGCCTAGCTACGCAGCGCGTTTGGACCGAAGGCCGAGAAATATTGCAAGTATGAGATTTTGCTTTTGGCCTGTTTGGGGGCGTTATGCTTCTTGGCGGGTGGGTTGGCGGGTCTTGGGGCATTCCTGGGAAGGTCTAATACCGGGTAGAAGTGGTTGGGACAAAATCCAGGCCGATTTTTTTTTGGCTATTTCTGACATTTTGCTCAATGTAGCGTTTTCGGGGGCCTGTTTGGGGGGCTTCCTGGTGTTTGTGGGTGAGTTTCGTGGTCTGGGAGCACTGCTGGGACACTCTAATCTTGATTGCATTTGCTTTTCAGGAAATCCATCGTGGCAACCCCGACTTATGGCCTAGCTACGCAGCGCGTTTGGACCGAAGGCCGAGAAATATTGCAAGTATGAGATTTTGCTTTTGGCCTGTTTGGGGGCGTTATGCTTCTTGGCGGGTGGGTTGGCGGGTCTTGGGGCATTCCTGGGAAGGTCTAATACCGCCGGGTAGAAGTGGTTGGGACAAAATCCTTGCGGAAAAACCTTTTGGCACTTTTTGTAACTTAGGGTTCGTTAGGGTTAGCCCTAGCAGCAGGATTGCATGTGTTTCGGGGTGTTCTAGATTTTTGCAACTGAGTTCTGGGGTCTTAGAGCACTCGTGAGAATGTGTAATTTTGGTTGCAAGTTATTTGAAGAAAATCCATGGTGGGAAAGGGGGGATTTGGCATAGTTAAAGAAAGCCTTTGCCACTATTCTTAACTTAGGGTTCGTTAGGGTTAGCAGTATTTCTATTGCATGTGTTTGAGTGGGGGGGATTTCGAGTCTTGGAGCGATGCTGGCTATGGCTACTTTTGCTTGGTTGCTTGCAAGTGGTTTGAATGCAATCCACGGTGGGTAAGGGGTAATTAGGAAGGGGGTACTTCGGCCTACTTTTACTTTCAAAGTAAGTTTTGTCACCAGTTTTCTGCTAGGCCTCGTTTTTTGAGATTTGATTGGGGGTCTTCTACATTTTTGCGACTGGCTTTAGTAAGGGTCTGGGTGGGAGCACTGCTAGGAAGATCTAATTTTGTTCTAAAACACAGTTTACAGTACACCTAGCTTGAGGGGAAAGATCCGCTACATTAATTTGCCCATACTTATTTATCCTTCAAAAGGTGACTCAGAGTACGCACTTTCCAAAATATTGTACTGTCTACTAGGAAAATCAAATTGTGACTTTTTGCACTCCACAGCCTACATACCTTATATTTATTTATCAGTGGTGTTGTAATATTATATCACTTCCTGTTTTTCGTTGAATAATTACAGGCCGGGTTTCAGTCTCTGCAATGGGGAAAAAAGGATGGAGTCAGGCTTCACAGTAGCGAGCCACAATTCAGCATCAGGCAGGCAGTGGACAGGGTGTCTTCTGGTGACCAACATCGATGGACGAAGCGTCGGCTGCAATGGAGGAGTGCCGCTAATAAGAGGATTTTTTTTCTGCAGGCAACTTACTTACCACTTCCAACAGGACCACTACAACCATATAGATACAGTTTCCCTTGCCTTTTTCTCTGACTGTGACTGCATTTCTTGGATCTCTCTCTGCTTCTAAATTGATCCATTAACAGTACACATCACTTAGTCCACTCCACTATCACATCTGCACCACACATAGTCATTTGTAAGTGCTCCTACGTAATTCGCAAGTCGCAGCACGCCCCAGGCCGTAGAGGACTGGGATGGCCCCAATGATGAAGCATGTCACCAAGGGGCAACCCTGGTGAGTGAGGGGACACCTAGAAAAAAAGCAATTTCTCCTTTTCTATCTACTATACCTTCCAGACCAACCCCACTGAGTGTTGTTGTGAATGGATTTATAGTGACCAGCAAGGCTCTCGGGCATCTGGCTACAGAGACCTTATGTTGAATATCGTTATCAATAATTCCACACAGGCCCTGTACTGTCGCATTCTTTCTTCCACAGTTGTCGAAAGTACTACTTACTTTTCACTGACATGCATGCAGTAGTGCATGCACTTTCAAAGATTGATGGATAGGTTTGTTGTACCCAAAGAATTGTTTATGTTCAATTGTTTGTCTATGCTGTGCTTTTTTTACAGGGTGTCTTCTGGTGACCAACATCGATGGACGAAGCGTCGGCTGCAATGGAGGAGTGCCGCTAATAAGAGGATTTTTTTTCTGCAGGCAACTTACTTACCACTTCCAACAGGACCACTACAACCACATAGATACAGTATCCCTTGCCTTTTTCTCTGACTGTGACTGCATTTCTTGGATGTCTCTCTGCTTCTAAATTGATCCATTAACAGTACACATCACTTAGTCCACTCCACTATCACATCTGGACCACACATAGTCATTTGTAACTGCTCCTACGTAATTCGCAAGTCGCAGCACGCCCCAGGCCGTAGAGGACTGGGATGGCCCCAATGATGAAGCATGTCACCAAGGGGCAACCCTGGTGAGTGAGGGGACACCTAGAAAAAAAGCAATTTCTCCTTTTCTATCTACTATACCTTCCAGACCAACCCCACTGAGTGTTGTTGTGAATGGATTTATAGTGACCAGCAAGGCTCTCGGGTATCTGGCTACAGAGACCTTATGTTGAATATCGTTATCAATAATTCCACACAGGCCCTGTACTGTCGCATTCTTTCTTCCACAGTTGTCGAAAGTACTACTTACTTTTCACTGACATGCATGCAGTAGTGCATGCACTTTCAAAGATTGATGGATAGGTTTGTACCCAAAGATTTGTTTATGTTCACAATTGTTTGTCTATGCTGTGCTATTTTTTCTTGTCTCCCAAAACCTTTCCCAAAAACCCCCGTACCCATCCATTTTTCAAACCCTAACCCTCTTCCCCCGGGCTGTGTGGTTTTGATTGATGTGTGACTAAATTACAGCAATAAATCCACACACTTGCTGGGGAGGATAAGGTGATAGCAACAGGCTGGTGAAGAAATCCGAGGATATATTCTTACTCTGCTTGACAAAGAACCATGGCTAATGTCAAAGAACTTCAACCGAATTAGTAGTTATACTTCACCATTTGTTAGGCTACAATGTGGCACTGTTCTACTGTACTTCTGTCACCTGCTATATTCTCAGTTGTACCGTTGAATTGCTCAGGAGGACAAACCAGATTTCATTTTCTTTTTTTTCATAGGCATGCAACTGCCACTGTGTCACACCACTAGTACCACCGCTATGAGGAAATTTTATCCGACCAAGATTGCCAACCTTATTCGCTGTTTCCCGTGGAGCCAGCCCTGGGTCTAGCCCTACTTTCAAACACAAATTACAGGTAAGAGAAGCGTTTGGTGGTTTGGGGGTATAATGGAGTATTAGTAGGAGAGACGAGAGACTGAAGGTAGTACTACTAAAGTCCTAGGACTCTTGGATTCTCTTCACTTAGTCTGTGAGAGGCACTTAGTGTTGAAAACATTTGGGCATTTACACTTAAAGGAAGAAAATGGAACTAAACTTTCAGGAAAACAAAGTCACTGTTAAACCCCCACCCACCAGGCAAGCAGTAAGAAACGGGTATGCTCAGATAAAGTTTGAAAAAGTATATTTATATCCCTAACAAAATAATCTCCCGCAAGACCCTCCCTAACCCCAACGATTGTCCTTCAAAAGTCCCCAAAAACCCAACTCCCAATTCCCACCCCCCAAAAGTCTCTAAAAAAGGGGCAAGGGACACTATGGGTGGATGCTGTCAACTTTTTGGGCCAGGGCATCATGCTCCTGGCGGAGCAAGGCGTGCTCTACGCGGAGCCCCTCCAACTCCTTTGAAAAGTGGTGGAGCTCCTGCTGGAGGCGGGACACCATCAGGGTACTGCAGCACAGGCGTGCCTTCAATGCCTTGCAGGTGCAACGGCTGTGAGAGGAAGCTGTTGTCCTTGCTACTCGGCGGTGGCGTTTGGCTTTGGCAGCCCGGCTCAGTCTGGGTGGACCACTGTGCTGGGTGGCACTGGCAGCCCGTGGGGGAACGGAGGCCGATGCAGACGACGTAGTTGTTGTGGTCGACTGCACACTTTCTTCGTCCTCCAGGGCCACCAGCCGCCGATATTCGGCCACAGTGGCATCGATCCTCCGTTGCCGGGCCGCTCTAGCCAGCTCATTCCTCCTTGTTCGTTTGGAAGGAGAACCTATATGAAGAAAGAAAGACATAGTCTGTAACCAATGCTCTTTAAGATTAACTCAATCATTCAGCAGAAATTTGTGTTGCACTACAACTAGCAACTTGCAAGCGCATTACATAACTATTGAGGCCAGTATCTATCTAACCTCACACTTCTTCATCCTTGCTCTAACATTAGTGGGAGTTTAAGGAACAAATTCTACGAGCACTATGGACTTCCATTGGAGTCGACTATGAAAGTACACCAGTCTTATTCTTCTTCTTGTCTCTTGTTTAGGAAAATTGGTACGTTATCTTCTGCAAGCCGGCATAATGCCAGCGCAGTAAACTTGCACCCGAGAAAAAGAGACGCACGCCATGAGGAGTGACCTAGACTTGCGTTGCGTTACTGTACCCGTCCAGTACATGCAGGTGGTGAAGCTCTTACTTTTCTATTACGGGTGGCACTGAGAATACTCTGTTACAACTCAAGGGCTACTGCTTAATTAATTTAACTTTCACCCTACAGTGGAAATGAGTACTAGAAATGGAAAATTGAAGAAGATAAATAATCTGATTATCTATCACTTCACATGGGATGTTTTTGCTTATATATGGGATGACTTTAGGTGCTTTGCTTTTTATTGAGTGACCAGTGATACATCCACACATGAATGACTGAGTATTACTAAACTTATTAAGAGAGGTAGGGAGTGGCCACCGTAATAACCGGATCTATGCTGTGCTTGCAATACAAACTACTGCTACTATTGATGGTAGTATTTGGACAAAATTAAAACTTCTTTTCCTTGCCTTTCCTACACTGGAACGGACATGCGGGTGCAGTGTTACATGCTCTTCAAAGTTACACTTAGTTCATCCACTGACCGTCTACTCTCTCTAGATCATGGGTACTCACAAACTTTCTCTCAGGGGCTAAATTTACAGTGTAGTTTGTGGCCGAGGGCCGCACTGGTGGGGGTGGAGTCAGAGGGGGCGGGGCTAAAGCAAAACGATAACTTGTGACCATGAGGTTGCACACAGGTCCCTGCAGCAGATGCCCTCATCCACTGAGCCACCAGACCCAGCATTTACATACATCTCTCTCCCTCCTGCTCTCCCTCCTGCCCTCCCTCTCCATCTCTCTCTCCCTCCTGCCCTCCCTCTCCCTCCCCCTCTGTCATCTCACTGTGTGTGTGTCTATCTGTGTCAGCCTTCAGCCCGGGTTGAGACCGCTTCCTCAACGCGCACACACAGACAACAACACCAAAGTACTTAACAGGTCTTTAAAAGACCATTAACATATTATTGAGGCTTTGTTTGTTGTAGCGCCCCTGCATCTCCACCCTGACAATCACTGCTTGCCCGGCCCCACAGAGCAGAGGCTTTGTTCTATTTCACCTCTTTGTGGCCTTGCATCTCCACTCTGCTCTGTGGGGGCCGGGGGAGCAGTGATTGTCAGAGTGGAGATGCAGGGGCGCTAACAGGTGAAATACAAAAAAACCTCTGCTCTGTGGGGGCCGGGGGAGCAGTGATTGTCTGCAAGGTCTGCGCACCGCCAAGGAAGGCTTGCCGGGCCACCACCGGCCCGCGGGCCGTACTATGAGTACCCCTGCTCTAGATACACATATGCTATCTAAGAGTCAGATAGGAGCATGATCCAGGTATATGGACACATACAGTTTCTGTGTCACCCACCCAGGCTGTTGTCCTTCCACCCATCATTGCTTCATCATTCACCCAGCCATGCATCTCATATTCTTGCCTTCCCAGCTAGTCTTCAATCTCAATAAGTAAGGAATATATAAGAGCTTACCTCTGGCCGCCACCACCACCGTCTCAACTCTCACAGCCGCCGCCTCCTCCCCTGAAGAATCGCCCTCCGCCTCCGTGTCGAGCACCACCACCTCCACACTGGCCCCGCCACCAGATGTTCCACCTACAAAGTACATTTAAGAATGTTAGAATAAAGCACTCACTAGTCTTTGGTCTAGGAATGAAGACATGTGAAAACAATGTAATTTGTGACTGTCTACTTTAAAGTTAAAAAAAATGTCCCTTTTTCCAGGGAAGGTTGTCTTGCTGCACTTTTTGGCACAACTGATGAAGGCTGTTTTTTTAACACGCACCATTTTTCTCCACACAGACAGAAGATGGACTTCTAACAACAAGATCAAGTTGAAACCAGGTGAGAGCTCGGCTCGACCACAAGAAATGTCTTCAATTAATCGTCAGCACTAACCACTTTTCCATTATCAGTTAAACGTTTAGTTTTATTATGACTTCATTTTAATAAATGTGTTTACTTTTAATAAAGCTTTTAAACTTAAATACAATCTGTGTTTTTTGGTCCAGACTAGAGTGACTGAGCGAAAGGTTTTGCAATTTTTGCAAGCATGAGTCCAGATAGAACACTTCAAAAGACATTATGGACAATCCCAGAGGACTGCACTAAGTTGATAGAGCTATTGCTGACTAGAATCATGGGAGTTTCGCCAACCGTGCAATCTTAGTTAGCTACACAGACAGACTAATAAGAATAATCTAGTAATACCACAGGGAGTCATAGTAGAGGCAGGATAAGAATTTAGATACAGTCTACAAGAAGATCAAAGACAATTTTGAAAAAAGTCAAATGAGGAACGCTAGGAAAAATAGGTACTAGTCTAAAATGAAAACTTACTGGGGCCAGCAGAGGAGCCCTCGCCTGCCCGATCCTGGCCCTGTTGAACAGCATCCACCGCCTGCTGCTCCTGTGTCCTCCTCTCGCCCCTGGGGGGAGCTGACGTACAACATGAAAGAAAGAACAGAAAACATGGATGATTGTTGCTTGTCAATGTCAACCAAATCAAACATTTCAAAAGAACAATAACAAAATATTTCCGCGAAATTATATTGATTAGGGTTAGTTTTCATTTATTTGCGGACCTGTGACTTCGAAAGTCACGTAACTCACTAAACAAAGTACTGAAAGGTTCACCTAGGACTGGCAGGCAGCAGTCCGCAGGCAAGACGCAAAGTGACAGACAAACTCCATTGTGATTTCAGTCAGATCAGTGACAACACTAACAGTTGCCTGCTACATTACCAGTCATTTAAATAGTCAAACTATCAATCCACCGCCACTATTTTTCTTATTGTCAGGGGTACAAAGGAAGGGGCAGATTTAAGCCCCTTGCGGCTCTTTTGCGCCGTTCTTGCGTGACTTTTGTGACGCAGCAGCTAAACAAAAAAGGGCGCCATGGTGCGGCGTATAATATTATAACAACGTGACGCATTTGGGAGATGCATCCCGTTATAAAGCCCTGCGCCATCAGGGGGCATTCCGGCGCAAGGGAGGGCATTCCTGCGCTGGAACACATCCTAAAAGTGGCTGAGGGAAATCTACAAAATTTCAATCAGTCACCTTTAGGACAATGATGCGTCACACAAACCCTGCACCTGCTTGAAGCAGACGTACGGCTTGACCCAGCATTGGGGAGATAGGGTACCCCAGAGCATTGCTGGAGCTGCGCCATCGTTGCGACGCAACTCCAGCAGTAAAGCTTCGGTGACATTTTGGGCCCATGATGCGCCGCATTGCAAATACGGCGCACCATGTTTGGTGGTGGTAGCGGGCCGCACAATTAATGGCGCATCCCTGCTACTTTGCAGGGATGCGACGGTAATTGCAATTCTGCCCCTTAGGGGCATACTTACTTACGCGTTCTGGCGCATCTCCAGAGATGCGCCAGATCAAATGCGTCATGCAAAACTACCCTTGCGACACGGCAGATGCGCCTCATTTACAATGCGGCGCGCCCTGGCGCAAGGGTAGGCACTTGCGTGACGCATCTCGTCACGTAAGAGCGGCGCATTGCTGGAGTCACGTCGCCAACGCAATGCAACTCCAGTAATGCTCAGGGCCACCCAATACTTAACATGCTGTGTCAGTCCTTTCGCCTGCTTCGAGCAGACATAAGGAATTGAATTGACGTAGCAGCGTCGCAGAAGTGCCTGCGTTAAATCTTGTAGATTTCACGCAGGCAATTTTGCGAGGCGCACAGCCGCTGGACCGCCCACCCTGCGTACTAGGAACGCACCCATTGTGGTGCAGGCCCATGGCTTTATAACGTGACGCATCTCCCTAGATGCGTCATGCTGTAAATGACTCGCAGGGATGCGGCACGTTTACGCCGCTGTTGCGTCACGCAAGGCAACGTAAACGTGGCACAAGGGGCTTGTAAATGTAATCTGCCCCCTAGTGTCTAGCATTACGCAGTTCTGTAAAGTACACTCATACATAATAGTTACTCAGGCCAATGAGACCACGAAATAGAAAACAAATAAGCATAGTAGCAACGCCACTGAGAAGGAGAGCAGTGCACCTGAAATGCACAGAAGATTTTGAAATATAATTTAACTACAATGTAATCGTCATCAGCGGCATTATTGGCTTGCTCCATGTAAAAAACAAATATTTGCAATACAACAACACAGAGCAGGAGAAAACATCATAGTAGTGAGTGACTAAATGGCTACTACTACTCACCAAGCCCGGGGATCTCCAAGCCGAGCTGGTCCAGCAGGTCGCGCTCGCGGTCCAGGAGGTCCGTCCAGCGATGGGTGACCTGGCTGTAGGTGCGCTGGACCCCGTAGAGGTGGGATATGGCCCAGCACACCTTCTCCCACCGCTTCCGGCGCTCCCGCATGTTGTAGCCGCCGGCCGCGATCCTGCCGCCTCCCGCGATGGTCCTGGGCAGGCGGCGCTGGACGAAGTAGACCAGCGCGCCCACTTCCTCCGGGCTGAATATCTCCCGTCGCGTCACCTGCTCCCCCCTAAATCTCCCGCATGCTGTCCTGGCACTGGGTCCAGCACTACTCCCCGCCGCCGCTGCGGCCCTCAAGTGCCTGGGCAGCTTCACGGCGCCTGGCTTGACCATGGTCTGGGCAGGTAAGGTAGGAAGAAGTAGAAAATTAAGAAAGAATAGGATAGGGAAGAAGAAAAGAAAAGAGTTTAAAAAAGTAGTTTAAAAGTAAAGAAAAATAGCAGAAAAGACAAAAATATACAGCTAGGAAAAGAGAGGGATAGATAAGAAGCAAAATCGTAAAAAAAAAACCGAAAACAAGCAAAGGATGGCAAAGATACCAAGAGGATTAAACACCATGCCCAGACACAGGAAATGAATGAAAAACAAGATGGCCGGCGCCCGTTCACGAGCGCGAAAGTAAGTTCGCGCGAGATTTTCCTCGCGATCTCGTGCGAACCTCTAGATTTCCCGCGCGATCTCGTGCGAACCTCTAATCGCAATGCGCTTACTGCGCGAGATTATACATAGCGGGCGGAAACGGAAATACGTCACGCAAACAAAATGGCCGCGCCCGTACTCGACCTTGGGGTAAATTCGCGTGTTGCGCTGCAAGCGGCTCGCGAATACTGCAAAACAACAAGCCGCAAAAAAAATAAAATGCTCATTCGCACGAATTGGCGGCTTCCGCGGTCGGTTTCGCACGACGCCGCGCCCCGCGAATAGCGCGAAAAAACCGAAAAACGATTTTAGCAAAAGCAAAAGCAATGAGCAGGTGCAAAAGGTCAACCTCATGATTTGTAACGATTCTCTGTAGTGCTTCCTGAGGGGGCCCTCCAGAATTCGGTTGCCTGCTTGCAACTATTGTGTGACCCTGCTCTGACCTTAACTGTATGCCACAAAGGTCCTGATTTACAGCTAAAGGAGCAGACAAGCAGGTGCCAGGCTGGAACTTCAAATTCTTTCAGTGACACATTAATTAGCCCCTAATTCATTATTGTCAGTTGGGGCAGGGCAGGTGTTGTTAATAAACTAACCCCAAATTAATTCATGTCAGTTCAAGCAGGGCAGGTGGGCTTGCTTTTCCCCCCATCTTCTACAGTGATGATGAACCAGAGGGTGGCATTGATGTAACAGAGGGTGGCATGGGTCAAAGAGAGGGTGCCAGTGGTGAAACAGAGGGTGCTGGGAGGCTGTGATGATGAACCAGACGTAGAAACAACATAGTCGCGACCGTTGCGAGCCGACAAGTAAGTTCGCAATTGCGAACTAGTACCAAATCCTCGCGAACTGGCAGAAACACTTGCGAACACAAAAAAAAATAAAAATCCCCAAATTCGCGAGAATTCGCGGATTTTGAGGATTGCGAATTCGCAAATCCGCAAAATTCGCGAACGCGAGATTCGCAAAATTCACCCATGCTTACACGATTCACATTATTACAGTTCATGTCCTACTATCTCATGTTAATACAATGAAAGAATATATGCGGGTACGACTACTTGTGATTATGAAGCACCCCAACAAATGAAAAATTAATTTTGCACCTCATCACTTTCTATAGGAAAACATTGCGGGATCTACACAAATGAACCCTTGTTGAATTCAGAATTCTGTCCACTTTTCAGAAATGTATATTTTTCTGGGTTCCATTATTGGTTTCACACCCATTTCTATGATTAACTGGAAGGAGGTTGAAAAATAGGAAACATAAGCTATATCAGAGAAAAACTCTAAAACTGTGTAGAAAGGTGTGCCTGTTTTTGAAATCTGGGAATATGGTGATTTTAGCACCACAAACCCTTTGTTGATGCCATTTGCAGGAAAACACCAGATGCTTTCTTCTGCAGCACTTTTTTCGTATTTTTCTCCAAAAAAACAAAATGTAGCTGTAATTTGCATAATTTCTTGGTTTCTCCAGGAAAATCCACAAACCCTGGGTACCTTTAGAATCCGCAGGATGTTGGAAGGAAAGGACTCAAATTTGGCATTGATACCTTATGTGCACAGAATGTTATGGGGGCCTAAGTGCAAACTACCCTAAATAGCCAAAAAAGGGTGTGGCAGGGGGTAGGCCCGGCAGCATAAGGGTTAATCATGTGCTAATTTGGAAACAGGTAGTAAACATTGCAATAATTGTAGTAGTTTTGTGGATATATAGGCCTAGCTTTCCACCTAATTTGGCTAATGTAATGTATTTTGCTTGATACAGGTTTAAAATATACATACTTACTTGATAAGGGCTATTATTTGTATGTTTAGCCATTTTACTAATATCCACACAAAGAAAGTATCTTCTTTCAATATTACTTCAATGATGGAAAGAAATTAATGGTCAATTGATGTCACTTCCTGTGAGGTTACATCTCACTCAAATTATAGGGCCCTCGTGTGTCCTATTCTGCCCACAAAGGGCCCCACAAAGCCTTGTACTTGTCCCGATGAGGAGATACTATTAGAGTCACATGACCAAACCCTGTCCAATCAGGAGAAAACTGTCTGGGACAATGATGGTTAGTTATTCAAAACTGCACACTACATTGCTTAAGTGTCAGTCAGGTGGTTTGCCATTCTTGAGAGGCTTAATATTCAGCGGGAACTCAAAACGGTGACAGCACCGAAGCGATTATACGAAGGACGTTAATTGTTTTATTTTCCCATCTGGTCAAAAAAAAAGAAAGTCATTTTCAAAAATGTGAGTGATTAGCTGTAAGTTCAGGTTGTCCTATGAAATCCGCACAAAGGGACGTTTCAGAGGCAATGTTATCCTGCAAGGAGAAGATGACGTGACATGGACATTATATGGCCAGTATTACCCTTTGACAAACTGTCAGGTCGACTCCAGTATGTTTAGTGTCTGATAGGCCCTGAAATGTGCACTTACTTCACACAGAATTGCCCGGTGTAAGAGAGAGGAAGAAAGTGCATGCTTATCATAAAATTGTTTAACATGTAGGGTTTTAAAGTTTCTTTTCTAGAAGGTGAGGAAAGGGTGAAACAAACGACGGGGTTTGTTTAGTAAAACGTGGTTGCTAACGTACTTAACGGCTGTACCGGCAAAGCGCGAACTGGAAGAGCAACATATTTCCACACATTCTTTAATGATGAAAAAGACACTTGGAAGCACTGCCCTCTGAAACAAGTGCGACACCGCGGAGTCATATGAGCAGCCTGTGAGCTCGAACCCCTATCGAGCACAAAGACAGCAGTGAATTTTAGAGACCGAATGATAGGCATTAATTAACACTAATCATCAAACTGTTAGAGACAAATGGGTGCTGACCTAATACTCCAAGGACAGTCACAGCAGAATCGCTGAAAACACGACCAGCCGGGCACAGAAGTAATCACTGCCAATTATTCTAACCTCCACTGTCTCGCGCCATTTTTGTGGGCCTGATGATATGAACACAGCGCCATACCCAATAAAGTGCAAATCTCTGCTTAGATTTTGGAGTAGTCCTTTGTGTATTTGCGTATATTATGTGTACTTGAATGTCTTTAATACAATCAGAAACATAACTAAGGCTCCCGGTTTTATGTTTATTTTTTGGGGAATTCCGTCTGTATTTATTCGCATTTATTTTTGGGCCATTTATTGGTATTTATCCATATTTTACTTTATGTTTTGAGAATAAAATGAGTAGAGAATTGTATATTTCCATATGTATTTAACAGATAGAGATGCACTCGTACTGTGAAGCCTGTCATCCATGTTGCTGTATTTAAGGGAATCTTATCCTGTTTTGAAATCCCCACGGTGTCTATCTGCTTAGCAGTTGGAAAATTACAGCAGGCAGTTGTGGCTTAGTTGACCGCACCTCTCATTATACAGTAAAGGGATGTTAGAAAATTCATAAGCTATGTATGGCTGGTGCTGTATTGGCACAGTAGCACCGTAGTACCACAGATGCCTAAAACACGTTGGTGCAAAAGTACCTCCGTGTGAACATGAAAAACCGTAGTACCAAAGCACCCAAAAGTAGTCTGACAAAGTAATTTAAATAATAACAAATTTCATTATTTGGATACTGTTGATTCTGATCTGAGACAGATGAGAAACGTGCATTGAGACCAGGGAAAGACAGCCAACACATGTTTCGTCATGAAGTCACTTTTTCCAGGCTGTGTATATATCTATATCTATACTACTATTATAAAGGAAGAAGTTTGAACCTTTGAGGCGGGTAAACTCGGGAACCACAGCGCCAATCCACACACCTGATACATCGTTGTAATCGTCAGGGTGTGCAGATGGACATGGGCTATATAAAGTTAAAAAATATACGTTATTTATAAAATGTAGTGAAAAAAAAGTAGTCCCGTGGAAGAAGCACCGGCCGCGACCTGCGTGCTGACACCTGCGTGCTGACGTCAGGAGCGCGGGGAGGAGCGGCGTCCAGGAGCGCGAGGAGGAGCGGCGGACATGGCGCGGGGAGGAGCGGCGGACAAGCGGGGAGGAGCGGTGACGAGCTGCGGACAGGCGGTGAGGAGCGGCGGACAGGCGGGGAGAAGCGGTGAGGAGCGGCGGTGCGGTGAACTGAGTTGCGCGGGGGAGGAGCGGTGGCTGAGGTAAGGCTCCGGGGACCCACGGAAAATGTCGGGGCAGGGGCGGGGGGTCGTGGGCAGGCGGGGGACGGGGCGGATGGGTTACTTGAACACTCATTTCGGGACGGGCTGCTATGTCGGGGCTGGCGGGGTCGGGGAAGCCTGATTGCTCCCGGACAAGGTCAGGGCGGGCTGCTAGTATGTACATAAATGCAATCATTTACAATTCATCCTTAAGACATAGCTTACATTACAACAAAAAGTAAAAGTAACACTGTTATCGTATAAGAAAATAGGAAGGAAGCCATTCATGCATTGGCACGTAAATGATGATAAAGGTAGCCTTGCACATGTATTCACCTACGTTGACATGAACCAGGTGTGAATATAGTGAATATATAGTAAGAAATTAAAGGAAACGACACACATCAAGACTTCAACCAATGTATTTTCAAGCCTAAAATCCCCCCCCAAGGAGTAGTTATTGGTGAAAAGATTACGTCACACGAAATATCACTGCATCCATTATGAAATGAGAAATGTCCACCACTTAAATGTGCTGACGCAATAGTCTCACAGTTTGATTGGTCAGAGGTTGTACATTTGGTGCGCAGAGTAACTTGTTGAGTCGAAACTAAAAATAAATGGTATAACGTATTATGTTACAGAAAAACACAACGTAGAGAAGGGTCTGAGGGGAAAACTTTAAAGACCTGCTTGCATCCTATCCCCCAATCTAACTAGCAAAAACACACAAGGGATGCTAAGGATCTGAGTAAGGCTCAAGAAGTCTGCTATCTCAAGTGTAGTGTGTGAAGGACTGGTCAGTGTAAGGAGAGAAAAGAGAAAAATACCCATCAGCCCACCCATTGGCGCAGTCTCATCATCTGGGATTTTTTCTGTAAACTGGTATCTACTAGGTACCTCACTGTGGGTATCGTGAGGGATCCTAGTGTCAGATCCACCAGTGATAGAGAACCAACAGGCTGTGGTGATAATGCTGAATGGAGAAAGTTGCAGTGCTCAAAAAGGTGTGTGAAAAGATAATAGTAAAGAGTGATGTTTAAGATTGCCTATTATAGTGCCAAGACAAAGACTTTATTAGGGGATCATCCTAATGGCAAGATTAAAAACAGAGTGTTGATCGTATGTCAACAAATACTACTATCAGTAGATGGAACTATATGGTCGACATGTTTCAGCCAAACATAGCTTTCTTCAGGACCTGTAAATATTACACTACCGCAACAGTGATGACAAAATAAACTATATTCGTCCAAAGAAAATCAAAATTAACCATGCACAGAGAAACCTATCGTATGTAGAATACTATATGGTAGTATTATAAAGTCATGGCTAGAAGAGTTCTCTCCTGTAACAAAAAACAAGTGTGTCCAAACACATATTATCAGAAATGAGACAGCAATACATATATATATATGTGTAGACATGTAGTAGCCTACGGTCAATTTTTATTCAGCATTTTGCAAAAATTACTCACCCAAAAAGTTGTATGGAGATGGCCTCACCTCGCCTGGCACTCACTCAGGTTGAGAGGCCTTGGTCTAAAGAGATGGGAAAGGAAAAATAACAAACAATTTGCGTATGTCATGTTGATAATTTCCAAAAATGTACCATCCCTTGGAAACAGCTCTGCTGTGTGGTGAACATAAAGATAAGATAGCGATTTCAGCACGCCAAAAAATGGCTAAGTCAGTAAGACTCAGTAGTCTCATTTTGGAAAATGAGACCCTAAGAATTATGCTGCTATGATATTAAAACATGACGAATTTCCTTGCCTGAAGAAATGTGGAGCAAAGGTTTTGTGCCTCCATTTTTTAAAATTTATATATACGAATAATGCCGCGGGAGACTGTAGGCTTCAAAGTACAAAAAACCTCTAGTTTAAAGAAACTTCTCCCAACTGGCAAAGTGTGGAGACAAGATTCGTGCCTCCATATTTTCAAGATCTATAGATAATGCCCTAAGAGATTGTAAATACAAAAGGGCTTAAGTTGAGAAAACGTCTCTCGAATGGCAAAAACGGACTGCCTTGCATAGAGTTGTAAATGAAAGCGGTATTCAGCCTCACAGTAACTGAGAGTCCCGCCCTCCATATCCAGATTGGAAAACGTCATCGTTTGAAGCAGAGGGCCCACCCACCTGTCCGTCGCTACCTCCGGCGGCCTTCTGAGCCGAGGGGAAGGTATCGGACAATGCGGCGCGGCCAGCTATAAGAGAGGGGTGCGGACCAGAGAGGAGACAGGGAGGGAAACTCCTCCTGATACGTGATTGGCTGTTTTGAGAGAACGGAAACGGAAAATAAAGGTTCACACAATCCTTCTCTCATAGATGTGCGGGCTGGCGTTAGCGCTTGACAGGCCGTATCCACTGATTGGTTGTTTCCTTAAGACGGAAACAAAAGGCTCAGACTCGTATCTCCTGTGCGCGGCCAGCTGTGAGAAAGGGGTGCGGACCAGAGATGAGACAAGGAGGAAAACTCCTCCAGATACGTGATTGGCTGTTTCTAGAGAACGGAAGGGTCGCACAAGTCTTGTCCCGTAAATGTGCGGGCTGGCGTAAGCGCTTGACAGGCTGTATATACTGCTTGGTTGTTTCCTCAAAACGGAAACAAAAGGCTCAGACTCGTGTCTCCTGTCATCGACCTTGCTACGCAAAGAGCCCTGACGTGCCGGGAAACCGTTGCGTCTGCCAAGGATATACAAATAGTACAGAAGGCGCTGTGGTCTCTTAATCATAGTATTGAATGTACCTGACTGATTTCTATCTGTGGCTGCCCCAAATCACAATCGGTGGGGGACGCAGGGAAAAAAATCACATGGCGTCCCACCGGTATGATATTTAAAGAAACATAGGGCAGACAATGGTAACAAGGACAACCAGACAGCCAGATTGGTTTAATCGTTTAGCAATAACTGTTTCCTGTAAATGGAAATGGGCAATGAACCCCGGGCACTCTGTTAATAAATGCAGTAGGTGCATTCGGCGTGGCATGGACATAGATGTGTCTTGAGCTCTTCTGTGAAGTAAAAACAGAAACACCTGGGTCATGAACTCAGGTTCATAATCATAACATGGAGACCCGGCCCTACAAACCTTGTAATCTCAGATGCACATGCAATGAGGTTACACATGTTCATCATAACCGGTATAGCACCGTATATGTACCAACGCTATGGCTCTTCTAATACCAGACACCCATGACTGCAAGTCCAATAAATAGAAAGGAACTTTAACACAGTTTGATCTGTAGGAAGGACATTGCAATCAAACAGGTGGCGGTCTTACCAAAGAATAAGTATAAGTATCAGAGAGTTCAGTATTGGGCCATCAGATCTGAATCCAAGGGATTTCATCATTCAACCCTACTGTGTCGCACTTCAATTTGAAAATCCACTTCTGTTCTTTGATAAACAGATATCGGGAGATGTCACTAACATGTTGGGGAATGAACTGTTGTTCGAGGACCAACCACTTCATGTCTTCAGCAGTATGCTTCATAGTTAGAAAATGGTTGGTCAGCCGTGTGGCCTGTTTGTTACGCCTGATAGTACTTTTATGCTTGTGGATTCTAAGCTTCCCCTTTCTAGACGTCATGCCAACATATCGGAGGGAACAAGGGCATGTTATTAAGTAGATCACCCTCTCAATATTGCAGTTGGTATGTCGTTTTAGCACCCAAGGACGCGGTGTGCCTATGTCAACTTTAAGGGTCTTTTCGGTCTGTGGGCACACCGAGCAGGTGCCACACGGATGGTTGCCCTGAACAGGTGGAAGGTTCCACAATGTAGTTACAGGTTCTTGTGGAGAAGACCGAGGCCTGGTATGTACTAGGTCATCTCGTAAGCTTCCTCGGAAGCTTGTTTACGGTCCAGGGAAGACATGGCTTGGCAGTTCGGGCTGGACTGTTCCCATGAGGCACAGGGTCTGACTGATTTGCATATAGCCATGTCTGAATTGGGGTGGCAGAGTGGGCTAAAGAACGGTGATGGATTAAACCCAGATCTTTTGACTGGGTGTGAGTGTTTGATTGATTCAGATGCTCCGTCCATCACCACCCCCTTTTGTACCACTTTTGGCCGCCATAAGTGTGGCAAGGTATACTCAGACGTGAGTCCCTTGCTCACTTTATTTATTTTATTTATTTAAAACACTTATAAAGCGCAGCTGTCACCTGGCAGGTATCCTGGCGCTGAAAAGCTTACTCCTGAGTTAGAAGCAAAGGGAAATTGATTATGGGGGGGTGGATGTGGCGGGGGAGAACTAGGGGAAGAGCCATGTTTTTATTTGTTTCCTGAAAGGTAGGAGCTGTGGAATTTGACGAATGTCGGCAGGCAGACTGTTCCAGAGCTTGGCAGCAGCTACTCTGAAAGATCTTCCCCGATCCTGACCTTCTTAAATCTGGGTACCGTCACAAGGCAGGCAGTCGCGGATCGTAGAGTTCTGGTTGGGATATACCAAGAAAACATTTGTTGTAGGGGTCTTAGTCCTGATCCGTGTAATGCCTTGAAGACCAAGCAGAGAGCCTTGAATGCTATTCGTTGCTTCAAGGGAAGCCAATGTAGCTCGGCTAAAGCAGCTGTGGCCGAGGATCTCCTGGTCCAACCAAGGGCCAATTTGGCTGCTGCCGACTGGACTCGTTGGAGTCTGTCCAAAAGTACCGTAGGAGATTCGAGCAAGAGGGCATTGCAATAGTCAAGGCGACTAAGAATAGTACACCTGACTATCAATGCTCGGGCCTGGGCTGGTAGTAGTGGCAAGATTTTACGCAATGAGCGCATAAGGGCCGAGCAGGTAGCGACTGTTCTGGTTACCTGCGTTTCCATGCTAAGGTTGTTATTTAGCATGACGCTCAGATTGCGGACACTGGCGACAGGTTGAGGTTTATCTGGGTTTTCCGGGGGCCAGAACTCCACAGGCAAAAGGCGAGGGATTCGGCTCGCGGGACAGAACAAAACCTCGGTTTTAGAGGAGTTGAGATGGAGGGAATTACGGTGTAACCAGCCTGCAGTGTCTCTTAGGCAGTCGTGGAAAGCTTCCATGGGGATGGAGTTTTCCCCCTCCCATGAGAGAATGAGCTGGGTGTCGTCCGCATAGTTTACTGTTTTCATTTTATGGGTTTTGATTAAAGTAACCAGTGGCTTTAAGTAAACATTGAAAAGGATCGGACTGATAGAAGAACCCTGGGGTACACCGTGAGGGACTGGGGAGATGGCAGATTGGAAAGGGGGGAGGGATACAGCCTGTTTCCTATCTCTGAGATACGAGTGGAACCAGAGCAGGGCAGTGCAGTCAACCCCAGCCTCTCTCAACCTCTCTAGCAGAATCACGTGGTTAACAGTATCGAATGCGGCAGACAGGTCCAATAGGATCAAGGCCACTGCTTGGCCCCTGTCTGCCCGCACGCGAAGTTCTTCCATGGCAGTAAGCACTGCTGTTTCGGTGCCATGGGCTGGACGAAATCCAAATTGGAAGTCGTCCAGAACGTGATTCTGCTCAAGGTGTGTTGACAGGCAGGCGCTGACCCATCGTTCCACCACTTTCGCTGGAAAGGGTAGAAGTGATATGGGTCGAAAGTTGGAAAGGCACTCTGGGTTCAGAGATGGTTTTTTCAGTAGCAGGGTGATTCCTTCCAGGGGTTGGGAACGAGTCCACAGCATAGAGATTGATTGCAAATCCTCCGAAGGGTGTGGAATAGTTCCTTTCCGCATGCTTTCCAAGTTTTAGGGGGCAGTGGGTCCAGGGGGGACCCGGAGGTGATGCCAAGTGCCAGTCTCTCAAATTCTGCTTCGGGGATATGGGGAAAGGCCAGGAGACTTTCCCTAGGAGGGCATACTGGACTCGGAGGATCACGGTTGGCGGTATCGGCTCCGGGGGAGGTTAGAATGTTTTGCGATGGGGGGGTTGCCAGATTGTTAATGATGGTCTTGATTTTGTCCATGAAGAACTGTGCGAGATTGTCATAGAGAGTCAGCGAAGGGGGGATAGTTTTCTTGGCGCAGTCAGGGTGTATGAGGTTATCCAAGATCTGGAATATGCTTTTTGAACTGTTAGCTGCGTTAACTATAGTGGAGCAGTAGTAGGACGATTTGCTCTCTGCGATGGCAGATTTGTATTCACGGAGCTTGTTTTTCCAGATGGTTTTGTTGTTGACACAGTATCCCTGTCTCCACTTCCTCTCAGCCTGTTTGCAAGCTGATTTGAGAGTTTTCAGGGAGTCATTGTACCAAGGAGCAGGTGCTCTGCCTTTAGGTTTACAATGTTTTAGTGGGGCAATAGAGTCCGTGATGGATGTTATCCTCGTGCTGAAGGCTCTGTAGTTGTTTTCAGCCGAGCTAGTTGGAGAGAAACTATCTTCCACATCGAAGACATTGGTGGTAGAGCTCAATTTTTTCAGGGCTTTCCAGTTTCTGTACGTAAATTCTGGTAGAATGCTTTTGTTCAGCTTTCTTGTTATAGTGCTGGTGATGTAAAATTTGATAAGTGAGTGGTCCGTCCAGCTCATAGGCAAAATGTCACTTACGTGTGTTAGGTCAGGACTCGAAAAAATAAGAGCGAGTCGATTGCCTGCTGAATGGGTGGGTTGCTTAACCAATTGGTGAAGCCCCACGCTGTCACAGGACAGCAGGAGGTTATCTAGACCAGTATCTAGGCTGCCATTTGGCCAGAGGTTAAAATCCCCTAAAATGATTAGTTTGTTGTGGGAGGTTGCCATATTTGTAAAGGTTGTGAGTAGTGCTTGCTGTTGCGGGATGGAAAATGCCCCTGGAGGTCGGTAGCAAATGATCGCCGTGAAGATATCTCCTAGGTGGCAATTTATGGCCAGGCCAAAGAGCTCAATCCCGGGCACTGGGTCTATGTCTATGGTGTTTATTTGCCAGGAGGCTCGCAAGATAATGCCAACTCCGCCACCGTGGCCTTTGGGTCTAGGGAGATGCAGAATATTGAAGTTAAGAGGGCAGGCAGATGCTAAATCAATATCGCAGTTGGCTTGAGTCCAAGTCTCAGTTAGGAAAAGGACATCTAGATGGTGGGATTCTATAAGGAGATTGATTTCAGTAGCATGCTTAGGTAGTGATCTGACGTTCAGCAGGCCTCCCATGAGCAGGCCCTTGTGGGTGACGTCAAGTAGAGGAAGCGCTGTGTCTTCAAAGGTGAGCTTACCTTCATGAGCGGACCCTCCTAGATTAAGCAGTGAGTCCCGGGTGTACCGTGAGGGCTGCGGGCAGATTTGGGCATAGTTGGCGGCGCTGGTCACGTCCTCGTCGCGGACGAGCGCAGACGAGCTTGCCTTAAGCGCGTCTTCGGCGCGCAAACGGTGTGCCCGCTGCGCTTCCGGTATTGACTCATAATTTGTAGTGGCAGCTGCAGACGTAGGAGGGGAGCGTGGCCAGCAGAGATGGGCGTGTCTGTAGGCTCCCTCTTTGCCACTGGATTCAAGCAAGCTGGGCTGAAGACGGCTGGAATGCAAGAAACCGGTCCTCGGAAGCTTGTTTCCGGTCCAGGGAAGACATGGCTTGGCAGTTCGGGCTGGACTGTTCCCATGAGGCACAGGATCCGACTGATTTGCATATAGCCATGTCTGAACTGGGGTGGCAGAGTGGGCTAAAGAACGGTGGTGGATTAAACCCAGATCTTTTGACTGGGTGTGAGTGTTTGATTGATTCAGATGCTCCGTCCATCACCACCCCCTTTTGTACCGCTATAATCGATACAACACCTCAGGCCCCCTTTTCTCTTCGGGATGAAAAAAGAGACGAAGAGGCTGGGGACTGAGAGGGATGTATAAAACCTGTTTTGAGCTGTTGTCCAATTAGTCTCTTAGATACAAATTTTCCTTTTCAGTAAGGGAATACACTCTACTACAAGGTATTTTTGCACCAGCTTGTAGATCAATACGACAATCGTATGGTCGATGTGGGGGGAGACTCGTGGCCTGTCCCACATCGAAGATAACCTTGAAATCTTGGTATTCTGAGGGTAACAAATGGTCTTCAGCAGGAATTGTGGTGTCAGTAGACTCAATAGTGTGCAAGGTACATACAACGTGTTTACCGCAAACCTCTTGCCTGAATTCCAGGGTTGAATGCACCCAATCTGTTGGGATCCACCAGGCCCGCGCACTGCAGGAACGTAGCATGCACCAGTCCTCTCCCCCTGCCCAACTGCCACTCACAGAATCAAAACTATAAGTGCGCAGATGAACCTGAAAAGAGGGTGGTATATGATAAGACACCAAGTCTTCCACCCTGTAGATCACGATAGGACACCGCTTCCTTCTCCACGCCTCTGCACCTGTAGAACACAAAAAGGGGACACACACTTCACAGTATATGTACTACTGTATTCTCTCCACGTCAATAACCATGTCCTGCCATGACATCCACAACTTCTTACCATTGGTTAGTGCAGGCTCAGCTTCGTAGAATCACCAAGGAGCATGTACAGGTAATGAAAAGTAACTGTTCACCACGTAGGTCAGCACCCCAGAAAAGCAATCGGTGATTA
The DNA here is from genome assembly GCF_964263255.1 of Lissotriton vulgaris. Lineage (NCBI taxonomy): Eukaryota > Metazoa > Chordata > Amphibia > Caudata > Salamandridae > Lissotriton > Lissotriton vulgaris. Next base: position 1,019,023,717 of record NC_141689.1, on the reverse strand, counting down.
AACAGGTGTCCTTCGTGTGTATTCGTCGTGGGATAAGGGAATGGGAAGAAGGGAAAAAAACGGGCACCCAGGAAACAGAATGTCCCAAAAAAAAAACCTCTAAGGATAGCAGCAGGTTTCAATGTGCAGGGGACAGACAGCCTACCACTCGGTATACCGAGTAGCCCAGTATCCGTAAACAAGACTGCAAGCGGAATGACCCAAAACGTCACTTCCGCGTGCAACGAGGCAGATAGAGAGTCAAGTGAGGACGCGCGTAACCGGAGCTGAACGCTCTGAATGTACCAACGCGTATCCCTGCCCGACCTCAGCCCTTAACAATAATGCCACAAATGCGAACGGGAGCCCCGAACACCAAGGCATCCACGGGTACTGGGAAAAACAATGGAGGGAAGGAAAAAGGCGGGAGTGAATGGAAAATTCTAACCTGACCGAAGGGAAAGGAAAACAGGACAGGGGTCAAGGGATCCAGAACAGGAACAGCAAAGAATCCCCCACGAACCCGTGAGGGATATAAGGAAGGTCCGAAATTCAGCACGGTCAGCCAAACACAGCAACCAGGAAACAGGAGCCCATACAGAAGGCAATAACGAGCAAAGAAGTAAAGGTAGGACCATCTTTTATCCTACTGCCCGCAGTCATGTGATGCCAGTACATGGTTACTGAAAAAGGACTAGCCCCCAATTCCTAACAGTACCCCCCACCGATGATCCTCCCCACCGGGCGGGGCTTTGAGGGATGATGTCTATGGAACAATCGGGCCCAACGTGGAGCATGCACAGCCCCAGCTGGCACCCAAGTCCTATCCTCCGGGCTATAACCTTTCCAATCGACTAGATAAAAAAGGTGACCCCTAACCCGCTTGGAATCAAGGATAGCCTGAACCTCGAATTCCAATTGTCCGTCCACTACCAAAGGAGCAGGTGGGGGCAATACCTGATCCGAGGGGATAAATGGCTTTATCAGAGATGTGTGAAACACGGGATGGACCCCATATTCATGTGGCAAACTCAACTTCATAGCCACTGGGTTAATCACCTGAATCACTGGAAATGGACCTACAAACCGAGGCTGCAACTTGCGCGAACCCTGCAATCTCAGATTGCGAGAGGCCAGCCACACTTGGTCCCCCACCTTATATGAGGGAGCAGGGACTCGATGTCTATCCGCCTGTGCTTTCATAGCGGTCTTGGCTTCCAGTAGGCTTACCCTGGCCGACTCCCAGATGTCTCGTAGTCGCCCACACACTTCATCCATGGCTGGCACATGACCCGTAGGTTGGATAGCTACCGCTCTGGGATGATACCCCAGGGAGCAATAAAACGGTGTCATGCCCAAAGCGGAGTGAAAACTGTTGTTATATGCGAACTCCGCTATGGGCAAGGCTGTCACCCAATCACATGACAGAGAAGTAATGAGACACCGCAGGTATTGCTCCGTAGTCTGATTTGTTCGCTCGGTCTGCCCATCCGACTGAGGATGGTATGCTGAAGACAAACGTATCTCTGTCTTGAGCATCAGACATAGTTCAGTCCAGAAATGGGACACAAACTGAGCTCCCCTATCGGATATTATCACCGCCGGCAAACCATGTAACCGTACAACCGAGGACATGAAGACCACTGCCATTCCCTTTGCCGTGGGGATTTTGTCAATAGGGATAAAATGCGCCATTTTAGTAAAAGAGTCGACAACCACCAAAATGGCAGTGTAACCAGACACAGATGGTAAGTCGGTCACGAAGTCCATTCTTATAGTGTGCCAAGGGGCAGGAGGGACCTCCAAAGGATGCAACAGCCCAGAGGGCTTACTGTCCGAGGGCTTGCTGATGGCACATATAGGGCAAGCACGCACATACCCCTGTATATCGCTCGCCATTGTCTCCCACCAAAACCACCTCATACATAAGTCCATTGTCTTACGTATTCCAGGATGTGCCACCAGGGCAGAGGAATGACACCACTCCAAAACCAGTCCTCTCAGTACAGGGGGGATAAATAATTGACTTTCATGATACAATAAGCCCTCCTTTACCACTAACTGAGGCAATGACAACCATGGAGCCAGATCCAATTGACCCAACCGTTCTTTCACCACTACCGGGAAGTCATCCGTGGTCAACGCCCCTAGAATCCTTCCTGTCTCAATTATAGGCCTGCTTTCCTTCATGGTCTTGTCTTCCCTAGAATCAACATGTATCCGAGAAAGGGCATCAGACTTAATCTGCTGGGCCGCTGGTCTATACGTAATGACGAAGTCATATTCATTAAAAAAAAAGGACCCAGCGCATCTGTCGTGGTGTTAAAGCCCTAGCCGAACGGAAGAACTCTAGATTTTTATGGTCAGTGTAGATGGTAATGACATGTCGAGCGCCCCATAAATAGTGGCGCCATTCCTCGAATGCCAGTTTCACAGCCAACAATTCCCTTTCGGCCACCGTATAATTACGCTCCGCCGGCAACAAGGTCTTAGAGAAGAAGGAAATGGGGTGCATATGACCAGTGGCTTCATTGCGTTGGGACAATACCCCACCAACTGCACACATAGAGGCATCGGTTTCAACAAAGTACGGCAAGGTGGAATCAGGATGCACCAACACCGGGGCCGATGTAAAACGCTCAAGCAATAACCGGAAGGCATCCTGAGCCTCAACTGACCAATCGAACAGAACACCCTTCCTCAACAGACGAGTCATCGGTGCCACTATGTCAGAAAAATGGGATATAAACCGTCGATAAAAGTTGGCAAACCCTAACAGCACCTGAATCTGCTTCACTGTAGTTGGTACCGGCCAGGTCACAATGGCCTGTATCTTCTTTGGGTCCATCCGTACCCCTCCTGCCGAGATAATGAACCCCAGGAACTCCACCTCAGGAGTACTGAACTGGCACTTCTCCAACGTTGCAAAAAGTTGATGTTCCTGCAATTTCTGTAGCACCTGGAGTACATGAGCAGTATGGTCTGTTTCATTCTCAGAATAGACGAATATCGTCCAAATAGACGATAACTGTCTGATCTAGGTAATCACTGAGCACCTCATTGATAAAAAACTGGAACGCCGCGGGCGCATTGCATAGGCCAAACGGCATAACGTATACTCATATAGACCATACTTGGTTTTAAAAGCCGTCTTCCACTCATCTCCGGGTCAAACCCGAATGAGATGGTAGGCACCCCGCAAGTCCAATTTGGTAAACACCGTCGCCTTGCGGAGCTGGTCCAGCAACACGGAGATGAGTGGAAGAGGGTACCTGTTCTTCACTGTGGCTGTGTTGAGGGTTCTATAGTCTACACAAGCCCTCAAGGACCCCTCCTTTTTTGGAATAAAGAAGATAGCCGATGATACCGGCGAGGAGGAGGGACGAATAAACCCTAACCGTAACATCTCATCTATGTATTCCTTAAGATGTAATTCTTCAGGTTCCGACAAAGCATAGATGCGGCTGCAAGGCAACGGGACCCCTGGTATCAAATCAATCCTGCAATCATAAGACCGATGCGGCGGGAGACCCTGCGCACATCCTTTATCAAAAACGTCTTTGAAAGCAGAATACTGAGTGGGATCCGTTCCCTCATCCGTCACAGCACAGGTCAAGGGATGGATCCGTTTCTGAGCCTCCTGATAACAATGTTTCAAACAATGCACGGAATCCATCGTCACCAATCTCTGTACCCAATCAATCTTAGGGTTGTGTTCCTGTAACCAGGGAACCCCCAACACCAACCCAAAGGAAGGGGCATCAATTAAGTCAAAAACCACCACTTCAGAATGACCATTCTCACACAACAACCGAAGGGGAATGGTCTGTCGAGTGATACATCCTGATGTCAACTCAGTCCCATCTATAGCCCTCACTGGTTCCGGTTGCTCTTGCAATATACACGGAATCGCCAATTTCTCTGCCATGGAAATATCCAGAAAGTTACCAGTAGCGCCTGAATCCAGCAACACGGACACCGGGACATGATTCTGCTCTGCTAGTATCAAATGGGCATTAATGATGAAATGTCTGGGGGCCTGATCTATTGTCCCCAATACCTCATATTGCGTATGTCGTTCCCCCTCTGCACCCCGTTGGCCACCCACCTGTAAGCATGCAATTTTCTTGCCATAACCCGCACCTGACGGCTTTACCGGGCATTCTCTAGCAAAATGGCCTCCCTGTCCACAATAGTGACACAAATTCTTCTCTCGCCTCTTTTTCTCATCCGGTGTCAAAGGACCTCTCACCCCACATATTTCCATGGGTTCGGGCGCTGTCTTGCTCTCTCCTCCCGACTTTAGTTCAGCCCTCACATAGCTCCCCCAGGAGGCTTGGAATCGACTGCGCTCCCCTTTCCTTTCCGACACCCGATGGTTCAGTTTAACTACAAGGTCTATGAATGCAGCACAATCCTCAGGTGGATTCACTACCTGTGATACAATATTTTTCAGCTCATCACACAGACCCTGATAAAACAGGGATGTCCTTTTCTCAATTGGCCAGTGAGTCTCTGATATCAACCGGTTAAAGGAGGCGATATAAGTTAATAAATCCTGCCTTCCCTGCCGCAACTTCAGAAGCTCCGCATCACTCGCCTGCATGAATGCATGTTTGGCGAACAGACCCCGCATCAGTTCCTTAAACGCAGTATAATTATACAGGACACGATCGTCACTTGCCACTAAAGGAATGGACCATTGGGCAGCGTTGCCAGCCAAATAAGAAAGTGTGAAGGCGATTTTAGCCGAGTCATCGGGGAAGGCACTAGGCCTACACATAAAGTGTAGCTGACACTGGTTCATAAACATCCCAAATTTGTCACTATCCCCGGAAAATCGCTCAGGTGGGGCTAATGGTACAGCAACAGGAGTGGTGACTGATACCGCTATGGGATTGCTACCACCAGCCTGGCTTTGTCCTGATGCACCACCATACTGAAAGGTAGCTGGTTGCAGTACAGGACCCGTCCCCCTGTATGGCAACTGCTCTCAAGCCTTGACCGCCACTAACTCCTGCTTTAATCCCACATTCTCCTGCTGTAATTCCTGTACCTGAGTCTGCAGTGTATGCACTGCCCCCATTATATCTTGCATAGAAGGACCACCTGTGCCCCCTCCTAACGGATTCCCAGCCTCATCCATGCTTGTCCGGGCAGTGCGGTTTAACGTGGGCTCGTTATTCTGTTGGGATCCACCAGGCCCGCGCACTGCAGGACGTAGCATGCACCAGTCCTCTCCCCCTGCCCACCTGCCACTCACAGAATCAAAACTATAAGTGCGCAGATGAACCTGAAAAGAGGGTGGTATATATATGATAAGACACCAAGTCTTCCACCCTGTAGATCACGATAGGACACCGCTCCCTTCTCCACGCCTCTGCACCTGTAGAACACAAAAAGGGAACACACACTTCACAGTATATGTACTACTGTATTCTCTCCACGTCAATAACCATGTCCTGCCATGACATCCACAACTTCTTACCATTGGTTAGTGCAGGCTCAGCTTCGTGGAATCACCAAGGAGCATGTACAGGTAATAAAAAGTAACCGTTCACCACGTAGGTCAGCACCCCAGAAAAGCAATTGGTGATTAAACAGGTGTCCTTCGTGTGTATTCGTCGTGGGATAAGGGAATGGGAAGAAGGGAAAAAAACGGGCACCCAGGAAACAGAATGTCCCCAAAAAAAACTCTAAGGATAGCAGCAGGTTTCAATGCGCAGGGGACAGACAACCTACCACTCAGTACACCGAGTAGCCCAGTATCCGTAAACAAGACTGCAAGCGGAATGACCCAAAACCTCACTTCCGCGTGCAACGAGGCAGATAGAGAGTCAAGTGAGGACGCGCGTAACCGGAGCTGAACGCTCTGAATGTACCAACGCGTATCCCCAACCGACCTCGGCCGTTAACAATAATGCCACAAATGCGAACGGGAGCCCCTGAACACCAAGGCATCCACGGGTACTGGGAAAAACAGTGGAGGGAAGGAAAAAGGCGGGAGTGAATGGAAAATTCTAACCTGACTAACTAACCTTACCGGAGGGAAAGGAAAACAGGACAGGGGTCAAGGGATCCAGAACAGGAACAGCAAAGAATCCCTCACGAGCCCGTGAGGGATATAAGGAAGGTCCGAAATTCAGCACGGTCAGCCAAACACAGCAACCAGGAAACAGGAGCCCATACAGAAGGCAATAACGAGCAAAGAAGTAAAGGTAGGACCATCTTTTATCCTACTGCCCTCAGTCATGTGATGCCAGTACATGGTTACTGAAAGAGGACTAGCCCCCAATTCCTAACACAATCTATAAGGGGGTTATGAGTGCGTAGCCATGGTAGCCCTAGTAATACAGGAAACTGAGGGGATTGTATAAGATCAAACTCTAAGTATTCTCGATGGCCTTGAGTCAAATCCAATTGCATTGTCACTGTATGGTGCATTAAAGGCCCTGATTTTAGCACACTACCGTCTATGGTGGTCACCTTCTCCCAGACTTCTTTAGGCCTACGATCAATGTTGTGTCTTTGAGCCCACTCTTTGTCCATGAAATTAAATTCCTGGTGGCCCCTGAGTCTACCATTATTTGAACATCCAACTCCCGGTGTTCCCAAGTTAGTTAGACAAAGAAAAATGACTGGGATGATTTATCCTGGCTTCCATTGATGAGACAATGAAACCTGAATTACCCGAGGTCCCAGCCTCACAGGGCCTCGTGCTCTCTAGTTTTCCGATTTCTTAATCTGAGTAGGTTTAGTAGGGCAAGTCTTTAAGAAATGACCTGACTTACCGCAGTAGAGACACAACTTATTGTCTCTTCTACGTTGTCTCTCGTCTGGACTCAAAGGACCTCTTATATTACCTATCTGCATGGGTTCTACATCTTCTACTGTCTTTTCAGTCTCAGCTCTTTTCTCTCGAAAGATATAGCCCTTGGTGTCAGACCTTCCTCTTTCCCGTTTTCGTTCTTGTATTCTATGGTCTAATTTAACCACTAGATCAATTAGTTCCGGACATCTTTCTGGAGGATCTACTACCTGTGCTAATGCGTCTTTGAGGTAATCTCGAAAACCCTTATAAAACAAGACACTACGCTTTTCTTCTGGCCAACTTGCCTCTGCCACTAGCCTGTGAAAGGTGGTAATATATGTGGCGAGGTCCTTCGTTCCTTGCTTCAAGGATAACAATATGTATCAGCAGAATGTGTGAAAGTGTGTTTATCAAATAATTTTCTTATCTCTTTTCTAAAGGCCAAATAGTCCTGTAACAAAGGATCATTTCTCTCAATTAGGGGTATAGACCAATTAGCCGCTGACCCTCCCAAATAAGAAATAGCAAAAGCAACCTTAGCTTAGGAAAACAACGAGCCTTGCACATAAAATATAGTTGGCACTGACTAATGAAAGCAGCAAACCTAGCTGTGTCGCCTAGAAAACGTTCAGGTGGGGCTAAAGGAATGGTTTGGGGAGTTGAAACATGTATGCCTGGAGAAGAAGCGCTGAGAACAGCCCTCCCTGGATCAGGGTCCGTTCTTCTATCTCTTTGTAATGCATCTACTCTGGTTGTCAAAGCTTGAGTTTCCAACTGTAGATTCCCAATCATTTTGGCTAAATCAGCCAATGTTACTTGATTCAGCTCCATGACACTCGGGCAGAAAAACAGCATGGGCTTCACGTTCTGTAAGGCTCCATGCGTACTTTCTGCAGGAGTGTCCTGGAACCGAAGACAGACCCAACCCCTCCCACCTACACCTATTGCGCCTATCAAACCCTAGACCACAATGGTGATATGGTGGGAAAGGAGGGTACAAAACAAGGAAAGGAAGAGGGAAGAAATTCCTTGGACTGGATGAGTCTTCAATCAGGCTTGTAGGACACAGGTACTAAAAAAGAAGGATAATGATCAATAGACAACAAGAGAGAGGAAAACAAAACAGGCTATCCTTTCATACGTTTACCTAAGGTCTTCTGGCAGGTTCCCAGAACACAGGTTACTAAAGTTTTATCAACCGATACCACAATAGATTGGACCAGAGACCACCACTATTCTAAGCACCCTAATAAGGAAAAGAAAAGACATATAAGAATGTGTGAACATGCTCAATCTCTACCTTATGACACCAGAGCCTAATATGTCTCAGCCTATCTGGCTGATCTGCAATAGGCGTATGTCTTTAAGGAATCCTAGAATCTATCAGTTACCATGTATGTTCTGAAAGATATAAGGCAGTGTAAGCTCACAGCCACATTAAAATGGAGGAAGTAATGCGAAATTAGGGCAGGGCACCTTTACCAGTCCCTCAGGAATTCGCTGCCGTGAAGATTGCCTGGAGCCCAGACTTCAATGGTATCCAAGGAGTGCAAAAATATAAGGGGTAATGACAATAAAGTAGTGCGGACCTCAACTACCACAATGCCCCGGTGAAGCCAACGGAACTGCACTAACCAAGCCCAGCCGGCCGACGGAACAACAAGTCCGGCTGACGAGCGGAACCCATAAAAAACAGTCTGGTCAGCCCACGGGACAGAGGAGAAGAAAGCCGCACAAAGAAAAAAAAAGGGAGGTTCCACGTTGCCGCAATAGGAGAAAAAGCGGCCACGCTACTCGGGCGTTTCACAGCTGCACAGGTTGAAGCTCCGGGGAAAGCGAAGAGCCGGCAGGGGAACTCTTGGAGACTCAAAAACAACAAAGGTCGAGGGGTCTAACAGGAACGTAGGAAATCCGACGAGGACAGAACAGAGGGTGGCGCGGCGAGGCGGAAGTGACGCGATGAAGAGTCGAACACTAGAACGCGAAGCACCTCACACATGGGAAGTCAGGCTTTTAAGGCTGCCTGACCTCCTCGCACATGCGCTGTGTGTGGCGGCCATCTTTGATGTGGAACTGGCAATCGTGACAATCCCAGAACGTTGTGTGTTAGGAAGACCAACATTACAAGGCACATACATCTTGCCCCGAAAGCAGAAACTCACACACATCTGCATTTGGTAACACACCTCATCAGCCAAACAAGCTTGAATCCAGTGGCAAAGTGAGCAAGGGACCCAGGTCTGGGTTTATCCTGCCAACTTCTTGTGAACAAAGCAAACACAAGGAGATGATGGGCAGAGCACTGCAACTTTGCATTTGTCACCCGAGTGGGACAGGTATGCCCAGACATGGGTCTTGTACTCTCCATGCCACTGGAGGCAAGCTAGCCTGGCTGATGAGGAGTGAAACCCCAAAACCGGTCCCAGGATGCTTGTTTCTAATCTGGGGGGACCTGGCCTGGCAGTTCGGGCTATTTTATTTATTTTTTATTTTATTTTATGTAGCTTATAAAGCGCACAGCTACCCCCGGAGGGGTGTCCCGGAGCTGGGCTAGACTGTTCCATAGGGAGCAGGGTCAAGACTGATTTTCATATGGTGGGGTTCAAACTGGAATGGCATGGGGAGCAAAAGAAATATGGATTTAGGCCCAGATCTCTGTACTGGAGTGAATGTTTGACAATGTTCAACATTCCGTCTATCAATTGTTCTTTTTGTATTTGTTACTGGGACTAAACCACATCTTTCACTTCACAGGTTTTCATGAACCTCTTCAGACACACCCATGTTGTCGAACTCTTTCATTAGTTCAGTGCAGCGTTTCTGATCAATAATGATCTTGCTCTTGGATCAACCCTGCTCACTTATGCCTTGGTTTATAAATTACTTAAAATGAGATATGTTTCTAGTTATAAATGGGCTTCCCTATCTAGATGAGAACAAGGTCCATTATGTTGAAGTTACAGTCAATGGCAGGGGTTTGAAGATTGGATTGAACTTGCTGCCTTGAAGACTTGTGAGGCACTATTTATTTATTTAAAAAGTTTTGTATAGCGCGAACAAGACCCCGGAGGGCAGCAGAGCGCTTCACAGTAGTGGGATGGGGACAAAGTAAGGTTACATTGAGGTAAGAGGGCTAACATGATGAGTTAATACCATTGTACATAAATGCTAGCAGAAAATACCTTAATACGGTATGGGAAAATGTTACTTAATAGGTAAGGCCAAGAGACACAGACAATACAATTGTTAGGAAAGCAACCAAAAGGGACATTTCGACAACAGACGAGCCTTACTCAAGTAAGGCAGGAACTTGTTCATTTGGATTGTATTTACTCCATGGTTGAACGCGGCCTTGTAGGGGATTCTGCAGATTTTCGGTGGGAGAGAGTTCCAGATCTTAGGTGCCGCGCCCGAGAAGGCTCTGTTTCTATTTGCAAAAAAGTCTGCAGTTTGAGAAGCAATGAGTTTGCACTTCTGGACGGTCTAATACCACCTGATATTTTCAGTTTTTGAGCCAGGTGTCCGGATGTTTTGAAATGGAGGGCTTTGTGTCCCATACAAGCAATCTTCAAGTGTATTCTTCCTTCGTAGGGTAACCACTTTAAAGATCTTAAGGCAGGGGAAATGTGATAATTTCTTTTTGTGCTTGTGATCAATCTAGCCGCGGCATTCAGTAAAGCCATAAGCAGGGCTAAGGTACATTTAGGGAGGCCAGAGAGCGTTGCACTTCCATATGTAGAACAAGTGCTTGTACCACCTGCTTGAAGTCCTCTTGGGGAAGAATTGTTTTAGGTTTCTAAGATTCCCTATTTGGTGAATTGCACCCTTGCCCATCATACTAATATTTTTCTTCATGTTCAAGTGTGAGTAGTCAAGGGTGATTCCAAGAGATTTTGCTGAGTCAATGATAACTGGGGAGTAGTTGATGGTAGTGAGGTGTTTCATCCAGAGGTCGAGCGTGAGGGTGTGCTTAGAAGGAGAAATGAGAAGGAATTCTGTTTTGGTGGTGTTCAGCAAGAGATGGTTTTAAGTTAACCAGTTTTGGATAGTCGTCAAGGAGGAGTGGAGTGAGATGAAATCTTCAGAAGAGTTGATTTTCAGATAAAGTTGTGTGTCATCTGCATACATATGAAAAAAAATGTTTGTGGATGATAGAACATTCGCTAATGGTTCTAGGAAAATATTAAATAGTATAGGAGAAAGGTCAGAACCTTGCGGGACCCCCATGGAAACTAGAGACAGAAGGGATAAGGTATGGTTCACCTTAACACTTTGGGATCTTTTGTGAAGGAAGGAAGAGAATCATTCCCGTACGAGGCCAGAGAGGCCCAGTCTGTGTTCCAGAATAGCTAAAAGGTTGTCGTGGTAACCGTGTTGAATGCAGAAGAGAGATCAAGGAGGATAAGGAGGCAGGATTCATTATGGTCCAGCATTTTTAAGATATCAGCAATAATGTGAATGAGAGCCGATTCAGTACTGTGACCACTCCTAAAGCCAGATTGGTATTGATCCATCCAGATCTCGATATGCGTGCAAAGTTGTGACTGGATAAATGTTTCTAAGAGCTTAGCCAGAGTAGAGATGTTGGAGATGGGGCGGAAGTTTTTGAGATCAGATCTGTCTGCATCAGGTTTGTTTAGAATGGGGGATATCTGAGCTGACGTTCTAGGATCTTGCCTTGAGATAAACCCTGTGTAGCATTAACCCCTATAATCACTTTAGCAACCCACTGCCTCCAGTTGTCTTCAAAGAAATCTAGGAGGCTCTCATCCCCCTCTGGACTAAAACTGTCAACGCCTCTTTATGGAATGGAATGGAAGGAGTTCTTATATAGCGCAAACTGTCACCCTATGGGTATCCTGGCGCTTCGACCGAAAAAGAAAGACCATTCAGCAACTGGCTTTAGGCACTCTTAAAAGAAGAAGGATCAGACCCGAGGGAAGAGCCATGTTTTAATGCTGAGTTCAGCATTAAAACATGGCTCTTCCCTCGGGTCTGATCCTTCTTCTTTTAAGAGTGCCTGAAGAATTTGGGAGAAAATAAAAATGAGCAGGGAACACATAGAAATGTACAATTCTTGTAGAGAGGTGATGAGCATGAAAAGTGGGGCAAACTAGAATGCACACGTAAAGTAATAAAAAGAGAACAATGAAAAAATACTATGCTTCACATGTTACTTGGTGAATTGTAACCAGATAGGAAATATTGAGGCCACTTAGTTCAGGTTCCAAGAGCACACAGAACTAACCCCCTTATTACAGCACCATCATTTTGGCTTCAGGCTTACAAGAGGCACTAAGACAATTGTAAATAACAGAAGGGAGACATCCTTACTCCCAATGGACAAAGGTAAGAAAACAACTCTCATATTCATTGACCTGTCCAAGTTGTAGAACACTGACGACCACCCAATTGTGTTGCATTGATTAGAAAACTTGTCAATTAATCAATTACTTTATTTCGCATTTAAATAAAATGCACAGAAGTACATAGGCAAAAACAATTCAGTGCATGCAGAAAACAATCTTCACAGCCATAGCAAAAGTACAAATACAGTTTAAAATAATTGGGAGAATTCATCTTAGGATAAAAGTTGAATTATGTAGAAACATAAAATGCCACCAAGATGATCAAAATTTCGAGGAATAAAAGTTGCAGGTTTTAAAAAGCAGGAGGCATCCTCATAGTACATGATAATGATCAAAGTCACTGATTTACAAATGGACAAATATGAGCACTTCTAAATCTCAGCTTTTAAGATTAAAATTCTAAATGAATAAAAGCATGTGTATAACAAAATACGATATATAAGAATGATGCTGAATACCATCGACCTAGGCAGTGGCGCACCAACCAACATTAGGTACAGAAACTGCTGGCCAAGTAGGGAGTGAGATGTTCTCATATGGTGGGATCCCTAGAATGGAACTGGTGTCACACCGACATCCTTGAAGGCTTTTATGGTGGCCAGCAGGAAAGGGGTTAGTGCATAACAATCAAACGGGGTTTTCTAGATGGTATTATGTGGATAAAGCTAGTACTGGAGAGGACAAGGTGATTTTTTTCAGCAACTGGATGATAAACTGTTTTCTCTCATTTGTGTAAAAGAGGCAATAGAATAAGATGTGCGCGGTCGATTGGGTCGATTTATCGTTAGAGGGACAGGGAGGTAAGTGACTTATTGAAAATAAATTCACTGGATGCCCCAACATGAGCGGAATAAAATTTAAACGAAATCTGGTTAGGATGTATTGATGCTGTGGGTTCTCTACAAAAGCGAGACAAGAGCAGGGGCCTTGGGGCAATGCAGGTTTCCCTTGATATACCTTTACAGATTATTTCCGCTGCATCTTTCCCGCTCTTCATTCTTCTTTGGTGACTTCTCTCCCTGACTTATCTGACCTCTCCCTTGATCTCCAGCCTGATGCCGTTAACACGTGGCTATCTACTTCCTGTGACTCGGTCGCCCCCCTCAGGAGGGTCAAGGCTTGTCGCCTCCACGAAGCCAACAAATGGTTTTCCAGTGACCTCAAAGCCCTTAAATTGGCTCTTAGACAGTCAGAGCGTCAGTGGAGGCGCAACTACTGTCCCCTCCTGAGGGATCGATATAGGTCTCTGTTAAAGAACTATAAGAGAGCTATCCTCTTAGCTAAATCTGAGTACTTTTCTGGTAAAATCTTACTTGCGGCTAACAAATCCAAGGAGATGTTCTCCATTGTTCATGACCTGGCCGCATCTGACCGTGTTAACCCTAACCCTGTCCCTTCCCTAGCACTTTGTCTTTCCCTGAATGATTTTTTTCTTGAGAAGATTGCCAATATCAAACGGAACATCCCTCTGATATCTTCTCCTCTTCCCCCTCCTTCCCTTCCTCCTTTGTCCTCTTCCTTTAATTACTTTCCACTTATCTCGAAGGAATCCTTCCTTGCCCTGCTCAGGAAGGTCAAGTCAGGCTCCCCTGCTGATTGTGGACCGGCCCGCATCTTAAGGGAGCTATTATCTGGCTGTCCCGATCCCCCTTTATCCCTTCTGAATGCATCCATCTCTCAAGGCATAGTTCCGTCCCTCTTTAAATCAGCCACCATTATCCCCATTCTAAAAAAACTGGTTCTGACCCTACTCTCCCTGCTAACTTATTTAGGTAAAATCCTGGAGAGCCACATTACCTCTTGCTTGTCGACCTACATTGAGACCAATCATTTATTGGCCTCCCACCAAGCGGGATTTCGTCCGGTCCACTCGACCAAATCTGTGGTCCTCGCTGTCCTGGACGAGCTGAAGAGCAAGGCGGATTCCAACTCTCCTCAAGCCTTGGTGCTTCTTGATCTGTCAGCTGCTTTTGACAATGTCGACCACTCCATCCTTCTCGACCGTGTCAGGGCAGCGGGCATCCAGGGCACCGCTCTTTCTTGGCTCACTTCTTTCCTTAAAGGCCGGACGCAAGCTGTTCGTCTGTCTGGCTTCTCCGCCCCCTCCCTTCTGGTGTCCTCCAAGGTTCCCCAAGGTTCCTCCCTCTCCCCTCTTCTTTTTAATCTTTACATTTATTCCCTTATTATTTCACTGCTCAATATGGGGGTCTCTGTATACAATTACGCTGACGACCTCCAGCTTGTTTTCGATCTTTCCCCCTCTCTTGAGCCCATTCTTAAATTTCAAACTACCCTTATTTTCATTTCTGATTGGATGAACCAAAACCATCTCAAGCTCAATCCGGACAAAACGGAGTGGGTCCTGACTGGCGGTCCTCCTAGCCCTTGAACCTCTGCCTTTTGGCCTTCCATTCTCGGCCCTCCGCCTCAGTTAGAACCTTGGGAATCAAGGTCAGCCAGGACCTTTCCATGCGTCCGCAGGTCAGCTCTGTTGTGTCATCCTGTTTCCTGTCCCTCAGGATTATTCGCAAGATTTCTCATTTTTTCTCATCTGATGCCCTCAAGATAATTGTTCTGGCTATGATCCTCTCGAGATTGGACTACGGGAACTGCCTGTATGTGGGCATCCCAGCCTACGAGCAGGGCCGCCTCCAGACAATTCAAAACCAGGCCGCTCGTCTCATCCACCGGCTCCCTAGGTCTCATCATACCACTCCCCTACTCAAGTCCCTCCATTGGCTTCCCGTCCTGCAGAGAGACCTTTTCAAATTGGGATGCATAGTCTTCATGGCCCGCGCCCATACGGCTCCTATTTTCATCAATTTTAGGATCACTCACTATCTCCCCTGCCGCGATCTCCGTTCTTCCAGTCAGGCACTTCTCAGTGTACCCCGCTTCCGTAAGTCCAGAACTGGCGGCACAAGGTTCTCTACCCTTGCCCCGCGCTTCTGGAATAGTCTTCCATTCTCTAATAGGTCTATTACTGACTATCTGTTTTTCCGTAAAGCGCTTAAAACTTACCTGCTTGCTCAAGCTTTTCCTTCTTAGTAATCTCCTGGTGCCCTCTCTTTCTGCTACCGCCCTATCCCTCCAGCGCCAGGAAACCGCTTGGCCACAGTGCGCTTTACAAATACTTTCAACTTTCAACTTTCATTTGTCTGAAGCCATTTTTTTGTTCAAAAGTTCTTTTAATCTCGATTTGGGGAAATGTAAGCTAAGGGTCGGTGTATCATATAAGTGTACTAACCCCAGCGATATGAGTGTTTGTGGAACATAGACTAACTATGGAAGTTTGTGAGCATGCTCTAAATTAAAGACAGCTTTTTAAATCTTTTGGGTCAGATCAACGGTACTTTGTTTCCACACTGACAATCACAAGAATAAGGGAGACAGCTTAATAATGCCAAGGCAGGCATGCTTCCTTATGTACATTAAAATTATTACATGCTGGGGGGACGGGCAATAATCTTTGATAAATGTATCCTTTATAACTTGAAGTTGCTGCAACGTGAAGTTGCTGCATTAATATCTCTAAACTCCTATGTAAATACCTTCATGGAGTGTCATTTTTGTGCTGTTGCCACTTGTGCAGCGAACAAAGATTCAAAACATTCCTCTTCCTTCCTTGTGTTAATCATGTATGTTGTCTGTTTTTAACAGTATAATCCATAAGACTTTTCATTGTTTTGGAATACTGCTACTGTGGGTAGATTTGCACCTGCACAGATATGACACTGTAAACTCAAAGAGCAAAAGATGCTCGAAGAACTCTGTGGAGAGAGGTCCCACAACCCCCATATCAAGCTGTTGTCGTCCAGATTGCGGCCCCGTAAGTAGTGATTGCTGACGATTTGTCCAGATACATTTCAATAATTTCCTGTATAGGCTGCAGTCCAGTTTCTTTCAAGAATCTAGAGATTGCAGCAATGCTTTTGGCCATATGAGTCGCTCTAGTCTGTACCATCTCCTTCCAGTTTAATTTAAAATCAAAGACCACTCCTAAATATTTAAAACTATGGACTTGTTCTATTTTTTCCCAGGCTAGGTGGAAACTTCTCAACTTCCTTTTAACACCACCTGTCACCATACTGAAGGTTTACTTTTGTTAACATGAAGGCCCAGATCGGACATGAAGGTCGAATATTCAACAATAAGATTTTGAAGGTCCAATAAAACTGCATCGTCCGCGTAAAGCAGTATTGGAACAGCAGTCGACTGTACCTTGGGAGTATCTTTCGAGTTATTAATCAGTGCCTCGTTTAGTTTGTTGGTATAAGGAGCAAACAGGAACGGGGCCAGTCTGACACCCCTCTCGATTTTAAATGATGTCGTGCATTCACCTTGCCTCCCTTAACGGACCATAGCTGTGGCGTCGGTGTATAGCTCTCTAATAAAGTTAATTATTGACACCTCCACTCCCATTTCCACTATGATGATCCACAGTTTGCTGCGTACAACACAATCAAAGGCTTTGGACAAGTACATGAAGGCCATATATAATTGGCCTTTTTTGACCAAAGAGTATTTTCCAGCTATTAGTGTCAGGTCAGATGAAGGCACTGATCAATCGTATCCCTACCCTGTCTGAACCCGCACTGTACTTCAGCCAGAATCTTCTTTTCCGCCACCCAGGATTCAAATTTGTTTAGAAGGAGCCTTCCTATTAGTTTCGTTAACTAAAATTGGGATGTCTCCCAGGTTTCTTGGGCACAAATAATGTGGAATTCGGCCATGACTTTGAGCCACTCCTCATTACATTGTTTGCTATTGTAGCCAGCTATATTCCAGGAGAGTAGGGTGTAAGTTGGGTTGTTTGCTCTGGTGGTGGGGACCCTATCATTGTTATACGCTGATTCTAGAAAGTGAGTTCCATTTTGCCTACCCTGCCCCGCCTCCCCCTGTATCACATTTTGGGAATTCATTTCCTTGCTCCCAATGGCCTCTTGATGAATTAGCATCTTGGGGCCCTCGCTATTATTCTCCAGTCAATCACAAGAGTCTAAGGGCCAGATTTGTATTTGGCTTAGCTGGATCCAATTTGTAGCCCTTATTTCAACCTAATCGTACACAGGTCTGAACGACCAAGTACGATGCGAAGATTGCATAAGCGCCAATCTAATGGTTTCCCGACCTGAACCGCTCTGTACAGCTCATTCGTAGCCAAATTGTGCCACGCATTGGAGCTGATTTCCGACCGAGCGAGTACGATGCACGATTCAGACAGCTGCTTCACGTTGGTCTCTGCTAGACGGAACGGCTGTCAGAAGCGTACTTCGGGGGCCGTTGCAGGCCCCCCAGCACCCAGGGCCCTCTGAATCTGTCACAGGGGTGTGCCTATGGGTCCCCCCAATGCAGGCATGTACAGTGTGGCGGGCACCATGGGGTACCCGTCACAGAGTGTACAGTTTTCCCCACCCACCCCTTTTCTGCTATGGGAGCGTGTACACGTCTGTACACAGGCTCCTATAGAGAATCCAAGCAAGCCGAGTCCGTAAACCTACGGCAGCATCGTGCTCGCTCGTCCGGACTCGCGGAACATGTTTCGCTCGGAAAGCCTTCCGGATCCGAGTCATATGGAGGGCTTTCCTAGCAATATCGGAATCAGGCCCTAAGTGTGATAATGGGGCCAATCTATCGAAGGAGAGGAGACCTAAGGTTTCGGACATCAGTGGCCTGCTATTACCTGGTGGGGTTCTATAACGGTATTTATTATCTTGTTACCTATGGGACTGAGTTGTTATAAAAGAACCCCAGTGGTGCCGGGAAGATCTGAGTCGCTGTCCTGTGAGGAAGTGGGGGTTGGAATAGTAAATCTCCTACAATACATGAGCTATTGAAATTTAGTACGATGCAATCACCCTCATAAACCTTTGTCGTTGTTCCTACCCATGGAATTATCCTAGCCATAATGAAGTGTTTCTGGGCTAGGTGCCCTGATCTAGTGTGATTAGTGAGCCAATGGCGTGATTTATCCATCATCTGGGAGGTAGATTCCGTTTGAGTTGGTCCTAGAATCGAGACGTTTACCAGAATTAAAACAAAAGGGCAGGCCGTGGGGGCGTGGGGGGGTGGTGTGGAGGGTTGGATGGCTATATTCTTTCTGATGCTATATGGAATCACTTGGAGTTGGATTGGTGATAGTATTGTTGGTAGACCTAGAAGGTCTGGGTCTGACCCACCCATCCAGCAGTCTGCTGAGAATTGGCCTGTCGTCTCTCAAGCCCGGAGTAGAAGTACATGTAGTTCTTACTACTGGTGGCCTTTCAGATGGATCGAAACCTCGCCCTCGAAGTTGGAGTGTGTTAGTAGTATGTGTCTTTTCGAGGGCAGGCTCCGAGATGCCCGTGCAGTTTCCCCTACCAGCTTGAAGGTGTGGGAGTAAAGGCATGGGATGGTCATTTTGGAAGGATATAGACTGAGTGTTAGGTATGGTGACCTGTGTTAAAGAGTAGTTAGTTTTCAACAGGTCTTGGAGCTTGATATCGATGGAATCCAGCTGTATAAAAATGGGCTGTAACATGGAAGATATCTTATCTAAGACAGACTCCACACTGGGGGAAGTCTGCGATAGTTCAGTGAAGCGTTTTCCAGAATCTGGCAAAGTCTGAGATGGCATAGACTTTTTTGGTTTCTTAGATTTTGTGAGAGTAGGGTTTTTTGTAGGGCCTTGCTTCCTCTTACCGTTTGTGGGCATGGACTGTGGAAAGGAGTGACTTTGTTACATTTATCAAGTGTTGGGAAATGGGTATATCAGCAGGGGGTGTCTGAATTTCTGGTGACAGACTAATAGCTTCTAACAGGCTCTCAGTCGATATAACATCAGTTACCCATTAGCAGGCGGAATCCCTCCCCTGCAGGCAGGGCTGCCTTCCCCCAAAGAAAGTCTTCTTTCTGCCTCGGCGATCTCCTTAGATATGGCATCAGAGGCTTTAATTAGAAAAGTATCAAGCGTGGATATAGTTATCCCGGTTGAATCCAGGGGTGTTGTCTTTTTCTTTGCCATGATGAGTTTTGATCAGCTAGGGCTGTAGATGGGCAACCAGGGGCCAAATGTTAGGGGGGGCCCAGCCCACCTCCTCCTGTCTCCAACGGGCGTGGCCGTCCACTTCGACCGCAGTCAAAAAATCAGGATCAGAACAGCCGGATATTCCACTTGTCTTTTAGCCTGTTGCTTCCTTTTCTTGGCATAGCTTTTCGAGCAGTATCAAGTAGATATCAACATGTATTCAGAGAATACCCAAATTTAATTGCAGTTAGACAAAAACTGTACAGCAACACTGACATCACTTAGATCTTCAACTACATCCTCCACTAGAGGAATACGAGCTTCCTAGGTGTTAAAATACCTAAGACAGAGATCAATGTATTGGGAGAAAATGAGCAAGTCTTGTTACTTTTCACTGGCTACTGCGTGGCAGCTCCTCCCTTCCTTCACCCCATAAACCTGGAACCTAATCTAGGGATGCTCTTTACTCAGAAATATTTCTTATTCTAGAAGTCAATGTAGTGGTGATTGGGATAATTCTCCATCTCTCCATAATCACCATTCTACATTGAAATCGTGCACGCCATAGTATGCCACATCCAGGGCCAAAAGAAATATAATCACAACATCGAAATGATGAAACTCTACTGGTTTCCCTTGCTGGCCCACACCATTTCATAACCAGCTGCATCATTGACAAAGCCATCACGACCAGAACCTCCGCCTATCAGACCGGCAAGCTCACCATTTCCAGTGTCTCTTGGCACAACTGCAGCCAGGACACCTTCAGGCAGGAGACAAAACCAAGAAAAAAACCAAGGCAATAGGCCTGTTCTATCTATCCACGCATTATCTGGAATAACATTAGTGTATTCTTTAGGGCTGCCCCAACCCTGTTCCAATTCAGGAAGAAATTGAAGGTGCACGTCTGTAAAATAACACTACATCATGAGGCAGTAACAGTCAATAAACAAGGTACCTTTCAAATCACTTGTTGCCTCTATCCTTGCCTTTGAATCTATACAGCACTCTGATGCTTTTGGCTAGGTTTACTCTGTACAAATACCACATACATGCATAAATACACACATACTCCACAGAACATTGCCTTGACTCTAAACTGAACAGAGAAGGAAACTTACACGAGCCTTGATTATGTACCGCCCACCTAGACTACTGCATGATTATCTACTCTGGCTTCATCAACATGCTTATTGCAAGGCTATCAAGACTAGAAAATCAAGTAGCCAGAGATTGCCTTGGCCAGTGTAAGTAAGACCACATCAAGCTTGCCTTGATAACAGTCCACTTGATGCCACCCAAAGCAAGGATCAACTTCAAGTTTCTCTGCATCTACCACAAAGAATTTGGGAAAGGGCACAAAAGAACCTTGCTTTATGATACATCCCAGCTATAATCCTTCCATAACTGGCTGCTAAACTGATCCAAGATAGAGCTTGTAAGCGGATGAAACAGGAAGGCAGATGACAGGGAGAACAACGCCTACGACTGTGCTCCTCTTTGAGATCCAAACCCAAATATACGAGCTTCAGGAAACTCCTGAAAACAGAACTCACTTATTAAAAGGATCTTATAGATTGCAAATGGCTGAGATCAAAGCAACGGTCACATATGATTGGATACCCCCCACCCTCAGAATGCTTGCTTCAGACTTCTCACCTCCCCGTGCTTTAAGAGAAATGTTACATGTAGCATGCTATAAAACTCTGAAATAAATAAAGGCATCTTAGTCGGATAATATACCTACTGCATGTAACCACTAGGTCACAGGTTCCAATACTGCATAGATGTGTGTACATTCTGCAGGTCATAGGCTCAATTTCTTGTTAGATAGCTCATTTCTATCACTACAATGAAAGTGGGAGCTCTAAATAAGGTGGTCCCTACTCCCTACCTTAAAAAGATAACATTTTAAACGTCAAGACATTGAAACATTTACATCATTTCTACCCTTAAGCACGACAACCACAAACTCTGCGCAGTCAGAGAACGATAACTACTCCCCAGTACTCACCCACATCTGGGGCCCACTGATAAGTTTGACTATGGTCAGGGCTAGTGCTTGCATAATACACTGTAAGGTAACAGCCTTAGGGGGCCACCTAGTTGATGCTCCTAATTCCTACAAAGAGCTCGACGATGGACCTTTTCACTGTACATGGGAGCGCTTCAAAGCAAAATGTTATTATGCCTGGTGCACTGAAACTCTTCGCCCTAATCCTGCCAAAGGGGCCTGCCATCAACTGACGGCTAAGCAGCTTATAGTCTGCACTACATCAAGAGCCAATTGTGAAGCTTCTCGCCATCCTAATCATTATGTTGCACTGCGCAACCAACTCACCAACTCACCAAATCACTTCTTCTCATCCCTCCGAAACAGAAAAAGAAAACGACCCAATGTCGGTCCTTCTCTGGCAAAGTACCCAGGATGTTGAACGCACTCCCGGTCGACCTCAGATGCAACCCCTCCATCTCTTGCTTCAAAAAGGACCTGAAACTCTTTCTTCTCAACCAATACTTTACTGACTGAGGCAACCGTCCTAGGCATCAATAACCTAAAGGACTCCCCACTAACTTTGACCTTCAAGGATGGTGGTTTTCTGACTGTCTCAGCCACCTGCGTCCTTCTCCCCTCACTGGATACATAAGTATTATGTCTTTGCTTTTTAGGTCGAGGACCGTAGGCTGCGCTTGCGCAGTTCAGTCCGAAGATTTTATGTTTTTAGGTTAGGGGGCTTGAACCAGCCTCTCTTTTCCATTGGCTGGCTTCCTAAACGGAGACCAGCCATTGGAGGAGAGGGGCGTCACTCGGTTCAAGCCCCGTCCTTTTCGGATTCGGGGGCGTGTTTTTTGCGTTCTTTCTATCTTTAACGTCATCTGTCACTCAGCAAAAAACACGCCCCCGATTCAATCAAGTTTCGGAGCTTTGCGGCAGCCATTTTGTTTGTTTTTGGTTTGCACAGTCCCAGGCTGGCTGCACGCCCCGTTGGGCTCCCCTGTATTTTTATAGCCGTGGACAGACCCCTCACGAACCCCCACCCCTGGCTAACCCGAAGCAAACCCTAGCAGTGCTCCCCACTTATTCGGGCCTACTCTTTGTCCGTCCGCGCCCCCTCCCCCCAGCAGCCCGCCATGATGCCCCTGCCCCGGAGGATGAGGATGCGGGAGCTGGTGTGGAGCGGAGTGTAGAGGTGAGTTGCCTTGTTCTTACACAGTCACTGCAGTAAACATCGCTTGCATATTATGCTGAAGCGGATATTTCCACTTCTTCAGTCGCTGCCCTTCCCATAGGTCTGCCAAACTCTTAAGTCGTAGTCAATCTTGCCATACAGGCCCACGGCCTACATGAGTGCAGTCCATGGAATACGATTGGCTTCTGGTGCACTCATACCATTACCAATACCACTGATAAAGGATTGTAGTGTGATTGGCACTGGGGTACAGTGAAATGTAACAGAATGTCTAAAGACCCACGGGCATGCAGCTGGTTTAAAAGTGGTGTAAGCAGAGGGCTCATTTGTATTTGGATGGGGGATTGTTGTATTTGACAGAGCTCTGATCCTAAAACAGACAGAACTAAGTGGAAGGGGTAAAGAGAAAATACATTAGCTGCTGACATGAATAAGTTATGTCTCACCACGCCACTGAGCGAATCTCTCTTCCCCTTAAAGCCACCGCACGTGCTGTCTGCCTATATGGGTCCGAGTTCGATTTTGCGTGATAAAAGTCAAACTCACAGCGATAATGATTTACATTGAACATCTGCTAGTCCGACCCAAGATTCGTTAGACTTGGCCGGGATAAACAAATACTTGTTCTTAAGGTCAAATACGTGTCTGTTGGACCACAAATCCTCCACACCATATTGCTTTTGGCATTCTCCGTCAGTGGCAATATATATACTTAGTCTATACCTGATGAAAATATCAAAGAACAAAACGTGCGCAACAAATTCACCCTTCAAGGTACGCAGCCTACACATTTGTCTACCTTCATAGGACCCCTTTCACTTGCCAGTGTCTAAAAACAGATGTGCCTCCGATCGGATTAATATAAAGTATTTTTAAGTCCTAATAAAATTAATCTACATGATAAGCTGGAAAGAAAAGTTTGTTCGAGTTTAGGGTATAGAATCTTTTACCTAACATAAAATCCATGCCCATAGTCTAAAACATGTAAATAAATATGTATTTAAGTCTTTTTTGTAGCCTGTCATTGACATGATTTCCTCCGCCAGTATCTTAACAGGGGGCAATGTCAGTGATTGATTACTAAAAATACATTGTTCACACTTCACAAGAGCCAGGTTTAGGGCCAATGTATGGGATACATTTGACACTGGCTCCATTTCTTATCATATTGCAGTGTAGCAAATCGTAGCTAGAGAAGATCAGTCAGGAGATCAAATAGCAGAGTCCTCAACCTCCTCCACGAAATACAGATGGCCCCCAGCGAGTGTTGTGCCAGAACCGTCTCAGAAGAAGAAGTGAGGTGCTATATAATGTTACCTTGGATCATATGACCTTTCACTGCCTATAAATGGATAACCTTGTTCATATTTGACACTCAAGAATATTTCGAGATTAACTTCCACCATACAAAGGACATTTATCCAGAATGCAATCCAAATATGGAAATACACTCCTTTCCTAACAGGGCATATCATAATAGAGCTGTGATGCCCAGCATTTGCTTGGAATTAGGCATTCAAGTTTAGAGAAGCGAGGCCTGGTTTCATGAATTTTACTACCAGTAAGATTTCCGTGTCAATCTTATTATTTGGATGGGTTTAAAGTCCCATTATTAAGGTTAGTGGCTAGTTTAGAATCTTGCATGTACTTCATATCTAATTTATGTTGTGCAGAAGTACCCAATTGAAGAGAAACTGACATGATAGTGGATGTTGAAATCTTAAGCCAAAATGAAGATATGAGAATAATTATAGGAGGTCAGTTTAGAATGCGCTTATCAGGAAGGGTTACACTGTCTTAAATCATATAGAATTCACATATCCACACTCTTACAGATGGTAAAGTTTAAAGAAGAATTCCACATTATTCTAATGGCATTATTAAAAGAGGGGCATGTAGTGTATCAGATTGTAAATGAACTGTCAGCAAGAGGAGCTCTGCTTTAAAACTCCAGTCTCTAATACAGGCCTTACAAGATCACAGAAAATCTACCCTGGCTCTATTGAATGAGGTTAAGTTTTAGTTATGCACTTGACATCCATTTTGAAACACCAGTGTTGCTGCTCATTGAGGTGCATAGGTACACCTGCGGTTCAGTTTCATACTGGTGTATTGCGGTGTTATGATGGACCAAGAGCAAACCAAGTGATTTTGTGTGGAGACTGATGATGTGATAGGATAGAACCTTGAGGATCATTGAAGGTCACTGCAATTTGCTGTGATCTGGGCGAGTTCATCTAAACTAATTAATGCCCATTGGATAGGTGGGATGTAAACTATTTTGGCATTGTCGTTCATTCCCATGCACATTTATAGGGTGTCCAGCAGTGCATGATGGTGGACTGTGTCAAAGGTAGCCAATAGATGCCGGAGAACCATGATAATATTGAGGGTGTCACCAAAGTCAAAGTCAAAGTCAAAAGATCTTTATTCAGATTCAACATCCATAAAAGTACATAAAATCTCAACATCGTGGAATATCATACAAGAAACCAAGTCCAATGCGCTTACATTTAAAATCCTGTAATAAAAACAACAAATTCATCATGGGCTGTATGTGCAAATGACTTCAAGATTCGAAGTATCGAGTTTTGAGTTCATAAAAAAGAGTTGCAGTCGGCGACTCTACGAAAGATAATTCTATCATGTGTGCAGGACGCAATTATTTGTGCAAAATAAAGCAATGTGCGAAAACAGCAATTCACATTACAAAACTTTTCCGGGCAGATTCAATGACACTCTTGAGCGGACTTCATGTTAAAAAGAACTACGATTGGCGACTCTATAAAAAATAATTCTATAATGTGTGCAAGAATGCAGTAATTTGTGCAGAATAAGGCGATGTGCAAATCAGCAATTCACAGTACAAAACTTTTCAAGGCAAGTTCAGTGATGCTCTAGAGCGGACTGCAGATTTAAGAAAGCAACTGACTCTAAAAATGTCTTCGTCACAGCTTAACCGTAATAACTCTACAAAAGCTAGTTCAAAGTCAAATTGGTCAGTATTACGAAAATATGGCATTAAAAAATGTTTGGTGTATTTAACATAAAAACCACAAAAAAGTGTAAAGTGCAAAAGGCTTTGTTTGCCACCATGGCTACAAGGACAGTTTAGGTGCTCCAAATTCCTATTAAATCCTATTGGGAAGCATAATAGATTTTTAATACTCCCATCCCTGAACCGGAACAGCAAACTCCTGTTCCATCTACTCATCTTTCTGCACAGATAACTTTCGGGTAGATTAGGAGGCCTGTCGCTTGGTGTGAAAAATTAAAGATACCTTAGGACTGCCGGTTTTGTGAGGTCTTTCTTTTCTCTTTCACAGTTATAGTGGCTATACAGGGCCCTTTTTACTAAGTTCTTATGTGAGCAGTCTATTATGTGGGGAGATGTAAATAAATGTCCCTGCTCCACACTCCGCAGGCTTTTTTCCACCGCTGCGAGCCACGGTATCTGGGTGGCCCGGTCACATTTCAAGCAGTCCTTAATGATATCACGGGTCAGGGACGCGGCTTGATTCCTCCATATTTTCAGCCAAAACAAAGCAGGTCTGGCTTTTATAAAGTCCTCCGTGTATTTAATGCGCAGTTCTTGGTGGCACAAGTAAGTTGGGGCAGAGATAACCCCCCCCCCCAAAATCTTCCTGCAAAATCGGTTCTCCTCTGTTTGTATGTTAGTACAGTTTGTATATCCCCATACCTCGGCGCCGTAAGTTCCTGTGGGTAAGTATTGGGTCTTGTAAATATGTGACATTGAGGCAATGACCTCAGCGCTTTGTGGTTGGCGAAGAGAGGTAACAGAATTTATGGCTTTCCTCATTTTGTTTCTACCTTGTGCCACATGCGGTTGCCAAGACCCAGAATCAGCAAACAACAAGCCTAGGTAAAGGAAGGTGTTAGTGCACTTTAAAACATTGTCCCCTATTGAAATACAGTCGATCTTATGCTTTTTTGGACCACAGCACATTATAAATGATTTGTTAAAATTTGTACAGAGCCCCAGGTCTGCCATATAGGCAACAAATCCTGAAATTAAAATTCGTAGTGCATTGGGTGTGCGGGCCATAAGTACCGCGTCGTCCGTGTAGAGGAGAGCTGCAAGTGGTCTGCCATTCACTTGCGGCACATCAGATGTCAATTTATACACACAGTTACTTAATTCATTTATGTACAAGATAAAAAGCAGGGGGGCCAGGACACACCCTTGTCTGACCCCCTGCCAATGAAAATATCTCTGGATACCTCGCCTAGGGTGTTCAAGCGGACGCGGGCTCTCAGATCACTGTGCAAATGAGCCAGGAAGTGAACTAAAGATTCATCTAAACCATAATTCAACAGAACTGTCCATAAACGGGAACGGTTAACAAAATCAAATGCAGAACTTAAATCCATAAAACCTAAATAAAGGGGGGATTTTTTTAGCAATTGTGTACTTTGCCATTACTAAATTTAAATTGAGGCACTGTTCCACGGTGCCCACGTTGCTTCTGAAGCCTAGCTGGCATGGATGTAAAATGGAATTTTCTTCTGCCCAAATACTAATCCTGCTAAAAAGGACCCTGCCTAAGATCTTCAGAGTGTTATCGATCAAGGATATTGGTCGATAACAGGCAGGGTCCAATCTATTGCCCTTTTTGAAGATGGGCACAATGGTGCTATTTGACCAGGTTACTGGCGGGGGGTATGAGATAAATGATTGAAGATGTTACAGAGTAGTGGCGCCCAAAATTCTGGTTCCGATTTAATTTGGTCGATGGATAGACCGTCGGGACCAGGGGCTTTGTTCCCTGCGCTAGCTGAGATGGCATCCTCTACCTCCATTATAGTGATGTTAAGAGGGGTTAAGGGTGGGACGGGGCCCGTGGTGTTTAGTGGGGCCTCATATATTTTCGAAAAATGTTTCACCCACTCGTCCCCAGGTATATTACAATTTATCGGGGTGATGTTAGTTCCCATTGATTTTAAGCTCTTAACCTCACTCCAAAATCCAGTTACATCCCTCAATGTAGCAAAAGGCACAAGGGAATCCCAGTGTTCTTGTAATAGCTCCTCTGTCCTTCTTTTAAGTACGGTTTAATAACTAGCCCTCAGTCTCCTCACAGCAGACTGGTCACGTGGGACCATAGTTAGGGCTGCCCTGAGATCGCGATTGGCTTTAGAGCATTGGGAATCGAACCACCGTGGTTGTTTATTGTCGGTGGTTCGGGTTGGTTTCGAGATCTCATTTTTCATAGCCTTACAGAGGTCCATAAAGGCCTCTATGATCGTATGTTCTGAGCTGTCGGTGGAAAGACAGACTGACACTAGTTGGGGGTATATCCTGACAATACGGGCCAAAACTTCCTTATTATCAACCCCCCTCCAAACCACCCTAAGTCTGTCTGTGGAGACTGCAAAATTTTGTGCGCCAATTTCTATCCTCGTCCCCTGTTTTTTGATGGATTTTAGATTTATTAGTATCGGATAATAATCACTGTAAGGGACGTCAACTACCTTGGCCTTTAGTAGGAGATCTCCTAAGATCGAGGATAGAAATACATAATCTATGGTGGTTGAGCACCCTCGCCCTACATAGGTGGCCTGTGGTTCTTCAGTCCCTTTGCTTTTCATCTCATCCATGACGTTAACTAGGTCACGAGAGGTTATGTGGTCAAGTGGTTCCATGCCTCTTTTACTGCTAGAGGTTCTTGAGTGGATGTGGGCATTAAAATCACCCCCTATACAGATACCATCAAAGTTGCTATATTTATGTCCTTCCACAATTTCGTCTATAAAATCAAATAATCTTGTAAAATTCGGGTTAGGATGAGTTACAAAATCATTATTATAAAAATTGATTATGCATAACTTTATCTTGCTGGTATATGCCAACACCTGAAAACTCTTGTCATTAACAGGTAATAGCTCGGTTTTAACTCCTGCCGTGATTTTAGCCCAGATAATTAGACCCCCCCGCTTGGTCGGCCCATGGCTGAAGGGAATGCATTCTGGTTGTAACAACTGTACCCTTCCAGGAATAGGGGGCTAGTACACCATGTCTCTTGCAACATCAAAACATCAAAATTAGTGACCCACTCTATCCACTCTTTGATTTGTGTTTTGGCGTGGAGACCAGCAATGTTCCAACTCAGGATGGTCAAGTTGTCAGTAGAAGGAGGAGTGTGCGTGCCCTGGGAAGGTGTTAGAGGTGTGATTGGTAGGACCGATATTTCTGGTTCAATGGGGGCCAGTGATTTAGTATGGCGTGGTGTTACAACGTTGGAAACAGTTACGAGTGGTTGATCAGTTTGTGATGTTTCCAAAGTGGATGTAGGTGGTGGTCATTCGAAACTACTCATGTCCGATAAGATACTAAATCTGTTGAACAAGGGGTAAGGTGATGGTACTTGGTTAAATGATCTCTGAGGGGGCCTATAAAAATAGCCTAATGGGAGTGAGGTTATGACGGTTGATGGGCCAGGGTAAATATTGTTGTTATTCAGTATGTATTTTGCTGTCCCAGGATGGCGAAAATTGAGCACAATACAGTCGCCATTAATGTTCTTAAATAAGGGACCAACCCAGCTTACCCGGCGGGCTGACAAGATTTCATTTGAAATGTCATGTCCCACCCCTTTGTGTTTACGCAACCAGTCTATACATTTATTGTTTAGCTGGACCCAAGACTCGCCTTGCCCTTCTTTGAGTGGTGGAACGCCGGCTAGGACTAAGACATATGGGCAAGCATCTGGTGGTAAATGCAGGGTGGTTCCCATAGTCTTCGCAGGCCTTGGTGTGACAGCCGGCCTTTTATCAGGGGCAGTAGTGGTTGTAGCCGTTGTAGCCCCTGGTTTGGGGACCACCGGGGTCAGAATGTCCTTCGGGGGTACGCTGGCCGTACTAATGACGGAGGTGGGGCTAGAGGGTGCAGCTGTCGTGACTGTGGTTTGCTGTGGTTTCTTGTTAGATTGAATTTTAGCAGTGATGTTGTTTTGCGGGGTAGCGGTGGGTGCAGATGTTGGTATAGGTGTACTATTGTTAGCAGTGTTTGGCCCTTTGCCTAACTTATCCTTACAAATTGACTCTATGTCTTTCAATAGACGATCTCCCCTCAGTAGATCAAGGCTAATTTGTCCCTTCCTTTTTACGTCATCTTTCTTAACAAGATTTTCCAGTCTATCTAAACGTTTAAAAATACTATTAAATTGCTTGATCATTTGACTTTCCATCTGTTTAAAAATAGTGTCTACGATAGTTTCAATCAAGTTCCCATTAGTTTTTGGTTGGCTGATGCTATCGAGTAGTGACTCTGTCTGCGTGCAGACAGAGGTATGGTCTTCATTTACCAGGGCAACTAGAATCACATCATCAGGCAGTATAGGCTCACTTGTGTCAGTGCCACCACTTAAGGAATCTTTGTTCCCTTTGGACCACATGCTCTGAGGTGTTGGCTGGCTCTTATTGCGAGGTGGTTGCTTCCTCTTATTTCCCGTTGGTTTGGGGACCCCTCTTTTCCTTTTTTCAGCTCCCAGTTTGTTGGTAGAAGTCATAGGGGGTGCTGAGTCTAGTGGGGATTCCGTTGTAGAGTTCCCACCTAGCAGTGGTTCTAGAGTGCTGGCTGGTAGAGGTTGTTTCGAAATAATAATCGTAGGAGAAAGTTCTAAAAACATGGATTTACGGATTATCTGATGCAAAATGTAAGACTCTAATCTAAGGACATCTATAGCTCAGCTACCATCCCCAAATATTTCATCTTTGCAGTGAAATCAGCAGCGCCAAGATGCTCCATGGAGTGTATGTGCGCTATACAAAAACCAACAAACATCAAACATCAAACATCAGAAAGTGGAAGGGCAGAGTTTGCATTTTGTAGAGATGACACAGAGAGTGTGGTAGCTAAGCCCATTGACATCCTCCTCTCAGTGTTGGCAATCTCATTGGTTACCATGTTATAGGGATTCTCCAGTATGCTTTCTAGGGAACTTTGTGTCACAAAAGACCCTTCGATAGCTGATACCACATTAACAGTGTTCCTTTTCCCCATTTCAAAGGTGACACTAGCAGACTCACCTAATACAGCAGCTTAGGGGGGTGGCCCAACCCAGCCTCTTCTGGCCTCTGAGGGCCACAGAGGGCCCGCCCTTTGCCCGGCTACGCTCCCGCGCGCTCCCGCGTCGCGGGGATGGGCCGCTATTTCAAGCGCCTCCGGGCGCCGAGGTGACGTGGCGGCGTTGCGCCGATGTTGGAGCCTGGGCAATGTAGTGCTGTAATCCCCTCCTCGCCGGCCGCAGTGGTGGTAGAATGCAGCGGCGGGGGGACCAGCTGTGCAGGGAAGAAGTGTCTGTCAGCCCGGTAGGACCCTCGCTCACTCAGGACCCGAAGTGATTTTGCCAGTTGCTGTCTGTATGTCTGAAGCCTGATTTTTAGTCCTGTAGTAGGGTGTTGATTTGTTTTCATGTAGATGAACAGAAATTGCTTTTTTGCAATTATCTTGCTTGAACAGGTAAGAATTTTAATCAGTGAAAGACGTGAGATCTTTGCCAGAGAGTGACTTTAATTGAAGAGGGAAGACATTGTCTTGGTAATTGGTGACCTTGAAAGTGTTGAGAATGTCTGAAGTTAACACACACTAGTTTTTTGAAGGTTGTACACTTAGGTACGTTTTGTGGTGGAATTAGGAGTATAGTAAGTCCATGTTGTGTATGTGTGTGTGGCGCTCTGTGTGTGTGGCTCTGTGTGTGTGGGGCTGTGTATGTGTGTGGGGCTGTGTGTGTGGGGGGCTCTGTGTGTGAGGGGCTCTGTGTGTGTGTGTGTGGGGCTGTGTGTGTGTGTGTGAGGCTCTGTGTGTGTGGGGGGGGGGGCTGTGTGTGTGGGGGGGGCTCTGTGTGTGTGGGGGGGCTCTGTGTGTGGGGGGGCTCTGTGTGTGGGGGGGGCTCTGTGTGTATGTGAGGGGCTCTGTGTGTGTGTTTGTGTGGGGGGCTGTGTGTGTGTGGCTCTGTGTGTGTGGCTCTCTGTGTGTGTGTGTGGCTTTCTGTGTGTGTGGCTCTGTGTCCACGAATACTCTCTACTACTCTCTAATGCTCACCTATTGCCATTGTAAATGACAATACCATTTATTTATGTTTTAAAGAAAAAAAATGTCATGGGCAATGCCAATAGCTCTACCTTTAATAATGCTGAGACCATTGCATTGTAAATGCTTGTTATCTTTATGCAACCTCATGTCCTGCGATGTTATGCAACCTTCTTCTTTTCCTTTGTGCATGTAAAGCGCTCTGATACCCACGGGTCTAGCTAGAGCTATATAAAACTTTATAAATAAATGAAAGCGCAGTGACACTAGTAATTGAAAATAGCATTATATATAAAATAAATAAGTACAATTAAAATCAAGCAGAAATGACATAAAAGAGCAGCACTCAGATGCAAAAACAGCTGTCAAGCATCCGTACAAAACGTGAACCTTCCTCGGTCAGTCGGATATAAAAACGCAAAAAAGGACTAGCAGTCATCATGTGGGAAGCGGAAGAAATGTCCTGTGCACCTAACTAGTTCCTGGGTCACACATCAAGTCTCCACTTCAGAGAATAACTCTTGACAGAGCCGAGGAAGGATGCTTCCCTCCTGTTTTAATTCTCGGGAGGGATTCGTATTTCAGTGTGTGCCGTGAAATCTCCAGGGATAGAGGATAACTCACCCAAAAGAGTCTTGTAAGAGGATTCCTGGTCGGCAGGGGCCAGGGCCAGGATATCCGTTAAGTGTCCCTGTCCTTTAATTGAATTGGTCGCGCCATAAAACACACACCGCTCTCACTGGCATCCGCAATCCTGTTACAAGATGCGTCTAAAAAGCCCGTGCAGGCAAAACCTAATTACAGCCCCAGACAGCTCTTTTTACCGCTACTGCACAGTCAATCAACAGATGGGGAAGTACAGTAACAGTGCACGCTCTTTGCTCTTATTCTTGCCGAGGGGCCCGAGAAGCCTGCACGTTCTCTGTGCATTGTGCTAAACGTTATTGTAAAATCTCCAACCTCCAGCATCTCACTTTCGCAAAGAAACATAAAATTGGCCGATACAAAATGGACGCCACGCCCATCATGTCCCTCCATTTCCTGCCTGCTGTTCACACTTACCCACTGCATGGCCTATCTGATGAATGCCCCTTTGATTTCATATTTTGTTTTTGCCTGCTCACGTCTGATGAGGCTATTCTTGAGCATTTTTATGACACTTATTTTGTAAAATCACTTCTGAGCCTTTCCGACGACACATCCTTCAGCCTGTGAAGGATTTTTCTGCTGAAAGTCCCTGCATTTTGCACTATTTCCTCAAGGGCTTCAAATGTTTCCACAATGAAAGAAGGTAACTAGATTTCTGGAGTGCAGCTGCTACTTAGTGATTGGCATCCTGCCGCTGTACCACTATAACACATTTATCTGCGGTGTGCTCACACTGGGGCAATACACGTTTAACATCCCAGAATCTCAGATTTCATATTGTCTAAGTGCGGAGACCACACATCACAACATGTCTGCCATTGTTGAGTACCAAAACCCAGCATAAAGATATCTGCTGCCATGCCACCAGGAGTCACTTTTCGTACAGTACCTCATTTCTGTGCCACAACTCATTCTAAAATACAGTGGCCACAACACACAGGTTAGCACCACAGCTTAATGTTTGAAAGTATAAGTGCAAGGGCCCAAAGTTCTACTCAGAAGCCTGCGACCAGCGCGATTTATTGTCAGTGTGTTGAATGTTGCGGTTGCATAATCTTAATTCCACCTCATGCCTCTTTAATCCACCGCCAGCCGCCCCCTGCTCCACCATCTCACTCTTGAAGGTACCCTCCGTCTGCATTTGTCACGGTTCTTCTATGATTTTCTTCCTTCTCCCTTCTCCCTTTTCTTGCTCTGGGTCAAAGTCTGAGGAGGAGAAATACGTTTCGGTCCTCGAAGATGAGTACCAGTGGCCTTCACCTGCCCCCAATGGCTCAAATGAAAAACTGGTTAACTCAGCAGTCCAACTTTCAATAAATACTGGCCCATTTCAAAAATACTCACCTGAATGAGGTGATCCAGCTCAAAATATTCCCAGAGACTCCGCAGACGGTCGAGTCAAAATTCTATGCAACTGCGGGGTTCCTAAATGTGATAGAAGACATTGAAAGCACCATCAGACACTGGTTGTTCCAAAAGTATACAGTGAAAGGATAATGGAGTATATTTCCCAGAGTGCACCCATTGTTCTGACAGATTTCCTGCTTCAAATAATTGTGTGACCTACCTGCGAAACAGCTGCATACCAAGCACTGTGGAGAAACATCAACAAGGCATGACTTGACTCCCTAGTACGTATGGTAGCAAGCCCCCCCCCCTCTTTACAACAGGGATACCTTACTATAGAGAATGTGTATCTTCAATGACATGTCACGCAGCATAACGTTTGGTGGACTCTATACATCTCTACACAGCAGCTATCATCTTGTCACTATTGAGGCTTTGACCTTAATGCATGTGCGAATATTCTACACCATCATTGATGGATGTAAGTGCTCGCCTGCGTGCTATTAGGTCATTTCATGTATAATTCGAGTGGGTAAAGTACAACATACATTTCAAATCAAGACGTTGAGGCCATTCACAAAACAAATTATGAGTAAGGAATGTTGTACTAAAGTATTTCTATACTTACTCTTAACTGTCTTTGGTAATCGACCCAGAAACATCCATGTCCCTCTTAGTAAAAGTACAAAGAGGGATCAATCCTTTCTATGTGTACTAATGGTACGTGAATACTCCAATTTTATCCCATTTTAGAAGTGTTGGGGCAGGATCCCAAAGGCATGTAAGACTACATAAAAGATTACTACCTTATGCAGTTTTGCATGCCTTTTGGATTGGCCCCTATACATTTGGTGGGATTGTGCATGATACCCCCATGTCTGTGAATATATCCCCATGTTGGTGTCATTATGGGTAAGAACAATTGAAGCCAAGAGGCAGCTTTGGTCTCCAAGTCATCTCACCTCTGATGGAAATGGCATGGTGTCCTACTGATAAATGGATGTGCTCATTGGTCACAACGCTAGCCAATAAACACTATTATTGAAATGTGCAGTGAAATGAAACACATTTGAGAAACGTACATCCATTGCAATTTACTTCAGATACCCTCTGATGAACAAGAAAGACGGTCACCCATGCACTGGTCACAAGCCCACTGGACTACGGAAACACCCTTTACGCCGGAACCACAGCCAAACTACAGAAAAAACTCCAACGCATCCAAAACGCCTTGTCCAGACTCATCCTAGACATCCCCGCCAAGCTCACATTTCCGATCACCTGAAAGACCTCCACTCGCTCCCCGTCAACAAGAGAATAATGTTCCGCCTCCTCACCCACGCACATAAAGCCCTCTACGACCTAGGACCTGAATTCCTCAACACGCGCCTATCCTTTTACACCCCCACCCGCCAACTACGATCGTCCAATCTAGCCCTCCCCGCAATTCCACGCATCCAAAGATCCACCATGGGGGGAAGATCCTTCTCCTACTTAGCAGCTAAGACCTGGAATTCTCTCCCCACCCACCTCCGCCTTACACAGAACCACCGTGTGAGAAGTTGGCCTGATATATGATGCTCACTAATTCTAGTGATCACCTTGTATCAGTCCAAACAACCCTTATGGTGATTGGTTGTAAGTCAACCTTATAGACCAGCTATCCTAGTAGCGTGGACAAAAGCAGTCTTTAGGCTAAACTCTGAATGGCATGTGAAGCCAGCTGTTTTACCACATATAACCCCTTGAATACCAAGTGAAAGGACACCACACAGGTTGTTATGAAAATAAACAGATATTTATTAACTAACATACACCTCTGAACTCTTTATGAGGTCAGAGGGCTAAGCACATGACAATACTCAAAAGGAAATACGAGTTCGCACAGTATTTACAAGAACGCCTGAGGGGCGCAACAAACCATATACTAAATAAATGGAATGCGAAAGTCAATCAAAGGAATGGAGCTGTCCAGAGGCTGTAGGATCGCTGGGACCACACTACCCTAACTGGAGGTAAGTGATAGGAGGCCCACGGAGCGCGTGTGCAGAGTGTGAACTCACACGCGAGATGCGTACAATCGTCTATGGACAGTACAGTTTAAAGAAAAGGTGAATACGGACGACCCTGACTAGATAGGACTAAAACGACTGTGGAACTGGACACTAGGAGAGTCAAGCTACCCTTGAGCACCGAAATGCTCGTGTTACCTCACCCACAGGCTGCGGGTGCATAGGTGCCAAGTCGTGTCAGGTTCCGGTGTTGAAGTCTATGGAGCCTGGAGGAAAAGATGCTGCAGGCGGTCAGGAGGAAGATGTCCGGTGTGATCCAAGGGTGGATCAGTGAAGAGAAGAACCTGAAAGCAGAGGGGACCATGTTCAAAGTCACTAGCCAGTGACTGGAGTGGAACCAGGAGTGGAACCAGATGTCGTCGTCGCGATCAGGTGAAGGTGGGCGCTTGTCTCTGCAGCCACGTGGACCAGGGGGTGTCTTCGACGACCAGGATGGAGGCACGAGGTGTCCCACGCAGGCTCTCGCTGTCTGCGGTGTCGTCTCCGGATTCGGGTTCAACAGGCCTTAGCAAAGGCAACCCACGCGGTGAGTGGAAACGGCGTCTGGAGTGGACAAGGAGGGTCCGGGGTGCTCCTCTTTTGGAAGGGAGCAAGGGTCAGTCTGGAGCAACCTGACCAATATGCAAAGTTGTCGGAGTTCATCGTCTAGGAGGTCACAAGCCAGCCGGCAAGTGGCCAGACAACGCGTCGAGCAGCAAACAGGCAGAAGGGCCCCACGCAGATCTCGTGGATGCTGGAGGGCTGATCTTCGATGCAGGAGCTGCTCGGGGTTGGGGCTTCTCAGTCCCCAAAGCACTTGGACGAGGATGCCTCTGAAGTCGTGCTGGAGCGAAGTGCTGCTTCTTCCAAGATGGCCGGTCCCACGTGTCTCGTCGCACCCACGGGTCTCAGCTGTGCTGCAGATGTGGGTAGAGGTTGGAGAGGTCTGGGAATCCGGGTCTCGTTGGGCTCTGAAGTCTGGATCCTTGCAGGAAGACGACAAAGGGAAGCCACTGTACGCTGATGGTGCCTGCTGGTGCAGGGTGGACACTCCTTGCCCACAAGGGAGATATCTTCAGTCTTCTGTGGAGCAGAACGTCGAAGTCCAGAGTTTCTTCTTGGGAAGTTGTTCAGGATAATCTGATTTGGAATGGGACCAGCTCC
This sequence comes from Lissotriton vulgaris, assembly GCF_964263255.1. NCBI lineage: Eukaryota > Metazoa > Chordata > Amphibia > Caudata > Salamandridae > Lissotriton > Lissotriton vulgaris. The sequence goes on along the minus strand of NC_141689.1, from coordinate 1,018,987,099 downwards.
TACCTTTATCCGGCTAAAGGGGGCTGCACTACGACTAGGTCACTCCTCTGGGTGGGACCAGGAAGGGGGGTGGTTACACCCCCTTTCCTTTGTCCGGTCTTGCGCCAGCTCTGGGGCTGGAGTGCCCCAGGAACTGGTTCTGACCGGTGTATGCACAGGGCACCTTGTGTGCCCCAGGCATGTCTCACTCCTTTGAGCCCTGTCCTACCTAATACACAAAATCCTGTCTGGGGTGGTGCTAGCACCTCCCAAGGCAGGAAACCCTTTGTCTCAGCGTCCCTCGCTGGAAGGACTCCCAGCAGCAGGAGGTCAGACTTGTGTCTGTGGTGGCAGCATCCATTTTGTGATGCTGAGGCTCGAGTTAACTTTAACAGGGGTTCACAGTTACATACATGTCGTGTCCCTCTAGAAGGGTGGAATGCTAACCCCGTCGCCAGAATTGGCGAGGGGTTAGTATTCCAATTCGTATGACACCTTACTCGACATGTTTTGATAATGTTATACCAAAGTTAGCATTTGACCGCGAGGTTCATAATGCACTTAAGAGTATATGGTATAGCGTTATCATGGAACAGCTATTAGGACTTGGTTCCGCAAGCTGCAAACGGGCTCAGCTCATGCCAGAGCACCATCTCACATAATTCCAAGCACTCCGCCTTCAGGATTGATAAGGCCTTCCATAGGAGTGACTGATAGGAATATATGTGTCCATTTTAGGGTATAGATATAGAGATACTATATCTAAAGCAAAGGGTGATTACACCACCTTGCCCGAGCTGTCGTGCAGCCAGTTGTGTCAGTTTTGGATGGCCATCCAGGGGTGGCATAATACATGCTGCAGCCCCTGGTAGGCCCTGGGTACACCTATGCCTTGGATACCTAAGGTATGCTGTACAGGGACTGATAAGGTGGCCCAGTACCAATTGGTAAATGCACCTAAGGTACATGCTTGTCAATTTAGAGAGAGAACAGCTAGGCTGTGGGTCTGATTAGCAGGCCCACAGCCAGGGAAAGTCGTAAACCAGTGAAGCAAAAAGCAAAAATCGGGGGTGACCATAGGATTGAAGACCCTACTCTCCTACACACCTCTCCTTCAGAAAACAACTACAATCTTGGATATTCAATAAGTAAAGTACCCCCTCCCTCAAGCGCCTTGAGACCCTCTGGGTGAGTAGTGCGCTATACAAATTTTAAACTTGAACTTTATGACTCAGGACATCTCTCTACCGGTGCCTACAAGTAACAAAGCCATATGCAGACCCATAAGATCGTAGAAGTAGAATATACATTTACCTTACATAAGGCATAAGGCAGAGAAGAAAAAGTAATGTTATATATCTGTTTTATGGGACGCCACAATTTTGTGGGTAGTCTAGAATAATGCTCATTGTTGATGACCTATATCACACTAATGTTTGACGATGATGAGCAACCGTAAATGGAACCTAAGAGACATGATGCACAGCAAGAGGATGGCAAGAGCACATTCATAAGGCACAGCATCACTGCAAACTATTTTTTATATGTGAGGCACTCCAAAAGCAACAGAATGTTGATATACATGTTTGATAGATGTAAAACTATTTAGAACAAAAGTTCAGAAGCAATAGACTTCAAAAGATTGTAAAGCATTTTATATACCATGCAAAATATTAAATTATATTTTGATTTTATATTAAAAATGTACGTTAATTGAATACATAACTTAATTCAATTTACTAAATATTGATTAAAATAGTGAGGAGGATGGATTTTTTAAACTTTATTTCGAAATTATATTTACAAAATAAATTAAGTATTTAATTATTAAACATGTATTTTGAAGACATAATGTGCTGTAAAGTTTTATTTTATTAGCTATAGGTTAAAAATAATAATTTAAAATTATTTTATATTTATATTTTACAATAAAACATTTGTAATATGTTTAAATCAATAAGCTCTATTACTTTTCTCTATATTTTACCATATGGAGAGCTCCACCACAGTAGTGGAGATCTGGGTTTCTGGCATTCTTGCCATCTTCAGCCAGGCTTGCTTGAATCCAGTGGCAAAGTGAGCAAGGGACTCAGGTCTGAGCATACCCTGCCAACTTATGGCGAACAAAGTGGTACAAAAGGGGGTGGTGATGGAGGGAGCATCTGAACCAATCAAACACTCACACCCAGTCAACAGATCTGGGTTTAATCCATCACCGTTCTTTAGCCCACCCTGCCACCCCAGTTCAGACATGGCCATATGCAAATCAGTCTGACCCTGTGCCTCATGGGAACAGTCCAGCCCGAACTGCCAAGCCATGCCTTCCCTGGACCAGAACCAAGCTTCCGAGGACCGGTTTCTGGCATTTCAGCCGTCTTCAGCTCAGCTTGCTTATATCCAGTGGCAAAGTGAGCAAGGGACTCCAGTCTGAGCATACCCTGCCAACTTATGGCGAACAAAGTGGTACAAAAGGGGGTTGTGATGGACGGAGAATCTGAACCAATCAAACACTCACACCCAGTCAACAGAGCTGGGTTTAATCCATCACCGTTCTTTAGCCCACTCTGCCACCCCAGTTCAGACATGGCCATATGCAAATCAGTCTGACCCTGTGCCTCTTGGGAACAGTCCCGCCGAACTGCCAGCCATGCCTGCCCTGGACCGGAAACAAGCTTCCGAGGACCGGTTTCTGGCATTTCAGCCGTCTTCAGCTCGGCTTGCTTGAATCCAGTGGCAAAGTGAGCAAGGGACTCACGTCTGAGCATACCCTGCCAACTTATGGCGAACAAAGTGGTAAAAAAGGGGGTGGTGATGGACGGAGCTGTGAGCAGTGCCATGATTGGTCAAGGGAGCCAAAGAATAAGAGTCTCAAAGAATCGCACACTGAATAACTCTAACGTCTCAGTAAAATCAGACTGCCTGGCAAGCACAATTGAGATCAGAAGCCAACTGTTGATTTCTGAGCACAAGTCTGCAAAACAGCACATTAAGGGTAGAAAAGGTATAAGTAACGAAGGAGCCACGGGCGAACTGGAGAGGTAAAAAAATAACAAAGTGAGAGGAGCCCGATAGCTAAGTACAAACTAATGCCAGAGGCTTAAGGACAATGCAACCACAAGAAGTTGCCAGGCACAGTCCAAAGTAATGGGCTCTATTTTATACTGTCACTGCACTTAATGACATAGAAGTGACCTAGCAAATTGAAATTATAAAGCTAAGGGATAGGCTAGCACAAGCACACCCTTAGTCTATGGCCTTCCAAGCCCAAGTACCCCACATTCGCCATGAATCATTTAATCTTGCAAATAAAATGTTCCCCTTGCCAAGTGTTATCATGAGGTGAGTGTGAGTCACGCCGTCACTGAGTTTGCTTCACAGCGGGAATTGTTCATGGCTAATAGTTCATGGCGCTTTGCAAGCCGATGATCCCTTGATTCTGACACGTATGTGCTCCTTTCGATTTCCGCCTTGAAGCTACCTTTGAGTACTGCATTGTCTAGATTTTTGGATGTTGCTGAGGTTGGGTCCTGAACACACTCACCCACAGGGAGATCCTTGTCTGATCTGTTAAGGTTCTGCCAGCAGGGATCTATTTGTTCAAGTAATGTATAGCTGGTTTCTCCAACACAATAATCTTTACCTGTGCATTTTATATGCATGTTTAAATATACCACATTGTTATAGGAACAGGTGACTCTGGTATTTATTTTGTAGCACTTCTTCTCAGAAGTGTGTACTGGCAGAACAGACACTTCTTGTTTTGGCATGATCCATTGTCTGAGTAGGTAATCTCCTTCTTACCATAAGACTTTTCTGTGTAAATGGTTGTCAGAGTTCAAAAAGGAGTATATCTGGGAAAACACCTCACAGTTATTCATTGTACTGCAGAATGGATTGTAATTTCCTTCCAACCTTGTGCAGAGTTTCTAGTGGTGGGATATCTGTAATAAGAAGCCAGCCCTATCTTGGGCCTCTTTTGCTATGCGCTGAGGGAGACTAGTTGCTTTCTGAACTTGGTTGTCCACAATTTGGTGGATGGATCCATAAATTCATATAAAAAAGCGTTGATAATTGTTCACCCTATTTCTTTCTCTACCATTCTACACCCAGGCTATCCTCAGACACCTGAACCTGGTACAATTCAAAAGGCCCAAATAATCAAAAACAAACATTTGCACTGCATGTACCACCTGCACATCTACTAAAAAGCTCAACACTCCGATATGTTATCTCATTTTCATTACATTCAGTGCTATACCAACTGTCCAGCTATCAATATGTATCAGAATAGTAAACTCATATTACCCTCCTTGCTAGCCTATAATCCAACAACTTTCTTACCAACACTGCTTTCGAACCCACCTCCCCTGCTTGTTATGTTATTGGCATTCGCATAGCCCACAATCTGCCTTTGGTATAGCCTCATAGGGCCTAATTACGATGTTGGTCAGACGAGCAACCAACCGACATCGTAGTGGAAACGTACTGCCCGACAAGGAGGCAGCCATTCTGCTTCCACAATTAGGATGCAACCACTTTCATGGCTTTTGCAAAGTGTACAGGCGCAGTTTGGGAATTATCAGTCCTGCTGATACTCCCTCTAATGGGCTCCTTGAGCCCGTCAGAAAGAACAGCAGAATCCCCCTGCGGGTTTCTCTGTGACCGCCGGTATTGTAATACGGCAGTCAGAGGGAAACCATTGATGTCAGGCGGAAATCATCAGACTAACTGTCAGATGGTTTTCCGCCCAACATCATAATTGAGCTCATAGTGATTTCTGAAATCCATTCACAACTACCAAAGAGTCAAAGCCGTCCAGTTGCCTGTGTACAACTATTAATATGCATTTATACACCTTGACATCAAGTCATGTATGCAATATACTACACATACACATGCATAGGCAGATGCTGTGACATACGGTGCATCTAAAAAGATCATCAAAACAAAAATATGTAGCTTCATTGGGACTAATTCTCAAGCCTCCCATAGCCACATAGCAAGGCGATCTCAAACTGGTATAATACTTCAGACAGCTCTTAGGAATTGTGCAAAGGGAGCCCATAAAAGATAAGAGCATACAAGAAAGGGATAAATGATTGCTATACATATCTTCTTAATAAAACATAGAAGAACATACTGAGTCTATAGAATCAATGACGCAATAACGTGGTAAACAATATCGCTGACAAAATATTGTGTCAAAAAAATTGTTTACCACAATATTATGTTCCTATACATATAATGTAAATGACAAAAATATGTGGGGAAAAATATAGTGGACAGTACTATCGTACAAAACCATACAAACATACTGATTTTGTAAGATAAAACAGTTTAAAGTAGTAAATGTTAAATATTATAATATATCAAATTAATATAGTAAAAGTAAACAAATTCCACTAATTATTTAATGCTGTATACAAATATATAAACACACACACAAAGTGCTGGACTTTGTAGGGGTTAAAATTACTATTCCCCATCCAGTCTAAGCAAGAGTAGTAAAAGCTTATGACTTAAAAAAACATTATGCACATGAATACAAATTCTATTAATTTTAGTATATATTTGTGAAAACGTAACACAAAACATTATTAAATGAACAAATTCAGAACTAAATAAATGTATTTATTAATAAAAGTAAATAAAAGTTAACCTATAAGTTGGAAAAGAAAGAAAAACACATACACTGTCTTCCTTTTCACTGAAAAAAATAACACAATTATGAAATAATTATGTTTCTATTTAATTTCATTTCATACATATAAAACCAAATACATTTCAATATCAAATATTATTGCAGAAACTAAATTTCACAAATGCATGCCATTAAATAAATTAATCTATGTTATGTAAAATAATAAATATAAATACATTATACATAATTAATCACCGATTAATAAATTACATTTAAAAACAAATAATATAACATTTTATATAATTCTTTTCTTCACCGCCAGTCACCTAAAATATTAACTCAGCTTTAAAAAACACATGTGTAATAAACATATAAAAACAAAAATACATATTGAAATATATTAAACATTACAACAATTAAACAATAACTAATAAATTAAATACTTTATATAATCAATAATTAAATATTATTTAATTTCACAAAACAGTATTTAATTAAATAACATTTGATTTAATTCAATTTACAATCCTATCCCCTACAAACCCAGCAAACTGCAACTAAAAAATGACTTAAATGAATTAGTACATATATTTCCATAACTAACAATCAATTCAATAATTAAGTAACAGTTAAAAGTAATTCACAATCATTTTATACTTTTTATAACTTAACTAACTACTCAACCTGTATTGCGACAAAACAACCAGCTTATAACTAAAACATTACTTAATATTACTAATAATAAAAATACAGTAAAAATTAAAATCTCAATTTTAAATTCAAAATCTGCTGCAAAGCTGGCCACTTACAGTTTTTTCCTAATTCCCCCAGAATTCATAGAAATATGCTGAACTTGCCCCGGTTTCATTTTCTGTGCATTGGGACACTTTAAGCAGTGCCTGCTTGTTGTCTGCTTTTGTTCTGAGCAGCAACGTGCAGGTGGGGAAGGGGTTTAACAGATTACAGCTTTGTCTATTAGATTACAGCTTCGCCCATAACGAAAGCTGGTGATAAGTGGCCATTAGGTCTCTTTTGGTTGGAGTATCCTGACTGGGAGCTATAGGCAGCCTCACACCTAGATGCAATGGAGGGGAAACAAAGGCTCACATCTTATCACTTCACAGCTACTAAAGAGCAAAATGCTTTTGACTCCCTGTGAATTAGAGATATGCATACACTGTAAGAATGCCAGATGTGTTGGTTGCCCCAGTATTTACTCAAATAACAATTTAAATACTACTATTTTGTTTTATTTCTTTCATCGCACTCTAGCACTTCTTATCCCAATGCAAGATGTCAGAGCACTTTGCATTGCAGTTACAGATTATACATTGACAATAAATCATATGTCTGTATATCAATAAAAACAGTGAGGGTTACAAGGTATAGGAGCCAAATGTCCTTCATAACTCACTGTGCTATATTAGAAAATGTACAATTTATGAACTGCAAGTAATGAAAGGGTCTCTGTCTTAAAAGCAGTAACCCACTTACCCATTTACATAAAATAAAAATCTATCATCTGCATGTTACAAAATGTGCTTTGCAGGAGCCATAGTAACCCTCTATGCTACTTTGATTCAAAACCAAGACTAAGAAAAACACAGATCTCTGCAGCAAATCTGTTATCCTCCAGAGTTATCTTACCCTTATTAATATTCTCTGAGAGTTAGCTGGCACACAAAGATCTCTGCAGCAGGTGCCTAAACCCCATAAAATAGTTTAAAATACAGACATTGCAAACAAATAAACAGAACAGATTTACTGAAACGTTTCTAGTTGTTGCCAATTTCTTTGTGATAGGGGTTTAAACATATATATATATATATATGTATATAAGTTGAGGCTCAGATTTTGTGTGGGGGTGTGTCAATATATTGGCACAACTCCAATGCAAAATCTAATTTGTTAAATATTGTAATGTGCTCCAATGTATTCATGATAGACCTGCTAAACATATGTGAGGTCTTAAGATCTAATGACACTTCAACTGAGGTAATGGGTTGTGATGCCACTTCCTGTGATGCTACATGAGATGTCACACACTGTGATGTCACTTCCTGTGATGTCACACACGGTAATGCCACTTCCTATGATGTCATGCACAGTAATGTCACACACGATGATTTCACACCCATTCTGCCTAACTTGGTGAGCCCCCTTACTTCTTTTTCTTAGGACTTGAGCCCTGCCTACCTCACAGCAATCAGTGACACAATAAGTGGCCTGCGGCGTAATGATAGCGTCATCTTGTGGCACTTATTTACCCACTGATTCTTTGACTAGTATCACTAAACACTGGATTTGCTCACTCGTGTTTTGAGTAAGGTTTCCCTAGTTACTAAAGTACTCGTTAAGATGCAATCGCGCAGAAGAGTGATTTCTTTTCATGATTTAGGCATTGATTTTCTAAAGTTTAATGCTTTTAAAATATTCTGTTTCTCAGATCGGCTTACATTTCGTGTTTTTTACCTATCAACACTGTCAGCCCCTTAGAGCCACGTTACCTCGCCAGCTGTCTTTCTGCAGGGGATGTCACTTTTGACATCCTCGGTCACCAGGGAAGAGTCCAGACAGCACAAGCCAGAGGGGGCGGAGGGAAGCAACATTTGCCTTTCTGCGTTACAAACTGAAACAATGAGGCCTCTGGTGCAAATTCCAGTTCATCGGTTACAAATTGCTGGTTCCGGCGGCATCTTTGATATCTACTGAACTACTGCCATGAAGAAAATTCTAGATGATCAGTATTTCAGAACTGGTTATTGGTGTCTGATGAGGTCTACAGGTTTCACGTTGTTGTGCTGCGCATATGCAGTAAAATACCTAAAAAGCCTCATGCTGTACGGACATCCAATTAAACTATTTGCAAGTGCTCAGATGGAGTTTGCTTAAGGAATAATTCAGGAATCCATAAGGAAATGAAACAGTGCTTATATTTGCTAATATGGTGTGGCTTAACCTTTTGATTTATATGTATCCCGACCAGATTACTATCCCAGTTTGAGCAATATCTAAGAATTGAGCCTGAACAACATTCACAAAACTAAAGAAACAGACATACACAAATTATTATATATTTTCTTTAATTCACAAGCAAAAAATATACTCAAAATAGACATTTTAATTAGAATGGAAAGGTTGGAACTTTTAAAAATATGTTTTTTTTATAGAAACAAAGCGATATGCTAGATTTTAGCATATTGTGTTATCTTTTACGCTCCTATTGCATCATCTTTTTCAATACACACTGGTGTTTCAACTGAAGCCACCAATAGTTGCTGTACTAGTGCTGCTGCCACGAATCAAGGTAAGGATACCAACTTTCTAATTCCTTCACATTTACAGAGCATTTTAAAATGTTAAGTTTACATTTTGCATTATGTGTATGTATTTTGTTAATTTGCTTATGTTATTTCTTTTTTTTTTAAAGTTGCAAACCCTTCGAGTCGGTGTTGCATGGGCCACAGGTTACGAACCGCTTTCACCTGATTCACTCTTGATATTTCCAATGTGTGATTTCATTATTGTATAGAGCGCTTGGTGAAAATTGTGTAATTATTCCACATATATTGTTCCATAGTTTCTGTTATATAGTACTTCCTAGCCCAGTTATGGCACAGAAGTGCATTTGTGGATGGCTAGCGCTTTGTTTCATGTGAGTGCTTCAGATGTAAAACTCAGTCTGTGCCGGCATCGCTCATGGGTGGGGGGGTGGGGACCAGGCAGGGGGGTTCGTGCAGGGGAGGTTTAATTTAATAATAATTTGTAAAAAGTAAACTTACAATTTCCGCTGGCCGGGTCCTGCGTCTTCTCTGCTCCTGCTCTCCTGCCTCTGGCAGGAACAAGAAGCAGGCAGCCAGGCTCTCTCCCCTAAGCCCATCACAACACTGCAAGCAGCGTTGTGATTGGTCGTGATGCCGCCCAGCCAGAGGCTTATGGGGAGGCCATGTTTTCCATGTAGGCTGCATTGCAGTCTGCATGGAGAAGGGCAGAGTGCACATGACTGCTTTGGACGGCCATGGAGGACCGACCAAACAGTCTTTGCGCTCCTCCCCTGCCCTGGTTGCAGAGCAGCCGTGACCACCCTCCCGCGCCAAACCAAACATAAAATGATAAAAACTAAAAATTATTACCATTTTCTGTTTCTGCTTCTCGCACTGTGAGAAAGCAGTGGGGTGAAGCTCCGCCACCCTAATGGAGGAACCGCTCCTGGTAAAACTGCATGGCCTTTAAGGGTAATGATTTGATGTCATACATTTTGACCAGTATTGTGCTCCTATTATGACTTGCCACTGCACCTTGGCATGAGATGAAGCAAAAATTAGTGTGACAGAAGATGCTTAATCATTATATACCACTGTATGACAGAAAGCGTGTGAGTCAGTGTAGTCTATGTCAGAAGTATTCTAGTGTAGTGTATGTGTGACAGAGACTTCAAAGCATGTTTCAGCACACATACCTGCACATGCTTGTGTGTGTGACTGTGGAAGAAATAGGCGTTGGCACAAATACGGATACCTTACCCTACTCAGTGGTCTCTCTCTACCCTACAGTTAAAAAATCATGAATATGAGCATAGTGAATACCCAGACATCAATATTCACGTACCTCCCAAAAATGTTTCAATATCATGAAACTCCTAACTCTCATTGGACAGGTAAGGGGAGGTGATCATTACACAATGCTTACATATTACTCTTTTCAGTTAGCCTTTTGTTGTTAAACCCATCCCCTTTATTCTTTATTCAAACGTTATTCATAAGTCTTTATTCTCACCCGCATTCACATCATAATTGTCACAAATTATAAAAGTTCTCAGGTTCCCATCCATGTAACTGGACTGTCGTTCCAGTTCTCAGGAAAATAATCCCTTCTTAACCTTGGACGGGATTCAAGATGACATTGCTTCTTACAGCTCAATTGTACTACGCATGTGCAGGAAACAGGAGGGAACAGACTATTGTTCACGTTAAAATGCCCATAATAAGCACTATTGACGCCACACGCCCACGTACTTGGAGGAGGGAGAGCTGTTTGTTCCGCTGTGTTTCCCTGATTCTGCTGAACCTCGCGGTCCCCGCTTCGCGGGTCCCGCATCGCCCATCTGCTGGGAGCTGGACTTTGTCTGCTGGGGCCAACATCTATTGAGCAGTGAAGAGTGGGAATTGCAGGGCTGCGAGCGCCAGGTGAGAGACAGGGACTCCATTTCCCAGGAGTCCCTGCGTTGCCATCACCTGCACCTGGTCGCTCTCCCTGCTTGACCCCCTGAGCACCGAGTGAAAGGTGCCTGCTCGCTGCTGCCTCGTTGTGAGACGCCACACGCCCACCTACTTGGAGGAGGGAGAGCTGTTTGTTCCGCTGTGTTTCCTGATTCTGCTGAACCTCGCGGTCCCCGCTTCGCGGGTCCCGCATCGCCCGTCTGCTGGGAGCTGGACTTTGTCTGCTGGGGCCAACATCTATTGAGCAGTGAAGAGTGGGAACTGCAGGGCTGCGAGTGCCAGGTGAGAGACAAGGACTCCATTTCCCAGGAGTCCCTGCGTTGCCATCACCTGCACCTGGTCACTCTCCCTGCTTGACCCGCCCCCTGAACACCTCCCACCTATAACAGGAACCATTACTTCCGCTGCGCGGGAGCGGGCGGGAGTGCGCCGGGAGAAGCCCGGGACAAGGGCGGGACCGTCTGTGGCCGTCAGGGGCCGAGGGAGGCCGGGCTGGGCCAGCCCTCTGACATTGACCCTAACGGAATATATAGTACCAAGTAAATTGCTGTGTCAGATAAGTGACCACAAAGTATGTCTGTATCCCCAAGTAGCATCATTCCGATGACCCTACCGGTCGAGGCTGGGCCAGTAGTTATTGGACCTTTAGACAAATTTTTTAACCGACCGACCCAGAATATTGATAAAGAAATAACGCTCGCTGAGAGGCGTGCTGAGCGTAGATTATCTATTGAACTTCTTAAAAATCCTGTAGACAAGCGATCTGTACAAATCTATCCTGCATTGGTAACGCCCTTATCATCAGTAAACCTGCCTGTTGTAGCTGAAATATGTCATGATGTTATCCCTAACGAGGTAAACCAGGGTACTGTAGTTGAACCAATTTCTTCTTGTGGGAGCCATACTGACCCTATAATATGTACAGCTGAATTATGTGCCCAGGTTTCCCTGTCCCAACCTAAATCTGGGTCAAAGAGAAAAAGGACTACTGCATCTAGAAAATGTTATCCAGCTAAACCCCCACACAAACTTAGAAAAGTAAGCAAAACTACGTGCCCTAGTAAGGCTGTCACTGAAGTAAGCCGTAGTAGGGAAATTATACAAGAGGGGGATGTTGTGCTATTAGACAGCCCAGATCCTAGTACTATTAATCCTTCAGAGACTGGCTTGGCAATGGCCTGCAAACTGCCACTTCTCTGTAACCTGTTTCCTGACTTAGAAAGGTTGCTACGGTCAATTCTGCTCCCAATAGAGGAACGAATTAGTAAACTCTCTGACCGGCTAGACCATTTTGAGCAGGTAACATTAGATAACTTTTTCTCAACAAAGGCATTGATAAAAACTCAAGCAAGGCTGGACGAAAGTAGCAAGCCCCAGAACAATACTCAATGGGTACTACAGGACAAGGAACGAAGGCAACAAACTAATTCTCCAATGCCACCTAAGTCAGGTAGTGCGGCTGTGAAGAGGCCACCCAAGCCTCTTGACTTAGTACCACCGGGACCTCCTAAAATCCCCCTAACATTGTAATTTCAGCTCAGATTGCGGCGCAACAACCGCCGCTTAGTTTAAACCCTTTGCTTACTGTGGGAGCAGGGGGTAATGTGTGTTTTACAACAGGTACTGCCCCACCAACTGCCTCACTAACTAGTAACCAGCCTATAGCAAACAAACCTGCACCCCGCCCTGCTCCTATAGTTCCCAGACCGTCCCTACCACCCTTGATAAAGCCACCTCAAAAGAAACCCCCCATGAACCTTACCCCAGATTCCTTTCCCTTTGTAGCAGTCCTTATAAATGTCCCACCACTTTCAACGGGACAGAGAGAAACCTTCCAGATGCTCAAAAATAAGGTTATGCACTGGCTAAGGGTGAACCGGCCTCTACCAGGGGAAGTTGATTTATTAATATTGGGGGTGAGGAGAATAGACTGGATAGGCTGTACTACCAAAAGCCTGGGGGGGGGGACTGTATTGTGGTTAATTTTCAAGATCCAAGGGTCGCAGGATGGATAACAAGACAGGGATGGGGCACAAATAACGGAGGAATTGGCATTGTTGACCTTACTTTCTTCTATCCACGTCCTACTAGTGTTTCAACTAGCCTGCTTAATGAGCAAAACCGTCTTTCCAACCTCCCATGGCCAAGGATTTCCACACCTGTCCCACTGCTACAGTGCCAAAACCATATTACTGGCCCGAATTATAATCCCCCGGTGGGATGGCAAGATCTAGGGTGGGGATGCTGACAAACCCTTGATCACATGTATACTAGTAGGGGAGGAAATAGCAGGAACCAACAAGGGGATTGTGATGAATTTGATTTAAATGTTGGTCCGACGTTAAATGTCATGAATATTGGCATTGAGATCGCGAATATGGTGGAAGGATGTGGGGAAGTAAGTGTCAACGATGGAGTGGGGGAGTTACCCACACTAACTGCAAATGTTGATAATGATATGAATGGGGGTAGTACGAGGAAAATCGAGAGATTTGTCGGGAATGATGAAAGCTCAATGAACCACCAACCATGTTCTAAAACAAATGCAGCGCGTGGGGACGGGCTTAGTTCTGGGAAGTTTTTATCCTGGAATATTGCTGGGCTGGGTAGCAAGTTAGAATCACAAATCTGGTTAGATTTTATTAATGGGTTCGATGTGTGTTGCTTTCAAGAAACATGGGCCTGCGACCCTGTTTTCCTCCGTGGGTATTGATATTTTTCAATCCCAGCCTCTAGAGGGGTTAGGGGTCGGCCAATGGGAGGGCTTACAGTATGGATAAAACAGGACCTGGACATTTCTATTAAAGGGTTGGATTTGGGCCTTAGTGATATACAAATGTTAAGACTGTCCTCAGAAAAGTGGGATGTGATCGATCTGTATAACATCTACGCAAGAGGTACTAATTCAGGGAGTTCTTCCACCTTAGAGGCATTGTCCGCCTTCTTAGAAACTAAGTCCCTAGGCAATAGAGTAGTAGTAGCTGGGGATTTAAATAGGACCTTCGAACCACTTGACAGTACAAATGATCCCCTAGGTCAGGATGAGGACATGCTCTGGGGAGTACCATCTTTGTGTATAAATCCTGTCAAGCGGTGGACGAAGGACATACTGCTACTAAATGCCATGTGTATGGAGCATGGGTTAAGAGCCCTAAATGGGAGGACACCAGGGGACAAAGATGGTGTTTGTACTTTTGACAATGGCCACAGTAGGAGCAGAATAGATTATGTAATATGTAGTCTTTCACTCTGGCAGGGGGTTCTTGATATGGTCATCAAGGGTAGATTGGAAAGCGATCACAATCCCCTTTGTGTGACCCACAAATGGTGGAATGTTGGGCCCCAAAACATGCATATAAGAAATGACCAAATCCCAGTAATGGCCAACGATATGCGAAGGTTGAAATGGCCAAGGGTACTAGCAAATGAAGAAACAATGACCTTTATTAATGTTGAGGTGGATAAGGCTCTTACTTCTATGGAAGCGGCAAAACCCACAATCCCTGGTTCCAGGGATATTACAGATATTCACAACAAGTTTTTCTGCCTCCTAAAACCACACTTTATGCAACCACAAAGAACCAAAGGCAAAAAACCTCCTAAAGCGGCCAGGTGGTTTAATCGCCAGTGTAGGTCAGCACGATTGGCACTGGGTCATGCTATTAGAGAAAGAGATAGGGCTGCAATTAGTGCAGCCAGGAAATTGTATAAAACAAGCATTTCTCAGGCAAAGAGAAAATGGGATGAAGAGCACTGGGCAGAGTTAAAGGAGGCTTCCAGTAGTAAGGACTCCAGGCTTTTTTGGAAGATTATAAAGTGGGGTAGAGGCGGTACCCCTGATAGGCCTGATAATAATGTAGCTAAAGAAGCCTGGGTTGAGTACTTTAGACCACAATATGCAGAAGTAAAGAAGGTTGGGATAGGGGAGGTGATATTGCCAGTTTTTGCCACTGATAACCTGTTTTCCCTTAAGGAAGTTGAAATAGCAATTTGCTCTGTCCAAGGGGGGAGGGCACCAGGGTTAGACGGGATACCCTCGGATGTCTTCAAACATGACATGAAGAGGTGGGTGAGGTATGTTTTACTATTGGGTAACGCCATTGCCAAGGGAGGGGTGGTCCCTGAGCTGTGGCAAGGTGCCATTATCATACCCATCTACAAAAAAGGAGACCGGTCTCTCCCAGCTAATTACAGGCCAATAAGCTTGATTGCAACCATACAAAAAGTTATGGGGAAAATGGTTGTAAATCAGCTTATGGACTGGGTGGACGATAACAATGCTCTTTCCCCCTACCAAGCAGGATTTAGGCGGGCCACCAGCACAATTGACCAGGTTTTTCGCTTCACCATTTTGCGGTGGAGGACGGTATTGCTTGGCAAAGGCTGCCTGTATGTTGCATTTGTCGACTTGCGGGCAGCCTTTGATTTGGCCCCAAGGTGTAAGCTATGGACGGTCTTACACAAATTAGGCATTCCAGCTGAACTCCTTACCCCAATCATGCGATTGCATGAATGTAATTTTGCTAGAGTCCAGTGGGGTGGGAACGGCGAGTCATCACCGGATTTCCCGGTAGAAAGGGGGGTCTGCTAAGGCTGTGCAATGGCACCCCTACTCTTCTCACTATTTATTAATGGGATTGTGGGGAGGATGTTAGATGTTAGTGTAGATGCACCTTCGTTAGCGGGCGTCAGGGTCCCGATCCTGATGTTCGCTGACGATACCCTAATTATGTCAAAGACTCCTGCAGGTTTACAGCGTGCCCTAAACATATTTGATGATTTTTGTAAAGAGCACGGCCTTGAAGTAAATGTGCGTAAGACGAAGCTAATGGTCTTTTCCCCGCGCCATGAAGCCCACCCTAGGGTATTCTTGAATAATACTAAGCTAGAGGTGGTTAGGGAGTTTACATACTTAGGGGTCCAAATAGCAGATGGCCTGGGTTGGTCACATCATCTGGAAAAAACGGCATTAAAACATCAGCAAATCTCAGGGGCATTGCGGGGGGAACATAGAAAATCTAAAACCAAACCCATCAAGCCTGTCCTCATAGTGTATGATGCAAAGGTTCTAGGTGCTGCCCTATATGGTGCAGAGTTGTGGGCCTGGGAAAAGTTATCGACCTTACAGACATCAGAGAACAGGTTCTTTAGAGGAATTACAGGTGTACCCCAGAGCACCCCCCTAATTCCACTGCTTCTTGATATAGGTAGACGATCAATTAGTGATAGAACGCGATTGCGCCCCATTCTCTACTGGAGACGTCTTTGGACAACTCCAGAGATTAAGCATTACGCAGATGGATTCCTGGCAATAATTAAGGAAGATAATTTTCATAAGATCAACTGACTAAAAAACCTAAGGGCCATGTTAATTGAACTGGGCCTTTTTAATCTTTGGACCAATCCACAGGGGGAAGTCTTTCCAAGTAAAAAAGCCCTCAAGTCTCTATATTGGGATTGGGTAGATAGCAGCCTCCTGAGGGGCGCGAGATCTGATTCTATGGCTGGCCGCTTTCTGGAAGTCAAAATCTGCCCTATTCTAGAAAACTATTGGGACAGTATTACTGCCCCATTGGACAGGAAGTTAGTCTTCCAGTTAAGGTCTGGATCCCTTCCGCTAAAAATATTAACTGCAGGATGGCAGAGTTCGATCTCTATGTGTTGCCCAGTGTGCAAAGCTGCTACAGAAAGTCTAGGCCATTTTTTATTTGTCTGCAATGCTTATTCGTTGCGAAGGATGGTATGGTTAACTCCAGTTTGTAAAAATCTTGGGACAGGACACAGTGTAGTGGCTATGAGAATCCTGTGCACATCCACTCAGGAGTCGATTGTTCTTGGAGTGGCCAAATATCTGGGGTGGGCTTGGTCAATCAGGCGGAGGTTGATAGGTAGGCTTACTTAATTTAAGGTAATTTTTAAATGTAATTTTAATGCAGTTTGTTCTTATTTTTGTGTGCAATTCTTATTGTCTAGTATTGTATAAGCTTGCACAACTGTTTTTTAGAATATGTATATGTATAATGATGATGAATTAACTGTTTTTATCTGTATTGTATTTGATTATATGTTGTGCTTTTATGAGAAGTTATCTCGAATAAAGCTTGTACTACTAAAAAAAAAAAAGAGTCAAAAAGACAAATGTTAAGATACAAAATAAATGGTTTCACTGTATACCACATATCTCTATTCTAACCCCATTTACTTATTAATGCTTTCCCCGCATTAGCATAAGTAAAATAATTTTCAGCAAAACAGCTGCCAAGCATGTGAGTTACTTAACAGCTATCTTGTTAGCAACTGCGCAAGTGCTAGAAATTCCCTCCAAGCAAAGTTATGTCATACTATGTAGATACAGCCTACACATGTGTACTAAAGATTTTCAGTTAGCGGCCATTTTAGAATCACACTTGAGTTACTGGTTAGTAAGTCACATAGGCAAGCTTCTCTTTTCTTGTAAGTGTAATGTTGTGCATATTCATTTTCACAATATGTGGTTAATACAGGGTTAAAAGTTACTTTCCAGGATTGCATCTGAGCAAGTCTCTTTTCTATGAGTCCTTGCTCCATCAATCCCCTCTCTGGTGGCATTTTAAAGCCATCACAAAATCACCCCTCCCTAATCAGATGCCAACTTTAGCAATTATCACTATCTTTTCCTTCTTCATTTTAGCTTTTATTCTTTATTTCTCTCATCCTGTCATATAACATTTCCTTCATTTCCTCTAATTGTATATCGCCATACTTTCTCTTGATTCCCTTTTCATTTATTTCATATCTCCTTGTTCTCAACTTACTAGTGCAACACTTACACCATATTATTTTTCACAAAACTACTATTGCTATACCAATTAAAGGAAATACAACTCGTCCTAGGAAACTTTTCCCTATATTAGTAAACCAAGTCCCTATTTTAGACATACTTTTTATAAGTTTTTCCCAGAAAAAAACGGGGTTCTAAAAAAGCCACTAATGTAGCTCGCTGGCTTTGACTCCTCACTGTGTGAGTCAGGACACAAGTTACCTAAAAGCCTACAAGGACAGAAAAAGCAGGAAAAGAAGCAAAAAACAAGTGATTACCAGTGAGATCCAAATACAACTAAATGGATTCCCATCAATATATCGCAATGATCAATCTTCTCATTTGGTCATCCATGTAGCGGGATGGTATGTCTCTTGATCATAGATACTTGTTGCCATACCCACGATATTAGGCTGAATTGGATAAGACCCACAATCACTTTAGACCATAAGTAGTAGATCATAAGGGAATTCAGTGCAGTGCAGAAATACAAAAAAGTTGTGAGTAAAATAGGGTGAAGAGGCGAAAAAGGCACTTTTTATGAGGATATCGACTCAACCCCTGATTAAATTCGGACCAGTGCAAAAAGCAGTTTCAGCAAATAACTGCAGTTTTTTTGCAGTTATTTGCTGAAACTGCTTTTTTGTGTTTTTGCACTGCACTGAATTCCCTTATGATCTACTACTTATGGTCTAAAGTGATTGTGGGTCTGATCCAATTCAGCCTAATATAGTGGGTATGGCAACAAGTCTCTATGATCAAGAGACATACCATAAAGCTACATTAGTGGCTTTTTTAGACCCACAGTTTTTTCTATTTATTATAATTGAGTGGCAGGGGACGTGAACCTGGGCAGGTCTTTAAATATCCCTATGATCCTTTCTCTCCCTGTGGTGTTTATGATAAGTTTTTCCCAAACACTGTCAACCTCCAGTGGTTTTAATTCTTCATGCATTTTTGTAATATTGTTTATATATCCTTTGATTTCTGTACTTGTATCTGGTATATAAGTGCAAGAATGTTGCACTTTCAACATTGTACAGACTCCGCCCCCTGTTACCAATAATATGTCAAGCGCAAGTCGGTTCTGCAAAACCATATATCTAATTGCAATCATTTCTGTATTCATCATCAAGAAACCTGCAGCGGTATCAGTCGAAAGACGATCAACTACTGTTGACAATTGACAGATTCTATGTGAATTTAAAACCCCTCCAACTGAAGATATTAATGCCTTAAATATATCACCTATTATTTCTGAAAAAGTAGCTCTCTTTCTTCGTGTTAGTTCATTAGGGTTTTCATTACTTCCTGTAATTCTCGTCACATGATAGATTTTTGTTAATACTATACCGAAATACCAGCTCCCGTCCAACGTGCAGGCATCTTATAATAAACTTTATTCTCACACACATAGTAAACTCCAGGAAATACTGGATCAGTTCTCCCCTTTAGTCCCCAACCTCTCAAAATTAGGAAGTTATGTTCACATTCACTAGAACCAATGCATACATTATTGTAATCTGTCTTTAATCTATGGAGACATGTTTTTCCTGTCTTCACAAAGTCTAGGGATATCACAGCAGGAGCCTTGCCAGCTGTATAAGTTCCCTTTTTCTCCGCCCATTGCGGAATATGGTGTTTCTGTTCAACAGCTTTTCTTTGAAAATCCTGTCTCCTTTCTTCAAATAATTTAAAAACACTTTCTCTTCTTCATATAATGAGCATGTTAGATTGTTTTTATGTGCCTTATCTATATCTAATGACTTCATAGTTAAGAAAAGTTCACCAATAAACTACTGTGTACTGGATTAATATTCTTTCTAATAGGAATTTCTGTAAATACTACATCTATATTCGAATAATAATATTGAAGTTTTCCTGTTCTATAAAATAAACTTGACAATGTACTATATGAAATACAATAGGTCAATGGTAAATTATGGTACATAACTCCCTCAGCTACTGAAATAGGTAATTTCAAACAGACATAACAATCACTAATCTCCATTGTGTCTACATACTGAAACAACAACTTTGTACACTTATTTAATGAAGTGTCATTATCATATATGGTGTGATCTAAATCTGTCTCATCTGATGCTTCTAATTCTGCTCTATCTTCTTTCTGGTTAGCAATCGTTTCATTAGTATTTGTGTCATCCTTTTTTTATCCATTATCATAAGATAAGGAATTGTTATTGTTAAGAATAGCCCTACTAAAATCACTAATACTATACTACATATGCAAGCTCTACAGCATTTCTTTATACAATGCCGTTTTGGTCTTTCTGCATCTTTGTCCTCATCCATTTGGACTCAAGAAGATTTCTCTTCTTTTCTTAGTTACAAATTAGAATCGTTAAGTACTTCAAAGAGGCCTTGCTTCCTTTTCGTCAATCTGTTCAGCATTTATTTCATCATCAGATTCTTCATTTAAATCTAAATTCTCAAATTCTTCAAGAATCACATATGTCCATTCGGGTCCTTTGAACTTTCTATTTAGGACCTTTAATCTTGGACTGATCAGTCCGAGTTTGGCTAGTAACTTCATTTACTTGTTCTGGATCTTCATTTGTCTTTCTCAAGTGATATTTCAATCTTTTGACTCCCCCAGGCCAATCATCACCTTTTCTGACCCGTTTAAATTGTACTGCACTGTCACCTTCTCATCTCTTTCACGAGCTCTCTTATTCTCATTATGTTTTGGCACAACCTGGGTTTCTTCAATTTCTGAGTTCCTCTCTACCTTTCCTTGTTCAGGACTTGTTTGTACGGCCTTTTCTGCCTGAAATCTTCCTCCTTTTCCTAACTGTTCCTGTTCGGGTACTTTCTTAATCTGTTTTTCTTCTTCCCGAACTTGTTCTTCTTTTCCTGACTGGTCTTGTTTAGGTCTTAATACAATTTTGATCTTCTGCCGTCTGAACGTGTTCTTCTATGTCTGATTGTCCCTGCTCAGGTTCTTCGACTGGTTGGTGTACCTGAGTTTGTTCTTCCGTCCCTATCTGGTCCTTCTCAGGGTCGTTATTTTCTTGGTCTTCTTTTTCCTGTGCGTGTTCTTCTATACCTAACGGGTTCTCTCTGATATCCTGGTCTTCTAATCTGGTTCTGCTCCTTGTTCTGAAAAACACTTTCGGTATGTCAACCACTGGTATCCAGTCCTCCTGACTTGTGCTTGGTTGCTCTCTGTAATTTTTCCTTGAATCTTGTGCTGTACATTCTTCCACTGTACAATCTTCAGCTGGCCCAATTGTTTGAGTTTGTTGTGGTCCTTCTTCTTCAGGGGCTGGCACACTTTTGGTATGACTGGCATGAATCCAGTTTGGTATACCTGCACACTCCACTGCTGTGGTGGTGACTAATATGACTTGCCTTGGTTCATTCCACCTTGGTGCTAGGCACCACTCTCTGGTGTGATTCTTTACTACCACCCAATCTCCTGGATTCAAATCATGTGCTTGATCCAGCTGCCTGGTCACTGCATCTTCTCCAACCTGGTGAGAGACAGAACGCACAAGGTCAGCCAATCTTTTGCAATAATCCAATTACAGATCATCAGATATATTCAGCAATTTATTTCCTGGTATATATGCTTGTCTCATTGCTCTTCCCATGATAATCTCATGGGGACTCAGTCCTGTGTTTCTGTCAGAAATACTTCTGAGCCTCATCAGTACAAGAGGCAATGAGTCTGGCCATCTCATTGAGGAGGATGCACACACCTTGGCCAGTCTTGATTTGATTGTGCCATTCAATTGTTCTACCACTCCAGAAGCCTCTGGGCGGTATGCACAGTGCAGTTTCTGTTCAATGTTGAATGCTTCACAGATTATATTAAATTATTTCATTACTAAAATGAGGTCCTCTATCTGATTCCAAAGTTACTGGAAAACCGAAACATGGAATTAGTTCCCTCAACAACAAATTGGCAATAGTCATACTGTCATTTCTCCTGGTAGGGTATGCTTCCATCCATTTTGAAAACAAACATACTATCACAACAACGCATCTCATTCCCCTACATGATGGCAATGTTATGAATTCTAGCTGTAGCCTTATGAAAAGTCCTTCTGCTTTTCCAATTTTTCCCCAACTGACCACAGTCTTTCTGCCTGGAATTATTTGCTGACAAATTAAACATATCTGGCAAAGGCTTTCTGCCACTACCCTGAACATTGGATTGTACCAATTTTGTCTGAATAGTCGTATAATTGCCTCCCTACCTACAAGTGTGTCTCCATGGTACATTTTCGCCATTTGTGAGAGCAAACAATCTGGCATGACTGGTCTGCCATCATGGTATACCCACATTTCATCTTCTGCCCTCTTTTCACAACCTTGTTTTATCCAGTTCTCCTTTTCACTTTCTTCCACTTCATCCTTCAACTGTCTCACCTCTTCCCATGTTTCCTTAACTGAAAATGACATACGTTGGCTGCTGATTCCACTTGTTTCCATTTTTCTGTTTATTGACATGCTGTTCTTAGCACAATATTGAGCAACCTGCTCAGCATATTTATTACCAGCTGTCACATAGTCATTTCCTGACTGATGAGCAGCACACCTAACCACTGCTAGTTCTTTTGGCAATTGTATTGCTTCCAATAGTTCTTTTACAAATTTCCCATTCCTTATAGGGGATCCTGATGAAGTCATAAATCCCCTCTGCAGCCAATGTTGGCCAAAGTTGGCCAAAGTTGTGCACAATCCCGTAACCAAACTGGCTATCAGTAAATATGGTCATCCTCCAATTTTTCCCAATTTTGCATGCTTTTATTAAAGCTATCAATTCGGCTACTTGTGCAGACTTGACTCCAGGTAAACAGGATGCTTCAACAATTCCAGTTAATTTGTATACAGCATAAACTGTACTCAATCCACCTTCCTCAAGCCTAAGGCAGGAACCATCAACAAATAGTTCACAGTCAGATTCTTTCTGAGGCTCTTCCTGTATGTCAGGTCGGGGCTTATTGCACATCTCGGTCACATCTAAGCAATCATGTTCTACCTCATCTCTTACTTCTTCACATTTTGAGTCTGGCAATAGTGTAGCTGGGTTAACCATGGTACACCTAATTACATTCACATTTTCTGCTCCCAGAATTATTCTTTCATACTTAGTCATCCGACTAGGGGCAAGATGCTGTGTTCGAGTCCTTGTTAATAGAATCTCGACTGAACATGGACCATACACTTTTACTGGATGACCTCTTACAATTGACTCACTTTGTTCTATGCTCATACAAGTAGCAGCTACTGCTTTTAAGCAGCCAGGTAATGCTGAAGCCACAGGATCCAAAGTAGCAGAAAAATATGCCACTGGACGTCGGCTCAGTCCATGCCTTTGTGTTAAGACTGAGAGTGCACGACCTTCTCTTTCACAGCAAAATAGAGCACATTATTTCATACAGTCTGGCATACCTATGGCTGGGGACTTACATAAACAGTTTCTTAATTTTACAAATGCTTCTATACTCTCATCATCCCAAACTATTGGATCATTTACTCTTTTTCGTGTCATCTGAATCAGTGGCTTCACCAGTAAGGAGAAACCCACAATCCACTATCTACAGCAGAGGTCTTCAAACTTTTGTAGGTTGAGCCCCCCAGCTGAATTTTTTTAGCTGTTGGGCCCCACCACCACCTGACAGAAATTTCTGGAATCTGGTACACTACATAATTTTTGATGGGGCACGACATGCCCATACTTGTGTACAGGGACGCAACTAGACCCGAACTTCGGGGGCTAACACTCCCATCCAGGGCTGGCCCTAGCACTGGACGCACATAGTGCAACGATCTGTTTTGGCCCCCTCCCCCATTTCCTCCTTCTCCCTGAATTTCCTCACTACGACTCACCAACAATGCATCCCATCTCTCTATAGCACCTTTCTGGCAAACATTTCATTTTTTATAGCGCTACTCATAGTTTACCCACACTCAGGGGCATATTACCAAGCAATAGCGATAATTATCGCTATTGCTTGGTTAGAGACAAAAATTTACCGCTGAGCTGCGGCGATTTTTACCGCAAATAAACCTTGGTATTACCAAGGTTTATCGCAAATGCGATAAAAATCGTCACAATTTGCATGAATATCGCTGAAAGTCCGCGATATTCATGCATTACCGAGCTAATGCTCTTAGCCAGGTTATCCACCTCCCATTGGATAACATGGCTAAGAACTTCTCAGGGCAGGTGTTAGCTTTTGGAGATTTTTGTGCTTAGCGTGAATATCTCCAAAAGTTGGTAATAGGAGATAGCGATGTTAGCGACTGTTTTCAGTCGCTAACATCTTGGCACGCCCACTTTGCATGTCATTAGTGGTAAATATCACTGACATGCAAAGTGGGGCCCAAGATGGTCGCTATCTCCTACTAGCTGTCACTAACTGGTGTTAGCGACAGCTAGGTAATAGGGAGATAATTTTATCTCTGCTTTGTTGGCTTTTAAAGCCAAAAAAGCGGCGATAAACCCCCTTGATAATATGCCCCTCAGTTCTTTGATCTGCATGGTACACATTCTTCATAGCAGGCACATTAACCCGCTGCAATTTTTGGGTGGTAGGAGTGCCCATGTGAGTGCACGGTGAGTTATGCGACAGTGTGAGAGAAGGGTAAGAGGAGTGACTGCAGAGTGAGTGAGATGACCATATGAATTTGGGTGCGCATGTAAGTGCAGAGTGGGACAAATTAATGTATGGTTAGTGATGGTCCTATTTGAGTGAGTATGCACATTGAGCAGAAAGGGAGACATGTGACTGAAGTGTTTCATGAGTGCAGGGTGAGTAGTGTGCTTATGTGACTGCAGGGTGTGGTACAGGGTGAACAGCACAAGTGCATTGTGAGTGCAGAGTGATCACTGTGAGTTCAGGGTGAGCGGGTGATCAGTGTGAGTGCCTGGTGATCAGTGTGAGTGCATTGTGATCGCTGTGAGTGCAGGGTGAGAGGGTGAATGGTGTGAGTGCATGGTGATCAGTGTGAGTGCATTGTGATCGCTATGAGTGCAGGGTGAATGGTGTGAGTGCATGGTGATTAGTGTGAGTGCAATGTGATCGTTGTGAGTGCAGGGTGAATGGTGTGAGTGCATGGTGATCAGTGTGAGTGCATTGTGATCGCTATGAGTGCAGGGTGAATGGTGTGAGTGCATGGTGATCAGTGTGAGTGCAATGTGATCGTTGTGAGTGCAGGGTGAATGGTGTGAGTGCATGGTGATCAGTGTGAGTGCATGGTGATCACTGTGAGTGCAGGGTGAGAGAATGAATGGTGTGAGTGCATGGTGATCAGTGTGAGTGCATGGAGATCACTGTGCATGCAGGGTGAGCATGAAAGTGAAGGGCGAGAATGAGAGTAAGTTGTCTGAATGCAGGGTGCATTCCCAGACACTTGAACTAACTCAGCAGGTGATTGACGGCAGCATAGGGTTTCAGATATGTTAATCTATTGCTATTATGGCATTAACCAGGGATCAGGGTGGACGTAATAAATGTGCTGATCTTCCAACAAACTTCCAGTTTTATGGTTAGGGTTGCCAGCTCATTATTTTGATGGCGCAGTTGGTACAAAAATAACAGTCACCTGACGCTGTATTGTCAGCACTTGTCTACTTTGAGCAGCAAATATAAATAGTAGTACTTTTAATTGTGTTCTATAGCTGCCTGAATGGTCCATGACTGATAATAATATGGAAAAAGACAGAAACATCACATTACAAATGTTTATTTATAAGCATATTTTGTGCCAAGAAAAGCAGGCTATTTAAAAAACACATGGCTCATTTTTCTGTTGGTAACTTGAAGCCCTGTGGGTGTTGCAGCGCCTGCCTGTGTAAATGTAAAAGAAACATTGTCTCCTTTCTACTAAGAGCTTCCTCCCAGGACGGGGTTAAACTAGTAAAGCTGAAATGTTTCAGCTGCTTTGGGAGGCAGGATGTCTACTTTCCTAAAACTGAAAGCAAGGAAAGACCGTCTTTTCAGCTGCAGTGGGAGGCAAGGAGTCTCCTCTGCTTTGAAATCGAATGCAAAGGAACAGGACTGTCTGTTAGTTTTTTAGCAGAGGAGACCCTGCCTCCCACTGCAGCTTAAGCATCCAAGCTCTACAAATTAACCCCCTCCTGGGAAGGTTAACTGTTAGCTCTTAACGTGACAAAAGCACACGTCCTGCCTCATCTATTTCCCCTCCCTCCCACCTCCAGCCCTCGGTTATGGGAGCATTCCCATTTGAACTTGTGACACCTTGAGACACTAAAAGACTCTGAAAGGGAAGATCTTTGTGTGGAGTGCGCGCCCCCCTGAGAGGGTGTCGCTCCCTGGGGTCGCGCCCCACAGATTGAATAACTCTGGTCTACAGTATCCCACCATTCCAAGAAACATTCTGATTTCTCTCTGAGTTTGGGGCAATTGCATTTGCTTGATTATTCTGATTCTCTTAGTGGTCACTTTTCTCACACCTCTCTCTATTTGGTGACCTAAATATTTTACTCCTGTTTGGCAAAATTGCTATTTTTCTGGAGATACTTTGTGTCCTCCATCAGCCAAATGATTTAGTAATGCAAATGAATCAGTAACACAGTCATCTCTACATTTTGAAGCTAAAAGCAAATCATGACAGAATTTCGAAGCATAACTAGCTTCTATAGGCACTTTTTCAAAATATGATTGAAAATTGAAGGACTTTCAGTATATACCCTTGAGGGACTCGATTCCCTACATAAACATGATCTTCAAATTTAAACGAAAAGAGCTACTGGCTGTCAGGGTGTAAAGGATTTGAGAAAAAGGCCTGACACAATTCAGTTACAGTAAACCATCCAGCGTTCCAAGGTATTTAATATAGAATTACTACTGAATTCGGTACTACAGGACAACATGGTCCTACAATCCTATTAATCTTTCTTAGATCTTGAACTATCCGGTATTTTCCACTAGGCTTTTTAAGTCCTATTATAGGTAAATTACAAGGGTCACTCAATATTTCTTTTAAAATGCCTTGTTTGACCATTCGGTCAATTTCAGTAGCCACTCCTGCTTTAACTTCTGGACTTATTCTGTATTGTCAGGTGTTAGGATAAACTGCACCTTCTTTTACGGTTACTTTCACTGGGTCTACATCTGTCATTAGACCTATTTATTTTCCAGCAAAGTCCCACACTTCTGGATTCACTGTTGTTTTTAATTCTTCTGGCAAATCATTCTTTGTCATTAGAGAATACATTACATCAACTATAGTGCCTTGTTTAGATAACATTATTTTGTACATCATGACTTCATCTGGGGACTGAATAGCAACACCATCCGGTGTGCAGTAAATTATGCAATTCATCTTGCA
This sequence comes from Lissotriton vulgaris, assembly GCF_964263255.1. Lineage (NCBI taxonomy): Eukaryota > Metazoa > Chordata > Amphibia > Caudata > Salamandridae > Lissotriton > Lissotriton vulgaris. The sequence continues at coordinate 1,018,960,134 of NC_141689.1, read as the reverse complement.
ATAAAGTTCTCTGCCTAATAAATTAACTGGACTAGAATCACAAACTACAAATGTATACATCTCTTTGAATGTTCAAATTCGTACCTCCATAGGTTTTGTGAGTGGGTTCTAATCTGCTGATTGGAAACTCCAACTACTTGGATCGATTCTCCAGAGAGGGGTAGGTTTGCCATGTCTGCTGTTCTCACAGTAGAACCGGTAGCACCAGTAGCCAAAAGAAAATCGATATCATTGCCTTCCACTTTCCCATCAATAAATGGACCTGACTGATACACAGGCAAGGATGCACCAAGTACGCATTCCTCTTTCTCCCCCCTCAGGCACTTTCATTGCATGAAATTATTTTCTTTGTTATTGTTCTGTAAAAAATATTGTGAAACCACAGAATTTTTCTTACCACTTCCTTGAAATCTGGTGTCCACACTGTACTGTGTCTGATTCACAAAATGTTGCATAGTGGGAGGTGGCAACTGACACTTCTGATTAACTACCTGTTGCGGTTGATACACTTCATTCTGCGTCTGTGGTTTTAAATTTTGAGTTGGGCCATTATTATTCTGAATATTTTTACACTCGTTTTCTCAATGACCTAGCTTTCCACATCCATGACAAGGAAACTTTTTCATTGCATCTTCTCTACTCATTCGTCCTTTCTGTTTACCACCACATGTCACATTATCATTCTGATTCTGTTCCTTTCCCTGACTTTCCATTTGACCATTTATCTTGTTTTCCTGCTGTTCTGCCAATTTCACTTGTGCCCACATCATTTTTTCTTTTAACTTCTTATGTCTAGCCTCAATATCATCGCCACAATATTTGGCGTATTTCAGTATGTCATCAATGCTTTTGCTTTGCCAGCAAACCATATGCTGCTGAATCATTTGACTAATCTCAGGTTTTAAAACCATAAACAAATCGATACACAAAATGAGCCATATCCTTATTTCCAATGTACTCAAACCCATTATACTGCTTAAATACTTGTAACAATCATTCATAATAAGCATGAACAGATTCATTTGACTCTTGTGTCATTCTATCCATCTTTACCCAATCTGTTTCTTTTGGAGGAATTTTCCCTTTCAAGAAAGTAATCACTTGGTGTATTTTCTTCATTGCATCATCTGATGGTTCTCCTGGTTTCGAATCTCTTGGGTATTCATCGCTAGGCCAATCAACTGTGATTTTATATTCTGTCCATATGCCTGTAGGTAATACTATATCAAACATACCTTCCAAATCTTTCAGCAGAACCTTCAAAACCTTCACAAATCTTTCAACTTGTTTGTACATTTCAACTGGCTTTTCTCTCAGTTTTGGAAAATCATTTGTAAATGACAATATATCTTGTGGACTCCATTGAACATGAACATATCCTCACACCAGGTACCTCTCTCATGGGACATAACCTTTCTATTTTCTATGTTTCTTTCATTAGATATGCAGTAGATGCTTGCTTTGCCTGTGCTTCCTCCTTTTTCTTTAACCACCTTACTCTCCATTTATCAATGTCTCCCCATTTCTGCAAAATATTCAACAATTCTTTTACTTGTAATTTCCTTCCAGACACATTCATATTTTCTAAATATTTGTCTGAAAAATCCACTCGATAGAGCTTTTGTAATACTTTTGATCTCCTTATGTCTATTCCCATTTCAGATGCAAGTTCAGTTAACTTCTCATGAAACAATCTCTCATTCCTAGTTATACTTTTGCATATGAACAACAATGCTTCTTCGTTGTAAGTGTTTAATCTATCTATTCCCACATTTCCAGCTATAATTTCTTCCAATTCCACTTTTAATCTGTAAATATCTAATATTTTAGAAGGTGTACTCTGCTTTTCTATCCCTGGTGCCCATCTTTCTAAATCTTCTGGAGTTAGCGCTGTGACACTTCTGACTCCTGATTATGTTACTGACCTTCCTTCTTTTGAACTACTAGGCATAACTCTCTTTGGTGTTTCACTTACTAAGTCTCTTATTGGTAGATCCATTAATGAAATTACGGAATCACACTCACTGGCTAGGTCATAAGTACTCATAATTTATTTTCTGGGATTGTTCAAAGGAGTCATTGCAATTTGTGGCTTTGGACAATTTACTTTGCTTCCATACAAAGGGACAACAGGACCTAAAGGTATACAAATTTCTGCTAGCAATCTAAATTCAGCTTTCACTCAAGCTTCCAATCAAGCTTCAGGTCACGCTAGTGGTCAAAACAATACCAGCGTGGCCTTTCAGATGTTGCCAGTCTTGCTCCTTACTACTGACCCCTCCTGTACAAATCCGCATCAGACACACACCTGCTGTTTCCACCTATCCTAGCGCGGCTCACTGTGACATCAGTGCTACTCCGGCGACTGACCCTCCTTTTTACAAGGTAATACGAGAAACTTCTTTCACTACTTTTCTTTCAAATAATCCTTTAGTAACAACACAAAAATATTTGCTACTCTGTCTGTTCCACTAAATTCAAAGGCTAGATTAATTCTTTCAACTGCAAGTAAAACCTTCCGCTCACTCTTCTCTGAGTAAGACCTTCCGTTTACTTTTCATACACTACGAGTAAAACATTCTGTTTACCCTTCAACCAAGCTCGTAAGAACCTGCTACTCCTTCGGTGTTACCCTTACTAGGTGATATAAGACCAAAGTTTCACCAGCAAACTCTTTGCTCTTAATCACTTTCACTTTTACACAGAAAATAGTCCCTACTTTAACACTGTCAGCCCTGCATAGCTTCTCACTGCTATTCCAACAGACGAGTAAACTCACTGCAGTGTGGTTTCTATCACCACCCGCTATTCAATTCTCTGGGAATTCTGGACAACATCAAACATGACGTAAATTCCTTTTGTTAAACATAAATCAATAATCAACATCAATAATCAATACTAATCACCAAACTAGTCAATAATAACCATAGCTCTGGTACCAGAAAACTGATCCTGCTGCTTACCATCAACAGGTAATCCAACACTATAAACTGACCTGGGCCCATTCACATAATATACTACAACCTGGCAATAACCTCTGGGGTCATGTTTTATGAATTTCATACCATATCAAGATTAGTCATTTCTGGCTCCTAACTAATCTTTCTGGCTCCTAACTAATCTTTCAATCTTTCAAAGTTATTTCCTCTGGTCAATGGACCATTGAAGTAGTTGATGGTGAAATGACATAAATCAACTTACAGGCAAATTTAAAAAATCACAGAGTCGGGAAGAGTTTTAAATCTTTATCTAAGAAATTATTTTCATGTGAATCACTTACAAAGGTCAGAACACTCTCCGTCTATTCATGAAAGGATGATTCGATAAATCAATTATTAAATACATTCAATTTTTCTATACATTGTTGATGCATGAAAGGAGAGGATAGAGAGAAAAGGACATAGGCACATTAAACGGACATATAATTATAATTACCAAGTCGTTGTGAAAACTAACCCCCTGGCCAAGGAGCCTGGAAGGGTCACCGGGGAAAGATCTGGTGACCAAAGGCTTCAGGACAGGAATCAGGACAGGACAGATGACCTCTTATCACTGACGATTGTGTAGCACCCCTCCCTGACACTCTCTTCCACCTCGGGATTCTTCTGCGATCTTCTTCTAAATTAATTAGCTTAAGATAGATGGTTCTGCAATTCAATTCTTCTTCAGCATCTCTTGACACTCCGATAGCATCTCGGCCTCTGCAGCATTCTGCATCAACGTCTTTCTCTAACTAACTAAGAACTACCTCAATTATACCCTACAATATTCATGTAGGTCCCAAACAAATTTCAATATCATGAAACTCCTAACTCTGATTGGACAGGTAAGGGGAGGTGATCATCACACCATGCTTACATATTACTCTTTTCAGTTAGCCTTTTGTTAATAAACCCATCCCCTTAATGCTTTATTCAAACTTTATTCATAAGCCTTTATTCCAACCCGCATTCACGTCATAATTGTCACAAATTATAAAAGTTCACAGGTTCCCATCTATGTAAGTGGACCGATGTTCCGGTTCTCAGGAAAAGTATCCCTTCTTAAACTTGGACAGGGTAAACCTTGAACAGGGTTCAAGATGACATCGTTTCTTCCAGCTCATTTGAACTACACATGTGCAGGAAACAGGAGGGAACGGACTATTGTTCATATAAAAAGGCCCATAATAAGCACTATTGAAAAGAGTAAAAAAGACGAATGTTAAGATTAAAAATAAATGGTTTCACTGTATACTACCTATCTCTATTCTAACCCCATTTACTTATTAATGCTTTCCCTGCATTAGCATTAGTAAAATAACTTGTTTTCGTTTTCAGCAAAACAGCTGCCAAGTATGTGAGTTTCATTACGGGCATCTTGCTAGCAACTGCGCAAGTGCTAGAAATTCCCTCCTAGCAAAGGTACGTCATACTACGTAGATGCAGTTGACGCATGCGTACTAAAGATTTTCAGTGAACGGCCATTCTAGAATCACACTAGAGTTACTGGACACATAGGCAAGCTTCTCTTTTCTTGTAAATGTAATGTTGTGCATATTAATTTTCACAATACGAGGTTAATACAGGGTTAAAAGTTATTTGAAAGGATTGCATCCGAGCAAGTCTCTTTTCCACGAGTCCTTGCTCCATCAGTGGCACCTAGTGCAAATTTAGTGCACTAGAACGCCTCCCAGCAGGTCGCAATTGAGTTAGAAAGATATCGCTCTAACAGAAAATCTACTCAAGTAGGCAAAATGAAGCAGTGCCCTCTTGTTCAGTGCCATTTCCGCTGATTTTACAGCACAGAACAAGCTCTCAATGCTAAAAATCAGTGCAGCGTGCTAAATATCGCCCACTCGCTGAACTCCGCTCTGAGTTTTTATGTAACTCCGCGGAATTCCAATGATTTCCACCCACCCCTAGTTTTTACCATTGAATATGAGTGCTATCAGTGCAGGTCATCTTTTGATAAGTGTTTTACACAAGTTGCCATTTATCTAAAGTTGTCAGTGGACTTTTGAGAGTGTTCAAGTTTCCCAGGTGCTGTACTTACCCAAGCTCAATGGTATTCCAACAGCTTGTCAACCAGTAACGGTTCATTCTAAATTGTATGAAGTCAAGAATTATGTTTGCTGTGATCGGTTCACCCAGGAGTGGGATGGTAAAACCTACAGGTGTGCTATTATTGTCATAAATCTGCTCAGATTTAGCTGAGCTTTGTGAGTGCCTTTCCAGGATCATATAGTACATAGATCATATGTTTTTAATTTTTGTGAGTTAAAAAGAAAAGCAAATAGTGAGGTTGGTGGGAAATAAAAATATTCCTTGATTATGTCATGGGATATTTGGGGCTCATTAGTTGACTGATCCTTTCAGGGAACAAGGTGAGTGTTCTTAAATCTAGCAGCCAGAGTGGGTGCTGCTTGTATTTGTAGATCTGATAGTATAAATAAGTGCATCATTCCGAGAATCTGATGGGAAAGTGTTTACCTCATGCATCCAGAGAAGTTACAAGAGTCCTAGTTCTCTCTTCAATGTACTTACTTAATTTAGGCTGGAGAGGCATGGTGCAGAATGACTCCGTATGACCAGCCCTGGTTTCTTGTTTTGAATCGGGAGGCTTCCAGGTGGCATGGAGAATTCATAGCGCAACCTGTCAAAGATATCCTGGAAAGTGTGTCCCATCAAAGTGGGTGCCATAATTAGGAGTTGGCCCCAGCAGAGGGGAAGGGTTCCCGTCTAAGGTAGTTAGTGTTTTTTGGGCTGAATGAGGGGAGGCCTGCGAAAATAGGCTTCCACCAGAACCAGACATGCAGGCAGTGAGGGCTGAACACAAATGTGGCCATCCTTCGCAAGCAGTTTAAATTCCCATGCCAAAAATCGTTTGCCCTTTTTGTTTTCTACTACCCGTAGCTGCCTCCTGCCTATGCCAACTCACACAGTATTTTCTCCCTTCCCACCCCACTCTCAGTTTGGCAAGGATGTGTGTGTTTTTTTGTGCTTTTGTCTTACAGTGTCGGATTTTGTGTTCTTTTTATGCAGGTAGGCTCATGAATTGCATTTATAAGAGTAGACATCTTGGCATCCTATGTCAAATTCCACCTTTAAAATGTGGTTGTTTTTATCTCACATGTGAGTTTGGGAGATCTCTCAGTGCCAGGGGGTTGGAGGGCTGCTTCTGTGACTCTTTCTAAAACGATTGCCTCTGTACTTCATCTGCTGCTTACGCGGCACATAAGATGGGCTTGTACAAGGGAGAACAAACCAAACACAAAGAGATGATGGACAGACTGCTGAACTATTCAGACACTCACCCCAAGTCACAGATCTGGTTTGAATCCATTATCGTTCTTTAGCTCACTTCGTCAGCCCAGTTTCGACCCAGCCATATGCAAATCAGTTGTGTCCCTGTTCCTCATGGGAATAGTCCAGCTCGAACTGCCAAGCCAGGTCTTCCCTGGACTGGAAACAAGCATCCTGGGACTGGTTTTGGGGTAACACCCCTCATCAGCCAGGCCAGCCTGAATCCAGTGGCAATGTGAGCAAGAGGCCCACCTCAGGGCATACTCTGTCAACTTAGGGTGAACAAAGCAAACACAAGGAGATGATGGACGGAGCGTTGAAATGTTTCAGACACTCACAACCAGTCACAGATCTGGGTTGAAACCATCATCGTTCTTTAGCTCACTTCGCCACCCCAGTTTAGATCCAGCCATATGCAACTTAGTCTTGACCCTGTTACTCATGGGAACAGTCTAGCCCAAACTGCTAAGCCATGTCTTCCCTGGAAAGGAAACAAGCATCCCAGGATGAGTTTCGGGGAACACCCCTCATCAGCCAGTGACAAAGTGAGCAAGGGACTCATGTTTGGGCATACCCTGCCAATTTAGGGTGAACAAAGCAAACACAAGGAGAATATGGACGGAGAGCTGAAACTTTTCAGACACACCCCCGGTCACAGATCTGGGTTGAATCTATCATTGTTCTTTAGCTCACATCACCACCATAGTTCAGACTCAGCCATATGCAAATCAGTCTTGTTTTGTTCCTCATGGGAACAGCCCAGCCCGAACTGCCAAACCAGGACTTCCCTGGTCTGGAAACAAGCATTCTGGGACTGGTTTCAGGGTAACATCCCGGCTAGCTTGAATCCAGTGGCAAAGTGAGCAAGGGACCCACGTCTGGGCATACAGTTGTATTTTGTGTTCTTGTTATGCAGGTAGGCTTGTGATTATCATGTATAAGATTAGACATCTTGGCCTCCCATGTCAAATTCCAATGCTAAAATGTAGTTGCATTTATCCCACAGGTGGGTTTGGGAACTCTCTCAGTGCCAGGGGGCTGGAGGGATGCTTCTGAGACTGTTTCTAAAAGGTTTGCCTCTGTACTCCATCTGCTGCTTACGGCGGCACGGGCAGGGCCGGACTGGGAACCAAAACCGGCCCTGGCAAAGTGCTCGGCCGGCCCCCCACCGGCCCGGGGGGTTTGGGGGTGCGACGGCGCTCTTTGCCAGGGCCGGTTTTCGGCTGATTTTGCTAAAAGGCCGTTTTTGCAGCAATGCTGCAAAAACGGCCCTGAAACAAATATGGCCCCCCAGGGGCCCAAAACCAGCCCCCACCCTTGCGGCGCACCGGGGGGGTTGCCCGGTGCCCGCAACAGCCAGTCCGGGTCTAGGCACGGGAGATGGGCTTGTACAAGGGAGCCAATGACCAGTTACATCTCTCAGAAGGGTCTCAGGACATCCCAAAAAAGACCCACTTTAGAGCTGCACTTATCAGGTCCACGTCAGAACTAGCCTTGCTCCTCAGTAGGGAAGCAGAGAGACTACAGCCTTGATTTTGCATAAAATGTTGCGTTATGGAGTGTGGGAAACATTTTATGATGGATCAACCATGAGTGTAACCAGCTAACTCAAATGACTGTTCTAATTTAGGAGTCAAAAAATATGATTTAACAGGGAATACGTTGTGCTTAATCTGTTCTAGTCTGCCTTGGAGTTAATGACTATGATAGAAATGTTAACATAGATACATTCTCGAACCTCAATGTTCAGTGTCTGGTCATATTATTGTATGGTCCTTGCTGAAAGGCTCTCCCCTCGACGGGTTCCCTCCTGTGATGAGGATGCAAAGAAGATATAATGCTGGTCCAGTGTCAACTTTTCAATTAAATGGAGTGGGCTACGTGAATGTGGTGGAAGGTCAGAGCAGGAAAGTGATCAAATTGATGCTACGAAGAGGGCCGGCCCTCCAAATAAGGGACACTTCAGAACTAAGCGAACTGTCCTTTCACAAAATGCTTGGCGCCTGAATTATACTGTTCAACAGGGCTGGTTATCTCTCAAGCTTGTACATTTTCTTATTCTAAACGACTTTTTGTTTTTTATACATTTAGCTCTCCATCCATATTTGAAAGATATACAGACCTTGGGGGAAAAAAAATAAACGGGTGCGTTTATTCTGTGTGTGGGGAGGGGGGCGCTCTACGATAAATACGTAATAAACATTAAAACGGCGACTTTGGAACTGGATAACCAAGTAGGAGTCCCAGCGTCACTCAACATCCTTGGGCCTAGTTCTCTCTATATAAAACTGTAAAAATATATTTTTCAAAAGTACTCTCGATGTGAACAAGCAAGGTAGGAGTGTGCTCCCAGTTTCACAATTCTCTTTAGTAAATAAACGTTGACTGATGTGGAACTGCTGGGCAGGGCCGCTGTGCATAACATTTGTTTATCCAGTTCCGAACACATGGCTGGTCTGCATTTCTTTGAAATACGCACTCGTGGGTCGCGCAATTGCTTTGTTGATTTAGGTAATACACACCCGAGGGTGGGCAGCCTCTTTCCCAGACGGCGAATCAACAACTTCTGCGAGCTGCCCCGCCAAGTAATGACCCCCCGGGCCGCTGCTTGAAAGCGCCTCCCTTACATACACACGCCGAGATGACGAGCTGGCGGTTCAATTAGCACAAATGCCCCCATTATAATTAAGGCCCCGTGTAAATGTGCCAAAGCTGCTGCCCCAGGGACCCCCTGAGGCAGCCACGACGCTGCTTCCGGTATAAAGAGACAGGGCCCGAGGGCACCCCTGCACACATAGCCCGAGGCCTTGAAGAGACAGAGGAGAACCAGGATGCGTCTGATACTGTTTCAGCTTTTGGTGATGACCTGGCTCGCAGAGGGCAGGCTAGAGAGAGGCCTGCAGGCCAAAAAGAGGAGGCAAGCGCGACTGCTGTCCTACCAGGACCAGGTCCGACTCGGGAGCGAGGGCCAAGTCGTGGAGATGTTGGAGGTCGAGCCCAACGCCTTCAAAGACATGCTGCAGCACGGTGGGCCTGGTCCGGCTGCTGAGCCAGACCTGGCCGAGGCCTTACACCCAACAGGAGGCAAGATGGCGGGAGAGAGAAAGAAGGTCCGGCTGAGCCTACCCCCCGTCGAGCTTCATTTGGGAGGCAGCCTGGGAACGTGGGGGCTGCCGGACACCGAGAACATTCCATTGGAGGCTCTGAGCCACGCTTTCCCACCGCCTCCCCCCGAGAGGAGAAACAAGGAGCCCACAGGCATGAAGAACGCCAAGAAGTTTTGGAACCTCTTCCTGCTCAGGAGGAACTCGGCCTCGGAGGAGCTGGCTCTGCCCATGAAGACCGAGGGGATGCAGCAGGAAAACTGCCGCACGCTGCCTTTCTCCCAGGTAAGAAGCATCTACGGGTAATGGCTGTATAACCTTCTTTTACCACTTCTCTCACTAGCGTCTTGGCGCATTGAAGCAGACTTCTAACAGCCCGTCGCAATCTATAAATCAACAATGGTACCACAGCACAATAATATATCATGATACAAAAGCAGAACATAGCCACATAACACATAGAAACATTTGGCACACTATAGTGTGCAGAGTAGCATAACATAGCACGCAATTCCATTCAGCATCAGACTAACCCATACATGACATGTTTATGACGTAAACAAAGGGATCCATTGTGGCGGCTCTAACAAAGTGGCCCGATTCTTACAATAAATGTATATCCTTATAATGCTGCTCTCAATCTTTTACGTGGAATCTAACCTTCTATTTGGAACAGCAGGATCAAATACATTTAACGTCTTCGAGTTCTTCAGATACACACCTTTGCCCCACCCCGCCTCCTTCTGAAAACAACAAAGATGCAACTTCAAAACACGACCTGTCCGAGGCCTTCAAATAACGGGCCCGGCTAGTAGTGACCGAACTGGGGACTACGGTCACGTCAACGCCTTGCTTTACATTTGCGCCATCTGTAAATCGTCCTCTATTACCAGCGCTGCGAAGCAGGAACAGCGCAGTGTGGGCACTTTACAAAAAACACGAAATACAGTTACCGCGTGTTTCTCCAAAATGTACGCTACAAGCTATGGTTACTTACTGCCCGTTACTGACAGACGCAAGGAAAGATTTCCCAAATTTTAGCGCCAGCAAAAATTGAATTTGCACTTATGTAATTGCATATCAACGCTACCCCAAAACCGCAGAATTGTATAAAGCAATTCGTTTTCTGAGAGGTAGTGGCTCAGCAGTTGATTGAAAGTGTGTGTAGGTCACAGGTTCAAACCCTGGTGTGTCCACTCAGCCTTTCATCCTTCCGAGGTCAATAAAATGAGTACCATTGAGTTGGCTAACAATAAACATCTGTTATTCAGCGCCAAGATACCTTTGGGTGAAGGTGCGCTTTATGCATGTTATGTTATGTTATGTAGGAGTGACTACTGATATGTGTTAGGCAGGTTGGACTAAGACACTTAACTAATGACTATTCGACTTTATGAGGCCTGGTGCGGGGTGTGTGAATGGGGCAATGCAGGGTATATTTGGCCTCTCCCTGGAAATAGCCAGGGTCGGATTGGGACAATTAATATATATGTCCACCAAAATAAAATTGCCCCCAGATCAGGAAACCAGATAGCTAAAAGTGGCCCGTGTTTGGAAATCAGTCTAGCAATGAACTTTTAAGGACACGCTATGTGTGTATTTTGCAAAGTATAGGAGATGGCATGCTTTTATGTTTGCTGCATGCAATGTTTGTTTAAATATAATTGAAATCAACAGTAAAAAGCAGCCCACCTTGCCACAAAACAAGCTCACACACTACAAAAATACAGACCCGAGAACTGATCTGTTAGACCAGCCCATCGCACACTACCTGGTTGCCCTATAGGCCAGCGCAGCTCTTAGTAACAATGGTAGGTTCGTCTATAACAACAGACAGAGCGCCAAGACCCACCAGTCCCTTCTGCATCACTTCCCCAATGGGAAGTCGAGATTTTATGAGGCAGAGTGCCGAGTGAGCTGTGTTACCGAATCCTAACTCACTCCATCCTACATTGGGCCTTGAGTTGTCGACATATTTGTTTTCCAGGCAAAGCCTCCGAGTCCTATTCTTTTCAAAGCCTGCAAATGTTTTAAATCTAATGCAAATAATGTACAAAGAGTGCACATGGCCGGCTTTTTCCACTTAACCATAATGCGATCCTCAAATCGGGATTTGGTTCAACCTTCCAATGGTCAGAGTGGCGTCTTACGAAGAAAAACGCGCGACAACTTACAACTGTTGACATTTTTAGCTGCCTTCAGATGTGCATTCCCTGCTGGAGGGGCGCAGTTGGAAGTCACGGGGGTTGTGTCCTAATTTAGGTTTCTAGGTTTTACGAAGGCCTTTTCAGCTCCGCGGCTCACGTGCCTTGGCCCTATTATTCAAGCACCAACGCGCGCCAATCAGCAGCTCTACCGCGAGCGGCGCAGTCACTCAGATGACTCTGAGGGGGAGTCCCTTGAAGACGCCGGCGGCAAATATTATTGCAGCTGCTCAGGGGGTGACCACAAGTCACGTGACAGTGACATTGCAAACCAAATGCAACCACTAACATACTCATTTAGACCCATTCGTGCTGCATACACGGGCGCAAATGCAGTCAACACCTGTTTAAGTAATCCATGAGTAGTTGAGGGCAAATTGCACCCACTAACCCATTATCTGTGCAGCCAGGTACCACTGTGACGTGGTACTCACACACACAAACACAACGCGATAGTATTAATAACAAACATAACTGCATCTTCGCTCTTCAGTCTGCTTTTTTAACCCAGTTTATAAATGAGATTCAGAATCACGCGGTAACAATAATAGACGCACCAGGATGTTTTTTAAACCGATATTTATTGGTGGTGTCCCCATGACCCAGAAGTTTGTAAGTCGTACACATCCGTTTCAGCGGTGGTGGCCTCTCAGTGATGCTCTCCCGGAAGAGATCTCTTACTGGGAGCTAATCTAGCTCAACTGAATTACATTTAAATCTTTCTTAGAGGCAGTGGTCGAAGTGGGCAGGATCTGAGGGGCACGACGCAACCATACTTTTTTTTTATTTAAGAAAGACAGCTCACTTACTTTTTGTGAAAAAAACAACCCTCCTGAGAGAGTTATTTCGGGAGTCGAAATGCTTCAACTAAAGTGTAAGGCGGGAAGTCTCTTGTGCCCTGAAACCGAGGAGGGGCAGACAGCTAAACAAGCCTTCTTGCCAAGGTGCCTGCTTCCCTGAAAGAAATGTAAATGTGCACAACTGGTTCATCTGTAAATGTAAAGGGTGCTTGGAAGCCGGTATTGTCTTTAATTGATGGAATCCCTTGAAGCATCCTGATGACATAGATTTATTCTTTTTGAATGGCATTGCAGACTGAGCTGTGAAGTGTGTGCTTTTAAATACTGTTATAAAAAATGCATCATGTACATACCATCTAGGTATTGATAAAATGTATATTTTGGAAGCACTTTTTTATTTTAAATCTTTTGTGCATTCTGTAGCAGCCTATCTTGGAAGACTAAACACACACAAGTCACTATTCTTCACTGCACCAACCTTGTTTCAATTCTGTGGCTCTCAGGTTACAGACACAGACCTCTGCAGTGCATTAACTAATAGAAGTTTAATACTTTACAATAGAGCATTTCCCACTGGTTAACTTTACTTGTATTTATTTTTCATTTTAGCTCAGCCATTACTTTTTAGGTAGCTACCTGAAGGTGAAAGACTGAAAAAATGTACAGAATATTGTGTGTTAGCCATGTCTTTGATCCCGTCCCCACACTCACTCACCCTGCCCCCTTTACGCACAGCATAACAATTCCCATACTTTTTAAAATCCAATTGACCACTTTTTAGCGTCCTCCAGAAGTGGAGGTCTCTGTCCATGGGTAGGATTCAGGGTGCAGTAATGACAGGAACCCCAATCATTGCTAGAGGTTCCTGAATACATTCCATTGATTTGTTATAGAAATGCATCAATGCGTGGCAGCCTCCTACTAGATGCCTGGAGAACTTTTTATGTGTAACTCTTCCTATCCGTGGACATGTGACACCAGGCTTGCGGAACATATCTCAATTTACCTTTCCCTATGATGAGTTGTCCAGAAGCCATTGTAGATCCTGATATAATGCTGTTTGTGGCGTGTGGTGAGTGAATCCAGAAACTTCTGCGTAAACACCAATAAATAAATGAGGATATTTGTGGACAAACCACACATGTAATTAGCTCTCTTAAAACATTTCTATGAATATGTCACTCTATATAATTAAAGAAAAGATCATAAAGACAATACATATTTTGTTATTGTACTTATTGGATAACTGCGGGTCCACCGGGCAGTGAGTTTTTTTTGCTTACAAGTGTAGTCCAAACCTCCAAGGCTCTTCATATGTGTTAACCAAAAACATGTAAAATGAGTAAATTGCTGAAACAAAACTGAACTACAGTAACCAGAAATGTTTTAACATTTTCAGAGCATTGTCCATGAAAACTGTGAGAAGGTCGTGGTGGAGAACAACCTGTGCTTTGGGAAGTGCAGCTCTTTCCATGTTCCTGGCCCGGAAGACCATCTTTACACCTTCTGCTCCCACTGTTTGCCGACCAAGTTCACCATGCACCGCTTGCAGATGAATTGCACTGGTTTCACCACACTGGTGAAGGTGGTCATGATAGTCGAAGAATGCCAGTGCGAGGTCCAGCGGGGAAAACACACAAAGCCAGCTGTCTTTCAGGCAAACCTAGACACGGATGTGCCGGACAGCAAGTAACTCACATGTGCCTGGGCACCAGGCAGCGGACTACTTTTAGCTTCTTGTCTTGAGAGCAGCTTAGTGCCACAGTGTTCTGTGTGTCTTTGAGGACTGATTACTAGTAAAATGGCTACCAGATTTTCAAAATGTGACCTCCACACTCTCAGATGCAGTGTTGTGCAATGGTATCAACTGTATATATTGTTTCTTAAAGAAATAAATTCATATATGTAACTACAAGTTTTTTTTTCGAATTATATTCTTGGAATGCCACTATTAGCCTGCATGCATGATTCTTTGTGTTGTGTTTGAGAATCAGTTCATCAGTTCAATTGTGCTATTTCCTGTGGAATATTTCATAATGCAATAAATTGAATAAAGAAAACATTGTTTTCTCTCCTACTACGTTTCATAGAAAAATAAAAAGTAGTCCTATCCAAGGATGAACTCCCACCCTCTTCTCCTTAGCAAGTGCCATCACATTGCAACCTCTCTGGAAAAAAAACAAGCATTGCCTCATTTTGAGTGCCACGCTTGAGTTGGGTGCAAAAAACCCTGAAAACTACTGTTTGAGCATGGTGTCAGGTAGCATTTTTCTGCTGACGTTTTCCCAATAAAAATGGGGAATAACTTGCAGGTCTTTGAGGCCTTTTCACAGAATATCCCAATTACAGCACTGTGGTGCCTGCACAAATTCGACCAGGTACCACCTGAAGGAAATTATTAGCACAATAACAATGTAACAGGGTGAAGTTTGCTCCAAACCTGTGACTGTAAAGCCGAGTGCAAACAATGTCTACACACGATTTTAATATTATCACAGAACTTAGAAGAGGCCAATGGAGTCTTGTACATTCTCTTCAGTCTATTTTGAGTTAGTGAAATGCTATGTCATATTTCCTCAGCTGCCAAGGAGGATTATATTCCAGCTAATTGAACAGCATTCTTTATTACACCATTAGTGAATAATATGCTATTATTCACTACTAGTATAATAAAAAAAATAAGACAAAACAAGGAAACTGAAGCCCTAACTAGTGTCATCAAGGACAAGCTGTCCCTGTGTTCCTGGCACTGAGTCTGCCATCTCTGATGGTAGGTGTCGCAAAGGCAGTGACTTGAGGCGCGAGGGGCAAGCCAGGGGTTGCTGCTGTGATCCCCGGCAACCCCGAAATAACATCCATGGTTTTGTACGGCACTGTATGTCCTAGTACACAATCAGTTCTAGAGCTGTCTGGCAGGAAATTAGGCGACAGACGTGACATTACCACTCAAACTCCCCCAGGGGTTCCAAGGCCTGAACAATCTATGCCCACATTTGTCACAGCCTAATAAAGAAAGCAACATAAATATCATTTGTATGAATTCTCACCCATAATTTTGTGTCCCAACATTAAAACAATACAGTAAAATTATTTAAGACTGCCCCTCAAGGAACCATTTGCACCCATGGAGGAATGTTCAAAGCACTCAAAAATATACATCCCAGCTGGGACTTACCATTCCTGCCCTGCAGACCACTGACCAGTGCCAATGACACCAGTGCCAGTGTGGCAGACCAGACCCCAAGCCCCAAATGCATGGGAGCAAAACTGTACCCCAAAATTGGGACACCCCACAATTTACTTCATTCGGTTCTCCCACAGTTTCCTGGATTGGTGATGGTGTTTTACCCCAGTTTCATGAGGCGATTTGTCCCCTCATTAAAGCACCTCCAAAAAACATCAAATTAGCAGAATAAGCAGCCCATTAAGTAATGGAGTCCACTCAATATCTGAGTTCTAGATCATAGAAAGTTAAAGGGTCTTATTACAAAATTCAGAACTATAAGCGGTACTGTGTTAAATGCAGTGAAGACTCTGAGATGCAAAGTTATACAGAGTATGTGAAATCAGAAAATATTCTATGGGTCTGATTTAGAGTTTGGTGGATGGTTTCCATGTCACAAAGGTCAGCTGTATTACAAGTGCCACAGGATATAATGTAGTTTTATTATGGAGGATGGCATATCTGTCATGAATGTGACAGAGTAACCCGGTCTACCAAACTCTAAATCAGACCCGAAGTTTCAATGGGCAGCAAAATTAGTAAATAGACAGCGCCTCTAGTAGAATAAATAAAAAAGTCTTCTGGCTCACCCCGCAAAAAAGGGGTTCTTAATACATAATTCCTGTATCAAACATTAGTAATAGTGCAAGCTCATCATGGTTTGAGCAAACATATCATTTCTTTAGCAAATCAGAACAAAAGAATAATGTACATCATTGGCTTAGCACCTAAGTGCCATCCAAATTCTTCTAAAATTATTCAACACCGTCTATGCTAATGTCGGTATCCTGACAAAATATAGACTCCCAAAATATCCCCATACAAAAATATTGTGACCAAAATATTGATGTCAAAAAAATATCTACATCCTATACATACAATTGAAAGTACAAAACTATCGGAAAACAAATATTGATGTCATAAATATAGTACAAAAATCGTTTACATATATATATTACCTACTGGCGGTCGCCAGTAGGTGGTTATAGTTAGGACCTAGTTTCCATAGGAAATCAGCAACATTCTATTTGGACTAACTTTGGCACCGGTTGACGAATATTCGTGAAATTCACAAAGATGGCCCGCTACGCTCCTTCCCTGAAAGTTTCGGGGTGATTCATGAAGCGGGGGCCGAGAAAAAAGGAGTGTCCCAAAAACTTGTTTTCCCCATGCAATTTTACATAGGGACCTTTAAGTGAGGCTACAGCTCGAACTGCTGAAGGGAATTACACCAAATTTGGCAAAAAAGTAGAGTTTGGTTCGCAGATCACGCTTTTTGTTAAATGGTGTAAATCCGTTCAGTAGTTCCTGAGAAAATCAAAAGTAAATTCATAGATATATCTATAGACGAAGTACGGTACGCATACAGTACGCATACCTTCCCGAGCACAGCTTTATGCTAATTGGCTGTCAACACTCCAAACCAGGAAGTGTTGGCAGGCATCTTGTGCCTCGGTAGAATCTGGGCACAAGAAAACAGAAAAAGAAATGCGAAAAACATGAAAAGGGGGCAGGGTAGAAACACCCTGACCCCCTAGGCCTGCTTAGGGGGTCCAAAAAGGACCCCCAAGGCCCCAATTTATTTATTTTAAATTGCGGGATAAGCGTACGGTACGCGTATCCTGTGGAAAAAAAAAACGAATTCTGATTTTTTTTTAATTAGCCCCCGGGGTGGGCCAAATCCCGGGGGCAACATTGTTCATTATAATGGGGGGCCCAGAGGGGCCCCCCAGCACCGGGGACCGCCACCCCCGGGACTTGAATGTTATGTATGCAGGGGGATTCAGGCCCCCCCCCGCATCCACGGGGACCTTCACCCCCCGGGGCTTCTTTTTTTAAAATAATAATGGAGGGCCCAGAGGGGCCCCCCAGCCCTGGGGACTGCCACCCCCTGGGGCTTTAAAATTATGTATGCACTGGGGCTCACAGCCCCCCCACAGCCCCGCGGACCGCCACCCCCTGGGGCTTCTTTTAAAATAATTAAAAAAAACCTGTGTGGGGGGTGCTCAAGCCCCCCACATGCTCCGGGGACCGCCACCTCCCGGGGCTCTAATATTTAAATTGGGGGGTCCGTGACGCACCCCCAGGGCTTTACAAATGATGGGAGGGGGGCCGCGCGGCCCCCCTCCTGGAGCCTGTGAAGGCCCTGGGGACCGCCACCCTCCCAATGCCGGCTCCTGCAGTGTACCATGGTGCCCACCCCCGGGACACTGCTTTTTGCTATGGTAGGGCGGGAGCCTCACGGCTCCCGCCCTACCATAACAAACTGCTTTGGTTTTTGAAAGAGAGAGCAGATAACCTGCTCTCTCTTTCAAAAACCAAAGGCAATTGCTTTTCTACATGGGGAGCAGACTGTTAGCTGATCCCACGGACCCCAACGGAGAGGGCCAGGCCCCGGGGATGGGGTCCCCGGGCCAGAAGTGGCCCGGGAGGGAGGCCACGCGGCTGCCTCCCCAAATAATAAAAAAAAATTTTTAAAAGAGGATGCAGGCCGGCCCCGGGGGATGGGGTCCCCGGGGCCTTAAGTGGCCTGAGGAGGGGGGCTATGCAGCCCCCCTCCTTGAATTTTTTAAAAAAAAATGTGGCATGCCCCGGGGGATGGGGTCCCCGGGGCCTGGATTAGCCACGGGAGGGGGGCCACGCAGCCCCTTTCCCGTTAAAAAAATAAAAATAATTGGGGGTCAGGCCCTGGGGGAAGGGGTCCCCAGGGCCCAAAAAAAAGAAAAAGAAGGGGGCTACACAGCCCCCCTTCTTAAACCCCCCGCAAAAAAAAAGGGATCGGGGAGGAGGCCACTCCCCTCCCTGCACCACTTTGCACCCCTGGCGCATACTGGAGGTTCCTGGTGGGCTAGTTGGCCCCCAGGGACCCCCAGTATTCAAGGGGATTTAGTTCCCCCTCTGGAAACGCGCCAGGGGGCTGCGTTGCAGAGAGGTGTAATGAGGCCACGCCCCTTTTTACACCTCTCTGCAACGCAGCCCCCTGGCGCATACTGGAGGTTCCTGGTGGGCTAGTTGGCCCCCAGGGACCCCCAGTATGCAAGGGGATTTAGTTCCCCCTCTGGAAATGCACCAGGGGGCTGCGTTGCAGAGAGGTATAATAAGGCCACGCCCATTTTTACACCTCTGCAACACAGCCCCCTGGAGCATACTGGAGGTTCCTGGTGGGCTATTTGGCCCCCAGGGAACCCCAGTATTCAAGGGGATTTAGTTTCCACTCTGGAAACGCACCAGGGGGCTGCGTTGCAGAGTGGTGTAATGAGGCCACCCCACTTTTTACACCTCTCTGCAACGCAGCCCCCTGGCACAAACTGGAGGTTCCTGATGGGCTAGTTGGCCCCAGGGACCCCCAGTATGCAAGGGGACTTAATCCCCTAACTTAGAATGTGCTACGGGGTGCGTTTGCACAGGTAGGGGGTGGGGCTTGAGGTGATATGTGTGCAAACATGCCCTGTGGCGCGTTTTAAGTTGGGGAATTAATTCCTCTTCAATCCAGAGGTCCCCTAGGGACCAACAAGTTCAACAGGTACCTCCAGTAAGTGCCACAGAGCTGCGTTGCAGAGTGTTGTAAAAAGGGGGCGTGGTCTCTGAACACCTCTCTGCAAAGCAGCTCCCTGGCGCATACTGGAGGTACCTGGTGGGCTAGTTGGCCCACAGGAGACCTCAGGATTGAAGAGGAATTAATTCCCCAACTTAAAACGCGCCACAGAGCGTGTTCGCACACATGTCACCTCAGGCCCCGCCCCCTTCCTTCACTATTGAGCAAAATATTCCTCTAAAATCAGCCGAACTACGAATTCCGATTTACTCACCTGTTATCACGAGAGACGTCAGTGCTGCATCTTTGAGCCCAGTATGGACCCTGAAAAGTAAATCTAAGCAAACTTACCAGTAACTTGTATTTCCTTCCATAGGAAACTATTTTGTGGTTTTCATCAGAAAAGTTTCTAAGTGTCTATTTTTGAAACATACAAATATTCCTCTAAAATCAGCAAACTAGGAATTCCGATTTACTCACCTGTTATCAGGAAAGTTCTCCTTTCTGCATCTTTCAGCCCTCTACTGATCCTGAAAAGTAATTCTAACCATACTTACAGTAACTTGATTTTCCTTCCATAGGCTAACATTGACTGGTTTCACTTGTAAATTCTTCTAAGTGTGGAGTTCTGTAACTTAAAAAAATTCCTCTAAAATCAGCTGAACTACGAATTCCGATTTATTCATCTGTTATGTGTATTTCTCCAGCTTTGTTTCTTGATGTGATAATTGTGCTAATATGTTTTTTTTATATAGCAATGGTTTTAATTAACTAAACTAAATAAATAAAAACACTTTGTTGCTTCCAGTCTAAATTTTTGGAGGTAAAATATTCCCGCAGAAGGGGCCATATTCTTTCTTGCTAGTTTTAATCTGAAATGTGAGAAAAAGAGATGTAGCTGTTGCGGCTACGGGCACAGTTTGAGACATGGCAAAATCTTGTGAAGATGTCAATGGAACAACAACTTCAATTTAACTTCAGTTTTTTCATGAATTTTGTAGAGTTTCATCTAGAGATAAAATATTGCAATCATGAAGATTCTTTTGGAAAATATGGTTAGGTTCCATCAGGCTAAACCCTCTAAAACGCCGGTGCGGCCGGTACAGAAGAGTCAGTCATGTCAAGTGGCCAAAGGAAGGAACCATACATGCTATACAAGTTGGAAGGATCAGGCAGAGCACATATTCAGGATCACAGTAGAGTGTAGCCCATCACTCTCCACAGACATAAGACATTGGTATGGAGTGCACCAAAAGCCACCTTCAGAAACTGTCTTTTATAACACGCTGACCATCTCATCTTCACCTACAACTCCCCCCCCACGAAATAGCCCACTGCCAACCCCAAGTGTGCCCCTATCAATAAATGCATCATTTCAAGAACAACCCACTCTACCCCTAGACTACAAACCACCTCGCTAGAGCAAAATCACAATCTTCTCATCTTCAGGCTGCATAATGGCTTAATGTAGCATCTCCCCAAAGCCACCTGGTCCTGCTGCACCGAGTAGGACCTGATGACACGATCACCAAACTCCACTTTCCCTCATCTGCCTTGGTGACCTTTTATCTTAACGGGAAGAATAGCCAACAAGAAATTGTCTTTGCTCAACTGTTCATGATCCAATCAAGGGCAAGTGGGTCGGTCAAATCTTGGATAAACTCTTGAACATCATCAACAATGTTTTGCTGTTATGGCATTGGCAAATGCTGTCCATCAATGAACGATTTTGCAAAGCTAAATTGATGTGCAGGCCCCCTCCGAGCTTCAATCCCGGAGTATTGTAAGAAAGCATGTAAGAGGAAGCCGTCTGTGTCGGTATATGAGCCAATGATGACAGATTTCACCTTGTTCTTAATTCACCACTTCAAAATACACCCCTCACTATTTTAAAAATCTGTATCACTTTTACAGCCTTTACTCAAAAATGCCATCATATTAAAACTCCCAAATACTTTAGTAACCTACAACCTCGACATTTTTAAGCACCTAAAAATGTGAACTTTTTCACCAACATTCTCTCTAACTTTATATAATGTTTTAGTTAACAATTCATACTTGTTCATACCCCTTCGGTATTAACGTTGTAATTAACACTTTCAACTCTTAAGCAATTAGTAAATACGCATATTTTACAAACGTTATAACAACTTATTTTCACTTTTAAATTAACAGTTGAAATTAAATCATCTGTTATCAGGAGAGACCTCAGTGCTGCATCGTTCAGCCCACTACTTATCCTGAAAAGTGATTATAACCATACTTACAGTAAGTTGAATTTCCTTTCATAGGCTAACATTGACTGGTTTCACTTGGAAATTCTTCTAAGTGTGGTGTTTTTGAACTTAAAAAAATTCTTCTAAAATCAGCCGAACTACGAATACCGATTTACTCACCTGTTATCAGGAGAGACCTCAGTGCTGCATCTTTCAGCCCACTACTGATCCTGAAAAGTAATTCAAACCCTACTTACCAGTAACTTGAATATCCTTCCATCGGATATCATTGCCTGCTATATAAAATATATATAAATAAAAAAATATATAAAATAAAATACAAAAATATTACAATTTCAATATTTTTAAAAAGATTTATTTCAATTTATATTAAAAATATGTAATGTAATTTAAAAAATAAAATATCTCAAAATAAATACTTTAAAACAATGTAGTAAATCAGTATAAAAAATATAGCAATTAATGCATTTAAAAATTATCATTTACAAAACTATTGAAACGAACTGAAAAAACCATAGGTTTCAGCCACGTTATAGTTAGGAATTAGCATTTAAAAAACCTTAGAAGTACACTGAAAAAACCATAGGTTTCAGCCAGGTTATAGTTAGGAATTAGCACGTAAAAAACCCTAGAAATTCACTGAAAAAACCATAGGTTTCACGCATGTTATAGTTAGCTGGACATTTCACTCATACAAAACCATTGAAATCCCCCCGTTATAGTTAGTTCAGCTAACCATAACTTGCGCGCCCACAATGCACTGCAGATGATGTCACATATTACATCACTCATGACACGGTCAGTGACATCACTCATGACATCACTGATGACATCTCAAATGACATCACGGATGACATCACTGATGACATAAATCCTTGTGAAAGAGAGGCAGACCTCCTCTCACCCTAATATAACCTTTGATACACACATTCAAAAATAGAAACTACAATTTTCAAAAAAATGGGGATACCAGTACCAGTTAGAACAACCTATTCAGTAATTCCAACATCTACATAATGTGATCAAGGTCCAAGGCGGGACCGAAACGCGTCGTGACGCTCAAGCACTGAAATAAACAAGAAGCATGAAATTTGTGGTCCGTGTCCGTATCTTTTTTGACTACCTGGATTGTGGTTTTCTGCCTCTTGATACGGAAACTGTGTGATATATATATATATATATATATATATATATATATATATATATATATATATATATATATATACACACTTTAAAACAATTATTAAATTAATAACTTTAATGTATTTTATAATTTTAAAATGATATAAAATATGTGCACATATATAAGCACTACACTACAAGACCCAGCATGCCATTAAGCACAGACAGCCCGTGGGGGTGGCCACTGGATGGCGAAGTTAGCTTAAGGAGCCGAGCTGAATAGTGACTGCTAAGCCTGTGTGAAGCCTGGCCCCCTTCCCTGACGAAGGTCGAAGTGTATCGACCGAAATGCATCGGAATTCTGGCCGTGCTGCAACATGAGAAATAAATGGTTTGAAGAGACGAAATTGTGTGCGGCTCACCTCCTTTCTTCTTGAAAGAGCTGTGTTTGATATATATATATATATATATATATATATTAAGTCAGCAGATGTCCGCCAGTCTCCCGGCCACACACGGCGGCGGGCTCGAGTGAGGAGGCGACCCTCGAAATTTTCACAAAAACAACTTTACCATCACAAAGTTGACTCCAGCCCAGGTCCTTTTAGCGCGTTGTTTATTTCACACACAGAATGTCAATCAACACCCGACGCGTTTCGGTGCAGCCGCACCTTGGTCACGGGTAACGATGTTTACTCACATCAACATTTTTAAAGTAAAGAAAATGTAAACATAAACGTAGGACTACTCGTCCTCACACCAGTGTTTGTTCTACCACTATATGGCAGCCATATTTGAATGTATAACTGGCCACAGGTATAGTATACATTGTATAGAGGTCCAAAAGCATATTTGAACTCCCAAAGTTTTCCAAATTAACAAATGTATAGTCCTGTGATTCCATCTTTCAAAGCTGGACACTTTCTGTAGGTGATCATAGGTTGATTCCCCACAGCCTTTTTTAATGTTTCGTCCAACTGGAGTACATGCCAAAATTTCTTCAGACTTTTTCTGACCTGCCATGTTTGGTCAGAATATGTGGTGATACATCTGAGTGGCCCCTCAATCCCTTAAAAACATGAATTTGAAGCTGTCTTGGATGTTTAAATATTTGTGTATATTTTAAAGTGATTATATTTTTTATGTTTGTAGGAGACACATATGTCGCCTCACAGGGATGATGTAACACCACTGGTTGCTGCGGATTTGATTTGATTGGATGGAATCACAGGACTATACATTTGTTAATTTGGAAAACTTTGGGAGTTCAAATATGCTTTTGGAGTTAAAGGACATTGTTATGAGATTGGAATGAGGCAGTCATGCCCACTGGGGCGGAATTGTCACGATACATGTATCTGAGCATTGGTACATTCGCCCACTTGGGCTAAATTTTGTAAGTTTGCAAATCCGTGATTTGGTGAAACTTTAACGCTTTCGAGCATCTACATGTAACAAATTGATTTAAATGTTACAATAATTAATTTCTGTGGTCCTTAAACAGTCTCACCTCTATACAATGTATACTATACCTGTGGCCAGTTATACTTTCAAATATGGCCGCCATATAGTGGTAGAACAAACACTGGTGTGAGGACGAGCAGTCCTACGTTTATGTTTACATTTTCTTTACTTTAAAAATGTTGATGTGAGTAAACATCGTTACCCGTGACCAAGGTGCGGCTGCACCGAAACGCGTCGGGTGTTGATTGGCATTCTGTGTGTGAAATAAACAACGCGCTAAAAGGACCTGGGCTGGAGTCAACTTTGTGATGGTAAAGTTGTTTTTGTGAATATATATATATATATATATATATATATATATATATATATATATATATATATATATATATATATATATATATATATATATATATATATATATATATATATATATATATATATATATATATATATATATATATATATTAAGTTCCACAAAGCACCCACGCTTGAGGCGCACTCACTGTCAGCTCATATCAGGTAAGGGAGAACCAGGTGCAGCCTGCGCCATGCAGAACCTGACGCGTTTCGGGCAACGCCCTTCTTCATAGGTTCACTGCTGCTGGGTAACTGCCGCCAAGAAAACTACCAATGTTTAACCCCTCATTTATTCAATTCAGGTGAGTCAGAACATCACACAATGCATGTTGGGATCAGTAGTTTCAAACATCATTCCCCAGTGGGCTGGAAGGCAGTCACTTCAGAAATTTTCAAAACATCAAGGGTGCACCGTTCTGTTACATCCCCGTTCAAGTTCTAAGCCTGACTGTCCCAATCCGCTGATGTGACCATCTGCAGTGGAGTCGCTCAATCATGCGATGGTGCGCCTCCCGACCGGGTCGGCCGTTCAATATTAAGTTCCACAAAGCACCCACGCTTGAGGCGCACTCACTGTCAGCTCATATCAGGTAAGGGAGAACCAGGTGCAGCCTGCGCCATGCAGAACCTGACGCGTTTCGGGCAACGCCCTTCTTCATAGGTTCACTGCTGCTGGGTAACTGCCGCCAAGAAAACTACCAATGTTTAACCCCTCATTTATTCAATTCAGGTGAGTCAGAACATCACACAATGCATGTTGGGATCAGTAGTTTCAAACATCATTCCCCAGTGGGCTGGAAGGCAGTCACTTCAGAAATTTTCAAAACATCAAGGGTGCACCGTTCTGTTACATCCCCGTTCAAGTTCTAAGCCTGACTGTCCCAATCCGCTGATGTGACCATCTGCAGTGGAGTCGCTCAATCATGCGATGGTGCGCCTCCCGACCGGGTCGGCCGTTCAATATTAAGTTCCACAAAGCACCCACGCTTGAGGCGCACTCACTGTCAGCTCATATCAGGTAAGGGAGAACCAGGTGCAGCCTGCGCCATGCAGAACCTGACGCGTTTCGGGCAACGCCCTTCTTCAGAGGTTCACTGCTGCTGGGTAACTGCCGCCAAGAAAACTACCAATGTTTAACCCCTCATTTATTCAATTCAGGTGAGTCAGAACATCACACAATGCATGTTGGGATCGGTAGTTTCAAACATCATTCCCCAGTGGGCTGGAAGGCAGTCACTTCAGAAATTTTCAAAACATCAAGGGTGCACCGTTCTGTTACATCCCCGTTCAAGTTCTAAGCCTGAC
Organism: Lissotriton vulgaris; assembly: GCF_964263255.1. Lineage (NCBI taxonomy): Eukaryota > Metazoa > Chordata > Amphibia > Caudata > Salamandridae > Lissotriton > Lissotriton vulgaris. The sequence continues at coordinate 1,018,934,499 of NC_141689.1, read as the reverse complement.
TGTCCCAATCCGCTGATGTGACCATCTGCAGTGGAGTCGCTCAATCATGCGATGGTGCGCCTCCCGACCGGGTCGGCCGTTCAATATTAAGTTCCATAAAGCACCCACGCTTGAGGCGCACTCACTGTCAGCTCATATCAGGTAAGGGAGAACCAGGTGCATCCTGCGCCATGCAGAACCTGACGCGTTTCGGGCAACGCCCTTCTTCATAGGTTCACTGCTGCTGGGTAACTGCCGCCAAGAAAACTACCAATGTTTAACCCCTCATTTATTCAATTTAGGTGAGTCAGAACATCACACAATGCATGTTGGGATCGGTAGTTTCAAACATCATTCCCCAGTGGGCTGGAAGGCAGTCACTTCAGAAATTTTCAAAACATCAAGGGTGCACCGTTCTGTTACATCCCTGTTCAAGTTCTAAGCCTGACTGTCCCAATCCGCTGATGTGACCATCTGCAGTGGAGTCGCTCAATCATGCGATGGTGCGCCTCCCGACCGGGTCGGCCGTTCAATATTAAGTTCCACAAAGCACCCACGCTTGAGGCGCACTCACTGTCAGCTCATATCAGGTAAGGGAGAACCAGGTGCAGCCTGCGCCATGCAGAACCTGACGCGTTTCGGGCAACGCCCTTCTTCATAGGTTCACTGCTGCTGGGTAACTGCCGCCAAGAAAACTACCAATGTTTAACCCCTCATTTATTCAATTCAGGTGAGTCAGAACATCACACAATGCATGTTGGGATCGGTAGTTTCAAACATCATTCCCCAGTGGGCTGGAAGGCAGTCACTTCAGAAATTTTCAAAACATCAAGTGTGCACCGTTCTGTTACATCCCCGTTCAAGTTCTAAGCCTGACTGTCCCAATCCGCTGATGTGACCATCTACAGTGGAGTCGCTCAATCATGCGATGGTGCGCCTCCCGACCGGGTCGGCCGTTCAATATTAAGTTCCACAAAGCACCCACGCTTGAGGTGCACTCACTATCAGCTCATATCAGGTAAGGGAGAACCCGGTGCAGCCTGCGCCATGCAGAACCTGACGCGTTTCGGGCAACGCCCTTCTTCATAGGTTCACTGCTGCTGGGTAACTGCCGCCAAGAAAACTACCAATGTTTAACCCCTCATTTATTCAATTCAGGTGAGTCAGAACATCACACAATGCATGTTGGGATCAGTAGTTTCAAACATCATTCCCCAGTGGGCTGGAAGGCAGTCACTTCAGAAATTTTCAAAACATCAAGGGTGCACCGTTCTGTTACATCCCCGTTCAAGTTCTAAGCCTGACTGTCCCAATCCGCTGATGTGACCATCTGCAGTGGAGTCGCTCAATCATGCGATGGTGCGCCTCCCGACCGGGTCGGCCGTTCAATATTAAGTCCCACAAAGCACCAACGCTTGAGAAGCACTCACTGTCAGCTCATATCAGGTAAGGGCGAAGCAGGTGCAGCCTGCGCCATGCAGAACCTGACGTGTTTCGGGCAACGCCCTTCTTCATAGGTTCACTGCTGCTGGGTAACTGCCGCCAAGAAAACTACCAATGTTTAACCCCTCATTTATTCAATTCAGGTGAGTCAGAACATCACAAAATGCATGTTGGGATCGGTAGTTTCAAACATCATTCCCCAGTGGGCTGGAAGGCAGTCACTTCAGAAATTTTCAAAACATCAAGGGTGCACCGTTCTGTTACATCCCCGTTCAAGTTCTAAGCCTGACTGTCCCAATCCGCTGATGTGACCATCTGCAGTGGAGTCGCTCAATCATGCGATGGTGCGCCTCCCGACCGGGTCGGCCGTTCAATATTAAGTTCCATAAAGCACCCACGCTTGAGGCTCACTCACTGTCAGCTCATATCAGGTAAGGGAGAACTAGGTGCAGCCTGCGCCATGCAGAACCTGACGCGTTTCGGGCAACGCCCTTCTTCATAGGTTCACTGCTGCTGGGTAACTGCCGCCAAGAAAACTACCAATGTTTAACCCCTCATTTATTCAATTCAGGTGAGTCAGAACATCACACAATGCATGTTGGGATCGGTAGTTTCAAACATCATTCCCCAGTGGGCTGGAAGGCAGTCACTTCAGAAATTTTCAAAACATCAAGGGTGCACCGTTCTGTTACATCCCCGTTCAAGTTCTAAGCCTGACTGTCCCAATCCGCTGATGTGACCATCTGCAGTGGAGTCGCTCAATCATGCGATGGTGCGCCTCCCGACCGGGTCGGCCGTTCAATATTAAGTTCCACAAAGCACCCACGCTTGAGGCGCACTCACTGTCAGCTCATATCAGGTAAGGGAGAACCAGGTGCAGCCTGCGCCATGCAGAACCTGACGCGTTTCGGGCAACGCCCTTCTTCATAGGTTCACTGCTGCTGGGTAACTGCCGCCAAGAAAACTACCAATGTTTAACCCCTCATTTATTCAATTCAGGTGAGTCAGAACATCACACAATGCATGTTGGGATCGGTAGTTTCAAACATCATTCCCCAGTGGGCTGGAAGGCAGTCACTTCAGAAATTTTCAAAACATCAAGGGTGCACCCTTCTGTTACATCCCCGTTCAAGTTCTAAGCCTGACTGTCCCAATCCGCTGATGTGACCATCTGCAGTGGAGTCGCTCAATCATGCGATGGTGCGCCTCCCGACCGGGTCGGCCGTTCAATATTAAGTTCCACAAAGCACCCACGCTTGAGGCGCACTCACTGTCAGCTCATATCAGGTAAGGGAGAACCAGGTGCAGCCTGCGCCATGCAGAACCTGACGCGTTTCGGGCAACGCCCTTCTTCATAGGTTCACTGCTGCTGGGTAACTGCCGCCAAGAAAACTACCAATGTTTAACCCCTCATTTATTCAATTCAGGTGAGTCAGAACATCACACAATGCTTGTTGGGATCGGTAGTTTCAAACATAATTCCCCAGTGGGCTGGAAGGCAGTCACTTCAGAAATTTTCAAAACATCAAGGGTGCACCGTTCTGTTACATCCCCGTTCAAGTTCTAAGCCTGACTGTCCCAATCCGCTGATGTGACCATCTGCAGTGGAGTCGCTCAATCATGCGATGGTGCGCCTCCCGACCGGGTCGGCCGTTCAATATTAAGTTCCACAAAGCACCCACGCTTGAGGCGCACTCACTGTCAGCTCATATCAGGTAAGGGAGAACCAGGTGCAGCCTGCGCCATGCAGAACCTGACGCGTTTCGGGCAACGCCCTTCTTCAGAGGTTCACTGCTGCTGGGTAACTGCCGCCAAGAAAACTACCAATGTTTAACCCCTCATTTATTCAATTCAGGTGAGTCAGAACATCACACAATGCATGTTGGGATCGGTAGTTTCAAACATCATTCCCCAGTGGGCTGGAAGGCAGTCACTTCAGAAATTTTCAAAACATCAAGGGTGCACCGTTCTGTTACATCCCTGTTCAAGTTCTAAGCCTGACTGTCCCAATCCGCTGATGTGACCATCTGCAGTGGAGTCGCTCAATCATGCGATGGTGCGCCTCCCGACCGGGTCGGCCGTTCAATATTAAGTTCCACAAAGCACCCACGCTTGAGGCGCACTCACTGTCAGCTCATATCAGGTAAGGGAGAACCAGGTGCAGCCTGCGCCATGCAGAACCTGACGCGTTTCGGGCAACGCCCTTCTTCATAGGTTCACTGCTGCTGGGTAACTGCCGCCAAAAAAACTACCAATGTTTAACCCCTCATTTATTCAATTCAGGTGAGTCAGAACATCACACAATATATGTTGGGATCGGTAGTTTCAAACATCATTCCCCAGTGGGCTGGAAGGCAGTCACTTCAGAAATTTTCAAAACATCAAGGGTGCACCGTTCTGTTACATCCCCGTTCAAGTTCTAAGCCTGACTGTCCCAATCCGCTGATGTGACCATCTGCAGTGGAGTCGCTCAATCATGCGATGGTGCGCCTCCCGACCGGGTCGGCCGTTCAATATTAAGTTCCACAAAGCACCCACGCTTGAGGCTCACTCACTGTCAGCTCATATCAGGTAAGGGAGAACCAGGTGCAGCCTGCGCCATGCAGAACCTGACGCGTTTCGGGCAACGCCCTTCTTCATAGGTTCACTGCTGCTGGGTAACTGCCGCCAAGAAAACTACCAATGTTTAACCCCTCATTTATTCAATTCAGGTGAGTCAGAACATCACACAATGCATGTTGGGATCGGTAGTTTCAAACATCATTCTCCAGTGGGCTGGAAGGCAGTCACTTCAGAAATTTTCAAAACATCAAGTGTGCACCGTTCTGTTACATCCCCGTTCAAGTTCTAAGCCTGACTGTCCCAATCCGCTGATGTGACCATCTGCAGTGGAGTCGCTCAATCATGCGATGGTGCGCCTCCCGACCGGGTCGGCCGTTCAATATTAAGTTGCACAAAGCACCCACGCTTGAGGCGCACTCACTATCAGCTCATATCAGGTAAGGGAGAACCAGGTGCAGCCTGCGCCATGCAGAACCTGACGCGTTTCGGGCAACGCCCTTCTTCATAGGTTCACTGCTGCTGGGTAACTGCCGCCAAGAAAACTACCAATGTTTAACCCCTCATTTATTCAATTCAGGTGAGTCAGAACATCACACAATGCATGTTGGGATCAGTAGTTTCAAACATCATTCCCCAGTGGGCTGGAAGGCAGTCACTTCAGAAATTTTCAAAACATCAAGGGTGCACCGTTCTGTTACATCCCCGTTCAAGTTCTAAGCCTGACTGTCCCAATCCGCTGATGTGACCATCTGCAGTGGAGTCGCTCAATCATGCGATGGTGCGCCTCCCGACCGGGTCGGCCGTTCAATATTAAGTCCCACAAAGCACCCACGCTTGAGAAGCACTCACTGTCAGCTCATATCAGGTAAGGGCGAACCAGGTGCAGCCTGCGCCATGCAGAACCTGACGCGTTTCGGGCAACGCCCTTCTTCATAGGTTCACTGCTGCTGGGTAACTGCCGTCAAGAAAACTACCAATGTTTAACCCCTCATTTATTCAATTCAGGTGAGTCAGAACATCACACAATGCATGTTGGGATCGGTAGTTTCAAACATCATTCCCCAGTGGGCTGGAAGGCAGTCACTTCAGAAATTTTCAAAACATCAAGGGTGCACCGTTCTGTTACATCCCCGTTCAAGTTCTAAGCCTGACTGTCCCAATCCGCTGATGTGACCATCTGCAGTGGAGTCGCTCAATCATGCGATGGTGCGCCTCCCGACCGGGTCGGCTGTTCAATATTAAGTTCCACAAAGCACCCATGCTTGAGGCGCACTCACTGTCAGCTCATATCAGGTAAGGGAGAACCAGGTGCAGCCTGCGCCATGCAGAACCTGACGCGTTTCGGGCAACGCCCTTCTTCATAGGTTCACTGCTGCTGGGTAACTGCCGCCAAAAAAACTACCAATGTTTAACCCCTCATTTATTCAATTCAGGTGAGTCAGAACATCACACAATATATGTTGGGATCGGTAGTTTCAAACATCATTCCCCAGTGGGCTGGAAGGCAGTCACTTCAGAAATTTTCAAAACATCAAGGGTGCACCGTTCTGTTACATCCCCGTTCAAGTTCTAAGCCTGACTGTCCCAATCCGCTGATGTGACCATCTGCAGTGGAGTCGCTCAATCATGCGATGGTGCGCCTCCCGACCGGGTCGGCCGTTCAATATTAAGTTCCACAAAGCACCCACGCTTGAGGCTCACTCACTGTCAGCTCATATCAGGTAAGGGAGAACCAGGTGCAGCCTGCGCCATGCAGAACCTGACGCGTTTCGGGCAACGCCCTTCTTCATAGGTTCACTGCTGCTGGGTAACTGCCGCCAAGAAAACTACCAATGTTTAACCCCTCATTTATTCAATTCAGGTGAGTCAGAACATCACACAATGCATGTTGGGATCGGTAGTTTCAAACATCATTCTCCAGTGGGCTGGAAGGCAGTCACTTCAGAAATTTTCAAAACATCAAGTGTGCACCGTTCTGTTACATCCCCGTTCAAGTTCTAAGCCTGACTGTCCCAATCCGCTGATGTGACCATCTGCAGTGGAGTCGCTCAATCATGCGATGGTGCGCCTCCCGACCGGGTCGGCCGTTCAATATTAAGTTGCACAAAGCACCCACGCTTGAGGCGCACTCACTATCAGCTCATATCAGGTAAGGGAGAACCAGGTGCAGCCTGCGCCATGCAGAACCTGACGCGTTTCGGGCAACGCCCTTCTTCATAGGTTCACTGCTGCTGGGTAACTGCCGCCAAGAAAACTACCAATGTTTAACCCCTCATTTATTCAATTCAGGTGAGTCAGAACATCACACAATGCATGTTGGGATCAGTAGTTTCAAACATCATTCCCCAGTGGGCTGGAAGGCAGTCACTTCAGAAATTTTCAAAACATCAAGGGTGCACCGTTCTGTTACATCCCCGTTCAAGTTCTAAGCCTGACTGTCCCAATCCGCTGATGTGACCATCTGCAGTGAAGTCGCTCAATCATGCGATGGTGCGCCTCCCGACCGGGTCGGCCGTTCAATATTAAGTCCCACAAAGCACCCACGCTTGAGAAGCACTCACTGTCAGCTCATATCAGGTAAGGGCGAACCAGGTGCAGCCTGCGCCATGCAGAACCTGACGCGTTTCGGGCAACGCCCTTCTTCATAGGTTCACTGCTGCTGGGTAACTGCCGTCAAGAAAACTACCAATGTTTAACCCCTCATTTATTCAATTCAGGTGAGTCAGAACATCACACAATGCATGTTGGGATCGGTAGTTTCAAACATCATTCCCCAGTGGGCTGGAAGGCAGTCACTTCAGAAATTTTCAAAACATCAAGGGTGCACCGTTCTGTTACATCCCCGTTCAAGTTCTAAGCCTGACTGTCCCAATCCGCTGATGTGACCATCTGCAGTGGAGTCGCTCAATCATGCGATGGTGCGCCTCCCGACCGGGTCGGCCGTTCAATATTAAGTTCCACAAAGCACCCACGCTTGAGGCTCACTCACTGTCAGCTCATATCAGGTAAGGGAGAACCAGGTGCAGCCTGCGCCATGCAGAACCTGACGCGTTTCGGGCAACGCCCTTCTTCATAGGTTCACTGCTGCTGGGTAACTGCCGCCAAGAAAACTACCAATGTTTAACCCCTCATTTATTCAATTCAGGTGAGTCAGAACATCACACAATGCATGTTGGGATCGGTAGTTTCAAACATCATTCTCCAGTGGGCTGGAAGGCAGTCACTTCAGAAATTTTCAAAACATCAAGTGTGCACCGTTCTGTTACATCCCCGTTCACGTTCTAAGCCTGACTGTCCCAATCCGCTGATGTGACCATCTGCAGTGGAGTCGCTCAATCATGCGATGGTGCGCCTCCCGACCGGGTCGGCCGTTCAATATTAAGTTGCACAAAGCACCCACGCTTGAGGCGCACTCACTATCAGCTCATATCAGGTAAGGGAGAACCAGGTGCAGCCTGCGCCATGCAGAACCTGACGCGTTTCGGGCAACGCCCTTCTTCATAGGTTCACTGCTGCTGGGTAACTGCCGCCAAGAAAACTACCAATGTTTAACCCCTCATTTATTCAATTCAGGTGAGTCAGAACATCACACAATGCATGTTGGGATCAGTAGTTTCAAACATCATTCCCCAGTGGGCTGGAAGGCAGTCACTTCAGAAATTTTCAAAACATCAAGGGTGCACCGTTCTGTTACATCCCCGTTCAAGTTCTAAGCCTGACTGTCCCAATCCGCTGATGTGACCATCTGCAGTGGAGTCGCTCAATCATGCGATGGTGCGCCTCCCGACCGGGTCGGCCGTTCAATATTAAGTCCCACAAAGCACCCACGCTTGAGAAGCACTCACTGTCAGCTCATATCAGGTAAGGGCGAACCAGGTGCAGCCTGCGCCATGCAGAACCTGACGCGTTTCGGGCAACGCCCTTCTTCATAGGTTCACTGCTGCTGGGTAACTGCCGTCAAGAAAACTACCAATGTTTAACCCCTCATTTATTCAATTCAGGTGAGTCAGAACATCACACAATGCATGTTGGGATCGGTAGTTTCAAACATCATTCCCCAGTGGGCTGGAAGGCAGTCACTTCAGAAATTTTCAAAACATCAAGGGTGCACCGTTCTGTTACATCCCCGTTCAAGTTCTAAGCCTGACTGTCCCAATCCGCTGATGTGACCATCTGCAGTGGAGTCGCTCAATCATGCGATGGTGCGCCTCCCGACCGGGTCGGCTGTTCAATATTAAGTTCCACAAAGCACCCATGCTTGAGGCGCACTCACTGTCAGCTCATATCAGGTAAGGGAGAACCAGGTGCAGCCTGCGCCATGCAGAACCTGACGCGTTTCGGGCAATGCCCTTCTTCATAGGTTCACTGCTGCTGGGTAACTGCCGCCAAGAAAACTACCAATGTTTAACCCCTCATTTATTCAATTCAGGTGAGTCAGAACATCACACAATGCATGTTGGGATCGGTAGTTTCAAACATCATTCCCCAGTGGGCTGGAAGGCAGTCACTTCAGAAATTTTCAAAACATCAAGGGTGCACCGTTCTGTTACATCCCCGTTCAAGTTCTAAGCCTGACTGTCCCAATCCGCTGATGTGACCATCTGCAGTGGAGTCGCTCAATTATGCGATGGTGCGCCTCCCGACCGGGTCGGTCGTTCAATATTAAGTTCCACAAAGCACCCATGCTTGAGGCGCACTCACTGTCAGCTCATATCAGGTAAGGGAGAACCAGGTGCAGCCTGCGCCATGCAGAACCTGACGCGTTTCGGGCAAGGCCCTTCTTCATAGGTTCACTGCTGCTGGGTAACTGCCGCCAAGAAAACTACCAATGTTTAACCCCTCATTTATTCAATTCAGGTGAGTCAGAACATCACACAATGCATGTTGGGATCGGTAGTTTCAAACATCATTCACAGAACGGTGCACCCTTGATGTTTTGAAAATTTCTGAAGTGACTGCCTTCCAGCCCACTGGGGAATGATGTTTGAAACTACCGATCCCAACATGCATTGTGTGATATTCTGACTCACCTGAATTGAATAAATGAGGGGTTAAACATTGGTAGTTTTCTTGGCGGCAGTTACCCAGCAGCAGTGAACCTATGAATAAGGGCGTTGCCCGAAACGCGTCAGGTTCTGCATGGCGCAGGCTGCACCTGGTTCTCCCTTACCTGATATGAGCTGACAGTGAGTGCGCCTCAAACGTGGGTGCTTTGTGGAACTTAATATTGAACGGCCGACCCGGTCGGGAGGCGCACCATCGCATGATTGAGCGACTCCACTGCAGATGGTCTCATAAGCGGATTGGGACAGTCAGGCTTAGAACTTGAACGGGAATGTAACAGAACGGTGCACCCTTGATGTTTTGAAAATTTCTGAAGTGACTGCCTTCCAGCCAACTGGGGAATGATGTTTGAAACTACCGATCCCAACATGCATTGTGTGATGTTCTGACTCACCTGAATTGAATAAATGAAGGGTTAAACATTGGTAGTTTTCTTGGCGGCAGTTACCCAGCAGCAGTGAACATATGAAGAAGGGCATTGCCCGAAACGCGTCAGGTTCTGCATGGCGCAGGCTGCACCTGGTTCTCCCTTACCTGATATGAGCTGACAGTGAGTGCGCCTCAAGCGTGGGTGCTTTGTGGAACTTAATACATATATATATATATTACAGCCCCTGGTTCAAAGTTTACCATCCTATTTGAAAGACTCACGAGACTTCTTGAAAAAGATAGAGGGAATCCAGTGGGAACAGGGATGGCAACTTGTTACCCTGGATGTCAACAGTCTCTATACTTGCATCCCACATCACCTAGGGATTCAAGCCTGTAGACATTTTCTACAAACCAGATCTGTCTCCTTTATGTCACATACAGAGATGATTCTTGATATGGCAATGCTTTGCCTGACCCAGAATTATTTTACATTTGATGGGCAGATTTACCATCAATTGCTTGGGACCGCAATGGGTTCTTGCTTTGCTCCCAGCTTTGCTGGACTTTTCATGGGCTGGTGGGAGGAGCAGGAGGTCTATAGGTCCCAGGAGTTCCAGTCCAAGGTGGTCACCTGGCTGAGGTACCTGGATGACATTTTTGTCATCTGGAATGGTACCGCAGATGAGGCAATTGAATTTGTGAATTCCCTCAATACCAACAACCTGAACCTCTCATTCACTTGTCATATTGACAAGGAACAAGTAGACTTTCTTGACCTGAAAGTGCAAGTGGTGAAAAATACCCTGACCACTGTACTTTTCAGGAAAGAAACAGCGGGTAACAGCTTACTGCACGCAAGCAGCTGTCACCCGGGCTCCTTGATTAATTCCATCCCCCTAGGCGAATTTCTAAGAGCCAAGAGGAACTGTTCAGACAACGTAGACTTTGAGAAAGAGGCAAGAATAATGACCCAGAGATTTACTGCTAGGGGTTATAGCAACAAAAGCATCAATGCTGCTCTCACCAAAGTAAGCAATTTGAACCGCACAGAATTACTGAATGACGGGGACTCTACCCGTGAGTCTTCCACTGTCACCACCAGGTTCATAACTGATTTCCATGGCCAAAATAGGGAGGTGAGGAAAGCCCTGGACAAATACTGGAACGTCCTCACACTTGACAAGGACATAGCAGCAACACTCAGTGAGCACCCCCAGATTACTTTTAGAAAAGCCAAATCTCTCAAGGACACACTCTGTACTACCCTGGTGCCCAAAAAAGCTAGAGACAATCCTGTCACGGGATTTTATATCTGTGGCAAGTGCAAAGCTTGTAAGAACAGCACCAGCACCAAAACCATTCAACTTTCAAAACATCTGGACCCTTTTATCATTCGAGTGCACACAACATGTCAATCGGACTATGCAGTGTATGCACTCATGTGCCCTTGTAAACTGACCTATATAGGTAGTACGAAACTACCTGCTAAAGAAAGAGTACTTCAACATATGAGGGCGATAAACCACAAAGACAAAAGCTACCCCATAGCCAGACATTTTGAGTCCTTTCACAGAAGCAACCCTAACCTGTTATCCTTTTGTGTGTTGGCATCCATACCCACAAGGGAAAGGGGAGGCAACAGGATTCAAGAATTGAGGAGGTTAGAATCCCTTCTGATCATTAAATATAGAACGAAGCAGCCGAATGGGCATAACCTTGACGAAGAACTGGAAGTCCATCTGGGTTAGCTATGTACTTCATCCCTAAATACAATTGATTCCAGGGTGAACACCAGCTCAGCAATGTTTTTTAACTCTGGTTAGTGAGAATATTGTTGTATATAGAATTTGTTTTAGACTTGTCACTGATGCACTTCTAATCACTGAACTATTTATCTTCTTTCACCAGATAATTGTGAAGAGTCACTCGTTTTGGCAATGCACGAGCACTTAAATCACGTTTTCAAGTATGGAAGATGACACGTATGGGCAGCAATATGAGCTTGGAAGTCTCTATAATTCAATGACCTGGTATGCCTTTGATGATCGGTGTTGCATGCCCACTGGGGCGGACTGATACTTTGAAATAGGCACTTTTGAATGAATGCCCACTTGGGCCTGAGATGCTCCTCTTATTTTCATTTTCATTGTCATTTAAAAAATCCTGGCTACGTTTGATAATTAGACAGATAGGATGTCTAGTTTGCCAGGGTTCATATATAACCAAAACATGACTGTGCAGTGTATTACTATACATTAGACACCCAGCACAAAGACTGATCATCCCCAAGACAATGTGTAACTTTCCACAAAATATCTGAATTAACAGGCTGCCTTTTTATTGCACCCATGTATTTATATAATTCCAATCGTAATGACTTTACATGATGAAATAATGTTTTGGTCAAAAGAAAATACTGTCTTTCCATACATTTGAATTACTTTTTTCTTTTTAACATAGCATTTAAATATTATATGCTGTGTATTGTATTTTATTTAATTTGCATTTGCCAGCATTAACACCGATATAATGCCTAGTGACTATACCATAAGTCTGTTTACTATGTTGTTTTGGAAGGTCTTGTGACCATATTTAAACATGAGAATCACTCACACTCACGCTCGTGATCAAGAGGTTGTACCTCGAAACGCGTTGAGTAGAAGCTAAATAAAAGCTCTTGGATTACTTTAAGCTGGCCTGGACATTCCTGATTTTATCGAGGGGAATTGAATTTGGATACCTGGGGAGTGGCTGCCCCGTCCAGGCCCTCCGCTGCAAGCGGCAGGGGTTCAGAGCCCGAAATTGCTTTTGGATATATATATATATATATATATATATATATATATATATATATATATATATGGAAGAAAGGGTTGCCCCATGGTGGGAATGCACTTACGGGTAGGAATTAATGCCACCGCAAGGGCGCGAGCCCCGGACAAAGTCCTTTTCCTGCCAGACGCGTTTCGGGCCAACGCCCTCTTCAGTGGCAGACCATGTGACAAGACGGCAAGCGGCAAACACCAGTAAATACCCACAGTAATTATATGCAGGTGTAACACCTGAAGCAAAGCTTTCTGGGACTGGTAGTTTATGAGTAGAACCCAAGTGGGTCGCCGCCGCCATTCACATGTAAAAAAGTATTGAAAGGATTGCCAATGTCCCCGCAAGCACCCCGCAAGTAAAAGGCACCACTTGGGTTCTACTTATAAACTACCAGTCCCAGAAAGCATTGCTTCAGGTATTACACCTGCGTATAATTACTGTGGGTATTTACTGGTGTTTGCCGCTTGCCGTCATGTCACATGGTCTGCCACTGGTCTGCCACTGAAGAGGGCGTTGGCCCGAAACGCGTCTGGCAGGAAAAGGACTTTGTTCGCGGCTCGCGCCCTTGCGGTGGCATTAATTCCTACCCGTAAGTGCATTACCACCATGGGGCAACCCTTTCTTTCATTTGTTAGCGGCCGGCCCGGTCGCGGGTTTGCACTACCGCATACATACTGCGGGTCCACAGCTGCCTCATTTGGGTAGCGTATTGTGGTACGGGAGGTGCCTTTTACTTGCGGGGTGCTTGCGGGGACATTGGCAATCCTTTAATACTTTTTTACATGTGAATGGCGGCGGCGACCCACTTGGGTTCTACTTATAAACTACCAGTCCCAGAAAGCATTGCTTCAGGTATTACACCTGCGTATAATTACTGTGGGTATTTACTGGTGATTGCCGCTTGCCGTCATGTCACATGGTCTGCCACTGAATAGGGCGTCGGCCCGAAACGCGTCTGGCAGGAAAAGGACTTTGTTTGCGGCTCGCGCCCTTGCGGTGGCATTAATTCCTACCCGTAAGTGCATTCCCACCATGGGGCAACCCTTTCTTTCATTTGTTAGCGGCCGGCCCGGTCGCGGGTTTGCACTACCGCATACATACTGCGGGTCCACAGCTGCCTCATTTGGGTAGCGTATTGTGGTACGGGAGGTGCCTTTTACTTGCGGGGTGCTTGCGGGGACATTGGCAATCCTTTAATACTTTTTTACATGTGAATGGCGGCGGCGACCCACTTGGGTTCTACTTATAAACTACCAGTCCCAGAAAGCATTGCTTCAGGTATTACACCTGCGTATAATTACTGTGGGTATTTACTGGTGTTTGCCGCTTGCCGTCAAGTCACATGGTCTGCCACTGAAGAGGGCGTTGGCCCGAAACGCGTCTGGCAGGAAAAGGACTTTGTTCGCGGCTCGCGCCCTTGCGGTGGCATTAATTCCTACCCGTAAGTGCATTCCCACCATGGGGCAACCCTTTCTTTCATTTGTTAGCGGCCGGCCCGGTCGCGGGTTTGCACTACCGCATACATACTGCGGGTCCACAGCTGCCTCATTTGGGTAGCGTATTGTGGTACGGGAGGTGCCTTTTACTTGCGGGGTGCTTGCGGGGACATTGGCAATCCTTTAATACTTTTTTACATTTGAATGGCGGCGGCGACCCACTTGGGTTCTACTTATAAACTACCAGTCCCAGAAAGCATTGCTTCAGGTATTACACCTGCGTATAATTACTGTGGGTATTTACTGGTGTTTGCCGCTTGCCGTCATGTCACATGGTCTGCCACTGAAGAGGGCGTTGGCCCGAAACGCGTCTGGCAGGAAAAGGACTTTGTTCGCGGCTCGCGCCCTTGCGGTGGCATTAATTCCTACCCATAAGTGCATTCCCACCATGGGGCAACCCTTTCTTTCATTTGTTAGCGGCCGGCCCGGTCGCGGGTTTGCACTACCGCATACATACTGCGGGTCCACAGCTGCCTCATTTGGGTAGCGTATTGTGGTACGGGAGGTGCCTTTTACTTGCGGGGTGCTTGCGGGGACATTGGCAATCCTTTAATACTTTTTTACATGTGAATGGCGGCGGCGACCCACTTGGGTTCTACTTATAAACTACCAGTCCCAGAAAGCATTGCTTCAGGTATTACACCTGCGTATAATTACTGTGGGTATTTACTGGTGTTTGCCGCTTGCCGTCATGTCACATGGTCTGCCACTGAAGAGGGCGTTGGCCCGAAACGCGTCTGGCAGGAAAAGGACTTTGTTCGCGGCTCGCGCCCTTGCGGTGGCATTAATTCCTACCCGTAAGTGCATTCCCACCATGGGGCAACCCTTTCTTTCATTTGTTAGCGGCCGGCCCGGTCGCGGGTGTGCACTACCGCATACATACTGCGGGTCCACAGCTGCCTCATTTGGGTAGCGTATTGTGGTACGGGAGGTGCCTTTTACTTGCGGGGTGCTTGCGGGGACATTGGCAATCCTTTATTACTTTTTTACATGTGAATGGCGGCGGCGACCCACTTGGGTTCTACTTATAAACTACCAGTCCCAGAAAGCATTGCTTCAGGTATTACACCTGCGTATAATTACTGTGGGTATTTACTGGTGTTTGCCGCTTGCCGTCATGTCACATGGTCTGCCACTGAAGAGGGCGTTGGCCCGAAACGCGTCTGGCAGGAAAAGGACTTTGTTCGCGGCTCGCGCCCTTGCGGTGGCATTAATTCCTACCCGTAAGTGCATTCCCACCATGGGGCAACCCTTTCTTTCATTTGTTAGCGGCCGGCCCGGTCGCGGGTTTGCACTACCGCATACATACTGCGGGTCCACAGCTGCCTCATTTGGGTAGCGTATTGTGGTACGGGAGGTGCCTTTTACTTGCGGGGTGCTTGCGGGGACATTGGCAATCCTTTAATACTTTTTTACATGTGAATGGCGGCGGCGACCCACTTGGGTTCTACTTATAAACTACCAGTCCCAGAAAGCATTGCTTCAGGTATTACACCTGCGTATAATTACTGTGGGTATTTACTGGTGTTTGCCGCTTGCCGTCATGTCACATGGTCTGCCACTGAAGAGGGCGTTGGCCCGAAACGCGTCTGGCAGGAAAAGGACTTTGTTCGCGGCTCGCGCCCTTGCGGTGGCATTAATTCCTACCCGTAAGTGCATTCCCACCATGGGGCAACCCTTTCTTTCATTTGTTAGCGGCCGGCCCGGTCGCGGGTTTGCACTACCGCATACATACTGCGGGTCCACAGCTGCCTCATTTGGGTAGCGTATTGTGGTACGGGAGGTGCCTTTTACTTGCGGGGTGCTTGCGGGGACATTGGCAATCCTTTAATACTTTTTTACATGTGAATGGCGGCGGCGGCCCACTTGGGTTCTACTTATAAACTACCAGTCCCAGAAAGCATTGCTTCAGGTATTACACCTGCGTATAATTACTGTGGGTATTTACTGGTGTTTGCCGCTTGCCGTCATGTCACATGGTCTGCCACTGAAGAGGGCGTTGGCCCGAAACGCGTCTGGCAGGAAAAGGACTTTGTTCGCGGCTCGCGCCCTTGCGGTGGCATTAATTCCTACCCATAAGTGCATTCCCACCATGGGGCAACCCTTTCTTTCATTTGTTAGCGGCCGGCCCGGTCGCGGGTTTGCACTACCGCATACATACTGCGGGTCCACAGCTGCCTCATTTGGGTAGCGTATTGTGGTACGGGAGGTGCCTTTTACTTGCGGGGTGCTTGCGGGGACATTGGCAATCCTTTAATACTTTTTTACATGTGAATGGCGGCGGCGACCCACTTGGGTTCTACTTATAAACTACCAGTCCCAGAAAGCATTGCTTCAGGTATTACACCTGCGTATAATTACTGTGGGTATTTACTGGTGTTTGCCGCTTGCCGTCATGTCACATGGTCTGCCACTGAAGAGGGCGTTGGCCCGAAACGCGTCTGGCAGGAAAAGGACTTTGTTCGCGGCTCGCGCCCTTGCGGTGGCATTAATTCCTACCCGTAAGTGCATTCCCACCATGGGGCAACCCTTTCTTTCATTTGTTAGCGGCCGGCCCGGTCGCGGGTTTGCACTACCGCATACATACTGCGGGTCCACAGCTGCCTCATTTGGGTAGCGTATTGTGGTACGGGAGGTGCCTTTTACTTGCGGGGTGCTTGCGGGGACATTGGCAATCCTTTAATACTTTTTTACATGTGAATGGCGGCGGCGACCCACTTGGGTTCTACTTATAAACTACCAGTCCCAGAAAGCATTGCTTCAGGTATTACACCTGCGTATAATTACTGTGGGTATTTACTGGTGTTTGCCGCTTGCCGTCATGTCACATGGTCTGCCACTGAAGAGGGCGTTGGCCCGAAACGCGTCTGGCAGGAAAAGGACTTTGTTCGCGGCTCGCGCCCTTGCGGTGGCATTAATTTCTACCCGTAAGTGCATTCCCACCATGGGGCAACCCTTTCTTTCATTTGTTAGCGGCCGGCCCGGTCGCGGGTTTGCACTACCGCATACATACTGCGGGTCCACAGCTGCCTCATTTGGGTAGCGTATTGTGGTACGGGAGGTGCCTTTTACTTGCGGGGTGCTTGCGGGGACATTGGCAATCCTTTAATACTTTTTTACATGTGAATGGCGGCGGCGACCCACTTGGGTTCTACTTATAAACTACCAGTCCCAGAAAGCATTGCTTCAGGTATTACACCTGCGTATAATTACTGTGGGTATTTACTGGTGTTTGCCGCTTGCCGTCATGTCACATGGTCTGCCACTGAAGAGGGCGTTGGCCCGAAACGCGTCTGGCAGGAAAAGGACTTTGTTCGCGGCTCGCGCCCTTGCGGTGGCATTAATTCCTACCCGTAAGTGCATTCCCACCATGGGGCAACCCTTTCTTTCATTTGTTAGCGGCCGGCCCGGTCGCGGGTTTGCACTACCGCATACATACTGCGGGTCCACAGCTGCCTCATTTGGGTAGCGTATTGTGGTACGGGAGGTGCCTTTTACTTGCGGGGTGCTTGCGGGGACATTGGCAATCCTTTAATACTTTTTTACATGTGAATGGCGGCGGCGACCCACTTGGGTTCTACTTATAAACTACCAGTCCCAGAAAGCATTGCTTCAGGTATTACACCTGCGTATAATTACTGTGGGTATTTACTGGTGTTTGCCGCTTGCCGTCATGTCACATGGTCTGCCACTGAAGAGGGCGTTGGCCCGAAACGCGTCTGGCAGGAAAAGGACTTTGCTCGCGGCTCGCGCCCTTGCGGTGGCATTAATTCCTACCCGTAAGTGCATTCCCACCATAGGGCAACCCTTTCTTTCATTTGTTAGCGGCCGGCCCGGTCGCGGGTTTGCACTACTGCATACATACTGCGGGTCCACAGCTGCCTCATTTGGGTAGCGTATTGTGGTACGGGAGGTGCCTTTTACTTGCGGGGTGCTTGCGGGGACATTGGCAATCCTTTAATACTTTTTTACATGTGAATGGCGGTGGCGACCCACTTGGGTTCTACTTATAAACTACCAGTCCCAGAAAGCATTGCTTCAGGTATTACACCTGCGTATAATTACTGTGGGTATTTACTGGTGTTTGCCGCTTGCCGTCATGTCACATGGTCTGCCACTGAAGAGGGCGTTGGCCCGAAACGCGTCTGGCAGGAAAAGGACTTTGTTCGCGGCTCGCGCCCTTGCGGTGGCATTAATTCCTACCCGTAAGTGCATTCCCACCATGGGGCAACCCTTTTTTTCATTTGTTAGCGGCCGGCCCGGTCGCAGGTTTGCACTACCGCATACATACTGCGGGTCCACAGCTGCCTCATTTGGGTAGCGTATTGTGGTACGGGAGGTGCCTTTTACTTGCGGGGTGCTTGCGGGGACATTGGCAATCCTTTAATACTTTTTTACATGTGAATGGCGGCGGCGACCCACTTGGGTTCTACTTATAAACTACCAGTCCCAGAAAGCATTGCTTCAGGTATTACACCTGCGTATAATTACTGTGGGTATTTACTGGTGTTTGCCGCTTGCCGTCATGTCACATGGTCTGCCACTGAAGAGGGCGTTGGCCCGAAACGCGTCTGGCAGGAAAAGGACTTTGTTCGCGGCTCGCGCCCTTGCGGTGGCATTAATTCCTACCCGTAAGTGCATTCCCACCATGGGGCAACCCTTTCTTTCATTTGTTAGCGGCCGGCCCGGTCGCGGGTTTGCACTACCGCATACATACTGCGGGTCCACAGCTGCCTCATTTGGGTAGCGTATTGTGGTACGGGAGGTGCCTTTTACTTGCGGGGTGCTTGCGGGGACATTGGCAATCCTTTAATACTTTTTTACATGTGAATGGCGGCGGCGACCCACTTGGGTTCTACTTATAAACTACCAGTCCCAGAAAGCATTGCTTCAGGTATTACACCTGCGTATAATTACTGTGGGTATTTACTGGTGTTTGCCGCTTGCCGTCATGTCACATGGTCTGCCACTGAAGAGGGCGTTGGCCCGAAACGCGTCTGGCAGGAAAAGGACTTTGTTCGCGGCTCGCGCCCTTGCGGTGGCATTAATTCCTACCCGTAAGTGCATTCCCACCATGGGGCAACCCTTTCTTTCATATATATATATATATATATATATAGATATATATATATATATATATATATATATATATATATATATATATATATATATATATATATAGATATATATATATTGTTCAGCAATGCGCCAAGCGCTTTAGGAGGGCTACCCACGGCACACCAAACCATCCAGCTTCTCTGTGCCCCAATCGATCCCACAGCCTCCCTCCAAGTGTTAGATCAGAAGTCCGACGCGTTTCGGGGCAGACACGCCCCTTCTTCATGGACGTAAACAGATTGCACAGGACACTCACCACTTCGCTTTAAATGCATTTTATTTAAAGCGGGCCGCCCTAAGTGGGCGTGGCTCATCACGCTGTGCTGCTCAGGAAACCTGGTAGCTGTAGTTTTTCGTGGTGAGTGTGAAGTTGTCCCTTGAGTAGGTTGTGCAACTTGTCAAGTAGTCATATTGGTTATTGTTCCTCTTTTGTTCGAGGTGGGGGGTGGGCTCTGGGATGATATTAGTTCACTGATGTGCCGCACTGTATGAGCAGAGATTCGTGTCTTTGCTCCAGTCCTCGTCATCTGTTTTGCTCCAGGCGACTGGCGAAGTGGAGCCCCTCCCACGGTCATGGCTGACCGGAGTAAATGTTGTTCAGCAATGCGCCAAGCGCTTTAGGAGGGCTACCCACGGCACACCAAACCATCCAGCTTCTCTGTGCCCCAATCGATCTCACAGCCTCCCTCCAAGTGTTAGATCAGAAGTCCGACGCGTTTCGGGGCAGACACGCCCCTTCTTCATGGACGTAAACAGATTGCACAGGACACTCACCACTTCGCTTTAAATGCATTTTATTTAAAGCGGGCCGCCCTAAGTGGGCGTGGCTCATCACGCTGTGCTGCTCAGGAAACCTGGTAGCTGTAGTTTTTCGTGGTGAGTGTGAAGTTGTCCCTTGAGTAGGTTGTGCAACTTGTCAAGTAGTCATCTTGGTTATTGTTCCTCTTTTGTTCGAGGTGGGGGGTGGGCTCTGGGATGATATTAGTTCACTGATGTGCCGCACTGTATGAGCAGAGATTCGTGTCTTTGCTCCAGTCCTCGTCATCTGTTTTGCTCCAGGCGACTGGCGAAGTGGAGCCCCTCCCACGGTCATGGCTGACCGGAGTAAATGTTGTTCAGCAATGCGCCAAGCGCTTTAGGAGGGCTACCCACGGCACACCAAACCATCCAGCTTCTCTGTGCCCCAATCGATCTCACAGCCTCCCTCCAAGTGTTAGATCAGAAGTCCGACGCGTTTCGGGGCAGACACGCCCCTTCTTCATGGACGTAAACAGATTGCACAGGACACTCACCACTTCGCTTTAAATGCATTTTATTTAAAGCGGGGCCGCCCTAAGTGGGCGTGGCTCATCACGCTGTGCTGCTCAGGAAACCTGGTAGCTGTAGTTTTTCGTGGTGAGTGTGAAGTTGTCCCTTGAGTAGGTTGTGCAACTTGTCAAGTAGTCATCTTGGTTATTGTTCCTCTTTTGTTCGAGGTGGGGGGTGGGCTCTGGGATGATATTAGTTCACTGATGTGCCGCACTGTATGAGCAGAGATTTGTGTCTTTGCTCCAGTCCTCGTCATCTGTTTTGCTCCAGGCGACTGGCCACACCATCTGAAGAAAATCCCTATCCCAGACACCCACTCGGTGTTTAAAAAGCTTTATTCAGGCAAAATTATTTTCATGTCCTGAAGATGATCCCTTTATAACCGAGCTTGGGATCGAAACGTCGACTCCTTTTAGAGTAATTCATACATGTGACTCCACTGCATTATTGTTTGTATGAGTAACTCCAGGATACACTGTCAATGTAAATTCATATCAGTGACCTGCAAGCTCACTCTGTTTGCCTGTTATTTACTTTCACCTCTTCCCCACGTACGGCACAGGACTGTGCCCTACTATAACCCCACTGTTTCAGGTTATGTGTTGTATTTTTAGATCAAACAAACTATTAAACCAATAAATACTCCTTGCCCGGCTGGACAAGGATTTTTGAACTATATAGGAGCCCACTGTGGTCTATATATAATATCATTGTTTTCTCTTATTCCTGTATGCTCAGGACCACTTGTTAAATTGATAAATACTTGATACCCATGGTCCTGAGCCATTTACTGGGTTCCCCTTGTCCCTCTTCAATGCCAATGTGGTGGTGGCATCCTAATTGCCGGTGCGGGACTGCCGCACCACTGGCGGCCGGACCCAGCACATCCACCCGCCATCATAGTAGGCTCCCTAGTATCATGTAACAGCCATTCATTTCTGACACATTTATTTTGAGGACCTATTATGACAGATTGCTTGTAAACAGTTGTGTGCCCATTTCTGGATTTCTTTTCATGTGTAATTGCTTAGCCTCATATTTCATTCCCTATTTTATTTTAAAATTACACCATAAAGACCTTTATTAATTACACTTAAACATCCATAAAAGACTCTTGCAAATAATTTCTTAAACCTATTTGCATTATCAGCACACCAACTGTACTGCTCCTTGCTAGTACACTGTGTTCCATGAGCATTTGTACCTGAAATCCTACTTGTCTCACATTTTCTGCCAATGGAAATGTCTGGAGCTCAGTACTAATGA
This sequence comes from Lissotriton vulgaris, assembly GCF_964263255.1. Classification (NCBI taxonomy): domain Eukaryota; kingdom Metazoa; phylum Chordata; class Amphibia; order Caudata; family Salamandridae; genus Lissotriton; species Lissotriton vulgaris. The sequence continues at coordinate 1,018,913,065 of NC_141689.1, read as the reverse complement.
TGCAGATCCCCTACCTAAGTCCACATGTCTCACTTATTCTATGTGCCCAATATGAGCCTCAATCTGTGCTGTCTGTCCAGCACCTATCACTACACTGGATTGAGATGATGAAAATTACACTGGGTTCCTGGCTGGACAGGTGTTTTAGGAAATATAGACAGATACTTCTGTGCTAAAGTTCAATGGTATGCTTGATACTGCATTCCTTATGCCATACTGTAGGTAGCAGCACCCATTGCTAGAAGTCTGCCTGCTCCTGGCTTTGACTTACCTGAAGGAATGAGGAGAGTCCAATTGGTGAATAAGTGAAAGGACTAGTGGCACCCACCTCTCTCGTCTATAAATAATGTTTGTGACTCACACCCACAGTAAATTACAGGAGTTCTTGTATGCTCTTCTTATACCCATTTCTAACACACACTTGTCACACTTCCTAACTTGGCTTTAGTAGAATTCACCCAAAAAAGAGATTGATAGAAAAAAATCACAAAACACTGTTGTAAGAAATTGGGGTATTCGTTGAGGTATGTGTACCCACCTCAAATAATAAGCACAATTCTTGTCTAGGTGAACCACTAAAATCACACAATTAATCTTAGCTCAACCCCCTATCTAGCTGTGGCACAGAGCAGACAGGCTTAACTTGAAGACAATGTGTAAAGTGTCTATTCAGTACTCAAACAGTAATGAAGTCAAAATGGAACACATGAAAAATCCCAAACCAATTTGAAACAAGAGTAATTTTAATAAATAAAATGCATCTAAAAGACAAAAATCCAACAAGTTTTACCGGAGATATGATATTTCAAAGTTTAAATTCAAAATAGCTCTAAAAAGCATAAAGTACCCGCTGTAAGTACTAGTTGTACTAGATTGGGTCAATGTAAAAAGTTAAGGCTGACGGCGACGGATAGTTAGTCCGATATAATGACTAGGTTCATCCCAGTCGAAAGGTGACCCTCTGACTTCTAAAGGTCTCTGGAGAAAACGTGGTTGTCAAAGATTTGCCAGCAGGGCACAATGTGGTGCCACTCTGTCACTACTTTATGCCTTACATAATGTTTACACTACTAATGCGCAGTAGAAAATTCCCAATGTATGATGGCTGCGAAGAGGGTGACCTCAGATTGTGAAGTGTTCAATCCGGATTGACTTCTTAGGGAATAGTGGGGAGTATTGCACATTGTCAAGAATGTATTTGAATTGTGCATTGCTGAGTTAGTTAGTTTCAGATGCCCTTTCAACTTACTTAGAGGAAGTGCTTTTCTTTGCTTTACCACAGGATTTAGACTCCTGGGCAAATCTCTTCCTGCTTACTTGACTGAATCTTTGTGTGATCCCTTCTTTAAAAGTTTTTTTTTTGCTGATACTACCTGATTTACTGTTTTTGTTTAACCCATATTTTCCAAGTTTAATAAATTAGGGAATTTTCCTTCATGAGAAATATTGCTTGCTTTGATTAATTTCATGCGGTACAAAAGGGGGTGGTGATGGAGGGAGCATCTGAATCAATCAAACACTCACACCCAGTCAAAGGATCTGGGTTTAATCCATCACCGTTCTTTAGCCCACTCTGCCACACCAGTTCAGACACGGCTATATGCAAATCAGTCTGAGCCTGTGCCTCATGGGAACAGTCCAGCCCGAACTGCCAAGCCATGTCTTCCCTGGACCGGAAACAAGCTTCCGAGGACCGGTTTCTGGCATTCCAGCCGTCTTCAGCCCGGCTTGCTTGAATCCAGTGGCAAAGTGAGCAAGGGACTCACGTCTGAGCATACCCTGCCACACTTATGGCGGCCAAAAGCGGTACAAAAGGGGGTGGTGATGGACGGAGCATCTGAATCAATCAAACACTCACACCCATGAGGCACAGGGTCAGAGCTGATTTGCATATAGCCAATGTCTAACGCAGGGTGGTGTGGAGTGCAAAAAACCGATGGATTTAGGCCCAGATCCTTGTACTGGGGTGAATGTATGACATTGTTCTACATTCTGTTCATCAACTGTGTTTTTTGCAATTTTCACCCCGAGTGTGCTGGGTATACTCAGACGTGAGTCCCAGGCTCGCGACACCACTGGAGTCAAGCTATCCAGGCTGATGAAGGCTGATAGCCAGAAACCGGTCCTTGGATGCTTGATTGCGGTCTGGGAAAGACATGGCTTGGTAGTTCGGACTGGACTGTTCCCATGAGGCACAGGGTCAGAGCTGATTTGCATATAGCCAGTGTCTAAACCAGGGTGGTGTGGAGTGCAAAATAATTATGGATTTAGGCCCAGATCCTTGTACTGGGGTGAATGTATGACATTGTTCTACATTCTGTCCATCAACTGTGTTTTTTGCAATTTTCACCCCGAGTGTGCTGGGTATACTCAGACATGAGTCCCAGGCTCTCCACACCACTGGAGTCAAGCTATCCAGGCTGATGAAGGCTGATAGCCAGAAACCGGTCCTTGGATGCTTGATTCCGGTCTGGGAAAGACATGGCTTGGTAGTTCGGACTGGACTGTTCCGCTGAGGCACAGGGTCAGAGCTGATTTGCATATAGCCAGTGTCTAACCCAGGGTGGTGTGGAGTGCAAAAAAATGATGGATTTAGGCCCAGATCCTTGTACTGGAGTGAATGTATGACATTGTTCTACATTCTCTCCATCAACTGTGTTTTTTGCAATTTTCACCCCGAGTGTGCTGGGTATACTCAGACGTGAGTCCCAGGCTCTCCACACCACTGGAGTCAAGCTATCCAGGCTGATGAAGGCTGATAGCCAGAAACCGGTCCTTGGATGCTTGATTCCGGTCTGGGAAAGACATGGCTTGGTAGTTCGGACTGGACTGTTCCCTTGAGGCACAGGGTCAGAGCTGATTTGCACATAGCCAGTATCTAACCCAGGGTGGTGTCGAGTGCAAACAAACGATTGATTTAGGCCCAGATCCTTGTACTGGGGTGAATGTATGACATTGTTCTACATTCTGTCCATCAACTGTGTTTTTTGCAATTTTCACCCCGAGTGTGCTGGGTATACTCAGACGTGAGTCCCAGGCTCTCCACACCACTGGAGTCAAGCTATCCAGGCTGATGAAGGCTGATAGCCAGAAACCGGTCCTTGGATGCTTGATTCCGGTCTGGGAAAGACATGACTTGGTAGTTCGGACTGGACTGTTCCCATGAGGCACAGGGTCAGAGCTGATTTGCATATAGCCAGTGTCTAACCCAGGGTGGTGTGGAGTGCAAAAAAAACGATGGATTTAGGCCCAGATCCTTGTACTGGGGTGAATGTATGACATTGTTCTACGTTCTGTCCATCAACTGTGTTTTTTGCAATTTTCACCCCGAGTGTGCTTGGTATACTCAGACGTGAGTCCCAGGCTCTCCACACCACTGGAGTCAAGCTATCCAGGCTGATGAAGGCTGATAGCCAGAAACCGGTCCTTGGATGCTTGATTCCGGTCTGGGAAAGACATGGCTTGGTAGTTCAGACTGGACTGTTCCCATGAGGCACAGGGTCAGAGCTGATTTGCACATAGCCAGTATCTAACCCAGGGTGGTGTCGAGTGCAAACAAACGATTGATTTAGGCCCAGATCCTTGTACTGGGGTGAATGTATGACATTGTTCTACATTCTGTCCATCAACTGTGTTTTTTGCAATTTTCACCCCGAGTGTGCTGGGTATACTCAGACGTGAGTCCCAGGCTCTCCACACCACTGGAGTCAAGCTATCCAGGCTGATGAAGGCTGATAGCCAGAAACCGGTCCTTGGATGCTTGATTCCGGTCTGGGAAAGACATGACTTGGTAGTTCGGACTGGACTGTTCCCATGAGGCACAGGGTCAGAGCTGATTTGCATATAGCCAGTGTCTAACCCAGGGTGGTGTGGAGTGCAAAAAAAACGATGGATTTAGGCCCAGATCCTTGTACTGGGGTGAATGTATGACATTGTTCTACATTCTGTCCATCAACTGTGTTTTTTGCAATTTTCACCCCGAGTGTGCTGGGTATACTCAGACGTGAGTCCCTGGCTCTCCACACCACTGGAGTCAAGCTATCCAGGCTGATGAAGGCTGATAGCCAGAAACCGGTCCTTGGATGCTTGATTTCGGTCTGGGAAAGACATGGCTTGGTAGTTCGGACTGGACTGTTCCCATGAGGCACAGGGTCAGAGCTGATTTGCATATAGCCAATGTCTAACCCATGGTGGTGTGGAGTGCAAAAAAACGATGGATTTAGGCCCAGATCCTTGTACTGGGGTGAATGTATGACATTGTTCTACATTCTGTCCATCAACTGTGTTTTTTGCAGTTTTCACCCCGAGTGTGCTGGGTATACTCAGACGTGAGTCCCAGGCTCTCCACACCACTGGAGTCAAGCTATCCAGGCTGATGAAGGCTGATAGCCAGAAACCGGTCCTTGGATGCTTGATTCCGGTCTGGGAAAGACATGGCTTGGTAGTTCGGACTGGACTGTTCCCATGAGGCACAGGGTCAGAGCTGATTTGCATATTGCCAGTGTCTAACCCAGGGTGGTGTGGAGTGCAAAAAAAATGGATTTAGGCCCAGATCCTTGTACTGGGGTGAATGTATGACATTGTTCTACATTCTGTCCATTAACTGTGTTTTTTGCAATTTGCACCCCGAGTGTGCTGGGTATACTCAGACTTGAGTCCCAGGCTCTCCACACCACTGGAGTCAAGCTATCCAGGCTGATGAAGGCTGATAGCCAGAAACCGGTCCTTGGATGCTTGATTCCGGTCTGGGAAAGGCATGGCTTGGTAGTTCGGACTGGACTGTTCCCATGAGGCACAGGGTCAGAGCTGATTTGCACATAGCCAGTATCTAACCCAGGGTGGTGTCGAGTGCAAACAAACGATTGATTTAGGCCCAGATCCTTGTACTGGGGTGAATGTATGACATTGTTCTACATTCTGTCCATCAACTGTGTTTTTTGCAATTTTCACCCCGAGTGTGCTGGGTATACTCAGACGTGAGTCCCAGGCTCTCCACACCACTGGAGTCAAGCTATCCAGGCTGATGAAGGCTGATAGCCAGAAACCGGTCCTTGGATGCTTGATTCCGGTCTGGGAAAGACATGACTTGGTAGTTCGGACTGGACTGTTCCCATGAGGCACAGGGTCAGAGCTGATTTGCATATAGCCAGTGTCTAACCCAGGGTGGTGTGGAGTGCAAAAAAAACGATGGATTTAGGCCCAGATCCTTGTACTGGGGTGAATGTATGACATTGTTCTACATTCTGTCCATCAACTGTGTTTTTTGCAATTTTCACCCCGAGTGTGCTGGGTATACTCAGACGTGAGTCCCTGGCTCTCCACACCACTGGAGTCAAGCTATCCAGGCTGATGAAGGCTGATAGCCAGAAACCGGTCCTTGGATGCTTGATTTCGGTCTGGGAAAGACATGGCTTGGTAGTTAGGACTGGACTGTTCCCATGAGGCACAGGGTCAGAGCTGATTTGCATATAGCCAATGTCTAACCCAGGGTGGTGTGGAGTGCAAAAAAACGATGGATTTAGGCCCAGATCCTTGTACTGGGGTGAATGTATGACATTGTTCTACATTCTGTCCATCAACTGTGTTTTTTGCAGTTTTCACCCCGAGTGTGCTGGGTATACTCAGACGTGAGTCCCAGGCTCTCCACACCACTGGAGTCAAGCTATCCAGGCTGATGAAGGCAGATAGCCAGAAACCGGTCCTTGGATGCTTGATTCCGGTCTGGGAAAGACATGGCTTGGTAGTTCGGACTGGACTGTTCCCATGAGGCACAGGGTCAGAGCTGATTTGCATATTGCCAGTGTCTAACCCAGGGTGGTGTGGAGTGCAAAAAAAATGGATTTAGGCCCAGATCCTTGTACTGGGGTGAATGTATGACATTGTTCTACATTCTGTCCATTAACTGTGTTTTTTGCAATTTTCACCCCGAGTGTGCTGGGTATACTCAGACTTGAGTCCCAGGCTCTCCACACCACTGGAGTCAAGCTATCCAGGCTGATGAAGGCTGATAGCCAGAAACCGGTCCTTGATGCTTGATTCCGGTCTGGGAAAGACATGGCTTGGTAGTTCGGACTGGACTGTTCCCATGAGGCACAGGGTCAGAGCTGATTTGCAAATAGCCAGTATCTAACCCAGGGTGGTGTGGAGTGCAAAAAACGATGGATTTAGGCCCAGATCCTTGTACTGGGGTGAATGTATGACATTGTTCTACATTCTGTCCATCAACTGTGTTTTTTGCAATTTTCACCCCGAGTGTGCTGGGTATACTCAGACGGAGACGTGAGTCCCAGGCTCTCCACACCACTGGAGTCAAGCTATCCAGGCTGATGAAGGCTGATAGCCAGAAACCGGTCCTTGGACGCTTGATTTCGGTCTGGGAAAGACATGGCTTGGTAGTTCGGACTGGACTGTTCCCATGAGGCACAGGGTCAGAGCTGATTTGCATATAGCCAACGTCTAACCCAGGGTGGTGTGGAGTGCAACAAAAACGATGGATTTAGGCCCAGATCCTTGTACTGGGGTGAATGTATGACATTGTTCTACATTCTGTCTATCAACTGTGTTTTTTGCAATTTTCCCCCTGAGTGTGCTGGGCATACTCAGACGTGAGTCCCAGGCTCTCCACACCACTGGAGTCAAGCTATCCAGGCTGATGAAGGCTGATAGCCAGAAACCGGTCCTTGGATGCTTGATTCCGGTCTGGGAAAGACATGGCTTGGTAGTTCGGACTGGATTGTTCCCATGAGGCACAGGGTCAGAGCTGATTTGCATATAGCCAGTGTCTAACCCAGGGTGGTGTGGAGTGCAAAAAAACGATGGATTTAGGCCCAGATCATTGTACTGGGGTGAATGTATGACATTGTTCTACATTCTGTCCATCAACTGTGTTTTTTGCAATTTTCGCCCCGAGTGTGCTGGGTATACTCAGACGTGAGTCCCAGGCTCTCCACACCACTGGAGTCAAGCTATCCAGGCTGATGAAGGCTGATAGCCAGAAACTGGTCCTTGGATGCTTGATTCCGGTCTGGGAAAGATATGGCTTGGTAGTTCGGACTGGACTGTTCCCATGAGGCACAGGGTCAGAGCTGATTTGCATATAGCCAGTGTCTAAACCAGGGTGGTGTGGAGTGCAAAAAAACGATGGATTTAGGCCCAGATCCTTGTACTGGGGTAAATGTATGACATTGTTCTACATTCTGTCCATCAACTGTGTTTTTTGCAATTTTCACCCCGAGTGTGCTGGGTATACTCAGACGTGAGTCCCAGGCTCTCCACACCACTGGAGTCAATCTATCCAGGCTGATGAAGGCTGATAGCCAGAAACCGGTCCTTGGATGCTTGATTCCGGTCTGGGAAAGACATGGCTTGGTAGTTCGGACTGGACTGTTCCCATGAGGCACAGGGTCAGAGCTGATTTGCATATAGCCAGTGTCTAACCCAGGGTGGTGTGGAGTGCAAACAAACGATGGATTTAGGCCCAGATCCTTGTACTGGGGTGAATGTATGACATTGTTCTACATTCTGTCCATCAACTGTGTTTTTTGCAATTTTCACCCCGAGTGTGCTGGGTATACTCAGACGTGAGTCCCAGGCTCTCCACACCACTGGAGTCAAGCTATCCAGGCTGATGAAGGCTGATAGCCAGAAACCGGTCCTTGGATGCTTGATTCCGGTCTGGGAAAGACATGACTTGGTAGTTCGGACTGGACTGTTCCCATGAGGCACAGGGTCAGAGCTGATTTGCATATAGCCAGTGTCTAACCCAGGGTGGTGTGGAGTGCAAAAAAAAGATGGATTTAGGCCCAGATCCTTGTACTGGGGTGAATGTATGACATTGTTCTACATTCTGTCCATCAACTGTGTTTTTTAATTAATTTCATGGCAACTTTAAATTACTTACCTTAGGCACTCTGCATTGCCTTCAAATATTTGCCCAATCTAGGTCCTGAATATCTCAAATGATAATTTTGGCATTAGACTCCAGTCATACACCTACAATCAGCTTCTGTCTACAACCTAGTGATTCCCACATTCGAGAGATCAAACTGTGGTGGGAGGAGGTTTGTGACCTGCAAAGCCTGGTTGTGAAACTCCATCACCCTCAATCTTAAAATGATGACCGATCTCAGGAATTGGGCTTATCCACCACTCCATCTGGTAGGCTTTCTCTTTTTAGGCTAGCACCTAGACACCCTCGTGTATTAGAGCACTTTATACCTTTTATTTTCATTTCATTTCATTTTCACTGTATTTGCTATTTTGAACTGCCCTGAATTATACTGATTGTATGCTCTAATTAACCAATTACAGAACTACGACTAATTTGAGTGATTTGAATTGTAACTTTGCTGCATGCTAATAAACTTTTAGGGCTCGAAAATCTAACGCTCTCTGTCATTCTTGTGGACCCTTATGTGCTTTGCTGTCATTGATTTTTTATGATTGGTTGATGTTAAGCCTCAGCCCAGGACTACAGCTTATACTTGAGTTTGCACAAAGATCTGCACAATGCATGTCCCCGTTGCATCACTGGCAATCTACATCCAAAGAGGGACACAGAGATAGCAGGCCACTGAACAGTGTAGTCCTGGTATGGGTGTTGACGAAGGTGGGGAAGCTCCAAATGGGCAATGTCTGAAGTCTGTGCCCAGGCAGGCATCAATGTAGATAGGATGCCATAGGGCATCAGTCCAGATGAAACCCTCTACATTCAAATGTAGAAATTTCCTGGAAGACGGATCTCCTTCAGTGAGGCAAACCAGCAATTTCCTGCTGACTGGTGATTTGACGTTGACGGCTTCAACTGTAAATCCAATCTCTATTGGTTTTCCAGGCAGAAAGTTGATAAAAAGTTTCTAGGTTCCACTTCTTGCAGTTTGGGGACACGAGAAGTACAATCTAACACCAGCCAAATATCCGGGACCTGGGGGGACTACAGAGCTCAGCAGCTGGTTTGAAATTGGTCAGCGGGTCAGTTGCAGGAAGAGAGGCCACTGGAACTTTCTAGTGTCTGTGTATATCAAGAGGAGGTCGGTCAACAGACCCTTGGAGTCACTTCTGGGCTTCTGGGTTCAAGGCAAGCAGGTCCAGAATTTCTTCAGGTTCCTCATGCAGCATGGCAGTCCTTCTTTTGATTCTTCACAGATCCATGAATAATCTCCGGAGGCTATTGTAGGTGCCACATGTAAGCACAGTTCCAGCTTGTGCATGAGGAAAACCCCTTGCCACTCCCTAACCAATGGGGTAAACGTTCCTAGGGGGTGACCCTGTAGCTCTTCTTGCGTGCTTTATTGTAATCAATCCCACAGTACCAGCCTCTGCCCAAAACCAATATGGCAGAAAATGACTTCCCTTGTGCAGAGCACCTTTGCCCACCCTAGATGTATAACCAGAGAAATGACCAGTTCAGTGGGCAGCTCCATTCCCACTGGGTCTGTTGCCTGACTGGCTAAGTAGGTCAGGCCCACGTGCTAGCTACATCCGCTTGTGACAGGGTAGGCCCATTTGAAGTTAAGTTCCTGGGATTAGCCCATTTAACACCTTCCCACACCCAATGCCTTTGTGGTAGCCCTCAGAGCAAGCGTACACCTCATCAGAGAACTATTCAGCTCCTGTCAGGTCTAAGCAAGATCCATACCGCCACTCACACACCCAGTTAGAGGCCCATACGGCCTCCTTTTCACCTACTCACACACAACATCAAAATCACAGACCTATATAGGCTCTCCCACACTCTCTTAGATACCCATGTAGCCAGTTATATGCCTATTGTATTAAATGGGTTGTCGTTTTACATAAATGGTTTTGGTTAAGGAAAACCTGTTGCTATTATATGTTGAATGTGTACTTTTGGTTTGGGATCAGCGATGCTCCAAACACTAAATTGTGACCTATGCTCCGCACTATGACCATTTGGAGGGAAGAAGGTGTAGCACAAAGGAGAAGGCTGCAGTAGAATGAGTCAGTTTTGAAGATGAAAGGTAGCTCCATTGGAGGACAGCAAGTAGAACATAAAAGAACATATTTGATTGGATGGTGGAGATGTGCATGAGCTAAAATTACATAGTGATATGGAAAAAAAGTAACTACATCTTTGATTGGTTTAAAAAATATATATATATTTGTTGTTAGGGATATGCTTGAAATTGCAACCAGTCAACCACACCTGCTACATTTTAATTTGAAGCTAGTATACTTCTTACAGAAAGTAATGTGTACTTTTGACCTAGTGATATGTAGAGAGTGCTCCTAGAATGGTCACCATGGACATGGAGCTAAAATAATATGAGGTAGGGGAACAAAAAGTTGATTACACTGTGAAACTCAAAAAGAGTGGTGTGGAAACATTGGTAATTAGTGAGTGTTTGACGTTTAATTAAGTAGTTTTTACAAAGTAAAACATAAATGGAACCTGTTAATAGTAGATTGTTAAATGCTTCTACAGTCTTCTGTGTGGATCGGTGGGTCCACCCCAAAGTTACTAAGTGGGCTCGCTAAGCGTTGTGGTGGATCTGCGAGTCCACGGATAAAAACATCCAAATTGGGCTTCATTCCAGGAAATCTGGGAAGGGTTAAAACATACTGACCATTTAGAAGTGGTATAAGAAAAATAAAAGATGAGCGGAAGCTGTGATTTGTTAACTACAGGAGTATAGGTAAGAGTACATTGTGAAAGGTAGCCATTTAGCTGCTTGGAGGATGATTGCCATTGCTCTGACTAGAGATTTCTAATGAAAACAGAAGTTAGCATTGATAGAAATGAAAGTTGGAGAGTAGCAAAAAGCTTATAAAAAAGTAAATTTAGATAAAACATTGTGAGTGTATGTAAAATGAAAGAAAATGTGTGGCTTCTAGACACTTTACTAGAAGGCAAAATGGAAGGTAGCTTAGATGAGAACATTAACTAAAACTAGGGTGAGTAGGAAAGGAGAAGGAGGAATTGGTATACTGAAAGTATATACATTTTATTAAATCAGTATGTATGAATGCATTTGTAATTAGATATGTGTGTTTGCTTATAGTAAGTTATTTAATAGTATGTAATTTCCATGCACTTTCACAGTCAGAAAGGCACTTACACACCCAATTAGAGTCCCATAAAATCACTTATGTATACCCACCACTCATATAGCCAGGCAGTGACTGACACACCCATAAAACCAATCACACACACCCATTTACTCACCCATACATACACTTATTGAATTATTTACACACTCATATTGGCACTGGCACACCCACTCAGACACCTGTACAGGCATACATATACCTAGGGGCGGGCAGAAATCTCCACTCTGCTGGCTGAGTTTGTGGAGTTTCTGGCACTGGTGGGAATGCAAAGTTTAGCAAAAAAACTACACCACACCGGCGTCGCGGAGTTTACCGCCCACTAAGTTCCCGAACATGGAGCTTACCTCCTTTCTTGAAAGAGAAGGTCTGCAAACTTCGATTACAGCTGCTTCTGCCTTGCTGTTGTATTTCTATCTAGGACCCTAATGCGATATTACCGATTTATGCCCTTATGCGGTTATATTTAATAAAATCCTTATAAAGGCTTAAGAATCATATCCATATTCAGTAATAGCCCATGCAGTCCAAAGCACAGCACGGCTACTCCCATCAACTCCTAGAAAGCACAACTCGATCTTTAAACAAACCAAGCCTCCAGCAGCCCGGGAAATTCCCCCCTGCTTTTGTTTTGATTTGAAAAAGAACTCCTGGAGTCCTTATATATCATAGCAGTTTAACCAAATATCTGCATGGGTCGGCCCCCATGCAGATATTTGGTTAAACTGCTATGATATATAATTTTGCGCTGTTCTTGGTTTTAACAGGAAGAGGCCTTCCCTAATAAAAAGTTCCTATTTTGGTCCTCTATCCTATTTTAACTCACCACTTTTATTATTTTTTGCACTGCACTTGTTTCCATCAGATCAATACCACATGGCCCAACAGTGATTGTGGGTCGGAATCCTAATCCACCAAAGGGTACGATCTATGTCTCAATGATCCAGAGACACACGACCCTAAGGATGACCAAATGATAACATTGATCATTACAAGTCTTTGATGGGAATCCTACAATAGTTTTGATCTACAATCACAGGTGGCACTCTGTTAAACATTGCTTGTCTTCTGTCAGAACTATCTAGTCTTGACGCTATCTTGATGTACTCTGTCAGACGTCAGGGTAGTTAATAAGGAATTTCCAAGATATTTTCCTGTAGAGACCCCAAGGGTTCCTTGTTGTTTATTTAGCTCTGGAGAGGGGTACAACCTAGGCTGGTCTATAAATATCCCTCAGGCCCTTCACTAACGTATTGTTATTTGCATTTGAAAAAACAATCTTAACCAACTTAACTTAAACTGCTACTTACTTACTCCTTCCCAAGTATTAGGCTTAGGTCAGGTACATCGGGGTAGGCGTAGGTAGTAGCACCAGTTGAGTACGTTAGTCAATGGTTTTATGTATGTATATCTTTTATCTATTTTAAAGTATCATATGGCTAAGAAACCATATCTATGCTTTTACAGTATTATTTCATAATACTACTTTTACTGTACGCACTTTACCTCATAATAAGTATTGCAATTGTGGCAATTCATTTCTCTTGCATGAGAAAGAAGACTGCTCAATAAAATAACACCTTTTATTGAAAAACGCCTGTCTCTCTATTTCTCTGCACTCTGGTGAAACTAAGTATGCACGATTGACTGAGTGAAATAGCTGCCTATTATTTTCACACGACTCTAGAGATACACTCTATTCTGAGGGAGCAAAGTTGTCATGTTTGTATGGTTGTCAGAAGCTAATCCCTTCTTGTCTAAATCCGGAGAGTTAACTCTTTCCTGAACATTCGAGAAAGTTTCTACTGACCTCTGAGCTAGCTGGCGAAACTAATTAAGTCTAATATAGTCAGTAGAGACCTAGTCGACCTCAGTCCTACGTCTACACTGCTGTTTATATTATTCCAATGCGCAGAGCCTATTGGGAATATAGGAACTACACTACATTGCTTTTGACTCTAAAACTACTTCAAAAGCTGAAGGCACGCACATTTTAATGGGAAAGCTACTAGTTTGCACGAACTGAGAGGCTAACAGGGGTACCTGGATAAGCTCTTGGCTGTACGGGGCCGTAGAGCTTTCAATTAGAAAGTAACGTACCAAGTCAGAAAAGAAAATATGCTCCACAGGCACCACGGAAGTGTCAGTCCACGCAACCCTGTAGAAACTGAAGCAACCGCTGATGCAGTTACAAACTTTAAATAGTACCATAGAGTTCCACTATAGCACTAGAATGCTGACTTTGCTAAATACTGTGCCATCTCCTGTGTGTTACCTTAGTTTTGTTTCCTGCACTGGGACTGCTTCATGAACTGAAGCCCTTGTGGAAGGAGGCTTCGTCCGACGAGAACACACACTTAATCCCCCCCGTCCTCAGAGTTTCTGCAAAGACTTCTATGTTGGCATGGATTGTGTGGAGGAGCAGCAGCGCCAGGGCTGCCTGCGGAGGAATAACCCACAGCCTGTCTTGCTGTGGAGGGTGGGCACTGTGTAGCTGACAGCAGCTGGGGTGTACAACATGCTCTGTGTGACACTGTCAGCATCCGTCTGCATGTCTCCACTCCCCGCTCCAGAGACCCCTTCAGTGCAAGAAACCTCAGATGCCCCTGCTCATACTGCCAGCCCCCACTGCAGCAAGGGTGGGACAACCACACACCAAGTGGGGGCAGAGAGTGAGCAGGCATGGTCCGTAGACTGGAAGGTCACCCAGTGAAATAGGAGACTTAGCTGCACTTAACTGTGTATGCTGGAATAAAGCCACAAGTAAGTACTGTATTCTTTTTGACTTTGGTTGCTACCAGTACCTTGTTTAAGTTGAAGCAGAAAATGCTATTCCCAGTGATTTGTATTAGTTAGCAGTATTTGTGGTCAAAGAAGAAGCATGAATCAGGGCAGGGGTGCTTTGTGAATGTTGTAGGTGCTGGTGGCTGAGCAATACCAAAACTCCGTCTCTTCACGGAACTCCGGGACTCAGTGGAATTCCGCAGAGTGAAACTTCACGATCTCTGCTCAGGCCTAAAATAGTTAGTAGCCCAGTCTGCCGCCAATGCATTGTGCTGATTCGAAACAATGTTATCCAGTAGAAAAGGATTGCCTAAAGTGTGGAAAGAAAGGTCACCTGGCAAGGATGTGTAAACAGCAAGGAAACAAAGTGGGTGCAGTGGAAGAACCACAAACATCTTATAGAGTTATAGTTTTTGATGGAGGAAATGACCATGGAATAGCAGAAGTGGCTGGAGAAGAAAAGAGAAGATCACGACCTAGAGCTGATTTTGAAATTGATGGAAGAAGTGTATCTTTGATGGTGGATACTGGATCTCTTCATACCATACTTCCGCAGAAGGTGTTTCAAGAGACATGGCCAGAAAAGTCTTTGTCTTCCACAGATGTTGTTTTGAAATCCTACTAGGGTAACAATATCAAGGTGGTTGGTTACTTGGAAGCGAAGATCACCTTCAAAGGTAGACATACCAATGGGAAAGTGTATGTCGCTGAAGAGGGACCACCTATTTCAGGATGGCCACATCAATTCGATTTAGGAATAAAGGTTGATCCACGGTCGGAAGAACCTGCGATGGTTGTGGATAATCAAAATCTCGATGAAATTTTGGAGCAGTACAAGGCTGTTTTTGAGCCAAGGCTAGGACAATTCAAGTAATATGAACATGAAATAAAACTGAAGAAGAACTCTATTCCTATGAAACATGTGGCAAGGAGTGTTCCTATGGCTGCGAGAGGAAAAGTTAAGGAGATCATTCAACAACTATTGGAGGATAAGGTCATGGAACCTGTTGAAGCGACAGAGTGGTTATCTCCGGTGGTGATAACTAACAAGGCGGATGTAATGTAATGTAATGATGTCTTGTAAAGTGCATGAATCACCCCACATGGGGTATCTCCACGCTGTAAACCGCTGGGGAACCTGTCCTGGCTTTCCCTGTGAGATGGTCCCTACTGGGTATCGCCAAGGTGAAACCAGGCATCCCCGGCGTATGTGGGGGGCCGTTGTGGAGACGAGGCAAGCTAATGCCCAGAGTTGCCGAGTGTGATCCCTGGTTAGAGTAGGCACCGAGGCCAGAATTATCGAGTCCGCTGACCCTGGTCCACGACCCTGCCACGTCGGGAATTGAACCCTGGTCCCGGGCCGTCCTCTGCTTCCGGGTCTGCCTCCTCTAACCAGTGAGCCACACCACTCCACTTAGGTTCTGTGTGAAGTTAAGAAGCTTGAATGAGAACGTAATAATGGACACATTTCCTCTCCCAAATATTAATGAATTGGTGTTGATGCTAAATGGTGTAAAGTTGTTTTTGAAGCTAGATATGAGAAGTGCTTATCATCAGGTCAAGTTATCTTCACACTCTAAATCTTTAACTTCTTTTATAACTGGTGAAGGCACATTTCAGTTTTGTAGACTCCCTTTCAGATTATTTTCAGCTGCTAGTGTGTTTCATCGTTTGATGTCCTCTGTTCTTGCAGGTGTGGAGAGAGCAGTTGTGTTCCAAGATGATGTCCTGGTGTTTGGAGGGGATGAAGAGGAGCACAACCAGTCTTTAGCTAAAGTGTTAAAATGCATAGCCATGGCAGGTTTGAGCCTGCGCAGAGAGAAATGTAAATTTAAGATAAAGGAGATGGAGTACTTAGGCCATTTGGTTACAAGCGAGGGGGTTAGACCTAAAGAAAATCTTGTCAGTGCAATAATTAATGCTTAAAACTCCACAATACAGAGACACATTGAGATCCTTTACAGGTCTTGTAGAGTATTATTCTAAGTTTGTGTTTGATTTTGCACAAAAGACAGAACCCTTGAGAGAATTATTAAGACGTGGAAGAAAGTTTGTTTGGGAAGAAAAACAACAAAAAGCTTTTGACATGATCAGAAGTGATATTACACATGCTGGAGTATTGACTCCATTTAAAAGTGGGTTAGAGAGTGTATTTGCTTATAGTAAGTTGAAGACCAGTACCTAAAACCCCTAGTCCAACAGACGCCTACCTACCTCAAAGACATAAGAGACCTACTCAACCTACTAACAGAAATAACTTACTCGGAATAGACTATGCTATTAGTAGGACTTGACGTGGAGAGCCTCTTCACCATCCTCCCGCAAGAAAAGACTCTGGACACTTTGGAGAAACTACTCTTCAACACCCAATGGGACTACAAGACACCAAGACATTTCATCTTGGAATGCAGCTGACTAGCTCTCACAGAGAACTACTTCGAATATGATCATGCCCTATATCAACAATGCCACGGAACTTCAATGGGCAGCACATTTGCCCCAAGCGTAGCAGGGCTCTTCATAAGTGACTTTGAGGAGACCTACATACAGAATGGCACGAATCCATATTCACACAGAATCCTCTTCTGGAAAAGATACATTGACGACATCATCGTCATATGGGAAGGCAATAAAGAGAATTTGTAAGAATTCCATCAGTGGCTGAACACAAAAGCCGACTGGCTTAAGTTCACTTACACAGCTGACAATAAGAGCCTAGACTTTTTGGATCTAACCATCTATGCACAAGACAGCTTATTACAAACGGCTTACTTTCTTACAAAAGTTTCCACCCACGCCCACTGAGGGAGAATTTACCCTATAGCCAATTCCTGCGTCTAAGACGCAATTGCAGTAACATACGAGACTATGAGAACCAAGCGGAAGATCTCTGCACAAAATTGAGAGTGAGGGAATATCCTGAGAAGGTAATCAACAAATGCAAGAAGAGAGCTAGAAAACAACCTAGAGAATGCCTCCTCGAAACCCATACAAGAGCTCCAGAAATTGACGTAGTAACTTGTGTTACCACCTACAATGCAGCATCTAACACAATCAAAAAGATTGTAAACAAGAACTGGAGAATAATCAACTCAGGCAACATTTGCTGGCCAAAACCAAGATACTGTTAGTGTGCCGTATTGAGTCTAGAACCATGAGTCCATTAATAACACTGAAGTGATAGCACAGGGCCACCAGGTCCGTGGGGTTTTCAACCACCACCACCATTTGCACAACAGCTTAATCCATATCAGTACCTCCAGTTTTTCCCTGATCAGTCTTTTTTAGGGCGTGGCCGGGGACAAAACAGGGGCAGAAGAAAAGGACCACAGACTGTCCAGTGGGAAGCCGACCAGACGTTCCCCAATACCTGGAGCAGGAAAGCAGCTCAACAGAGCAACAACACAGAGACGAACGGAATTTGATAGTCAACCTGAGTTCGCGTGCCCTGACAAATGATGAACAGGCAGTCCTGGGAAAGGGTTTAGGCTTTGTTCCAACCAATCGAGGAGATCCATTCCTGATGAGAACCGAACTTGAATTTTTTTTTCGGAAAGTGCGTCTTCACTTCTTCTTTAAAGATAGAGCTGAAGACTCTCAATCTGGTGACGTCATACCTACCAACACAGGATTACGTCCGGCATCCACCTTTACTCCTTTGAGTCATCAAGTTCCATCTCATGTTACCGCCTTTGAACAGGCAGTCAGACATGATGTTGCACAATTGCAGGACGCTGATCGGAGAATATTCCACAACTTTTCCAAATCAGAACAACAGGCCCTCAAAAGTCTCTCGCAAGATCCATCTATCATTATAAAACCTGCGGATAAAGGGGGAGCTATTGTAATTATGGATTTGGCCCAATACCGACAGGAATGCCTGAGACAATTGGATAACGATAAATTTTATCAACGTTTGACTGAAGATCCCACCCCTCATCTACTTACCGAAATTAAAACTCTGGTAGATGAAGGCAACACTGAAGGTTGAATCACACCACAGGAAGCCAGATTCCTGGTGACAGAGAAACCCATTACCCCTGGCTTTTACTGTCTACCTAAGATTCACAAAGCCACTAGACCACCACCAGGACGTCCCATAATTTCAGGGATTGGTTCCCTTTTGGAACCTCTTTCCACTTTTGTGGACTTTTTTCTTAGACCTCTAGTCAAGAAAATGCCGACTTATTTAGAGGATACAGCTGATGTTCTTAGACTTTTACCAACTGTAGAATACAATGTAGAGACTGACCTGTTAGTCAGCTTTGATGTAGAATCGCTCTACACTTGTATACCTCAACAAGACACACTAGACACAATCAGAAGTCTGTTGTCGGTGGAGGATCTTGACAGTATCACCCCAGTCAACTTCATCTTATCCTGTGCAGAACTGGCCATGAAGAAAAACTTCTTCAAATTTGAAGAACAATTGTTCCTCCAAATCTCCGGGACCTCCATGGGGAGTGTCTTTGCCCCAAGTCTTGCCAACCTCTACGTACACCAATTTGAACAAAACCACATCCTCAACCATAGCAACCCATTTTACGATCAGTTGGTGCTATGGAAGAGGTATATAGATGATGTTCTGGTGGTATGGCGAGGCTCCGTAAGAGAAGTCCAGTCATTCCATCTATGGCTTAATGAACGCAATCAACACCTTAACTTTACGCTAGAGTACAGTCATGAAAGACTCTCCTTTTTGGATTTATCTATCTTTCCAGAAGCTGGTGGCTTACAAAGTGAGCTCTTCACGAAACCTATGGCAAGAAACTCACTTTTACTCTTCAACAGTTACCACCCACGTTCCCTAAGGGAGAATCTCCCTGTGGGCCAATTTCTCCAAGTCAGGAGGAATTGTTCATCAAACAATCTGTTCAACAAACATGCCAGTGTACTAGCCACCCAACTACAGGAACGTCAATATCCAACACACCTTGTAAAAAGAGCATGGAAACGAGCATCAAATAATAATCGTGAGGCATTGATTGAAAGACGCCCACCCAAACCACCAATGGAACGACTCACGTTTGTCAGTACATTTAATGTATTGTCGAACAATATTCAAAAATCTGTTCGCAAACATTGGGGGATCTTGAATATTACCGATGCCAACATCCCCGTACCTCTCTTTGCGTTCAAAAGGGCACCAAGCCTGCGAGACACCCTTGTCCATACAAGACCTAGGACATTTAACACTGACAGTTCGACAACATTATGGGGTCTTCCACCGGTTTCTGGTCGTCATCCGTGTGGGTCATGTAGTGTTTGCCCTCAAACGGCCAAAACTAACACAGTCGACATAGTTTATGTTATGTCATGTTAACTGGATTTATTACGCGCGCAGCTGCCCCAGCAAAGGGCAGGTAGGACGTGGGTCCTCAAGAAACATACAAACTGCAACACCGACAAAGTCATTTACATGATTACCTGCCCTTGTTCCTTAAGATACATCGGTTACACCACCCGAAAAATCAAACTGAGAATTGGGGAACACAAAAGTACCATCAGATGTCGCAAACAGGCCACCAAACTTACGAATCACTTCCTGGATCTTAGGCATACAGCTGAGGAAATGAAGTGGGTGGTCTTAGAGCAGCCGTACATCCCTCCCCACATTAGCGATGTGTCGAAGTTTCTATTTAAGAAGGAACAGAAGTGGGTTTTCCTTCTTAGAAGCCACATTAAGGGTCCCAACGATGACATACCCTGGACATCACTGCAAACAACCAGTGCGGGCATGTCATTGTCTATGAATGTCTTGCTTCAGATAATTGACCCAGTGAGGTTGAGAATATTACATTACAACTTATTGAGCAGTTATACATCTTACACTGATCTCTCTTATGAGTCAAATACATTTCTTCCACATTTGCGCATTAATCATACAGCTCTCATGACACTAAACCCCATGACGCATGCGTATTAACATTACATCCGTTTTTTGGGTCACGCAAGCGCAGTCGTTATAATATTTCACACGGCGCAAGCGCGCATTAGCGTCCTCACTTTTGATTTTGCGCGAAGCGTCTATAAGCTACTCTTAGACGCTCCACTCGTGTGCTCCTCTGGTTGCGCATGCTCAGCTAGTATTGCATTTTACACGGCGCAAGCGCGCCTTAACAATAGCGTCTTTCCTCACAATTCAGAAAAATACGCCCACAAGCTACCCCTGAACAGCTGAAGGCGATTAGTCAATCTGGATGGGTATAAAAGGACATGCGCGTTCATTAGTCAGTTACCTCCACTCCCTCTCGGATGTTGGTGTAGAGGTACCGACGGACAGGTAGGGCACTTCACTGTGTTGCCCCAGTTACTTACAATAACTTTTTAAATAGTTGCCTATCGTTTTTGGTACTTTTTGTCATCATATCGCCATGCATACAAGCCAACCCTCTACATAGGTTATTCAGGCTTGGCTTCTCCCTTGACTTCCCTGCACAGTCTTAGTCTATTGTTCATATGAGGTTGAATCTCTTTCATTACAACTAATTTTTGTTAGTAGATTACTGGAAATGTGTGACTATATGTATCTTAGTACCTCTGATATTTCTCTGAGGTCCTTATTTCATTTCCACTCTAAACAGAGCGGGGCGTCCTTCTTCCCGACTGGGTGCCGGGTGAGGTGAGGCATACTCCCACAGAATGCTGGGTGAGTCTACATGTTTTTATTGTTTGTGACCTATACACATCGAATCCGGTAGTACTTTATGATTACTGAGTGACGGGGAGACTTTCTCCTCCGCATTGTTTTTGTGCCTGTTGTCTGTCTTTTGTTTCCTTGACACCATTACACACGTTCAATCTGTTGTACACTTCTCTTTTTTTAGGAGACATCGTATGATTGGATTACCACCAGTACACATCTAGGCTCAGAGTAGCTGGTAGGATCTATCCATTATAAGTGTACAAAGTCACTATTTTGTAAATTGTTTACTTTAGTTTGCAGTCGCAATTTTCACCTGGTCCTGAAGAAAGCTAGGACCAATTGTCCATCTAGCTGAAACATGTCGACCTCAACACCATGCCTCTATATAGTTATTATTTAAAACTATCGGGCGTTGTTTTTAAATTTTGACCCTAGTACCATATTCATTAAACTTATTTTTGGTCCTTGGAGTCAATTTTATCCTCACTTTCACTTCTCACTTGCACTGCACCACATTGGCATCACCAGTGTAGCACTGTGGTTTAAGATTATATCCACAAAATCCATCTCCGCATCATTTATCAGGTGCATTGATTGAGATCTGGATTTACGATACATCTCCCACATGACGATACTCCACCAGATGGGTGGGCTGATGGGAATTTTTTCTAGCCCTGTGCTATCACTTCAGTGTTATTAATGGACTCATGGTTCTAGACTCAATACGGCACACTAACAGTACTTTGGACCAGGCTACTTTCTTTTTGTTTTGCTAGTTGTATTAGGGGCTTAAGTTGTCCTGGTCGTTAAAAATGCCCTTCTGACCCCCCCCACAATATTTTTTCAAAACCAAGATACGCCAATAAGAGAACCCGCAATCTGAAAGACATACTGGTACATCTGGATGAGAAACAGAGCTCCGTGCAGCTCCGTACGATTGATGCAACAATCGAGGGGGCCATTCAGTTTATGTTGAGGCTCACATGAGGAGCCAACATATACCTTCCTCTCCAGCTGGTACGAGAACAATTGGCTGGAAGAGGTCCCAGAGTACAAGGTGTCCAACATTGGTGCAGTGACAAAGTGTCAAGCCCTGATGAATCTGCCGGAAGTTTCAGTGGCAGTGAAACATGTTGGCTGTAGGTAATGGTATGCAGAGTTAGCTACCAGCCTTTTTAGAACACACCTAATTACAAAATAAAGTTGTGCGACAGGTGTGCCTGTTGATTTTAAGCACTTTTGGTCACAGAAGGGAGTGAATGCTTATTGCTCCTTTGCACTTTACACTTCTTCTTGGTTTGTTTTGGACACTTTTCTTTCTTTTTCTTTTTTGAATTGAATGACTACCTATGATGAGAAAAGGGCCACAATCTGGTGAACACCTGCCAGTTGCCCCGAGGGTGGTGCGCCCATGAGGTGTCATTCTTTTCTCCACACATTTTTTCAAACGTAGTAATTGTGGTCGGATGTCCTGTGTACATGACTGATGCAGACATCGTTTAGTGCTCTGTTTTTGCCTGTCTTTTTGAAGTTTACTAGGAATTTTCCTTATTTTTATGTTTTAGAATTTTGGGCAAAATACATTAAACACACCAACCAAATATTTTCAAAGATTGGTGGTGCAGCATTGGACTTTGACCGTTTGTCTCTCCATTGCATTAATAGGAGTTTTGATATTGAACGCCCTGGGGACAAGGTTTTTGTGATATTGTCAGTTTATGAGTGGGGGGCAACCCTGATTCCCCTTTTTCCCTCTTGGCTCCTCTTTGGAATAGACACCAGACGGCCCCAGCCATGAGAGGCAAACTCACTCCTCAACTGTGGAGCAATAAACCCGTCATAGGGCATTACCCATGCGGCTCCTGTTCAGTATACGAGTTAACAACAGCAACTAAAACACTACAACTTCTCCCAAATCTGAAATGGACCATCAAATACCATACTAATTTCAACACTACCCATGCAATCTATATGATCACCTGCCCTTGCAACTTGCGCTACATCAGCATGACTTGCCGTAAGGTGAAACAAAGAATGGTGGAACACAGAAGCAACGTTAAGTGCCAATGTAACATGACAAAAATGAGTAATCACTTAATTGAAAAGAAACACACTGTCAAAGACTTAAGATGGGTAATCCTGGAAACATTACCCTCAAGAAATCATAATGCAGAGAAAATCCTTTTCGAAAAGGAGCAGAGATGGGTTCACCGTCTGCAAACGAACATTCACGGACTAAACAACAATATTCCTTGGCTCTGCTTGGGCAGCTAAAAGAAATGGCCCATAGACGCATACCCCCTCACCAACCCAAGTCATATAAATTTTTTTACAAACACCTGACACCTAATAACTTAAGGTGCCAATCCCTTATGATCAGAGTCACCTCCAGTATAAAACCACCACTTGAAAAACTCCACGGGTAGAAAAACCACCTCATTTTATTTACCTTCCATAAAGACCCATAATAACACATCCATCATTTGAAATCATGATATCTGAGAATCACCCCTACAAACAAACGTTACCATGGATACACACATCAAACATGTTAACAGATCTGGAGGGAGGTACAGTGACCTGAATATCCAACAAAGCAAACTGAGAGTACTTTTAACTTTTAAGTATCTCCCCTCCCAACCAACTCTGGGCTGCATAGCTCCTATTTTCATGACACGATTAATGTAGTATACATTTACTGTCACATAATTGGCTATAGAAATTTATCTTAAACAAAAACCCAACAATGAGTCTTTCTTCCGTTCCCCCTGAAATGCCTATTTGAATGAAAAAACCACACCGCCTCTGCTTCCGGGGTAAGAGGAGCAGAGGCAGCACAAGTCGTGTCCGACCTGCACAGAAGGTACAACACGCACCTCCCGGATCTCCACCGACAAACCGTAACGTATCTAGCACGATGTTATGTTTTGACTCTATGTGGCATTGTTATTCCATTAGCAGGAGCTACGCCCTCAGCACGCCCGAAGAAGTGCCGAACCAGACACTAAAAGGTACGCGCCATATCAAGTAAGACAGGGGCTGAATGAGCATACTCTACTGATCGAGTATTTAGATAGGGGTTAACTCATGATTATAGCTCCTCGAGAAAACGTACGAAGACCTCGCATAAAATTCCCTTCAGAATGCTTAGCATATTTGCACATGGCCGCTACAACTTAGATTTGATATTTTATTTTACAACATACCTGTACCAGCCATGCGCATCACTGGGTCTCATAACGGGCTCTTAGTTAATTAACCAATGCATGAACAACAGAAAAGAATCCACGCCTCAGTGGGCTGCATTGAACACAAACGAGTAGGATCGCTATAATTTACCGCATGTGCTATCATACGAAACGGCACACATGAATAACAATACTAGCTCCCAACCATTTATATACTTGAGGAGTACAGAACATCACAATGATTTTCCAAATGAGAGTGTGTTTGCCTTTGTGGAAATGAGAGAATTTTGCCTTTGTAGAAGAGAATTGCCATTTATGGTTACTTATTTTCTTCTGTCTACCAGGGTGTAACAGCAATAATGGAAACGCGCAGTGACCCTATCTATGTGTTTGTATTGTCTATCCCCTCCCCCCCTTTTTATCACTTTACAGGTACTCCCAAGACCTTTAGCAATTTAAAAATTTCCCAAGACTCAACCTACAGTTCAAGGTTGTTCTTAATAGCTTTTGTTTTTTTCCATATTTTTTACTATAGTTATTGGGTCCTGAAGAAAGCCAACCTGACCCTTTATGGGCTCTCTATGGCTGAAACATGTTGACCTTTTTAAGGACAACAATTAGTGCGAAAACTCCCTAACACAGCTTTCCATGCACGCCAATATTTTTAAACAGGTTTTTCCTCTAGTAATAATTAAAACTAACGTTCACTGGACCTACAAGCCTTTTTAATCACCTCACATGTTCCATTTTTCTTTCTAATCTCTACTGCATTAACCAGTGGTTACCTCCGGGTGGAGGAAGCATACAACAAGAACCCAATGATGATGCTGTCATGTTGTTAATACAAAGACGAATAATCAAGATATACCGCCACCGAGGCTTGGTACGTGAATGAGGTTTTTTTATCAGAACAGGAAACAAGGAGAATATAAAACCCTGGTTACTCAGGACAAGTGATCCTTTCTCCCCCCTATTGATTTTTTGGTACTGACTACAAGGAAACTGAGAGGATCCTACCCTTTTCCTTCTCCCCCCACTTGATAAAAGATAGAGAGTGTTGTTACAGTAGTTGCGAGTGCTGTCGGAATTGGAGCGGTTTTTGCACAAAAGCATGGCAAGGAAGAGAAAACTGTCGCTTTTGCATCTCGATCTTTGACTGAGGTAGAACGGAATTATGCAGTGATTGAGAGGGAGGCATTGGCGGCAGCCTGGGCTACTAACTATTGTAGAATCTTTTTGTGGGGTAGTCCATTTATATTGCGGACGGACCATAAACCTTTATTAAAAGTCCTGGGTCCAGAGGGCATTAAGAATTGCTCTGGGAGGTTAGCTAGGCTGGTTGTGAGATTACAGGAATTTGACTGCAAACTCGAATATGTACCAGGGTGGAGGAACAAAGTGGTAGACTGTTTGTCATATTTGCCGGACAAAGAAGGTTTGGTGGTGGACTTACCTATTGAAGAAGTTGTGGCTAATGTGGATGATACATTGGAAGTGTATGCAAATGCAGTTCAAAGGAGTGCTTGGTTCAAGCATATGAAAGAGGATGGAGTTTTGAATGGTGTTGTGCGTATGATGAAAGGCAGTATTTGGAGAGAGAGTATCTTACCGGTGGGTGTCAGACCATTTCTTAAGACTGTAGATGAGTTATCTTTGACTGAGGATGGCATCATCATGCGCAGTGACAAATTTGTTCCACCATATAATTTGCGATCTAGACTAATTAGTTTAGCACATGAGGGGCATTTGGGCCAGACCATGACTTTAAAGAGGTTGAGGGAGAATTATTGGTGGCCAAATATGGACGGTGAAGTAAAGGATTGGGTGGTGAGATGCCAAGCTTGTAAAGAATCATAAAAAAGATTAAGGGTAGGTTTGGGAGTTTCTAAAGAACCACAGCATATTTCTCAGGCGGAAAGAGTCTGGGAGAAGGTGTGTTTGGATTTTATTGGCCCTTTTACACTACTACCTGAAAATGAGAAATATGTGTTAGTTTTGGTTGATGCCAAGTCAAAGTGGATTGAAGTGGCATTTATGAGTTCCATTACCACGACTGCCATCATTGGTGTTTTGCGTGAGGTATTTAGGAAGGAAGGTTTTCCATTAGTGATTTTCACTGATAATGGAGCGCAAGCCCCAGCCCCGGTGAAGCAAACCAAATCCTCTAAACAACTCCCTTCTACACCCGGACCGGGTCCCTCGGTTGTCGAGCTTCTACGGAAAATGCCTGCTCCTCTTTCCTCCCTCACTCCTACTCACCTGTCAACAGCTACAGCGACGTCTACGGTGGATCGGCCCTTGGTGGCGAGCCCCTCCCCTGGTTTGGAGACTGTAGGAGAGGTCGGGAGACCACTGCCAGGAGGTGGTGCTCTCACTCATGGCCAAGAGGGGGTACCGATTGGGAAGTTTGACGCTTGTTGGACTTGGCCCTTAAGGCAGGTTCACCCCTAATCTTTTTGCTTTAGATCTGTGATCTGTATGGATGATTTTCTGGTCTGTGCGCACTTTTTCCCTGTGTCCCAGAGTAAAGTGCGTGCATGTAGTTAGGCTGGCCTGCTCTCCCATAGGAATGCATGGGGAATGTCTGTGTCCCTGGTAGTTCCTGATGCGTGGGGAGTGCATGCTCGAATTTGGTATGTGCAAGCTCGTGAGAATGAATGCTTCGCAATGGTGTATGTGGCATGTGTGTGTCATGTGTAGAAATGCCACTTCTAGGACTTGGCATATTAATGTAAAATATGCCTGCCATGTGATTGGCGGGAGCTGGCTGGTGAGCCTGGCTCCAGGAAGGCTGGATGGGTCTGCCCGGTGGTGAGTGTGAGATTAGCATGTTGATGGCTTGGGAGGAGTGCACCTGGTCCCTGATGGGCCTGGACTTTCCCTACACAATGCTGGCTCCACCCCCTGTAGTGCGACTGATGTCCCTAGCCCTGCCAGTGAATGAAATGGGTGGTTGAGCTATCAAGGGTGCTTCAAAACCAGCTGCGACTGGTTTTCCCCCACCCTGCACCTACAGACAAAGGGATTTTACAGTATAAGAAGGGGCTGTGTCCCCATACAATTTGTCCTTGGTTCTGCTTGTGGATCCTTGCCAGAGTGGGCTGCTGCTGCTGCTGGGGCCAAGAGGACCGCCACTTGGCTTGTCTCCCTGCCTGGAGACCCAGTGTGCTGGCTCTGGCCCTGCCTTGCCCCCCTGCCTGCCTCCAGACCTTGCTGGAGCTTTGCTGTGCCTGGAAGCACTTTTATTTGATTTATAGCGCTAGGCGCGCTTTATTTTCCTTTTAGCGCTGAGCTCGCTTCTCTTGGCGCTTGAGAGCGCTTTCCTTTGTCCCTGGTGCAGCCGGTGCCCACCCGGCATCTGCCCGTTTGGATTTGCCGTTTTTCAATAGCGAGTGCCCACCTTGCTTTATAATTTTATTTAAAGGCCAGTGCCCACCCGGCATTGCCCGTGTGATTTTATTATTTAAAACCGGAGCCCACTCGGCATTGCCCCGTGATCACCGCCGCAGCACCGGGCCGAGACAAAGAGCCGCCAGCGTCATCGCCAGGCCGCGCTGGGATTGGCCCAGCCGGCCGTGCCTCCCGCCGCGTCACCGGGGGAGGAGCCAAGAAGCAGGAACCGGCAGCCGTGTCCGCGAGGCTCCCCGCGTGAAGAGGAGCCCCGTGCTGCCCAGCATAGGTGAGCCGGCAGTGTCCCTGCCCTCGCAGCTCCAGCGAGGACCCGGTGAGTGCGGGGGCGGGTCCTTTGTGATTCTTCGAGCGGCCCCAGTTGGCAGAGGGCCGTTCCAACGCTGCAGCATATCTTTGTGGGAGCAAGAGGCTCCAGGGGCATTATTTGATCCTGAGTCCCTCGCAAGGGACTCCAACGTGCCCGCAAGTGTATTTACGAGCCCCGAGGCTCGAGGAGGGGCACATTCATTTTTGAGCCCACGAGGCTCCCGGCCACATTGATTTAGAGCCCTGAGAGAGGCTCTGGGGGCCATGTTCCTTGTTTAGAGCGCTGAAGCTCTAAATTGCCTATTTGCTTTGCGAGCCCTTGAGAGGCTCTTTGTCCACCTTTGTTCTTGCGCCCACGTGGCTCCAACGTTTGCCCAGCTGTGATTCACAACTGTCCAGCACTTTGTGGACAGTTGCTACGTTTAGGCTTGTGGTTCGTGCTGCCTGCGCAGACCCCCTGACATTGAGACTCAGGGCATTCAGCCCCTTGCGAGGCCAGTTGGCCTGAGGGACAATTCTAGTGTTGTGCTATGTGCACCCTGCGCATTGTAATTTACTGATGTATGTGATTCTTGCGCAAATGTTCTAACCTGCACCTCTGAATGTGTTTTAAGGCCTCATGTGCGATGGTTGATGTCCCATTTTATGTTTATCCCCTTTGCTAAGAGTGACCTGCTTAGTGGATTGTTGATGTCCCATTTTATGTTTATCCCCTTTGCTAAGAGTGACCTGCTTAGAGGATTGTTGATGTCCCATTTTATGTTTATCTCCTTTGCTAAATGTGACCTGCTTAGGTGATTGTTTAGGTTTCCTTCCCTTTGCTAAAAGTGACCTGCTTAGGTGTTGGTATTCCTTCCTTAGGTCCTGATGATAAGGTCCTAGTTCCCTGCGTGATTTTCCTACAGTGTTTAGTGTTGCGTAGGAGGTATTTACTCTTTACCAGTGATTACTGGTTGTGTGCTACATGTACTATTTTGGTGCTAGTCATTATATGTGTATGTGCTAAGTGTATACCTACAAGTATTATTTCTAACAAGTGCCTACCCCTGACAGTGGTCCATGTGGCCCTGTCCTGTACATAATCCCTTGTAAATTCTGCCCGTGCCTGTTGGCACATTGTAAAGTTTGTGTGTTATCTAATGTGTTTTTACTATAATACAAAGGCTATTTTTTTATATAACCTTGTGTGGAGTTTCCTTTGTGGTGGGCCTTGGGTGTTGTTGCTGGGGTGCGTGCCCAAATACTTAACTCATACCGCCTCCAAGTTTAGCCTTGCTGCTCGCGTCACGTTATCTAGAGGGTGAGCAGGGGTTATCTTGGCGTGTAACTCCCTTGCCCTGACTTAGGAGTGGTGGTCTCTGACTGACTTTGGCGTGAGCCCTGGCCAGCCAGGGATCCCGTTTCTAACGTTGGCGGCAAGCGGTGAGGATAGGGATTTGTGTTTGCGCTGTACCACAGTGGCGACAGGCCACACTTCAAAGCTCTACATTTTTAGATAACCACATTTTGGGGATTATTGTTTTTTAGGTGAAGATCAGTATTGCTTCTCCTGAAAGGTGTCATTTTGTATTTTGTCCAGTACCTTGTTCCCCGCCCTGCTCCCAGAGTTTGGTACCTGTGTCGCTTGTGGTCAAGTTGAGAAAATCAGGGGTGGTAGAAACTGCCTTACCAGTCCGAGGGGAGGGTTGTGTGTGAATGAGTGTGTGTTTACCTGGACAGTGGAGTGCAAGTTCTCCGAGATAGGAATCTTGCTGAATTTTGTTGATTCTATTCTTCTGTTTAGCTCAGACCCCCAGGTTCCCTGTGTCAAACTCTTCTTGAGAACGCCCGCCAAAATGGAGCCTACTTTTGATTTCTGTGATCTGTTTAGATACAGTATGTTGGAGTTGGTCAGATTCTGTGAAGAGAGAGACATAGGGGTGGATGAGTTAGATACTCAGTCCGAACTTAGGAGCAGCCTGATCCTATGGCAAAAGGGTCAGTGGGATCTTGAGCACATGGAGAGAGATAGGGCCCGGGCCGCACGCCATGAGGGTGGTGAGTCTGTGGGGAGCCCTGAAGATTCTGATGAAGAATGTGAGTTGGATGATGATGACAGTGAATGGGCACCAGCAGATAGTGAGGACCCCATAGGTAGGGAGTCCCTTGCTGGGTCCAGTGTCAGTACCAGCGCCCCATCCCTTTCCCTGTCCCCAGAGGATTGGTTAGATAGGAAGGAAGAGTGGGAGCATCAGCTAGCGATGGAACAGCTCATGTTAGAGCATGGCCAGGCTATGGCGCAGCTGGGTGTTAAGAAACAACAACTAGAGGTCGAGAGGGCCCTAGTGTGGGAGAGGATAGAGGTGGAGAGAAGGGCCATCATCCGTGAGAGCGCAGCCCTAGAAGATAGACTCTCCCCCGCCCACAGTTGTAATTGTCTGGATTCCCCAGGGAGGGTGGAGTCCAGTGGTGGCAGCTTTTTAAATGTCAATGTAGACAGTTCCACTCCCAGTTCCCCGAGTATGGTTCCTGTTTCCCCAGAGGAGGAGAATAGGTTGAGGTTTAGGAACCTTAAGAAACCGTCTCACCAGAAGTGGGGGTATTTTGTGGATGACTGTTCAGATGCAATGTGGGACTGGCTGAGGGCTAACTCGGACAATGAGGTGGACGGTGTGGTGAATATGTTCCTCAAAGAGCAGTTGCTCATGTTGTTTGTCCAGAGTTGCGCCAGCACCTGCTGAAGTTGAAGTGTTTTTGTCCTTGGGACCTTGCAGAAGAAGCAGAGCGCTGGGAAGGTGCAAGAGGTTCTCTAGCGTCGCTAGTGAGTGATTCCAACAATAGTGGGTCAGGTTTTCTCCAGCCCAGTGTGGTGGAGGAGGGTGAAAGTAGCCCAGCTAGGTCCCAGTATAGTGAGGAGGGTGTAGGGGATTACTGCCTGTCTCAGTGGAGCGGGATCGAGTGTGAGACCGAGAGTCCACAGACGCCCGAAGCCCTGCCTCAGAGCCTGGATGGTTTCTTTAGGGAACACCAGGTTGGGGACCTAAGCTTACCTGTTAGTCCACTTGAGGGAGATCTCCTAGTGTGTGGAGGACCTGGAGCATCTGTGAGCAGAGCTTCTATAGTTGTGGAGTCTGGCAGTACTGCTCCAGTAGGGAGAGTACAGAAGTCCAGTGAAAAGAGTGATGAGGGGATAGGATGTGAGTCCCCAGAAGTCCTGGAGTGCCAGGCAGTGGTTCCACCAAAGGTTCTAGACCGGAGGTTGGAGGTCCAGGTTCAGGGTTTGCCTGACCTGAAGGGTGGGAATACTGTAATCAGCGTCCTGACCAGTTCTTTCTCCAGAGGTACCGCCCCGGTTGGGAGGGAGCAGGACTCTGGAAGGGGGTGCAGAGGGTGGGAGAGCCCGCCTCTGACCCCGGTACCACCTGAGGGGTTAAACCCTAGGTTGGGAGAATGGTGTTTAGAGGGTACCCCTCGCAGGAGGAGGAGGAACCCTAGGAGAAGAGGTAAGGGGAGGAGAGCCTTCCCTGAGACTCCTGGTCCACCTAAGGTTTTAGACCCTAGGCTGGAGAACCAGTGGCAGTCTAGCCCTGTCTTGCAGACAGGAAGAGTGGAAAATGGCTGTTATGTGCCAGGGGTTACTACCCCCCACTTTGTGAGTAGGCAGGAACCAGTGGCACCTGGGTGGCCTAGGGCCTGGTCCTGGCCGAGGGCAGCTGGAGAGTACTAGTGGGGTAGTCCAGTTAGTCCCTACCATAGTTTTAGAAAGAACTCCAGGGGTTCACCGTGGCGTAAAACAGGAGGGTGTCCCTGCAGTTGCGGGCCCGCGTCCGTGTTTTATCACCCCAAGCAGGGAAGTCCATCACAGTGGTGATTGGTCTGCCCTGCGTTTTGGCAGGAAGGGGGTTGTGTTGGACTTGGCCCTTAAGGAAGGTTCAGCCCTAATCTTTTTGCTTTAGATCTGTGATCTGTATGGATGATTTTCTGGTCTGTGCGCACTTTTTCCCGGTGTCCCAGAGTAAAGTGCGTGCATGTAGTTAGGCTGGCCTGCTCTCCCATAGGAATGCATGGGGAATGTCTGTGTCCCTGGTAGTTCCTGATGCGTGGGGAGTGCATGCTCGAATTTGGTATGTGCAAGCTCGTGAGAATGAATGCTTCGCAATGATGTATGTGGCATGTGTGTGTCATGTGTAGAAATGCCACTTCTAGGACTTGGCATATTAATGTAAAATATGCCTGCCGTGTGATTGGCTGGAGCTGGCTCGTGAGCCTGGCTCCAGGAAGGCTGGATGGGTCTGCCCGGTGGTGAGTGTGAGATTAGCATGTTGATGGCTTGGGAGGAGTGCACCTGGTCCCTGATGGGCCTGGACTTTCCCTACACAATGCTGGCTCCACCCCCTGTAGTGCGACTGATGTCCCTAGCCCTGCCAGTGAATGAAATGGGTGGTTGAGCTATCAAGGATGCTTCAAAACCAGCTGCGACTGGTTTTCCCTCACCCTGCACCTACAGACAAAGGGATTTTACAGTATAAGAAGGGGCTGTGTCCCCATACAATTTGTCCTTGGTTCTGCTTGTGGATCCTTGCCAGAGGGGGCTGCTGCTGCTGCTGGGGCCAAGAGGACCGCCACTTGGCTTGTCTCCCTGCCTGGAGACCCAGTGTGCTGGCTCTGGCCCTGCCTTGCCCCCCTGCCTGCCTCCAGACCTTGCTGGAGCTTTGCTGTGCCTGGAAGCGCTTTTATTTGATTTATAGCGCTAGGCGCGCTTTATTTTCCTTTTAGCGCTGAGCGCGCTTTTCTTGGCGCTTGAGAGCGCTTTCCTTAGTCCCTGAGCGCTGGGGAGCGCTCGTTGTGCAGCCGGTGCCCACCCGGCATCTGCCCATTTGGATATGCCGTTTTTCGATAGCGAGTGCCCACCTCGCTTTATAATTTGATTTAAAGGCCGGTGCCTACCCGGCATTGCCCCGTGTGATTTTATTATTTAAAACCGGAGCCCACCCGGCATTGCCCCGTGATCACCGCCGCAGCACCGGGCCGAGACAAAGAGCCACCAGCGTCATCGCCAGGCCGCGCTGGGATTGGCCCAGCCGGCCGAGCCTCCCGCCGCGTCACCGGGGGAGGAGCCAAGAAGCAGGAAGCCGTCTGCCGTGTCCGCGAGGCTCCCCGAGTGAAGAGGAGCCCCGCGCTGCCCAGCGGAGGTGAGCCGGCAGTGTCCCTGCCCTCGCAGCCCCAGCGAGGACCCGGTGAGTGCGGGGGCGGGTCCTTTGTGATTCTTCGAGCAGCCCCAGTTGGCAGAGGGCCGCTCCAACGCTGCAGCATTTCTTTGT
The DNA here is from genome assembly GCF_964263255.1 of Lissotriton vulgaris. Classification (NCBI taxonomy): domain Eukaryota; kingdom Metazoa; phylum Chordata; class Amphibia; order Caudata; family Salamandridae; genus Lissotriton; species Lissotriton vulgaris. The sequence continues at coordinate 1,018,880,363 of NC_141689.1, read as the reverse complement.
GGGAGCAAGAGGCTCCGGGGGCATTATTGGATCCTGAGTCCCACGCAAGGGACTCCAACGTGCCCGCAAGTGTATTTACGAGCCCCGAGGCTCGAGGAGGGGCACATTCATTTTTGAGCCCACAAGGCTCCCGGCCACATTGATTTAGAGCCCTGAGAGAGGCTCTGGGGGCCATGTTCCTTGTTTAGAGCGCTGAAGCTCTAAATTGCCTATTTGCTTTGCGAGCCCCTGAGAGGCTCCTTGTCCACCTTTGTTCTTGAGCCCACGTGGCTCCAACGTTTGCCCAGCTGTGATTCACAACTGTCCAGCACTTTGTGGACAGTTGCTACGTTTAGGCTTGTGGTTTGTGCTGCCTGCGCAGACCCCCTGACATTGAGACTCAGGGCATTCAGCCCCTTGCGAGGCCAGTAGGCCTGAGGGACAATTCTAGTGTTGTGCTATGTGCACCCTGCGCATTGTAATTTACTGATGTATGTGATTCTTGAGCAAATGTTCTAACCTCCACCTCTGAATGTGCTTTAAGGCCTCATGTGCGATTGTTGATGTCCCATTTTATGTTTATCCCCTTTGCTAAGAGTGACCTGCTTAGAGGATTGTTGATGTCCCATTTTATGTTTATCCCCTTTGCTAAGAGTGACCTGCTTAGAGGATTGTTGATGTTCCATTTTATGTTTATCTCCTTTGCTAAATGTGACCTGCTTAGGTGATTGTTTAGGTTTCCTTCCCTTTGCTAAAAGTGACCTACTTAGGTGTTGGTATTCCTTCCTTAGGTCCTGATGATAAGGTCCTAGTTCCCTGCGTGATTTTTCTACAGTGTTTAGGGTTGCGTAGGAGGTATTTACTCTTTACCAGTGATTACTGGTTGTGTGCTACATGTACTATTTTGGTGCTAGTCATTATATGTGTATGTGCTAAGTGTATACCTACAAGTATTATTTTTAACAAGTGCCTATCCCTGACAGTGGTCCATGTGGCCCTGTCCTGTACATAATCCCTTTTAAATTCTGCCCGTGCCTGTTGGCACATTGTAAAGTTTGTGTGTTATCTAATGTGTTTTTACTATAATACAAAGGCTATTTTTTATATAACCTTGTGTGGAGTTTCCTTTGTGGTGGGCCTTGGGTGTTGTTGCTGGGGTGCGTGCGCAAATACTTAACTCATACCGCCCCCAAGTTTAGCCTTGCTGCTCGCGTCACGTTACCTAGAGGGTGAGCAGGGGTTATCTTGGCGTGTAACTCCCTTGCCCTGACTTAGGAGTGGTGGTCTCTGACTGACTTTGGCGTGAGCCCTGGCCAGCCAGGGATCCCATTTCTAACAACGCTGTACTGGCAAATGGAAACCCGAGCATTTTAGAAGCAAACAAGGTTAATCATCCGCAGGTTGTCGGAGTACAGATAACTTTGGACTCAGAAGGTATTGATTTACAGACCTCAGATCGTGTTCTGTCTATTCCTACTCCTACCCCTGTGGCTATTGTATCGGTGTCTGTACCTGCCGTAAGTTTGGACTTGGAAGATCCTAATGCTTCGCTACCCTTAATAAACACACTCACAATGCTTAATGAACCTGATCCTGAAGCTGATACTGAAGCGATTGCACAATCTATGGTGCATAGCATGGAGCGCCCGGATCCAAGGGGGAAGGCAGGCAAGGCTTGCAAGGATTGTACTATATCCGACTCGCGGGACACTGATAGAGACCCGTCCGACTTTTACTCGATATCCGAGGGTCTTGAAGATCTTAGGTGGTCACATGATTCAGAATTAGAATCAGAGATTGATACTGGCTCTGATACCAGGCAACGGAAAATGACCATGACCCACCCCAGGGCGAACCCAGGGGGGGTAGGAGGACTGTACGGAGGAAGAAAAGGACCCACCATGGTGCGTCAGGATTAGTATGGGATTATTCTCCAGCACCAGCCCTTAATCCCCAGGAGCATGCTCCCATATTTCATCCTGAGTCATCCGTCTCTATAGACCAGCAAAGTGCTACATTGACTACTGTAATGGATACAGTTCTCCAGGCCATCGCCTCCCATCGGGAGCAGACCTCGAGGGATGGTCGTAGGGCACAACTAGCGCTACACAAGGTACAGGATGTAGTTCGAAAACTCTCAAAATCTGTTGCGGCTTCTAATGCAAGAATGACGGAGATGGAAGATCGCATAGTGAATAACGAAGCAGAAGCCACAGTCACTCAGGAGCGAGTGGAAGCCCACGAGGAGGAACTAAAGGATGTCAGATGGAAGTTGGAGGACATGGAAAATCGCCTTCGACGCAATAATCTCCGCGTCCTCAGAATTCCTGAAAAAAGTGAGGGCGAGGATATATGTACGTTTATTGTTCAGCTATTTAAAGACACACTCCCTGAGCTTGCATCTTGGAATTGGGATTTGGAAGTCCAACGAGTCCATAGAGTCCCATTTACTTTGAAGGCCTCTTCACTGCAGGGGAGATACCCACGTGCATTTTTAGATAGTCTGACCTGAGCTTTGACATCATGATAACAGTTGTGTAATTGAATATCTAGAATATGTTGAGATTGAGCCGGGATAATGGTTACAGTAAACCAGGGATGGCTATAGGTTAATAGAGAGTCCATCTGTAGTATCTCATAGGTTAATATTCTATTTGTCTTGGTTGGCTATTTGGTAGTTATCTATCCGGCATATGTCTTTGTAGATGAGGAGCCTTGGCCATAAAAGAAGTATGCGAGACTTTATAGCTACAGTTATATATATAAAGATATAATCTTGACAATCACGATAATAGGTCTATGGACGCTAAATAGCCACCTTGCTCCTCTGTTATTTACCTTCTTTTATGGCACCTCCTTATTCTTGGGTATTTCTCCCCTGTTTCATGCATTATATTCTCTTTTTTTCGAATTTTTCTTCGATTTTTTCTTTACTCCATCTCTGATTTATTACTCTGGCACTTCCTCAATTCTATGGGCTTTTGAGCATATAAGTTCACTGTTAGTGGTACTGGTCAGGGAACGTCTCACCATCACCACAGACTCTTTTAGAGTCTAAATGCCTTGATGGTTAATGTGCGGGGGGGTAGGGGGAGGGGAAAATTTACAAAAAGGAGCAACTTCACTCAAATAAGAAAATGTCAAGCATCTTTATGTATGTGGTATCAAATAATGATAATAATGAGAAATCAGATTATGAACCTGTGGCTTGCTATCTGGTGTTATATGCTTTACTTTTTTTTGAAGGTCAGGTTTGGGATCTACCATCCTTGATGGGGAGAGTAAAACTCTGCAGCTGGAATATCGCAGGTCTTAATGATAGAAATAAAAGGGCGCAATTATATCAATTATTACGACAAGATCCTGTTGATATTCTATGCTTACAGGAGACCAATATTACAGAATGTGATAAAGAGTAGCTAAAGATCCCGGGGTATAATGTGATCGTAGCCACCTCTCAAACATCTAAAATAAGGGGGGTTGCTATTTTAGCAAAACCTGCAATTGGTGATCCTAGACGTAGACTGGCCGACAAACATGGTAGATGGGCTATAGCTCAATTAAAATCAGGTCTCACTATTTGCACAATATACGGATCAAATCTGGATGATCCCTTAGTGTTTAGCGATCTAGAAATAGAGCTGGCTTCTTGGCCGGGTCCCCTTATCCTTTGTGGAGATTTTAACATTGCTCTAGGGACCTTTATAGATAACCACTTACCTCGGAAATATAAAGGACGTAAGCCTAAGGTATATAGGGCATTACGCCAATTGATTGATAGCCACAATCTACTTGAAGTTTGGGACTTGAGAAAAAACAACGATTCAGGATTTACGTATTTTTCATACCCGCACAACAAATATGTCCGAATAGACTATATTATGACATCCTTAGCGGACTTGGATCTGTTGGATATAATCAAGTCTCCAAAAACAATTTCTGATCATAACGCACTCACCCTTATCTTTAATTTGTCCAGGTTTCTTAGACCTAAGCCTCAATGCTCCTTGTTAATTCGGAATATATAACCCACATAACATCCTGGGCTCAGGGGTTCTTTGACTGCAATCAATATAGTGCACCCAGATTGATTGTCTGGGACTGTTTTAAAGCAGCATTAAGGGGTGAAACTATATCATTTGTGGCCAAGTATAAAAAGACAGAGGATAACATCAACTTGAAGCTTAAGCAGGAATTGTCTAGTCTTGAAGCTTATCATGCCACCCAAATCCATCAAGGAGATTCATCCTCTGACACTATTCAAAAAATATTAGTCCTGAAGACTGAAATTAATAGCTCCTTAATCCGGAAAGCTGCGGAAAAATATCAAGCAAAGAAAAGCAGCGTATATGAATCCGGAGAAAATGTAGGTAGGCAGCTAGCCCTCCGAACGCGCCAAAAACAATCTTATAATAAGATAAAGTTGATTGAGTATGAGGGTCAGCAACACACCTCCCCACAGGATATTGTAGAGGCTTTCCGGAAGTATTATCAAAAGTTATACCAAAGTGAAGATCTTTATTCCGGTATAGATATAAAAACTTTCCTTAATAATTGGCTATCAGACCTAGACCCCAATCTCTTGATTGAGGAATCAGTCAAAGAAGATCTTGAAAGAGAAATCTCAATTACGGAGCTGGAGCTTGCACTTTCTGATCTCGCAAATGGTAAAGCTGCAGGACCTGATAAAATCCCCTTAGATCTTTATAAGGTCCTGGGTAAACAAATACTTCCCTATTTATTGGATCTGTTTCTAGGGGTTCAGTATCATGCAACACCACCTGAGTCCTGGAAACACACCAATATTCCGATCTTCTCTAAAAAAGGCAAGCCGCCCGAGCTCCCATCCTCATATAGGCCCATATCTCTTATAAACTCCGACTCAAAACTATACGCCAAGGTCCTAGCTAATCGGCTGAGTCGGGTAATCGAGCGTCTTGTCTCCCCGTGGCAGCATGGCTTTATTCCGGGGAAGGGTACCACGGATCATACCCGAAGAGTCATTACCCTATTTGACATCATGGGTGCCACGGGGGTGAGATGTTGATGATCCTTCTCGACGCCGAGAAGGCATTTGACCGTGTCTCTTGGCAATTTTTGTGGAGCATCTTGGAACTTAATAACTTTGGGCACAAATTCATCAAAGCCATAAAGGCCTTATATGTAGAGCCAAAGGCAAAACTTTCCATCTGTGGTTCTGAGTCAGAGTTTATTGAGATACGAAGAGGTACGGGGCAGGGTTGTCCCTGCTCCCCGATTTTATTTGCCCTTTATATCAATCCCCTAATCTTAAAGTTGCTTTCCTCACCCATTATTCAACCTGTAAAAGTGGGTCTGTTTTCAACGAAAATGTTGGCGTATGCTGATGACCTGGCTGTTTTAACTACTAATCCAACTGTAGCAATCCAGGAAATTGAGTTAGCCACCCATATCTTTGGCTCTTACTCAGGTTATTCCCTTAACAGAGATAAAGCAATGGTCCTATGTACAAATAATACAATATTCGAGAGTCCCTATAAAGTGAAACAGGCCACTTATTTAGGTGTTTGCATGTCCTCTGATGTGAATGAAATTAACCATCTTAACTACACTCCCTTGATTAATAAAATAAAAGATGATCTTAGGAGAGTGGATAATTTACATCTTTCTATAATTGGAAGGGCCAATTATTTAAAAATGACTATCTTTGCAAAGATACTTTACTTGTTTCGTGCAATTCCGCTATCGGCCGGAGGTAGTTTTATTAAGATTCTTGACTCCTCCATGTCTAAGTTCATCTGGAGCTTTGGAAAGATTAAAAGAGCCTTACCACTTCTGATTCTACCTCAAGATAGGGGTGGGTTAGCTATCCCTAGCCTAACCTTATATCTATGGGCAAAGCTCATTCAACATATGGGCCCTCTGCTAAATTGTAAAGCACCCACCTCAACTACTATGTTATATCCCTTCCATTTATGAGTTGAGTCTTGGGGACAAATGCCAAGGGCTATTTTTAAGGCAGGTTGAACCATCATACTTTAAAAAAAATAAGTTAAAGGTAGTTACAAATGCGAGGAAGGTTTGGATGGAAATCTGTATCGAAACAACTAGCTATCCCAAAATTTACAAAATATACCCCCCTATGGCGCAGCTCGATTCTTCCGGCCTGCCTTAATGATAGTACTTCTCGTAGGTGGGAAAGTCTAGGTATTAACACAGTTGCAGATTTTCTTGGCCAAGAAATTTCTTCCTCTTTTGAGTGGTTACGGCAGAAGTATTCTATTCCAGCTACTGATTTTCTCAAATACTTTTAGGTGTTCACAAGTATTCGCAACTGTATCCCCAGAATCAAATTAGATAATATTCATCTTTTTTCAATCATTGGGAAACGCTCCACTAGCATTGGCAGCCTATATCAGATACTGATTGAAAATGCTGTGGATGACTTAGAGAGGGTTGAGCAAGCTTGGGCTGCAAGGCTGGGTAATCCAAATATTGACATTGATTTCTCTCTGGCCCTCTCATCAAAATTGTTTATTGCATCTTATCTTAAAGCCCAATACTATAGAATCATATACAACCTTTATTATACTCCTGCAAAATTGTTCTCTTGGGGTTTACGGGCCGATGACAACTGCCCAAGATGTAGACAACCTCAAGCGAATCTAATTCATATGTTCGCTGAATGCCCCAAACTGGACTTATTAAAGGTAATGATTTGGGGATTTTGGGCCCAGGTATTTGGACGAAATATACGAGATTCAGTAACCTTTTATTTGATGGGTCATGACGATTCCCTCGGTCATAGTATTGAGGAACAAAGGACCATTTTCTTAGGTACCCCAATCTTCTGTATTATTCTTGCTGCCCGATGGAAGGACCCTGAGCCGCCTACATTTCAGATGTGGCTTAGTCGATTTCTAGCCACCTATAAACAGGAGATTTCAATTTAAGGTACTAAAGGCAAAAAAGCTAGGCTTCTTGGAGCCCAGATTTGGGCTCCAATCTCTGGTTGGTACGCTAATGTGAGGCCTCCTGCTCTCCTTGTCCCGGTTTTATTTGATTGGTTTACTGTTGTTTAATTTGTTTAACACATGATTCATTTAATTCTCTCTTCTTTTTCTTTCTATTTTGTCTTATTTTCCTCTGGGTGATACAATTATGAATATGCTTGCCATCTTTTTTGTTTTTTTGATGTTCTATTATGACTGTAGTATCTTTTATTCGTTTAATGAATATGTATTATTGAATCCTTTGTTTGAATCTTGCTCAATAAAAAAAGAATTAAAAAAAAAAAGATAATGGAGCGCAATTGACGTTGTGTGAAATGAAAGAATTTTTGGATTCTCTGGGGGTTAAACACTCCTGTTGTTCTTTGTATAATCCCCAGGGTAATGGTCTGGTTGAGCGTGTAAATAGAATGGTAAAGGGAACTATGCAATTGGCACATAGTGCTGGCTTGTCAGTAGTTGGTTCTGTAAGTGAGATGCTGTGGGCATATAGGGCATCTTCAAACTCTAGTGTGGGAGAAAGTTCATTTGCAATGATTTGTGGAAGGCAAGCTGGTACGATATTACTATCATCATGGATGCGTGAAAAGTCTGTTTCGGATGATGTAAGAGAATCTGTTAATATGGAAAGAGAGAAAAAATGTTTCATTAATGTGGGTGATTAGGTTAAAGTAAAACCTGGTCTTCACACTCTTTTTATACATAAATTCAGAGGTCCGTTTACAGTGAAGGCTGTTGGTGCAAATTGGGTTAAGATTGATGAATGGGCAGACATGGAATTTGAGACGGGTTGCTTTGTATCAAAGAGAGAATGCAAAATCGAAGTCAATCCAGAACAGGTGTCTGATTTTACTGCATCTTCACCTTGGATGTTGATGACTGATGCAGAATTTTCAAAAAGAGAATCTGATTGTAATTTGCATGGGCTTGGTGTTTCTGCATTTGATGGGAAAGTTAATGGTGGAAAGGAAGGAGATGGGTTGACAGGCTCTTCGCGTGTCTTGAGGGAGGCAGGGGAAAGAAGAGCTCCTGCTTATTTGAATGACTATGTTGCTTTAGTATGAAATTGGACCTTTTCGAGTAATTTTTTGTTTTATTGGATCTTCATTTATTTTCTTTTGTTTTCTGTATCTCCTCACTCATCTTTACTTCTTCTCTGTTTTATTTCATAATTGCCTATTCTTGTTTTGTTAAAATATAAGACGGGGAGATGTGTTATATTGTATTAGCGCTTTTTCAGCCAGGCTGGGATGACGTTTCTTTATGATGCATGTAGTGTTCTTTATTCGCTGTTATCTGGAAGCGATCTGTTACAGTTGGTCCAGCTGCGTCTGCAGGGATCGTTTGGGGTTTTCTCCGACAAATAAACTTCAGCCAGAAGATTTATATGAAGTTCCGGCTTTGTTTATTTATGACAGCCCAGCACTCAGATAGTCAGTTAGATGTGTACTTACACACCTATTCACCCAGTCACCCACCCATAGAGATACTCACATACCTTTTTCAAAAACCTTACAGGAACTCACACACTCAGTGACCTTTTTCAAAAACCTTACAGGAACTCACACACCCAGTGAGAGAGCAACAGAGGCACTTACACATACATTCACACACCCACATGTCACTTATGTATTAAGTAGTAACTCAGGTAGTTGAACACACAGATACATAAGCCAAAATTAGCTATGACAGCCGGTACGCAATTCCATACAGCCACTTACATACACATTACAGACCCATAGCGTTACTAAGAGAGCCAGGCATACATAGCAACATAGTTACTCACACATCTAGTGAAACACCCAGAGAGGGACTGATACATTTATTTAGATATGTACTGAAGAACTGATACTCTTAATCACCCACGCAGATAAGTAGCCCTATAAACATGGTGGGCCTGCTACTGCTGAGTCTGTGTGTGCAGTTTTACAGCCAAGTCGAGTTGACATTTAACATACTGTGCCAAGCTTTCAAATTCCTGTGCACTACATATAAGTTACCCCTAAGTTAGGGTGTGCGTAGGCCATAGGGCAGAGTGCTATGTGCTTAGATGGTAATACATGCAGTCTCAGTCAGTCACATGTGTAGTTTGAGATGCCTAGGCACAGTTAAATATCCAGTGTCTTACCCATACTGCAACTTACCTACATATTTGCAAAACCAACATCAGTCACCTAGGCAGTCAGAGGGAGACCTCACATGCCCATACAGCACTCATGTATGTAGCAGTAAGATGGCCAATTGCACACACAGTTACATGCCACAACACTCAGTAAGACAGCCAGTAAGCAATCCATACAGCCAGTTACATACCCATATAGAGACCCATAGAGATACTAATACAGCTAGTCATTAGCGGCATAGTCACTTGCACATCCAGTGGCACACCCAGAGAGAGGACTGAAACTATTAGATATGTAGTGAAGCACTCATACTCCTAATCACCCATGCAGACAAGTGACCCTTCAAACTTGGGCCTGCTACTGCAGAGCCTGTGTATGCAGTTTTATTTCTAAGTCGAATTGGCATTTAACATTCCTTGCTAAGCTTTACACGTCCCTTCTCCTAATAATAAGTCACCCCTAATGTTAGAGTGTAGGTAGGCCATAGGGCAGGGCTATATGTGCTTAAAAGATAAGATAAGTACTTTGAAGTTTCAGTGAGTCACATGTCCACTTCCAGACATATTTGCCCAGTTAAATATCTAGTCTCCCGCCCATACTGTGACTCACAGACCTATGTACATAAGCATAGAGCTACTCATACACCCTGTTAGACAGAGACAGAGTCTGTGACACATTCTATCATATGCTCACAGAGCACGTATGTCTCCAGCAATAACAGCGTTAGTTGCACAAATAGTCCCATACCCCAACACTTACTAATAGAGCTAGGAAGGATACATACAGCCAGTTACATACACATATACACATCCATACACAGCCAGATACATATTGAGATAGTTACTTACACATCCAGTGACACACCTACAGTGGGACTAGTACACTCACTGGCATATGTACTCAAGTACTGACACTCCTAGTCACCCATCTAGGCACGTATCCCTTTAAACATGTCTCTGGCCTGCTACTGCAGAGCCTGTGTGGGCAGCTTTACTGCCATGTTGGCTTGGCATTTAAAACACGTTGCCAATCCTTAAACATCCCTTGTACTAGATATAAGTCACCCCTCAGGTAGGACGTGGGCAGGCCATAGGGAGGGTGCTATGTGCGCAAAAGTTAATATTTGCACTTTGAAGTTTCAGTGAGTTGCATGCACAATTAGAGACCCATACACCCAGATATGCATCCAGTCTTCCACTTATAATGTGACTCACATGCCTATCTACAAAAGCATAGAGCCACTCATACAGCTAGCCATACAGAGATAGAGGCACTTACACATTCAGACACACACCCACACATTCTTGATGTATGTAGCAATAATAGAACCAGTTGCATACATAGTTACATCCCACTAGACTGACTAATGCAGCCAGAAAGCAATACATACACCACTTACATAAACATATACAAAGCTATACATGTACTAATACTAATACAGCCAGTCATATAGTGGCATAGTGACTTACACATCCAGTGACACAACCAAAGAGGGTCTGATATCGGTATTAAGTAATCTACTCAAGTATTGATACTCTAAGTCACCTATCTAAACAAGTAGCTGTTTAAACATGTTTCGGGCCTGCTGCTGCACAGACTGTGTGTGCACAATTTTAGTACCAGGTTGAGTAGCTATTTAAAATCCCTTGCCAAGTCTTAAACTTCCTTTTTTTCTACATAAAAGTGACCAAAAGTTTAGGCTGTAGGCATACACAAGCACATCCAGACCCACTCTAATGCAAGCAGAAGCCACCCAGAAACACTGATGCATACACTAACACATTCAAGGACACACATGTGTGTACACTAACACGCACAGGCTCAAACCCATACATGCAGGAAGATATCCAGGCATACACTGATGAATACACTGACACACCCACACACTCAGGCACACAAGGATGTATATACTAACACACCCAGATACATACCTATGCATACACTGACACACCTAGGCACACACTGATGTATACACTAACACACACCCAGGTACACACTCTGATGCATACACTAACATACCCAGATATACTGGCACACCTTCATTCATACACTAATACACCCAGACACACACTGATGCATACACCAACACACCCAGGCACACACTCATGCATACAGTGACACACCCAGACAGACACTCAAGCATTAACTGACACACCCAGGCACACACTCATGCTTACACAGACACACCCAGGCACACACTCATGCATATCCTAACACACCCAGGCTCATGTTGATGCATACACTAACACACCCAGGCACACACTGATGGATACCCTAATATACCCAGTCACACACTCATGCATACATTTGCACACCCAGACACACACTGATCAATATACTGTCACACCCGGGTAGACAGTTATGTAGATGCTGGAAAACACAGATACACTCTGATGCAGACCGTAATATACCCAGGCAGACACTGATATATAGAAATACTTTCCCAAGCAGACAGTGATGGATACACTGACACATTCAGGTACACAGTTATACATACACTAACACACCAAATGACACACTTATGCCTACACTGACACACCCATTCACACACTGATCCATACATTATCACACCCAGGCACACACTTAGTCATACATTGACACACCCAGGCACACACTGATGTATATGCTGAGACACACACATAGGCATAAAGTGATCCATAAGATGATACACCCAGTCACACATATATGCATACAGTGATATAGGCAGACACACACTGATTTAAACACTGGTAGTCGCATTAGCAGAGTGGTGGAGAAAGAGGGGTGGTCCTACAACCAGCGCTCAGGAATTCCGCTGCATAGGACTTACAGAAGGTACCAGGAGGGCTACTTGGCTGCCAAAGTCCCCCAGGAGTAAAGTGGACTTCATCTCCCAACCAGTACTGTGCCTGGAAGCGTGTTTGCAGAGTGGTGGAGAAAGTGTAGCGTGGCCTCCGGAGACCTCTTACCCATCCCGCAATGTGGGATTTACTGGAGGTAACAGCAGGGTAGTTAGCCCCTAAGGTCAGCCTTGGGGGCCAACTACCTCTCCTATTACCTCATAGTCCCATACAGCAGGAATGCTAAGTTCTTATAGTAGGCCATGCCCCCTTTCCCCACCACTCTGCAAACACACTTCCTGGCATACTCTTGGATGGGATTAAAGTCCCCTTCGCTGCTGGGGGTCCTTAGGGGCCAACTACCCTACCTGATACCTCCAGTATGCCCCAGATAGTTGGATAGCTGACAGGTGGACACAGGCCACGCCCCCTTTCTCCACCACTCTGCAAACACACCCCCTGGCGCGTTTAGGGTTGGGGGATTTAGTTCCCTTGAATCCTGAGGGTCCCTGGGGGCCAAATAGCCATACATTGACACACCCAGGTACAAACTGATGTATATGCTTTTTTGGGGCCTATGGGTCCTTGTGGGACACCCGGAGCAGGCCTAGGGAGTCAGGGTATTTCTACCCTGCCCCCTTTTCTGTTTTTTTATCCTTTTTTAAACACATTTCTTGTAACTCGTTTTTACCAAGTCTCAAGATGGCTGCCAACACTTCCTGGTTTGGAGTATTGACAGCCAATCAGAATGAAGCTCGTGCTCGGGAGGGTTTGCAAATCCTCCTTGGCTCTCAGATATTGATATATATTTTTTTATTTCTCAGCAACTACTGAGTGGATTTACACCATTTTTTTTTTAAAAGTACGCTTTCTGGACCCAGACTTACCTTTTTGCCAACTTTGGTGTAATTCCGTTCAGCAGTTCGGGCTGTAGCTTTGTCTAAAGTTCCTATATAAATGAACATGGAGAAACGCGTTTTGGGACCCCCTTTTTTCTCTGCCCCGTTTGACGAATCACCCCGAAACTGTCAAGACAGGAGCTGACCTGAGTGAAATATTAGTTTGGAAAAGTTTGCGAAGATTCGTCAAATGCGCCACATATATTGGCAAAAGAAAAAATGCGTTTTGAATAGAAACAAGGTCCTAACTATAACTACCTACTGGCGACCACCAGTCGGTAAAATGTAGAGATAGATAGATAGATAGATAGATAGATAGATAGATAGATAGATAGATAGATAGATAGATAGATAGATAGATAGATAGATAGATAGATAGATAGATAGATAGATAGATAGATAGATAGATTCACTCATGTTATAGTTAGGTTCAAAATTTACTCAAACAAAAACATAGTTTAGCAGTTATAGTTACCTGAGTTAACTGTAACTTACGGTCCGCACTACTTGTGACCTATTACATCACTGATGACATGCTCAGTGACATCACTGATGACATCACTGATGGCATCTCAAATGACATCAATGATGACATCATCCAATGAGTATTAGTGTTTTGTAAACGTTTTTGAGACTTAAAGATATTTACTAAGATAGTGCAAAAGTTAACTCAGTATTCTTTCTGTAGGACTAATTAATTATACTATTTCTAACATACGTCATCTGGTCTATAATACCGTTTTTAAAGCGGGTGTACTATTTATCAGTAAACTAGTCTCTACACTGACAGATATCCCCTGCTGATTTATGTGTATAGTAGTGCTTTGCAACAGTCTAAGCTGTTCATTCAGTCTTCACAGTGATGGTGTAGTGTAGTTCCTATATTCCCAATAGGCTCTGTGCATTGGAATAATATATACTATAGATTTGACGTAGGGCTGAGGTCTACTAGGTCTCTATCGAATATATTAGACTTAATTGTGAGTGCCAGCTAGCTCAGAGGTCACTAGAAACTTTCTCGAATGAACAAGAAGGGATTAGTTTCTGACAACCGCATAAACATGACAACTCTGTTTCCCAAGAATAAGAAATGTATCTCTAGAGTCGATGAAACAATAGATAGATATTTCACTCAGTCAATCGTGCATGCTTCGTTTCACCAGAGGTGCAGAGAAATAGAGAGACAGGCGTTTTCAATAAAAAGCATTTATTGAACAGTCTTCTTTCTCATGCACAGGAAATGAACTGCTACAATCGTAATACTGGTTGCAAAGTATAATGCGTACAGTACGAAGAGTATTATAAAATAATACTGTAAAAGCATGATATGGTTTCTAAGCCATAAAATACATGGAATACATACATTAATAAATAAAGAGTAAAAGTACTCAACTGGTGCTTCTAAAATACGCCTACCCCAGTGTACCTAACCTAGGTCTAGTACAAGGGAAGAAGTAAGGGCCCGATGTAGGCAATCCCAGATTACCACTTCTTAAATACTGAATCATACCGATTCGGTATTTAAGAACTGGCAATGGGGATGTAGGTATTTTTACCGAATTAATTACCGAATCGGTAAAAATCGGAAATTACCGGTTCGGCAATTACCGAATCTGTATTTGCCATTGATTCCTATGGGCCTTGAAGCCCATAGGAATCAATGGCAAATACCGATTCGGTAATTAATTACCGAATCCTGCCAGGGGGAACAGGGTGTCACTTTGACACCCTGTAGCACCCCTGTTTTTGGCTTGTGTGCAATGTGACACACATACATGCCCTTGGGGCATGTATGTTGCCACATGGCACAGGAGTACATGCACAGATGTGCATGTACACAGGAATTCCTTATTTACCACCCAATTATATTGGGTGGTAAATAACGAATTCTTAGAGGCCTCTAGCACTGTCAACAGTGCTACCTTCATTAGAATTTACAGATTCTGTATTTTTACCGAGTCTGTATTTACCAATTCGGTAATTTTACCGATTCGGTTTATACAGAATCGGTAAAAATACCGAATCTGTAAATAAATGCCTCCTACATAGGAAAAGACCTTTACCGGTCGGTAACGGCCGAATTCGGCCGTTACCGACCGGTAAATGCCTACCTACATCGGCCCCTTAGTGAGCTGTAGCTTAGTTTCAGTACTCTTTTGCCAAGAACCTATCCAAGAATTCTCTAAGGGTCTAATCAGCTCCGTACCTTGATTTATAATGAAGGAGGTCTGGTATCTCTCTCTCAGGACTCAATTTCCCAACAACCCGCAAGGGTAGCTTGGAAACACTGGAGCTGGATTTCTCGGCAAGAGAAAAGACAGCGTCTTTCTCAGTGCGTCTGCTGGAGGGTCGGCTTCCTTCGGCACTTGTTTCGGCGAGCTGTGTCGTGTAGGTAGATAGTCGAACTGCTCCAAACCACTGTGTGTTTGCCTGGGCAAGTGTGGGCATATTTATACCTTGAAGGTGCGAGTTTGACGTAAGGTTGGACATAATAACGTCATGAAAGACTCAGTTCTTTGAAAACTCCATGAGTTCTTGGTTAAATCAATATTCAAGCAAAGGGAAGTCCCTGACTGCTGAAAGTGAGTTTTTCCAAGAAATTGTTGTGGATTTTCGGAAAATTGTGGAAGTAGCAATGCCGTATTTGGACTGCATAGGCTAAGTCTAAATATGGTTATGATTTCTATGCCTATATAAGGATAGGGTGATTTATACCTATATATGGACATGAATCGGGAAAATTACACTAGTGTCCTAAATTCATATACAACACCACTCCACTTTATTATGTTTAGCATTACTAAATTATAAGCACTAAAACAAATCTAAAGCATGTGTTTACAATCCCACCCAAAATACACAAAAATGCATTTCAACATGGTTGCACACGAAAAATGAGCATTTGTACAGTACGCATATAAAAGGAATGATTTCATCCTAAGCATATAGTATGATATTGGCAATGCTAACTGAAAGAATCAAGAGTTTACATTTTTTTATGAAATGGTTCTAGGTTTATAGAAGAAAAAGGTTGAGCCCATTCCATAGCAGAATATATAGACTGTTATTGTTTTTGAGGACAAGGTCAAATATTGTCTCTAGGAAGTGTTCGAAAAAGAATTTCCTGTTCTCTAAGAATAGTTCTACTTTAAGCAGATTACTTTGTGCCAAAAAATAAATTAAAAAAAAATTTGGGAAAAAGTCAAATCAAAATAGTAGAAAAAATAGAGTTCCAAAGTTAGAAGCTTTGTTTTTGAAAAACGAAGGCTGAATTCAGAGTTCATAGAACACTGTGTGCAGATTTTAAAAGTTATTCTCGGTGTCAGGAGAAAACATCAAATCGTCTAGGCTGGCAAAGAAATCGTCTACCACAATAGGTGAAAGTGGAACTACTTCATTAAGTAGATCAATTGTGCACAGATGAGAAGCATCGCCGTCAGCGTCATCCGCATTAGCAATGTTCGTAGCAGATGGTACCTGTGTGCCTGCTGTTCCAAGTACCTCACCATTAGCTGTAGTTGCTGGTGAAATCTCTATGAATGCCGTCATCAGGATTGGCAGCAGTTGGGGGCAACACGATGCATGAGCCGTTACCGGACCTAGCAAAGCATCAACATCCGTTGGCAGTGCTGATGGAAGTGTAAGGCAAACGTCCAACACGCATTCTTCTCCACAAAGCAGGCATCGTAGAACAGGTAAGATGCAATCTTGCCAGATTGGTCTGAACGAGAGAAACCATGTGGTATTCAGATTTTTTAAACGAGCCAAGCCAAGAATCTGTGTAATTCTGTCACGGTACCGCATGGCTAGGAAAGCATTCTCAATGGTAGTCTAGGTATCGTTGGCGACTGCACTTGCCATACCAGAGCAGAAGAAACAAAAATAGAATTCCTGCTACGAGTCCCAAAATAAGAGGGAGGCCGCCGAACACAGAGTGAACGAAATTTGGAAAAATGCCTAGGACTGCTTCAAAGGGTGCTAACAGCCCCAGAAATCTGCCTTAAATACATGTACAATACCACTGCTATCAGACATGTTTAAGATACGACCTAACATTTCTGCGAAATGTATTGGACAGTTCGTTGATAATAGGGCATGTATCTCCACAGAAGTTCTTGCAACTTGCAGATCATAGGTTTCTCTGGACGAGGTCAGTGGCACAGTTTCTTGCAAAAGAATGGCTTTTATTCTGCTTAAAGTATCAATTCGTATAGAAGAGATATTCAGTGAAGGCCATAACAGCGACTCCCCGTCTGTCTTGCTTTTAGCAAACAATACTTGCATACAACAAGTGACCCTGGCTGACACACTAACTAGCTAGGCTATGCCTGGCATCATTCCACTACAGCTGTGATCACTCAACATTATGTAGCTACAATTGGATAGCTGCCTAAAAACTGGGTCTATCACTGCTGCTGGAGAACCGTGCAGGTGGCAAGAAAGGTTATTCAAAGAACCCTCGCAGGCTCCGTGTAAATTATTACCTTGACACAAAAGTGTACCACTTAGCGAGTTCTTACAATTTTTTCCACTAATAAATACCTCCTTTCCCCCACTCCAACATTTGCGTGTGTATGGTAAATTCCAGGTCGACTTAATGTATTCTTTACCCAACCTTTCATACAGGCCCGCTGGTATGTGTTTTAAGCAATACTGAAACTGAAAATTTGTCACTGGTATCGTGATGGTGCCTTGTATTATCCATTCCACAACTGGTTTCTCAGAAACAGTTAATGGCAATCTTTCCAGTTTTTCTATGCCCAGCACTGTATAGTCTCATCCTCTTTGTGCCAAAGAGATTTTTTTATCTGTAAGGTTAAAGACGGTAAATAATGACGTGGTATTGATTAGACGCCATGGCACGTAGCCTGAACGGAGATTTTGTAATGTCCAGCCTAGCAGCATTATAGAACGTAATTGAGACTGGCCATGTTGTAACATTAGCAAGTCCTGCTCTATTATGTCAATGGCAGAGGATACAATGCTGTCCAAAGAAGAAATTCTGAAGGATAGAGTTGGTAACTCATTGTCCACTACAGAGAGAGCTTTCTCTTAATTAATACAATCAATTTCTTGTATTCTTTCTGCAGTTTCCATTTGCGTGATTTTCCATGCTTCATTGTAAGCACAGTATATACCGCCGTATATGAAACATTTTTTACGTGGTTTACGAGGTCCAAGTAGGAAGTCTCGTAAATCAACGCCTTCTGTAAGTAAAGGTAAGTGTTGTTTAATTTCGGGAATTTTGGATTTCTGTAGCCTCTCAAGGCATAGTTTTCCTACACTGTATGTTGTAACTATCCCTGGATGTTGTCTCTGGGAATATCTTGGATCTGGCCTAGTCACTGTCAACCCTTGTGTTTTGTTCAGGAATCTATCTTGACAGTTATTTGTGTCGGTGGGCCAGATTAACCATTTTTTCCAATCAGGATTAGTTCTGTTCTGTTGTAAAATCTGTTTTACGTCTACCTCCTCATCTGCAGTGCTATTACTGTCAGTTGTGGGCTTAGGTACGGACGGTTTGTTTAACTCTTTTATCTTAGCCATGCCAAGACAAGATGTTTGTTGAATAGTATCATTTAAAAACATTATTTGTTCTGGGATAATACAGGCTCTGAATAAGGCTTCGAAACCTTGTACCTGCCAGTCTTTTGTGCCCCAGACAGTTTTTGTCTCAATATTGTCTTTCCAAAAGTTAAACCCTAATGTAGACAGTTGAGCATAAAAGTTTGCAGAATAAATGTGTTTAGTATTGGTCAACATGTTTTTCATTCCTGTCTTATTCATATTTTTGAAATAAAAAGTTTTTGAATTTGTGACATTAAAACCTGAGAAGTATGGAAACTTTTCATAAAATGTTTTAGAGCTGCCCTTTTGTGGCGTTGGACAATGTTCCCATTGATTGTAAGTAAAAACATTTCTAGGATTTGCCGATTTGTGCAAATAATGGTGACCATAATGATTAAAACAATACATTTGTTTATAATCTGATGAACCTTCTAAGTATTCATGTTTAGTGAATTTAGCTGACGCTTCTAAATCTGCCATCATATTAGTAACAGTTTCAAAGTCCCAGTCATCAGAAAATGTGCTGGGTGAAACAAAGTCACTCAAAGAAACCTTAAACTGGTATGGGATCTTCAACAGTTCCACCAGGCCATAAATGCCATAACCAGTTGTATACCACCAGTTAAAGGAACGGCTGTGATTTTCACTGATGATAGGCCTCTTCGCTCATGATGAGATGATTTGTGAGGTTTCAGGAGCAAATTGATGTTCTTACTTGCTGTGTCCATTGTACTGTATTTTCCATCTATCATATTTCCCAAACTTAAAACAAGAATGAGCCAAAGTAGGAGAAAAAGTACACCTAACACAATTCAAAATTCAACCCATGGTGAAACCAGATATGTATTTTCAAGCTGATGATTGAGCTCTGTGATATTTTGTCTTTGAAAGTTTTATTTGCTGGCGTAGTTTCAGATTCACTGGGATCCTCAGAAAATGTATCAAAGTTGATGAAATAGCCAGAGGCAGTTCTGCCAATTGTTGGAATTGCATCAGGATTGTTTGGAATCATTGGAGCTGCTTCTTCCTTTGTCATATTTGTATAGTCAGAGGCTATATCATTGTAGACAGGTGTTTCTTGATGAACTGTTATTTGGGTCTGAAGAGGTACCAGTTCCATGGCTTGGTTGCATAGTCCTTCTTTTCTCACTGCAGGTTTATCAAAGATGATAAGTCTTTCAGTTTGAACCTCTTGGATTGTAGCAAGATTTGGCCGTCTGCTACATCTCGGGAGTCCACTGGGCCTACTACTTATTATCGGCCACATGATGTGGTTTTACCAGCATGATGGATACAGACCTGTTCTCCTTTCTTCCATCAAGGGGCAGCAGTAACACTGTTCTTGTTCCGTGGATTGCTAGTACAGGCACTGGTTTTCTGTAAGAAGGCCAAAATTCCTTCTTATCCGCGATCTTTTCTCTGATTAGATCCCCAATCTTTGGAATCCAAACAGGTCTTGCTGGGACAGGTGGTTTTTCTTCAGTGGTAGTTGGCTTTTGTGTTGTGTTGTGTTGCTCAGACTTCTTCTTGTTTCATTTAAGTCCTGTCAGTCTTTAATATTAAAGGGTTTTTGTTCCACCACTGAAGTGTGACGATCAAGATCCTGGATGATCATTCTAGTACCAAATAGTAATTCATATGGAGTGATTCCACCCAGAGAATTTCTTGGCAGATTATTAAGACTACGTTGGACACTTATTAGATGTTTGACCCACCCGTCACCCGAACCTAATACCCTAGCTGTTATAGATTGCTTTATGTCACGTTTTTTTCTTTCCACTACTGCATTTCCCTCAGGATGGAATGGACTTGAGTACCGCAATGCAACGCCCAAACTAGCCATGGCCTCCTTGTAAGCTCTAGAGCTAAACGCAGGACTCTGGTCAGAATGCAACGTGCCAATTGCGTATGTGCCGATAAAGACTCGCAAATCTTTTATAACAGTTCGGGCGTCAGCCGAGCGCTGAGGCCACATCCAAATGAATCTTGTCCTAATAGTTGTGGGACCGCATTCGTTCATGGTGACGTTTGCGTGTAGATAGTCGAATGCTGTCTAACAATGGTGTCTGAACTGGGCTGGCTACACTGTAGTCAGGTATCTGGTGGTTTTCAAAGCTATGATCTCTGTAACAGACATCGCAATTAATTCCGAATTCGTAAACCTGTACGCTCATTCCCGGCCACCAGTACATCTCTTCTAATTCTATTAGAGATTTTAAGATCCCTTGGTGTGTCAGACCCTCTCCCATATGTGCTTCGTGAACCAAAGCACCTCTCCGGTTCCTGTTTGGAATTACTCTATCCCCCTCTCCAGGGATTCGAGCAAAAGGAACGGAGTTTGCATCAATTATGTATGATTTATGTATATCCGAGTGGATAATTTAGAGGTAACGCTGCATAGCTGCCTTTCATTGAGGCATTGACCGCTAGCATTCTTTCACCGTCTATTTTTGTTTTTGAACGAGTGATTGCAGCTACGGAAGCCATTTGCACAGCTGCCTTCGCGGCTTCATCAGCCAATAAATTCCCTGCATTGTTAACGCCATCCCGCTGATGACTCAGTGTATGGATCACGTGAGTCTTTTGTAGTTCTTTCTGTAATAGCACTTCTTGTTCCCAAAGTATTTTATGCTTGATTGTGCCACCTCTTGCGTCTTTGAAACCGTTTTGAACCCAGTTTTGCAGATATTCATTGTAAGACTGGACGCAGTAATACGAATCGCACACTATGAGTGTGGGGAATTCGCAATTGGTATTTTCAGGCGCCATCTTGAAAGCCTGTAGTTCAGCTCGCTGAGCTCTACAGTCTCCGAGTGATTGAGTTTCAGTGACCATTGGTCTAAATTTACCTTCGCGCCAGCGACCTTTAACAATTGCGCACGCAGCACTATAGACTTGTTTAGCCCCAATTGCGGGCTGTTCTGATCCGTCTGTATAAATTATACAACCGTAATGTTCTAGAGGCAGGATCTCGGTTGGCAGAGGACATTCGTGTTCGTATTGTAGAAATTCTTGTGTCTTTAAGAGGAGTCAAAAACGTATTCAATGTCTGTCGCAGCAAGAGAATTAACCCATTGTATCCATTTCGGATGTAAAGCCTTAGCATTTGGAATGCTCGCTTTTGTTTTTGCCTCTACGGCAGGTACAGGTGTAACGATCATTATGCGTTTACCCTGTGCGAGAGCTCTCTCTTTTGCTACTGCAGTTTGAACCGCTGTCAGAATCTTTTCTGTTGAATTGAATTTCATTTCAGCCTGTTTGTACAAGTGTGATTTGTAAGCTATTGGTACCTTTTCACCCTCATTAAAGGTCATGTACGTGAATCCGCATCTCCCTGGGATGATCCGAATCACAAGGTTGCGTACGTTGTCGCATGTCTGTAATTGTGTTTTTGCTAACATGTCTGTTTGAATTGAACGCAAAATTACTGTGTGTTTTTGAGTCCAATTAGTTGATTTGAAATCAGGTTTTATTAGTTCGTAGAGAGCTTTAAACCTTTCTGCGTAGTTTAGAACATAAGTTCTTCCAAAATTCAGGAAACCTAGAATTGACTGTTAGTTTTTCAGCGTTTTTGGATGTTGGAGCAGCGCCCATTTCTCTAGAAAGTAGGCTGCCAGGCTTTTGCCTTCACTTGATAACTTGTAGCCTAAGAATAGGACGTTGAGGTGGGCAATTAGTGATTTCTTGAAATTGAATTTATACCTTTCAGAAGCAAACCCAAGTATTATGGTGTTCACTCTTTTCAAGTGTAGGTCCAAATCATCATCTGTAAGATAGATGTAGTCGACATAAGATAATACCTCATCATCATTCGTTTGTAGTAAGTCTGTTACTCTGGCTGAAAATAAACCTGGACTATTCTTGAATCCCTGGGGGAGACGGCAAAATGGTCGCTGTGTCCCCATTATCGAGAAAGCGGTCAAGTACCTACTTTCTGGTGCAATGTTTTGACAGAAGAAACCGTTAGAAATATCTAATGTTGTTTTATAATTTATCTGCATGATGTTATTCATCACTGCTGCACTGTGTGCATTTTGTACTGGAAAAGTTTTGGAACCTGTTTTTTAATATCTATAGTCCAAAACTAGATTATATGAATTGTCTGGTTTGGAGACGGGAAACAAAGGATTGTTCATAGATGAGGTGCATGTTTCAATCATCCCTTGAAATTCAAGTTGATATAAGATCTCCCTGAACTGTTCTTTAGCTTATTGCTTAACTGGGTACTGCCTCTGTGCAGTAGGTGGATTTTTTAACTGGATTTTATGGTGAGGAGAGTCCTCATCCCCTCCTACGTGAATTTTGTATAATGCTGGAGCCTGGGCTACAGCCCATTTTCTGCCATAGGTGTATTTTTTATGAATTGGAATGTGATTAGGGAAGGCTGGCATAATTATCTCTTCGCCATGTGGGCACTCCCTGACAAATTCAGGTGGCCAGTCTTGTTCAGCTAGAAGAATGTCATAACCCTGAGATAGCTTCTCCCAAAAGAGTGCTTTTATTTTCCTTGTTATGTCCCCCTCCATCCGGAGTGTTACTTCATATAACTTATGGGGTACACTAACCCTGTTGTCGGCAGTTTCAACTTAAATGCATTCATTCAAATCCACTGTCTCCAGATGATCCTTCAAGATCTTACGAGCTATGGTGATTTCTGCTGCGCTGTCTAGCATTGTCCGGGCCCACTCCCCGTTCTTGAGTTGTGTCCTCAAGATCCTCGGCATGTCTGATCTTCAGACTTGCTACCTTCTTTTTGGTGAATTGGATCTTCTTATTTTTCGGAACGTGCTGTTCGTCTTTAGACGTCACGCGTTCTTCCTTTTGTTCTGATCGTCCTCTTCTTTCGGATTTCAGCGAGAAAGTCTGAAAGGTACGAGAGGAACGTGGATCAATATCTTGAAATCTATCAGGTTTTCTCAAATAATCCCTATTTCTGAGGTTATATCTCTTTTCAGAGGGCTCCTTTTGAGGAGACCTACCTCTGGACTGGGAGCGCTTCTCTTTAGGAAGCGTCTGTTTACTATTTTCCCACTTCTTTTTAGGAGTAGTGAGATTATTTTTTAATAAAAACCTTTTCAGGATTTTCGGTTAGTTCGGGTTTTACTGGTTTCCCCCCCCAACTATCTCTTCCTAGTTCTTCATAGGATTTTTCAATAATTCTTGCAAGTTCATATGGTTGCTCTGTTATATCAGTTTCTTTTCGTTTTTGGCAGATTGCCACGGATGCCGCTTCACCTTTGATGTTAGCTAATAGTATAGCCGAGACCTGTTTGAAATCTTTTAGTAACTTCATACCAAGATTTAAGGCCAGTTCTGGTCCATATTCATTTTGAATCTGTCTTAGGATGTCTGGTATTACCGCCAGAGACGGAACACCATGTGTTTTTGTGTAGATTGAAGCAAAGACTGTACCCCAAGTGTCGCAGTCCCCTACGTGTGGTGCAATCCCCATTGGTAAATAGATTGTTAGAATCCTGTGTTTCTCATGAGGTGTACTATCGGGAAATACTGCCTCTATTTGAGTAATTTTTTGTGCTAACCAGAACGGAATTTGTTCCCTTTTTGCGGGCAATTTACCAATGACTGATTGTATAGTCTGTGGTGTAATTTTGTTTGTGTTCCCCTGATGAGGGGTGTGCTGTGGAATCCTTATGGCAGGTTGAACTGTTAAAGTCTGCATGACATATTGAACCAACTGTCTATGTATTTTAATTAATTGTTTTAGCTGAGCTAATAGTTCTGGACCTGTCATTTGTTCAACGGCAGGATGTGGTGTATAGCTCGCTAATACAGGCCATGTTGCTCCTGGTCTACCTAGTGGACCGAGCCAGGTAATGTGATTTTGATGTTGTAGGGCGCCTTTGAACCAGAGCTGATGCTCTTGGTAAGTTAGTGGAATTTCAACGTGCTCGAACGGAACGTATTCCACTGGAGGTTCCTCTACTTTGTAGTAGTGGATCTCATGTGTTACTGGATTTGCTGCAGGAAACAGAATCCATGAATAGAAAACCTATGTCTGCCGATATTCATGTGCCTCCATAGCAAATATTACTTTTACCACCTCTCGATGATACTCCATTATTTATAAGCTTTATAGTGATTGTTTTCCTTATATTTACCGGGATGAGTATAGCATCTGGGTCATTTTGTTGGAGACTTGTGTCGTCTAAAGCTGCCTGAGCTGCTGCTGCAGCTCTCCCTCTTTCGTCGTCACTCTCTGACATTTTGTTGACGGAACGTTTTGCAGAGCAAGTTTCAAGGAAACAAAGATAAGGTGCACAATATTCTTAGAACACTGTATCCTTCAACGTTGAACAAAACCAAAAACTAATACATAGGATTCTTGTCCTACTCAGTTATGGTGGATATTATATCCTTTTACGCACTCCAGACGTCTACTGGAGTATTTTACGGGGAAAAAGGGGTCTGTGTGAAAAGCACGACTGAGTTACTCTAGTATCTAGCATTAAATTATCGCCTTAGCAAACGTTGGGCGCCATGTAGTGTAGTTCATATATTCCCAATAGGCTCTGCACATTGGAGTAATATATACTATAGATTTGACATAGGACTGAGGTCTACTAGGTCTCTATCAAATATATTAGACTTAATTGTGAGTGCCAGCTAGCTCACAGGTCACTAGAAACTTTCTCTAATGAACAAGAAGGGATTAGTGTCTGACAACCGCATAAACATGACAACTTTGTTTCCCAAGATTAAGAAATGTATCTCTAGAGTCGCTGAAACAATAGATAGATATTTCACTGAGTCAATCGTGCATGCTTCGTTTCACCAGAGGTGCAGAGAAATAGAGAGGTAGGCGTTTTCAATAAAAAGTTTTTATTGAATAGTCTTCTTTCTCATGCAGAGGAAATGAACTGCTACAATCGTAATACTGGTTGCAAAGTATAATGCGTACGAAGGAGGTCTGGTATCTCTCTCTCAGGACTCGATTTCCCAATGACTTGGAAACACTGGAGCTGGATTTCTCGGCAAGAGAAAAAACAGCATCTCTCTCAGTGCGTCAGCTGAAGGGTCGGCTTCCTTCGGCACTTGCTTTGGCGAGCTGTGTAGTGTAGGTAGACAGTCAAACTGCTCCAAACCACCTTGTGTTTGCCTGGGCAAGTGTGGGCATATTTATACCTTGAAGGTGCTGAGTTTGACGTAAGGTTGGACATAATAACGTCATCAAAGACCCAGTTCTTTGAAAACTCCATGAGTTCTTGGTTAAATCAATAGTCAAGCAAGGGGAAGCCCCTGACTGCTGAAGGAGGGTTTTTCCAAGAAATCGTTGTGGATTTTCGGAACTAGTGGAAGTAGCCATGTCGTATTTGGACTGCATAGGCTAAGTCTAAATATGGTTATGATTTCTATGCCTATATAAGGATAGGGTGATTTATACCTATATATGGGCGTGAATCAGGAAAATTACACTAGTGTCCTAAATTTATATACAACAATGGCAGTGTATAGTTCTGTTTTATGACATGCTATATAATTTCCTTATACCCCTCTCCTTATGATGAATGACTGTAGTAGTCGATTGCAATAAATTAATCTGTTCACTAAGACCCTTATCTAGGGTGATGGCTTAGTGTAGTAGACATTTACAACAGACTCACATCAATGCTTACACCTTTGTCGATGAATATTTGATTAGTGGGTGTGACACAGTGGCCTGTCCGCTAAGACCACTCTACTGGTTGTTTGTTGTAGTGGTTTGAATTTGCAGTAAAACTTGATTTCCAAGTTCATGAATGGTCTTGTGGTTTGCACTAGACTAGCCGACATGGTTAGACGTATTATTTTGGTCACTCATGTTTACAGTAGTCGTTCAGGGCAGTCCGTCATTGCCACTTTCAAGGAATCACAACCCACAGCCTACCCTGCGGCTCTCTTGCCAACGTTGCCGCAAGTTGCCAGCACGCCAGGAGGCACTTTTTAAGCAGATCAAGACTCCCGCTGCGTGGGATCCCGTCATTGCCACTTAGGGGTTGCAAGGAACCACAACCCCGAGCCTACCCTGTGGCTCTCACGCTGCCAATGTTGCTGCAAGTCACCAGCGCACCAGGAGGTGCTTTTTAAACAGATAGGGGCTTCCGCTGCACAGGAGCCCGTCATTGCCATTTAGAGGTTGCAAGGAACCACAACCCCCAGCCTACACTGCGGCTCTCACACCGCCAATGTTGCCGAAAGTCACCAGTGTGCTAGGAGGCGCTTATTAAGCAGCAAGGGGGACCCACTGCACGGGAGCCCGTCATTGTCACTTAGGGGTTGCAAGGAACCACAACCCCCAGCCTACCCTGCGTCTCTCACACCGCCAACTTTGCTGCAAGTCGCCAGCATGCCAGGAGCTGCTTTTTATTTGTATTAAGAGGGATCCCAGAACAGGAGAGTAGATAAAAAAGAAAGTTCAGAAAAATGAAAAAGAAATCTATACAGTTTAGAGTACAATGTTATTTATTCACAGAGTACTCCACCTTCTATTTGGTGTACATTGCATGTAAACTATTCATTGATACCATGTTTTGCCCAAAGAGAGGGAGGGTGCGGATTCGGAGGGAGTGAAGTGAATTAAGTTAGTGTAGGATAAGGAAATTGGTGCAGGTCAAATGTACAATATTTACAAATACAACAATTTAATGGCTTCCCATGGGAGCCAAACATGAGTGCCACAAATGGCCATAGGGTTTATATAACCAGGCTTCAGAGGTACGCTGTGTTGGGCAAAAAATTGTATCAAGGAATTTCCTAAGGTAGCTCAGGTGAAATCTGGCTGTTTTGGCCATCGAATTGATGTGGTCCTGCATGTTCAGGTTGCTGTCAATTGTAATTCCCAGAGATTTGGCCGAGTTCACAATGGTCGATGGGCAATTTAAGGCTGTGATAGCCTGAATCCATGATTGAATCTCGAGGTTGGTATTGGAAGGGGAGACCAGGAGAAATTCTGTTTTCTTTGCATTGAGTTTGAGTTGATTGGATGCGAGCCATTGGACGGTGAGTTTCAGGGCTTTGTTCAGGGAGAGAATCTCTTCGAGGAATGAGGTTTCGATGTAGATCTGGGTGTCATCAGGGTACATATGATAGGAGATATTAGCTGCGCATACTACTTTGGAAAGCAGTTTGAGGTAAAGGTAGAAAAGGGGGGGGACAGGGTTGATCCTTGAGGGACTCCAACCAGAGATGGGGACAATAGGGTGCTGTTGATTAGGAATCTCTGTGACCGGTTATAGAGGAAGGACCTAAACCATTCTAGAACAGTACCATCCAATCCCATCCTGAGTTTGAGGAGTTCAAGTAGTTTTTCATGGTTGACCGTGTCGAAGGCCGGGGATAGGTCCAGGAGGATTAGGAGACAAGTTTTGCCTTGGTCAAGGGCTTGGAGGGCATCATCCAACGATGTGGAGCATGGTGGTTTTTGTGCTGTGCCCTAGTCTAAATCCAGATTGGAAGTCATCGAGCAGGTGGAAGTTGTTGATGTGTTGACTTAGCTGATGTTTGAAGGATATGCCCAGACGTGGGTACCGTGCTCACTACGCCACTGGAGTCAACCTATCTTGGCTGATGATGGCTGATAGCCAGAAACTGGTCCTAGGATGCTTGATTCCGGTCCAGGGAAGACATGGCTTGGCAGTTCAGGCTGGACTGTTCCCAGGAGGCACAGGGTCACGAATGATTTGCATATGGCCATGTCTGAACTGGTGTGGCTTGGTGAGAAAAATAATGATGGATTAAACCCAGATCTGTGACTGGAGTGAATGTTTTGCCAATGTGCAACATTCCGTCCATCATCTTGTGTGTTTTGCTGTTCGCCCTATGTGGGAAGGGTATGCCCAGACGTGGGTCCCGTGCTCACTACGCCACTGGAGGCTAGCTATCCTGGCTGATGACGGCTGATAGCCAGAAACCGGTCCTAAGCTGCTTGATTCCGGTCCAGGGAAGACATGGCTTGGCATTTCGGACTGGACTGTTCCCATGAGGCACAGGGTCAAGACTGATTTGCATATGGCCATGTCTGAACTGGGGTGGCGTGGTGAGCAAAATAACGATGGATTAAACCCACATCTGTGACTGGGGGTGAATGTTTTGCCAATGTGCAACATTCCACCCATCACCTTGTATGTTTTGCTGTTCTCCCTATGTGGGAAGGGTATGGCCAGACGTGGGTCCCGTGCTCCCTACGCCACTGGAGTCAAGTTATCCTGGCTGATGACTGCTGATAGCCAGAAAGCGGTCCTAGGATGCTTGAATCCGGTCCAGGGTATACATGGCTTGGCAGTTCGGGCTGGACTGTTCCCATAAGGCACAGGGTCAAGACTGATTTGCATATGGCCATGTCTGAACTGGGGTGGTGTGGTGAACAAAATAACGATGGATTAAACCCAGATCTGTGACTGGGGTGAATGTTTTGCCAATGTGCAACATTCCATCCATCATCTTGTGTGTTTTGCTGTTTGCTCTATGTTGGAAGGTTATGCCCAGAAGTGGGTCCCGTGCTCACTACGCCAGTAGAGTCAAGCTATAACTGGCTGATGACGGCTGATACCCAGAAACCGGTCCTAGGATGCTTGATTCCGGTCCAGGGAAGACATGGCTTGGCAGTTTGGGCTGGACTGTTCCCATTAGGCACAGGGTCAAGACTGATTTGAATATGGCTATGTCTAAACTGGGGTGGCGTGGTGAGCAAAATAACAATGGATTAAACCCGGATCTAGGACTAGGGGTGAATGTTTTGCCAATGTGCAACATTCCGTCCATCATCTTGTGTGTTTTGCTGTTCGCCCTATGTGGAAAGGGTATGCCCAGACGTGGGTCCCGTGCTCATTACGCCAATGCAGTCAAGCTATCCCGGCTGATAGCCAGAAATCGGTCCTAGGATGCTTGATTCCGGTCCAGGGAAGACATGGCTTGGCAGTTCGGGCTGGACTGTTCCCATGAAGCACAGGGTCAAGACTGATTTGCATATGGCCATGTCTGCACTGGGGTGACGGGGTCAATAAAATAACGATTGATTAAACCAAGATCTGTGACTGGGGATGAATGTTTTGCCAATGTGCAACAATCCGTCGATCATCTTGTGTATTTTTCTGTTCACCTTATGAAGGAAGGGTATGCCCAGACATGGGGCCCATGTCAGTACGCCACTGGAGTCAAGCAATCCTGGCTGATGACGGCTGATAGCCTGAAATTGGTCCTAGGATGCTTAATTCCGGTCCAGGGAAGACATGGATTGGCAGTTCGGGCTGGACTGTTCCCAAAAGGCACAAGGTCAAGACTGATTTGTAAATGGCCATGTCTGAACTGGGCTGGCGTGGTGAGCAAAATAACGATGGATTAAACCCAGATCTGTGACTGGGGGTGAATGTTTTGCCGATGTGCAACATTCCTTCCATCACCTTGTGTGTTTTGCTTTTCGCCCCATGTGGGAATGGTATGCCCAAACGTGGGTCCCGTGCTCACTACACCACTGGAGTCAAGCTATCCTGGCTGATGATGGCTGACAGCCAGAAAGCGGTCCTAAAATGCTTCAATCCGGTCCAGGGAAGACATGACTTGGAAGTTCGGGGTGGACTGTTCCCATGAGGCGAAGGGTCAAGACTGATTTGCATATGGCCATGTCTGAACTGGGGTGTCGTGTTGAGAAAAATAACGATGGATTAAACCAAGATCTGTGACTGGGGGTGAATGTTTTGCCAATGTGCAACATTCCTTCCATCGTCTTGTGTGTTTTGCTGTTCGCCCTATGTGGGAAGGGTATGGCCAGACGTGGGTCCCGTGCGCATTACGCCACTGGAGTCAAGCTATCCTGGTTGATGACGGCTAATAGCCAGAAACCAGTCCTAGGATGCTTGATTTCGGTCCAGGGAAGACATGGCTTGGCAGTTCGGGCTGGACTGTTCCCATGAGGCACAGGGTCAAGACTGATTTGCATATGGCCATGTCTGAACTAGGGTGGTATGGTGAGCAAAATAACGATGGATTAAACCTAGATCTGTGACTGGGGTGAATGTTTTGCCAATGTGCAACATTCCTTCCATCATCTTGTGTGTTTTGCTGTTCACCCTATGTGTGACGGGTATGCCCAGACGTGGGTCGCGTGCTCACTACCCCACTGGAGTCAAGCTATCCTGGATGATGACGGCTGATAGCCAGAAACCGGTGCTAGGATGCTTGATTCCGGTCCAGGGAAGACATGGCTTAGAAATTCGGGCTGGACTGTTCCCATGAGGCACAGGGTCAAGACTGATTTGCATTAGGACATGTCTGAACTAGGGTGGCATGGTGAGCATAATAACAATGGATTGAACCCAGATCTGTGACTGGGGGTGAATGTTTTGCCAATGTGCAACATTCCGTCCATCATCTTGTGTGTTTTGCTGTTCGCCCTATGTGGAAAGTGTATGCCCAGACGTGGGTCCCGTGCTCATTACGCCAATGCAGTCAAGCTATCCCGGCTGATAGCCAGAAATCGGTCCTAGGATGCTTGATTCCGGTCCAGGGAAGACATGGCTTGGCAGTTCGGGCTGGACTGTTCCCATGAAGCACAGGGTCAAGACTGATTTGCATATGGCCATGTCTGCACTGGGGTGACGGGGTCAATAAAATAACGATTGATTAAACCAAGATCTGTGACTGGGGGTGAATGTTTTGCCAATGTGCAACAATCCGTCGATCATCTTGTGTATTTTTCTGTTCACCTTATGAAGGAAGGGTATGCCCAGACATGGGGCCCATGTCAGTACGCCACTGGAGTCAAGCAATCCTGGCTGATGACGGCTGATAGCCTGAAATTGGTCCTAGGATGCTTAATTCCGGTCCAGGGAAGACATGGATTGGCAGTTCGGGCTGGACTGTTCCCAAAAGGCACAAGGTCAAGACTGATTTGTAAATGGCCATGTCTGAACTGGGCTAGCGTGGTGAGCAAAATAACGATGGATTAAACCCAGATCTGTGACTGGGGGTGAATGTTTTGCCGATGTGCAACATTCCTTCCATCACCTTGTGTGTTTTGCTTTTCGCCCCATGTGGGAATGGTATGCCCAAACGTGGGTCCCGTGCTCACTACACCACTGGAGTAAAGCTATCCTGGCTGATGATGGCTGACAGCCAGAAAGCGGTCCTAAAATGCTTCAATCCGGTCCAGGGAAGACATGACTTGGAAGTTCGGGGTGGACTGTTCCCATGAGGCGAAGGGTCAAGACTGATTTGCATATGGCCATGTCTGAACTGGGGTGTCGTGTTGAGAAAAATAACGATGGATTAAACCAAGATCTGTGACTGGGGGTGAATGTTTTGCCAATGTGCAACATTCCTTCCATCGTCTTGTGTGTTTTGCTGTTCGCCCTATGTGGGAAGGGTATGGCCAGACGTGGGTCCCGTGCGCATTACGCCACTGGAGTCAAGCTATCCTGGCTGATGACGGCTAATAGCCAGAAACCAGTCCTAGGATGCTTGATTTCGGTCCAGGGAAGACATGGCTTGGCAGTTCGGGCTGGACTGTTCCCATGAGGCACAGGGTCAAGACTGATTTGCATATGGCCATGTCTGAACTAGGGTGGTATGGTGAGCAAAATAACAATGGATTAAACCTAGATCTGTGACTGGGGTGAATGTTTTGCCAATGTGCAACATTCCTTCCATCATCTTGTGTGTTTTGCTGTTCACCCTATGTGTGACGGGTATGCCCAGACGTGGGTCGCGTGCTCACTACCCCACTGGAGTCAAGCTATCCTGGATGATGACGGCTGATAGCCAGAAACCGGTGCTAGGATGCTTGATTCCGGTCCAGGGAAGACATGGCTTAGAAATTCGGGCTGGACTGTTCCCATGAGGCACAGGGTCAAGACTGATTTGCATTAGGACATGTCTGAACTAGGGTGGCATGGTGAGCATAATAACAATGGATTGAACCCAGATCTGTGACTGGGGGTGAATGTTTTGCCAATGTGCAACATTCCGTCCATCATCTTGTGTGTGTTGCACACATTTCTCCAGCACTTTGGCTATGAGGGGGATGTTGGACATGGGTCCGAAGTTTTCGGGGGCTCGATCCAGCAACTTCTTTTTCAGAATGGGGAGGACTTGGCCGGCTTTTAGAGTGTCAGGCCCCATTCCCTGCTGGAGGGAGGTGTTGATTATTGTAGTCCAGATAGGAATAATGGATTGTGTGATGGCAGCTAGGCAGTTGGAAGGGAGCGGGTCATTAAAATGGTTGTTCGGGTTTAAGGTAGGTAGGATTTTAGAGATGGAGTCTTCTTCATAGTCATTGAAGATAGTCCAGTGAACATGATTTTTGGGTGGAGCCTGTGGGTGCGTCGAGGTGGGGGAGGAGGCGGGTCAGGAAGGGGTTGAGGGTGTGTGATGGAGCTGAGTTTGTTTCCGAGGGCTGAGAAAGAGGAGAATTCCTCTGAGGATATAAGAGACTTGGGGGTTTCTTTCAATGTTTTGGAGATCAGGATTCATTGAGCCATGATTCTGTCAGGATTGCTAAGTCAAAGTTTTTGCAAAGGATGAGAATACCTCTTTGAAGAGCTCTTATGAAAGCGAAACACGTGTCAGGGGTTGCTTTTATTCATTTCATGTTTGCTGGTTGGTATTTTTCCAATTCAAAGCTGTAATACTGTGTCAGCAATGGTAAAAGGCTTTTGCCTTTTTACAGCTCGACATGGATAGCAGTGTGCTAGTCATATGCTTAAACATTTTGATGTAGAACTGGCGAAAGACTTTGTCGTTTTCTATCTCTGCGTGGATGGCCTGTGCTAATCCTATGCTTTAAGACTCTGATAGAAAAGCAGACATTTGAGGTGAGCAAATTTAGAGTCTTGCTGTTGTTGAAGGTGCTCAATACTGGAGCTGCTTTCCACCTAAACATGAGAGCTACCCAGAGTTCTCTACTTATTTTTTGCATAATTTATGCGTCACGCTATGCCTGAAAGGGTATTTTTTATCATATTATATATATATATATTCACGGACAAAACCAAAGGTTACAGGGGTGTTACAGTTAGGCAATACAATTTAAAAAACCGTAGAAATTCAACGGAAAAAAAAGTTACAGGGACATTATAGATAGGCCCGGATTCTACTCATACAAAACCATAGAAATTCAGCAGTTATAGTTACCTGAAGTATTTATAACTTATGTCCCCACAATAAACTGTTTATGACCTCACACATGACATCACTCATGACATAGTCAGTGACATCACTGATGATATCTCAAATGACATCACTGATGACACCATCCACAGACAAACTCACACACCCACTCACACCCATATACAACCTCTCACACACCCACTGACAAACCCACAAAACCACTCACATACCCATTCACAGACCCATACAAGTCCTCACTCAACCACTCGCTCATCCTTAGAGCCACTCACACACCCACTCATTCACTCATACTGCTACTCACATGAGTCACTCGCCCATACAGCTAATGATACAATCAGTCACTCTCCCATACATCCAAGTAGTGTGGCTCACTGGTTAGAGGTGGCAGACCCGAGAGCAGAGGACGGCCCGGGACCAGGGTTCGATTCCCGGCGCGGCAGGTTTCTGGACCAGGGTCAGCGGACTCGATAATTCTCTCGCCTCAGTGCCCACTCTGATCAGCGATCACACTCGGCAACTCTGGGCATTAGCTTGCCTCATCTTCACTAACGGCCCCACCAGACCGCCGGGGATGCCTGGTCTCACCCTGGAGATACCCATTAAGGGACCATCTCTCAGGGAAGCCAGGAAGGGTTTCGCAGCGGTCGAAGCGCCTTGGGACCCTACGGGTAAGTAGTGCGCTATATAAATGCCTATACATTTACATACATACATTTACCCACACAGCCACACACTGACTCATAAAGCTACTCACACATATGTATTCACCTATACAGCCACGCACACACCCACACGCTTAAGCACACAGCCTCTTAACACAGCCACTCACTCTTCCATACAAGCACTCACACACCCATACAACCACTTACATACCCATTTACACATCCATACAAGCAATCCCACATCTTCGCACTAACCCATAGAGCCATTCACAAAGACACTCACTCTTCAATACAGCCACTCACACACCAACTGTAGAAAAGCGCCTCTTTGACATGGATAGCCCTCACTGTTTGCTTGTTGCCTGGTGTGATTTCGACCTGTAAGTGAACTGGGTCCTTGATAACCAGGGTCCCAGTGCCAGATCTCTTTTCCAAACTATACTATGAGTGATACACCTTCAGCCACCCCTGTAAGTCCCCGGTAAGTGGTACCTCTGGTACCTAGGGCAAAAGTACTGAAAAGGGTCCACTTGGGCTGCAGCATGAATTTGCCACCCCAGAGATCCCTCACCAAGGCCATGAAAACTGACATTGCCGGGTGCGTGACTTGGTGCAGAGAAAACCTACGGGTCAACATGGCACACCGACCTGTGTGGCAAGCCCTCATACACTTCATGAGATATAGGTAAGACACCCATACTGCAGGCGTTACAGCCATAAAGCAGGTTGCACTATATTCCATGTGTGGCCATATATGCATGAGCAGATATGACCCTGAAATTTCTGAGCCATTCTTGGATTTTGTAAGTGCACAGGAAGCCATAGAGCGAACATGGGCTGGATACTTGCCATTACAAGTTCCTAGCTCCATGATGGCTTCACTGTGCCCTAAGATGCTTGGTAACAAACAACTCCTCTTATTAAATCCTCACTGATGCCAGTGTATGATTTATTAATTAATGTACACAGCAGCTCCTTTAGAGGGCCCCCTGTAAACCTACTACCACAGATGTGGTCTCTGACTAGTCATAGCTAGCCTGCTAACCCCAGACATGTTTCTGACCTCATGGGGTGAGAGCCCACACTTTCAGAGACTAGCAACAAAGCCTGCTCTGTTTGGGCAGAGGTGTTTCACACCTCCTTCAGCCCGGAATGGTCTTCCAGAGCAGGAAGCTTCAAAGGCGATTACATCTTTGAGGTGCAGCACAGTCTTCCCCAGTTAGTAGGGGATCCAAGCACCCCTTTCCGGTTCCACATTTAGTGGGAGGACAGGTGGTAAACTTAATTAGATGAGGAGGAGAGTCAACATTCAGCCAGCACCACCACCAAGGTGTGGCAGGCAATGTAACCCCTCTCATGAAATGTCACCATTTTGAAATGGTGGGTTAATAACCTATTAGGGCTAGGATACTGTCCCTTCCCACAGGAAGCAGTCACTCGAAGGGTGTAGATACCCTAAAGGTAGGTTGCACATTGCCTACTACCTGTCTCCACCTCTAACGCCCCTATATTTAAGATTTAGATAGCATCCCTGGACCTTGAACCTTAGATTCGATGGACAAGAAAAAGACACAGACAAAGAAGAGCTGCTGCTCGGTAACTGAAGCTCTGCTGCAGATAAAATAGGCACCAAACCAGGCCTGCAGCTTCAAGGACTCGACATGCATTGATGTGCAGTCTTGTCGTAACCTGTGACGACTCCAAGAACCCAGAGTTCTCCAGCCTTTGAGAAATCACCAAGAACTCCCTTGGAGTGAAGGTATCACTCCTCTGTACAGCTCAGGTACCGATCTTGCTAAGTCTTGTTTGTTGACATGCTGATCCCAGACGGCTCCGATGCAGTACCTGCCCCAAAAGAGATGGAGGGTCAGACCTATCACCCCACCAAGTTTGGAGACACCAAGACCTACCAGAGCTGCACCATACATACCCTTCAGCAAACAGCAAGATGAAGAGTCCAGGCCGGACTCCAACTATCCCAGAGGTAAGCACCCATCAAGGGATGTCGACACCCATGAGACCCACATTGTGAGTGGCCCAGCTGGCCCCAAATCGCTTCTCCAAGTTGCCTGCTCCTGACTGCGAGGACTCTCGAGAGCCAGCTTCATACACCAACTCTTTTAACCAAACACCCACTCAAACAGCCACTCACTCACTCATAAATCCATTCAGACACCCACTCACTTACCCATACAGCCACTCACACACTCACTCTCTCCCTCATCGATACAAACACTCACAGAGCCACATACTCACCCACACAGCCACTCACACACCCATACAGCCACTCAGACAGC
This sequence comes from Lissotriton vulgaris, assembly GCF_964263255.1. Taxonomy (NCBI): domain Eukaryota; kingdom Metazoa; phylum Chordata; class Amphibia; order Caudata; family Salamandridae; genus Lissotriton; species Lissotriton vulgaris. Next base: position 1,018,843,907 of record NC_141689.1, on the reverse strand, counting down.
TACTCACACATAGGTACATACAGTCACGCAGCCACTCAAATAATATATGTTAGAAGTAGTATTACTCATTGGTAGTACACCGTATAGTAGCTGAGTATATATGTTTAACTTATAGTAGCTTAGTATATATGTTCAACAATCATAAACTCTTAGAAAATACTTACAACCAGACAACCATTCACACACCCATTCGCAGACCTATAGAGCCACTCACACACCCACTGGCAGATCCATAAGAGGCACTCACACTCACAAACTCATACAGTCACACAGCAACTCAGGTAACATATATTAGAAAGTTTACTAATTTAACTAATGTAGTAGCTTAGTATATATATTTAAATTGAACACACTTTTGCGAAACACTCACACTCACTGGATGAGGACATCAGTGATGTCACTGACTATGTCATGCGTGATGTAATATGTGAGGTCATAAGCAATCTGTTATCAAAAGAGACTAGCTTAAATATGACCAATATTGTTAGGACTCTGATTAGATTTGTCATGGGCACCTCGTTGGTGAGTTCATGAAGCCCTCACCCCCCAACCTGGTTGGTGGCATGCTTCATCATCGGGCCCACCAAGTGACACCTAATGTGTCCCGGGTGTGCTGCGACGCCTGATTACAGCGGAGCTGGTATTTTACTGAGAGTGCAGTGTGAGGTGTAAAGTGAAGTGTGAGTTAAAACGGCTTGGCGAGGGTCCCAGTACCCGAGGGTAAATTACATTTTAATAACTGGGCCCCGTCAGCGGTTAAAATAAGGCTTGGGGATGTTTAGGGGAGGCGAGTTACTACATACTACATCCATCAGTTGGTCGACATGTTTCAGCCAGTGCCTTAAACTAAATCTGGCTTTCCTCAGGACCTTTTTAAAATAAAGTGTAGTGCAGGTTAAAAAGGAGTGTAATCCAGGCTATGTGTTACACTCACTAAGGTGTTTCTCTAAGTGTGAGAGGGGATTCCCTTCTCATATATGCGCTTAGAATTTGCAGCCAATGCTTCCAGGAGTGAAGCAGTAAGGGGTTGACCAGCTTTTCTGGTCAGAGCCTGCCTTGTACCTGTTGCACCGTCCTCGTTCTCCCACCGTCCTTAGTGAGTGTAACACATAGCCTGGATTACACTCCTTTTTAACCTGCACTATACTCTATTTTAAAAAGGTCCTGAGGTAAGCCAGATTTAGTTTAAGGCACTGGCTGAAACATGTCGACCAACTGATGGATGTAGGAGGTAGTAACTCGCCTCCCCTAAACATCCCCAAGCCTTATTTTAACCGCTGACGGGTGCCCAGTTATTAAAATGTAATTTACCCTTGGGTACTGGGACCCACGCCAAGCCGTTTTAACTCACACTTCACTTTACACCTCACACTGCACTCTCAGTAAAATACCAGCTCCGCTGTAATCAGGCGTCGCAGCACACCCGGGACACATTAGGTGTCACTGGGTGGGCCCGATGATGAAGCATGCCACCAACCAGGTTGGTGGGTGAGGGCTTCATGAACTCACCAACGAGGGGCCCATGACAAATCTAATCAGAGTCCTAACAATATTGGTCATATTTAAGCTAGTCTCTTTTGATAACACATATAAACTACGGGGACTCGGACTAGCTTTCTAGTCTTCTCTCTCTCTCTTGATACGCGCAGGTCATAAGCAATGGCATCACGGGGTGTAAGTTATAGTTAGCTTACGCAACTATAACCGCTAAATTTCAATGGTTTTGTACGAGAGAAATCTGAGCCTAACTATGTATATTTTTATATATACATTCACTAAAAGAAATTAAAGGTTACAAGGATGTTATAGTTAGGCTCAGATTTCCCTCACCTTTTTCAGCCCTTTGGTCCCCATCCTCCTGGGGCCCAGCCTTAATTGAATGAGGGGAGTGGGACGATTTCAGCCCTGGAGACCCCACCCCCGGGGTCTGGCCAGGTCTCCTGATTAAATGAGATGAAACTTCTGCTTCCAATGGGTGGGAGCACTTTGGAAGCTCCCGCTTGCTGGAACCTGAGTGTTTGCTTTGACTTGGTGGGAGCTGTCTTGCGTAGCATTCTCATGTCATCAAGGCCACAGGACGTGGCGGAAACGCGCCAGGGACAGCACGAAAAGAAATAAACTTTACGTTTGTCACCAGCAAAAATATACCACAAAATGCAGTGATGTGTGATACAAACCAATATTTCACAGGATAAATGGTATTGATCCAGTTGAGTAATCTCAGAGGGTGGCAATGCATTTTGATAAGACATACAAACAGCACTCTTTAGAGCTTTGCCGTTAGACACTGCTTAATCAGAATTCTCTTCTTCAACACTAAACTAATCATGAACATTCTAATTGCAAACAGGGCCCTTTATGAAATTACTCTTACAGGCAACAGCTTTAGAAATCTCTCATTTCTACTGACAATATGTGTATTGTTTAATATAGCAAATCCTGTTTTATAAGAAAAAGCTCAGCAAACATGTATCTTTATTTTTATTTTACTACAGAAAACCAAATGGTATAGGTCTGTATTTTAGTAAACATCTCCCAGTTTGAAAAAAAGTATATTTTTAGCGCTACCTACCTGAAAAAAACAAGCAAATAAAAAATCCAGAGAAAGTGACATGTAAAATAGTGCCACGTTGTCATTGTGTTTTCTGGTAATATTTCCAAATCATTTGCTCTATAGATTTGTGCTTCATAATATTACCAGAGCCCTTCCAGAGCAATATAAGACCATAGTTACCAGTTAAACACTCTCTGTACATTTAAGCGTATGTATGTATTTGAAATATGTTTGGGAGCTTTCATTGCACAAAATTCACTATAGCAAAACCCATGTTTCAGAGAGAACCGTGAAATATGGGAAATATTTCACACTGTGAAAAATTGATTTATGATCATAATAATATCTCCCAAAAAATTCTGTTGATCTTTATTATTATCAGGGCCATCCCGGAATATGTGGCAATATAGGACTAAATTATACAGCACTATTATGTAAATTATGCAGCAAGAACAGGCACATTATGTTGCATACACATTCTCTGGCAATATTATTTTGATGCAAATGAGCTAGAAATAACAATTTTTGTTGAAATCTAAAAATGATGAGGGGAAATTAAGTGCCAAATGGGGTAAATCCATTAAAACTTGTGTCATAGAATGACATCATTCCTCTGGTCCTGTCCATTGTCAATTAATTTAAACAGCAATATATTCAGCAAATGTAAAAGAAAATGTAAACCTTCTAATTCCAATCAGTGCCCACTGTTAGCTGCTCCTTGTAAAGACCAGCTTCAATTATATCACCCTGCTACAGAGATAATGTAGGTAAAATAATGCAAAAGATTGTTTTACTCTGAAATGCGGCATTCCCATCTGTACAATACCTATTGTTCTCGTCATTTAACTGCAGTCAACAAAACAGTTTAGTTCAGTATTTCATGTACTATCTTCAAAACCACTTCCCTGTTTAACCAAAACACCCTTTTCAAAGTAAGCACCCAAAAATATACAAGTAGTATAACAGTGCATATCAGGTAACATATGTAATATGGTCATCTAGGCAGTGAGGTAACGCAAAATGATGGAGCCCCTAAAAAAAGGGTGGTGACAGGACTTTGAGACTCCCAAATCTCACAAATACTCTAAGGTTGAATGGGGGGCACTGAAGGGTGGGGGTTCCCCTGTGCCGCAGGGGCTGCAGGAGCTTACATTAAGCTCCTGTCTTTATGCCATCTAAGAGTTAATGTAGCATTGATAACCCAATCACTCTTTGGGTTATGTGTCACCAACATGCCTCTGCGGCAATAGCATACCATATTAAATTATGTATCATATGGGTATTATTGTGTGTGTTATATTTTCATTACCATTTTATCTCCTGCATGAGTTATAATACTATCAACATACCATTTTTAGCCTAAATGAGCAAATCTATTTATTTATTTATTTTGTGTTTTATAGAGCGCGAACCAGACCCGTGAGGGTATCAGAGCGCTTTATAGTAGTATCAGGTTGGTTACAGAACAAAGGGGGGGGGAGTGTCCAGGGATAAGGAAACAAATAGAAACAGTATATGGTAAAACAAACAGTCATCATATTCGACTACTATAAGGGATAGGAGCAAAAACGATGCAATAAACTAGAAAAGCAGTCTCATCACCCTGAGGGATTGTTCAAAGTACAGGGTAGGAAACATAGGGGAAGGCAGCCAAGGAATAGTGCAGTGATGAGAGGTAAAGTCTGGTTGAGGGGGTGATTGAAGCGGGAGCTTTAGGAGAGGAACTTGCCCATTAGGAAGGATTTGGTCTCCTTTTTGAAGTGGGCTAGAGACGGTATTCTTCTAGTGGCGGGTGGGCGTGAGTTCCATATTATTGTGGCGGCCCCAGAGAAAGCCTGATTGTATGTTTTTTTTCTTGAAGCGTGCAGGTTGGAGCAAAAGGGTTTTAGCGGGCCAGGAGTTTCTGATTCCTTCGGATAATACAAGTTTCTGTGCGAGAAAAGCAGGGGACTTGGAGTAGAGAGCCTTGTGGGTGATGCAAGCCAGTTTGAACGGGATTCTAGCTCAAGAGGAAGCCAGTTCAGAGCTTTAAGGTGGAGCGAGATGTGGTCAAACTTCTTGGAGCCAGTTAGAAGTCTGGCGGCTGTGTTGAGGCAGGCTTTCGAGGGTGCTAGAGAGATCTTGGGTAGGCCTGCGAGAGTGGAGCAACCATATTCTAGTCGAGAGATGACTAAGGCCTGCATAGCCGATTTTAGATCAGGAGGGTTGAGGAAAGGTTTCAAGTTTCATAGGTAGCTCAGGGGAAATCTGGCGGTTTTGGCCATCGCGTTGATATGGCCCCGCATGTTTAGGTTGCCGTCTAGGGTAATTCCCAGGGATTTAGCAGAGTCCACAATGGTAGGAGAGCAGTTTAGTACTGTGATACCCTTGGTCCAAACTTGAATATCTGTATTGGCGTTGGGTGGAGAGATTAAGAGGAACTCCTTTTTTTGGAGTTGAGTTGAAGCTGGTTGGATGTGAGCAAGTGAACAGTTAGTTTCAAGTCCTCATTCAGAGAATGGATATCCTCTGGAGAAGAGATATTGATGTAGAGCTGTGTGTCATCGGCATACATGTGGTAGGAGATATTGGCAATGCGCAGCACCTCTGAGAGTGGTTCGAGGTACAGATTGAAGAGGGTAGGGGAGAAGGTTGATCCTTGGGGGACTCCAACTGTGATCGGAGAGGAGGCGGATAGGTTGCCATTGATCAGGACTCTCTGCGAGCGGTTCTGGAGGAAGGATCGGAACCAAGCCAGAACAGTGCCATCCAAGCCCATCATAAGTTTGAGGCGATTCAGGAGAATTAGAAGCAAAAAACTTTTTTAAACTACATTAAATTGATGATTAGTCAACTACATGAAATACAGTTTGTGAAACATAATTAAGTAGTAAAAGAGCGAAGAGTGTAAGAGAAACACACTATCCGACAACAAGCAGAATTACAATGCCTTAAGTTGTATGTAAAGGACATATTTTTTATCACGTATTTTGCATTAACCCCTTGGGTGCTTATGATGGAACCACGCAGTCATGAGTCACGAGCGGCAGTACTCATGATGACGTGGTTCCGTCATGCAGCTGCCACTCCGCCCACGCGGTACTAATTCCCCGCCTGTGCAGGCAAATGAATGAGCGGGCGGGGTCATGACGGAACCACGCTGTCATGAGCACACGCTGAACGTGACTCCGCGCTCACCCCTCCGGGCAGAGTAGGGTACTCTCTTTAAGACAGAACCAAGGGCGGCTCCTCCACTAAGGCAGAGAAGCATTGCCCCAGTGATCTCAGAGCAGTGAAATATGGAAAAATAAAATGACAATAACAATGTTATTATCGTTTTTTTCTTAGCTACTGGGATAGTTTAGGACGGGACTAGGGTTACAGGGGGAGGTGTGATGGTAACACTCTAAGTGCGCAGGACGGTTTGGCCAGCTGTCTTGAGGCTGGCCGAAAAGTCATGTGCACTTTGTATGTCCGAACATTAGGAACAATGGGGCAAACTCTCGCCCCATTACCGGACGCACAGCGATCATAGAAGCATTCCAATAATGCAACGTTATAAACCAAGTTCATTCCAACCATAGTTCAAAGTTTATTCAAGTTGTTCGCAATTTCCAAGGTTTATCCAAAGTCAAGAGCGAGGCATTATGTATGTCCGCCACCACGCTGTAATGAACAGCCTGGTGGTGAACATGAAGCTAATAGTCCCCGTCTGAGCGCCAAACCACAGAGCTCAGACCACTCACAATGCGACATTGCAGCGTTGTGATTCGCTAAGGGGAGCCTGTGTGCTTTCTGCTTCTGTTCCGGGAATCATCGGAAGGGAAGCAGAGGAGAGACACGGCCAGCTGAAAAGGTAAGTTGTTTTTTTAATAATGTGTTTTTTTGCTCCCCCTCCCACCACCTGCCGCCCGCCAAACCAGTTCCCTGCCAGTCACCACTGGACAGAACTGATCTTGCTTAACTGTTCCATAGAGGTGGCTTCATTATAGTTTGCCCTTTTACTTATATGATTTTTACTCACTTGAACTTCAGATTAATTAATGCATGCATAGATTCATTATTCATTGACACTAACTTGATGATTTTGTCTCTGGAAGCAATTAACCTTTAATAAGCCTTCATGGTTTGAAACCTTAACCGCTCTCTGTCTTGCTTGTAGACCCTAATGTGCTTCACATTATTTAAAGCAAAAGACACACAGATGATGGATGGAATGTAGAATCAAACCTTCACCTCCAGCCATAGATCTGGGTTAAATCCATTGTTCTTTTGCTCGCCGTGTCACCTCAGTTTGGACCCAGCCATATTCAAATCAATTTTGACCCTGTAGCTCATGGGAACAGTCCAACCTGAACTGCCAAGCCAGGACCTCCCTGGATCGGAAACAAGCATGCTGGGACCGGTTTTGGGGTCTCACCCCTCATCGGCCAGGCTAGCTTGAATCCAGTGGCACAGTGAGCCCGGGACCCGTGTCTGGGCATACCCGGCGCACTTAGGGCGAGAAAGAAGAAGACACACAGATGATGGATGGAATGCAGAGATCTCTGTACTGGGGTATGATATTGTTCTACATTCTGTCCATCAATTGTTGTTTTAGCATTTGTCACGTTATTTAAAGGCATTTATTTGTCTAACAGCTTCAGTTTTGAATTTCGATTTATCAGAGAGCGCTTTCTAGGCTCAGTGATTGTACAAAGAAAAGCGCTAACGGACTATGGCTGTCAGAGAGCAAAAATATTGCTTGTGACCCACGCCCCGCTGTCAAACCACGCCTTTAAAGCACTCTGCTAACCCGCCCTCTGTGATTTGTAGTTGCCGGGAAGACTTCTGAGTGACGGCTCTTGTCCCGCCCCAAAACCAAGTGTCAACACTAGACAGCATGCCTAGCACATACACTCGAACCCTGAAAGTTGGGCTACGTTAGACACGAGCTGCAGTGAAAAAGTAATTATACGTGAGACTCACCCTCCCCCTCCAACACATGCTTGAGCGGGAGTCACTTCGTTTTAAAGGCAGTTTAAAATCTTGCTATATCACAGCTGTTTTTCTTTTATTTATAATTTTGAAGTTCTGACGCACACCATGACTAATCAACGCGCGAGAGCACGGACCCGAGCCCCGGGTGCTTTCTCTGGAAGGCCGAAGAAGGCATCTCCCACCGGGCACGGCCGCTCCCCTTGCATTGTCAGGGCTGGGCGGGCACAGAGGGCGGCCCCGCCTGGCAACGATAACAGATCGCGGAAGCGGAAGCCGCTGCAGCCGGTCTGCGGCGTGCGGAAGAGCAGCACCGGGAATCGGTGAGGTGGCCAGCGGGCGGCACTGGAGCAAGCAGGTGGGGGCGCGGATACCCGTGGGGCCGAGGGAACGTCTAATACCGGTACTGTGTGCAAGAGGACTGTGTGTTGTCCAGCAATACAATGGTATGCCCCGTACCTTCGTCCTCCAGACCTACTGTCTCCCCTCTAGGTTGCTGCCAGGTCCAAATACTTTTCAGAACCCCCAATCCGGTGCCTGAGCCAAGCACAGCTCCCATGGCCAAACCATCCAGCCCATCGCGTCCCTCCTAGAGCCCATCGCGTCCCTCCTAGAGCCCATCGTGTCCCTCCTAGAGCCCACTTCGCTCCAATCAGACCCCCCTCGCTCCAATCAGACCCCCCTCACCCACACAGCATTCTAAGAACCCATCCCTCCATTGGTGTGCTCGGTACTCTTTGGGTCTGCTTGGCACTACCCGGATCACTTTGCTTTCCCTGGGTCCACTAATCTGTTACCGTTCCCACTTGACCGGAGTGGGCGTCCCTAGAATTAATTAGGGGGCACTCATTGGGCCTGAGATGAAACTGGTGATGACCCCAGTAAAGGAGGCATGGGGAGCGCTAAGCATGGGCAATGTATGCAGCTGCCCAGGGATCCGAGCACAGGTCGAAAACATGGGTCCCCTCTTGTGTGACATGCTACACTATACACCTGCTCCTCCAGTGTCCCCTCCTCCATTCGATCACACCAAAGCACTACATCAGGGGTAGTAAGCTCTATATACGTCCAATTACAAATGTCCTTTTAAAAGGAGGCGGTTTGACCTCCATGGTCCAAGGGCATGGTGACATTCCTGAGTTGCAGGGGTGGGGGAAGGAAAGCAGTGGGTGGGGAAGGGATCTGCAGCAAAACCAACAATTGTGTTGGCTCACAATGTCTGGGGCAGGGCAGCACACTTCTCTTAAAAACTTGCCCAAAGCCTTTCTTTCTCTTTCTGTTTTGTGTTGCCAGGCAACAAAAGGGCACATTTGTTCCAAGGATCAGCTGGACATTATCTGGAGAGGTGGGTTGTGGGTAGAAAGGAGCAGCCATAAAAGACTGGCATGATAGGGCAGTGTATAGCAAACCTCAGCCCCCTGGGCCTTGAAGCGCTGCATTGGTCTGCAAGGGCCAGGTATGGGGCCCCCTCTCCGGACCTTGCAGCCATTATCCAGTGCTGCAAGGCCCAGGGCTCCTCTCCTTGGCCGCAGTGATACTCTATTGATGTGAATCCCTGGGACTGAAACTCAATTGGATGAATGAGTGGAAGGGTGGATCGATTAGTGAAAGGATGGATGGAAGAGTGAAAGGGAGAATGGATGGATGTAGTGAAAGCGTGGATGGGCAGATGAATGAAAGGATAGATGCGTGAAAGGATAGATCAATGAGTCAAGGTTAAATGAGTGTAGGAATAGATAGAGGAGTAAAGGGGAGAGGGGGGGTATGGAAAAAAGGATGGGTAGATGATTGAAAGTGTAAATGGATGGATGAGAGTGAAAGGATGGATGAAATTGTAAATGGATAAGGGAAAGGATGGAGTGAAAGTGTGGATGGATGAGCAATAGGATGGATGATTAAAAAGATGAATGGCTGGATGGATCAGTGAAGGGGTGGATGGAGAGATGGATAGGTTAGGAGAAAGATGGATAGGTTTGTATATGGATGGGAAAACAGATGGATGGGCGGACACAATGGTGAAAGACTGAATGATGGAAGAACGAATGGATGACAGAATGTAAGGGAGAAATGGTGTATATCAACGGGTGGATGAAAGGATGAATGGATAGATGTTTGGATGGAAGAGACAAGAAAGCTCTTCAGGTAAGGGTTGCAATGACTTGCTTGGTGCCACAAGAGCTTTGGTTCAAAGTGTGGAGTATTTTAATTTTCTGTCTGTTCCCTTGCCTATGTGTGACATTTCTGTATTTGCCGTGTACACCCACACCCAACTGCTACTTGAAAGTTACTTTAGTAATTGTAATTTGTATCATGTTTTGTTTTAAGTGTAAGGTTCTAGAGAGCCTTACTGTGCTGTGAGCTGCGCTTGAGGTGTATAATGTGTTTGTAGCAATATGCAAGGTGTCCAAAATAAACTGTCTGTAGTGTATTCTCAGTGTCGTCTTCAGCAGCGTTGTCGAGAAAAGCACCTTTGTGAACTGTGTCAGCTAGTGCTGGCCTCCCGGTATGGTCAACTTATTGAAGCTCTCTGTAATGCCCCCATAAACAAAGTCTGAATCCCTATTTTAAGTCACACTTGCTGACACACCCAAAAAGTGCACCGTATAATTGTTCCGATACAGCAATCCCCCCTAGTTCAAAACCACAGCAAGAGCTCTTTGGTAAAATCCTTGCAGCAATGTGATGCACGCCCTTCTTAATGATTCCAAGAGTATATAAGACTAATTCACTGGGGATGAGTAATGTATCAGCTTCCAGCTCCCAGCTAAGAAATGGAGCTGTTCCGTAGTAGTCTCGAGGCAAATGGAAATTGCTGATCTTGTTTCCCTGTCCAGAGGATACAAAACCCTAAACTCACCTTTATTTCGCTATACCCATTTCCTTGATTTTTACCATAGTGATGTCATTCAATACATTTTCCGCAGTGCTTGGAATTTTTATTATGCACTAATCGGATAACTTTGATTAAGGAAATCCATATTTGTGAGATCTGTGCCTAGCTTTTCCATTCAGTGTGACTATTGTGATCCACTTAAAACAGCTTTAATATAGACAGACATTTCATTTGGGTATTTAGCTTTTTATCAGTGTTATTGATAGCCACACTATGTCACTTCAGCGATACCAATGTAGATTAAAAGTTCTGTGATGTTATTTTCTATGATGTCACTAACAAATTATAGGGTCCACACATCTTCCCTTTCGCCCGGGGCACCAAAAGTTCTAGGAATGGCCCTGGGGTCACATGCAAAGGGCCATTGTGAAAAGCGTGCGTGCACATGTATATGCACATTTGTATACAAGTGTACATTTGCGTATATATATATATATATATATATATATATAATGTGTGTGCATGACTGCACGTTGGAGCTGTAATTGGAGCTATATATATATATATATATATATATTTACACATTGACATGTGTTTATATCCATGCAGGTATATATATATATATATATATATATATATATATATATATATATATATATATATGGCTCATGTTGAGCCTCAACGAATTACTGCTTTTCAGTGAGTGCTAGTTAGATATATTAATGTGAGTTGCAAGGTGCTATTTCTGTTTTTCACCCTCCAAGAGATCATTAGATCCTCCCACTGAGTTTCCACATATTCTTCCTAGATACAACTAGCCCTTCCGGCCATACCATACCATCTGGGAACAGTGCAGCCCTCCCCAAGAGACTATGCAGACCCCACAGACACTGTGCAGCCCTCCCCCAAAGACTATGTGGCCCTCCCCTCAAGAGTATGCGGCCCTCCCCTCAAGACTATGCGGCCCTCCCCTCAAGACTATGCGGCCCTCCCCTCAAGACTATGCAGCCCTCCCCCAGAGACTATGCAGCCCTCCCCCAGAGACTATGCAGCCCTCCCCCAGAGACTATGCAGCCCTCCCCCAGAGACTATGCAGCCCTCCCCCAGCGACTATGCAGCCCTCCCCCAGCGACTATGCAGCACTCCCCCCAGCGACTATGCAGCACTCCCCCCAGCGACTATGCAGCACTCCCCCCAGCGACTATGCAGCACTCCCCCCAGCGACTATGCAGCACTCCCCCCAGCGACTATGCAGCACTCCCCCCAGCGACTATGCAGCACTCCCCCCAGCGACTATGCAGCACTCCGCGACTATGCAGCTCTCCCTCCAGCAACTATGCAGCACTCCCTCCAGCGACTATGCAGCACTCCCCCAGTGACTATGCAGCCCTCTGTCCTGAGACTATGCAGCCCTCTGTCCTGAGACTATGCAGCCCTCTGTCCTAAAACTATCCAGCCCTCTGTCCTGAGACTATGCAGCCCTCTGTCCTGAGACTATGCAGCCCTCTGTCCTGAGACTATGCAGCCCTCTGTCCTGAGACTATGCAGCCCTCTGTCCTGAGACTATGCAGCCCTCTGTCCTGAGACTATGCAGCCCTCTGTCCTGAGACTATGCAGCCCTCTGTCCTGAGACTATGCAGCCCTCTGTCCTGAGACTATGCAGCCCTCTGTCCTGAGACTATGCAGCCCTCTGTCCTGAGACTATGCAGCCCTCTGTCCTGAGACTATGCAGCCCTCTGTCCTGAGACTATGCAGCCCGTTGTCCTGAGACTATGCAGCCCTTTGTCCTGAGACTATGCAGCCCTTTGTCCTGAGACTATGCAGCCCTTTGTCCTGAGACTATGCAGCCCTCTGTCCTGAGACTATGCAGCCCTCCCTTCTCAGACTATGCCGCCTTCCCTCCTGAGACTATGCCGCCTTCCCTCCTGAGACTATGCCGCCTTCCCTCCTGAGACTATGCCGCCTTCCCTCCTGAGACTATGCCGCCTTCCCTCCTGAGACTATGCCGCCTTCCCTCCTGAGACTATGCCGCCTTCCCTCCTGAGACTATGCCGCCTTCCTTCCTGAGACTATGCCGCCTTCCCTCCTGAGACTATGCCGCCTTCCCTCCTGAGACTATGCCGCCTTCCCTCCTGAGACTATGCCGCCTTCCCTCCTGAGACTATGCCGCCTTCCCTCCTGAGACTATGCCGCCTTCCCTCCTGAGACTATGCCGCCTCCTGAGACTATGCCGCCTCCTGAGACTATGCCGCCTTCCCTCCTGAGACTATGCCGCCTTCCCTCCTGAGACTATGCCGCCTTCCCTCCTGAGACTATGCCGCCTTCCCTCCTGAGACTATGCCGCCTTCCCTCCTGAGACAATACAATCTTCCTTCCTGAGGCTGTGCAGCCCTCCCCCTGAGGCTGTGCAGCCCTCCCCCTGAGGCTGTGCAGCCCTCCCCCTTGAGGCTGTGCAGTCCTCCACCTTAGATACTATGCAGTCCTCCACCTTAGATACTATGCTTCCCTCCTCCTTAGATACTATGCTTCCCTCCTCCTTAGATACTATGCTTCCCTCCTCCTTAGATACTATGCTTCCCTCCTCCTTAGATACTATGCTTCCCTCCTCCTTAGATACTATGCTTCCCTCCTCCTTAGATACTATGCTTCCCTCCTCCTTAGATACTATGCTTCCCTCCTCCTTAGATACTATGCTTCCCTCCTCCTTAGATACTATGCTTCCCTTCTCCTTAGATACTATGCTTCCCTTCTCCTTAGATACTATGCTTCCCTTCTCCTTAGGTACTATGCTTCCCTCCTCCTTAGATACTATGCTTCCCTCCTCCTTAGATACTACGCAACCCCACTCCCTTAAAGGCTATGTAGCCCCCCCCTTTAGAGACTGCGTAGCCCTCCCCTTAGAGACTAAGCAATCCTCCTCCAGAGACTATGCAACACTTTCTCCTGAGACTGCAACACTTTCCTATGAGACTGTGCAACTAAATGCACAGAAACTATGCAGCTCTCTCCCCAGAAACTATACAGCTGTCTCTCCTGAAACGATGCAGCTGTAATTCCAGAGGCAATGCATCTCTCTCGCCAGAGACGATGCAGCTCTCTCTCCAGAGACGATGCAGCCCACTCTCCAGCCATATTTAGGCTTCTCTCCAGAGTCCATGCAACATTTCCCTCCAGAGTCAATGCAACCCCCCCCCCCCCCCCCCCCCAGAGAGGCTTTGCACCCCAACAGAGACTATGCAGTGTTCATCTCTAGAGAATATGCTGCCATACCACCGGAGAGTATGCAACCCACCTGACCCCAGAGCGTACGTAAAACCCTTCTGCTCCACAGACTATACAGCTTCCCCAGCCCTAGAGACTCTGCAAGCCTCCCAACAGAGACTATGTAGCCCTTCCCCATAGAGAATATGTCCTGGGAGGATGCAGGTCTCTGTCCTGGGAGGATGCAGCTCCCTGTCCTGGGAGGATGCAGCTCCCTGTCCTGGGAGGATGCAGCTCCCTGTCCTGGGAGGATGCAGCTCCCTCGGCAGAGGCGATGCAGGTTTCCTCGGCAGAGGCGATGCAGGTTTCCTCGGCAGAGGCGATGCAGGCTCCCTCGGCAGAGGCGATGCAGGCTCCCTCGGCAGAGGCGATGCAGGCTCCCTCGGCAGAGGCGATGCAGGCTCCCTCGGCAGAGGCGATGCAGGCTCCCTCGGCAGAGGCGATGCAGGCTCCCTCGGCAGAGGCGATGCATCTCCCTTCTCCCCGGGACGATGCAGCTCCCTCCCCCCTGGGACGATGCAGCTCCCATTCCCCTGGGACGATGCAGCTCCCCTTCCCCCGGGACGATGCAGCTCCCATCTCCTCTCCCCCTCGGGCGATGCAGCTCCCCTCTCCTCTCCCCCTCAGGCGATGCATCTCCCCTCTCCCCCCTGGGCGATGCATCTCCCCTCTCCCCCCTGGGCGATGCATCTCCCCTCTCCCCCCTGGGCGATGCATCTCCCCTTCCCCCCCCCCCCGGGCGATGCATCGGCGGGAGGGGAGATGCATCGCCCGGGGGGGGGGGAGGGGAGATGCATCGCCTGGGGGGGAAGGGGAGATGCATCGCCCGGGGGGGGGGGGGAGGGGAGATGCATCGCCCAGGGGGGAAGGGAAATGCGTCCCCCAGGGGGGGAGGGGAGATGCGTCGCCCAGGGGGGGAGGGGAGATGCGTCGCCCAGGGGGGGAGGGGAGATGCATCACCCAGGGGGGGAGGCGAGATGCATCGCCCAGATGGGGGGAGGAGAGATGCATCTCCCAGGGGGGGAGGGGAGATGCATCTCCCAGGGGGGGAGGGGAGATGCATCGCCAAGGGGTGGGAGGTGAGATGCATCGCCCAGGGGGGGAGGTGAGATGCATCACCCAGGGGGGGGGGGAGGCGAGATGCATTGCCCAGATGGGGGGAGGGGAGATTCATTACCCAGGGGGGAGGGGAGATGCATCGCCCAGGGGGGGAGGAGAGATGCATCGCCCAGGGGGGGGGAGGCGAGATGCAACGCCCAGATGGGGGGAGGGGAGGTGCATTACCCAGGGGGGAGGGGAGATGCATCTCCCCTCCCCCCATCTGGGCGATGCAGCTTGCCCCCCCCACGGGTGATGCATCTCCCCTCCCCCCCTCCTCCCCCCCCGGGCGATGTATCTCCCCTCCCCCCCCGGGCGATGCATCTCCCCTCCCCCTCTGGGCGATGCATCTCCGCTCTCCTCCCTGGGCGATGCATCTCCCCTCCCCCTCTGGGCGATGCATCTCCCCTCCCCCTCTGGGCGATGCATCTCCGCTGTCCTCCCTGGGCGATGCATCTCCGCTCTCCTCCCTGGGCGATGCATCTCCGCTCTCCTCCCTGGGCAATGCATCTCCCCTCCCCCCGGGCGATGCATCTCTCCCCTCCCCCCGGGCGATGCATCTCTCCACTCCCCCCCGGGCGATGCATCTCTCCCCTCCCCCTCCTGGGTGATGCATCTCTCCCCTCCCCCCCTCCCCCCCCTGGGTGATGCATCTCTCCCCTCCCCCCCCCTGGGTGATGCATCTCGCCCCCCCCCTGGGCGATGCATCTCCCTTCCCTCCCGGGCGATGCATCTCCCCTCCTCCCCCTGGGTGATGCATCTCTCCTCCCCTCCCCCCTGGGTGATGCATCTCTCCTCCCCTCCCCCCTGGGCGATGCATCTCCCCTCCCCCACTGGGCGATGCATCTCCCCTCCCCACCCGGGGCCATGCAGCTCCCCTCCCCACCGGGGGCGATGCCGCTCGCTGGGACGATGCGCTCGCTACAAAATTTGTTTTATTTATTTAATTGTTTACTTGCCTCCAATAATCCATATTCTGGTGTTTACTACCCCCCACCCTGCCCCTCCCCTTACGCCCCACGGAACTCCCTCCACAGGGCGCTCCTGGCACTCCAGAGTGAATGCAACCTTCCTCCCACTCGGAGGCTTTACCCCCCTGAGGCTTTACCCCCCTGAGGCTTTGCTCTCCCCTGAGACTTTGCTCTCCCCTGAGACTTTGCTCTCCCCTGAGACTGTGCTCTCCCCTTGAGACTGTGCTCCCCCTTGAGGCTGTGCTCCCCCTTGAGGCTGTGCTCCCCCTTGAGGCTGTGCTCCCCCTTGAGGCTGTGCTCCCCCCTGAGACTTTGCTCCCCCTGAGACTTTGCTCCCCCCTGAGACTTTGCTCCCCCTTAAGACTTTGCTCCCCCTTGAGACTTTGCTCCCCCCTGAGACTTTGCTCCCCCCTGAGACTTTGCTCCCCCCTGAGACTTTGCTCCCCCCTGAGACTTTGCTCCCCCCTTAGACTTTGCACCCTCTGAGATTTTGCACTCCCCAGACACTATGCAGCCCCCTCTCTAGAGATTATGCAACTTTACCACCAGAGATTATGCAACCCTCCCCTAGAAACAATGCAACCCTCCCAACAGAGACTATGCAACCCTCCCCCCAGAGACTATACAATCCTCCCTGAAGACCATGTAACACACTCACCCGAGACCGCAATACTCTCCCTTGAGACCTTGCAACCATACCCTCCGAGGCTTTGCAGCTCTCCCCCTAGAGACAATGCAACCCTCCACTCAGGACTATGCAGGCCTCACCCCAGAGACTGTCTTCTGTCCTTCCCAGAGACTGTGCCACCCTTCCTCCCAGAGACTGTGCCACCCTTCCTCCCAGAGACTGTGCCACCCTTCCTCCCAGGGACTGTGCCACCCTTCCTCTCAGGGACTGTGCCACCCTTCCTCTCAGGGACTGTGCCACCCTTCCTCCCAGAGACTGTGCCACCCTCCCGCCCAATGACTTTGCCCCCCTCCCGCCCAGGGACTGTGCCCCCCTCCCGCCCACGGGCTTTGCTACCCTCCAGCCCTGAGACAATGCCACCCTTCCTGTAAACTCTTAGATACCAGGCAATCCTCCCTACAATCTTCCCCAAGTGGCTGAGAATCCCCACCCCAACAGACTGCAAACCCCGCCTCCCAGCGACTGCCAATCCTTCCCCTCCAGAGACTGAAACCCTCACCCCAGAGTTTACTAAGCCTTCCCCCTCAGAAACAAGGTAACTATCTCTTGAGTCTACATAGCCCTCTCTGCATCCCTCCTCCCAATGATAATGCCCCTGTCCCAGCAATCTTCCCACAGTGACTACCTCCCTGGTGACTATCAATCCACAGACATTGTAAGGTTTCCCTGAAGACTACACAACCCTTACCATGTGCCCCGTCGCTCCATCTCCCTTAGATCCCTGCCTCTGCATCTCTCCTCAGAGACCGGTCTCTCCCTTCCCCCTCAGAGACCCTTCTCTCCCTTCCCCCTCACATTGCTGCCATTCTATCCCCCTCAGAGCCCCATCATCTTTACCCCCTAAGAGACCCATTATCCCCCCCAAGCCCTATAATTCCCTTCCCATTAGAGCCCTGCTGTTCCCCCTTCAGAGTCCTTGCATTCCCCACACCCTGCTCTGCTTCCCATCTCTTAAGTCCTCTTAGTTCGCTCTGAGTCCCTGCCAAGGGCCCACTCTTCTTCCCTAGAGCTCCCTCAAACTTCAGAGAGGTCCACTTACCACTCCCAGTCTTGAAGCCTATTGCCGTCCTACCCTCTCAATGCGCACAGACATGGGACTTCCCAGCACTGCCATGTGATGCTGTGAACCTTTTTATTTTATTCCAGAGCTCATACTCTCTTCCCATGCAATGACCAACTCCTTTCTTTTAAGATCCAATACTACAAAGCCACCTGCTAATCCCAGTCACAATCTTTCTCTCCCATCTAAGCTGCACAAAACCCTCTAACCCAGCTGAAAGTCTTTGTAGTCCCCCCTCCCCCCATCCCTCCCAAAGCCTCCTTGGCCGGTCCAGAAAAATCTGCCTTCCTGTAGAACTTTTCTCGGTCCTTAAAGAACTCCTCGTACCCCTCCGGCTGAGTTACGCTTCCCAAAGTCCCTTTAACCTCTCCTAGGCTTCAGGGGAGTGATGGAGGCCCCAGCTGGGAAATGCAAGGCCACATGCTGCAGCTTCTGCCAGATCCACATACTTTTCTTAGAGGCCAGCTACCATCCCAGTTCCCATACAAACATTCAGTGGTGCCTCTCGACACATTCCAGTCCCCTTTACCCCTCCCACCTGCCGGTCCCCTTTTAGTCCTCACGCCATTTTTCTCAGAGTACCCCACACTTAGACACCTAGTCACCTCTAAGACATTAATCGCTCTTTCCTATTTTCCCCCTGCTAGACCATCTTACCCTTTCTGACTCCATTCATATCATCCTAGATCCCAATCACCCCATCAAAGACCAGCACACAACCTCCCTGGAGGCTGTTTGCATCTTTGCATCCCTCCTAAACACATTCACAGATCCCACTTCCAACCCTATCTCACTCCATCCTAACCCAAACCTAGACTCCATTTGCCTGCTGCTTGACTCTACTCTGCTTCCCCACAGACCCATGCCCTCACCACATCTTCAACAAAGCAGATTCAATCATAGCACCACACCTCCGAGACGTCATCAACTGCTCCCTCAACTCCGCCACCTTCCCGGAAAGCTGGAAACACACCGAACTCAGCGCCCTTCTGAAAAAACCCACAGCTGACCCCACCGAACTCAAAAACTACCGCCCCATCTCGCTCCTTCCATTCCCGGCCAAAGTCATCGAGAAAGCCGTCAACAGCCAGCTCGCCGCCTTCCTCGAAACCAACAAATCACTTGACTCCTCACAGTCCGGCTCCGAGCCAAACACAGCACCGAGACCGCCCTCATCGCAGCAACAGACGACATTCGAACTCTACTGGACAATGGAGACACAGTCGCCCTCATCCTCCTCGACCTCTCCGCAGCCTTCGACACAGTCTGTCATAGCACCCTGTTACAACGCCCCAGAAACATCGGAATCCAAGGAAAAGCACTGGAATGGATCACCTTGTACCTTGCCGGAAGAACTCAGAGAGCCCGCCTTCCACCATTCAAGTCAGAGGCCACTGAAGTCATTTGCGGCGTGCCACAAGGATCTTCAATCAGCCCCACCCTCTTCAACGTATACATGAGCCCCCTCGCGGCCATCGCACGCCAACACAACCTCAACATCATCTCCTACCCTGATGACACTCAACTGATCCTCTCACTCACCAAAGACCCTAACACCGCCAAAACCAACCTACATGAAGGAATGAAAGAAGTTGCCGAGTGGATGAAGCACAGCCGTCTGAAACTGAATTCAGACAAAACAGAAGTCCTTATCTTAGGTACCTCCCCCTCCGCCTGGGACGACTCTTGGTGGCCAGAGGCCCTTGGAAAAGCACCCATCCCGACGGACCATGCACGGAACCTGGGCGTCATCCTGGACTCCTCACTCTCGATGACCAGACAAGTCAACGCCGTTTCATCATCTTGCTTCAACATTCTTCGCATGCTCAAAAAAACATTTCGCTGGATCCCCACCGAAACTAGAAAAACGGTCACCCACGCACTGGTTACAAGCTGCCTGGACTACGGAAACACCCTATACGCCGGTACCACCGCAAAACTTCAGAAAAAACTCCAACGCATCCAGAACGCATCAGCCAGACTCATACTAGACATCCCGCATAAAGACCACATTTCTGATCACCTGAAAAACCTCCACTGGCTCCCCGTCAACAAGAGGATAACATTCCGCCTCCTAACCCACGCACACAAAGCACTTTACGAACTTGGACCCGAATGCCTCAACACACGACTTTCCTTCTACACCCCCTCCCGCCAGCTACGCTCTTCCAACCAAGCCCTTGCCGCTGTACCTCGCATCAACAAAACCACCATGGGAGGAAGCTCCTTCTCCTACCTGGCGGCTAAAACATGGAACTCACTTCCCATTCACCTTCGCCTCACTCAGAACCACCTAGCATTCAGAAAGCAACTTAAAACCTGGATTTTCGACAAGTAATTCCCCACCCTTCTTCAAGCGCCTTGAGACCCTCTGGGTATGTAGCGCGCTATATAAATTATTTGACTTTGACTTTGACCATGTGATTGTGATTGGGTTCTTATATAGCGCGCTACCACTCCAAGGAGTATCTTGTGTTGATGTTGTATGGATTTCCTCAGTCAAAGCTGCTTGCCACTCCAGCTGGAGGTGATTCTCTATCTGGGGCGTCTGGACACTTGCATTGAGCAAACACTTGAGGACCTCTTTCTTCAGAGGGCTTAAGTCATTCTCTGTCTCTGGGGAAATGCATTCACAAGGAGGGCCTTAGTTCTGAATAGAAGAGCTGGGATAACCCATGGGGGTGGTGTCGGCTTTAGTGTATGGTGTTAAACAAGAAAGCTACATGCTGGTAGTGTGCTATGAATCTTGGTTTACCAAGGAAGCCAGCTGTTTCTGTTTCCTAAATACCGCCTACAAATGATCTTTCTGGAGACATTCCCCTTGATACTTTTAGTGCGTGCACCTTAGCACGATGTAAATTACATCATGTATTATCCATTGTGTGATTTCGTTCAGATTATCTCGAATGTACTTTGTCGAGTGCAAGAGCTTTATCACGCTTTATGTATGTGATTTACTTGCATTTAATTCTTGTCCTTCGTGTGTATGCGATGCCGGACTAATGATACCCGCGACAGAGGCGCATGTAGAGATGGTAGAAAGAAAGTTTAACTTTCCTGGCGTGTCACAAAAATGCTTTCCACTTTTCAAGAGGGTATAAGCTAATCCAAGCTCATTGGCTGGCAGTTTTATGGAGGGTGGCGCAGTTTTATTTATCGTGTACATCTGCCCCCGGTCACGACTGGAAAGTTCACTTCCATGTGCTCTTTGGTTCCCACTCGCCGTCAGTACCCCCTCCAGATTGTACACTTTGTGAGCTGGGCTATAATTAAGGTTTCCATATCTATTATTCATGCCCTTCGGTTTCTGTTGCTATGCAATTTTCTCATGAAATGCTAATTTGTCTGAGCTTTCTTCTAACTCTGCCCAAAGACGGGATGCGGCAGCAGCGGTTGCATGGGTGGGATCCTGTCCCTTTGTTAGTCGGTTGTACCTGCTGGGCTGTCCTCGCGCCGCTACTAGGAGGGTAACGCCAAAATGGTGGATGTGTGTTTTTTTCTGAAACCCTTGCATGCAACCTGTCTAAAACACGTGCATGTATTCAGTGAAATTTTGAGACAAGCGACTCCGTTTTCTTTGGATCTAATGCTAGAATTCAGAGTTGGATAATTCTCTGGTCTTGGTCATCAAGTCTTACAAGTCAGTGTTTTCAGGAGTTTTTTTTTTAAAAAAGTAGTATTTATCTGTAATCAATTCAGAAGAGATGGCCTTGAAATAGATTTGCTGTCTACCTGTCGGTGTATATTATTATTTATTGGAGCTGTTTTATTTATTTGTATCTTCCTAAGTATATTTGGGATATAGTTGTCTGGATTCCCCATTAATATAGTTCATATATTAAAGCGACCAGCTACGGACAATATCCAACAGAAGTGTCCCGTGCCTTTGCATTTTGAAATCATGTGGTAATAGTAGTCTGAAAGTAATAGAATTGGTAGCAGTGAGCACCATTTTACTAGTTTCATACTCTTTGTGTTGTGCAGTTTACAGAGGATTCAGGGCATTAATCTCCCATGGGTTGGTAGAAGCAGAGGGAATGCTTGTTGGTGGGACTTTCTAGCCTCCATGTTATTCCAGGAGCTAGAGTAGTTTATTGAGTGAACTGCAGTTCCCTGTTGAGAAGTTCCACCAGTCAGTCGGTATGCAAAGTTGTCGATGGATTGAACGCCTTGAGTCATCCGAGACCGTAACTCTTGTTTTTAAGGATGGTTAAGCATGGCCATAGATGCATTCATTAATCTATGTTTTACTCTATTTTGGTGTTGGGAGCCGCTAGTCATCTCAAAATATTTTTTCCCCCCAGAAAAATAAAGAAGCAGCACTTGCAAAATTGGTGAAGAAAAATATAAGGATGTACTTGCAGAAACAAACTTAGTGTGCTGTAAGGCCAGGTGTCGGGATTCAGGTTCTTTTCTGAGAACGATAGAATTTTTTATCCGACTGAGTAAATAGTTTCCTGATCATTGCTGGCCCATCATCTCCATGTGTTTGATCTGAGCCTTGAACATTCATTAGTCACTGACTTTTAAGTAGTGAATCACTTCAGTGACTGCATCGCGCAATCTCTTCAAGTGGCAGGCTGGAGAAGAATGACAGTCTCATTATTAGACATGAGAGTTAGCATAGGATAGCGGACAGCTGTTAGGGCCTTGTGGAGATCTGTATGGACAATATGTCATGTTGCAAAGTAAATCAGTCAGAAGGCAAGTTTGCAAAAATTGGTTAGAGTTATGCCTGCTTGCATCCCTGAAAAGGTCCAGATGTTTAAATGTTATTTCTACTGACTTGTTTCAAAATTGACTTTTGAAGATTTGCGTGTCTTTCTGAGATTGCATTTCTAGATGTATTATAAGCGCATTGAACGTGTTTTTTCTTCTTATTTGGACTCTAGCCAAGCCTCGTAAATGGATAGCTTCACCATTTTATCCAGTCTGGTGCAATCTTCAGTCCTTTTGTTTGCCATGTTGTTTGCCTCTCTTTACAGGTCACATTCCTTCCATCTTGGTGGTGGTGGTCAACCACCATTACAGCTGGATTTGCATTTTGCAGGTCACCTAGAACTAAGCAGAGCATTCCTTTGAAGAAGTTGATAGGTTGCAAATTGACACAGTGACATAACGACCCCCCTTGGGGTAGGGGGGGGGGGGTGGCCCAAGCTACAGGGGGCCCTTCCGGCACTGCATGGACAGTGGGGCCCCCTGGCCTGAAAATTCCTGACTGGGTCTGGAGTGGTGGGGATGGCCCACTCCATGATCTTTGCGGGGGGCCCCCTCAAGTTTCATTACGCCACTGATCCAGCAGGACTCTGCTTTTCAGTTTTGGGAGAGCGATTATAGCAGCATCATTAGGTTAGGTAGTATAAAATGTGAAACTACAAACTGGTGAAAGTAAGAGGCATCTGAAAGTTATCAATGGAATTTCTATTCTACATCTTTATATACTTTTGTATAAAATCTTTCATAAAGTCCATTGAGATAATAGACACTTTCAGAGTTCTGTGCCTTTTGCAGTCCACATGTTCAGTGTTAGTCTGGCAATACCAGTGCTTCTTTGGTGGCGAGGGAGGTGAGGAAAGGGCATGACTTGTAGAGCTTCACAGCTTAACCAGAGCCATAAGACGTTATGGGAGGACTTGCTGACGGTGGGTGCTACCCACCAGACCTGGAGTGGAGGCCTACGGCGCTACACTGCCTGAGCATGCAAATCCCTTGGACGAAGCAAACACAAGGAGATGATGGACGGAGCACTGAAACTTTTCAGACCCTCACCCCCAGTCACAGATCTGGGTTGAATCCATCATCATTCTTTAGCTCACTCCGCCACCCCAGTTCAGACCCCGCCATATGCAAATCAGTCTTGACCCTGTGTCTCACGGGAACAGTCCAGCCCGAACTGCCAAGCCAGGTCTTCCCTGGACCCGAAACAAGCATCCTGGGACAGGGTTCGTGGTAACACCCCTCATCAGCGAGGCTAGCTTGAATCCAGTGGCAAAGTGAGCAAGAGACCCACATCAGAGCATACACTGCCAACTTAGGGCAAATAAAGCAAACACAAAGAGCTAATGGACGGAGCCTTGAAACTTTACAGACACTCACCCCCAGTCACAGATCTGGGTTGAATCCTTCATAGTTCTTTAGCTCACTGTGCCACACCAGTTCAGACCCAGCCATATGCAAATCCCTTGGGCGGCCAGAGAGCACTGTTGAATTGAGGTGAACTTCACGATCTCTACCTGTACTGAACCAGTGGAGCAGAGGCGACTCATTTCATTGGAGCAGCAGAAATAAGAAATATAATATGGGAGTTTCTTTAAACCCACTGGAGGAACTCAAAAGGCTGACCATCGCGAACCTACCCTGCATATTTTGCAAGGTGAAAGGATTTCATTCAAAGAGACATGCTTTTGGTGCGATCAATAACTTTGCTGCTTTTGTTGTTCAAAGCTAAAAGGGACAGCATTTGAACTGTGGTGCATGCTTCTAAAGCAAAGATGCTAGTACTAAATGAAAATGCGACAAACCCTTGAGCCATAGCTGGGGAAGACAGAAGCTAGTGTTGGCACCTTAGAATGGGAGGTCAGTGATTTCAACTCTTCGGTGCTAAAAGTGGAAACAGATAAAAGATGTCTTGCAGAAAACAAGCTGTGTATATCCTCCAAAACAGAATATTACATGAGATGGGAAAGGACATGGGATCATTGGTACAGCTGCTTGGGGATTTTAGAGATCCCAATAGAATGGGTTCAAATGATTTTCAGGCCACAGTGGAAACTATATGACGTGCTCTGTGTGGAACCCAACCAAAGCCGAGTTTGCCGTACAGCCCGCCCCCGATAACAAAAGTTTACAGGCTCTTTAGAAGGGGCTCTAGTTCTAGGAAATATGTTGATGGTACTGTGATGGTGATCTTGTGAACTTCTGTCTTGTGGGGGTAATCCTGCTGGAGGCAGTTAAGCAGGGAAGTAATTAGTGTAGTGGTCATCATGTCTTCTTGTTCTCCGACTTCAACCCTGCTTATCTGGCGAGAAAGAATGCTGCATTCATCATAAAGAGAGTGCCCTGTGGTCTCCATGTGTATGTACCCATCAGATGAGGTTGAAGATGGACTGTCAAGGAAAGTGATGATCCTTTGGAGAGGTGGTATCTACCAGGGCGATCCTAGAGAAATTCGGGGGAAAAGAGTTAAGAAATGTAGGCCGTGAATTATTGATTGTTACAGAGGTGATGGCCTGGAAGAGGTTTGGTGGTTTGTAAGTGTGTTTCACCTGTGTCACTTCCCCAGGTGAATGAGCAGGACATTGGATGAGTTTCCTTTAGTTGTCTTTGGTTCCGCTAAGGTTGCTTTAAATTCCGCCAGCAATGTTGGTATTTGATTATGTAATACCTGTTTTAATAGTCCTAATAGGAATAGTTAAACCCTTAAAATACATTACTGCAACTCTTCAGAACATATCTTCTTGCCATAAATGCACCCTCCGCTCTAAAAAAAATTGAAGGAAGCTTACTGAATTCCTTCTTTAAATCCAATATATTTTTCATTTAAGGGACAAAATCTATAGATTTTCTTATTCAAAGGGCAGCAAGACTCAGTAGATTTGGCACTCACTAAAGCGATCTAGCTGTGGAAAGAAACCTGAACGTAAACAGGCTTCGAGGCAGCATAATAATCCCTACGATAATGGGTGTCTGGACAGAGCTAATAGGACTTTAATGACATCAATGAATTCTGTTAGCCTTCATGCCGCAGGGTGTTTTCGGTTCTGTTTATAGCGATACGACAAACCATAGTAACTGGCAACCGAGCCCTGCCCTTAGTTTTTGTGAACAGATGAGAAGTTTTTACTTAAGCTTTAGGGGTGAATTTGGTAAAGTGGGCTTCTAAGACCCATAGCTGTGGAAACAGCCTGTACATCGTGGCCATTAACACGCAATATCATTACCACACATCCATAACAACGCAAATGCCTGTACTATGCATGTCTTTACCACGCTAAATTTTACCACGCATATGCCTTTGCCATGCATTCCTTTCCAACAAAAATGCAAGTGTTTTCCAGGTTAGTATAAAGTATAAAGTATAAGTATAAAGTTATATATATATATATATATAGGCATTTTTAGGTTTTAATGTAGTTGAGGGTATTTGGGTGACAAGGGCATATTTAGGGTTTAAGGTGGGTTGGGGTATTTAGGTGGCAAGGATATTTTTAGGGTTTGAGGTGAGTAAGGGTATTTCAGTTACAAGGGTATTTTTAGTGTTTAGGGGTGGTTGAGGGTATGGGTGGCTAGGGTATTTTTAGGGTTTAATGTAGGTTGGGGAGATGCTTCGCATCAAAAGAATTTGCAGTGATGAGAGGGAGTGCACTAGAGCTATGGATGAAAGCCGTTTGCGCTTTTTGGCACGTGGATATTCAGCTAATACGGTCACTAGGGCCATGGAACGAGCCAATAATCTGATCAGGGCAGAGATTCTAGTGCCCAAATCTAAGAATGTTGTTGAGTCAGATACAGTACCCAAAGATAGCTCTAGAGTCGTGGTTACTTACAACCAGCAACATAGGGAAATCAGGCGGATTTTCAGCCGCAACTGGAACCTAGTGACGGGGGACGCCGTCATTGGGGGTTCAGTGGGCAGAAGGCCAGAGTTTTCCTTTAGGAAATCTACCTCCATGTCAGACAGGCTAGTGAAAAATCATTTGGAACCCCTAACATCTAAGACCTTTATGAATTTGAGGAAAGGGTTTCTGAAATGTTCCAGCTGCAAAGCCTGTAAAAATGGATGCAATACAACACGATATCTCATTCCTTTCAAGGAAGATCCAGTTCTGATAACTAAACAGTTATCTTGCAAAACGGAGTTTGCCGTTTATGTGCTGCAGTGCCCCTGTGAACTCAGGTATGTAGGGAGTACCCGGCTGCCGGTTCACAGGAGAATACTGCAGCACTTGAGGGCAATCACCAATAAAGAACAAGCCTACCCTGTGGCACGCCATTTTCAGGCGGTACACGGGAGTGATCCCAAACATCTTGTCTATTTTGTTATAGATTGTGTGCCACCCCTGAAGAGAGGGGGTAATAGGGATGGGCTGCTCAGGGTACTTGAAACTAGGTACATCTTAGAACTCAACAGTCGTGCCCCTGGAGGTCTTAACGCCAGTGAGGACCTATACACTTGTTTGTAGTTCATTTCAAGAAAATACGGTGTGCCTATACCATAGCTGGTCTTAACCATACTGTTTAGTTACTAGAATAGACTGTTCCAAATTCATAAATTGCAAAATTTGCAGTCAATATTATTGTTTTGCATTTTTTGGTTGCTGCCGTGTATTTACATCTGTCAGATTGATAAATATGAAATAGGGAGGGGCTCTTCCCTTTTAAAAAAAACTGAGATACTTGCACTCAATCACTTTTAATATATTCTTTATTTGCAATTTTTGCGATGATGGCTGCTCCTTGTTACAAGTTGGGATTTTGATATTTTCAAATATGTGTGTTTACATATGGTCTTTTGCTTACATACAGCACATGACACTTTACTGGAAATTCCCACTTGGGATATATTCTTTGAACGTTTTTTCAAAAAGGGTTAGTGAAACATTGTCCTCTTGTAAATCATGAAATTTAACAATGGTTTTAAATGAATTATATATTTATATATTTATATGTATATATTTATGAAGTTTTTTTGTACATGTTATTTATTTGCGTATTTGCACATGTATATACTTCGGTTTATTTACCCACTATGGGTTATATTCAAGATGGAACAGGATTATACAAAATAACGATAGTCCTTCTGTTGTTTCCATGTACCCTTTTGAAAGAATGCTATGGTTGAAATGTGGTGGTTACAATTTAGTCCACCGTTTGTGTCTATGACTAAATGGATAAAATCCCATGTAACTTTGCGATCACATCATGTGATCAAGACAGTGGATACTGTCGAAACGCGTAATGGCGGGCATGCTGAGCGAGATTTGAGCTGAAATAAAATCACACTTGTTTGGCACCAGTTCTGGGTTCCTCTCTTCGTTTGTCCATAGCTGTGCAGGATTTTTGCAGTCTTTGTGGATTTGGGACGAGTTCGCTTGAATATATATATATATATATATATATATATATATATATATATATATAGGCATTTTTAGGTTTTAATGTAGTTGAGGGTATTTGGGTGACAAGGGCATATTTAGGGTTTAAGGTGGGTTGGGGTATTTAGGTGGCAAGGATATTTTTAGGGTTTGAGGTGAGTAAGGGTATTTCAGTTACAAGGGTATTTTTAGTGTTTAGGGGTGGGTGAGGGTATGGGTGGCTAGGGTATTTTTAGGGTTTAATGTAGGTGAGGGTATTTGGGTAGCAAGGGTATTTGTAGTGTTTAGGGTGGGTATTGGTATTTGGGTGGCAAGTGTGATTTTAGGGTGTAGGGTGGGTCAGGGAATTTGGATGGCAAAGGCAATTTTAGGGTATGTAGGTGTATTTGGGTGCCAAGGGTATTTTTAAGGTTTGGGGTTGGTAGGGTTATTGGTGTGGCAAGGATATTGTTAGGATTTAGGGTTGGTGATAGTATTTGGGTGGCAATTATATTTTTAGGGTTTATGGTGGGTAGGGTATTGGGGCAAGGGTATTTTCATGGTTTAGGATGGGTAAGGGTGTTTGGGTGGCAAGGGTATGTTTAGGGTGGGTAGGGGTATTTGGGTGGCAGGGTATTTTTAGGGTTTATGTTGGGTAGTGGTATTTGGGTGGCAAGTGTATTTTTAGAGTGGGTAGGGTATTTGGATTTGGTTGGCAAGGGTATTTTTAGGTTTTAGGGAGGGTAGGGTTTAGTGGTCGATAAGTGTGTATACACGTACATATATATAAAATGGCTTTTATACTTACCTGCGAAATACTTGCATTTTTATTGTAAAGGCATGCGCGTGGTAAAGGCATGCATTGGGAAGGCATATGCGTTGTTATGGAAGCGTTGTAATGGCATGTGTGGTGCCATCATACAACCCCCCCCAGCTGAGCATGAATTATCTCAGTCAATGGCTTCCAAAGCCTTTCGGTTACTAGAAGCAACCAGGCCTCAGACTGTGACTGAACCTGAGTATACGGCTTGGAAGTGCTGGTTTCAACAGCCAGCGCCCTCTTAGTGTCACTCAAGAGAGCCGGGGCCATTTTTAGAGCGGCGCTGTTGAAATCTTATTTTGAAACCTCAAACTGTAATAGAGGTAGTAAATGACTTAATGCTGTACGGCGGTGGTGCAGTGACGGCCCCATTTCCTTCCACCTTGCTCAACAACGAACGTGGTCTCTGAATGAAATCGTATATCGTCTAAGTATTTTCCCACGTGGGCCACCTCAGTTCCTAAAGTCGTGAACCCGGCATCACGCTCCAGGCGCGCCTTGCCATCAACCGTGGCAGCCTGCTGAACAAGTCTGTGAGCTGAGAAAGGATCACAGTGCCGTTTCCTCATTCTCAAGTCTTCGTGTGACAAAAGCGTTCTCTTGCTACCTTGGTGTGGGGACACCCTCTTATTTCCAGTAGTCTAACGCCATTCCTGTTTTTCTAGCTTCACAGAAACGTTTCAGAAAGTAGAAGTGTAATCCACGCCTTAGTATGGATTGCAGAGTGCGTGTGAACTCGTAATGCTAAGAATAAAGACTGAGGCCTCGTTGATTCAGGGGTCGTTGAACTACTGAGACTCGAGCACCTGTTTTGTACATTTGAAAAAACAAGGGGGCCCTATCCCAAAGGAGGATGAGATGTGGTGTAACGGCCAGAGCTGCCGATTTTGTAACTGAGGAACCAGGTTCGAACCTTGGGTAGGCTCAACATCATGTGATCGTGGGCAAACCACTTGATGCAACCTGGTGCTCGTGTAAGGCGCCCTAATTCCCTTGAGTCGTATTTTTGCGCCATATTAAAGTGCAAACAAAATCAAACAAGCAGTCGAAAGTATTTTTTATTTTTCATGCCAGGAATTAAGAAAAAAAAGGGTTCCTGGCATGCATAGTAAAATAACTACTGCAGATGTCTCTGCCCCACCAAGTGCATAGAATTTTGGAGCAGTAACTCCCACTTAAGGGCGCGTTACCAGGTGTGGTTTGCCGTGGGGGTCAAGGTGTGCTCACCAGGCATCTCGGATGTTTCTGTGGAAACCGGGTCTGGTGGCTCAGTGGACTAATGCAACCACTGCAGGGGCCTGTGTTCGTCCTCATGGTCACAGATTCAAATCCTGATGGGTCCACTGAGCCATTCATCCATCTGAGGTCAAAAAAATGAGTACCATTGAGTTGGGCAACAATAAACATCTGTTATTCAGCACCAAGGTACCCCGTTAGGGTTGACCGTGTGCTTTACAAATACACATGTTATTTTATGTGGTGCCTGGTCATCATTCTGGGCCCTTTGCAGAATGAGAACCTGTTTGAAAATGTTCTTTTGAGAAAAGGAAGGGCTTATCCAGCATTTGGCACCTTCTAGTGTTATAGTCGCGTTAGCCGTCTCAAATCTATAAATAGCATTTGAACATGAGATTGGAGCCTGCAAGTGTGAAACCTAAGGAACAAACGACAGTCCCTTTTCCAACTTGCCTCCCTCACCCCAACAGGCCTGAAGCTGAAAAGTGTATGTTTGTAGAAATTCCCCAACAACTGTCCAATCACTTTCCACCCTGAAAATGGTTAGAGATGTATTCCAGCCAAAGGCTGGTGAAACCTCACCAGGTGGGCAAGGGGTACAGATCTCCTTCAGATTTGGTGAGTAAAAGATTTCTCTAAGGGATGAAATGATTTCCTTGCAGATGGGA
This sequence comes from Lissotriton vulgaris, assembly GCF_964263255.1. Taxonomy (NCBI): domain Eukaryota; kingdom Metazoa; phylum Chordata; class Amphibia; order Caudata; family Salamandridae; genus Lissotriton; species Lissotriton vulgaris. The sequence continues at coordinate 1,018,813,689 of NC_141689.1, read as the reverse complement.
AAAAATGTGCATGTTTGCCGGAGGCTCCATTCTCCTGTGCAGTTCTGCACTAGAGCGCCACACAGCAGGAACAGGAGCCCCTGGGAATAGTCCTATGTCATTCTCAGTAGTACGCCCTGAAACCTGCACCAGGCACAGGTTTCCAGGCTTGCTACTGGGAATGATTGGGAATAGCAAAAAGAAGAAGAAAAGAAAAGTTCAGACGGAGATGGTGATCAGAGCACATAGTTTTCTGTTCTTTATGCGACTACAGCCCAAGGTTCGTGTCATACTGTACCTTGGAGCTAGATTAGCCCCGGTAGACTTCTGCAAAGTACAAATATGCATTTTAGACCCAGTACAGTGTGTTCTATTTTAACGTTGCACTGAGGTATGTAATGACCCCCCCCCCCCCCATCCTGGAAGGGAGCAGAAATTGTGGCTGTGTTAAAGAAATAGGGTGGGCTGGGGACATCCAACACTTCATAGGCCGAACTGATGCATTTTTAAAGTATTTGTGAAAGGTCTTGTAAGACTTCAGGCAGCAATGAAGAATAAGAACATATTTTTTTCTTCCAGGAAAGGTTTCATGAAGGGCTAGGGAAGCACATAATCATTCTGATATATTGATCGTAGGGAGTTAAGAGTTTCCTCGAGTTTGTGAACCGGCTTAATAAACAGGCGCTTAAAGGAGCTGGAATAACCAACCCTTATTCAGGCTCTTTACTGCTTTTTCATCCAGACAGTGACATCATGGTTAGAGGTAGGCGGTCTGGGGATTGAAGTAATATTTCCCTGTTGAAACCGCTATGTGCTGGGTCTGCATGCTGAAGCCAACTCTGTTTACCCTACTTCGCAGTGATCTCTGGAGCCCCTCTTGACATGCATATGGTGGGACAGGTCCCTAACCCCATCCCATACTTTGATGAACGCTTTTTCACATACTTATGGTAATCACTACTCATTATCAATGTATTCAAAACCAAAATTATGATTTTTAGGACCAACATATTCACCAAAAATTTCACTTAGAATAGGGGATGATAATTTGGAGGTGTTTTTTCCTTTTGATTATCTTGCTGTTACATTCTCACTCCGAATGCTGGGACCTCCATAGTACGTTGGGTGTTGTTCACATAGGTGGAGTTCTTTGCAGAATCAACTAAGACTTTGGGCAACATTCCATCTCGACTGCTCCAATAGTTTATCAAGCCCACTCTGGTGCAGCAGCTACGTATGCAGCTGAACTCAGGAGGCCTTGGAAAATGTGTCTCTTAATGGAGGATCCTTAGAGTTCTCCAGCATTTGGGCAAGGTGTTAAAATAATTCCATTAATGTTGAAACTGGTGCTTAAAGGCATTGATTGATATTTGGCCTAAATACTGGGCTAGTTCGTGCTTTATCAGGGTGCATATAGACCTTAACTTCGGGGCGTGAGGCACGGAGGCTTCAGCTCAACCAATAGAGGTGGGACTAACACTTCAAACAATGGGGTGGAGTTATCCTTAGAACCAATAAAATAAAATAGAGTGGAAAAAATGTGCATTCTAACCATATTGGTCAGTCTCAATACTATTACAGCAAACATGTCTTAGTGAATTTGACAATGTTGATAGACTACTGACAGACCTTTAAGAAGGGCAAGGAGTGATTTTGCAATTAAAAAGCAAGTTTTACAAATTTCTGCACCTTAAAACAGTTTTCTCTAAGTTATTTCAAGACAATGGGCGTTTTTGACGATTCTGAGAAAATTCAGTCTGTGAAGTGACAATGGGCTCATGAAATATTTTGAATTCCATCTTTGGAAAGATGCTCAGGTCTGACTGACTGTTGACAAAAGGTATGTTTTTCAGTCTACTCATCTGGGCATTGCAATATATGCTTGTTTGAGTCCGCATAAATGTACAGGTCTCAGAATATTGAGCTAAGTGGGTTAACACACCTGATGTATGAATGGGTCACTGGCAAGTGTTGGGTTTGATTCAGAATGCATCTTCTGTTCAGCATGAGATTGAATAAGAGGCAGCCAAACTGTTCGCAGTATTAGCACCTGTAAATTACTCTCCCAGGAATCGGCGCTATTCTGAATCTAAATGAAATAGTTGTAATTAGCACCTCTCACTCAGCAGTTCTCTTATGCAACGACTGGCCTTCGTCCATGCAGGAAGCCACCAGGCATAAAGAACTGGCAAAAAGTAACTTGAAATAACTTTGCAACAAACGATGCTCTAGCAAGCAAAGAATACAAGTATTCCATCAAGCTCCAGATGTGGTCCGTCGGCCAGACTGTCGACTTTGGTGCTATAAACCAGGGTTCGAGCCTCTGGGTCGCGTCCACATCCTGTGATTCTGGGCAAATCACATAATCTCCCCGTGCCTGATTGTGTAATGTAAATACAGTGCTCATGTAAAGCGATCCAATACGTTCGGGTCGAGTTCGCGCTGTATAAATATGAAGCAAAGAAAACCCCCAAAAAACATGTGTGTGTCTGATAAGCAATGTCTTAAAAAGGCGTCACTCCAACAGAATCAGAACAGTGCCTCCTAATAGCATATGCTTTAATAACAAAAAACATGCTTCTATTTCTGTTCCGAGGACCCCAGCACATAAAGAGTCAAATCCACCAAAGTATCCGTGTTCTTTTTTTAATTTGCACTCTGTAATGAAACATTTGCTACGAATTTCTCCAAAATTCCTTTGAGAAAAAGGACTATAGGGCATATGTATGAAGCCCATTTCCTGTTCGCAAACGGGCCAATTCTCAAAATCGGCCTGTTTGCGAACGGGAAAAAGTCTTTTGGAATGTATCATCCCAAAAGGCCAACACAAAATGGGGAATCGCAAAATTTGCAATTCCTTATTTTGCAAAAGCATTTAAGGAATCACAATTTGCGATTCATTAAATATGATGTAAAAAGCACCCGAGTCGTGCAATTTCTCCTTAAGAAATCGCAAATTACCACCAACTTGGTGGTAATTTGCGATTTCTTTGAAAAATTCACTTTTTTACATTTTTCAAAGTGCCATGTGGCGCACATACATGCCCTTAGGCATGTATATGTGCCACATGTGCACATATGTACATTTCAGGGGTGCAACAAGGTGTCCTTTTGACACCCTGGCACCCTTGAAATTGCATTCTCCATTTGCAATTCTCTAATTGAGAATCGCAAATTGAGAATGTCTTCCCATTCATTCCCGTATGGGCCTCTAGGCCCATAGAAATGAATGGGGAGGTATTTCTTAATTGCGAATCGCAATTTGCGATTCGCAATTAGGGAATATGTAGGATTCGCAAAATTATTAGCAAATCCTACATACATAGCGTTTCTCAAATAGCGATTCTCTAAAATTCACTTTTTGAGAATCGCGAATGTATCCTTTGATACATATGCCCCTATATTCCTAAATGGTTGTTTCTAAACGTCTATAATAAGTATAGCATATAGCCTGGCCTGAGTAGAGAAAGGGACAAACGAAAGGGAAACCAGACAGCAGGAAGACAACATTGTTACCAGTTTATCATTGTAACACTGAAACAAATAGTGTGCAAACCATTGTTTTCATTGCGCAGTGCTTTTGCACATCAGACCAAGACTTGCTTAGTTTGACAGCAGAATAAGGTTTCACAACCATTTTGGTGCCAGACTATATTAGTTTGAAGAGGAAGGACACAGATGCAATGTCTGCTCAAGGGGTATCCAGGGGCTGTATTCCACATTATGCCCCGGGGGTACAATGGGCATGTGCTCCTGCTTTTTAGGTCTCGTAGCAAAAACAGCGCGTAAGCGCTGTGTCTCGCCAGAGATCTTTTGTTGCTGACTCTGCTTCCCAGGAGACAGCACCTGGCAGCGCGCATCTCGCAAAAGGCGATCGGCGCAGGCCACGCGCGCGCGAACGCGCTCGCCGTGGCTGTCTCCTGGGAAGCATACATACACAGGCACACCTCCTCCTGCACGCATGCGCACACAGCACCACACACATACACAAGCGCACATACACGCACGGGGAGATGTCCCCCCCATCCCTCCACCGTCGCACACACACACGCACACATACTGGCATTCCTCCCTTCCCCTGAGGGGGTCACATAGCTCCCCCCAGCTCCCACAGTGCCCCGCGCGCTGCCGCAGCTCACCCCGGCTGTCTCCCATCCCAGGGGGGTGGGGGGGGCGGGGTCGCTCGCTAGTGCCGGGTGCCCCCCTCCCCGGTGTGAGCCGCTCCTTGCGGGCTGCCGCCGGGTCCTCCGCAGTCTTTTCCACCTACTATCTCCCAGGGCTCCGTCAGCCGGGCCCGCAGCCGCCCCCGCGATCCCAGCCTGCACCGCGCGCGGCCGGAGGGAGGACCTCCAGCGATCCCATCGACCAGCGCGCAGCGGGAACTCCGCCTATCACTTTGTTGTGCTTAAGAAATTCTGTATTCCATGGCATTGGGGAGCAGGGGGCATATCAAATCAAGGCATATGTGTGCCAAGTAATGAAAAACACGTAGGCCAATGGTCTAAAGCAACTTGTCTGTTCAGACATCTCATTGTATCTTGATTGTCTGTGAAATTCGGCTGTACACACTGAATTGTTTATGTGCGCTCTACTTGCTGGCTGTGCATGTTCGTTTACTTTTGGTGCACAGTCGTTTGTCAATTTTAATTACAACAGCAAGTGAGGCCTTTTGTTCCAATATTTTTTCTAATAGCACCTTCTACCATACGGAGAGGCGTCTCGATTGCACCGTTTCTTGTTTAATTGGATCATGGCTTTTCTCCTGGATCTCTTCAACCCCCCTCGCCCCCACACCCCCCGTGAGAGCGATTAGGGGTGGGAATGTTTACTAGGAGAGTGAGGTTACTGCTTCGGTCGAGTGGTCTGAGTGAAACTCTTGACTGTCCCCTACTCTCACTACCCCCACGCCTCCTCTCCCGGGAAGGGGGGGGCGTGCACATACCTGGGGGTTGCGGCGAGCAGGGAGTCCGGGATGCCCCCGCGCATATCTGCACATAATCACAGAACGATGTCACTTCGTCGTAACTTCCTCTGCTCGATGTGGGCACCCAGAGACTTAATCAGCAGTATTTACCGACACTATTGCACATACTGTGTGCGCAGCCTTGATTCTGGCAACCGTTTGCCGCCACTGTATTTATTTAAAAGAAATCTGTGTGGACACAAACACCACATACTCACGAACATGCATGTGATGTATGCAGATGCCCAGAGTGCACAGTGCTGTTTATTACCGTTACTGAGTGCAGAGACGGACACGGGGAGTTTCCGGGGATGCTATGCCTGTCCCTCAATGCCTTGTAAACAGCGTATTCCTCTTTGCGGAAGAGCGCACGTCGGATTTGTCCCAGGGGGATTCTGAGCACCAGGGGTTAAATGATCACACGAGTGAAATGAAATATCTCATTTAATGGGCCTCTTACAAGACGATTAGTTAGCATGTGCCGTGCTAACACCATTCATTTCACAATTGCACTAATACCCTTGTACATATGGTTATTAGCAGATGTCATCAGTAACATTTAATTGGTTCACAATTATTATCATGGCATGTCACATGTATAGCACATGTAAAGCACTTCAGCAGGTGCTTAGATGGAACGCATGTTTCAGTGCAGACCGGTTAGCGCTTTAACTCCCCCACCTCTCACGGTTGCCCCGTGATCTTGCACCAACTAATCCTCAACCCATGCACAGGATATGTAGGCTACAGAAGCGGCAGTATAAGCTGCGCAGCAGCCGCATGGCCATCTGTTTACATTCCTGCAGGTGAAGGTGATGTGCTTAACTTGCACCCTAGCACTGTTCTGTGGAACTTCACCAACACGTTTCAAAATGTATTGAACTAATGTAACCCCTTGCAAAATTTGCAGAGGGCACGGTGATCTTGTTTACTCCTGTACAATCCCGCCGTTTATGTCACGTTTTTAACCCCCGCTACGACCCCGAAGGAGGGTGTAATGATGCATCATTAGAGCTGTGTGAATAATAACAGCTGTGAGCAACAGCATACTCTTGCACACACTCAAACTGCTCACCAATTCAAAGTTTACTAAAAAATGTATGCAACGCATTGTCATACACAATGCCAATAACTCAAACTTTAATGCTGCGAGACCTATTGCATTGCAAATGCTTGTTGTGTCCTCCCGGCAATATGGTATTACAGGTGGGACCACATGCAGCCACCTCCGTATTGCACCTTGTATTTCATTACGAATCCTAACTTCCGGGATGGTACCACCTAGTACACTTACTTGACCTTTCCTCCTATTTCAGAGTAGATGAGGTTCCCTCCCCCCAGTCCTGATGAAATGCCACTCATCAGTCTGGAGAACTTAGGCATGAAACATGTTGCCCAATTGACCACTTCCACACTTCACCTTAAACTTTGAATTGCAGCAGTTTTATTTCTCCTTGCCAGCCACGACTCTCGTAGTCGGTTTTAATCATTGCATCAGTATCCAGCGAATAAAGGTGTTTTGGACACTCAGCTATTTTCAGACACACTCTCACTCACACTCTCCTCATCACACATTCACTCCCACACCCCATCTCCTAGGGCCTGTCAGCATACTACACAGAAGGCATCTGGCATTGCAACGCCGGCCCAATGAGGATCTGCCCTATGATGAAACATGACACCTCTCGGAGTGTGTGAGGGCCCTTGCTCCTTATAGGAGCTATCCCCTTCTCATCTTCCTCTCATTACCTGCAGCCCCCTGACTTGCCCAGCGTCCCCTTTTACCCTTCACCCCCTGGCCTCCCGGCCCCCTGGCCCCTCTCCATAGAAACTGCATACCTTTTGTTTGACCTCTGTACCTTGGGGCATGTATGCTGGACCTTCTAAACGCCCCCGTCCCTCCTAGTGAGAATTATGATTTACATAGCAAACATTTTCAGGGCTTGGCTCGTGCATGGGCTCGAAGAGCCACGCCAGACCCTTGCCCCGGCTCTGGATCACCACTGATTTGTTGGCTCGCCATCCTCTATACTTAGGTTCGGGTGAAGGGCCAACATAACAATTGCAAATAGTAGAAACATATCTGGCCCTGCCCCTAATGCACTCAATTTCACAGTTCCCTTATTTAATTTGTTTATGCCCTTCATGCTCAGGATGTTTTAGTTGGCAGGAAAGAGGTATCATAAAACCTGTAGATGAGCAGGGTGTGGTGAAGGAAAGAAAAGAAAGCGTGTAAGTGAGCTAAAACTAACTGAGGTACGGCAATAACTTTATTGGGGCGTCCAAAGGTTAGGATTAAAAAGCAAGATTGTGATAGTGGGGTATTGAACCTGTCATAGAACAGTGGGGGATCATCCCGTCTCTCCATCCCATGCCTAAAATTTAATGTTTTTGGGACTTGTGTAACGCTCTCCAAAAGCCTCCAAAAGCCTTGGGCTAAGTTTGTGCTGTATAAAAGTGCAAAAAAAAGAACCACTACGCCATGTCACAGTCACCTCACGTCCTGGCACTATGCATTATGCATGACTTGTGAACCCCCTGCTTAATGGATGGGTGGACGGCTTAGTGAAAGGATGGACGACTGAATGAAAGGATCCACAGCTGAGTGAAAGGATGAATCGATGGCTGAGTGAAAAGGTGGATTGATAAATGAGTGAAAGACAGGATTGATGGCTAGATGGATGGAGTGAACGGGTGGATGGATAAGTTGAATCGTAGATGGAATGGATGGATGAGTGAAAGAGCAGATGGATGAGTGACTGAAAGGCCAGATGAGTGAAAAAGTAAATGGACAGATTAGTTAAAGAATGTGTGGCTGAGTGAAAGGGTGGGTGGATAGAGGGATGGAGTGCAAGGGTGGCTAGATGGGTGGGTAAAATGAAGGTTGGATGGATGGGCATATGAGTAAAAGGGTGGATGGATGAATGAAAGAGTGTATGGATGATAAGAGGATGGATGGATGACTGAATAAAAGGCTGGATGAGTGAAGGCGTAAATGAATGAATGAGTGGAAGGACTTCAAGAAACTCAATTCCTGTCTTGAGAATACCAGGCCCCTCACCGAAGTCACCAGCATTAAAGCGGAGGCTGTTATTCATAGTTGGCTCACTCATGCTGCCAACGCATGCTTACCTCAGCGTAAGCAAAAGCACAATCTACGCCATCCGCCTGCGCCCTGGTTCACAGACGCATTGAAAAAAGAAAAAACTATCTGCAAAAACCTTGAGCGCAAGTGGCGCATACATTATGATTTAGGTTCCAAGCAAACTTATAGGACCGCCTTTACCAATTATCACTTACTTTGTAAAACTGCCAAAATGGAATATGTCAATCTAACTATACTTGAGGCACAAAACCGCCCAAAGGCACTTTTTAAGGTTGTACAGGAACTTTCGGGCGCATCATGTCAGCCCAAAGCGCCTTGCCTAGACACCACACAATGCAATTCTTTGGCGGAATTTTTTATCTCCAAAATCGACGCCATTTACACTGACTTTGAAAAATCTATTCCCCCCCCCCCCCCCACCTCCCCTCTAAATTACTTGATCCAGTTACTCTCTGTGATCCTGAGGCTTTAGAGGATATGCACTCCATACCCTCACAGCAGATCAGCCTCCCAAAAGCACCTGATCCAGTGATCTCCCACGAAACTGAGGTCTCAGAGGAGACTAACTTTCCACCCTCACAGCAGATCTGTACTTAGGATCCCCTTAATAGCACCACACTTCATGATTTTATCAGTAATATCAAATCTAGCTCCCCACTGGATCCACTTCCCCCACAAATTCTGAAAATCCTGGACACTTCCTCCTTTAATCTTATTCTGGATTTACTTCACACCTCCCTCAGAGAAGCCAAGGTACCTTCTACATGGAAACATGCAATGATAGTGCCCCTACTAAAAAAGACAAATGCTGACCCCAATAACCCATCCAATTTCCGCCCCATTTCACTCCTCCTGGTTTTTTAAAAAATTCTGGAAAAACACATTAATACACAACTCACCCTACATGTTGAATCAAGAAACATCCTACATCCATCTCAATCAGGTTTTAGGTCCGGCTTCTCGACAGAATCTACTCTGTTGGGGGTTTCAGAAACCATTCGATGCCGAGTGGACAGAGGGAAAACTGTGGCACTCATTTTGCTCGACTTGAGCGCTGCATTTGACACGGTTTCGCACCCCATCCTTATTAATGCCCTTAAATCATCTGGCATTACCGGCTCAGCCCTCAACTGGCTTGTTAGTTTTCTCTCAGACCGTACTTTCTAAATATTCTCCTCTTCATCAGCCTCTCAAATCTAGAAATCGGCTTATGGTGTCCCTCAGGGCTCCATTTTGAGCCCCTTACTTTTTAACTTGTATGTCAGATCTTTGGCTACTATTGCGGAGCAAGCTGGGCTCACCATTTACTCATATGCCGACGATACTCAGATCATCTACTCTCTCTCGATGGGATCTCACTCTTTGCCCTCTTCCCTCTGCGTAGGGCTGAGTAACATCGCCGCGTGGATGCACGAAAATAAACTAAAATTGAACGGGGGGAAAACAGAGCTCCTTTTGTTTGGCCATAATACTACTCTGTGGGGGCCCCAACATTGGCCCATGCAAATGGGCACCTTCCCCGTTCCCTCTAGAACAGCACGTAATCTTGGCATCATTTTTGATGACCAGTTATCCATGAAGCACCACGTAGTTAAAACCTCCTCTACCTGCATCACCATCATCAAGTGGCTCAGAAAGATCATTTGGATGCTTCCTCAGGAGACACAGAAAACCGTAGTCCAAGCCTTAATCACCTCTAGACTGGACTACGGCAACATTCTTCTCCTGGGTGCTTGCAAAGAGGTGACCCGTAAACTACAGACAGTCCAGAACATGGCGGTTCGGCTGCTCTGTAAACTTCCCAATAAATCCTCCACTTCTAATTCTCTACGTAACCTGCACTGGCTCCGTATTGAAAGCCGCACGAAATTCAAGGCTCTCTGCTTTATGCATAGAATCAATGCAGGTCGGGCCCCACCCTACCTTAGTACTTTGGTTCAGCAGTACTGTCCACCCCGTACTCTTCGTTCATCCAATCAGCATAGGTTTCAGGTTCCCAGAGTTAAAAGAGCCAGAATGGGTGGTCGTTCCTTCTCCTGTCTGGCTCCCTCCCTTTGGAACTCTTTTTCCCTATCTCTGCGTACTGAATCTTCCTATTTCAAGTTCCGCAGAGAGGTTAAAACTTGGTTATTTAACCAATAACTACCTCCTTATTCTTCAGTTTGCTCTCCCCCTTACTTTGGTCCTTAGTGCCGGGAAACCTCTGGGTAGCTGTGCGCTTTATAAACTTAAATATAATAATGATAATAATAATAAGGGTGGATGGATTAGTGAAAGGATGGAAGGCTGAGCGAAAGGTGGGTGGATGGAAGAATGATAGGGTGGATGGACAGATGAGCGAAAGGATGGATGATGAGTGAAAGGGAGGGTGGAGGGATGGAAGAAATGATGGATGCATAGATGAGTGAAAATTTGAATGGATGGACAGATAAGTGCATGCATGGATGGGCGAGTAAGTAAAAGTATGGATGGATGGGCAAAAGGGTAAATGGATGGATGAAGGAAAGGATGGAGTGAAAGTGGATGAATGATTGAAAAGATGGATGGATGGCTGGATGAATCATTGAAAGAGCAGATGTAGGTATGGATAGGTTTGGATATAGATGGGAGCAAGGATGGACTTATGGACAGAATGGTGAAAGACTGAATGATGGATAGATGGAAGAATGAATGAATGACAGAATGTAAAGGCCCAGTTATGGATATCAGCAGGTGGATGAAATGATTAATGAATAGATGCTTGGATGGAAGAGACAAGAGAGCTCTTCAGGGGAAGTTTAGAATAACGTGCTTTGTTTGCTTGGTGACATAAGAGCTTTGGTTCAAAGTGGGGACTGATTTAATTTTCTAGTTACTCCCTTGCCTGTGTGTGGCATTTCTGTATTTGCCACGTGCTTACGTTTGGCATATCTACGTCATATGTATTACATTTTGAGTGACACCCAACTGCTATTTGAATGTTACTTTAGGAATTGTAGCATGTTTTGTTTTAAGTGTAAGGTTCTAGAGAGAACCTTATAGTGCCATGAGCTGTGCTTTGAGGTTTATATTGTGTTTGTTGCATTAGGCAAAGTGTCCAAAATAAACGGTCTAATAGTGTATTAGCAGTGCAATCTGCAAGAGCGCTGCAGAGTAAAGCACCTTTGTTGACCCAGTCAGTCAGTGCTAGCCTCCCAGTATGGCACATTTATTGCAACTCTCTGCAATGCCCCCATAAACAAAGTCTGACTCCCTATTTTAAGTCACTCTTGCTGACAAACCCACAATGTGCCCCCTAGAATGGGTCAGCCGTAGCAATCCCCATAGCTCGCCATCACAGCAAGAGCTCTTCTGTAACATCCTTGCAGCAATGCGATGCAAGAACTTCTTAGTGACTCCAAGAGTATATAAGATTAATTCTCCGAGGATGAGTAAGGGGTCAAGTTCCAGCTAAGAAATGGAGCTGTTCAATAGTAGTCTCGAGGCAAAACCAAATTGCTTGTATTGTTTCTCTGTCCAGATGATACAAAGCCCTAAACTCTCATCACTGCGGCAGAGATAAACAGCACTGGGTATACTGCTGTAACAAATGCACACTTGTGTGAACACACTCACACCAACGCTGTCCTCTGACTTAACCTCACAACTGGCTTCACTAATGGTTCAAAAATAAGTACATCATCAAACTTTCTTTTCCAATCACAGTTAAAGGGATCTATATGAAAACTGTAACTTTCACTAGCACAGATTTCCACCGGAGGCGATCTCAATTTGCTTCTTTATACCACAAGTAAGTAGTTCATCCCGCTGTTATTTTCTTGCATTCTGGAGCTTGCCTTTTCATTTTTCTATCATAAATGCACCAGCACTAGATCCAAATGAAAGGAATAAATACCTCAAGTGATGTATAAGTTTGAGAACTGTAAAAACTCACATTTTTAAACAGCTTTTTCAGTACAGGGGTGATCGTAACCCATTTTTCATGACTAGTGATTTATAAGCTTTCAAATAAAAACAAGAATTTGCAAAGCCAATAGGTCTCGCTTTTGCAAGCATTAGAGGTTATGGTGTTGTAAATGACAATGTCTTTTAACTCTGTGGAGTGGAGTGGATGTATGTGGTGGGGAGTCGAATTATGTGGGTTTGGAATTGTTAGTGGAATTGTTTGGAGTGGATTTGTGCAGTGGAATTACTTGGCATGGTGTGCAGTTGAATTATGTGGATAGTAATTATGTGATATTGAGTGCACTAGAATTTGGTGGAGTGGAACTGTGTGTCAAGGAGTGTAATAATTTGGATGGTATGTGTTGAGGTGTGTGGTGGGAGAGAAGAAGGGGAGGAGAATTAGTGATGTAGAATAACAAGAGAAGAACCCGGTTGGGTGGTGGTGTGTGTTTCTGTGAGTCTGTCTGTCACTGATAAAACAAAAGGGCCTTTGTGCTTCTTCAAAGTGTATGATCTTGATTAGTGCAGTGAATATATAGGGATGTGTTTGGTTTACTAGGATCCTCATGCAAATGGGCAAATAACAAATCCCAACTAATCACATTGACAGCAATCGGGTTAGTTTCCATACCTTTTATAAAGCACTCGGTGCGTCAGTTTTCATAAAAGAGTGACCTCTGCCCCTGGTTCGGGTCGCTCCACGCACCGCGCAGCTCCCTGCAGGTGCGCCCAGCCTCATTGCTGCTGCCGCGAGATCGCCTCTGTCCCCTGCTACCTGGTATCCATTGTATTGTCTGTATTCACTGCTGTACCGTGTTTCTTGTGCCCTGTGACTCCGTTATTGACTGCGTTGTTTCGTGACCCTGCTCCTCCTGATTATTTTTGTGTCCTGTGACTCCGTTATTGACTGCGTTGTTTTGTGACCCTGCCCCTCCTGATTATTCTTGTCGTCCGCCGCCCGAACTCTGGCCCGTTTTCTCGCGCCCTTCGCTCACCCCCCGCTCCCCACCGCTGCTCCCCTGCGGCCCGCCCCTTTCTCTTCTGGACCCCGCTCCCCCCTCCCGTTCACCGCCCCCCTCCCACCTCCCAGCTGCTCCTCCCTCCCTCCCTCCTCCCCGCCATTTATGGCGGAGACCACGCGTACGCGCAGCGGGCGCGCCGATTGCGCGCCGAAGGTGGTCCAAAGGCACGCCAAAGGCAAGCCCGTCTACGCCCGTCTACGCCTGGACCGCGCCCAGCGCCAGGACCCCTGGACCTCGCTGGACCCAGCCCAACCGACTGAGATACGACAGCGCCACCCTCCTCGCACTCAACACGGGACGACCGCGCGCCTGCTATCAAGACACTCCCAGGCGCACCCACGGACCCTTCACCTGTCAAGCCTGCAAATTCACCTGCCTCTGTAACCGCTCCATGCCCGCCAAACCCAGCAGCAACAACCACCTCAAGTGCATCCTCCTCAACACCCGCTCCGTACACAAGCACGCCATCGACCTCTGGGACCTCCTCGACGCAAGAACTCCCGACGTCGCCTTCCTCACGGAAACCTGGATGAACGCCTCCTCAGCGCCCGATATCGCCTTAGCAATCCCGGATGGCTACAAAATCACCCGGAGGGACCGCACCAACAAAACAGGAGGAGGGATCGCTATCATCTACAAGAACACCATCAGCGTCACGACCAACACCGAAGACACCATACCCTTCGCTGAGCACCTACACTTCCAGATCCACACCGACCCCTCAGACCACCCTCAGAGGCACACTCTTCTACAGACCCCCAGGCCCACGCACACAATTCAGCGAAACCATAGCAGACTTCATCAGCCCGCACGCCCTAGCCTCACCCGACTACACCTCCTCGGAGACCTGAACTTTCACCTAGAGAACAACAATGACAACACCACCGCAACACTGCTCGACAACCTCGCCAGCCTCGGACTCCAGCAACTAGTAGACTCCCCCACACACCTCGCCGGCCACACCCATGACGCCATCTTCTCAGCCAGCAATCTCATCACTTTCGACCACGCCACAGGACTTCACTGGACCGACCACAGCTGCGTTCACTTCACATTCAAGAGGACCACATCTCACCACCACATGCTTCGAATCCCCCACAGATGCTGGAGCAAGATCACCACGGACCAGCTTACCACATCACTGAGCCAGAACTCACCCGCCGACACCGACACACCAGACGCCAACATCGCAGCACTCAATCTTGCGCACTGGATCACCAACTGCGCCAATGACCTCACTCAGCTAAAAAAATCCAGCAACAAGACCACCTCCAGAAAACCCACTTGGCTCACAGACTCCCTCAAAACCGCAAAGAAATCCTACCGCTCCCTTGAAAAGACCTGGCGCAAGGAACGGACAACGGAGAACATGACAGCCCTCAAAACTGCCACCCACAAATACCACCAGCAGATCCGAAACACCACGTGGACCTCCCTCAAGGAAGCAACACCCACAGCAGCAAGGAACTCTTCAGCATCATCAAAGAGTTCTCGAACCCGGACGCCAGCAACAACAACATCACCCCTTCGCAAGACCTCTGCAACTCCCTCGCCACGTTCTTCAACCGCAAGATCACTGACATACATGACAGCTTCGGACCCATCCTCCACCCCCGGACCCCAGCCAAATGACCACCACCACCATCAACTCCTGGACCGCCATCAGCAGCGAAGACACCACCCGCGTCATGAACACCTTCCACTCCGGCTCCCCTGCTTGTCGACCCGTGCCCCCATCACATCTCAACAAGGCAGACACCACCATCGCACCCCACCTACGGAACGTCATTAACAACTCCTTCACGTCAGCTACCTTTCCAGAGAGCTGGAAGCACGCGGAGATCAACGGCCTCCTGAAGAAGCCCACCGCAGACCCCAGGGACCTCAAGAACTTCCGGCCCATCTCGCTTCTCCCCTTCCCGGCCAAAGTCATTGAGAAGACCGTCAACAAACAACTGACCGCCTTCCTCGTGGACAACAACCTGCTCGAACCCTCCCAGTCCGGATACCGAGCAAACCACAGCACCGAGACCGCCCTCATCGCAGCCACGGACGACATCAGAACCCTGATGGACAACGGAGAAACAGCCGCCCTCATCCTACTGGACCTCTCCGCAGCCTTCAACACCGTATGCCACCGCACCCTAGAACACCGCCTCAACAACATAGGAATCCAGGGGAAGGCTCTGGAATGGATCACCTCGTTTCTCACCGGCAGAACGCAGAGAGTCCGCCTCCCACCCTTCCGATCCTCAGCAACAGAAATCATCTGCGGAGTACCCCAAGGATCCTCTCTCAGCCCAACACTCTTCAACATCTACATGAGCCCCCTCGCCACCATCGCACGAAAACACAACATCCACATAATCTCCTACGCCGACGACACCCAGCTGATTCTCTCCCTCACCAAGGACCCTGCCACCGCCAAATCTAACTTCCAGGAAGGAATGAAAGAAGTAGCTGACTAGATGAAGCTCAGCCGCCTCAAACTCAACTCGGACAAGACGGAGGTCCTCATCCTCGGACAATCCCCCTCAGCTTGGGACGACTCCTGGTGGCCCCCGACACTGGGCACCACACCCACACCCACAGACCACGCACGCAACGTGGGCTTCATACTGGATTCCACGCTAACAATGAACAAACAAGTCAACGCCGTCTCTTCCTCTTGCTTCAACACCCTGCGCATGCTCCGGAAGATCTTCCGATGGATCCCCACCGAAACCAGAAGAACAGTCACCCAGGCCCTCGTCACCAGCCGACTGGACTACGGGAACGCCCTCTACGCCGGAACATCCGCCAAACTCCAGAACTGTCTCCAGCGCATACAAAACGCCTCCGCACAACTCATCCTCGACATCCCCCGCCACAGCCACATCTCAACCCACCTGAGAGACCTCCACTGGCTCCCCGTCAGCAAAAGGATCACGTTCAGACTACTCACCCACGCACACAAAGCACTCCACAACTCGGGCCCGGAATACCTCAACAGCCGACTCACAATCCACACCCCCGCTCGCCATCTCCGCTAAGCCAACCTGGCCCTCGCCTCCATCCCACGGATCCGCAGAGCCACCGCCGGAGGAAGATCCTTCTCCTACCTGGCAGCAAAGACCTGGAACTCCCTCCCCACCCACCTATGACTGACACAGGACCACCTCAGCTTCAGGAGGCACCTCCAAGACCTGGCTCTTCGAGCAGTAGCAGCCCCCCCCCACCCCAGCGTCTTGAGACCCTAGCGGGTGAGTAGCGCGCTATACAAATTTCTGATTGATTGATTGAAAAGAGCGTGTAATCAAAAGGCATGTATTTGTGAGGTATACTGGGGACTGCAATGCAAGTGAAAAAACAGATGAGCATTATGCATAGCTGCTCAAATACGTCCCATGCATTGGTTGTGACTTTCTAATCAGCATAAATTGGTTATGTGGGAGCAGTAGTTAAACACACAAAGGTGAACAAGTAAACAGCTAGCAGCCTAGGTTGTATGCAATCGTGAGAGGTATGAAAGTGAAGCGTGTGCAAGTTAACGCTGTCTGAGTTTTGTAAGTAGAAAAAATCAAGTAAAAGATGCGTAACCTTGCTGGTATACACATGAGATATTTGCCAACCACAGGCATCGAAAGGAGATGAATGCACTTGAGGGATATACAGCTAAGCAGAACGTAAATTAAATGTATGCAAAGTACCGGTATTATTGAAATGAGAAGGATTGTGCAAGTGATAGGTAAAGAAGTAGCATAGGCAGCAAATGGTATGAACGAGAGGTATCAAAATTAAAGCTATATGATAGGCATGCAATTGAAAGGTAGAAAGGTTAGCTGTGTAACTGAAAGGCGCTAGAATTAAGAAATCTGCAAATCAGAGAAATCTATTCAAACTGTGAATTCCCGTCTGAAGGATAAACGTCCGCACAAACGAGCCTCCCTACAAACAAGCATTGGCATAGCCAATAGGTCTCGCCTTTGGGACCTTATAAGTGTTTAGCCAGAGATATTTGGAAAGAAATTGTGTGTGTGTGTGTGCTTGAGCGAGAGATAGAGGAAGCGAAAGAGAGAGAGAAGGAGTGAAACTGAGACCGGAGCATATTTATTTTAAAAATAAACGCTCATCCTCCGTCTATTTGATGTGCAATAGACCAGTTACTCAAGCATTGGGGCATCACAAATTGCAATTAACAATAAATTGACTCCAAAAAAGCGAGTAAGAGCGTTACACAGTCTTTTCAAAGACATGCAATCAGCACATGTTTGCAAGGCGTATAATATAACCAAGTATATGCACCCAATTTAGGATTGAAGTCAATAATCACATAATAAGCGCACCTAGATAATCAAACTCCAGGACCTTTAGTTTTTTTTTTTAAAACCCACAGATCAGCCTACAAGTATATCCATATCAAGTATATCAATTGTACCAAAAGTACAAGAGAACTGTCCATATTCACAGACAAAGCTCGCAATACTCACGTGTCCAATGGCCAAACCGTGTTCTGAAAGGGGTTTCCTACACCGTTCAAGGGGTTCAGCTGTTTAAATATGGAAGTCAACTTGAAGCACGTACAGCAAAATGCGTGCAAACACTGGCATGCTAACCATGTAAAATGTCAGTGCGCATGCTCCTGACTCACTCCCATTTTCGAAAAGTATTGTAATTCAAAGAGCCGCAGTCCACCACTACAAAAGCTAGACCGCAATCATATAACGAGAAGTGAGCATGCTCCTGACTAACTTCCATTTGCAAGAAGCTCCATAACCGAAAATAGCGACATCTAGACCACAAATTATAAACCCTTACATAAGGCGATCCGCAATTTAAGCATACACCGATGTACACGACTAAATCGTTTGTGAGCAATGCAGCAACTGCAGCTCAAAACGATTTAGCCCACAATTCCATTAGGGATGAAATGAAAGACAAAATGGAGGGACAAAAAGGAAGGGTTGACCCACCTTCAAGGAAGGATTTTTAAAGGACACTGAAACAAACAAATGGAAAACAGTGTGCAGGCTTTAAGCCCTCAAAAGCTCAAAGTAAAAAAGGTACATGCATTTGAATTAAACTTTATTTTGCTATACCCAGTTGCATAATTTTCACCATAGTGATGCCATTCAATTAATTTTCCACAGTGCTCTGGAATTTTTATCATGTTAATATTGAGTAAGGAAATTCATCTTTGTGAGACCTGTGCCCTAGTTTTTCGATTCAATGTGACTATTGAAATCCACTTAATACAGCTTTAAAATAGACTGACTTCAATCATTTGGGTATTTCGCTTTGTATCCTTGTTACTGATATCAATGATAAGTCACTTCAAGCGACACCAAAGAAGATTAAAAGTCCTGTGATGTCACTTGCAAATTGTAGGCGCCTTGCGTCTTCCCTGTATCCGGGCCCTCAAAAACCCTTGGACCGGCCATCTTTTGTGCCTGTCCAGTTCCACCTAAGTCTGCAACAGGACCCCAGGCTTCATCATGTCTTCCTTGCCCTCATATCCATGGATGTGCAATGTGTCTCTTACAGCTGTGCTTGCCTCTGATATTGCCAAAGTAGACTTCACTAACAACCCTACGCTGTCAGCAACTACAGTACCCCCACTGGACCTCCACCACCAACAACGCGATGTATAGTGTGGTCTGACCCTCATTAACTGTGCCATAAGCCCCAACCCTCAGCTTCTACACCCCCTTTCCAGACCCTCAGCCTTCCTGGACTGCACCACATGTCTGAAACCCCCAGGGGGGGCTATGATAGGGACTCTACTACCATTCATGCACTAGTCAATCACTGATTCTCCAAAATTGGTCGGTTGCCATTCGGTCCAGGGGATTCCCTGCGTTCACAGTCACCAAAACTCTTTTTAATTGGAATTCTCACGTTTAAATTCTCCAAATATGAGACCTATGTTCCGCCCATGACTGACAAATAAAAAGTGTCGGGACTTGAGTGCCAGACCAGTTCAGTCAACGAAGTCTCGGTTCTCAGATGAAACTGTGACAGAGCACAGACCTTTCTAATCGGCGCTCTAATTAAATGTAGACTTGATTGAGCTTTCTGTGCGTTTTACATATCTCACCACAGATGCGCGGCCTCTTCAGAGAATGCTCACTTGCTGCGGGTGAGATAGTTGTTGTCAGCCGTCACAGACTTTTGCACACTCTTCGTTTGCCACGAGCGCCCTGTGGTAACTATTGTCTGTTTCGAACACTGCTCAAATTCTCAGTTGTTTTAACTCATTTTGTCGTGTGCTTTTTCCGGAGTATGACAGCCAAGCGCCCAGAGGCGACTAAATTCAAAGGGTGCACTGGCATGCCTTGAGATGCAGCGCGTTTATTTTGGGGACAGTGAGGCTTCTCACCACAGGGTGTAATCATTGAAGACTGCTTTTGCAAAGGATGTTTTATCGTGTTCGCGAATTCTACCGCCCACAGGCCCTCTGTCCTACATGCTCCGCGTTATTTTGTCTGGTTTTGAACGGCGGCGACAGTCCTAGTTGACAGTGTCCCCGGGCCACCACGCCTCCTTGCAATTTACATTGGAGCACTTTCAGGTAGTCATCAAAAGGCAGCCATCTTGTCTTGGAAGTGGGCCGATGGCGCCTGCTGCTGTGGGCCTGCGTTTGCCCCAGAAGGCGGATGCACTTGACGCATCTAAAGTACCTAAGTCAAGAAAAAACAATATCGGATGTGAAGCGTGGGAATTCGAGCAAGAGTCCGCCATTTATTTTCTTCTCTTTGATTTATATTGTGACGAGCCAAGGGAGAGTTAAGGGCGTTTTGCGTGTTTTTTTTTTTTTTACATTTTAAAGACTTCATTTTACGCCTCTTTCAAAAGTTTCGATTCTGTTTATTTGATAAACACATTTAAATGTAGGTTTTCACCTTCTGAAAGAGATGGGGGAATTAATTCTTTCGTGGTAATAGTAGTCCAGTTCACAGGTGCAATTCTGGGGTCTTTTGTCGTTGCACCAAACTCTTGAGGAAATTAATTTAGAACCCGAAAAAGCAGATGAATATAACTTGCATTAAACTTTAAACGTCACATTAAGGGACCGCGGATACAGCTAATCTCTGCAGCTGTGGCACGCACGAGGCCCATACATAGCAGTCTTGCAGTCCCTTCGTCCGAGTTTACGAATCTGGCGTGTTTTTTAGTTGGCACGATGACAGGATAAACTTTGGAAGTATTTTGAATGCATTTCTTAAAACGAAATGATAGTGCACATGTGTTTGGCATTCTATGGTTTAATACAAGGATGCCAGTTCACCACCATTCCAGAGGTTGCGAATGTAACACGATAACCCCTTATAACACCACAGGTACTGCCCCTTGCAGATTGTCCAGCCCCTCCAGGCCTTTTGCCTTGCAGGATGATCTGGAAGTGAATGTCCTTAGAAGGAACTGAATAACAGTGGACACATGAAATGCATGTTTTCAGCTGTCCTCACCTGGACTTTTTTGGGAGGGGGCGGGGTTGTCACCAAGGCACCTCCTCAGGGGCTGAACTTTTAGTTGACACGATGTGTCAATCTTTTGCTAGTAATAATAGAGCTATGATATTGGGAGAACTAAACATTTCATTTGAGCATCTGTATTTCTTTCTGACCAGATGGCCCCACATTTCTTACTCATCTATTGGATTAGACCTTATGGTAACAACAGCTACTCATGAAAAAGACCACTGAGGTGTTTTATTTGTCAAATAATGGACTCAATATATTCAAACATATCACATTGCCATGCACAAAGCATTTCAGTACTACTTGATGGAAGGAGCTTAGTCAAGGTACTTCTACTGACAACTGCGCACATCAGTTGAATTTAAACTTTAATTTTCCAAGCAATCTATTTAATTTCCCTTGTCTGAGGCATTATTAGATTACTTTCATAATCGCTTATCAAAAAGCCAAAGTTAGGAGTTTATAGTAAATAAATATTTTTGAAGCCCAAAAATACACAAAGAACAAATGGTTAACCCAATAATAACCAAGGCTTAACAACACTGATGGCTGCAAGTCCTGTGATAATGAGACAAACTGTGACAAGGACCAATAATCTATTTTCAGTCCTGGTGAAGGCAATCCAGGATTTACGAAGTCCTCCTAAACAAATGCCAAAACTGCTCCTTTTGCTGTAAGAAATGGAAAGCCCAATCATTTCTTAAAATATATTTTTACATTGTTAGGCGAAGTACATTTCAGCCACTGTGCAAGGGTGTCCATCTAGCCAGGGGATTTTGTGAATTAAAAGCATACTTCTTTCATTCTAGGGCCGGTCACTTTGTTCCTAGCTGACCCTGCATGAAACGTTACTTCCTGCTCTTGAAAACTTAGCTTGCCAATTTTCTGATTCACTCTCGTTGTCACAGTATTTTACTTCTGGTGAGTTGCATGCTTTCCTTAAACCGATCAGACATAGCTTACCAAAATGTTTTTGTCCATGATCTAAGTTATGTCTCCTGAAAATTAGTGATAGCTCTGCCCCTCTGGAAGGAGTCTGGTCTTTGTCCTCTCTAGAAAAACGAATGTGGACATTACTGTACCTTTAAATTATAGACTGATTTCCCTATGAACATTTCTGTCAGGGCAGTAGAGGATTGATAATTGGTGAGTTAAACATTTTTGGGAACCTTAATATATTGCTTACCCCTAAGGTTGACGTTTTCCTGGGAAAGGAAGCCTAATAAGTTCTTTGATCTCTGATTGATGTTATGTGTATTACATTTTGTATAGTGGGTGCTTATACTAGGGCATCATGACACTAGTGTCATTGTACCCTTCTTATAATGATAACCGAGGGCAAAAAACAGATGATGCATTTTTTAAACCGGATTACTAAACAGGTAGGTTTTTAGTTCTTTCCTAAATATTAAAAGATTGGATTGTTCTCTAAGATGACAGGGGAGGGAATTCCACTCTTTGGAGGCAGAATAAAGAAAACTTCTGCCTCCCCAATAAGATCTTTCTATTCTTGGGACACAGGCCAACCTGACAGTGCTCGACCGAAGGGTGAGAGAAGGAGTGTGCCATACAAAAATGGGTTGTAGAAAACGGGGACCTATTTGATGTAGAATCTTACGGGCCCAACATAGTGCCTTGAATCTGATTTTTGCCCTCACAGACAGCCAGTGAAGGTCTCTTATGGCTTTAGAGGCAAAACAGAAATTAGTTAAATTAAGAACTATGGCTGCTGTATTTTAGATCGTTAGTAGTTTGTTCAGAAGAAGAGACTGGGCACCTACAAAGAGGCCATTACAGTAGTCGATCTTTGATATCATAAGAGCTAGAAGAACTGTTTTCCTAAGTTCGATTGGAATAAAAGGCAAGCTTTTCTTTAGAATCCTGAGCATAAGAAAACATGATGAAGTTACTTTTTTTGGAGTGATGAGGTCTGTGTCACTGCCCAAGTCTTTTAATACATTTCTGCTGCCATTAACGCCGTTGACTATCACCTGCTCTTGCAGGAGAATGTTATCCTGTGAGGTATCACAGCATTACCGCTCTCTCTTTAGTTCATGTCTTCAGCAGTTAGGTACTGTTTCTTTCCCCAAAGGTGGACACTTTTGCATACAATATATCCATTATGCTGATGACACCCATTTTCCTAAAACAGAGGAGGATCCAAATTTCAGCATTACCAAATTTCAAACTTCTATGATTACATTAGAAGCATGGATTCACCACAGGTCGGTTATACAGCAACACAAGTGAGATACTGCTTCCCTTACGCTCAGTTCTGTTGTGGTATACAGATTCCCTTACACTCATTTCTGTTGTGGTATACAGCTTTCCTTACACTCAGTTCTGTTGTGGTATACAGCTTTCCTTACACTAAGTTCTGTTGTGGCATTCAGATTTCCTCACACTCATTTCTGTTGTGGCATTCAGCTTCCCTTACACTCAGTTCTGTTGTGGTATACAGCTTTCCCTACATTCAGTTCTGTTGTGGTTACAAAGCTTGAAGCCATCTCAATTGGGCCCTAACCCGGGGGTCACAATTCTATCTTCAAAATAAACTCCAAGCTTTATCTAGAGGTCCAAGTTAATGCAGCCTCAAAATCCTGCTTCTTTTCGTTTCGCAACTTCTATCTCCTATTTCAGTTCTAAGATTTTCTTACAGAGTTTGTCATGAAAGCCAATTTCCCCACTCAGCTTAATTCGGTTACTTTGGTCTTCACAAGGTCGAGATGAAAGCTCTAGTGGATTCCAAATGATACTATTTACATTTTGCATAGCCCAAAGAAAAATAACCATTTAACTCTGTTAATGCCCTATGTCTTTTATCTTCAGTCCCTGAACAGCTCACTCCTGAGTGGTCATGCCTAGGACTGAAGATATTCACCCATTTTAACCACTAGATTTCAGGAGTATTCTACTGCTAGAAGTATTTTCTCCACAGGGTCATTTTTTGCTTGCTTACAATCCATTTTTAAAAAAATTATAGTCGGGGGTGTAGAATTTAATGAAATATCTACTTGTCCATGGGGCAGGTTGCTTCATAAATATACTTGTCCTGTAACAAAATCCACTTGTCTCTTTGGTGCCAAGTAGTGCAGCTACAAATTATGGCAGCAATCTCATTATATAAGAGCTCTGATATAGCCTCTCTGATTAGGCCAGGGCTGATACCTTAGTAGTGTTTGAATACTTGCAATCCCCTTATGTTGCCCTTTCTCCGCAGATCTACATACTGGCTCTGAAGGTAGTGGTAAGCAATAGTTCCAGGGTTAGAATGCCCTTATGATTCTGTGCAAACCTGCCATCTTTCATGTTTAAGGGTTTTCAACAACACTTCTCTAATCTTTTTCCATACTGAGGAATGTTGAAAATGTACTCCAAACAATGGCAGATGTAAACCTTCCATAGTTAGGAAAAAGTGGTTGGAGATTTTGGCATGAGAAAATCTACTCATGGATATTTGCTCATGCTAAAATGCAGTTCCCAAATATTTTCTAGGAGTACTAGTTCTTGTCCTACTTCAGTAAATTCTTGGGAATTCACGAAAACCGTATAGCTGCACTTAATGCAAGGACATATACATTTGGTGCACTTTAGAGGCTTTCTTTAGTAATTGAGCCCCTAATTTAATCTGGTGTTGACCATGACCTTTTGCTTTTATTAAAACTCTGTCTTTCTCTCTATTCTCTCTATATGTATTTGGTTTGAGTCTCAGCGTCTGCTCAACATCCTGTGATTCTGGGCAAATCTCTTAATCACCCCTACCATAAATGAATGTGTCCTTAACTGGTGCTCATAAGCTCAGGTGTTGCTGATTATGTGCCGGTGCTGAGCACCCGAAACTACTGGTTCAAATTAAGCACTAATATTGATGTCTTTCTTTTTCTACTATATGTTAGAAGGTTTTTTAAATACATGTATGAAATGCTTTGTACTGGCCAGCTGTCTGCTTAATGGTAGTTCAACAGTTTTTAGTTATATGCATTTTTCTATCAAATACACTGTAGCGGCTGTCAGGGAACAAGAGTGAAGGGGTGGGGGAGGGTGAGGCGGTTGCGCTGGTGTTCAAAATAAAAATAACACATAAGCGTATCTCCTAGCCGCGCCCCTCGTCGTCTCTGTGGCTGCCGGAACCAGGAAGCAGAAAGGATCCCTCCCCTAAGCCAATCACAACGCTGCAATGCAGTGTTGTGATTTGTCTGAGCGATGTGGCTCGGCACTCAGCCTGGAAATGGGAGGCTGGGCATGTTCTCCACCAGGCTGTGTAATGCACCCTGGTGGGGAACATGCAAAGTGCGCAAGACTGTGCCAAGCAGTCATGCCCACTTTGGAGTGAAGCAACCACTCCTTCTCCCAGATGTCATGGGAGCCCCGCCCCCCCAACCTGACTGACCATGAAAATAAAATGATAATGACAGAAATAACTTCTGTTATTATCATTTTATTTTTCGCTTTTTTTCGTTGCTCTGAAAGCAGTGAGGCGACGCTCCTACGCCCTCGCTGTGGAACCGCCACTGCAACTACATTAGGAATTTAAATACCCGATTAAAGAATGAGGCCGGCCTTTCGAGAACTATGAAGATTTCAAAACCGGTATTGCATCTAAAGGGTAAAAATTCAGAGTTAATGTGTCCTAAATGGCGCAGTGCAATAGATTGTATGTTCGGTTCTACGTGACTCGCCACTGACGCACTCTGCTGTCAATCCAGGTCTGCAAAACGACATTTTTTAAGTGTAATGCACCATTACTTATTTAGTGAATGAGGCACCAAGTGCCATGTAGTTATTTTACCTTTGACACGAACATTCTTTTATAGCATGATAGCACACGGCACAACTATTTAACTTGATTTAGTGGTTATTGAAAGTGTCCATCATTGTACCAGCGTGATTGGTATCCATTTAAGTTTTTTTTACTGCTACTTCACGAGAAATATGTACTTCCTGCCCTCCCTCTTCACTTCAAAGCTGACTAAAATGCCACACACACACCCTTTTTGCACAAAAGCTAATTCTGTAGGTGCTTAGTCGTTCTCTAAGAATGTGTCTGCTGCTTGAAGGTCATGTGTAAAAGTCGAGAAAATGCTCATGACTTTTTCGGCCCTGTTCATTTGCTCTTGAGCATATCAAATAACCTAAAGTAAACATGCCAGAAAGAAAACAAGGAGTCCAGCTTGAACTTGGCGTGTCTGCTGTACAAAAAAAAACTTAGAAGCCAGAGCGTTGTAGAAACACTGGCTTCCTACAATGTTTGACTGGAGCCGTGGCACTGTTTCTCGCAGTTAGCATAAGTGTAACACGCTGCTTTGACCTTGCTGCCAGAAAGCGGCGACTTAGGTCGGCGATTCATTATATCTTAATGTCCTTCGCTTTCCCCACTGAACAATCCTAGAAGCTGTTGCCAGTGAGTAAAGAAATATAGTAAATGCTGCCTACACAGCAAGTTAACGTGGACAAACTGGCCCCTGGACACCCTATGGCATGTCACCTAAGTGAGTAGCAGAACATCATCCTTGGGTTTAGAGCACAATGCAGAGTTTTGTCAGTAATGTTGTGTGATTTAAATAAATGTAAATATAAATGTGTTTGTATTTATATAGCGCCTTCTACCCAGAGGTCTCGTAGCGCTGTATTCATACCGCTGTGGAACCCTTCCTGGCTTTCCTGTGAGATGTCCACTCCTGGGCACCCCCAAGGTGAAGCCAGACATCCAAGCGCTGCTGGGTCCGTTGTGGAGATTAAGCAAGCTATTGCCCAGAGTCACAGAAAGGGACCCATGATTAGACTAGGCACCAAGGCGAGAATTATCAGGTTTGGGGAGATTGAGTCCAAGAGCCGCCAAGGCGGGAATTGAACCCTGGTCCCGGACAAGACCTCCGCATCAGGGTCTGCCGCTCTAACCATTGAAGCCACGCTTCAAATACTTGTGACCCAACTGCAATTGAAGTTTTTTTCCACATAAGAGGGGTATCCGATTTTGGTGCTGCTGCTTGAGCTTGTTTAGCACCAAGGCGAAATACCTTTTGCTTTGTTTAATCCAGATTACTCGCACCAACTTGTTGACAGTGCATGCTACTCAGACAGCCGGTCAATACCAACTTCACAGTCTCAAGGTTGGAAAGTCTTGTGGTGTAAGTTGGCTTATGCTGTAGACCGCACATCTTTGGGGCACAGTAGTCAGTTGATTTTCCAGGAATTGTGCAAAGCCCTGCTCAGTTCTGATTAAGACTGGAATTGTGAGGCAAATGGACTCTTCCATATTTGAAGGACACGTGCCAGGTGTGCTTCAGACCACTTACCCATTGAGCTCTTCCTTTGTTTCAGGTATTTACTTCTTATTTACTTCTTATTGGTTTCAGATGCATCTGGATTCAAATATAATCCAATATCACCCGCTAAACTGTGCACGGGAACACATTCTCTTGTCAAATATATAATTGCTAATAAAATGTTAACGTTTTATCATCCTCTATTTAAAAAAGCTGCATTTTAATTACACTCCATGTACTGTCGCTTATTCACAGTGATCAGTGGGATTAGTTTAGGTGTTTAATTTGCCCTGCCTCCAGAATGCGTCGGCCTGCTTTCTATAGATAACACGGCATTATACAAAACTGCATATTTCACGCACAGATTTCATGATATCTAACAATGACGATGCATTTACAATCTTAGTGTTAATCTGGTCTATTAGTGTCTCAATAAATGTCAGCA
Organism: Lissotriton vulgaris; assembly: GCF_964263255.1. NCBI lineage: Eukaryota > Metazoa > Chordata > Amphibia > Caudata > Salamandridae > Lissotriton > Lissotriton vulgaris. Next base: position 1,018,786,524 of record NC_141689.1, on the reverse strand, counting down.
CAATTTTCTTGTAGTATTTTTAGTCTTTCACTTGTGATGTTTCATTTCCAGATGGTTGCTGAATTTTCAGCCACTGTCAAAGAATTTTCAAAGCCGAAACATGCTTCAGCCACTAAAAAGGACATTCCCATGTGATCTATATATATATATATATATATATATATATGTATATATATATATATATATATACACGAGCGCCTCCAACGATGCAGAAGGAAGGGGCCACACGGGGTATTCACAAGAGGAGGCCTTTAATTGGAAATGCGGAATACAGCATAATGCATTTCGACAGTCACGTCTTCCTCAGATGCCAACCGCTACATTGAAGACAGCCCCACGCCTCCGTTTAAATTCAGTCTGCAACCCTCCCTGATTAGGAAGGACACACCCCCCTGCGTCCAGTGCTCGTTCACCAGCTGCATTCCGGTAAGTCCTACAGCTCCCAGAATCCCTCTTTGCTGGGTTGGTGGTACGTGGGGAATTATGAAAAAATCAAATCCATGTGGAAATGGTGTATTGCAGAACGGGACGCGCTGTCTCCAGTGTGTGTTCAATTCCTCCGTCCTCCTCGAGTCCCCGCAATCATTCCGACCTCCGTGGCACAACTCGGCAGGGTCTTGGGTTGGCTGCAGTGAACCACGCCGTTTCATGAAGTCATGAACTGCCCATATATATATATATGTATATATATGTATATATGTATATATGTGTATATATATATATATATATATATATATATATATATATATATTCACTGAAAAAACCATAGGTTATAGACCATATATAGTTAGGAATTTGCATTTACAAAACCTTGAAAATTCACTGAAAAAACCATAGGTTAGAGACCATATATAGTTAGCTGGACATTTTATTGACAAAAAACCAATGAAATTCCATATATAGTTAGTTGCACTAACTATATATCGCGCACCCGCAATCCACTGCTGATGATGTCACATATTACATCATTCATGACATGGTCAGTGACATCACTGATGACATCACTGATGACATCTCAAATGACATCACTGATGACATCACTGATGACATCTCAAATGACATCACTGATGACATCATCTAGTGTCTGTGTGTTTTTGTAAAGTTTAAATATGTTTTACATATTGAAGAATGAGTGGATGTATGGAAGACTGAGTGTGTGTGTGGCTGGCTGGGAGGTGTGTGTATCAGTGATTGTATAAGAGAGTAAGTATGTGTTAGTATATGTGTGAAAAGTATGGTGTTCTGTGTTTAACTGTATAGATGAGGAAATCGAAGTGTGATTGATTCTTCACAGGACTGACTAGGTGTATGAGTGCATATGATAGTGTTGTAATAATGAGTGACTGTATGTATGAGTGATTGTATGGGTGAATGAGTGAATGTGTGTGTAGACGTAGGAATCAGTGAGTGCGTATGTAGTAACTGGTATTGGTGTGTCATGATGTCATCACTGATGTCATTTGAGATGTCATCAGTGATGTCATCAGTGATGTCATCAGTGATGTCATCAGTGATGTCACTGACCATGTCATGAATGATGTAATATGTGACATCATCAGCAGTGGATTGCGGGTGCGCGATATATAGTTAGTGCAACTAACTATATATGGAATTTCATTGGTTTTTTGTCAATAAAATGTCCAGCTAACTATATATGGTCTCTAACCTATGGTTTTTTCAGTGAATTTTCAAGGTTTTGTAAATGCAAATTCCTAACTATATATGGTCTATAACCTATGGTTTTTTCAGTGAATTTCATTGGTTTTTTAAAAGCTAATATCTATAGCTGTAAAATATATTCTTTATTACGTGACGTATCACGTAGCCACGTGAGACGCCTCATGACGCGTCGCATAACCGTGACGTATCGGTTCTGCAGCGCAAACAAAACCCGTAACGTAAGCGTGCCGGAGCACGCTTACAGATATATATATTTTTTTTAACCTTAATTAGACAAAATCCACACGTGCACATATCTTGAGGCCTTGCAAAGGCACATCAAACAAACAGTCCCTACAATTTTGCCAAGTTTGCTGGAAATCTATTCCCTTAATTTTTTTTTTACTGTTTCTCTTGGTTTTCCCCTTGTTACGCTTACCGGGACGCTACCCGGTACGCGAACCGGACGCTCCAAAAACACAAGATGGCGGACTCCCGTTACGCTGCCGGTTAGCTGCCCGGTTCGCGTACCGGGAAGCGCCTCTACTGCGAAAAATCGCGGGGGACTTTAATATCCCCCTCATAAATCCTAGGGGGTCAGGAGGGGTTTACCTTGCCCCCTTTCCTTCATTTCCCCCTTCTTTTTTCACCACATCTTGTCTCTCGAACCTACCGAGAGACAAGATGGCGGCCGCTCCGGACTGTTTACAATGTTGACAGCTACGCTGCCGGTTAGCTGCCCGGTTAGCTGCCCGGTGAGCTGCCCGGTTCGCGTACCGGGACGCGCCTCTACGGCGTAAAATCGCAAAATTTTTTGCCCCGCGGGGCACTTTAATATCCCCCTCATCAATCCTAGGGGGTCAGGAGTGGTCTACCTTGCCCCCTTTCCTTCATTTCCCCCTTCGTTTTTCACCACATCTTGTCTCTCGATCGTACCGAGAGACAAGATGGCGGCCGCTCCGGTTTGTTTAGAATGTTGACAGACACCGGAGAGCCAATCAGATTCGCTTCGCGAAGTTCCGTTACGCGTCAGGTACGCGAACCGGGGCGCTAACCGGAGCGCTGTCACAGATATATATATTTTTTTAAACGTTAATTTCTCAAAATCCACTGGAGCACATATATTGAGACATAGCAAAGGCACGTCGGGCAAACCATATCTACAATTTTGCCAAGTTTCATGTAAATCTATTCAGCCGTTCGAGCTGAAAGTGAGTCCAACCGCCCTATGGGAAAATGAATGGGAAAAACGCGTTTTGGGACCCCCCTTTGTTCTCGGCCCCCCCTTGACGAAACCCCACCAAATTTTCAGGGGCTGCTCAGAAAAAAAGGTGCCATTTTCCTGAAAATTTCAGCCAATTCCGTCCACAAACGCCAAAGTTATTAGACATAGAATTTTCAGAAATCCCATAGAGAAAAAATCCTAACTATATATACCCACTGGCTATCGCCAGTAGGTAATATACATATATAAACATATGTAATCTGCATATCTATATAAATATAAATGCATGCATACATATACATATATGCATACATATGCATGTTATTTACATGAAAGTTTTAAAAACACTAATAAAAGCAAAGCTAAAAAGCCACCTCATTACAAACAGAATGGCTTTAACTTAAACGAGGGCGAGATCTATTGCATTTTCAATGCTTGTTTACTTTGGTTCTATCAAGAAGGCATTCAGATGTGTCACACATTTGCCATAAATTCTGAATGTTAGCACTCTAGTTGCTCATTAGATCACTGTAGTAAAGCTAGTGCTCACCAGGGAAGTCTGCTGCTAATCATGGTTTGCAGCCATTTTCCCGCATTTTTTATCCCGCAGACTTTCAGTCCGCATACCATTATCCCGCAAGGTCATTGAGCTCGCATACCATTATCCCGCATTTTTTCAAAACGCATGTGCATTTATCGCGCATGCCTTTACAAAGAATTACGTTTTAAAGGCATGTATGGTAAATGCATTTGCGTTGTGAAAACCACGATGACGAGAGAGGTAAGTGGGTTTGTGTTAATTTTTTCGTGGGTTAGTGATTGTGTAGTGTAGTGTAGTGTTGTGTAGTGTAGTGTTGTGTTAGTGTAGTGTAGAGTTGTGGTGGTTGTTTAGTGTAGGGTCATGCTGGGGGTAGTGTTTTAGGGTTCAGGGTAGTGTTGTAGTGTTTGCGTAGTGTAGGGTCATGCTGGGGGTAGTGTTTTAGGGTTTAGGGTTGTGTTGTAGTGTTTGCGTAGTGTAGGGTCATGCTGGGGCTAGTGTTTTAGGGTTTAGGGTAGTGTTGTAGTGTTTGCGTAGTGTAGGGTCATGCTGGGCGTAGTGTTTTAGGGTTTAGGATAGTGTTGTAGTGTTTGCGTAGTGTAGGGTCATGCTGGGGGTAGTGTTTTAGGGTTTTGGGTAGTGTTGTAGTGTTTGCGTAGTGTAGGGTCATGCTGGGGTGTAGTGTTTTAGGGTTTAGGGTAGTGTTGTAGTGTTTGCGTAGTGTAGGGTCATGCTGGGTGTAGTGTTTTAGGGTTTTGGGTAGTGTTGTAGTGTTTGCGTAGTGTAGGGTCATGCTGGGGGTAGTGTTTTAGGGTTTTGGGTAGTGTTGTAGTGTTTGCGTAGTGTAGGGTCATGCTGGGGTGTAGTGTTTTAGGGTTTTGGGTAGTGTTGTAGTGTTTGCGTAGTGTAGGGTCATGCTGGGGGTAGTGTTTTAGGGTTTTGGGTAGTGTTGTAGTGTTTGCGTAGTGTAGGGTCATGCTGGGGGGTAGTGTTTTAGGGTTTTGGGTAGTGTTGTAGTGTTTGCGTAGTGTAGGGTCATGCTGGGGGTAGTGTTTTAGGGTTTTGGGTAGTGTTGTAGTGTTTGCGTAGTGTAGGGTCATGCTGGGGGTAGTGTTTTAGGGTTTAGGGTAGTGTTGTAGTGTTTGCGTAGTGTAGGGTCATGCTGGGGGTAGTGTTTTAGGGTTTAGGGTAGTGTTGTAGTGTTTGCGTAGTGTAGGGTCATGCTGGGGTGTAGTGTTTTAGGGTTTTGGGTAGTGTTGTAGTGTTTGCGTAGTGTAGGGTCATGCTGGGGGTAGTGTTTTAGGGTTTAGGGTAGTGTTGTAGTGTTTGCGTAGTGTAGGGTCATGCTGGGGGTAGTGTTTTAGGGTTTTGGGTAGTGTTGTAGTGTTTGCGTAGTGTAGGGTCATGCTGGGGGTAGTGTTTTAGGGTTTAGGGTAGTGTTGTAGTGTTTGCGTAGTGTAGGGTCATGCTGGGGTGTAGTGTTTTAGGGTTTTGGGTAGTGTTGTAGTGTTTGCGTAGTGTAGGGTCATGCTGGGGGTAGTGTTTTAGGGTTTAGGGTAGTGTTGTAGTGTTTGCGTAGTGTAGGGTCATGCTGGGGTGTAGTGTTTTAGGGTTTTGGGTAGTGTTGTAGTGTTTGCGTAGTGTAGGGTCATGCTGGGGGTAGTGTTTTAGGGTTTAGGGTAGTGTTGTAGTGTTTGCGTAGTGTAGGGTCATGCTGGGGGTAGTGTTTTAGGGTTTTGGGTAGTGTTGTAGTGTTTGCGTAGTGTAGGGTCATGCTGAGGGTAGTGTTTTAGGGTTTAGGGTAGTGTTGTAGTGTTTGCGTAGTGTAGGGTCATGCTGGGGGTAGTGTTTTAGGGTTTAGGGTAGTGTTGTAGTGTTTGCGTAGTGTAGGGTCATGCTGGGGGTAGTGTTTTAGGGTTTAGGGTAGTGTTGTAGTGTTTGCGTAGTGTAGGGTCATGCTGGGGGTAGTGTTTTAGGGTTTAGGGTAGTGTTGTAGTGTTTGCGTAGTGTAGGATCATGCTGGGGTAGTGTTTTAGGGTTTAGGGTAGTGTTGTAGTGTTTGCGTAGTGTAGGGTCATGCTGGGGGTAGTGTTTTAGGGTTTAGGGTAGTGTTGTAGTGTTTGCGTAGTGTAGGGTCATGCTGGGGTGTAGTGTTGTAGGGTTTTGGGTAGTGTTGTAGTGTTTGCGTAGTGTAGGGTCATGCTGGGGGTAGTGTTTTAGGATTTAGGTTAGTGTTGTAGTGTTTGCGTAGTGTAGGGTCATGCTGGGGGTAGTGTTTTAGGGTTTAGGGTTGTGTTGTAGTGTTTGCGTAGTGTAGGGTCATGCTGGGGGTAGTGTTTTAGGGTTTAGGGTTGTGTTGTAGTGTTTGCGTAGTGTAGGGTCATGCTGGGGGTAGTGTTTTAGGGTTTAGGGTAGTGTTGTAGTGTTTGCGTAGTGTAGGGTCATGCTGGGGGTAGTGTTTTAGGGTTTAGGGTAGTGTTGTAGTGTTTGCGTAGTGTAGGGTCATGCTGGGGGTAGTGTTTTAGGGTTTAGGGTAGTGTTGTAGTGTTTGTGTAGTGTAGGGTCATGCTGGGGGTAGTGTTTTAGGGTTTAGGGTAGTGTTGTAGTGTTTGTGTAGTGTAGGGTCATGCTGGGGGTAGTGTTTTAGGGTTTAGGGTAGTGTTGTACTGTTTGTGTAGTGTAGGGTCATGCTGGGGGTAGTGTTTTAGGGTTTAGGGTAGTTTAGTTGTTTAGTGTATGCTAAAGGCATATTCGTTCTAAAAGTTTTCGTTATTTTAATTTGCGGCCTAATAGTACATGCGGGATTTTTTTTGCGGACTGATGGTATGCGGGATTTCGTCATATATTCGCTAATCATACTTTCTATGGCAAAATGAACCCCCTCATTTTGTTCCTTTTTAAATTAAATGTTTTAAGAGTTACCACTTTATTCCAATCAAGATGGCTTCAGGTGTGCCATACCTTTGTAATAAGTAGGACTGTTAGCACTCTAGTTGTTCTTTAGAACACTCTGGGACAATCTGTCATTGGGCTATAGTTGGGCTACATCTGGCTGATATTTGGGCTACATTTGTTTTTTTGTCTCTGGTGGCCATCTTTGGGCTACATTGGGCTACATTGGGCTACATTTGGGCTCCAACATATATATATAGCCCAATGTAGCCCAATTTATATTTTTCAAAGTTAATTTTCGTAAAAACCACTGGAGCCTATATCTTGAGACATAGCAAAGGCACATCGGGCTACCAGTCCCTACAATTTTGCCAAGTTTGGTGTAAATCCATTCAGCCGTTCAGGCTAAAAGTGAGGCCAACCGCCCTATGGAAAATTGCATGGGAAAAACACGTTTTGGGACCCCCCTTTTTTCTCGGCCCCCCCTTGACGAAAACCCCCCAAATTTTCAGGGGCTGCTCAGAAACAAAATGTTCCATTTTCCTGAAAAGTTCATCCAATTCTGTCCTCATAAGCCAAAGTTATTCGACATAGAATTTTCAAAAATCCCATAGGAAAAAAATCCTAACTATATATACCTACTGGCTATCGCCAGTAGGTAATATATATATATATATATATATATATATATATATATATATATATCTGTTCTATGTACTTTAGGGGCTTCAGCTCGTCCATAGTCTTGCAATTTGTTGGCTCCATCATCGCTCTCCCATTCTTTCTTCCCATTTGTCCATGGTATTCATTTGTCATGCCTCTTCCTCTGTTTACTCCTCCCTGAGAGCAAGGACGGAGTACATATTCCCCCCATTATCCCTAATTATATTACAAATGTAAGGACTTCTTTTTACTTCATTTACCAGCCCTCCTCAGGAGTGCTGGTGTTTTAATTTGCTCAGGGTGTTGTTTAAAAAATAATTTGTTGGTAATTATTCCGTCCTGCTTTTCATTTGTTCCATCTATTATTGGCTGCACATGGGGAAGGGCAGGGGCAATGGGTCACGGCGGTGGCGTAGTTTTGCCATGGGGGTGTGTCACACAATTAAAACAACTTTGTGCTGGCGGAGTAAGTTTGATTTATCATGCACTGCGCGGCTGCGGTACCATGAAGTCTGTGGGGTGTCTCTTTCCTCTGCTTTCCAAGGTACTTTTTTTTCTTTACGTTCTTTGCCCCGTTGTCGTTGCTCGCTTTGTTGTCATTGCTTGCTTCCTTGTTGTTGCCATGTCCCCCCCCAACCACCTCCCTCTCGTCGTTGAGTTCCAACTTGCAGGTCCCGTTGCTTGTTTTATTTGCATTCTACCACTCCATAATTGTGCATGTGTTTTGGGGCATTCTGCCCTCCTCCCTTGTATTCCTTCAGCATAATTACTTTCAACCAGAGCCTCTTCCCCAACATCGTTGCTTTCACCAGCCCCCATGCACACTCGTTGTGCGTTGCATGTTTTAACGTTTGTGTCTTTCCAGTGACGTGGCATTGACACTATCAGTTAACTAGCACTACAGAACAAAGAACTGCTGAAGACAGTTCAAATTCAAAACCAATTTTAAGCTTCAGAAAATAATTTAAATTGCTTGTAATATGAACCTTTTCGACACAACTCTTCTTCAGTGCGTCTCTGCAGTTCCCTCCCAATCCCCCAAGCTCAGTTCAGTCCTTCTTTTACTGTCTCTATAATTAGCCTCTCTCATAGCTGAGACGATTGGCTATGCCAATGCTTTTTTATTATTGATATAGCCAAAACATCTGTCACACTTTACAGCAATTTCCAAATGCTTTTGCGTTAAAAAATCTGAGATGGTTTATCTAGCCCGTTTTCAGGAGATGTTTGTAGGGATAATATCTTAGAAGTGCGATTGCCTTTATACTAAAACAAATTACTACATATACCCAGCATCTGCCCCAGTCGTCTGATCCAACCTGTCTTCCAGCCTAAGGTTTATTTATGTTTGTATTATGTGGTGGTTGGTTAAGTTTCAGATTAGTTAAACTTTTATTATGGTTAGTGGTTTACACGGTGGATCATGTTTGCTACTCAGCGACTGCAACAGGGTTTACTTGACACCATTATTACATTTGTGTATTTATTGGGACTGCACTGTTTTTCGGCTAGCATTCGTATATAAAGGTGAGGATTCTTAATCCCAGATTCTGCTTTTATTTCACACTTCTGAACGTGAAGATAATATTAATATCTGAACGTGAAGGTAATATTAATATTGTTTATGGGGTGTGTGTAGCTTGTATCGTAGTAAAATGCGAAATGGCAAAGATTTATAAATGTATAAAATTCTCAGGCAATTCATTGGCCCCAAAAATGTTGGTGGAATTGAAGATGAGAAGATTGCCACCAACATAGCCAAGTGCCAGTTAGATCATGCTCTTTATCCTTATTGTTGCCCAGGAGGAAAGTGCGCTTCTTTTTGTAAAGTTTTGCAAGTCACTGTTGGATCTGTTTTAGGGCACTGACTGCACAAAACCATGCAATTTATAATTCGAAAACCACAAAGCAACCTTTAGTAAACCGTTTTAAATCAAATGCTTTTAGTAACTTAAATTCTCATTTTTCCTTAAACTGTGTGTTGCATTCATTTTCTTTCAAGGAGAAATGGTGGTACAGGTAGTTTTGAGGGTTTTGAGAGGGGAATAAAATACATTCCTTTTAACAGAGAGAAGTTTCATGTTGGCTCTCGAATCCTACACACCACGATAAGCAAACCAAAAATTGGAAAGTGGTTCTGTCTGCTAGGGACATATACAAGAAAAGAAGAAAAGTAAGGTATCTGGGTACCAAAGCAGTGTGTAGCAATAATATTTCAGTCTGCATTTTTTAAAATCATTCCAACCAAGGTAATGACGCTCTATTGTATCCAGGATTTGAAGAGGGCATTTTTTCCCCAATGTTAATTGTCTACTTTCTTAGCCCAAAAACACAGCATTTCAAAAAAGCCATTGAAGAGGTAATAAATGTCCTAAGGGTAAGGTACTAACCAGCGGTTTAACACAAAATGATAGCGTAGCAATGCAGAATTTGGTAAGCTGCCACTAATGAGGGCAGGTTCTAACCTGCTCTGCCTCTTTTCTGAACTCTGCATAATAGTAATAGATATATACTGACCTTCAGCGAGTGAGCTGCCAATGGGACCCAGGGGGACCTTGGCGCGAGCCGGTGTCCCCCTGGGATGATTCGCGCGATGGAACAATCTATCTAGCGCGATAGGCTAAGGTTGGGAAAGGGGCGGGATTAGAGGAGGCTATGTGGGGAGGTGCTTGGGTGGGAACGCCTCACTCTGAGGAGATTCGTCAGCCAGCGTTTTGTTTGACCCACCCAACCCTATGGCTTTTACTTCATTTATTTTGTTTAAAAAAAAATCACGTCACGTTAGGACCGGTAACAGTTTTATCCTTTCACTGTTTTTTCTTGGTTTTAGGCTCTTTTTGGGGGGTCTGGATAGTCTAGAGCGTGCTTATCCTTTCCCTCTGGGGTGGGGGAGGGTAGACGGAAAGATGATTATGAAAATATAGAGAGGAGAAAATGAAAATGTTGGGATTGTACAGTATGTGGGTGTAATTGATAAGTATTGTTGGGAATGTTTTGAGTATATATTTATGAGGAAAAAACGTTTGAAATGTTGTCAATGTGTTTCTTTCTCTCTTGTGACAAGTTTTGCTTTAAGTAGTAGGATTATCTGTTTGCCTGTCCTAATAAAGTGACCTTTTTTGCGAAGTATATTAAGGTGTGGATTGTTGTTATTGCGCGAAGAGGGTTTTTTTTTTTTTGAAAATCTTTTTATTAGCATAGTAAGTAGAGCAGTGACATACATATTCGAGCTCAGTAGTAATCAGGGTGGTACATGCATGTGCCTGCCCAGAACATATATATACATAGTTACATTGATTTTTCATTTTATCGTTGACCGTAACCAAAGCAATTGAACGAACCCCAGTCGTACCCGATCCCTCCCTCCACCCTCAAGAAATCCCTCCCGACACTCTCTCAACATGCATATAACTGAAGTATTGACAACTGGGTCACCCCTGACACTGTAACATGTAGCTTAATCTATACACACAGGTAGGATGAGGTAGAATGGCCGATGGTTCGGGTCTCCCCGTACCCCAACGCAGTGCACCACAGTCAGCGACGGTGCATGAAAGACTAGATCAGGACACAATTATTCCACAAGCGGCGAGTCATGTGTATCCCCGTCGCGCGAAGAGGGTTTAATACCATCTAGGAATTAAAAGTGTAGAAAATACACACACGGTTTAAGTCTTTCATTCTGTTTCAACTAATATAAGTCCATGAAACAACTTCAGATATAGTGAAACTATACAAAGCTGTCATTAGCTTGAAAAAGACTCAAATTACTCAACAGTTGTGATTGTAGCTAGTGAAACAAAGGATCAGCTTAAAACGTATGTGCATTTCCCACAAATATATTGGGTGTGTGGGCCTTATATGTCCATGCAAGCTGCTCCATCCACCACATTCGCCCAATTCGTAGTGTGAAATCGGTGAGTGTATTCTAGATCACTAGACCAATGTTAAACAAGTAGAGCTGTTCTTTAGGCCCAGAAGTCAGAGGATCCGAGACAGCGACAGGACCACTACAGGTTTAGGACTGGTTTGCCAGGCCTTCCTGTCACAATGACTAAGCATCAGAATGAGAACTTTTGAGTTACTGTAAACTGATGCGGTCTCTGCGGACTCAACAGTGGCCCGTTAGGCTATGCCAGGACTATCCCCCTTAGACTGTGGTTGACAGATTGGATCTAAAGTGTGTTTTATGAAGCTGTGAAAGCACTCTTGTTTTCTTCCTTTTGGCTTCAGCTTTCTGAACCCCTAAAGAATGCTGAGTTGCAGGTCCGCCCTCTCAATGCATCTTAAGAGTGCATAACAGATCAGACAAATGGTTCCATTTCAAGCTTTCCCTCCCACGGAGGGGGAAGGTTTTCAGATATCTCTGATTTTTACAACAAAAGGATAGAGTAAGATGACTGAATAGGTGATGGTGACTGAATTGCAGAGGCTTGCGTGGTGCTTTGGACCATCATGCTAGAACATGCAAATCTATATTTTTGTTCTTTTCTTTGGAAATCTGATATTGCACACAAAGTAATTCATCAGAAATTCCCTCGTGGAGAAATGAGTACATCATTATGCACAGACATTTGTATGGTTTAGATGGATTATGTGGTGTTGGCATGTTTCCTCCAGGCACTCTGAAGGCAAGTAGAGATGCCAAATTAAAATCAGAACTCAGTCACACAAACGTAAAATGTGATTCACATACCATTCTCTTATTCAGTATTTATTACGGCTTTGATCCGAACTAAATAATTGTTATGAAATATATGTAGATCAAATCATAAGATTTGGTTGGCTTCTGCTTCTATGATTCTGCATTCTACTCTCCCTCAGGATAACTACCGTAGCTACCCAATGAGATCATTCTGATTGTAAATGAGATCAGTCTATTTGTTCCAACTTGTCCGCCAACTTACTCTTCACTTAACATCACTCAATCATATAAAGAGGTTCTTGTGTCGAGAAAGTCAATTTTTTCTTCTTTCTGTGGATTCAGATGTCCCCAAACACAAGGCACAGCACACACCCTCTCTAGTAGTTCATTATAGACCGACGTCACCACATCCAACAACCCCCTTTCTCCATTCCATCGATTGTTTTTCATTGTTGAAGCGCTCGCCCTTTCTTCGGCCGAAGCTTTTATCTTTGCATAAGAAGAAATGTAGCGCAATAGAAGGAGGGAGTGGGATTCCTGGTTTCTCAATTCTACGTCAACCTGACATCTTGTGGACATTGATATCCAGATGAAAGGGAGACTTTTCCAAGCAGTGTAATAAATATCCGCAATCATTAACTGAAGTCAGTATAACTTCCAATGGTGCCTCCACTCCTCCACATTACCTTAGGCACTGCGCGAACCAGGCAGTTATTCCCATACGTGTAATAGTATAAATATTCTTTGAGATTCAAAACTATCAATAATGTAACATCAAACATGAATTCTGCCATAGGCTGGCATGAATTTAAAGGCATAACATTCAGTTCCCAATATAAATGTAAGTGCTATAGAACCTATAAGCCCCTGTAGACGAATAATCCTTCACTTAAATGACTTAGCTTTACTGTGATTCATAAATATTAATATATGTACATGTACAAACAAACCACAAAGTTTATAGAACTAGGAGTCTACTAAAAGAAAGTGAAGATCTGCATCAAATGTGAACTGGTTTCTCTGTGACCTCCAGCTGCCCCTAATGTATAGCTTTGCTCGTTTCGTTTCAACAAATAAGTAGGGAAAACAAAACCTTGTTGCATCTCGTCTTTTGCTGTAATTGTAGAGGGGATCTTCAACATTTAATGCTTCTAATGTTGACTTAATTAAAATAAAATGGTGATATAATGTTCACAGGAATACTTGGATGTGCTTAAGAATTCCTTCGGTTTTCACTGTGTTTAAAAATGAGGATAGCTTTTTAAAACTGAAACTTAAAAAATGCTAGTCACGCTTTAAAAAAATAGCTATTTTGAAAGTGACTCATGCAGTTGTAAACAAAATACAGTTTGCTTCCGTTGTTCTACTTTAGTTTGCAGTTGATGGAATGTTGCTCCACATAGACTGCTCATTATTGTCTGTCGCCAGTAGCTGAGCTGTCTTGCAGCTGTCATAGAAACGTTCCGATCTACATGTGCGTCGCCCACGTGGCACCCGACCAACCCCATCTTTGTGGCAGTGTTAGTACTCCTGGCATACTTGAGCACCTATCCCTGAGCTTCAATTCCTCTGACTCATTGATGTGCTGGTCCCCACTCGCCATTGGGGACTAGTTCTGCTGTGTGGTGTACGCACATGCACAGGGACATCTTGAGGATTTTTGGGGCCCTGGGCCAAACGTATATTGGGGGCCCCTGTTCGGAAAGGTTTTCAATTTATGATGCAGTTTCAACTCTTTCATGCCCTTTTTAGGTATTGCTCCTAGCGGTGCACTGCGGCGCCAGCGTGAGACATTTTGTAAGGGAAAAACGGCGAATCTAAGCTAACCTAAGAATCGCACATTCTTTTCAGCTACCCCATTGGACTTAGCGTGCGTCTTTTAATGAAAGACTGCATGCTATTGGCCAACGGCGAGCGCATTGCTCCGCCCACGGCCTATTGGTGTCTATTACGCGCTTGGTGCTCGTAATAGACACCAATAGGCCATCACGTGGTTTCAATTATCGTTCCCAGACACGGGCACGATAATTGAAACCGAAACCAGGGCTCGCTATGGTGCGTGCGCACCACTCGCGGGCTTCAACATGTATCCAGACATACAAATACGACTGCTGCATGCTCTTCTGGTTGGACTGGCCTTCAGCTGCAGGAAGTAGATTGTTGGCGCTGTGCCTTTAGAGCTGTGCAATCTCACAAAGAGCTGTGCGGTTTATTGGCACTGTTTTTAACCAGTCTGAGGTAATATAAATTTTGTGATCAATTGTGTCCCCTATCTTAGACCCCAACGACTCCGTGTACACGCTACAAGTACATGTATGTTCCCTCCCCTTCAAGCTATGAAGACGCAAATACATTTGCGTCCAACGTTAACATGTCCTCTTTCAGATCCACCATGAATGGGTCAAATAGTCCGTTCCTAAATATGCCATGCCAACGTCTTTATGTAATGTACTTTACACGTTTTTCAGCTCTGGCGAAGTAGGCCCTGAATTTCTGCCATCGAGCCTTTTCCTGCCTTCTTACTCTGAATCTCAAACCTGGGTTTTGCATCTGTACCCGTGACCTCTGCCTCACTCCCTGTGTGGCTAACGGTGCTTTGCTCAGCCTGTTGCCTGCCAAGACTGTATTCAACCTTCGAATTATCTGCTCCACTCCTCAAAAATACATTCCTGTCTAGTAGTTTCATGTCAACATCCTTCCAGCTGCAGAGCAAAGGGCTTGGCCTCACTGTCTCTATGCAAGTAATTCATGCCTCTGTTTCCATGGTAGGCCCATGCCCTCCCTCGCACCCCTCGCATCTCATGCAGACACGTAGACGCTCATACACGCACTTACAGTCAGTATAGAATAGCCTCTTGTCCGAGAGACCTTTTCCTTCCAGATAATACAGTTCCTTAAACATGAGATATTAGATACGATTTGGGATTAGGTTGATCTGACATCCAGACATCTGTCTCCACTTGAGGGCTAAATGTCAAGTTCCCCTTCACCCCTCAAGTTACACGTACATTACACGGCATACTACTGCGCGCGCATCTCTGCCATGTATTTTTGCTGACACTGCCGGATTCACTCATGGATCCGCCTACTTGTGACATCATGTTAAATGACGTTCTTGTTCACGCCTTCGTGCACGCCTATTGTAACGCCTTTTTGTATTACGTACATGTACTCTTATCTCTCTTCTCAGCTGTTACGCCTCCTGCATATGCCTTTACTGTAATGCATTGACTATATATATGAATGCCTGTCAATAATGTATTGTCGCATACTTGCATACCCGCATATTACCATTGACTCTGTCAGTCTGTCCCTTCCCGAACCTATGTGGTGACGGAACGGTATGCCACCTTGGCTCGAGCCAATATGCTAATCACCCAATTCCTTTTATAGGAATAAAACCCTTTTTGAGAAACCTCAAATATCACGGATTTTGCCTCTTATTTATTATGAGTTATTCTTATTGACTTTACCGCATAGAAATTCAGTACCAGGTAATTAATTTTACCACATAATTGGCGCCCGAACAGGGACCCCTCCCCCCTCTCACGCGCCGGAGGTGCTTTGCAGGCTTAGTCCCCTGCCACAGCCGGACGGAAACTACGCGTACCCGCAGGATTTCCTGTATCTCCCTCAGGCCAACGGAGGTGACTGAGGCCGCGATCGACACCCAGACGAGACGGTGAGAGGTGCGGAGGATCCCGACCAGAGCCTAGCTGAGAGAGCAAGATCCGAGGTATACGGAGGCCCACCAGGTTCCGAAGTTCCGAAGTATCTGCGTCACGAGTCGAGTCCGAATCCAGTCCGAATCCAGTCGAGTCCAGTCCAGGGTTTCCGAGGCCTTCTGTTTCCGTGCTTCCCGGTGAGTACCGTTGCTGGGGACGCATCTAGACGTGCGCATTAGTTTGTGCCGGTCAAGACAGGTTTGGGTACACAGACCTGGTCTGCACTGTTTTAGACAGTGTATCTGTACTGTTTAGCAGTATATCCAGTCTGCACTGTTGAGCAGTGTATCTAGTATTATGCAGTTAGCAAGTTACATTCTAATTGTGATTGTTCATCTCAAAATGTTTTAATGTGTCTCAAAATGTCGTGGTATGAGTGATTGTTCGATCGTCATTATTGTGATTATTGTGTTCATTGTATTCATATCTGAGTAAGCACTAAGTAGCCAGATTTTCAAGATGCCGTTGTTCTCCAAATTAAGACAGATAAAGACTAGAAAAGGGGTACTCGAGGAAGCTGTTCCCATCCCACCTAGGGACACTCCAGGGTACTTTATGTACCACAAGCACAGCTTAGATGCCGTTCTATTTCTCGATTTATGGGTGGACTACACTAAAGACCTAGCAGAGAATCAGAGGTGGCCCGCTGCAGGGACATGGGATTCAGAGTGCATTATAAGAGTAGAAGAAGCATTACGAAAAAAGAAAGCCAGACAGTCACAGAAAGATGCCATCGAATTATGGCGTAAAGAATCGCATAGGCGTACAGAAAAAGCACTTAGAAAAGAAGAGAAAAGGAGAGAGGATTCAGACAAGGCCCAAGAAAACGTGTTAGTTGAGGAAGGTATCCGAGTAAAAATAGAACAAGTAGACAGACAACTAAACACCCTTAGGAATGGTATGTATCCTCTCCTGGCCGAAGGTTTACCTAAAGCCACTCCTGAAGTACCAAAAGATCTACCACCTCCCATGCTCCCGACTAAAATGCATCCCAAAACCGCGAAGGACATTTTCCTTTCTTCCTATCTAGATGATGTAGCGCCCGCATACGCTAATACCGCACCGCCGCGCACACCCCCTCCTGGCGGCGCCCGACCCCGAGACAATCAGGTCCTACCCCCGCGACAAGCTACTCCTCCACCTCTTCCTCCCGTTCCGAATGTCCCTCCTGGTCTTCCTCCCGTTCTTCCAGCTCTTCCCGCACCCATTCCTCCCACTTTACACCCGAACAACCCCTTCGGAGGCAGTGCCTCAGGGGGCGCGTCCGGAGGAGCGATAGGTTTCCAGACACCTCCACAGGTACATAGATTGACTTACAGGGATCTAGCACAACAGCGTACACCTCGATCAGCCGATTTCGATATAATAAAAGACCGTCTCGGGGATTGTAGATATGATCCAGTACCCGGTAGAAATGATGAAAGATTAATACTAGCATCAGTACGACTAAGACGAGTCACCAACTTTTTGTTGACCCTACCCGGAATGGTCGAACATCTAGACAGAATATATCATTTCGTCCAAACAGGGCAGGGACCTGAAAGTATTAAGGAAGCCATAGCTCACCAGAAAGTTGACATTCAAGCCAAGATATTACGGTTTTTTATAAACTGCTTAATAAGAGAACAAGATAGGCCGGGGATGGACCCGGAGGAAATTAAAGCACTTCATAGATGGGGTCAGAATATAGCAGACGGGAACCATGATAAACAGAATTGTATAAAAAACATGTATCAAAGAATCAGAAGCGTAGTAATAAAAATACATGAAACAAGACCGATAGAACCAGAAAATGAATCAGACAAGTTTGAGTCCTCAGAAGAGGAGCCATCAGAAGAAGCTACAGGACAAACACAATTACCAGTTAGAGAAACGATAGCATATGTAGGTAAAGGAAGACCCTTTAATAATTCAATGCGCCCAGTGCGTCCAGAAAGTAAAAGAATTTTTCAAGAAGCCATGTGTAATCCAAGAACTCCTGAACACTTATTTCAAGCTACTGATAACAGACTTCGAGAACGAATGGGGTACCATGTACTAGATTCTATGGATGAACAAGAATTAGCGAGGTCAGCAGTACAATGGGCTGACAGTCCCGAGAAATATAGTGATGATGCGTTAGCACACACATTTTTGAACATGACACCAAGTGAGCAGCGCTTAGCTGGTACATACATGATACAACACCTACTTCTATTGTATAGGAGCCAACATTCCGACCCAGGCCCCCTGCCTGATATATTAGCAGAACTACTCATGAATAAATGGAGAGGTCTAGGTACCGATCTAATTAAAGTAATTCTAGAACAGAGGCACAGATATAGTGCCTTCCTATGTCCACAATCTGATTCAACACACTCCATGGAAAGAAAAATGTATTACCTGGATAGACCGAATCCGTTGCGAGAAGTGCACCCAGTTCAGAATGCCGACAATACACTTAGACGTGTGTTTGTGTTCACACCCATAACCAAAATAGAATTATTGGAAATGAAAAAACTAGTACCTAGCCATGATAAAGATCCCGCAGGTTTCCACCGTGAATTAAAAGACATGTTACTCATGGGTGACTATACTTATCCCGACATTATGAAGATATTGAAAGTACTACTGCCTCCTGGTATTTATGAGAAACTTAAAGAAAAAGAATGGGAAGTGGGAAATGCAAAGATTGATTGGACTGCATTAGAAAACGAAGAAAATACTAGAATTCCAGGCCAAGGGCTCGGGGATAAGGTTAAAGCATTACCAGGGTTGTTAGTTCAAGTGTTGCCACGTTTATTAAGTACGAAAAAGGAAGATTGGGGTGCAATTTCAGCTTGTAAACAGAAACCCGATGAAGACACTAGTGATTTTTATACTCGATTTGAGAAATGTTTTGGTATTAATAGCGGCCTGAAACCAAGTAGCGAGTCCTATCCACACCTTTTTGTAACGAAGTTAGTTGAGAATTCACTGCCCCAGGTTAAGAACACAGTACTGAAAGTCGAAAGCACTTGGCAAGCTAACACCCCTTCACAAATGTTACAAATGTTACAGTACCACCAGAATAGAATTAGAGAAGAACAAGAACATGAACAAAGACGTATGAAAGACACGAAAATGAAAATGTTAGTTGCCCAGTCAGTTCCTGCTGATGGTCACAAAAAGGGTGCGACCCAGCCTAGTAATTCGACGGCTCCTGTTAAAGGGACATGTAACTATTGTAAACAGCCAGGTCATTATGTAAACGATTGTGCAGTTCTGAAACACAATATCTCCACGGGTAAGACCAAGGAGAGACCGCGCGTACCTAGACAAGATCAGGCCCAGCAACAAGCACCACAGAATATACAACATATTCCGCCTATGCCAGCTTCATCACAAACTGTAGCAGTGCCACAGCAACAGCCTATTACTGCAACACAGAACACGACACAACAGATGTACCAGTATGCACAGAATGACTACCCTGATTACCAGCGGTACACATGAAACAGCCTAGAGAGGGAATTTGGCTTACCCCTTATTGAAGTTCCAGTAGATCAAGAGGGTCCTTATGTACACAGTCAAGTGTTGGGAAAAGACAGAAAGTTTTTAATTGACACAGGGGCAAGCAGGACCACGATCAGTCACAATGAGGTTCCAGGGGCACCCCTCTCAGGCTCACAGAATGTTTCCCTTGGATTTTCAGGAAAGCCCATTATTAATGAAGTATCACAGCCACTTCCACTTGCAGTTGGTCCTTTGACACGGACTACAGATTTATTGCTTACAAAATCATGTCCAGAAAACCTATTAGGTATAAAGACACTGAAAGCTCTAGGAGCTATAATATGCTGTTCTCCGGAAGGAGTACGATTATTCTTGCGAGATTTTAAAGGCCATTATGTATTAAGAGACATGGATCCCCGGTTACAGAGTGTACCTGCACACTTGTGGGCGAAAGGCCCCACTGATGTAGGTTGTATGCACATTACACCATATCGAGTCACACTCAAAGCAGGAGTGGTATTACCACGAATTCGACAATACAAGTTACCTCCAGATGCTGTAGTGGCTTTGCTGAGAATCATTGACGAGCTCATTGCACAAGGAGTGGTCGTGGAAACCGACTCCAATGTATGTAATTCTCCTATCATCCCAGTTCTTAAACGAACTGATCCAAATGCACCACCTGTTTATCGATTAGTTATTGATCTGCGCGAATTGAATAAATGCATTGTACCACAGTATCCTGTGGTTCCAGATATCTCGTCATTACTGACAGCTATTGATTCAGAAGCGACGTTCTTTACTGTAATTGACCTCAAGAACGCCTTCTTTAGCGTCCCAATTGATCCAGAAAGCCAATACTTGTTCGGATTCAGTTTAAATGGACGAAGTTTCAAATTTTCACGCGCACCTCAAGGATTCACAGAAAGCCCCAGCATCTATAGCCAAGCACTGAAAAGACAACTTGACAGTATCCACATGCCTGTTAACACCGCCCTACTCCAGTATGTCGATGATCTACTGATCACCGCACGAAGCGAACCCGAATGTGAAAAAGCATCACTGACGGTTTTAAATTTCCTGGCTGACAAGGGGCACAAGGTTTCCCCTTCAAAGCTGCAATTCTGTGTTCAGCAAGTTGTGTACCTGGGTCACTTGCTGTCCAAAGTGGGGAGACAGCTCACACCAGATCGCATCCAGTTAATTGTAAACATGTCACCACCGAGAACACAAAAGGAGGTGCGGGCTTTCATAGGCCTCACCTCGTACTGCAGACAATGGATTCCCCAATATGCATTTCTAGCAAAGCCACTCATCCAGTTGACAACTCAGGAGGCAGCGACATCGACTGTCCTCCCTTGGACTCAGGAACATACACAAGCTTTTGAAGACTTAAAGAAAGCCTTATGTCAAGCACCAGTTTTAGCAACACCATGTTACAGTAAGCCCTTTACACTTTTTGTTACAGAACGTGAAGGTACTGCCTTG
Source organism: Lissotriton vulgaris (assembly GCF_964263255.1). Taxonomy (NCBI): domain Eukaryota; kingdom Metazoa; phylum Chordata; class Amphibia; order Caudata; family Salamandridae; genus Lissotriton; species Lissotriton vulgaris. Next base: position 1,018,766,215 of record NC_141689.1, on the reverse strand, counting down.
TCAGTCCTCACTCAGGAACAAGCAGGTTCACACAAACCGTGTGCTTACTTTTCTAGCACATTAGATCCAGTAGCCCAAGCTTTACCTGCATGTTTGAAATCAGTCGCAGCGACAGCTTTAGCAATCAGACAGAGCGATTCCATAGTATTAGGACATCAATTGACAGTACAAGTTCCACATTCCGTGGAAGTTCTTTTAAACCGTACACAGACCCAACACTTGACCATAGCAAGACTGACAGGTTATGAATTGACATTGTTTCAACCACACATAGAAATCAGACGCTGCAGCACATTGAATCCTGCCACACTATTGCCATTAAGCGGTGTAGACCCACTGAAGCATGATTGTATCGAAGTCATTACTATTACGACGAAACCCAGACAAGACTTGACAGATGTCCCATTACCAGACCCAGACCTGACACTTTATGTGGATGGTTCATGTATGAGAACAAGTACAGGAGAATTAGTGGCAGCTTACGCAGTCACGACAGACACCGAAGTAATAGAAACAAATTGTATCGACACCCTGTCAGCTCAAGCAGCAGAGCTCATCGCTCTGACACAAGCCTGTATTCAAGCCAAAAATAAGAGAGTTAACATATACACTGATTCACGTTATGCATTCGGAGTCGTTCACGATTTCGGAGTCCTTTGGCGAGAGAGAGGTTACTTAACTTCTCACGGTGCCAACATTCAACACGGTCCCCTCATTCAAGCCTTGTTAGATGCAATACATCTACCTACTGCGATATCTATTATGAAGTGTAAAGCACATACAAAGGTTACCGATACGATCTCCCAGGGTAACGACCTGGCAGACCGAACAGCTAAGCAAACTGCCCAGAATCGAATGCATGCAACTGACTTGACGAAGACAATAGTTCCGACACCATCACACTGCATGACAGTCAAGGATCCCGCACATGATGTAATTGACATACAGACACATGCCACACCCGATGAAATAAAGAAGTGGACTGAACTAGGAGGGATCCAAACAGATCAGGGATGGATGACGAAGGGAAAGTCTACATGGTTTCTCCCCGACTCTATGGTTCAAGTAATCATTAACACAGTACATAGTCCAGCACACCTAGGAGAAAAGGCAATGCTAGATAGCATTCAACACATATGGTACAATAAGAACTTACGAGCAGCAGCGAAACAGAAAGTGCGTACTTGCATGATTTGTTGTCAGTTCAATCCAGGTAAAAGCATCCCTGTAGAGAAAGGTGGATTTCAGCCTCCCGATCACCCTTTTGAAGTCCTCCAGATGGATTATATCCAGATGGAACGTTGCTGAGGATTCAAGTATGTCCTCGTAGTCGTATGTGCACTTTCCCGATGGACAGAAGCATATCCAGTCCCAGATTACACTGCTCCGACCACAGCCAAGCAGCTGGTTCGCAAATTCTTCCCACGGTATGGTTTGCCCCGTATCGTGTACTCAGATAACGGTCAGCCATTCTCATCCGAGCTTGTGAAACACATAACACTCCTGTTAGGGTATCAGTGGAAGTTCCACTGTGTCCGGCATCCCGAGGCAGCAGGTCTCGTGGAGCGCCATAATCAGACTCTAAAGATCCGACTTTCAAAAATATGTAGAGAGAAAGGCGTTGACTGGATAGTAGCCTTACCAGTTGCCCTCTTCTATATGAGGATGGTTGCGCACTCTCGAACCGGGCTATCCCCGTATGAAGTGGTCTTCGGTAGGCCACCAAATATGTGGGGGACGCCTATACCTCGTAAAATCACAGATGTTGATTGTGTCATGCTGACAGATTACCTTGCCTCCTTGATGTCTGCACTACAATCTTGTCGTTCACAGGTAGCTGCAGCCTTTCCCGACAACACCGAGGTGAAGCCCCATGAAGTGGTCCCTGGCGATTTTGTGTTCGTGAGGAATTTTGACCGGAGAAGTCCACTGGAGCCCCGCTGGCAGACCCCGAAGTTGGTTCTTCTGACGACAAGGACGGCTGTTAAATTGGAGGGCAGAAAAGGTTGGCTGCACTCGAGCCATATCAAAAAATTTCACGGACTTCCTTCGGACTTGGACTCTAAGCCCTGCCCTCCTCCACAAACTGACTCAAAACTCCCCCTGGTTGAGAAAACCGCCTCCGAAGAATATAGACTCAAGTTACGGTCTAGCAAGTCAGACAGTTTAATTGTTTAAGTCCTCCCCTAGGTGAATCGGTTAAATTAGTTTCTGACATGTATCCCCTAGACCGAGATAGAGAGAGAGATAGACAGAGACAACTCAAGAAACGTGCATATTGTAAATCACTTCGTAGTCACTGTATAGTGACATTACTGATTATGTTTTTCCTAAGCCTTCTTATTATTGCTGCTAGTATATTATTACACATGTACTACCCTATTTTCAAGCGTGCACAATCTGCTTACAATGTCACTGCCGAACATTCTTTTAGCGAATTACCTCCCCATGAATTGTCTTACAGACTTGCGCTGCGCAACAACACATTCATTAGTATGTTACACCACTCCCATCAGACTAACAATGCTACAAACTGCTGGATATGTGGCCGACTCCCTCCCTACCAGAAATACAAGGGAGTTCTGCCCCTTTTTCCGTACCCGTTCACTCACAATGGCTCCTGTGGGGCATGGTTTAGATTGATTAATTCCTTAGATTCTGACATTGCTGTTTACGATGGGAATTGGGTTTGGGGAAACCTGAACTTAGTTCTACTTAAAGTCTGTTACCCTGACAAGAAGGGACTTCCCACTAGAACAGGAACTGATCTAGAAAATGAAGTATATGGATTAGGAAATTACACAATTAACCTCATGATTCTTACTGTTGAATCCGAAGCCGCACCAGTATTACCTGCTATGTCAGTGTTACCAGTCAAAGGGGAATTATGTATCAGAAAGAATGGTTCCATACACTTAGGTCATAGTAAATGTACTACTGTGATCGAATTCAGTGATCAAGGCAAATCCACGTTTAGAGCTACACGTCACTCCTACTTTGTCTGTGGCCATATCGCATACATACGTTTGCCTCCAGACTGGGATGGTACCTGTTACATTGCATTCCTTCTGCCACCTGTTTTCCTAGCTCCTCCTGATTATCACAGAAATACCAATCTAGTAAACAATAGACTCCGAAGAGATCTCCCGATTGTCGACTACACTGAAACGGCATGGGAGCAATACACAGACTTCAATAAAGGTTTCTTCCCCTACTTAGGTGCTGTTTTTAATAGTAAACTGATACGCAAATTAACTAGAACTCTCGAAGCAGTAGTGAATGAAACTACCTCCGCTCTAGGTAACTTAACAGAAGAGCAGTCCGCCATGCGGGTTGTTGTTCTTCAAAATCGTCTCGTCATTGACGTCATCCTAGCTGATAGGGGTGGAGCTTGTAAGGTCATCGGGTCAAGTTGCTGTGTTTTCATTCCAGAAAACGCGCCAACGGTATATAAAGCTATAACACGTCTCCATAAAATTGCAAGTCTGATACATCAGAATCCAGGCACCTGGACTTGGTCCGGTTGGTTCTGGACAACGTTGACCGCTTGGGGATGGAAGATCCTATCCTTCCTAGGCATTGGCCTTCTCATAGTTTTCAGTTGCTGCCTGTGTTTACAATGTGGACCGGCGATTTGCGGCTTGTGCGCCACATCATGTATTCCGCATCCAAATTCCCATTCAAAACGTCAAAAGAAGAAAGAAGAGCAAATGATGTTACATGAACAGATTGATCGATTCATGCAGATCGATATATCATGAAGGAACCGTAGGGGACAAGGAGGGAATGAGGTAATATAAATTTTGTGATCAATTGTGTCCCCTATCTTAGACCCCAACGACTCCGTTTACACGCTACAAGTACATGTATGTTCCCTCCCCTTCAAGCTATGAAGACGCAAGTACATTTGCGTCCAACGTTAACATGTCCTCTTTCAGATCCACCATGAATGGGTCAAATAGTCCGTTCCTAAATATGCCATGCCAACGTCTTTATGTAATGTACTTTACACGTTTTTCAGCTCTGGCGAAGTAGGCCCTGAATTTCTGCCATCGAGCCTTTTCCTGCCTTCTTACTCTGAATCTCAAACCTGGGTTTTGCATCTGTACCCGTGACCGCTGCCTCACTCCCTGTGTGGCTAACGGTGCTTTGCTCAGCCTGTTGCCTGCCAAGACTGTATTCAACCTTCGAATTATCTGCTCCACTCCTCAAAAATACATTCCTGTCTAGTAGTTTCATGTCAACATCCTTCCAGCTGCAGAGCAAAGGGCTTGGCCTCACTGTCTCTATGCAAGTAATTCATGCCTCTGTTTCCATGGTAGGCCCATGCCCTCCCTCGCACCCCTCGCATCTCATGCAGACACGTAGACGCTCATACACGCACTCACAGTCAGTATAGAATAGCCTCTTGTCCGAGAGACCTTATCCTTCCAGATAATACAGTTCCTTAAACATGAGATATTAGATACGATTTGGGATTAGGTTGATCTGACATCCAGACATCTGTCTCCACTTGAGGGCTAAATGTCAAGTTCCCCTTCACCCCTCAAGTTACACGTACATTACACGTCATACTACTGCGCGCGCATCTCTGCCATGTATTTTTGCTGACACTGCCGGATTCACTCATGGATCCGCCTACTTGTGACATCATGTTAAATGACGTTCTTGTTCACGCCTTCGTGCACGCCTATTGTAACGCCTTTTTGTATTACGTACATGTACTCTTATCTCTCTTCTCAGCTGTTACGCCTCCTGCATATGCCTTTACTGTAATGCATTGACTATATATATGAATGCCTGTCAATAATGTATTGTCGCATACTTGCATACCCGCATATTACCATTGACTCTGTCAGTCTGTCCCTTCCCGAACCTATGTGGTGACGGAACGGTATGCCACCTTGGCTCGAGCCAATATGCTAATCACCCAATTCCTTTTGTAGGAATAAAACCCTTTTTGAGAAACCTCAAATATCACGGATTTTGCCTCTTATTTATTATGAGTTATTCTTATTGACTTTACCGCATAGAAATTCAGTACCAGGTAATTAATTTTACCACAAGTCGTGTTATCCCGGTTTTATAATCTGACTTTGTTTAGAAGTATTGTTTGGAAAGGTGTTTAATGGATTGTAATTATATATCGGTTTTCACATAGAAACTACACATCCTTACCACACCCCTCTGTTATAATTAGGGCTCCCGGTTTTATGGTATTTATTTTTGGGCCATTTCCGTCTGTATTTATCCATATTTATTTTGTGTTTTCCGTATACGAAGTTGTAAAACTGTACATTTCCATATCTATTTAACTGATAGATGCACACTCATATTATGATGTCGGTCGTTTTTTTTTAGCTATTTAAGCTGCCAAATAATACATAACAGTACACCCACTGGTAAATACTAGCATTATACCATAAATGTATGCTGACATATTTGTTATTGAAAGACATTTCATCCTGTTTTTTAATTTCCCTTGCTGTCTATTTGCTCAGCTGCTGGTTTATAATTCATGAAAGACTGCATGGAGAATAACTTAAAAGAAGCACAATTTTCTGTATTTATCCACTTTTAAAAATATATGCAGTTAGAAAACACTTTGTTTTCTGTCTGTATTTATCTGTAAAAATCTGTAAAAACGGAAAACAGGGAGCCTTAGTTATAATCTACCGTCCCCCCCCCCCCCTTGTGCACATGCCTGTCTGCACACACATCAACACTTGCTCTCTGTAATGAACTTGAATTCAATTGTAAATGAACTAAGTGCCTTGCGAAGCAATAGAGTGGGGTCAAGGTCCCCTCTTCCTCGTTGAACTTTGGCACCATCACATGCCTGACGTCATTGCCTAATTGGGTAAATCTCGCTCGCACACAGTCACAAGTCCCGCTCGGATGGCAGTGACAGAGTCACGCAGTCCCAGGAGAGGCTTGTGTAAGACAGATCGCGTCCAGGTTGGGTTCACTTCCTTCAGCGACAATGCAGAAATTAATACCTCATCCTCGTGCGCTGAATATGTTGCTATCTGAGGTATTTGATGTAGCATGGGCATAGCTCCAAGAAGCAGGCGAGCGCTTTACCGGGACGCTTCTTTTACTCTGGTGGGAATCTCCCGAACATGAACCATCTCTTGACCCACAGCCTGGTCCATGTACAAATGAAATGAAAATAATTTATAAATGCTCACTAATCCCCAAGGACTTCTTGGCGCGAAGGAGTCACAGGTCATGATAGAAATCAGAACAAAGCGGAATACTTGGAATCTGAAGCAACCTCACAGTTATAGGACAGTTATGGACCAAGGTGCTGGAAGAAGGGGTGCGGGGCGTGCTGCAGCGCCCCCAAAGTAAACATGCTGAAGGTCAGAAGGTGAATGAGCAATAAAGAGGCCTTTCATTTTTGTCTTTATCTTGTCACATTTGCTATGCCTTCAACACAGAGGTCAAAAGTCAGCCATGTCTTCTGAGACATTGCTGTTCATCCTTTTAATTTGAGATTGGTGTTTACTTTTCTTTAACTGCAAAATGAGAGCATTTTTTATATTTGAGTATGGCGGCTGCGCTTTCCTTTTGTTCTGCACAGCGCAGCTTTCTATGGCCAGGACCATGTCGTGTGACTGCGGTATGTGTCTTGGAGACCCTGCAGTCAGCGGACATGTATTCTTGTGGGCAATGAATGTGAGGGAACAACTCTGAATGCCCCCTTCATGTACAGCTTACACAAGCAGTGCCAATATTGTCCATATTAAGGTTTTCTTTCCATAGCTGGCTTTCTGCTCCTCTCATATGTTCTGGAGCTGTGATTCAGATGTGCGGTGGGCGAAAGTGTTCAATAACAGGCAGGTGAGGATATGAGTGCAAGCATATGGGACACAATGGGTCTCGGTGTCTGGCTGCAGTAGGAGCAGGCAGTGAGAGCTGACTAGTGCCAGGCTCTTCTGGGGAGGTATCCATTTCACCTGGTAAAGCCATCGCTTTGTCCACTGAAGTTGAGTGGGGTGCTGCAAGGGGGAGTGGCTGTAACCACCACCATATATCACCAGCACGGGCAATCCTGGTTTGAAAAGTTGCAAATACCGCCTGAGTTCTTGAGAGGAGGTTGTGCTGCTTGTAGGGGGTAATGCCAAATGGTATTCATGGAACTCATGTTAAGCAGGAGGTCCTGATTTAAAACCATAACATTTATGGTCGTGGAGGCTTGCCTGTCAATTCAGCAAGCCTTTCAATGTGACAACAGTTAGAGTAAGGAAACATTTTCCTGCTCACTAGGCAGTTTTTTAGTGCTCCACATCCGTATGTCCCAAGTAGACACTGTCATCTCTCCCCCACATACCCACTTCCCCTCTCATCTCTCTCACAATCCCATTATCCACTCATCTTGCAATACCACTGCAGTCTCTCATCCCTGCCTCACAATATCTATCTCCTCTCTATACTGCCTACTCACACATGCTACCTTCCTCTACCTCTTCACGCTGTGCACTAGCCCACCTCTTGCCTCCCACTCTAGGTCCCCCTTCCACTTGTCCCTCTATTTTTCTCTCTCTCATATTCTTTCTCACCCTCTAACGCACTATTCCTATCTCTCTCATGTGGTTAACTTCAGGTCTTTAAACACAGTTTCTATCCCGTAACTTTTCAAAGTTTCCGTCCCTCAATCCCACGCTCTCCTACCCTTCTTAGGGTGGTTTCTGTGTGCACCAAGCCTCCATCTATACGAGTCTATGACCTGCTCTCTCCCTTCTTTCTTTCTCTCACACTATTTCTGCTCCTCTGTCTCAAGTTCAATAACCGCTTCCCACACCAACTACCTATCCCTCTAATTTTTCCCTTCCATCTATTCTGTGCAGTTCTCACCACTATATATTCACCATGCCACATAATTCCACTACACAACACAATTTCACAACTAACAATTCCAATACAACCCACATAATTCCACTCCACACTACATACATCCACTATACTCCAAAACAAAACACATAGGGAAAAATACTGTATCATTTACAAACCCAATAGCTCTAACTCTCACTAATGCGAGACCTATTGCATTGCAAATGCTTGTTGGACAGGTCATTGACAGTGCACAACTGTTTTAAACATACAAGGGAACCCTATGAGTATCTAAGGACCCCGGGTGTCAATTATATCATGAAACAATGGTACTTAGAAAAGAAATTTATACAGCGACAAATGAAATATAGACACCTTTTCTGGAACTAGTTGAATATCGTGCGGCCAGGAGGCATTGTGTTTACATTCAGGCAATTAATTGCTCAGTCCTGATGATGATCCCACTATTCTTTGTGGATGGTTTCGAAACGTCGTCGACCAACTCAATAGTGCCACGCTTAACCAATGTGCAATAATCATGTGGTTACTATTTTGGATAGCTGTTTCATTCTCTGATGTAACTAAGCTTCCATTCTCTCGTTTTGCCCGGAATTTTCATGTTAACTTTTTTTTGTTTTCTGTCCTATGTACTGGATGCAGGTTTGCGTCCCGCTCTATTGTCCTCTCATTTATGTTTAATTAAGTCTATCCAATATATTAAAATTCTTTGTTCGGCTGGACATTGCATAAATATAGCGCCTATCTGGTTCTATATTTCATTTGTCGCTGTATAAATTGCTTTTCTAAGGACCATTGTTTCAAGATATAATTGACAGTGCATAGGCACACTCATCCAAATGCGAACTTTTTTTACATCTAATATTAAGGGATAGTGATGTGTGCTTTCAATACTATAACACAGCAGCAGCTCATTAATATTACTACAAATAATCTCTGTGACACCCTCCCATGTGTCATATGTGAGGTTCTGTTTTGATCTGTAAGAATTTTTCTAAATATATTTTGTGTGAAACAAATACAGCATTTCTCATAAAAATGTCCATAATAGACTCTCACACAGCACCCGTATTACAAATAAATTATAGGGAACCTATATTTAAAACAATCTGTTTAAAAGTATTCAAGGTCACCAGGCTAAGAGTGGCTGCTGAAAAGTGCTGGCTCTATCAGGGAGCCCTCTGATAGGCTGGGACCCTGAGCCGTAGCCCACTTTGCCAATGCCTTAAAACGTCTCTGCCCATGCATGTTTTCCTCCGGCTTCAGCAGAACAGATTGTGTCGCCTCCATCTCTCCTTAGTTTTCAGCGAGAAGGACCTTCCTGCCAAATGTTTGTACTTGGAACATTCAAAATAGAAGTGTGATGCAAAAGTAATGCAGGCCCTTCTAAATTATTACTAATGTCAGCAAATAATTATGAATATGCAGAGCTGGTAAATCGATAAACCCCTTCCCTTCTTGAGGAGTGACACACAAGTATCCTAGGACTAGGCGCACTAGTACCAACACCCAAAGTGTAGAAATATAGCTGTGTTAAGGTGTTAATGTGCGACCTGTAAAGCCTTCTTTGTTAGGCCATGAACCAGAAGCTCTCTCCTCATGAATAAACTCTTCTGAAGCAATGTTTAAAAAAAACAAAAAATTGCTGTCTGTGTTCATGCCTTACTCCTATTTAGTTAGCAGTACAGGATACTCGCTATGAGTTTCAGCATGCCTCATAATCTCACTCATACACCTGCCACAGAACTGAAATTAAGTTCACATGTCCCTGGTTTGATGTGTCTTTAGTATGCGGAAACATTGGTGCTGCTCTAGCCACGCCTCCTCTGCTTCGCGACTATAGGGGGAATAGTGCACAGTTTTATTTTTGTTATGCCTCTCTTTTAATAAATTAAGTTTGGAAATAAACGAAACTACAGAACTATTTTTGACAAACATACTGTTCCAGAGAAATGTAAATTGATACTTGTATAGCGCACTATTCACCCGCAAGGGACTCAAGGCGCTTGTACGAATACCACTGTGGAACCCATCCTGGCTTTCCCTGGGTGGAGGCCAGGCATCCTTAGCGTTGTGGGGGGCCGTTGTGGAGATTAAGCAAGCTATTGCCCAGAGTTGCAGAGAGGGACTCCATGATTGGAATAGGCACCGAGGCGAGAATTATCAGGTCCGTGGAATTTTGAGCCCAAGACCCGCCGAGGCGGGGATTTGAACCCTGTTCCCGGGCTAGACCTCTGCATCAGGGTCTGCCGCTCTAACCATTGAGCCACACTTCTCCACTCCAGAGAACTGCTTACCCCTTTGTTGCACTAAACAGGTGTATGTGCCTGTTTGTATATGTTATAAATATGTGTCCCCAGGACGCCCTTATGACCTATATAAACGCCAATTTTTAAATTGCTCCTTCTTGGTGATTGGCAACTATTTAATAATTCTTTTTGTCCCCCCTGCAACAGTCGGGTGAGGGGTCAACCTCTTCCTAATAACGTAGGTACAAGTAAGGAGTTTGCCAGTTCCAATCTCTTTTGGGCACTGGCAAACTAATAAATTAAGCGTCTCAGTGCTCACTTTTGGGAAAACCGCATTAATATAAATCCAACATGGTGAATGATATCTGATGGGCCTGGGAGGGATCCCCTAGCCCCTCCCGCTGCCACGATGCAACCAGGAATCAAACCGGTGGGCAAGGCTATGGGAGTGATTAAAAGCTGTTACATACCCCAGCACCCCCCTAGCCATGCCCTTCAGGTGTATCCACTTTTTTTCCTGGAGGCGAGGGGTCGGGGCAAGAGAGGGTTGGAGTAAGAGTCTAGCTCCTGCCAACTGCCATCCCAACCCATTTTCTACCCCACCAGCATAAGAAATGAAGCAGGAGGTTGGGTTTGAAAGGGTGTGGCAGCAGTGTGAGGCGCAAGATCTTTGTGTTTGTGCCTTAGCCAAGGACCAGATACTCAATATTTTCGTAGCCTACAATAGTCCAAACAACATACAGCACCTTTCTGGGGCACAGACTCACAATTCTGTGCCCCAGCAAGCATCCAGATTCAGATACACTTTTTCCCTTGTGTAAGAAGAAATCCATATAGCCTCTGGCTTTTTGCTGGGGCACAGATAGTCACTTGGGCAGTGGCGGCCAGCACAGATCGGCGGTGGCAGGGCGGGGAGACAGTGGGGCGGGGGGACGAGGGGTAAATAAAAAATAAAATTCAACTTACCTCCTCGCAGTGTCCTTCCTCTCTGCATCCTCCTCGTCCCGTCTCTCCTCTGGCCGGAGCAAGTCACAGGAAGCACCCAGGCTGAGGCTTCTCTGAGCCAATCACAATGCTGCATTGCAGCATTATGATTGGTCTGAGCGCCAAACCACGGCGCTCAGATGGGGACAGGGAGCCGAGGCATGTTCTCCACCCAGGCTGTAATGCAGCCTAGGTGGAGAACATACTAGTTGCGCAGGAATGTTCGACCGGCCCCAGAGGGCCGGCCAAATATTCATGCTCACTTTAGCAAGTGCAAACCACTCCACCCCTCCCCTGCCAGGCAGAGCTGCCGCGCCTGCATACGGAAAAACATAAAATGATAATAACTAAAAGTTATTATCATTTTATTTTTCCTTCAACTGCTGAAAAGCAGTAGGGCGATGCTCCTCCGCCTTAGTGGAAGTGCCGCCACTGTACTTAGGTTTATGTCCCAGCAAAAAGCCAGATGGCTGTTTCGATTTTTGTATTAACCTAAGAAGACCATTCCTTATGCGCCTGGTTGCTTTCTTGGGCACGGACTCCCAAATCTGTACCCAGTGAGGAGTCGTATGCTGTTAGGTTTTGTTTTTAGCCTAAGAAAGAAAAATCCAAAAAGCGCCAGCCTTCTTTATGGGGTACAGAATTGTGTGTCTGTGCCACAACCATAAGGCGCACTCTGGTGAATTTTTACTTAGCTGAAGAACACTATCCAGACCGCATCTGGTTTCGTCTTGAAGTACAGAATTGTGTGTCGGTTTCCCAGTGCTCCTGCAAGAAGTCTGACGCTGTTATCCTTAATGGGGATAAAGGTTCTGCATTGCATAAATGTATAATGTGCGAGGTTCTTTCAAAAGGTCTTGATACTCAGCGCCAACAGTCTAGCTTTGGTGTCTAATGTATTTGCATTGTGTACTGCCCGTGCCTCACTTCATGAAGGAAAGTACTAATTCTGGTGAAGTTAAACAACTGTGTTTTTTAATTGTGTGTAAAATTCTGTATTAAGGGTAGGACCTCCTTTGAACCATTCTGAATTACCCATAATGCCAAGTTATTCGGAGGAAGTTTTTTTTTAAAAGTGGTTTTGCTCAATTATCTTACATTAAGAAGCCAAAATATAGAAAAGTTCAATGGATAGCAAATTTCACGTCATCTTCAGTTTATACACTTCTGATTCAATAAAAACCCCAGAATTGTGGGAGGATCTGGGACAGGAAAGACCCAATATTGTGATTGTGGAGAGCACATGAAAGGAACAAGGAACTAGCCTGATTTTAGGGATGTGAAAGGGAGCAGTATGTGGGACTGTTGTCAGCCTGCTGCTCGGGAAAGCTACATACCCTAGAAATTGCAGAAACCGGGGAGTACTGGATGGTGTGGCTTGTGTGGGTGCCACCACTTTGTCTTACTGAGAATGCCCTGCAAAAGGCAAATTTTGGTTTAAGAAACAGAATTCCGTCACATTTCTGTAATGAAAAGTTTTGGAATTTGTGAGGAAGAGCAAAAGTCCACCACTCAATGCTCCCACACTTAGTCTGAAAAAACATACCTCAGGCGTATTATAATGGACAGAAGCAGGCCAAAACTGTGACTGCCTAAAATCATTGTATTATCACTGCGTCATTCGCTTGGTCAAAGTTGTGGCCTTTTGCAATAGACCCTCTTACTCATGTGAGGTGCATTTTTATCAGAAGTAGTGTAGGAAAGTGGAATTGTGGGACTTGTTCTGTTTGCCAAATGGTTTCTGTCACCAAAAAGTGTAGAAATTGTCATTTTTTTAACCTATATTTAAAAATGTGCAGAGAATTCAGGATAATGAAAGATGCTGGGATTCTAACAAGCCACATCACGCTGGCTTCTTCGGGTCTCTCCATTTTAGAAATGTCTTGGATTGATAGGTTTCCCTGAGTGTTGACTGACCCCTGACTCAAATACTGAAGACACTCCCTTGGGAAGCTCCCCTATCAAAAATATTACCTGGTGTCTAGTGCAGCGATTCATACCCTTTAAACTTCTTTAGTCCACCACTGAAGCACTACTGGAAGCCCGGCACCCTACTCTAAAAATTTCTACGACTTGAACCTCAAAGCAAATACTCAAATATACCGTAAAAATACAGCATTTAGGAAACATTTTATTTAATTGACAGCCAAATATACAAAAATCAAAAATATTCTTTTAATGGGAAGGTTGGAGCTTAAAGTGTATAGATCCCTGTTCAAATCCATTGTGAACTCATGCTTATTTGGGACCCCCTCACTCATGAAATCAGGGAGAACACTGATGTGTCAAACGTTTGCAGAGATAACTTTGTGCATGAGGAAGATCGAACTGAATAACCTTGTTTTTCTGAAAATATCAAAAATATTATATTCACTGTGTTTTTCAAGCCAGGGAAGGGGAGTTTGGAGGGGGGGGGGGGTGATAGGAATCTTAGGATGCATAGGTGTTGAAAGTGTACGGTTCTACACAGCCCAAGGGTCAGACCCACAACTAAAATTCAGGTACCCTAAATCTGCATTTTGCGTTCAGTTGCTCTCCAAATTCACTTCACCCAGTTTGTCTCATGTGCGAACCCTAAACCCACAGTGAACTAATATATATCTGGAACCCCCTTGCTCCGGAGAACCAGAGGAACATGTAATGGGGTGAAGCCCTGGCAGGATTATGTTCGTGCCCTGGAGACACTAGAGGGAATTACCTATACTGTTCTGAGATAAAACTGGTAAAAATCTGACAAATGTCATGTTCAGTGCATTTTACTGTCCAGCCAATCGTGGCTGCGGAGAGCTGCAACCCAATTATAGAAACCCTAGGATGTGTAGATGTGAAAAAATTGTTATTTTCCCATAAAGCTCAAGTGTCTTTTTTGATCAAAAGACAGGCATCCTAAACTGACATTTCGCTTACAGTTGTTTTCCAAATTTCCCAAATGTGCTGCTCCCAGTTTTACTCAATTTGGAACATCTAATCCATAGAAAATCTATATATGCCCAGACCACCATTCAGGAAACCCAAAAGAGTTCAGATGGTAGTTAAAGGGTGTGGGGGGCAATCCGTGGTATGGATATGTTTTTGTGCGAAGATGACTGAAAGTTCCCTTTGTTTGAAAAAGGAATAGCCACAAATCTGACACATGTCTTCAGCTCCTTCTGCTGGCCAACCATTCAGGGTAAGGGGATTTTCTGTCTTGTGCTGATATACTGTTTCGGTTGTTTTTATACTTTTCATGTAGTCCTGAATGCGATTCCTTACCTCAAATGAACAGTGCACCATAAACAGTGGTTCTGTCACAGTGTAGTGGCCTGTGCCAATATTAATTGATGGTGTCTACTACATTTCCTAAGAAAACCCATGCATAATTAGTACTGGCGACTCCAGACATTCAGAGCACCATTCCCTCAGTTAGCACTCTAGGATTTATGTCTTCCCAGGGGAGCAATTAAACAATATATTAAGAAAAGTTGTTTAAAAAATGAAAATATCTCATAATGTTTCTTTATATCACCTGGTAGCAATACGATATTGATATGGGGTTGTAGCAATATATAACCCTGTTTGTGCCAAATAAACATACTGTTTGTGTGGATGTACAAAAAGACTAAAGGGGTGCACTCGTTTAAAAAAAAGAAATCCAATGTTTTAAAAACTTTGAGGAACAGAGCTGCGCTATCAACCCGGAAATGAATGGTTAATAAGAAAGCTATGAGACCAAAACAGATGCTCTGTTCTTTTCTGTTGATCAATGTATGGCCACTCGATAGATTGTAGGTGATATCCTGAAATGTATGGTCATTGCTTGGTATGGACAACAGCAAGACCTTCTGTTAAGCCGTACAGTGCTTGTAGAAATATGTTGTTTTGCAAAATACCAAAAAGTAAAAAAAAAAAACATGTATGGCTCTCCTGTCTTCAGAAGGCTGTTGTAGAGTGGCTGGTTTTATGCATGTGAATTGTGTTTTTCCTTCTCTGGGATAATAGAAATAAGAGATTTGACCGACTGACAACAAATGACTTGCTAATTATGCAAAATGCTAGATAAATCAGATTTACAATCCATTAGGGTGGAGTATTGTGGTCAGGAGCATGTCGGCTAAACAGCATAATAAATGTCAACATTTGAATATTACAATTGAACTTTCATTGGAAACACCTCCAGTGCTTTGTTCTTTTGATGTCTGTGGTCACTGGAAGAACAAGCATTTGCAATGCGAGCGGTCTCGCCTTTGGGACCTTATATGTATTTAGCTATGCAGCACATTAGCCTGGGTGCTGAAACATCTACTGTTCTTTAGCATGGAGGGAAAGTAAGCACCAAACTGCGTGACACGCCAGGTATGGGAGCACATGGAGAGAAATATTGCCTTTCCGTGGGAAATGGTTTAGTCCAAAGCTCTGTTTTTAATATAAAATTGGAACTTCGGTGGTCATATCACTGAAAATACAAGATTTGAAAAAAATATTATTGTCTACGGGTGCTCGTGGAAGACAATTTCCATGGACTGGAATCTAGATAATGCTAAAGTGTTTTTCTAAAGTGAGTCTGGTATTTTCCTGACCTCTGCTGGTCGTTCTCTATCACGAAAGTTAAATAGAGGCAGTTGAGCAGAAAACAATCCCGGTATTTTACTTACCTCTGCTCGTCGTTTTCTATCAAGACCGTTAAATAGAGGCAGTTGAGCAGAAAAAAGTCCCTAAGCGGAAGCAGACAAGTCCTAGGGCTGATCTCCAGAGCCCACAAAGTACGTACACATATAAGTATATACTAAAGTATATACAAGAGGTCTTGAATGCTCGACCTAAAAAGCAGACCTTTGTGATAAGACTCATTGGGAGATCCTTAAATGGGACCCAGTTGGGCCAGCCGCTCCACCGACAAATCTTCATCCTGGTTGCCTAAGAACTCTTCACTTTCTAGTTTGCACATATTGTTAGAGTTGAGCTGGGAGGTATATAGGCTGGACGAATTTACCTCTGAGCCTTTCTCTTTCCCATGCGGGGTCCCTCAGGGGTCCTCGCTCAGCCCAACTTTATTTAATATATACATCATCCTTTTGAGCAGGTGTAATCAAAAGGTTCGGCTTCTCTTTGACCTCCTATGCAGATGACACCCAAATTGTCATCTCATTGAGCAAGGATGGCACAGGCATATCCTCCAGATTTCGCGACTGTATGAAGGCAGTCAGTAAGTGGATGAATAGACATTGTCTTAAAGTGAACGAAGGGAAAACTAATGTGATGCTTTACGGGGAACAAACTTCCTTCTGGACTCTGTCCTGTTGGCTGACAGACATGGGCCCTCTCCCAACTCCTGTCATCAAGACCCGAAACCTGGGAATTTTGAATGACAAGCTAAGCTATTTCAATCATGTCAGCGCCCTATCCTCCTCCACTTTTTTCACTTTGACAATGCTAAAAAAGATTCTTCAGTTTATTCCAGTCCATCTTCAGAAAGCTCTCAAAGCATCTCTGATAATGACCAAACTGGACTATTGTAATAACCTATTACTCAACAGATTGCAAATACTACAAAACACTGTGGCTAGACGTCTCCTAAAAATCCCAAGACATCACTCAGTGGTCACTGCCATTAGGAACCTCCACTGGCTCCCTATCTGACAGCGCATCACATTCAAGGTGCTTTGCATTGCCTACAAGACATTCTATGGCTCAGGCCCCAACTTTTTCTTACAAAACTTAAAATGGTACACCCCAGGTAGAACTCTACGATCCACTAGGGCTAAATACATTGCCGTTCCCAAGTTGAAACGCTCCACCTGGGGAGGCGGGAGCTTCTTTTTGGGAATGTCGGCAACCTGGAATACTTTACCTCTCCATATTAAGAGCGCATCACATCTTATTACTTTCAGGAAGCTCTTAAAAACGTGCCTCTTTAGTACCTTTTAGGCCTGTTGTTCCTCCTGCATGTCTATTTTCCAGTATTAAAGCCAGCGCCAAGACACCCTAGGGTAATCAAACGCTTTGGAAAATATATTAACATAGCGTAACATATTTTTTTCCCTGTCTTATAAATTAATTTTGCAAACATGTTTGTGTTTTTGCTTTAACCATGTTCTCACCTACTTGTTTCTCTTTTTTTTCTTTTTAGCACTTTATTCTCTACCTCAAGCTGAAGGTTATGAACCATGCGCCTACCTTTTCACTTTGTGGTTGACCCACAGGGTTGGATTTGTGTGGGCATGATCGTCTTCATCTGGCTGTACAACACACTCTTCATCCCAAAATTAATCCTTTTCCCACGATTTGAGGAAGGGCATGTCTCAGCTGCTGCCATATGGGGTTAGTCACTTTCTACGTAGCAGTGTCCATTTTGGTGTTGGATGGAACTAAAACATGTTACCTCTTAATTCTCTGTGATGCAGAAGGATGTGTTTTGCATGGGATTGGTTGCGGAGAGAAGTTTTAACTTCTGTCAAAAAAGGGAGGACCCAAAACCAACCAGAGGCCACATTACACATGAAGCAAATTTTCATTGTTTGCGCCGGGTGCACCTTTAAAAAGGTGAGCCGGCTCAAACAGTGAAAATGTACCCTATTACGATGAATGGGCTGCCCCCAGGACAGCCACAAACTTGCGCTGCTCAGATGAAAAACGGAGCCACTGCTTAACAGGAACTCCCTGATTTCACAGTGCAGGTGGCAACCCGCCTGCACTTTTGAAGGGGATGTCTTGGGGGTCCTCGGGATCCCCTTTCCCCCTGCCAGAGGGCTGCCAGAGGGGCACCGAAAGGTGCCTCACTGTCAGTGTGCCTCCTGAGGGATTCTATGCCTTTGCACCCATGTTGGTAATACGGCTTGGGCGCAGAGGCAAAGGATTCCCTCATTTGCTCGGGTGCGCCCCTATGCAAATGAGGTAACACCCCCTTGAAGATAGCCCTGGTGCCTTATGTGTGCCAGCGCTATTGGTATTACAGAAGCGGCTGCACAAGCGTCTGCAGCCCCCGCTTGTGCAGCCCCTTTTGTGTAGCAAAGTTCCCCTGGGCGTGCAAAGCGGTTGAAAATTCCTGTTGCGCCCCCTGGGCATCTTATGAATACGGCCCCAGGATAGTGGCAAAGTGGATGCATGGAAATGGAAATCTCCACTAATATGTTGACCTGCATAACCAGCCTGCTGGCTCACTAAATTAAATCTTTATTTCAAGCAGACATTGTAGATGTATTTTTGTGTTCCTTCTCTATTTTATTTTAAATTAAGATTTATTTTCTCGCTCCTTACCCCTTTCTGCTATAAAAGATGATCTTTGTTGATTTATGGGTGGGTGGTGTTTTACCTATAAAATTTTGATTTTGTTTCCCGTATGGCTATACATCATGAATCTGAAAGAGACAAGTTAGTGATAGATTCCTTACCTTAGAAAATCCCCAGGCGTCAGACTGGATCCGGAAACTTTTGCGTAGCAGTACCCTTGCGCGTCGGTAGGCGTCGTCTGCGGCTCCGCGTCCGTCGTCGGCGTCGTGGGCGCCGTGATGACGTCGTCGGAGTACTTAGACGCCACCTCCGCGTGCTGACGTCAGTTCTTCTTTTTTCCGCGCCAGCCAGCGCAGATCTGGAAAAAGCAGTAACCCAGTGAATTTTTGACTAACTTTTTTTAGATCATTTTTGATCCTTCTCGAAGTCTTGCGACTCCGATCGGTGCCGTAGGGATGCCTGGTTTCAAGCATTGTGACGATTGCGACCGCACCATGTCGGTCACGGATCCTCACCGCCTGTGCCTAACTTGTCTAGGCGTCGACGACGAGGCCTGCCCCGACTGTCGGGCCCTCTTGAGGAAAGCCAGGCGGGAGCGGTCCCGCAGGAGGCTCGAACTCCGGCAGTCGGCCCCGTGCTGAGTGAGATCCCGGTCCCGGTCCCACGGGAGGTCGAGTGACAGGTCGCTGGGATGGAGCCGTCACAGCTCCGGGAGTCGGCACCACTCCTCCGGGTCCAAGTCGTCAGGTAAGAAGCACAAGAAGTCGAAGAGACGTCATCGCTCTTCTGATTTCCCCCCCCCCCGACGCTCACGCGATGCGGCCGGGGGTTTGGGTGACACCGCCCACGTGGCTCCTTCG
This sequence comes from Lissotriton vulgaris, assembly GCF_964263255.1. NCBI lineage: Eukaryota > Metazoa > Chordata > Amphibia > Caudata > Salamandridae > Lissotriton > Lissotriton vulgaris. Next base: position 1,018,747,062 of record NC_141689.1, on the reverse strand, counting down.
GAGTCACGGGCGTCTCGTCCCGCCCCACACCCTCCGGTCCCTGGGCAGGACGCGACGCCGGAGGAGATTGAGCGCCATGAGGTCCCTTTCTCCTCCGACGGGCTCTGCGGCGCCTTCGGGCCCAGCGGACCCGTCTAGGGGCCCTAGCGGGTTGGGGGCTTCGACCCCGACGCCGTCGGGTGCTTCGGCCCGACGCCGCCAGCGCCTTGACCGACGTTCTTTTGGGCACTTGGTCCAGGCCCGTAGATAGGAACGTGGCCAGACGCCACCGCCCGGCTCCGGGTGTTAGGATTCGGTCCCCAGTCCTCTTTTGATGACCATAGTTTTCACCATCACATGACACGCCAGCAGTATAAAAGGGAGTCCTACCATAGTGTCGTTGCTTGTTATTGCAAACCTGTGGGTTCCTGCTATTTTTGGTTCCTGTGAAGCTGTTGGTTGTTGCCGTTTCTCACGGGCTCGTGAGAAACGTTGGAGTTTTACCCTTTTCCCGGATCCCTGGCCTTGAATCCCGCTGTTGTGAATGACCTGTTCCCGCCCTTCTGTCCCCTTGTTTTCCCGTCCTGTATCCCAGTAGTTAGTTAGTTAGTTTTCTTGTTTCACTTTTCCCCCGTCTCTTGTTAGAGATTAGCCAACGACATCCAGGGGCTCCTGTTTGTCAGACACTATTTTTTGTGTCTTTTTTCTTTTGAACCCGAGACGTTGTAACACCATCTAGAACGGAAGCCAGCCGTTCGCTTCGTATACACGTCTTATGGGAACCGTCCGCCTCGTTAAGGGAGGTTCTGACGTTTGAGCGGTATCCCGGCTGGGAGTACTTTTCACTCATTCATCCGAGAGACGAGTGATTATCGTTTCTCAGTGTTTGTGGGTTTTTTTTCCCTCGCTTCCCTTTTTTGAGACACAGGGGTTTTTTGTTCATGCACGTTACTTTGGCATGTTTTTTACCCTGTGAAATTCCTCACGCCCAAACCTAACACCCGAAGAACTAAATCTCGTTTTTGCAAGACAAATCCCCTCGAAGCAAAACCTGCATTGGTTACTGGTAAGTGTGGTGTGGTGAAATGCTGGATATGGTCTTTAGTTGCAGAGGTAGGATTGGGGACTGAAAGTTATTGTGTGCTGTACCTTTTGTTTCCCTGTCTATGCAGGTGCGGAAGCGAGGAGGAGGGTGTTAATTGACTCTACGCTCTACAGGGGTGGAAGGTTTGGTGCCTTGATTTCCACCCCCTTTTCTGGTTCATCGGTTATCTCATTTGTACCATCTAGTGAGTGACCGGTGAGTCGGGGAAGTGGTTGGGACACGCCGCGTTCCTGCAGTGTGTGGGTTGGGCAGGAGCCTAACAGAATAACAAGCCCACGTTTAAATACACTGCCCGAACTTGGATGGATGTGGAAGGAGGAGCAATGGCAGGGACAGAAGTCCCTACCATGCTTGATGTAATGGGAGCCCTAGCCGCTTTACAGGCCCAGGTGCAGGATTTAAGACAGGAGAACGTAGGGTTGAGGCAAGAACTACAGGCAGTAAGGGCGCGAGAACCCGTCCAACCCAGAGGACCGACACCCATTATACAGCCGGCTACGTTCCAGTATGGAGGGGCGGGATAGAGTAACCCTGGAAGTGGTACCCCTGTTGCTATCACTGTGACATCCCCTGTTCCTGTTCCCCTGGCTCAACCTGGAACGATTCTATGGTGACAGTGGGAAATTTGGTATGTTCATGAATCAGTGCCAGTTACACTTCATGTGTAGGCCGGGGGCCTTTCCTGACGATGCGGCAAAAGTGGCCTTTACACTTTCATATTTGGCTGGTACTGCTGCCCTGTGGGCCATCCCCTTAGTTGAAAGCAATGATCAGGTGTTGCGGGATTATGATGCTTTCAAGGAGTTGATGCGGGGGTTATTTGCCAAACACGCATTCATGCAAGCCAGCGACTCAGAACTGCTGAAATTACGACAGGGCAGACAGGATCTTCTGACATATATAGCAACCTTTAACCGGTTGATCTCAGAGACACATTGGCCAGCAGATAAGCGGACCTCATTGTTTTACCAGGGTCTTAATGATGATCTGAAGGATGTGGTGTCACAGGTTGTGGATCCACCGGAGGAGTGTGCCGCATTCATTGACCTGGTGGTTAAACTAAACCATCGGCTATCAGAGCGACGTGGGGATCGTGTACGTTTTCAGGTGTCCCGAGGTAACTTCATAAAACCGGAAGTGAAACAACCCCTTGGGGAGTCGATGCCTGAACCGATGGAAATAGGGGGAGTAAGGGGGCCTTTGACTCCTGAAGAAAGGAAAAGAAGGGACAAGAACCTATGTCTCTATTGTGGACAAGGTGGTCATTTTGCAAGGGAGTGTCCCGTCAAACCATCGGGGTAGGTTATGGCAAAAAGGTGACATACGTACAGGTGGAAAGGTTGCCTCTTCCTGAGCAGAAAAGGGGTCAGTATGAGGTGTTGGGGGCTGTGGATTTGGCGCCCAGACATTTTGTCATCTCGGCCCAACTTTTATTGGCAGCGCATAAACGGGTGCCTGTATCGGTGCTGTTAGATTTGGGTGCCACTGGCAATTTCATTGACATCTCCCTGGCTGAGAAACTAGGTGTGCCTTGCCAGTATAAGAAACAACCGGAGCCCGTACGTGCGATTGACGGAACCGAGTTGTCATCTGGGTGCATCACCAGACAGACGATGCCTCTACGGTTGGTATGTGACAACGGTCATTCGGAGTGCGTGGTGTTTGATCTGATTGATGCGCCTTCCTTCGGTTTGGTGTTAGGGGTGCCTTGGCTCCAGGAGCACAATCCCAGGATTGATTGGGTGCAGCGTCTAGTCACACTGGATTCTCATTATTGTCTGAAGAATTGCTATAGCGTGGCCAGTGAGAAGGTCCCTCCGTTGTACTGTGCAGCCATGGAAGAAAGCGGAGTTCCCAGGCAGTATGTGGAGTACGCCGATGTATTTGACAAAGGCCGCGCTCAGAGTTTACCACCACATCGGTCTTTTGACTGTAGAATTGATCTTGTGGAGGGGGTTCCCTTGCCCTGTAGCCGTGTCTATGCACTGTCTGAACCGGAGGAGAGACATCTCAAAGACTATCTGGATGAGATGTTAGAGCTAGGGTTCATCCGTCCTTCTTCTTCGCCCGTGTCTTCAGCGATCTTCTTCATACCGAAGAAGGAAGGCCCACTGAGGGCGTGTGTGGATTACCGGACATTGAATAAGGCCACCGTTAAGAACAGGTACCCTCTTCCTCTCATCCCCGTGTTACTGGATCAACTCCGCAAGGCCACGGTGTTTACGAAACTGGACTTGCGTGGAGCTTACCATCTGATCCGAATGAGGCCCGGGGATGAGTGGAAGACGGCTTTTAAAACTAAACATGGGCTGTTCGAGTACTGTGTGATGCCGTTTGGCCTGTGCAATGCGCCAGTGGCATTCCAGTACTTCATCAACGAGGTACTGAGTGAGTACTTGGATAGGACGGTAATTGTGTACCTGGATGACATCCTTATCTTCTCCGAGAACAGTGTAGAACATCATATTCATGTGCAGCAAGTGTTGCAGAAATTGAGGGAACATCGACTCTATGCCAAACTTGAGAAGTGCCAGTTTGATGCGGCGGAGGTGGAATTTTTGGGATTCTTAATATCAGCTGAAGGAATACGGATGGATCCAAAAAAGATACAGGCGATTTTGACCTGGCCGGTGCCAACTACGGTGAAGCACATACAGGTACTCCTAGGGTTCGCCAATTTTTACCGGCGCTTTATCGCTCGATTTTCAGATATCGTGGCGCCGATGACACGGTTGTTGCGAAAGGGGGTCCCTTTTGTGTGGTCTCAGGAAGCTCAAGGTGCTTTTCGGCTGTTGTTGAAGACCTTTACAACTGCTCTGGTGTTGGCCCATCCTGATCCTGCTTTTCCCTTTTTTGTGGAGACGGATGCGTCTGCGGGTGCAGTGGGCGGGGTACTGTCCCAGAAAGAGGAGGGCACAGGCCATATGCACCCTATTGCCTATTTTTCGAAGACACTGTTGCCGGCCGAACGCAATTACACGGTGGCGGAACGTGAGTTGTTGGCAGTGAAACTGTCTTTTGAAGAATGGCGCCACTATCTGTGGGGGGCCCGCCATACAATCACTATTTATACGGACCACAAGAACCTGGAGTTTTTTAGATCGGCCCGGGCGTTGACACCAAGACAGATGCGGTGGGTCTTGTTTTTTAACGAATATGATTTCATCATAACCTACAGACCCGCTGCTCAGCAGATCAAATCAGACGCACTGTCTAGGATACATATCGATCCGGAGGAAGTGAAATCTGGGAAAGAAAGTAGACCTATGCTTGATAGCAGGAGAATTGTGGGAGTGGCTTCGGTGGAAGAGTTTGCTTCCAAGGTGAAAGATCTGTTGCGCAGGATGGATTTGGCCCCATGGTTACAGCTGTCTCAGGTGGTGGTCCGGGAGGGGTTGTTATATCAGGGGGATAGATTGTTTGTCCCACCCGAGTTGAGAACAAAGGTGGTGGAGTGGTGTCATTCCTCCTCCCTGGTTGCACATCCCGGAATAGGGAAGACGAAGGAGCTGTGTTTGAGGTGGTTTTGGTGGGAGACTGTGGCACGGGATATTCAGGAATATGTGACAGCTTGTCCTATTTGTGCCATCAATAAGCCCTCACATAGTAAGCCCTCTGGTCTATTGCAGCCACTGATGATACCCCCTTCCCCTTGGCATACCATCAGCATGGATTTTGTCACGGATCTTCCTTTGGTGTCCGGCTTCACAGCCATTTTGGTAGTAGTGGACATATTCACCAAGATGGCCCACTTCATACCACTTCAGAAGATTCCCACAGCTAAGGAAATGGCCTTGGAGTTTATGACTTCGATCGTAAGGTTACATGGGTTACCTACAGCTGTCATCTCAGACAGGGGGACGCAATTTGTATCCCATTTCTGGACGGAGCTCTGTCTGGTGCTCAAGATGGATATACGGTTGTCGTCTGCGTACCATCCCCAGTCAGACGGGCAGACAGAGCGTACCAACCAGACAATGGAACAATACCTGAGGTGCTTGATTACGTCCCTGTCGTGTGATTGGGTGATGGCATTACCCATAGCTGAATTCGCTTATAATAACAGTATACACACGGCCTTGGGAATGACACCATTCTTTTGTTCTATGGGATACCATCCTAGAGCCCTAGCCATTCAACCCACTGGGCACATGCCAGCCATTGATGAAGTGTGTAAACGATTGGGTGACATCTGGGAAGTGGCTAGGGGCAGGTTACAGGAAGCCAAGGCGGCCATGAAGTTACAGGCGGATCGCCATAGGGTCTCGGCCCCTGGTTATAAGGTGGGTGATCAAGTATGGTTGGTTTCCCGTAATCTGAGACTACAGGGGTCACGCAAACTACAGCCCCGGTATGTAGGCCCTTTTCCGATTGTACAGGTAGTCAACCCTGTGGCGATGAAGCTGTCATTACCATCGGATTATAAGATCCATCCAGTATTCCACACCTCATTGTTGAAACCCTTTGTTCCCTCAGATCAAGCCTTGCCCCCTCCCGCGCCGGTAGTGGTGGATGGAGAGGAGGAGTTTGAAGTTCAGGCCATTCTTGATTCTAGGCGACGGAGGGGTAGGTTGTATTACCTGGTAGATTGGAAGGGTTATGCCCCGGAGGACAGGGCATGGGAACCAGCTGGAGGGGTGCACGCGCCCCGTTTGGTGAGATTGTTCCATAGGCATCATCCCCGGAAGCCAAGACCTGTGGGGAGGATCATTGGGGGGGGGGGTACTGTTAGGATTCGGTACCCAGTCCTCTTTTGATGACCTTAGTTTTCACCATCACATGACACGCCAGCAGTATAAAAGGGAGTCCTACCATAGTGTTGTTGCTTGTTATTGCAAACCTGTGGGTTCCTGCTATTTTTGGTTCCTGTGAAGCTGTTGGTTATTGCCGTTTCTCACGGGCTCGTGAGAAACGCTGGAGTTTTACCCTTTTCCCGGATCCCTGGCCTTGAATCCCGCTGTTGTGAATTACCTGTTCCCGCCCTTCTGTCCCCTTGTTTTCCCGTCCTGTATCCCAGTAGTTAGTTAGTTAGTTTTCTTGTTTCACTTTTCCCCCGTCTCTTGTTAGAGATTAGCCAACGACATCCAGGGGCTCCTGTTTGTCAGACACTATTTTTTGTGTCTTTTTTCTTTTGAACCCGAGACGTTGTAACACCATCTAGAACGGAAGCCAGCCGTTCGCTTCGTATACACGTCTTATGGGAACCGTCCGCCTCGTTAAGGGAGGTTCTGACGTTTGAGCGGTATCCCGGCTGGGAGTACTTTTCACTCATTCATCCGAGAGACGAGTGATTATCGTTTCTCAGTGTTTGTGTTTTTTTTTTCCCTCACTTCCCTTTTTTGAGACACAGGGGTTTTTTGTTCATGCACGTTACTTTGGCATGTTTTTTACCCTGTGAAATTCCTCACGCCCAAACCTAACACCCGAAGAACTAAATCTCGTTTTTGCAAGACAAATCCCCTCGAAGCAAAACCTGCATTGGTTACTGGTAAGTGTGGTGTGGTGAAATGCTGGATATGGTCTTTTGTTGCAGAGGTAGGATTGGGGACTGAAAGTTATTGTGTGCTGTACCTTTTGTTTCCCTGTCTATGCAGGTGCGGAAGCGAGGAGGAGGGTGTTAATTGACTCTACGCTCTACAGGGGTGGAAGGTTTGGTGCCTTTATTTCCACCCCCTTTTCTGGTTCATCGGTTATCTCATTTGTACCATCTAGTGAGTGACCGGTGAGTCGGGGAAGTGGTTGGGACACGCCTCGTTCCTGCAGTGTGTGGGTTGGGCAGGAGCCTAACACCGGGCGACCCATGTTTCCTGTCCTCCCACCCCACCCCCGAGAGTCTGGTTATTCAGGCCTCTAATTCCCAGACCGCATTTCCGACGGCCCCGCCGGACAGGGAATCCAAGAGGTATGAGAATTATGGTAAAAAGATATTCTCCTCCCTTAGTTTGGGACTGCGGTCTTCCAACACTGCATGCCTCTTGGGCTGCTACACCCACTCTCTGTGCGAGACGGTGGCGGAGGTGCTGCCAGAGTGCCCATTGGAGGTACGGGCCAAACTCGGCCAAGCCCTTGTGGATGGCAGGGATGCAGCCAAATATTCGATCAGGTGTGGGCTGGATACCACCGACTCGCTAGGCAGAGCGATGGCTACGACAGTGGTGGTGAGACGCCACGCCTGGCTGAGATCCGCCAATTTTTCGGCAGATGTCCAGAACACTCTGATGGACATGCCGTTCGATGGCCGTCGCCTCTTTGGCGACAAGGTAGACCACGCACTTGAGCGCTTTAAGGACTCCAGGGCTACGGCCAAGTCCTTGGGCCTCTCGGCCCCGCGCCAGCAAACGGGTGCCTTTCGCTCTTTTCGTGGCCAGGGAAGGGGCGTCCCCACACGTGCCGCCAGCCACTCGCCGCAGACTAACATCCAGCGCGGCGGCGGCCGTGGAAACCGCCGTGGTGGCGGTCGGGGAAACAGGCGAGGTCAGTCCACACCTTCCCCCGCAGCATCCGCCTCTAAACCCTCCTAGTCCGTGCTTTTCGGCCCATGTGACGCCAGTGGGAGGCAGGGGGTCGCCATTACCACTCTCACTGGCGCACTGTCACTTCGGACAGGTGGGTGCTGCAGATCGTCCGGAGGGGCTACTCCCTCCCCTTCGAGACGACTCCTCAAGCCATGCCACCGCAACACCACCGCGTATAGGGGGATCACTTGCGGCTCCTGCAGGAGCAAGTTTCGGCCCTCTTGGCCAAGGGGGCCATCGAGCGCGTTCCTGGGCCAGAAGTAGGACGTGGTTGCTACTCCCACTACTTTCTGGTACCCAAGAAGGGCAAAGGGGGCCTACGTCCTATCTTGGATCTGAGGAACGTCAACGGCTTCCTCCGGAAGGAGAAGTTCAAAATGCTGACTCTGGCTCAGGTCTTAGCTGCCCTAGACCCAGGAGACTGGATGGTAGCATTGGACTTGCAGGACACGTATTTCCACATCTCGGTCCTGCCGGCCCATCGGCGTTACCTGCGGTTCACGGTAGGCCACGAGCACTTTCAGTTTACTGTGCTCCCCTTCGGCCTTACCAGCGCCCCACGGGTGTTCACGAAGGTGATGGCGGTGGTCGCAGCTCATCTGCGCGGGTTAGGGGTCTCAGTCCTCCCCTACCTCGACGACTGGTTGTGGAAGGCGGGCTCGCCTCAGATGGTCGTCGGCCACCTCCAGACTCCGGCGGATCTCCTGCACCAGCTGGGGTTCTCCATCAATGTGCCGAAGTCACACCTGTGTCCCTCTCAGAAGCTCCTTTTCATCGGAGCGGTTCTCGACTCGGCGCAGTGTCGGGTTTACCCGCCCGAACAGCGGGTTCGGGATATACAGGCTCTGATTCCAATCTTCCGGCCTTTATCCCGGGTTTCGGTCAGGTTGATGCTGCGGCTGATGGCGTCCTGCATCCTTCTGGTGCATCACGCCAGGTGGCGGATGCGGGCTCTGCAGTGGGACCTGAAGTTTCAGTGGGCCCAGCATCAGGGCAACCTGTCCGACCATGTCCTGATCTCGGAGGGCACTGCGAGACAGCTGCAGTGGTGGCTCACGGACCGCGATTGGGTCAATGGCAGATCCCTCTCCCTTCCCCAACTGGAGCACGCAGTTGTGACGGACGCGTCCCTCCAGGGCTGGGGAGGCCACATGGGAGAGGCGGAGATCAGAGGCCTCTGGTCTCCGGCGGAGTCCCGGCTCCATATCAACCTTTTGGAGCTGCGGGCGATTCGTCTAGCACTGAAGGCATTCCTGCTGTCTGTCCGAGGGAGTGTAGTGCAGGTGTTCTTGGACAACACCACCGCCATGTGGTACTGCAACAAACAAGGCGGGGTGGGGTCATGGACCCTTTGCCAGGAGGCTCTGCGCCTCTGGCAATGGCTGGAACATCAGGGCGTGACTCTGATGGTTCAACACCTGGTAGGTTCTCTGAACGCCAGGGCGGACGAACTCAGCCGCCGGTGCATGATGGATCACGAATGGCGTCTGAACTCGGATGTGGCGCAAGGTCTCTTTCTGCAGTGGGGAGAGCCTTGGTTAGATCTATTCGCCACCGAAGAGAACGCGCAATGTCATCAGTTCTGCACGTTGGAATTTCCAAGGCGGCACGCGCTCGGAGACGTTTTCGGCGCGAGTGGAGTTGCGGTCTGTTGTACGCCTTTCCGCCTATACCACTTCTGCCCAGAGTGCTGAAGAAGATCAAGCGCGACCGGGCACAAGTCATCCTTGTGGCTCCGGACTGGGCACGAAGGTACTGGTATCCCGAGCTACTCAGTATGTCAGTCGATCCCCCGGTTCGTCTGCCTCTTCAGGAGGACCTTCTGTCGCAGCAGCAGGGGACGGTCCTCCACCCGAACCTGTCCAGTCTCCACCTCCATGCTTGGAGATTGAGCGGCGACAGTTGAGGCCATTTGACTTGCCTCCTGAAGTCTGTAACATCATTCTGGCAGCCGGGCGTCCCTCCACAAAGTCGGTATACACCTGCAGGTGGAATAAGTTTGTGGCATGGTGCACAGCAAAGGTTGTGGATCCCCTTAATGCCCCTCTTTCGGAGGTTCTCCTCTTTCTTCTCTCTCTTGCCCAGCAGGGCTCTGCTCTGGGCACTGTCCAGGGCTATCTCTCAGCTCTTTCAGCCTTTCTGAGGCTGCCTGATCAACCCTCTTTGTTCAAGTCCCCTATCGTTAATCGATTCCTGAAGGGCATCACTCATACATTTCCTCCTGTTCCCTTCGTGATGCCTCAGTGGGACTTGAACCTGGTTCTTACGTTTCTGATGTGCGCTCCCTTTGAGCCACTTCACAACTGTCCTCTTCGCCTTCTTTCTTTGAAGACTGCCTTCCTGGTAGCCATCACCTATGCCAGGAGAGTGAGTGAGCACCAGGCTCTATCTTGTAAGCCTCCTTTCCTTTCAGTCCATCCGGACAAGGTTGTGTTATGAACGAGGCCCTCCTTCCTACCCAAGGTAGTCACGGCCTTCCACATTGGGCAATCCATCACCCTGCCCACCTTCTTTCCGCCTCCGCACCCCTCAAGAGAGGAAGAGAGGCTCCACCGTCTGGACCCAAAACGTGCGCTCTCATTTTATTTGAATCACACACAACAGTTCTGTGTGGATGATCAACTCTTTGTTGGATACGCGGGCGCTAGGAAAGGGAAAGCGTTGCACAAGCGGACCATCTCCCGGTGGATCATCTTGTGCATCCAGGCGTGTTACTCCTTGGCTAAGAGGGAACCCCCTGTTGGGCTGAGGGCTCATTCCACTTGAGCCACAGCCACTACAACTGCCTTGGGCCGAGGTGTGCCCTTGCAGGACATTTGCCAGGCGGCTACGTGGGCCTCGCTGCACACGTTTGCGCGACATTATTGCCTGGACAGTCAAGTCCGGAGGGATGGCTACTTTGGCCGGTCCGTCCTCCAGGACTTTCTGGTGTGATTATTGGTTCGCAGACCCACCACCACGGGGTTGGTATTGCTGGGGTATCTATTCTAAGGTAAGGAATCTATCACTAACGTGTCTCTTTCAGATGCACAAGTTACTACTTGTGTAACGATATATCTGTAAGAGACATTAGTTAGTGATAGATTCCTTACCGACTCACCCATCCTTCCCGATCTGCGAGCCGATATCTAGGGTTAAGGTCATCCCCTTTCAGGGCCCTAGTTTCATGGCACCAGTGTTGGTTTTTGGCATGGCTCTGCGCTTCTGGCGCGGAAAAGCTGTGTCTAAGAACTGACGTCAGCACGCGGAGGCGGCGTCTAAGTACTCCGACGACGTCATCACGGCGCCGACGACGGACGCGGAGCAGCAGACGACGCTTACCGACGCGCAAGGGTACTGCTACGCAAAAGTTTCCGGATCCAGTCTGACGCATGGGGATATTCTAAGGTAAGGAATCTATCACTAACTAATGTCTCTTACAGATATATCGTTACACAAGTAGTAACTTGTACTTTAAGGCCAACATTCACCTTTATTTTTATTTAAAAGGTAGGCTCCTCGTCCGCTCATTAGCCAGCTGAGTGGGGAGGTGCCTTAGACCGTGAGGGCTCCATCTTGTTTTGTGTGGTGTTTCCCTAGGAGAAATGCTACTCCTGGTTGGAAATGCAACCTGGAGACCAACTTTCCCCATGCCCACTACCTGCCCCTATCAAGGTTCTGGGAAGAGCAAGCTCCTCAACCCTTTTCAGTGCATGTAATCGTACAAAGCTGCTGATTGTACTGGAATTTGCTGAACAGATTTAAACATGTATATTTCAAAATAAATGACCTTGTACAGCAAATTGATGCCCAGTGCAAGTCTGGATGGTGTGTGGTGGAAGGCTTGAGAGAGAGGCAGTCAGCCAAAAGAGAAGGGAGCTGGAGAGCTGCCGGTTGGGGGCATTTCTGGATATGTTTTGTACTAGAAAAGGTATTTCTGCAGAAACCTGTGGAACGAAATGGGGTGTTTTATGTTCAACATGCAGGCAAGGGTTATGGGATTGTCCTGTCTATGCAGCAACAAGTAATACGCGTTGAGAGATTTTGTGTGATCTTGTACTTTCCTTCCTGTGGGTTGTGAAGGCTCCTTCTATGTGCTGTTCGGTGTCTACTTTGATTGAAGCATTCCCATCAAATGGCAATTTTTCTAATGTGTGACACAACTGTGCTCCATTTCGCATTGTAAATCATAGTATTTTGTTTTTTCAGCTTATTATTTGTCATCACTGTTGTGTGTGATCTCACTACTGAGAGCGTCAACTGCTGATCCAGGAAAACTTCCAGACAGCCCCAAAATTCCACTTTCAGGTATTCAAAAGCAGATCAGAAAGTAGTCTGTGCATGTTATCAGATTTCCTCAGTGGCTCAGACCAAGCCTCCATATGTACCTTGATCATACTGTTTTAGAGCTTTGAATGACCTGCATACCTCAGCAAAACAAAACACTGCTCAAAACAAGGGGAGGGGGATTGTAGTTATACAGCCAGGCATTTGTTTCATTATGTATTGTATTAGTTTATTGGAGGGTAATTCTGTATCAGAAACATGTTCACCTCCTGCTAGGTCACCTTGCTTCTTTTGCAGACTTTTGTGTGACAAGCTAAGGGGACTTGAGGGTTAGTTTAGTCCATAGAGCTTTAAGACCAGCACAATACACACACACACAATACACAAACACACACTCTCTCTCTCTACCTCTCTCTCTCTCCTCCCTCTCAATCCAAGGAGTCCCATGACCATATAGAATAAAATGGCAGAGTTACTTTATAAGGTTATGGAAATCCGAGGTGACTTGCAATACCCACATCATGTATGGTAGAGGGTACTCTATTCCTCATAATACATGGTTACACCATCACCTTTGCCACAAACCACTTAAATCCGTGGTGCAAAACTCATTTGAATGAAAGAAAGAATGCATGTTTTCAAACATGAAGAATAAAAAGAGAATCTCTAGTGTAAAATTACCCACATTTTAAAAGCTGTTAGACTTTTGTTGCAAAAAGATATTGGAAGCAGTTTAATATAAGCTCGTTTTTTTAAGGCACAGTAGAAACGTGCAGAAAGATTCTAACTTTTCTGTAATTACCTAAGGAGTCCAAAATATAAACGTTTCTGTAAATGTTTATTTTTAGGTCGAGGACTCCGTCGCACTGCGTAAGCAGTGGGCGGAGCTTCGAGATTTTATGTTTCTTAGTGTAGGGGGCTTGAACCCGCCCCTCTTCTCCATTGGCTGGCCTGGTAAATGCTGGCCAGCCATTGGAGGAGAGGGGCGTCACTCCCTTTAAGCCCCGTCTTTTTCGGATTCGGGGCGTGTTTTTAGGTTCTTTCTATCTGTAACGTCATCAGTCACTCACCTAAAAACACGCTCCTGATTCAGAAAATTTCGGAGCTTTGCAGCAGCCATTTCTGCCCGACCGCGTCCGGCCCTTGCATCTCAGATGACATTTGGCAAGAAGTTCCAAAGATGTGAAGCGCATGCCAGGTTTATTTTCTGACACAATCCAATTGAATCTAGTGCGTAAACAATGTGCAGCTTAACGCCCGTTTTCTCTCACTGCTGTATCTACAGCAACTGCAAACAGCCACTCCTATGGTATAACAAATGCTGAGGTCACTCTATTAAATATTTGTTTTACCTCATGCCACGCTCTTAGCAACACCTTGCCTCATGCTAAAACAGGGCTGCATCAGTGAAGATCCCTCCCGAGATTTATTATGCAGTATAATGATATAAACTGAATTTTTGACCTACTTCCCTGCTTTCTGAATAGTTTAGCACCAATAGTATTTTGTTGCTCGTCTGTATTCTCTGGCTCGGTAGCTGAAGGCCACTGAGTGCACGCACTGGTCCGAGTTAAGGCGGGATCTGCAGACTGCAAGCAGAATAAAGCGGTGTGCCCCTGAAAGGTACGTGCATGCGCATGGTGTGTATGTAACTGACACAGGGGCTCTGGGGCTGTGTCATGATGCTTTTGTCTACGCTGCACCAAAGCAGAAGGCATCTGTGCACTTCTTTTTTTTTCCCTTCTGCCCGGACATGAACTCAAAGTATCTCAGTTGATGAAGGTTTTTCTTACAGTAGCTCTGAAATAGCTCTACAATGCAGGCTCTGGTGGAAGGCCTGGCCTGTGTCCAGGCACTGCACCAGTTCCCGCCCCACTTCTACTAGCAGCACACAGCCTTTGGCAAAGTATTGAAGTCCTAGGCACAGACCGCTGTGTAACCCCTGCACCTGACACCCCACTTTCGGGCATACATATCTGGTGTGGGGGGTAATGTTTGAAACAGCTGTCCCTATTTTTCAATGACTATGGAAATCCCAAGATCAGAGCCAACTGAGCAAGACCTTCAGCGGTAGGCAGTGGAAACAAGCCTCAAGGTGTGGCCTTTGGCCACCACCTACAGTTGCCGAACCAGCTGCACACAACCTTAGCCCATGTACTGCAGGTTCTGAGTGCTCGGTCCCCATGTTCACATTGCATGACTTTCACAAGCAACCTGCAATTAAGTCTCAATAACCATCCACTTACACATGGTCAAAGGCAGCGCACAGTTGGTTGCCTTGTAAAACACCTATACATGTCTTCGCTAGTTAAAAACTACCCACGTTCAATATTGCCGTGATTTGCAAACGTGGGCCACTTTTTTAAGCAATCTGATTCGCTAATCTGTGTGTGTGTGGCTCTGTGTGTGTGTGTGTGTGGCTGTTTGTGTGTGTGTGTGTGTCTCTGTGTGTTTGTCTGTGTGTGTGTGGCTCTGTGTGTGTGTGGCTCTGTGTGGATAGCTTTTTTGTAGGTGGCTCTGTGTAGGTGGCTGTGTGTGTGTGGGTGGCTCTATGTGAATGACTCTGTGGGTGGCTCTGTATGTGTGTGTGTGTGGCTCTGTGTGGGTGTAAATGCAATAGGTCATGCATTTGCGAGCAATTAAGCTATTGGCATTGTAAATGACAATGCCATTTATTTAACAATTAAGCTATTGGCAATGTAAATGACAATGCCATTTATTTATGATTTTAAAAAAAAGTCATGAGCAATGCCAATAGCTCTACCTTTAATAATGCCGAGACCATTGCATTGTAAATGCTTGTTTTTCTTGTCAACGTACAGCTAGAAAAGCAGAGCAGAAGAAAGAAAGAAAAGCACTGTATTATGCGTCGTGACCGGATCTGCTCACTCCCTTGAATGCTCCTTCTGGCGGCAGGCATTGTGACTTCGGAGCTCAACTGTAATAAGTTATTACTGTTGAGCTTTGATGTCATTGCTATATAATCAGTGAATGGGTGCCTCACATGTAGCTCATCATAAAGAAATTATAGGATGGCTTTTATACAGCATTTGCAGAATTCCATGTAATATCCAGATATTTAAATTTAACAAATTGGAACATACATGTACGGGTTGATCTTAATGATAACATTTATCAAAGACGTGCCTTATGAGGAGCTTGTCAATGCATTATACGAATATATGTCAGACCAGCTGTAGACTATCTCCTCCATAGAGGCTAGTGTGCACAAACTTTGTTGTGATGGTATAGTATCTCATTTGGGAGATCAGTAAGCCAGAAGAATGAAGATAAGAGGGTGTGTGCTTTCAATGACGTTTGAAACAGAAAAGTATTCCTTTTTCAGGGGAGTTTATAGTTAAATAGGAGTTATTTTCTTCCTTTAAAGACACCTTGAGAAGGAGTCTTTCTCTATTTCCTTGTATGTTATGTGTTCCGTCCGGAGTATACGATTTTGTAAAAGGAGCCAGTTTAGAAGACTGGTGAGATGTGCTCTGTTTACTTCATGTTTATTATTCGTCTTAGTGCTAATGTAGTACTATATTTTAGGGGCAGGGGGCTTGTTTTAGCGATGCCAGTGAGTAAGGCAGTTCCATAGCGCAGTCTGGGGATGAATCAAACGTACTGTCCTTTTCGCATCTTGATCCAAGATCAGGTAATTTAAGCTGCAAACTGGGCATGGTTGCTATTTGGCATTTTTTGTGATGATAAACATGGCCTAGCTGTGAGACTATGTTGCCAAGTATGAACCCCAGTGACTTGGTTTTACTTACAATAGATCATCTGATTCCTACTATTTTGGAGTCTAAAGTTAAATCATAGACCAGAGTCGTGTTTTTGTTGGTCAGTATAGCAAGGAATTAAGTTTTCTCTTGATTGAGCCTAACGAGTTTGGATAGTCAGTTCTGAGTAATTTTTTTGCCTTTTTTTTAAGATAGCAGCTTATTGCTTAGAGCTCATTTCATGAAATCACTGTGCATCATATGCTTGCTGAGGTATGTTTAGACATAGTTTCCTGATTTTTCCATAAAATGTTTAAACATATAGGCTAGGTTGATTAGGGGCCAGTCTGGAGCCCTGCGGTACACCATGGAGTGATAGCAAAGGGGCGAAGGAGGATTATTGTACCTTAATAGATCCTGTTTAGCAGTAATATGTTATCCATGTAAGCATGACGCTGTTCATAGTCATCCATTTCTGGAGCGTGTTGTGGAGGATTTTGTTATCAGTGATCTCAAAAACTGCGGAGAAGGTGAGAACTTGGAGACAATATTCTCCTTTGTCTAGACACGTTATTGTATTCATCCTCAATAGCTTGTAGAGTAGCCATTTCTGTGCTACTCCATTTCCTAAAACCTGACTGATTAATCTAACAGTTTGATATTCGTGATAGGGTCATTTGAACACACTCTACAATTTTGCCTGGAAAAGGTAGTTCAGCTACTGTGTGAAATTGTTGATCTCTGCAGGCATGCAGAAGGCTTTTTGCAGAGTTTTGTCCTCTTTAAGGTTTCATGGCATACACTATGTTATAGTGAGCTAATAATGACTTTGGTCCAGTGTGAAGTATAGGTTGTCGAGCTTTTAGATAAGGTCGGTGGGATGGATTGAGGCGTAACTGTTCTGAAATCAGTGACCACAAATCCCAAGCAACAGATTTGGCACTTAAACTCCGAGCACGTAAATACCCTGACAACATAGTGGCAAAGGCAATGAAATGGGAAACAAAAAACAACAGGGAAGCCCTTCTGGAACCCACCACTACCTAAGGAAAATGAGGCACACTTAATTTGCATCACTTCATAACAGCGCATCCAATGCAGGAACCAGCATTATTAACAAACACTGGAGGATTGTGAGTGGCAGTGCCACACCAATACCAAAGCCTATGTTTTCCCACAGGAGAGGTCGCAACCTAAAAGATATGCTGGTACATACCGACCACGTCCATTCTGGGAAATACAAGCGGGCCAAGGCTTCATCACTCCCATCATTGGACATAACCAATATGGCAATTGCAGTGTGTCACCCCACACATACTAGTATAATAGTCACCTTCAACAACACCACCACGTGGAAACTGAGAAGATTTACCAACTGCAACACCGAAGGGGTGATATACATGAGTACTTGCCCGTGTAATCTGCATTATATTTGCATGACCTCCAGGAAAAATACTACCAGGATCTGTGAGCATCGAAGTAACTTAAGATGCAAAAGAGCGGCAACCAAAATGACCACCCACTACATTGAACAACAACACACAACTAAGGATTTATGGTGGCTGGTAATCGAACAAGTGAAAAGTGAGTCCTGCTTGTTTGAAAAGAACAATGGTGGGTCTACAGATTAAAATCCCAGGAGGTAGGGTTGAATGAAAATATTCCTTGGGGCCATTCCATGTAAAGTAACCCTAAGAGAACACCCGCAGTGACTTGTCTCTTCTTATTAGAATTGGTACCGGTAACTGATTATCTAGCGATCACTTTTAATTACAGTGCCTTCCTCCCCAACACACAACAACTCTGACCTGGACTGGGTCTATTTTCATACAAACCTTTTGTGAAGAACATAGCTGTTTGGTCTCTAAGTTAACACCAATCCTTATGGTATCCCTTAGTGACTCAGGTACATAATTCATCACTGCCTATGTCACTTAGGGAACATCAGAGGTATTCAGTTGAAAATACCCCATGTCCCCTTCATTCTCTTTGCAGGAGGTCCTCCTTTCTTCCTCTCCCTTTCATTTCGTCCTTTTCTTTCTCTACTAAAAACTTTATTGAGTATTAGCTCAAGGACAGGATTTAACAGTTTCTAATATGAGGCTTTACACCATTAGCATCTGGCAGATTGTGTTGCAAGGGCTGTATTCATCATTTAACAATTTCACAAAGTGTTGTTAAACATTAAATGTGTACTTGCAGTTTTTGATTACAGGGTCCCAATGAGGCCCGATTCACATCGGGCCATGGGACCCCCCCAAATCAGATTTTATTTGTATACACACCCTTTTCCCCCATTTGTTCATTCTATAAGCAGAGCCTTTATTGATAATTTCAAGACGCAGACAGGCTGCTCCAGTACCATTCCCAAGCTGGCGGGACACCCACCGGTTGCCCTCCCCATCAGGAAGTTAGTATCAGGGTGGCTGGTATGGGCATTCTAGCACTCTGGCAGTCATGAGGAAGCCAACGAGGATAAGCATTGAGCATATAATGAAGACCTGCCTTTGGCATCCCTGGAGTCTTGGGCGTACGAGTCAGGTTTACAGCGAGGGAGTAGCCTTGAAGAAGTAAGTGAAAGCACGCTCACTGTGGCACAGCACATGCAAGCATATTCTCCCTTTTGGGGCTGCATTTAACTTCCCTGGGGTATCCCTTCTCACAAACCCGCAGGGTTTGATTACAGGTATCCCTTATTCCCCGCTGAACTCATGAGGCCCATTCATGGTCTCTAATATCTAATGTAACAACATAGTGCTGGTTTATATGTTATTGTGTGTTTGTCACTTCAAGTTTGTTTTCTTTAATTATTATGCATCAGGATACTACTCACAGCGTGCTCACATATTTTGATTATTTTTATCACTATTCCAACAAAGTCACAATCAATAATGATTTTTAACGTTGAAAAGACCAGAGGGCCATGCATTTTTAAAACTAGTTTGGTTCTTTCTATCCAAACCTCTTTAAGACATTTGAAATTTAAACAGACCAATTAGGTGCTGTATAACTTTTAATTTTTGCACTTTATCTTCATTATAGTTAATTATGAGTTAATATAACTTTAGGAGTGGGAGCATTTTCCCCTTTTTGGTCCTTAAGAAAAGCCTTGGGATAGGGCTTGAAACTAGTTGACCAGGGAAACGGTGGGTCATATACCTGAACAGTTTCCTAACATCCCCAGATGTTAGCATATCGCCTAGGAGAGTGAATAAAGTTCTTTTTTCCCCACTAGTTTGATGTTTTTAATCCTTTTCATAAAAGTAACCCACCCCATAATTCCAACAAACACAGGGGTATAGGAACATCAATTTACAAAGTGCTCCTGCGTCTTCACAGGTAGCAGCACACCCTGCCCGTAGAAGTGCAGGGATGAACCCTATGATGAAGCATGCCACCATGGAGCAACCCTGGTGTGGTGGGCGAGGGTTATTTAAAAGAAAATTTATTTTTCACTGTCCTACAAAGAGGTTACATCTCCCTTTCTTCTCCAGCAGGAGGGACTCTTTTAGTTTGCTGTCTTAACAGCTCAAATCCTACGAACAAGGGAAAAGGATTCAAATTTAAAGTCCATTAAGGGCAAGTCCATTAGCATAGAACAAGGGAGAAGAAAAGAAAATGAAATGTAAATGGTTCTGCAGGGTTTAAGTCCATCAGCTACTTGACTGTAGACTCAACAAAGCAGTCCAAGAGTAAAAGAATTGTTCTCAAAAATTGATCTGCACAGCATCCTCTCAGAAGCGGAAAAGCAAAAGTATGGCGTTGCCCCTCCTTTGGGGTTTCTTCTTTTATAAAGTCTCTAGCAACGTCCCAGTGATATAGCGTCACACCATCACTGACTACCATATGGTCAGCTTTTCATAATGTCACCTAAGACACTCGCAACAGTAAGATGCTTTCACATGCTTGTCATGAGAAACAAGAGATTTGGAAGTCCACATAGGCCTAACATCGGTGAAAAAAAGAGATACAGAGTAACTTTCTCTAGCAGCAGCTAAAATCCTGTTCCCAGAGGGATATTTCACTGTGAATGTTGAAGAAACATTCAGGAGTGTCGAGAATTATACTTGTACAGTACAAATAACGCAACATTTCACTAGTTGTAAATGGAGCATTTTATAGGTATGGGAAAAGGCCTGCTTTTGTGAAAAAGCATCTTTTGAAAAAGCCTTTAAGTTGAGGTTCTACATTTTAAATGATATAAACACTAACCTAACATCAAACATAATCTAATTAAATCAATTCAAATAGAGAATATGTAGAAATTTCACCAAACATTTTTACATGCAGATAGCTAACATTAGAAATACTCTACCACACATTTTCTCAACATTCATATGTGTATAATTTTCTAAATTCACTTCACAAAATTCGTTTTTTTACTTTTCATAAACTATAGACTCTCTAGTATTATTATGCGAAATTTCAAGATCGTATATAGTTTCTACACGCTTTTTCACCAACTTTTCTAAATGGTGCATTCTAACAGAACGCATTAGAATCACTAGGCCACTTTATTGATAGCATGATTCCATCAGTAAAGGTTAATAACCAATATGAACAAAAAAATGTATTAGTGCAATTTGCTTATATGTATTAGCATTGCTTTGTATGTATGTTTTCTTCATCATATTTTTTTTTAAAGCATGCTTTTACGGTACTTCTATTACACTTGTCTCAATTTCATGTGTCTCAGTGTCTAACGTGTGCATGATGTACTTTCAGCTTTTCTTTACTTCAATCGGCAAATGTGTTGTGCATTGTGATTTTTAAAATCTTGCGTCATCACTAGACCTTGTCAGAAGCTGTGAGCTCCCCCCCCCTCTCCACGTCTGTGCTAAGGGAGGCAGAAGGGCTGTGCACACATAGAGTCCATGGGTATTGCTTTAAATGAGGCTCCCTTGAGCCCCAATAGCTATATTTACTACATTAGGCAAGTGTGGCAGATTTACCCCTGCAGTGGCGTAAACCATGCACTTGGGGTGTTGATGAGGTACTCTCCAATCCAGTATAGGGTAGAAGATGGCTACAAGGGATTTTGTTTATCACAAATTTCAGTTATTTCAAAAGTGAATCTTAGAGGTTAGTTTTCAGCAATCTACCTCAAATGTATCCGAAGGATAACAACAATCAATGTCAAAATATATAGCAGTAAATGAGGAATTGAAAAAGCACACGGAAAATCCTATTTATATGAAAATATATTTGTTTTCTTTCAGTCAAAAAATGATTGTTCAAGGGGATACAACAAACAATTCAATGTAGGCAAAACATATCATGAGCAGATCTATAGATAAATCAAGCAATCAGTTCATGACAAGTCAACAGCTCCTAAAACTTGGACAGAATAACTGAGTTCAAAAATGTACAGATGTTAGTCTTGGAGAATTAAAATGCTTTGGATAACCTATCCTATGTAACTATATGGTTTGTGGGTTGTTGTCACTGGATATATTTGACACACAAAACAAATTGGTAATTTTATTATATTGTTTCCACATAGGGGGCTTCCGCTGCAATATTTAATTGTCCTGATGATGGTCTGATAGACAAATGCAAGAAAGACCGAAACGGCGACTTTGTCAACCTCTCCGAAGCATTTTAATTCTCCAAGAGTAACTTCTGTACATTTTTGAACTCAGTTATTCTGTTTAAGTTTTAGGAGCTGTTGACTTGTCATGAACTGATTGCTTGATCTATAGATCTGCTCATGATATGTTTTGCCTACATTGAATTGTTTGTTGTATCCCCTTGAACAATCATTTTTTGACTGAAAGAAAACAAATATATTTTCATATAAATAGGATTTTCTGTGTGATTTTTCAATTCCTCATTTACTGCTACATATTTTGACATTGATGGTTGTTATCCTTCGGATACATTTGAGGTAGATTGCTGAAAACTAACCTCTAAGATTCACTTTTGAAATAACTGAAATTTGTGATAAACAAAATCCCTTGTAGCCATCTTCTACCCTATACTGTCTAACTGCCTAAGCCTACAAGGGTCTATTGGGTTTCCCACAATCCTTTGCTACTCTCCAATCCAGGCACACCCTCCTCTCGAATGGGCATAAAATCTTTGAACCAGTTAGGAATTGTCAGTGAGATAAGCTCAGACTCCACTGGAACTGGTAGAGTGAACCGAGGATCACTTACCATCCACTTACCCCTCTACCCACCTGTAAACTGGCAGACCAGCTGGACTGAGTTAAAAGAAAAGATAACCGGACACCTTCACCAAAGGGAGGGCTGCCACGGTAGTTGTGAAGACTTAATTCTGCTTCAGCCTAGGTGCCCCAAAGCTGAAAAAAGCAAATGTATCAACCACTGACAGGCTCTGCACAAACGTGATATCTCACTGTGCATAATGGCAGCCAGCTCTTCACTCACAGAGCAGATCCCCAATCAAACCTTGCAAAACACAGTTCTTACCACAGGCGATCGATGGAGATGAGACATGTACTGCCTGTATTGGAGACAGGTCAAAGCAGTAATGTCATTGGCATATTTCGCTAGGTGTTGTTGAAAAAAGATGTATATTTCAGGGATGAGTGGTACAGACTTTTTCTGAAAATTACAATGTGATCAACTCTCACCAAACTTCTTCTAAGTAGTTGATGACTGTGTCGCTGAAGAAAATGTGATGGTAAAGTAGCAGTGCTGCCTGTAAGAGGGGGCTACTTGCTTCTGTGGAATAACATTCAGTCTTTGGTGAGTGAAGTTTATAACATTCCAATAGGACATGGGATAAGATATCAGCTACTTTTTCTGAAAAAGTAATCTCTGGTCCCTGGTTAGTTAATTACCACGGATTTTGTGGCATCTTGGCATGAACTGTTAGAAGCAGGTTCAGAGACTCAAGGCTGGACTACGGCAATGTTCTCTACCTGCGTTCAAACAAGGAGGTGACTCGTAGGTTGCAGATGGTTCAGAACTCCGCAACAAGGATACTTTGCCGGGTGCCTAGAGCCAGCTCTATCTCTGGCCATCTACGAGGCTTGCATTGGCTCAGGGTGGAGAACCAAATCAAGTTCAAAGCCCTGAGCTACATGTTTAAAATTAAAATAGGGGTTGCCCCTCAGTACTTGCAATCTCTGGTCCGCCCATATGTCCCTCCTTGGGATCTCCGCTCATTCACTCAAGGGAAATTCTTTGTTCCTAAAATTAGATTATCTCAGATGGGCGGAAGGTCATTTGCTCATCTCGGTCCCTCACTTTGGAATGCCCTGCCCATAGCTCTTCGAAATAAAACCGAGTATGTCCAATTTCGCAAATCACTGAAGACTTGGCTTTTTAACCATTAACTTGTAAGCCGTTCACACAGTCTCTGATCTGCCATGGCACCGAGAAACCCTTCTTGGGTAGCTGTTGCGCCTTATAAATTTAATAAATAAAATAAATAAATAAAAATGTGGCAGACTACAAGGAATGCTGTGTCTTCACAGTGAGCAATTGCCCAAAAGCTGTTTCGCTGTGTACGTGAACTGCATTCCTTTGGAACAGGTCGGGAGCAAATTAAAATCATCATTTCATAACTCTGTCAAAACACCAAAGTCAAGATTAAATGTTATTTTTCACTTAGTCTCAAAAACCAAATTCAATGTTAAAAGTACATTTTTTTATAGCTGTAGTTAAAATCAACTTAAAAAATGTGCATTCTGCTGCATGAAGGAAAACCAGTTTCGAACTACTTTGCCTCTCAGCCTTACTCCAGACGTCCAATACACTTCATTGTCTGGCAGCTAATGACTCTGCTCCTTGAGGACAGTGGCTTGACCTCTGGGCCCAGGAAACCTGGAGTGTTGTGAAAAAGTGGTCACTTTCCAGGGATTAGCCATCTGGGAGGTGGAATTAAACAGTTGGCAGAACAAAGTGCAGCTTTCACAGACAGTTCTTTGAATTAGATATGCTAAATGTGGCTGACAGGAACTACTACTACCATTCATTCATGGTGAAGAAAACAAAAAAGTGATGGGTGGAATGGTTGAGTTAATGTCAGCCAGCGGTAATTGCTTGGGCGCATCCCAGAACTTTGCTTTTTTGCCCACAATGGCAGACAGGAAGCATCCATATGCAAATCAGCTTTTGTACTGATCCAATAGCAACAGTCCAGCTGGACTGGCCAGTCTATGGGTCCGATTCAAATTACTGCGTCGCCTTGATCGATGTGCCGCAAAATTTAGAAATGTTCAGTGGCCCAGTAGACATTTCTAGCTTTGGCAGGAACCGCTGTTACGGCGGTTCCTGTTATTGTATCATAGGTTTGAAAGACGGCGCCGTCAACATGATGGAGCCTTACGGAAAGCTTACAATGTTTTTTTATTTTTCATTTTCTTTTTTTTTTTTATTCTTTTTTATTGAAGAAAGAAAAAAACAAAGCAAGGCATCGACAAAATACAAAAGTGCATAGACTGTACGAGGGCAGTGCGACATTTCAGTAGACATTACAATAAGCAACACACTGATGGGGGAAGGGGGAGGAGAAGAGGGTGCAGCAATAACATGAAAGCAATCAAGAACAATAAGGGGTCAGGGGGAAAGCGGGACATTAAGGACTGCAGTCGCTGGTGGTACACATATGTCCCCTCTCTATCGATTCCAGGGACCCCAAACCTTATGCCATTTTCGGGGGCGACCCCAAGCCAAATATACAATTTTTTTCCCTGAACATGCACCAATCCATGTTTTCCATCCACACCTCAAGAGTAGGAGGCCTCTGGGACCCCCACAACTGTGCAATGGTACGTTTCGCAATCATGGCCCCTAGAGTCACCCACTGGGTCTGTGCTACATTATGATCCGTGGGCTCCCAAACATTCAACAGGCAGGGCCTGGCCTCTGGCAAGAGAGCCACACCTGTAACCTCCTGCATCACCTCGTATATCTTACTCCAATAGTCAGTGACTTCCCGACACTCCCAGATGATGTGGAGGAACGTCCCCAGCTGTCCACAACCCCGTTGACACAGACCCTCCACGGAAAACCCCTTCCGGACCAGACGGGGACCCGTGACATAAACCCTATGCAATTTCTTGAGCTGAACTAGTCTGAGTCGTGCCGGAATCGCGACCTCCTTCTGTGAGGAGATCGCCGATTGCCAGTCTTCATAATCAAGCTCAAGGCCGTCAGGGGTCCACTGATCTTGTAATTGCGACAGAAGGTCCGCCCTGTGGTTAATCAGTTTTTGTAACACCAGGGAGATGGTACTGTCTGGGATATGGCCATCCAACACACAGTCCTCCAACGAGGTAGATTCTGGTATTTTCTCCCCTTCTGGGAAGACTGACATTAGTGCATGACGGACCTGAGCGTAACGAAAGTACTCCGTCCCTCACAGTTCAAACTCATTCTGCAAGACCGCAAATGATTTCACTTGTCCCTTAACCCAGAGGTCTCCCACCTTGGAGGTACCAATGAGATCCCACTTGCCGAACCCCTTGGTGTTCCACAATTTACCAAATCTATCAGAGCTGAAAAGCGGGGTCGCCAAGGTCAAACGATCCTTCCACCCTAACGAACTGGTAGCATCTTGCCAGATCCATACAGCCGTTCTCGTCGGCCCCGTCAGAATTTTTACCACAGATTTAGAATATAACGCTCTGTAATAATTGCCGCCGGGGAGTAGCCACTTATCCATGGCAAAACCAGGATTTAACTCCGGGCTATACATACCGTGGTTGATGGCTCTCAACTGTGATGCCCAGTAATATCTTTTAATGTCGGGGAGAGCAATGCCCCCATCATACCACGGAAGCGTTAACTTGGCCAGCGCAATACGAGGTCTGCCATCCCACAACAATTTCCTTTGCAGACCCTCAACTACACGAAAGTAACAAGCTGGAACAATATCAAGTGTGTTCTGAAGGGCATATAGAAAACGAGGGAAAGACCTCATCTTGAAAAGAGCTGCTCGCCCGAGCAGTGACAGCGGGAGCTTCCGCCAGCACGCAACATCTCGCTTCAACCGACTCAAAGGAGGGAGAAGGTTCTTTTCATATCGAATCACGGGGTCCATCGAAACATAGATCCCGAGATATTTGAACCCCTCTTGTGCTATCTGGATGGGGCAGTTACGCAGTAGGATCGGAGCATCACCACAAAGAACATAAAGATAGTATTTCGCCCAGTTGATAACCAAGCCAGAATTTCTACCGAAGGAAGCCAAAACATCACATAGTACTAGCA
The DNA here is from genome assembly GCF_964263255.1 of Lissotriton vulgaris. Classification (NCBI taxonomy): domain Eukaryota; kingdom Metazoa; phylum Chordata; class Amphibia; order Caudata; family Salamandridae; genus Lissotriton; species Lissotriton vulgaris. The sequence continues at coordinate 1,018,721,288 of NC_141689.1, read as the reverse complement.
AAGATTTCCTGGGAGTAGTCAAGTAAAGCAAGATGTCATCCGCATATGAGATGCGATCTTCGAACTGCGGAGACCACTGAATACCCCTTATTGAGGGCTCCCAACGGATCCAAGCTGCGAGAGTCTCTAGGGCCAAAGCGAACAAAAGAGGAGACAGCGGGCAACCCTGGCGAGTACCCCGCCCAAGACAAAAAAGGCGCTGAGACGCGTCCATTAACCACTATCTGGGCGAGAGGGTCCGCATAGAGAAGCCGCACCCAGCTAATGAAATGCAACCCAAAGCCAAATTTAGCCAACACCGCCCACAAATACGGCCATTCCACCGTATCGAACGCCATAGTGGCATCCAAAGACGCCAAAATGGCAGGCTCACGCAGCGTCGCGGCCCTCGCAAGAGCCCCATGCAGACGCCTAAGGTTCAACGCCATATTTCTGTGCGGGATAAAACCGGACTGATCCGGATGGACCAGCTCACTAACTACCTTGATCAGTCTATTAGCCAGCAGCTTGGCCAGAATGTTAGGTTCGGCATTTAACAGTGAAATCGGTCGATACGAAGCACACTTATTCCTTGGTTTCCCTTCCTTATGTATTACCACTATCGATGCCAACCGCTGATCGCCGAGGAGGAGACCACGATCTCGAGACCCCAGGAACATGTCTCCTAAATACGGAGCAATCTTGCCTGGACGAAGCTTGTAAAGCTCAATCGGGAGACCGTTGGGACCCATCGCTTTACCCGATTGTAGGGAACGCATAGCTAACACTACCTCATCCGCAGTGATTTTACAGACCATGAGGTCTCGGTCCGCCTCAGAAAGGCTCAGGAGTGCAATATCTCGCAACAGCAAGCAAGAGTCCTCCTCCGGCCTATCCGACACTGGGGAGTACACAGTGTGAAAATGATCGTCGAAACATGCCACTATCTCTTGCGGGTCAGTGATCAGAACCCCATTCTCCATCTCGATTTCAGGCACCACACGACTAGCTCTATCTTTCCGATCCAACCATGCGTTTAATTTGCCCGCCTTGTCCCCAACATCATAGAGACCCCCCTGCTGTTCCCGACTAAGGGCCTTCGCACCATCCGTTACAAACGTTCTATAGTCCAGCTGTTTCAATTGCACGACATGCAGTCTAGAGCGGGTCACCTCTTGTTCTAGTTCCAGTTCCAAATCAGCTATCTCCGTCTCTACCCTTACCACCTCCTCCTCTTTCTGCTTCTTATCTCCAGCAATTAACGAGAGAGCTTGGCCCCTAAGGACAGTCTTGAAAGCCTCCACAGCGATATCGGGGAAGAGACCGAACCCTCATTCTCCCGGAAATAATGATCCACAGCCTTTACAAGCTCACTGCGAGTCTTAGGATTTCGAAGATTTCAAGGGTTAATAGGGTCTATCCTTCCCCCGGAGCCCGGCGCCAATTCAAACCGAAGCCACAGCGGGGAGTGATCAGAGATACCCCGAGCCATATGCCTGACCTCCGCAACATAGGACGCTTGTGCAGCCGGCACCAAAACATAATCCATTCCAGCACAGCAGTCCACCAGGCCTATTGTGTCAATGAAGTCAGGCAGCCAGCCATGAGCCCCCCTGAGATCCCTAGGTGAGTGTCTATCCAGCATACCGGAAACCGCCGCATTAAAATCACCACCTAGAATCAAAAACGCCCCAGGGAGATAGAGTAGAACCCGTCCCAGGTCAGCGAAGGTTGTAGACTGTACGCCAGGAGGAACATAAATTGACACCAGGGAAAGGGTGCGGCCCTCCCACCGTCCGGACACAGCCACATAGCGCCCCCTTTCATCAAGGACCGTAGAGTCCACCTCAAGCGGGAGAGAGTTCTTAATAAGGATTCCGACCCCCCGGGACCCGGAAGAGAACCCAGCGTGTGCCACAAGACGATATCCCTTCCTGTTCATGGCATGACATGTATTTCCTACCAAGTGGGTCTCCTGAAGTAGAACAACATCAGGGGAATGTTGTTTTAAAAGTTGCAATACCAACCCGCGTTTAATCTTGTCCCCCCAACCCGTTGACATTCCAGCTCATCAACCTCAACCCCCTACCCCCATAATGCAAGAGAAAGAAGACCCAACCCCCGTCTGAGTCAGCACATCAATGAAAACGCCTTGCAATATAGCGCCTTGTGGAAACAGTAACCTGAAAACCAACACCCCGCACCCCCCCCCAAAACCAGTTGCAGAACCCCTCACCCTGCACCCCTGCTTACGACTATAGAGCCACCCCAACTTGCAGTATGCCTGTCGTCCCCACATCTAAACTACGCTACAAGAAGTAAAGCTGAGGAGGAGAGAGACCCTCCGATAGCCCCGCAACCCCCGTTCCATCTGCAATTAACCATACATCTAAACTCGAACCACCACAATAGTAAACCCCCTAGTGTCCCTAGAAACCAGACAGATGGTGCTCATTCCTGCTCCATAGTTCCTCCCTCCACTCCGCCAGATTGTCTCTCTGGTTCTTGTTGGGCCGGCAGTGTCTCCAACCAGTCTGCCACCACCTCGGGCTTATCAAAGAAGTAGACCCATTCGTCATACTCGATCCTCAACTTGGCCAGGAAAAGAATTTGAGGCCCATATCACGAAGTCTCCTCTTCACCCCCAGAAAACTTAGCCTCTGTTTTTTGACCGTCTGTGTAAAAACCGGGTAGAAACTGATTGATGAGTTCTCAAATTTCAAGGGCCCACCCGCTCGGGAGGCCTGTAGGATAGCGTCCATGTCCCGAAAGTTGAATATCCGCGCTATCGTAGGCCTCGGCGGGGCACCCACTTTCGGTCTGCCGCCTGGGATCCTGTGCGCTCGCTCCACAGTAAAGAACTTGCTCCGTCCCTTGGGTGCCAGCTTGTTGACGATAAGGTCCTCAACAAAGAGGTCCACCGCTTGATCTTCCGCCTTTTCCGGAACTCCAATTATATGAACATTATTCCGACGGGCCCTCCCTTCAAAATCCTCCAGGCGACGGACAACAATGTCATTCGAGACCTTCAGGTTACGGACCTCAGTCTGCAGATCAACGACGTCATCCGTTAAACTCGATGTCTTTATATCCAACGATTTGACCTTTTCATTAGTCTTTGTAAGATCCGTGCGAATCAAATTCACATCGATCGCCACTGTATCCAATTTATGGGCAAGGGTCTCCATTTGCTTCCCAAGGGAAGACCTGATACCATCGATGGCGGCTATCACGTCCTGTAAAGTTGGTTCAGTTACCGGAGCCGATGAGTCCTTCGCCTCCATCAGTGACCTACCCGGTCCACTAGGTGACCCCTTAACCTGGGCATATCGGTCCATGACATTGGTTTGAGTATATCCACCCCATCTGGCGGCTTTCGACTTCTGCTTGTCCCCCTCCAGTTTGCTCGCCATTTCAGGAAAATCCCCAGTTGCTGTCCAAATCAAGAGCGGGGGGGAACAAGTGTCCAGTCCAGCAAGCAGTAGACAAGACCTAACTGCTAGGGAAGTCGACCAATGTGACTTATCCGCTCAGAGTCCAGAAAGCGAAAGTGCAACATGGCCCTCGGGCAAAGCACTGGAATTAGCCAAAAAAAGGATGGCTCACGCTCTAGGCCAAAGTCCAACACCTCGTGTGTTGTTCAGTATGCTCAAGCACCAACAGGGGTACGAGCTATCGCTTCAATGAGGCGTCCCCAGCCCGGGATCCAAACCAAGTGCCAAAAATGAAATTGAAAGTGAAGCCGGACCGGCCGCCTCCGCGATCTTAGGCATGGGTTACATACTTGGTGTTACAGTTGCTTAAGTCGAGAATCCTGTATTTCTTATTGCCGTTATATGTACAATCTTTTTAAAAAATATATTTTTTGTTTTATGCCAAGTGCATAAAGTCTGCGCTCTGAGCCCCGCACCTTTTGCATTCATCAGTTTCTCTGAGCCCATATTTCTGTAGCCGGGCAGGTGTATAGTAAACTTAATGTATATGTTTGAAATGTATAAAACTTAAGTTGCCATTCGAGGTCAGGGCATCAGTGAGCTGCCAACTATATTCCCATTCCTTCTGCGTAAGTTGGGGCTGAATTGTTTCATTCCAGCCAGCTAGGTTTCTATTAGTGTCTGGAAGGCTTTCTTCCCAGACCGCTCGGTATAACTTAGTGATTAATTTGTGTCTCGTTGGGCTTACGAGTAGTGTCTGTAGTACTTGTAGTGTCTGTAGTACTTGTAGTGTCGGAGACTCGTCCGGGAAGGTGTGATAAAAAGCCTGTACAGCCGCCCTTAGTCTGTGGTATGTAAACATGAACAGCAGCGTCTTATTTTGTATTTCTGTAGTAGGGGATCTCTGTGTCATAATCTTGTGAATAGTCCCACCCATGTGCGTGGACCCCGGAGCAATCGAAATAGTCTCTTAAGTTGTCTTCTTCTGCAGTTCTTCATAGAAACTTAAGAGAAAATCAAAGACGAATAATGCAGCCTAAAACTACAAGGCTACATTGGCCAACACTTCATCTTCAAGTGAAAAGGATAGCAAAATAAAATTAAATTTAACACACTTTGCTAAGTTTCACACTCAGAGAAACTCCCCTTCACAAAAATCCTTTGTAATGATAGAGAACCCCATAGGCTGCCATTGTGTCTGGAAAAGGGATACCGTGCCTTTAAGGAACTCTCCAGAGACCCTCAGTATCCCAGGATGCACAGCCAAAGGCCTTTTACTTTCAGTTCTTTTTAGCAGCAGGACCCTGGAGCATTGAGCTCTACCTTTTTGGGTATATCTTACATTTTTTGAGCTTTTCCAGTGATTTGAGTGTTTCACTTGACGTCTGGGGTCTTCCTCTTCCAGTTGCTGTGTTTTTTGACAAGTTTTGCCGCTTCTATATTGTCGAAATGCCAGCTTGATTCGACAAGTTCCCTGAGTGTGGTAGGAAGAAGGCTAAATCTGACCCCCACAGAGTATGCATACTCTGTCTCCCTTCCACCCATGTCCCTGACCCCTGTGATATGTCACTCTTTCTCCAGGAGGACCCTGCGCGGCAGGTAGAAGATTCATCTCCAAGGCCTGGAACAGAGGAGACATCAAGAACCAGGTGGGACTTCTGGGCATATAGGGACTCTGTCATCCTCTGCCCGTGCTTCGGCCTCTAGGGGGCTCCCCTGTCAAGAAAAGGCCCAGAAACATCACCAGTCCCGGTCGACGTCGAGGACTTCGACATTGGCGTCGAGAGGTATGACTACCATCTGTTCCCCGTCGACCCAGGGCTCTGGGTCAAAGCGCCGTTGATATTCGGCGTTGAGGGGTAGGACGTCGAGACCTCAGACAAGGTCGACGTCGAGGACTTCACCGGCGTCGACACACCATCGACGTCGTGATGAGTCCAGAAGAAGCAGGCGCTCGCGGTCGAGGCGACACCGCCGTTCGCCATCAACATCGACAAGACGTTCGACGGCGAGGAGAGAAATCAACATTAAGGCAAGGACGTTCGACATTGAGGAGTTCGTCGACGTCAAGAAGATTGACGTCGAGAAGAGCGTCGTCAAAGAGGTCGACGTCGAGGAAGGATAAGTCGACATCAAAGAGGAAGTCAAGGCCCAGGACAGTGTTTAGTGCCTCTATGGTGAGCGTATCATCGTCATCGACTAGTCCCGGTCGCGGCGGCACCGGCGCTCGTCCTCAGAGGTCTGCCTCCAGAGCATCCTCCCCGAGGCCTGCTCGTAAGAAGAGGAGAGTTTTTAGGTCACCGGACTCGGATTATTCCCAGACCTATTCGCTCTCAAGGCCCAGGACGCCTATGCCTCCTGCTCTTCCGCAGCAGATTCCTCCACCGCCTCCTCCTCCACCTCCTCCTTCTCCTCCTCCTCTTCCTTCTCCTCCTCCTCTTCCTTCACCGCTTCTTCCTCCTCCACCGTCTCTTCCTCCTCCACCACCGCCTCGGCCTGCACAGCCTGTGGTTCCAGCTCAGTCTCTTCCGTTGTCGCAACCTCCTGTGCCGGTGGTTCCGGCAAGGCCCAGGAAACCGAGGTCAAGGTCCAAAGGGAGACATCGCTCTCGCAGTGAGCGTAGATCTTCAATGAGGTCTCGTCATCGTCGAAGGAGGGACAGGTCACGGTCCAGATACACGGACTCGTCCAGTGACAGGAGATACTCTCCCACTTTATCGGACTCTCCCCCTACGAGAGTGTAGCCAGTGGATGACATTGAGGATGTGCTGCTGAGGGGGGCAGCGAAGCTAGGGATCACACGGATGGTACCCACTCCTTCCACCTCTAAGATCTTTCAAACATTGCAGCGCAGGTATCTCTCTCACCCTTTGCTGCCTGTAGTACCAGGATTGGAGGAACCGGCCATGAAGCTGTTTCTGACACCGGCCACTGTGAAGTCCGCGCCATCACGGCTTCAGAAGAAATACAGGCCCCCGGACTCGGATCCGGCGTTTTTAAGATCAGACCTGTGACAGCGGCCAAGAAGCAGCATTCTACGGCCCCTTCATCTACGGTCCTTCCTGACAAGGATAGCCGTCAAATGGATTCGGCAGGGAGCAAGGTCTGCAGTACAGCTGCCACCTCGATGAAAGCTGCAAGTGCATCAGCGCTGTTGGGTCGGTATGACCGCTCATTTTGGGAGTCCCTGCAGCAATTCATTGAGCTCCTCCCGAGGGACAGGAGAGAAGACTTCCAGGAGATTTTGAATGAGGGCATGATGGTCTCGAATCAGGTCATCAGTTCGGCGGCAGATGCCTCTCTCCTGGCTGCTCATGGGTACTATCGTGTATCAAGAGGGAGAGAGAGGACCAGATAGCTAGTCCAAATCCCCGAGTTTATATGAGGTTAATCAAAAGGAGACTAGCTGAGTAAGAGGGGGTTTTTATTTAACCAAAATAATTAATTTTAGTTCAAAGGACTCAAGTATGTTTTGTCAGAGTGTTATGAAAATTGGATTAAAACGGCTTGGCGGGGGTCCCAGTACCCGAAGGTGAATTAAACTTTAATACCTGGGCCACCGTCAGCAGTTAAAAATAAGGCTGTGGGATGTTAGAGGCGAGTTACGACCTCCCACATCCTTGGTAGGTCAACTTGTTTCAGCCAGTGCCTTATGAGTATGCTGGCTTCCTTCAGGACGGATTAAAACCGGTTCTGCGAAGGAGGCACTACAGGTCCAAAGCAGGCTCTGCCCAGAAGTTCTGGCCAACCCTAGCCACTTCACAACCATGAAGCAGAATATTGCTTAAACTAGCGTGTTTTGAGAAGGGAATCCCCCTCTCACACATAGAAAAACACTTTAGGGCGTGTATACACATAGTCTGAATAACACACCCACTAGTTTTAATTACACACACATAATTTTAATCCGTCCTGAAGAAAGTCATAACACTCTTCACCGCACACACAGCGACATACCTGCTCCACTGTAATCAGGCGTCGAAGCACACACGGGACACGCTAGGTGTCACTGGGTGGGCCCGATGATGAAGCATGCCACCAACTAGGTTGGTGGGTGAGGGCTTCATGAGCACACTCACAAGGTGCCATTACCCCCTGACAAACCATACTTGAGTCCTTTGAACTAAAATTAATTATTTTGGTTAAATAAAAACCTGCTCATGGGTTCTGCCATGGCATAAACTTGAGACGCCACTCCTGGTTGCGCCTTACCTCTCTTAAGCCAGAGTCACAACAGCGGATTGCTAATTTGCCCTTTTCGGGATCTACCCTCTTCGGGACTCATGCGGATGAGGAGAATTTCCTCGGCAAATAAGGGCCCGGCCGGGTCTAAGCCCTGAGGAGTTACTTCCCCCCCTGTCCGGTACCCGCTCCGGTGGGGGGAAGCATACAGAATTAATTGGCAGAGTGCAGAAAAATTACTCAGGACAAGTGGGTGTTGAATATTGTTTGCAATGGATACAGTCTTCGGTTTGTCAGCCCGCCTCCAGCTATTCCACTGGTTCGTTCGCAATTCAAGCTGTGCGAACTTCAAGCGGAGGCCAATATCCTATTAAGAAAAAGGGCGATAGAAGACGCCCCTCTGTCTCAAAGGGCAAAGGGTCTATACTCAAGGTTCTTTCTGATACGCAAAAAGGACAAAAACTAGTTCAGGCCCATTCTGGATTTGCGACAAGCAAACAAATGGATTCGCAGGGAGAAATTTTGCATGCTGTCCTTGCACCAGATTTATCCTCAGCTGCAAAGAGGAGAATGGCTTTGTGCAATAGACCTGCAGGATGCGTACTTCCATTTGCCCATTGCACGGAAACACCGGAAGTTCCTGTGCTTCCTGGTCGGCACCAATCACTATCAATACACCGTACTACTGTTCGGACTAAAGTCTGCACCCAGGACTTTTTCAAAATGCATGGCAGTGGTGGCAGCGCACCTGAGAAAGCACAAGGTGTCTGTCTATCCGTACCTGGAGGACTGGTTGATCAAGGCCTCCACCTTCCAGGAAGCGCAATTGCACTTCAACAGGGCGGCCGTTCTGTTGAACCAGCTAGGTTGGCACATCAACATGTCCAAGTCCGTCCCGACTCCTGTTCAGTGCCTGCAGTACTTGGGAGCCTCCATCAATACTCTCAGAGCAAGCATGTGTCCTTCGGAGGAGCGACGCTTATCTATCCTTCGAAAGGCTCAGGCTCTTATGTCCGTTCCATCAACGACAGTGTCTTCTCTTCTGGAGTCGATGGCTTGTTGCATCTTCCTCACACCACATGCACGCCTCCACATGAGACCGCTGCAGGAATGTCTGGAGGATCAATGGGACCAGAAACGAGGGAGCTGGGATGACAGGATCCAACTGTCTCTACATGCTCAACAGTCCCTGAGATGGTGGTGTTCAGCAGAGAATCTCCTCAAGGGGGGTTCTGTTCCACAAGGACATTCCCACACAGACTATTGTGACGGATTCTTCTCTCCACGGCTGGGGAGCGCATTCAGCCCATCTACAGATCCAAGGAACGTGGTCCCAGGCAGAATCCATGTACCACATCAATTTTCTGGAACTCTGAGCTGTTCATTTGGCCCTAAAAGCCTTTCATCCGTCCTTCCAGACCAACTCCCTGCTTGTACATACGGACAATACGACCACAATGTATTACCTCAACAAGCAGGGGGGCTCGAGATCGCGCACACTGTCCCAAGAAGTGCAGTCGATCTGGCACTGGCTGCTAGCCAGAGGACTGACGATAACAGCTACCCATCTACCAGGTGTGCAGGATGCTCAGGCGGACGCACTCAGCAGGCTGGTCCAGGAAAACCACGAGTGAGTCCTAAACAACGAGGTGCTAGGAACACATCTTCAAAAGATGGGGCACTCCAGAAATAGATCTTTTCGCCACCGCCAAAAACAGAAAATGCAGAGACTTCGCCTCCAGGTTTTACCAACCGGGGACTCTGGGGAATGCGCTATAGATCAGCTGGTCGAACAGCTTTCTGTACGCTTTTCCACCCATTCCCCTGATTCCGGCAGTACTCATCAAGCTGTCTCAATCCAGAGCACGAATGATCCTCATTGCTCCGGAGTGGCCTCGACAGTGGTGGTTCACAGACCTGCTCCACCCCACCAGTCTCTCCAACCCCATCTGTGGCTTCCATATTGGCCGGACCTTCTCACGAAGTTCGGGGGGCAGATGGTGCACCCCAACCTCTCATCATTGAGATTGGTGGCATGGCTCCTGAGATTGTACAGTATGGGCACTTGAACTTGCCTGACAATTGCGTGGAAATACTCAAGGAGGCTAAGCGACCTTCCACAAGGACTTTCTACGCCTACAAGTGGAAGAGGTTCTGCATCTGGTGCACGTCCAAGAACTATGATCCTACCTCCTGCAAAGAAGATGTCATTCTTCCATACCTCTTGCATTTGGCTCAATCTGGCCTTAATTTCTATTCTATTAAGGCTCACCTCGCAGCATTAACTGCGTATAGGAAATGCCCTTCACAAACATCCTTCTTCCAGATTCCTGTAACTAAAGATTTTTTGGAAGGATTGAAGAAAGTATTTCCCCCTGTTTGGCGTCCTTCGCCTTCATGGGAGCAGAATGTGGTGCTGTCACGGTTGATGAAGGAGCCTTTTGAACCTATTCATAAGGCTTCTCTACAACATTTATCCTGTAAGGCGGCCTTCCTTGTGGCCATAACATCGGCCCGCAGGGTGAGTGAGATTGTGGCTCTGTGTTGTCAAGAGCCCTATACAGTGTTTCATGCTTCCAAAGTTGTCATGAGGACTCACCCTAAGATCCTTCCGAAAATAATTTCTGATTTCCATGTTAATCAGACGATAACTTTACCTACATTTTTCCAACATCCTTCCTCTCTGGCGGAGAGGACTCTTCATTCCCTGAATGTAAGAATGGCGTTGAACTTCTACTTGGATAAAACCAAGGACATTTGTAGGTCAGACCAATTGTTTTTCAATTATGTTTTGGTCAGGACTGGTCTTGCCACCTCTAAACCTCGATGGATTGTGTCCTTTATTCAGCTATGTTACCAAAAGGCTAACAAGACCTTAGGGGGTAAGACTAAGGCTCATTCCACTAGGGGCAAAGCGTATACAACGGCTTTGCTGCGTAATGTTCCTATTGCAGATATCTGTAGAGCTGCCACTTGGAAGTCGGTCCATACCTTTGCAAAACACTACTGCCTTGACTCTGATGCCAGGGCAGATGCTCAGGTTGGGCAGGCTTCATTGAGAAATCTGTTTGCACAGTAGTAGTTTTGTCTGTATCATCCACCGCTGGTTAGTTTGTTGGGATGGGCTTGCCATTCTATCCACAAGATTATGACTATATACAGAGATCCCCTACTACAGAAGGAGTAGTTTATTACCTGTAACTCCAGTTCTGTAGTAGGGGTATCTCTGTTATAGTCATAAGCGCCCGCCCTCCTTCCTGGTGGATGAAAAGATAATGTACTGTATGCTACAGGCCTGGCTTTATACACCTTCAAAAAGAACTGAAAGTAAAAGGCCCTTGGCTGTGCATCCTGGGATACCGAGGATCTCTGGAGAGTTCCTTAAAGGCACGGTATCCCTTTTCCAGACACATAATGGCAGCCTATGGGGCTTGTCTGTCCAACCCTTCCTCTCTTTCATTACCAAGGATTTTTGTGAAGGGGAGTTTCTCTGAGTGTGAAACTTAACAAAATGTGTTAAATGTAATATTATTTGGCTATCCTTTTCACTACAAGATGAAGTGCTGGCCAATGTAGTCTTGTAGTTTTAGGCTGCATTATTTGTCTTTGATTTTCTCTTAAGTGTCTATGCAGGACTGCAGAAGAAAACAACGTAAGAGACTATTTCGATTGCTCCGGAGTCCACGCACATGGGCGGGACTATTCACAAGATTATGACTATAACAGAGATACCCCTACTACAGAACTGGAGTTACCGGTAAGAAACTACTCCATATTGCATCTCTTCTGCCGTTAAGAATGTACAATCCGGGAACAAATCTTGCACTGTATCTATACCTGCAGCCTAAGGGAGCGTACAGCCCCCGCCTCTTGATTGATCGATAGTGCTGCGTGAGGTGCAAGGGGGAGCAGGGGGGCATACAGCGGAAGTTTTACCGCTAGGCTATGGTACAGTTTTAGGTAGGGTGAGCAACCCAATAAACCCTTGCGGGCTTGGGCAGTTGATACGTTTAGAGATTGGGCCAGCAAGGGATTTGTTTGTTAGAAAATTATGTGACAAAAATGAAAGCAACTGTAATAAATCAAGTGTCCACACTTTAACAAATTAGTGACTGAAATAATTTTTACAAAAGCACATCAATAATGTTACCACACTAACACATTGAAGGATTGAAAGAATACAGAAACCAGGTGTTTTTGAATCAAAAGATTATTATTATCTTTATCACAAAGAAATTAAATCAACAATATAAATAGGGTACAGAAAATGCAATTGTGATATAAAAAGGGGAAGGGTTTTAGATGTTCCTATAGTATATCACCAAAATAAGTCTATGCTGCTAACTAATGAAGGCACAATGATTCCAAATCAATAATTGAAAATCTAGAGTGGTTAAAAAATAACAAGCAAAATTAGACTCAACAATCGACGTTTCGGTCTTTTGGGGATGATTTCATAAGACCATCATCAGGACTTGAGCTTTACGCATTTGAAGGTTGGTGACCCTGAAAAAAAATTTAAATTCTGAGACGAATAGTTCCCAGGAGAAGATAAGGATGTTGTTTAAAATAAATCAACGATGGTAGATACAGGAATGAGAATGAATCAACGGTGCTTGGAATGGGAATAAATCGACAGCATCCAGCACAAAGGAGATTTAGGTTCTTGGGTTATCACTTCTCGATGGAGAACCAGTGATGTTGCTCGGACTTGATCTCTAATATTTGAATCGAGAGTGTCCAGAACAGATAATGCTTGTGCATAGAGTTTGTATACACAGCATGGGGTATCCAAATATGACTTGTGGATATTGCCTCGATATTGGTATTCCAATTTTTAGCGATTGAGTGGAAAGACACGCGATCACGACGTGGAGGAAGGCAGCATATTTTCCAAAAACAGCCGGCTGTATCCACAAGTCCTATTTGGATACCCCATGCTGTGTATACAAACTCTATGCACAGGCATTATCTGTTCTGGACACTCTCGATTCAAATATTAGAGATCCAGTCCGAGCAACATCACTGGTTCTCCATCGAGAAGTGATCACCCAAGAATCTAAATCTCCTTTGTGCTGGATGCTGTCGATGTATTCCCATTCCAAGCACCGTTGATTCATTCTCATTCCTGTATCTACCATTGTTGATTTATTTTAAACGACATCCTTATCTTTTCCTGGGAACTATTCGTCTCAGAATTTAAAATTTTTTTCAGGGTCACCAACCTTCAAATGCGTAAAGCTCAAGTCCTGATGATGGTCTTATGAAATCATCCCCAAAAGACCGAAACATCGACTGTTTAGTCTAATTCTGCTTGTTATTTTTTAACCACTCTTGATTTTCAAATATTGATTTGGAATCATTGTGCCTTCATTAGTTAGCAGCATAGACTTATTTTGGTGATATACTATAGGAACATCTAAAACCCTTCCCCTTTTTATATCACAATTGCATTTTCTGTACCCTATTTATATTGTTGATTTAATTTCTTTGTGATAAAGATAATAATAATCTTTTGATTCAAAAACACCTGGTTTCTGTATTCTTTCAATCCTTCAATGTGTTAGTGTTGTAACATTATTGATGTGCTTTTGTAAAAATTATTTCAGTCACTAATTTGTTAAAGTGTGGACACTTGATTTATTACAGTTCCTTTCATTTTTGTCATATAATTTTCTAACAAACAAATCCCTTGCTGGCCCAATCTCTAAATGTAGGCTATGGTACAGTCAATAGTATTAATTCCAGTTTTGTGTGTTCCTCATTTGGAATGTGACAGGATGCTACACAGGGGAATTGGATGTGCATCCCCATCCTCCACCGCTAATTGCAGAATAAACGCATGAGGGTTATACCAGTACTGAGCATATTGTGCTTGGACGCAAAGATAATACAAGTATAATTCTGGCACGCTAAAACCTTCTTTTTTGTAGTCCAATATAAGTGTGTCCCAGCTCACCCGAGGTTGTCTGCCTACCCAGAGCAGTTTCAGTAATTGTGAGCGTAAATTCTTAAAAAATTGACTGGACAGCTTGATGGGTATATTACTAAATAGATACAGAAAGCACGGGAGCACTATCATCTTAATGAGAGCCATTCTTTTCGCCAGCGATCGCGGCAGCCCAATCCACCTTGCCACCTGGTGCTCTAACTTGCAGTATGCCTTACCATAGTTTTCTCTCACCACTATGTCTGGGTTGTGATGAATCCATATGCCTAGATACTTAACAGGGTCTACAGCCTACTCAAGGGGACACTCCAGAGTGTACGGGCCGTGTTCTCAGTCAGAGGCACTACAATCAATGTGGCCCAGTTTATACTTCAACCAGAGAAGCGCTCCAAGTGGATATATTCCCATAGGATTGGCTCTAGGTACCTCTGAGAACAAACAGCACCTTATCATCCGCATATAGCGAAATACTGACAGGTCTCAACACAAAACGCAGAGCTGACTCCCTGTGTCGCTGCCTTATGATGCAGGCAAAGGGCTCCAGCAAAATTGAAAAGAGAAGTGGTGACAGAGGGCACCCTTGTCTTGTCCCTCTGCAGATCTTTATAGGTTCCGAAGTCAGGCCCTCGATCCTTACCCGCGCTGTTGGGTCAGTGTAAAATACCAGCACCCACCTACAGAAAAACACAGGGAGCACCATTTTTTCAAATATCTGAAACATATAGCCCCACTCGATGGAATCAAATGCCTTGGCTACATCTAACAGGATTGCCACCGCCTGTAGTTCAGAGTTTAAGATGTGGAACAAGGCAGAAATTGTGCGCAGGGTATGTGACGTGGATCTTTCCGGTATGAAACCTGACTGATTGGGCAAGACCATATTCGGGAGCAGAGGTTGGAGTCTAGTGGCAAGTATCTTTGCCAGTATCTTGGTATCAATGATGATGAGTGGCAATGGGCGATATTCAAACCTTGATGGAGGTTTGTCTTGCTTTAAAAGGGCAATTATCAGGGCCTCTCTGAGTGTGAGTGGGAGTGTACCTTTTTTGTAGGCCTCCTCATACATAGCCAGCAAATGAGTTACCAATTTGTCTGCAAATTCCTTATAAAATTAGCTTGAGAGGCTGTCCGGACCCGACGCCTTCCTATTTGGGAGAGCCTGAATCGTATCTCTAATTTCTTCTTCCTCGATCGGTCGAGACAAATATTCCCGTTGACTGTTACAGCCAGGCCGGAGCAATAGCCGCTAAATATTCGTTCAGCGGTCGAGTTCTGTCCCACCTGTTGAGGTATAGAGATCAGCATAAATTTCTGGAATTGAGCTGTGATTCCTTGTGGCGTGAAGTGATCCTTCCCCAAATCGTCAGAAATTTGAGCTACAGTGTGGTGATCTTGCCTCATCTTAACTCTAACTGCAAGATTATGACCTGGCCTTCTACCCTCGCCATATACCCGTGCCAAATGCCTTTTTGACAGGTATTTCCTCTCATCTGCCGCCAATTCATTATATTCTATGACTAATTCTTTAATTTTGGCCAGCGTAGCAGAACTCTGAGTGGACTCCTGATTGCTTTCAAGCTGTTGTAGAGCAGCCTTCACCCTTGAGAGCTTTCCTTTGATATCCTTTAGTATGCCCGCATTGATACTGATGCAAGGCCCTCTAATTGTGGCTTTAAAGGCCTCCCGGAGTGTAGCCGCTTCACTAACCGACCCCTTGTTTAGATTTAAGTATTGTTGAATAGCTTCCCTGTTCGTGGCCTTATATTTCGGGTCAAGCAACGCCTCTGTCCTAAATTTCCATGTGAACTGGCTGGCAATAGTAAACGGGATATGTAGTGTGAGCTTGACCAGGTTGTGGTCTGACAAAGTTCTGGGTAACCTGGCAATGTCTGACACCCATGCATTGATCCCTCTGCTGAGAAGCCAGTAATCCAGTCTTGACCAGTTTCCATGGGCAGTGAGCATACATGTGCCTTCTAGTGCATCCACATTCCGAATTCTCCACGTGTCCACGAGCCCTAATTCTTCCATCCTGTCTCTAATAACATGAGCAGCCCTGCGAGAGTGCCCCCTCTACTGACTTGATTTATTGTTGGAGGGATCTAAATGTGTAATGAGGTCACCACCCCATATTATTTCTGATTCTGGCCACTCCTGGAGCACTCATAAGCCCCTCGAAAAAATTGGGTTCATCCGTGTTGGACCCATATGTGTTCATTAAAGTGATGAGCCCCACATGAAGATTTCCATGGACAATGATACACATGCCGTTATCATCTACGACTGAGTTGATCACTGTGAAAGGATTACCTTTTTTGATAAGTATAACCACACCCCTTGCGTAGGATGAATATGAGAAGACCAGCCGATTTCCCCCCCCAAAATGTGCACCCATCCTAACCTCATTGTTTTTAGTCCAGTGCGTTTCCTGAAGAAGCGCTGCCTTGATGTGGTGTCTATCGAGTTGGGCTAAGGTTTGCCTATTTTTCTTGGGCAGTTCCGCCTGCGCACATTCCATATTACACATGATATTGAAACGCTATCTGCCTTTGCTACCCCAGCCATCTACTAGAATAGGGACGTAGGATGCAACCAGATGCGACCAAATACGCAACAGAAGATTCCATGACGACAGCAAGCTATGTAAAACAATACCACAAATCCCCACCCATCCTCTATCCCAACCCACCCACAACAGCATCCCATACATGCTGAGGACCATGTACCACAAAACCCACCCCCCAAACCTTGGAAACCTGCTTGAGGTAAGAAAAAAACGGGGATAACCCACTGGAGGTTCATCAGGAGCCCAAACAGCCTCCTCAACGGAGGTGGCCAAGCGATGAAAATCACAATCCACCTCACGGCTTCCATGTAAACGTCTGCAGCGTGCTCACTTGAATTAGCACCAGCTCATGGTATCAGCCTGCTCTTATCGTCCGTCCTAGTCCTCCGTTTCCTACGAACGATGAGCGCGTGTCCTTTTTAAAAAAATTTTTCAGGAATTCTTGCACTGGTTTTGGGTAGTTTTAGATTTTTTGTTGACCATCATATTCAATCCGCAGCTTGGCCGGGTATAGCGTGGCATATGTGATGTTCGCCTTCTGCAGTTGTTTCTTGGCCGCTTGATATTCTCTCCTTGTCGCTTGCACTGTGGCCGTAAAGTCTGGGGAGAAGGCAACCTGGAAGCCCTGGTAGGTTATATCAGCTTTCTCACTAGCTTGGCGGAGGATCGCGTCACAATGTAGGTAATTTAGAAGTTTTGCTATTACCGGCCTGGGGGGTGCACCTGGGGGCGGCCTCGCTGCCAGGGATCTGTGGGACCTCTCAACCACCAACATCGCTGAGAAGCCTTTCCGCCAAACAGGTCAATGAGCATCTGCTCCACATACATACAGCTCCATCTTTCCAGTGTTTGTGGTCTCCGGAATGCCGACAATTCTGACATTGCTGTGCCAATAGCATGCCTCTAGATCTTCATTTTTGGCTTTAATAATGTTGAGGAGCTTTTCCATTTCAGTACACTTGCTTGTTGTGGCTTGGACATCATCTCCTACATTAGATAATCTCTGCTCTGCCTCTGCAATTCTGGAGGCCTGTTTGTGCAGTTTAGACGTCATGGCATCCATCCGCTGATTTAAGGTGTCCATCTTACTGTCTATGGATAAAAGGTTCTCTTGCATGGCTTGAAGCGTCGCCTCGAGTTGTATAGAGTCCGGCGCAGCAGGGGTCTGCTCCTGGTAGCCCTGGTCGCACTGCGACAATTTTTGCGAATATATATATATTTTTTTGCTTTAAAGGGAAGCCGAGGCTGCTCCTTGTCAGGCTTGCCCATTGTGATCGTCGGACCCAAGGTGGGGGCTGCCTGCACGCCAGACAGGGGCCTTTATCTACACACTATGAGCTGGATCCTCCTGTCAGCCCATCTATGTTATTGGTGGCCCTGAAGTCCAGACTTCATGCCCACCACAAAATCTGTTGATTATCTTTAGCCGCGTCTCAGTCGCACCCCCAGCTTATCAATGTCTATTTATGTTTTGTTTTTTATTAATCCGCCGGACGGCGGACCTCGCGTGCTTTCAGCTTCCTTATCTCAGCCGCAGGGTGGAAAGTCAGCTCCTTTTACTTTCCCTACTTGCTGTTTTCGTCAGGGACTCCCCAGCGTGCTGCGGTGATCAGCAGGAGACCGTTATCTGCAGGCCTTTGTTCTCACCGCAATTTCAGGCCTTCATCCGGTTCCTCAAAGTGGCGCCAGCGCCTAATCTCTGCCCTGCGTATGCCTCATGTGGGCCGCCGCGAGATATCAGGATCCTGCGCAGGTGCCACCACAGCTATCGACAACCTCCTCAGGTGCAGAGCTGGTATGCTCTATTTCATTCACCTGCAACTCGCGTGCCCAGGCCGGACGCCGACAGATGTGTCAACCGGCGCCACGTGGCCTTGGCCTGTCTCTGCACCCTCCTGCGACCCACTTAGCAGCAGTCAGGCCAACTCACCAGCCTCTGCCTCCTGACGTAGGTCGCAGCTCACGCCAGCATCTCGGCGCCGCAGATCCGGGACCCAGGCTGCACAATCCTGGCTCGCTACCCGGCTGGCTCAGTGATCAGCTGGCCTTGCGGAGACACGAGCCCGGCTCTGCCTCGCACCTCCCACTGCGGCTTCTTCAAGTCTCAAAACGATATTCCAGGGCAGTATAATTAAACTGTGCACCATCTAAACTCTCGCCTCTTATTTCAGGACCTGTGGAGCTGCATTAATGTGCGCCCATCTTGCTCTCTGGCACCCCTCCACCCCTGCTGTTATATGTACAATCTATTGTTTTGTCTGCATATAACTGACGCATGTTACAATTGTCACATTTATAGAATGTGCAGATATGACCTTCAGTGAGGAAATAAGTCTAGAAATAGAAGTAGACTTTAGAAAGCTATGACATAGCATGTCCCTCAATGTTTTGTCCCGTTTGTCAGTTACTTTTCTTTTCTTAGAGACGATATGTTGTAATGTACCAATTCAAATTTAGGGCTTGCCAGTGTTTGAGCAAACGTCTGGGGGAATTGTATGTTCTAATTAACAGAGGAGTAAAGACATTGTTCTTATGTTTTTTATGTGTAGTGACCAATTTTGTTCTAGATACCTTCCATATCTTGGTTCTAGATCTGGTCAGTGTCTCTTTTATAGCCCCTATCCAAGAGTGAGCATTCCTCCTGAAAAATTGTGTCCTTGCTACAATTGCGTCGCTGTCTAGTCATCTCTCCATAGGGGATAGATTCTATTTGATTTTAAGGATGGGCACTAGTCACATAACACAATGGGAGAGATGGAAATATGCCAGAGCACACCCTCCACAATCACTAATCAAATATCACAAACACGTGCGGTGGCTGAAGATATAAGTCTGAATTGGTCTATATCATAGATATCAGATCCCAAAGACAACACTGTCAAGAGATGCCAATTAAATTGGAAGAGGGGGCCTTAACCACTCTTGGTAGAATGCTTCATCATAGGCGGCCCCATGTCACCCTGGTAAGATAATACTACCAGGGCGGACTCAATACCGTAAAAATGTATTATCCTGGGTTTACCTTTATGTATTTTTCGTTGTTCTGAATCCCTTCCTGTCCAGTTAGTTTTTTCTAAGAACTTCCTCTCAATTGAGTTTGAGTGCGTTGTAGTAGTATTTTCTTACCAGGGTGAGATGAGGTCGCTTATGTTGAAGCATTCATCTGGAATGGGCTTTCATCAGCAGTGTATGATCTGACTGCAGCCTGGCTCTAGGAAGGACTTCCGTATCTGACACTTTGTCCTGCCATCTCATTCTCTGAAGCTTGCGCATACAGGACATGTGGAAGTGATTGAGCTCTTGTGCATGACTCCAGTAGACAGCCCACGTCTTGCAGAAATACAGCAGATTTGGAAGCATCGCTGCTTGTTAGACCTTCAGCTTAGTTGGTAGGCTGATCCCTCGAATTTATCAAAGGTTGGAGCGCAATTTGCCAAAGGCAGATCTGGCTTTTACAATTCTGCAATTTACTTCAGCATCGATTGACATTACTCTGGAAAGGATTGCCCAGGCACGGGAAGTGGTCCACTCCCTGCTTTCTCTGTCAATTTACAATGATGGATGGTTCTGGGTGTGGAGCATGGGGAGCTGGCTGGCCCATTACCTTATTTTTCTTGATGTTGATGGTGAGACCAAAGTTGCTGCATGCAGATGAAAACTTGTCCAT
Organism: Lissotriton vulgaris; assembly: GCF_964263255.1. Lineage (NCBI taxonomy): Eukaryota > Metazoa > Chordata > Amphibia > Caudata > Salamandridae > Lissotriton > Lissotriton vulgaris. The sequence continues at coordinate 1,018,701,510 of NC_141689.1, read as the reverse complement.
GCTGGCTTCCATTTCCGGTTCTGTACTAGCATTGAGAGCACAATTGTGGCAAAGAGAAAGTCTTGCAGCACAGCTTCCTTCACCTTGCAGGCCTCAACAAATCTATCTGCTCACTGGCTTTGGGAGTCAGATTTGATCAGGAGGAGCTATATTTAGGGCCTACTCTGGTGATTTGACTAATAACCGGTGTTCTGTTCACTTAAAATGAAGGTGCCTTAAAGATGCCTTTAAATCTTGTTTTTATCTAAGCACATTAATTCTGTGTTTAGAGACGGAATTACTTTTCTCTCTGACTGCAAACATCGAGGATTTTGTAAAGAAAGTGTGAAAATAAAGGCTGGAGGGTGTCTTGTTTTATCCTAACACATTTAAATAGCTAAAAAGTGAACTGTACCAAGGTTTCAAAATAAATCTTAGTACTGAAAACCCTTGTTTTGTTCATGATGAAAAATAATATTTTAATAGGATGAAAAGAAATCGGAACACTTTTCTTGGTGATGTGAAAATGATAAATGTTTGCAGAAACTCAATTTCCACAGATTATTGGTTATACACTATATAGTTTTATAAGTGAAACTGCATGTTAGTGGACGTTTTTGGCCATTTCAAGGGAAAATGTGCTGTCTGTAAATGACAGAACACTACCTCCTTATGCTTTAGTGATATATGTGTTAAAAGGGAGTATTTAAGGATGAACAGGGAAGCATCCCTGATGGCAAAGCTATTATTGAACTAAGAGGCAAGTCGGGGTTCATGTGTACCCTATATGTAGGCCTGGTTTCTTTGCATGGAGCAAACGTTTAGTCTAATGAATCAAACCAAATAGGTTTTTTGTACAACAGGAATGCTAAACTCACATTTTGGAAGGAGCTCTCATCTTGTGATACCATGGTGTGACTAACCATCACCGCGGCAGTAATAAGTGGACAACAATTTAAAAAAAGTTTTTACCGCACTACTATTAATGTCCCTATACATACTGCACTCTGTCAAGCACTCTTGAGTTGCAGTTCTTGGTAATCCAGTGTGAGCTATATTTACTACTTTTTGGGGCAACTATGGCCAGACTGAATTTCATTTGATCCCCCTCCCCCACACACACACATATACGAGTTTTTTTTTCCCTACTTAGATTGAAGCTTGTCATTTAAGACTAAAGGCACTGACAGCTATTTGCCATCATGTTATTAATTTGTTTCAAGTTCCTTTTTACTCACTTTTTAATCTACATCATTAGTGTGCCTACAATAATTCGTTCTTGTCACCTAAGAAGGAAGTCATAGAATGAATACAGAGGGAACGGTATACTAACTGGCACGTCATCCATTGATATAATATGGGTAGTTATTTATTTTGTCTTTTCATTTTGTACTGCCTAGATACTTTCCCCACTCTTTTGGGATAATTTACTTTTATTCTGCTTCGCGGCCCAAGATTGCATCACTGAGTCAATATTACCTTAAGCAACTGACACACGTCTTCGTAGAGTGAGTATAGACAACTATCACTCATTCCATCTTCAATTATCACTCTTTCCATCTTCCTTTTTCTGACTGGCTGATAATTATATATTTACAAATCAAACACAGAGAGATGATGAACAGAGCGCTAAAACATGTCAGCCACTCACCCCCAGTCACTGATCTGGGTTGACTCCATCATCGTTCTTTAGCTCACTTTGCCACCCCAGTTCAGACCCAGCCATATGCAAATCAGTCTTCACCCTGTGCCTCATGGGAGCAGTCCAGCCCGAACTGCCAAGCCAGGTCCTCCTTTGACAGGAAACAAGCATCCTTGGACCGGTTTCAGGGGAAGTGAGATAAAGAACGATGATGGATTCAACTCAGATCTGTGCCTAATTATATATTTACGTCATTGGGGGTTATGTACTCTGTTGTACATAGAAGATGACTCCACAAGCAGGTAGGTGAAGTAGAAGCTTTATTGCAGCACAGGTATAGGTAGGTCAGCCCCCCGTCCAACCAGAGCTCCAACTGCCAATAGGGCGTAGATCTCTCCCTAGGTTCTGGGTTCTGGAGTTCTCCTTCGCCCTGTTGGCAGTTGGAGCTCTGGTTGGACGGGGGGCTGACCTACCTATACCTGTGCTGCAATAAAGCTTCTACTTCACCTACCTGCTTGTGGAGTCATCTTCTATGTACAACATACTCCTTTTTTAAAGGAATATTTTGGACCTGAATGTAAGGTAATTTCTACATATATCAATCCAGTTGTGGCAGTTATTGGCATTTGATGCACTTTAAATCTTCTTTGCACTGATGGTGTTAATACTGAAGGTATAAACATGCATTCTGTCAGTTTTGTTACTGAGCAACCTGCATCATGTATGAATGTCCTTATGCTTTTTACGCATGTGCACTCACCACGATCTCCTTGGTGTTGCTCAAAATCGGGTCAATGTTGTTGCTAGTGCACTGGTCTTCTGAATGAGGACTCCTGATGTTTACATACTACATGCCACTGGAGTCTTTTCTATTTCTTTTCTCCTCTTTCTCTCTCTTTTTTCATTTTATTTTTATACCTTGGTTCTTTAACTACTTATATTCCGACATCATGCCTGTATTTTAAATCCCATATGCCTATAGTTACAGCCTTGATAAAGTCATATTGACGAAACATACGTCATGTTGTTTCTCATCTCGTCAGGACCACTGTTGCCATTTTGCAAAACATCATCAGTTTGTAAATATCACTTGACCAGAAATGTCAAAGGACTGTCCTGAACACCTCCCACAATATTGTACATACGAATTGTGTTATGTTCAAATATATTGTTACGCTGATTGTCTATCAATAACCGAAGCTTTAAAACAATGTACTTTTTAATTGGGAAAATAAAAAAGGACCTTTGTTTCCATTTGTTCACTTTCATTGGTTCATATATTTTGTTAATTTTTTATTAACCCTTTGTTGTTACTCTGTTGGTATGCTCCAGTCTCAATAGACAGTGCTTTCAGTTGAGTTTTCCCACCTTCTAGACAATTTGCATCCTTATGGTGGCAAGGAGCCTTCTTGTACCCATTACAGCTTTCACCTTTGGAATGTGCGGTTAATCAAATCCACTTCTACCATTGCGCAAATGCTGCATTGCGTGGCAAGCGGCTCATCAAACTATTAACAGAGCCACCCTTAAGATGCAATTGCTGAAGGGTTTGAGAGCTCCCCCTGCCTGCCAGAGAACTCTAAATATGGTGGAATATACTTTGTCAGGGCTGAGGCTTCCTCTGACCTAGTATAACTAAGTACAGCTTGCCATCCACTAGAGAAGGGCCCTAAATCATTTTTTCTACGTCCGGGTGAGCGGTAGAAGACTCTGAGACCAGATAAGTTGACTCATTCCCCTCTGAGCGTTTTGTCACGCTGAAAAATTGCTCTGTGGGAACATATTGTAAAGCTATCCAGCTCTTAAACCCCTGTTCAGCTACACCTTCCAGCCTTGCCCATGATGGATCCTGAGAACAGAAGTGGCCAAGTTTAAACATAAAGCCTCGGACCAGGATGAGGTGGCAAATCTATCAACTCTGTAAAGTGAACATGGTTGCTGAAATATCCAGCTTTGTCCGCTCATTGTTTTGCACCAAAACCAATAGCTTCAACAGGAACTTGGTGATGTTGTATTAGACTTTTAGCGAAGCCGAGCTGACTTCAGCTTCGGGCCTTGCCCTGCTAGAAGACTTTCAGATCCAAACTGTAGACTAAGTCCCAAGGTTTAAAACATTAGCCGGTTTGACCCACTTACCTTACCTGACCTCTGCTCCATTGCCGTTGGCCTGAAATGGTGCTTTGGTCCAGGTGAACTGTGAACTGAACAGTGTTTTCTTTGTGTTTTTTGCCTCAGAATTTTTTTATTCACGTCACTGGTTTCTCTTATCTAATTTTTGATGTCTGTTTTTCGGCACATAACATTTTACTCTGTGTCTAAATTGTTTTGAGAATTTTTATTTATCTCTTTACAATTGTTGGTTGTGCTTGAACTTACCACATATTTGTCAGGGCAATTACCTGCTTTTCGTGCTACCTTGATCAGTGGTTGAACACAGTTTCTCAAAGAACCAGGGTGTGTTTATTAGGTTGGTAGGGGTACTGTATCTCTTCTCAAATTAATAACCCATATTGTGACTACTTGGCACTAACTTGCATCCATTTGCATCCATTAGCAGGTTAAAAGATGTCATTACTGTTTCTGGGACACTTTATTGTGCATCCTACAGCTAGTTGGTACTCACTGTCTCCAAGATGCCGTTTATATCCTTTCTGCACTTCACTTGATGCATTGCAGCTGAGATTGAGCTGGAGAGCCCAAGATTGCTTTTGCTGCAGTAAAATTATTTTGAGACATGGGTTGAGTGAACAACTGTGAATACAACCGAAGACACGCTAAGAGCACCACCCAGACGGCTCGCGGATGACATAAAAACCCTTCACAAATACGTCTCCCTTCTGCATGGAACCCTTGCATCCAAGTTCTCATTTACCATGTAGCATGTTATTCTTCTGATAAGGCACTTCTGGGCCTGGTCAGGTGTACGAAACGCTTTATAAATGAAATTACAAAACAATAGGATGTTGACCCTGACACTGGTTGTTGAACCCAAACTTATTTTGCCTAAAGACCAATAATTGGAAGTATTAAGACTATATTTACAAAGTGCTGTGATGTGCACTCTTAAAGTAGGTACATTTGTGGATATACATCACAATCTGTTTTCATGCTCGTTCCAAGACTTTAAAATGTTATAACTGGTTCTTGTTATGTCTGGCATAAGGTGTAGGTTTGCTTCTTTGATTTAGTCTGTTGTAATTCTTTAACATGGCGATAATTTATAAGATACATGGATAATAAGAACGAGAATTGAATGTGACAATGTGTCCTTTTTAATTATAATGTAGTGATAGACATTGTGAAAAGTGCAATTGATATGGTAAAGCATTGAACAGTCTTACCTGTGAGTATTGCATAAGATCTTAAAGGAGACATTGTACTTCTGGTGTGCTGGACACTGTTAACAAAGGATTTTATGCCTTCTCAGTTTTCTAATGAACAAAATCGAAAATAGTAGGCCTTTGATTGATTGATGGGTATGAATAAGGTAGTATTTAATTGTATTTTTCTCCACGATCTTGATAGGTTTATTTCCATTTTCTTTTCACCTGGTTTGTCTTTGAGGTTGTTTGGACTCTGTTGAAAATGTCTAATGACCGTGCCTTAACCGTGTATAAATTTCCTATTTATCCTTAGAGAGAGATCAGTGGGAGTTGTGCAGCAAGTGTAACTTAATGAGGCCGAAGCGGTCCCACCACTGCAGCCGCTGTGGACACTGCGTACGCAAGATGGATCACCACTGCCCCTGGTGAGGCTCCATGCATTTCTGGATTTCCGAAAACCAAGTCAGCTAGAACTAAACCACTTGTATCTTTATTCCTCTCCACCTAAATCCTCTTTTTTGAGTATGTTGGAGTGGATGGGTGGGATTTATTCTACTGGAAGTTACTGTCTATCGCAGGGTTCTCTGATGTCAGTCCTGGAGGGCTGGATCCATGACAGATTTTTAAGTTAATGACATTTAGCTAAATGTGGCTGTACTAAAAATCTGGCATGGATCCGGACCTCCAGGACCGACACTGGAGAACCCTGGTCTGTCGCATAAACCTTGTTTGCAACTATAGGCTTGTATTCTCGTTTTGACCACTGAGGGCACCCTTGGCGCACCCATCGGCTAATGTAAGTGTGTTTGAGTTAGCAGCAGGATGGAAAGAAAAGAGAACAGGAAATGCATACAATGAGTAGTGTATATTATTCACAATTGCATATAAGTGCACTTTATTTCCTGATAGGGTCAAAGCACAAGAATATGAATTTATATTGCAATAACACACGTATGAACACAACGTGTGAAACTAATCAATGTAATGTAGAACCATAAGGCGGAGGCTGTCCTAATGCCAGAATATGTGAAAGTGAACAAGGGGTTTATGGAGAGATTTCATAATGCACATATCTGTGCTGAGTACATCCTAAATGTTGCTTTGTTTACCACTTTTTGCTTGTGGTGTCCCTGTGGGAGGAGAAGAAACTTCATTGCCTTAATGCAACGTCTGTCACCCGCAAGATGACCGACTAGGTGCATCAGTGGAGCACACGATGAATGGTTTCAGAGAAGGTTTTGGCGCGAAGGATTCTGCATGTCATCTCAGTCATCTTTTGCCTTCATGCGGCAGAGCATTTACTCCTCGCTGTTTTGTTAATGACATGCTTTTAATCCATAGTTCACATACACTGGTTCTGCCATCCTGAAGTATGTGAGAATGCCTCTAGAGCAAAGATATAGTATATGCAAAATTGCTTGCAAGGGGATTACTTAACAGGGAATTTTTTTGAAACTTATTTTGAAACAGGAGGTTGATCAATCTTGACTGACAGAAATTTGGGATCAACTTAAACCAATTGAAAACCTGTTTCTCATCTAATTCAACACTTAATTAATCGACAAAGTGGTAACAACTCACTATAGAAAAATGCTACACGGGAAGTAGTTTTTATGAAAAAAAAGTTTTTATGTATCAAATTTTCATTTCATGGGGTACAATTTCTTAAAAGACAGTGAAAAATAATCAACAATGTACAAGTGGACAAGACATAGATTAGTTGTTCTTTGCAATCCACTTGCGTTGTAGTCCACTCTTTTTGAGTTATAACACAACAAAACTTGTTTACTGTAACCAAAAATAACGTTGCATTGAATTAATCTGACAAAAAAAGAGAGATGTGGACTGATATGTCGACGTTTCGGCCTTATTATTGACAAATCCTCAAGGCCATCCTCATGACTTTTAATCTTTTGTATAGTATGACCCCCTGAGTCTCCAACTGAACAACTTCAATTGTATGTTTAGTAGGGGACCTTTGTTTCAACCGTTCCTTGTTTGTTGAAGCTCGTATTCGACAAAGAGATTGTGGCGTCTTTTATCCGCTTTCACAGTAAATGCTTTTTCTTACAGCAGAGATTTGTTCGGCGTGGCCCAGTCTCGCGAGAACAATTAGACGCCTAATTGTTTCTCTTTTTTTGTCAGATTAATTCAATGCAACGTTATTTTTGGTTACAGTGAACAAGTTTCGTCGTGTAGCATTTTTCTATAGTGAGTTGTTACCACTTTGTCGATTAATTAAGTGTTGAATTGGATGAAAAACAGGTTTTCAATTGGTTTAAGTTGATCCCAAATTTCTGTCAGTCAAGATTGATCAACCTCCTGTTTCAAAATAAGTTTCAAAACAATTCCCTGTTAAGTAATCCCCTTGCAAGCAATTTTGCATATACCATATCTCAGCCCAAGCTCGCAAGGGTTTATTGGGTCACCCACTTTCAATATACCTGTCTAGAGCAAAGAGGCATCATTGTGACTTTTGTTTCATTACACTTGGTACTACACGCTGTATGTAGCAATGAAGGAACCTATGAGCTACTCTGGAAGAGGAGAGGGAAAGATTTAAGATGGTGGCCAATTTTAGGTGGGGGGATTTCTGCGGTTGAACCTGAAGTAGAGGTCCATGTCCGTGACGGATCCGATGCTCCTTTTATGGCCGGGGCTTTTTCTGAAGCAAGGGTGCTAAGCTGATAGGTTTGGAAATATTTTTTTTTTTAAATCTCTTTATTGAGCAACTTGTAGACAATAGAACATATAGCACCAAACATAGGGCTCAGCAAGCACGTTTGCATAGTATATTAATACAAGCTAGTTTCGAATTTAGAATCCTACCCACATTAAACAAACCCACCACCCAACCCCCCCAATCCCGGCACTGTGATGACTAATATACCTGGGTAAACCTTTGTGGTGACACTTGACAGTACTCAATAACAGTCCCAGCTCTCCCCATACACACAATAGTGCTATATTACAAGACATCATAGCAGGTCAGGCTTCCCAAGTAGATATCCTGTAAGGGGAGCCCAAAAGTCCCTGGGGCGAGAGGCCTCCGGTAGTTCCTCTGCGTATATTTCCAATTGGTCCCTACAGTAAAGTAAATTCCAGATCCACTTCTTCACTGTCTGGATGGTTTTAGCCCCGCAACACGGCACGACTGCCCGCTTAGCAAACAGAGTGGAAATGACCACCAGCCGCCTGTTGCATGGTTTAAGCTTATGTACCCAGCCCAGCCCAGCAGACAGATAGCAGGCATACACCCCACAGGCTCCATCACAACATCCATGAGCACTTGCGTGACCTGCACCCAAAAGTTATGTATACCAGCACAGTTCCATGCTGGGTGCAAAAAGTATGCGTCAGCCTGCCCACAGCGCACGCAGCACGCACTGTCCTGTAAGCCAGAATGGAGCAGCTGAAGTGGGGTATAGTAGAGCTGATGTAAGTATTTGAAATGGATTATGCGGAGATTGCAGTTCGCTGTCAGCTGCCCAGTCAACGCACAGCGAGTTTCCAGTCATCAAGTGACAGCTAGGTTCCCAATACAGTCGTCCACTTAGTATATGAGGGGGACTCTGTGAGATCAGTTTCCCTAAGGGGTGCGTTGTATAATTTTGCCCCCACGCTCCGCCCCCACTAGCACCGCCTGCAGTGCCCGCAGCACGTGCAGCTCGGCCTGGTAAGCAGGGTAACTGTCTAGGATTGCTTGCCGCACCCGCACATAGGTAAACCCCAGCATGAGACCCGCGCTGTGGCAACTCTGCAGCTCCTAAAGCGCCCGGAACTGGCCCTGATTATATAAATCCCCAAGGCGAGTAATCCCCACTGCACCTAGTGCCTTTAAAGCGGCTCATTCCTGTGCAGCAGATATGTCCGGATGTGTCGCTGGCGGTAACATTGGGGCATAGAAATAATCCAATTTCGCCCGTTTAGCAAAGGCATTACATGCCATGTAGTGAACAGGGCTAATTCAACCCGTGGCCCCCCCCACCCACCCATTAGGACAGCTGCAACCAGCAGCATCAGGAGTACAGAGTCCGCCTCGATGGCCGTGTGCGGTTGAAACCTCTGTGGATAGTACCAGAAATGTGCAAACTGCGCCTGGGCAAGCGCAAATCAGGGGCCTCAAAACCACCTTGCTCTAACGGCTGCACTAGTACCCTCCAGCTGCAACGGGGCTTCCTACCCCCAAACAAATGTTAGCAGAGCCGACTGCAGCGTATTAAACAGTGCAATGTTCAAACAGATGGGTATGTCATCAAATAAATACAGACTTTTGGGTAAAAATGCCATTTCTATAACCGCAATGCGATCTGCGAGTGAAAGAGGTAACTTTGCCCAGTGTCGAGCCTGATCTATAATCCCGTTGACAGCATGGCCATAATTAGCAGAGATCCCTACATCAGGGTCTCAAGGGAGCCATATTCCCAAGTACTTTACCGGGTCGAACGACCACTGCAAGGGAAAATCTAGCTCAATCTCCTTGGTACCGGCCGTCAACGGAAACACGGTGGATTTAGCTCCGTTGATGCCTAGACACGAGAAGCGTTATATTTGGACATACTCTCTGTGTTTCTGACAAGTATGTGGCGGGCTCATGTACATAAAGCATCATATCATCTGCATACAGTGACACCATTAAAGGCGAAACCGCAACACTGCCTGGGCATGCCGCTGGCGCAGTTTACAGGCTTAGGGCTCCAATGCAAGCGCAAAGAGCATTGGCGGCAGGGGGCAACCCTGCCGCGTGCCGTGTTTGATGGGGAAAGCTGCAGAGAACCATTATCGTGGATCCGTGCTACTGGTGCAGTGTACAGGAGATGGATCCATTTCAAGAGGAACGGGGGCAGGCCCATTCGCAGCAAGACGGTGAACATGCACTCCCAATGAAGGGATTCAAATGCCTTAGCCGCATCGAGCAGCACTGCCACTGCCTGAGAATCCTGCTTGAAATAATGTAATGTGGAGAAAATAGCGCGGAGGTTATGCGCCGTGGATCTGGAGGGCATAAATCCCGACTGGCCTGGAAGAACTAAGTTAGGGACTAATGGCTGAAACCTGGTAACAATCATTTTAGCCAAAATTTTGGCATCCATATTAACAATAGATAGGGGTTTGTAGGAATCACAGATGTTCTCCGCCTTGTCGGGCTACAAAAGCATAACGATTAATGCCTCCGTAAGGGAGGGAGGCAGCATTCCCCACTTATATGCCTCCGAATATCTCCAGCAACCACGGCGCCAGATCATCAGCATAGGCATTAAAAAATCACTAGGGAGGCCATTGAGACCCACCGCTTTGCAAGTAGGGACTGACATGATAGCCATTTTCACGTCCTCAACATCAAACGGCAGCATAAGGTACTCTCGATGGTTAAGGGACAGCCAGTCAAGTGCCACATCATCCAGGTAGGCATTGATTTCAGCTACAGGTTGCTGAGCACGTTCCCCATATAGTTTAGAGTAAAAATCCAACACCACCCCACTGATTTCTGAGGTGCCAAACTGCGCTTCTCCCTCGCCGTCCAGCAGTTCGGTAATGTAAGCCTGGCTGCGAGGTGCCACCAGCTTCCGTGCAAGAGAGCCGCTAGGCCAAGCCCCCTCCCCGTAATAGCGAGCAATGCTCCTACGTGATCTATGTACCATTTCTTGGTCCACTGTGTCATTGTGTTCCGATACGAGCTCCCGAATTGCAGCAAACGTTTTGGGGGCAGGGTTACAAGCGTAGTCAGGCTCCAGAGCAGCTATTTCCACAGCGAGCTACCGAATTCTGTGGCGCAAATCTTTAAGGACCCCGGCCTGAGCCCCAATACATACCCCCTGAATTGTCACCTTAAACGCCACCCAAAGAACCCCGGCACTGTCCACAGTTCCCGCATTTTCCTGGAAGTAATTATGAATTGCTTTGTCAAAGATGAGGGTTGCAATCGCCACGAAAACACGGGTCTCTTGCAACCCGGAACTCTCATCTCAAGGAGTACAGAAGAGTGATCAGAAAGAGTTTTAGCCAAATGTTGGACGTCTTCCACCCAGGTGCATACAGCCTCAGGCAAAAGCCAATAGTCCAGACGGGACCACGTGCCGTGGACAGTAGAGATAAAAGTACATTCTCTGGCCCCACGGTGCCTCATGTGCCAGACGTCATGCAAATTCTCAGTGTCCAAGAGCCCCAAAAGTGTAACACTGGATGGCCTATGTCACGGAGCCCCGCTCCCCTACCTATCCACATTTATGTCCGTATTGAAGTCCCCCCTCCCCCAAATAATTTCAGCATTGGGGAAGGCAGAAATCCTACGCCACACATTCACAAAAAATCAGTGATCGTCCACATTCAGACCATAGACGTTACCCAAAAAAACACTTGTGCCGCCAAGCGTCCCATGCACTATAGCCAGACAACCCTGCTCATTTATTTCAGTGCCATGGACCCGGAAGGGTGTGCCCCTGCGGACGAGGATAATCACCCCCTGGGAATAGGAGGAATAAGAAGAAGCCGCCCTCATTCCCGCCCACCGGGCGCCCACATTCTTCTCAGACCGCTGAGTGAGGTGCGTCTCCTGCAAAAAGGCCACCTGAACATTCAGCCTATCCAGGTACGCTAATACAGTGCAGATTTTCTTGGGACTGTTAAGGCCACATACATTCCAAGTGAGGAATCCAAAATCACTACCCATGTGCCATGTGACCCAGCGGAAGTAAACCGATTTGAGAGCTGACTTTTAGCACAAGTCGCCAAGGTTCATACATAGTACAGTACACAAGTGCCAACCGTGCCCAACTTACCTCCCCCCAACCCTCCCACCCACTTCGGCATGATCAACTTGCCAAAGCCATCCCAATGTGAACAAAACAAACCCCAACTGTAAAAAGGAAGAGTGCATAGAGGGGGATCTACCATACAGGGGTTACAAGAGTGCTACTGTCCTCCCATAGAGTAGGAGGTGGCTGATCAGGTCTAGTACTTGTCCGAGAATCTAGCAGTGACAGCAAAATCTTAGGGCATCCAACTGAACACATATAAGGAGTTATCCCCCCGCAGGTCATATATGTGCGAAAACCGGGAACCCAGAGGCATATAACAGGGGAGTCCCAACAACTGAACAGCCAACATTGAAAGCTTATTGACAGCCCCGCTCCCAATATCATTGTTCCTCCTCTTCATGGCTAGTTGTGTCCTCACTTCGTCGCCGCTTCAATTGCTTGGCTTACTCCATCGCCACCTTGGGGGCTGTGAAAATCTTGAAGTTCCCCTACGGCCCTACGTGGAGGCACGCAGGATACAACATCGCATAGGGAATGCTTTCAGACTGAAGGAATTTTTAGATTGTTCTTAACTCCCACCACGCAGATTGGACAGAGACAGCAAAGTCTGGAAAAAAGGACAGAGTGTTCCCCTGATGACAGATGGTGCCCTTATCCATGGCCAACCTCAAAATGACATCCCGGTAATTCAATATCCAAGAAATTATGGGACGAGGTGGATCGCCCGGCACCGGTCGCCCCGCCAGAGAACGATGGGCGCGCTTGATGATAAACATGGAGGACAAGTTCTCAGAACCAAATATCTCCTTGATTAGGCATTCAACAAATGACTCAATCCTACCAGTGTTTGTGGATTCGGGAAGGCCCGTAATCCGAATATTGTTTCTATGTGACCGCGCCTCTAAATCTTTGTTCTTGGCCTGTATGAGCGCCAATACCTTTTCCATATTAAGCATCATGCTGGCACCCTCACTGAGACCATCCTCCATGGTGGAACCCTCCGCTCCACATCCCCCATTTGTGCATTCTGCTTCTCCAGCTGCGCAGACACATGGTCCAATCTATTATTGATAGTTGACATGCTACCGTCTATGGACTGGAGACTTTTTTGCATGGCCAGTAACGTGTCCTCGAGCTTGATCGGGCCCTCCCCCTGCGCATCTGCCTCAGAGTACAACGCTGCTTTTTGCTGGGTCCTACCAGACTTTCGCATCTCAAATGTGAGGCGAGGTTGTGACTTATCCGGCTTCCCTATAGTGGATGGTGGGGTATACGGGTAGGGGCCAATGGATCATGCAACACAAAAGCACTCCCAGAGGCCCAAGGAACACAATTCAGGTACCAATGCTCAAGAACACCTGGGGACAAGGTCCAAGTAGCAGGCAAGGGAGAGTAGTCCAGTAGAACAAGAAGCCAGCAACTATGGATGCTCCTTGCTACACAGTAGATGTAAGCCTCTCATATATGCCAAGTGTCATAACACGAGCCCCGCATTGTCTTTACAAGCAGCGTAGAAGTCCAGAAGAGGCAAGAAACCAGTGCTCAGCCAGCTGAGAACAGGCCCGGTGTGCCAAGGCGCAAGGTACAACTCACGAGCAATCAGGGCTGGCGCCATGGCAAAGCAATCTCACACATGCTCCAACTGCCACACACCGCTCAACAGGCTGCAGCTCGCAGGACACGTCCCCATGCTCAGGCCCGCACCCACCTACGCAGCCACTAGCCCAAGCAAGGACGCACCCCACTTACCACCTCCTGCCGCAAGTGTCAACAGTGTCCCTCAGCAACGGTCCGTGCTCTCCGGGGGCCAGGCAGCGTCGAGGCCCCGCTGCGCTTCAGTCCAGTCTGCCTGGTGAGTCTGCACTGATATGTGCATCGATGCAGGCAGCAGCTCACAGGTGGCGGCCCAGTGATCCGGCCCACATTCGCCACCTCGGTCACGGGCCCAGACAAGGCCGCACCCCAATCAACGCAGCCTGCCGCAGGTGTTCAAAGCTGTCCACGGCCGCGATCCGTGCCCACCGGAGAGAATGCAATGGCAGAATTCCGGTACCATCAGATCCGGGGCAGGAACTGCACCGGCGCGTTCAGCTACACAAATGGTTTCAGCCCCTAACAGCCTGGATCCCGGGGTACCTTGCACAGGGCCCCATGCAGCTCAGGCCAGTCGCTGTCTACTCCCACAGCCGCGCTTAGGCTCCACAGCTCAGTACACAGCGGCGCGGGCAGCAACCACCTCCCGAAGCATGCACCCACAGGCTGCCACACTCCACTCGGGGGCCAGCGGTAGGTTCATTTGGCAGGAAAGTAGACCGGCGCACCCTCTCCGGCCCCCGGGCAACACCTCTGCGCATCCCCAGCGATTGACATCGGGCAGGAGTCCACTCGATCACCACTCACACTCACCACCCTCACCTCCCAGCGCCGCGGCCAGCAGATCAGGTTAGCGCTGGGCCTAGGCAGCCGCCATTTTGCCTCCTGCCCACCGCAAGTTACTCGTCCGGTTCTGGCCGCAAATACGCCCCGAATCGCTCCTATAGTTCACCGCCAGCAGCAGGGGGGTCACTCCATGCAAGGCAGTCAGCAATTGATCGGCGATGCAGTCTTTTTTTGTGTGGATTCTGGACGGATGGGGGTCAGCCGGACAGAGTAGCACTAACGTGCAGCCATCTTGCCTGGCGCCCTCTAGCACCCCATCTGTAAAGATTTTAGTGCAGATCTTTCCTGCATAGAGGGATAAGGCTTGACACTTGGTTGTATCTTTTTTTGTACTTATTGGATTCGAGTTTAGCTATACCTTTGCCTATGGTAATTGGATCTGCAGTGACTCGATTTCAGCATGATATGCTGGTGCGCCAACTTTTCTGCGTTCTAGGCGCTGCAGAAGGGTTTGAAGAAGATGTGGCCTTGGTGAGCCAGCCGGTGTGGCTCATTCATGTGTACTATTCAAGTTCTGCATCCTACTTGCACCCACTTATGTTGGATATTTATCTATAGAGGATATTGGTATTATTGCACGATGTAGAAAATAACAACGAACTCCAAACCATTCATTTTGAGTCTATCTACATTGTTGAGTTTTTAATGTATGAAAAAACAATGTATTTTTTCATGTGGGCAGTGTCCGTTAGCGCTGCATGTGCTCATCTTTGAAGTACAATGTTGCAGGAACGTCCTAACAGGAAACCCCATTGAGAAAAACGGAAAAGGCGATCTGGTATGGGGAGGGAAAAAAAGTGGAGATTTTGTGGGAACGCCTTTAAAAAATAAAACTAGATTAACCCCATTCTCTGTCTCTCTGCAAAATGTACTTTGATATAATGCATGTATGTTTTGGATTTCAACTTTTTCTTTTTGATCAAATGTTGAGGAGTTTAATTTTTTTATCAAGGACCTAGACCTACGTAAAAGTGCTTGATTCATTTGCAGGCGAGGAATAGTCTAGGAGCAACTGAAGGGTTGAAGCCTAGTCCCCCTCACCTTTCTTTGTATGCTTTTAGCAACAGAATGAGTATCCACTATTCAACAGGTCTTGTCTTAAGTAACCAGGAGAGGAAGTCCGGTTGAGTGTCCTGCAGTCTGCTTTGTTTCCAGGGCGGTTCGCTGGGGAAGTGCTGAAGAGTTCACAACACGAGCACCCCCCAGATGTTCCTTTGTCG
The DNA here is from genome assembly GCF_964263255.1 of Lissotriton vulgaris. Classification (NCBI taxonomy): domain Eukaryota; kingdom Metazoa; phylum Chordata; class Amphibia; order Caudata; family Salamandridae; genus Lissotriton; species Lissotriton vulgaris. The sequence continues at coordinate 1,018,686,149 of NC_141689.1, read as the reverse complement.
CATGACTGAAGCACACAAAAGTCATCTGTTCAGTAAAGGCTTGTGGTTTTATCATGCCCAATTTCTTGGGAGTTGTGTTTTCTCTGGTATTCCCTTTCCTGTTTCCAGTTGTAACAACACCTTTTGTTCATCATAGCTTCGTTTTCAGGACACCTGCTCAAGTATCTTTGTTGATGTCGTCATGCTTTTGATTCCCAATTTTTTGAGTTATCAGTCCGTCTGTACTGTTTTTGTCAGTGGTTACTTTCTCAGCTTTGATGAGGAACCTCGTTGAAAGATATAATTGTTGTCTTGCAGATCAAAAGCTTACAGAATATAAGAAGGTGCACCAGGAAAGAGTCCAATTCCAGTATAGATTTCAAAATATCTCCTTTATTATTATTCTTCAGTATAAATGTTAAAATCCAGCCAACGTGTTTCATTCCATACATTCCTGGATCTTCATCAGGGCTCTAAAAAGTATATGAGGTATAGTGTGCACAGAGTCCAGTGGAACGCCAAAGGTAGGCAGAGGTAAAAGTAGATAGCACCTTACTCTCTATTTGTGGTAGTGTGGGGGAGTAGTAAGGCTTTATCAGAGGGTAGTGTCAAGTACTTTTTGTACACACTCAATCAGCAAATGATGTCACACACTCAAAAACTGAACTCAGACCAATTTGTTTGTGTACAAATATTATTAAGTAATTTTGTTTCTAGATCCAAGCCTAGCACAGGTAAGTGAAATAAATGCTCTGCAAAATATTATGCAGTGTTTACAATTGAATTCAGGGTCAAATGCAGTTGTTTGAAATACAGGTAAGTCAAGGATTCAAAATTACCGTACAGATTACTCTTCAGTTACTTTTAGATTACTTTTAAAGTTACTTTTTCTACTCAGTGTGATATGCCTAGATATCACACTGGTAAATTTCCTGAAGAATAGGTAAGTAAAATCAGTTTTGCACAGTTGTCGTTTTTCAGGTTTCCATACAAATCAACTCCACACAGAACATTTTTCAGGGAAAAACAGTCAATGTATTCCTATGGAGAGAAATTAAGTTATCGGTTACCAGGTAAGTACTGTCTTGGCGGTTGAGTTTCAGGGGTTAGAACAAGGGTTCTCCCAGGATCAAGGATGAAGTCTCAAAACCCCCACAGCGGTACTAGGGCGGCCAGTTGCAGCACGCTGAGGCCCAATGTTATCCAATGGGGGATAGCAGTCCACAAGGTTGTGGGCGCAAAGCTCCTGGTGCTAGGCACAGGGCAAAGGGGAATCCAGTTTAGCACACAAAGTGCAGCCGCAGCGGCGCAGTGGGGTGGCTGGGTGCAGGGTGCTCTTTTGGCGTCGGGTGCCCTGTTGTTTTCAAATGGATTTTCGGTTATTAGCTGCAGGCTCAGTCCAGGAATACTTCCGGGAAGAACCAACAGCTGCGCAGGTAAGTTGGTGGGCACAGGGACATAGGTGCACCTCAGGTTCTTTTCTCCAGGGCGCAGGGCGGTTAGATGTAGCGGTGTCTTTTGAGGTCGAATTTCACCTTACCGGGCCACTCGTGGTTGGGGAGGTCTCTGTGTAGAGGCTGCAGGCGACGTCGGAGAGTCCTGAAGGGGTCAACCCACTGTGGACTCTGGAGCGCTGGAGGACATCGCTGGGACCAGTGGGCCACTCAAACTCGGGCTGTAGGCGAAGGGTGCAGTGGTGGTTCCAGGCGTCGGGTTTCTTTGTCCTCAGCAGCCTCAAAGTCTGTATTTGGAGTTTCTTTTTAACAGAGCTGCTGTTCACAGAAGATCCAGTCTTGGTTGAAGGCAGTCAGTCCTCCCAGGGGTTCTGGTGGCCGCTGGCTGCAGGACAAGGTGACTTTTGGCACAGGAACTCTGGAAGGGATGGGGCCAAGTCAGTTCTTCTCTGCAGACTCCTCTGCTGGGCGTCTTCTTTCGTCCTTCGGAGGTTGTGGGAATCTGGCTTCTTGGTTCAGGGCCACAGATGGTTCTTCCTGGCCTGGGGGAGGTGTAAACACCCCTGGCCAGGAATGGCTTTGTTTCTGGGCTCCCACCCCAGGGGTAAAGAAACATCTCTTGTGGTGGCAGGCTGGTGTATACCAGTCAGGGAACCCACCAGAGGCTGGTCATTTTTCAAGGGGCATCTCTAAGATGCCCTCTGATTGCATTTTTCAGTGTGGGTTTAATGTGCTAAGAAGTTGGATACCAAACTTCTCAGTTTTCAGTGTTGCCATTATGGTGCTGTGGAGTTCGTAATGACAAACCCCTAGCACCATATACTCTTAATGGCATTACTGCACTTACAATGTCTAAGAATTGGCTTAGACACTGTAGGGGTACAGGGCTCATGCGCCTGTACCCTCACCTCTGGTATAGTCCACCCAGCTAGATGGGTGGCTGACCTATGCTGAGGCAGTGGGTTGTAGGCATGGCACACAGGGATGTGTGCCCTGTCGACTCTTCACCTTGTTCTGCACCAAAACACGCAGCCTGCAATGGTAGTGTGTGTAAAGGTACAGGGCCTCTAAGGGTGGCACAATAAGTGCTGCAGCCATTAGAGGCCTTGCCTGGCCACAGTGCCCTTGGTACCCATTGTACCTTTTACAAGGGACTGACATGTGGCCAGAGGAGGGGACAATTGGGGGTACAAAGTACAGTTTTGGGAAAGAACACAGGCCCTGGAAACCTGAATGGTAGGGAACCAGGGTACATCAAGTCAAAGTGCATCTGTAGTCTGGCAAAAAGTGTGTGTGAGGGGGGTACTGAAACAGAAACCCAGCTTCCTACAATGACCCACAGCAGCCGTGCTGCTGTGCAACATGCCTAAACATTTACAGAGCCAATAATAGGACGAGTCTCGTAGGTGAGATGTATTGGCGTTTGCCAATGATTGTTTTTAATATGCTTTGCACACGGCCACATTTTTTATACATTATTGTGGTCAGTCTATGTCTCTAGATGCAAATGTGTTGTTTGCACTGTTTTCTTGAATGCATTTGTACATGGGCTTTCTGCTTCATTTGCTGGCGGACATAGTCAGTGATTTTGGTGTTCTGAAAATTCTTGCCACTGACACATGAAGGAGACACGCGCACATATAAAAAGAGTCATTACCTGGTGTGCCAGTGACCATTGTCATTTAGCTTGACAGTATTGAGCTCGAATCCCAAAAACCCAAGAATAAAATTTGGAAAATATAGTGTCTTCGTTTGCGTAAAGCTTACAACATTCATGCAATGCAGAATCGTTCAACTCGCATGGAAGTGTAACATTTCTTCGCAAGTATGAATTTTTAAAAAATATTTTTCAAGTAAAACATTTTTTCTAAAATACTTATAGATACTTCTCAGTTGTGAACCTACTCCGACCCACGGGACTGAGCTCTAGCAACGAGTTGTTCAATCTTGAGTTTGGGATCTTCAGATGTCCTCTCTTCATAAAGATTGTCAAACTCCTTTTATTTATTTATTTATTTATTTATTTTATAACGTTTTATATAGCGTGAACCAGATCCCCGAAGGATATCCGAGCGCTTTACATGAGGATCAATTGAAACAGAAGTTACATACTTCATTCAAATCGTAACTCTGCATGTCAATTTGTTCACGCGCGTTTTTCGTTTATTTTTTGTAATTTCAGTTACTTGTGGATACAACGCTCATGCCAAGTTTTCATTTGCGTTCCAGCACACCAAATATTTAATTCCTCTAAAATTCTTTTCAAAAGTCCCCGTTGTTTCGGTTGCCCCCCACAACCTTCGAGGGACCTCAGTACTGTTTGCAGATATTCCAAACATGACCACCAGGTGGGGATGCTGCTTGTTTTGCAGAGGATTCCTCTTTAGTTCATTGACTCGGAGAGCCCCTCATCAAGAGTGGCATTTGTGTCGCAGTTTAGGTTTGCCGCCTTTCCGAGCGCAGGCGGTTTCGAATTCTTCTAAGCAGACATTCAGGGGTGCAGTTAAAAAAAATAAAAAATTGAGCAGCTTGAAATATCATCCAACGGTACAATGTTGTGTTTCTTTTCTTGAAGCTTTTTGTTATTTTGTATCGTTTTTAATTTTGCACAGATTCTCCTTAACAGTGCCTCCATTATGTTTTAACATTGAGAGTACAGCTGTAAAGCTGATTACCTAGTCTGCTGCGTCAGATGTATTTTAGTGGAAGCAATGTGCTGAGGGCAAAATGGGGAACATCATTATTTAAATTGGTATAAGTAGTGATGGTGGGACATAGTCGCACCTGGAATGCTTGCAAATACTTAAGACTCTCCTGGGGAAGCCTCTCCTTTCTCTGTTCGGAAACGTCTGCTCGTAGTAGGCCACTACAGACAAATGCCATCGCGGCCAAGCATGTAGTAGCACAGCTCTTTGCTGTCCCTTCATTTGCACCTGTGCTCCACCTCTGCAGATCTGTACTCTGCCCCGCCCACAGTCCTCAGCTCTGCCTGCAAGTCAGTGCGCACCTCAGACCTTCTGACGCGCTGCAGAACATCCAGAGGTCATGGAAGATTAGGTGGGCGATGTGTGGTTCTCAAATGTTTGACTTCTGGGGACCCCCACAATAATCATTACTGGAGCCTTGGACCCCCACTGAATAATTTATGCAATCTGGGGACCCCCCCCCCCCCCCCCCCCCCCCCCCCAACACACACACAATTCATTACCCCCATTGCCGATAATGTGAACTGCAAAACAATACACAAAAAAATCGAAAAAAGCATTAATCAAACAAATACACAAATGACACATTTTACCTAATTCTCAAATGCATGTAAATGAAAACAATCAAAATTGTATCTTGATAGAAAGGTTGGAGCTTTTCTAACTTTAATTGAGGCCAGTCATTGTCTATGCTTAGTCCTGTTTGATGCACCTGCATGCTCCCACTGATCAATCTGAGGATGCTAATTTAGCCTACAGTTTCAAATTTCTTCAGATTTTCAGTACGTTTTAAAATGTTCAATTGTACATTTAGCTTCTTTATTCATATGGACTTTATTAATCTGTTAATTTTATTTAATTTGAAAAGTAGTAGCGAACCCCCTGAGGAGACTTTGCAGATCCCCAGGGGTCCCCGGACCACAGTTTGAGAACCACTGCTCTAAGTTAATGGGCCGACTGAACTACTTCTGTTTGGCCTTTGCCACATACTGCATTTTCACCAAACACTGCCCATGCTCCTCACTCTCTTCAAATATCCCACAACCTTCTCGGTGTGCACCAAAGTGCACATGGCAGCAACTTCACCTGGCCTCCCTTAATCAGTGCATTAGCCAAGAAAACACTCTGAAGGGCACAGAAAGACATTCCTGTACAACCACCCAGACACATGCTTGAAAAGTCACCAGGTTCACTGCTTTCCTCGGTAGCCTGCCATTAGAATCTGATGTCTGTGTCTCGATCTCCCTGCTCTGCTAAGCTTATGGGGCATCAAATGGGGAGGTGTCCCAGTCTGACCTGGTTGGCAGTAGCAGAGAATGGGGTTGGCAGAGAGAGTGGAGTTAGCAGAGGGGACGCGGCTCCTGGTGAAGTGATCTTTCTGAATGACCTGCAACTTGTCTTCTTCAAAACATTTGCAACCAATGTATCTTCATGAACTGGCTACTTGATCCTGCTTACCAAGACAACAATATCTATTGGCATGCATACACAGTCTCACAGAAAGGGCAAACATTAAATTAAAATTCCTCTGCTTGGCCTACAAAAGCCTCAGCGGCACAGTGCTGTCATACTTGGATGGCGGTACTTCTACCCCCCACATCCCAAATGTTCCATCCACCCTCCCAATAGATACTTAGCAACGCCAAGATCTCGGGTTCAGAACAACTACCCTCTCGAGATCCAATTTCTTTCGATGTTGTTTTTTTCCCCACACACTTTGATATAGCCTCGCGCACTAGAAGTCTAACTGTTATCACAAAGCTGCTCACACTAGTGACAGCCTGCTCCCCTCTCCACCAGACCAGTGAACTAATAGACAGTTAACATGCTCGGTCACCCCAGACCTCTCCCCCTGAGGTGTACCACGTCCCCCACATTGCCTGCAGCGTCACGCAAGCTTTACCTCTGAACACCTACCAACCTCCACTTCTCTTGAACCCTTCTTGTGTCTGTATGCCCCTAAACCTGCCTGTCAACACTGATGTATGCCTCTAAAGCTGCCCCACATTATTTCTTTCATTTGTATGTTATTCTGCCTACTGTGTCACAGATTGTCTCGTCCACTCATGCTAAAGTGACTGTAGCGTGTCTGTGCACTATTGATACGCAGTCTTTAAGTTCAAGAAAAAGTTTATTTAAAAGAGTAATATGATCCAAAAAAAAATACTATGATACTCAGTCTTAACACCTTCGCTGCGGCGGCTATTCCGCCGCAGTGCTAAGGGGGCGGGGCGGGGCGGCCGTGCGGCGAGCCCATGCTGGTGACAGAACTGCTCCGTCACCAGCCTCGGTTGAGCTGTGCTCATGACGGAGCGGTTCCGTCATGGCCCCGCCCGCTCAATGGAACGCCCAGTGCAGGCGCGGAATCGGAACCGCTCAATCATCAGCACAGCGCTACCGCGGCTGATGACGGAGCGGTTCTGTCATCAGCGTCGAAAAGGTTAAACTATTCTGTTTCTTTTGGGTCCTGTTGTAAAAACTGAATGTGTATTTTGCACTCTACAGATCCACATGAAAGAAATGCAATTAAATAAATGTGAAACACTAGTGTGTCGCATCACATTTGAATGCATCATATTGCAACAATGGCCTAATTTAAAACGTGCATGGTAATACGTGTTACATTTTCTCATAGGATAAATAATTGCGTTGGCGAGGATAACCACTGGCTCTTCCTGCAGCTCTGCTTCTACACTCAGGTCCTCAGCGGCTACACCCTGGTGCTCGACTTCTGCCACTATTATTACTTTTTGCCACTGAGGAGCAAAAACTGGGTAAGCATCTGTTGGTTTACAACAGCCGTTTATTCATATATATCAATTTTATTTGCTATATTAAAACTCAGTCAGTAGCTTGTTACCACAGTGTCTCTAATGCATAATTTGACCACCTGTTCTTCCTTGTCCTGTTGTCTTGTGCACAGGTGGGTAATTTGTAAATATTCCCATCCTCTTCCCCTCTGTACTTCTTTGGTTCACGATGGTACACCACAACTGCTTTTATTCTGCTGGTGTCATATAGACCAAATAAATGACAGAAAAGATAGAGGCGTACTTGATCAGGTCTCATGCATTTCTGCTCTTTGCGCAGCTCATGCCTGCGTGCTGTGGGTAGGACTCACTGTAGAGGAGAACTCCACAGTTTCCATCTGCTCCAATGAAAAAGAAAAACGCCTACATTTACTGGGAAAGACCTCCGAGTGGAATTTGTTGTAGTCCCCCTAGCGCACAGATTTCCAAACTTTTCATGTTGGTGACCCCTTTTTGTGAAAACATTTTCAGGGACACGGTAACGCGAGGAAGCGCAGCGAGTGAGCCCGAACCACCTCTGGTGGGTTTGGGCCCCACACACACCATCCCACACACACACCATCCCACAGACACACCACCCCACACACACACACACACACCCACCACGCACGCACACACAACCCCCCCACACACACAACCCCACACCCCCCCCCCCCCCCACACACACACATCCCACACACACACCCCACACACCCCACACCCCCACACCCTAGCACTCGGATTACTATATTCCCTATGGTCGTTATGCTCCAGGTGAAATATATTTCCCTTTTAGGGCTGCCAGAGTCTACCAATATGTGGGAGGTTGAAACGTGTTGAAATTCTCCTACTCGACTTGTTTGGAAGGAATTTCTCCGTTATTTTCATTACTGAAAAACTCCTTAGCACAAACTCCTGTGCCAAGGTAAAGCAACAACCAATACTTGAGGACTGCCGCCTGAATTAAAGAGATAAAGATGTCACCCTGCAAATGACCAGAGAAAATGGAGCACTGACTCCTCAAGATCTGAACATCTCCATGTAACCAGATTTTACATTGGTAATCCAGGAGGCTAAGAAAATATTTGCACCTGTCAAAAAGAAACTACAATAGCAGGTAAAATATGCTAAGCCTAGCATCGCTGCAGTGGAGAAAGCTTTTCGCTGCTCTTTTTTGGCACTGTTCGATCTTGAGTCAGCTGCCCCCCCCCGTCGTGTGTGGCATCCCGGAACCGCTCACAGCCGCACCCGAGCACTTCACAGGTCTTTAAAGACCTTGTGCATGTCAATAGGGCTTTGTTGTTGTTTCACCCCTTCTAAGAGCCCCTGCAGCCCGGCTCTGCCGATTGCCAGCAGACGTCAGATCATCGCATCGCGCGACACACCTACATATGGGGCGCGACACAGTAATGTGTCACGCCACACAGTTTGGAAAGCTGTGCCCTAGCGGGCAAACTTAGATGTCACCTTGGCTGTGTGGTATCTGAAATATGGAACAAAATGGCACAGATCAAACCCAGTCTACAAGCATAACAGAAATCTGCAGGCAGGGCTGGACTGGCCATAGCGGGCACCGGGCAATCCCCCGGTGCGCCGCACGGGTGGGGGCCGGTTTTGGAACCGTTTTTGGTACAGGGCCGTTTTTGCTTCGGCCCTGTACCACATTCGGACGAAAACCGACCCCGGCAAAGAGCTCCGGGCACCTCCAACCCACCCCCCCCAAGTGGGACTTTTTCAGGGCCGGTTGTAATTCCCAGCCCGGCCCTGAGGAAGTCTTTTTCAGGTCGCAGAAGACCATCTGTTCTGCTGAGGTACTGCATTGAGTCATGTGGTCATGCTTACCAATTCCCAAGTCGTCGTTACTTTGCTCCCCTCTGCCTTCACCTTTTCCTTGAGACTCGGGGGGGGGGGGGGGGGGTGGGAAGGCTTTTCTCTACGAATTGAAGTAGCTCTTTACATATCTTTCTCTTTTGCTGTTCATAACTGCCTGGATGCTGAGCTTCTAGTTAGTTAAGGTGTTGTGAATATGTGGAAATCTTTCAGCCTTGAAGAGGAAATGTAGGAAATCTGGACATAGCTGCCAAGGTTTCCGATTGCTTATGTGTGACATTGCCATAATTTCTGTGTAAATATGAGTGACATTCGTTGACTATGAGTGACACTTTCTTGCGAGCAAAATCAAGCGATGAAGATGAGGGAAACATATAAATATCAGAAATTACACACATTAATTGAGCAACACAAAGCTCTAAGATCATCTTCATACTGCTGTAAAACACCAGAAATGGAAGGCTGTGTGAGACCAGACTATACCAAAGAGGATGTGAGAGGCACCAGCGCAGATGATCTCAGCTGCCTGCTAATAAATTATCATAGTTACTCAGAGTCACTAGCCCGAGTTTCAGAGGCGGGAGCTCTTAAATGTAAATGTGTAAATGTAAATGTGTGTGTCTTGTAAAGCGCACTGCTACCCGGAGGTGTCCTGGCGCTATAGACCGCTGGGGAACCCGTCCTGGCTTTCCCTGTGAGATGTTCCCTCCTGGGTATCTCCAAGGTGAAACCAGGCATCCCTGGCGTTTGTGGGGGGCCGTTGTGGAGATGAGGCAAGCTAATGCCCAGAGTTGCCGAGTGTGATCCCTGGTTAGAGTAGGCACCGAGGCGAGATTTATCGAGTCCGCTGACCCTGGTTCACGACCCTGCCGCGTCGGGAATTGAACCCTGGTCCCGGGCTGTCCTCTGCTTCCGGGTCTGCCGCCTCTAACCAGTGAGCCACACCAATCCACTGGTTAGAGGCGGCAGACCCGGAACAAGGAACCTTGAAGCAGCTAAAAATGTGATTCTCTGCTGGGCCTGCTCAATGAGTTAAAAGCTGCGGGTAATTTACGGTAATTAACAGGACTGAGCCATCAATGCGGGCGGGGACAGTAGACACAGTAGGCACAAATAGTATATGGATAAGGGAGACTACATACAAAGTGCCACTGCCAATAACAGACAGGTCTCAAACTTGCATACAGCTTGAACAACAGCAAGAGAAAGAAGCCAAGTGGAACTTGGGGTAAAGAGTTGCAGAAGAGGGCTCACACATGACCCAGCAAGAGCTCAAAAGTGGGCATAAAAGTTCTTTAAAATCACAAATCAAATACTAGGAGCGGGAAAATTGGACATGTACAGGCAGAACCAGGGCTGAGCATAGACAAGTTGGTGGGTGGTGGTGGCGGCAAGTGTCTGGCAAACATTAACAATGTACAACTTACTGTTCAGTTGTTGACCTACAGCCAGCATGACTGGCGCTTCGGTGACAGCTCAGCTGGCTTGCTCAGGCCGTGAGCGAGCTAGCCCCTCCCCTATGTGGCAATCCATGTTAGTCGGTCCTGCTCCCCAGTGCACCGTGCTGCAGCCGGCTTTTCATTCCTCAGTGAGTCCTGGTGGCCGCTGCAACCGACAATTACGATTAGTGAGTCACTGATTCACTCCATAACGCCCTGTCCATTGCACTCTCCCTCGGCCAGGCGGGCTCCAAAATGTATTTATAAAATTTGGCGGCGGGCAACGGCCGTTATTGTACGCAATTGTAATTGGCCCACACAGTGCGGGCGACCAGGCCCGGCTGGTGCGAGCAGCTGTGCTGTGGACCGCGTCATGACTAATTTATGGCCAGAGCTGCACGCAAACTACCTCTCTCATACTCCCTGATCTAAAGTGCCAGGACATGATGTCCCACGGCACCAAGTCCACAAATTGTGTCCCACAATCTGACTGGGCCACAGCTCTCGCGGTAGTAGCTATTGAACGCTACTCTGCAGTGGTGCCAGGCAGGCTGACACAGTGACCCAGAGCTGCGCAGCGCCGCGGGAACAATCCCAAGAAGATACATTGTAGCACTGCCCTCCAGGCATTATCTAACTCAGCTGGGAGTTCGCACAGGCAGGTTACAGGCAGCGCACTGCACTAACAGCTGACACACACAGATTGTTGACAGGCTTTGCGGGAGAGTGTACAGTCTTGGCCCGAGTTGCAGAGCTCACACACTGCCCTAATTAGCGTCCACTGAGGTACATTAAGGTAAACATAGCTCACCTTTGGTAGCTTGACCGGAGCCACAAAAGTCGTCTTAGAAAATATGTGCGGTGTTCTGTGTAACAAATCAACCGGACAAAACGGTTATAGGAATAAATGACTTTAAGGCCTATGTAAAATTTAAAAGAAAAAAATTTAACCAGGAAAATAAAGGAACAATTGTGAAAATAAGATGAATAGTTGTTCAAAAACTGAAATACTCCTCATTGAAATGAAAAATAACATTTGCTACATTAGAAATAATAGAAAGGTGTCAAAGAATGCCTTTCCTCCACAGGAGCCTATGTACCTGCAGTGACTGACCATAGGACCCTACGTATCTATGTACCCCTGGCAATTGACTGCCTTTTTAATGTGTATGGATGGACTAATGCAGGTGATTAATGGTAGTCAAAATCTCCACCTCAAACGTAGCAAATATTTTTTGACAATGGAAATGTCAGTTGCCACCAATCTGGAGGGTGCAATGCTCCAGTTCGGTAACTGCATACTGCTGATACCTGCATCGAATAATAGGCATTTGTTTATTAGTCTTTTGAGGAGGCAAGGAGATCTAGTGAAGTAGACTGGTGAGCTCTCATAGATGGTTCTCATGTTGCAGCTGCAGTGGATGACGATATTTTGTCGGTCCAACTTTTAAGTGTATTTTGAGTATCAATAACGTACACTCACATAATGTATATGGTGAGGGCTCAGTGAAGTAATGTAGCCTTTTGGAAAACATTGATGTGTACTTTTTGCAAACATTACAAATCTCCAGTGGGATGCAGCAGTATGACGCTCAGATGAGGTCGCATCTTGTTCAGTTGAATGCTTCTTGGTCCCTGGCCTTCAAGAATTCCTACGCATAGGACATTGGCCTGTAAAAAGAGTCTTAATGGCAATATGGTCAATTTAAGTAGTTTTTGGATGCTAGTTTCTCCTGGAATGTTTCCAGGCACCCAGCCCTGTATGCCAGGCTGTCAGTGGGGAGTAATTAGACTTTTATGTGGGAACAGGACACAGCCTATTTAGATGTAAGTGTAAGCTCCGTCTCCCCCTTCTTGCCCAGGAAGGCTGTCTGAATGCAGATGAATCCTCTGTCACACCCACCCTTCCTGTGTTTGTGGATGTCTAGAGGGAATGCACAAATTGTAGCTGTCTCCCAGCCCACACGTGTATTGGAGGCAGGCACACAGAGGCAAGTTAAGAGTAATGCCCTCTTTCTGAAAGTGATTCAGAAAAGGGGGTGGTGATGAACAGAGTGTCTGAATTAAGCAGACCACTCTTACCCAGTCCAAAGATCAGGGCTTGATCCATCACCGTTTTTTAGCTCACTGCACCATCCCAGCTCAGAACTTGGCTATATGCAAATTAGTCTGACCCTTTCTGAAAGTGGCATTTCTAAAATAGTGATGTCAAATCCAACTTTACCACTAAAGAGAATTTAACCTTGCCATCCCTAAGATATGAAACATGATTTAGCTACTCCGTTTGAATTAGGAATTATAGCTTTAAAGTATATTGAGAAATTCTCAATGCTAGCCTATGAGAGGTGTAGGGCTCACAGTAGTGAATAACACAATTAGCTGTTTGTCACTACCAGGACATGTAAAACTTAAAAGTACATGTCCTGCATGTTAGTTACAGAACACCTACGGGCAGGCCTGAGACAGGTTTGAAAGGCTACTTGTGTGGATGACCTTGGGTATATGGTATACCACTTTACCAGGAGCTTACAAGTAAACTAAATATGCCAATCAGGTATATCCCACTGTCATCGTGTTTAGGGGAGAAGCACATGCATGTTATCACTGGTTAGCAGTGGTAAAGTGATTAGAGTCCTAAGGCCTACTAGAAGATACAGCCAAAAATGGAGGTGAGCAGGCAAAAAGTTGGGGGAAGACAACCTTAAGGATGATTGGTCTAACACCCTACAACAGGAGCAGGTATCCACAGTCTTAAAAGTATCACACCAGGTAACTGGGATTTCTGTGAGACGTGGAGCACATTACCCTAAATAGGACCATCTCAGATACAAGTCCTGGGTCAGGCAACCAGCGATCCTGCAGGAGCTGAAAATCCAATTGTTCTTAAAAGGAAACTGAGCTGACTCTATTCCAGGTCAATCCCTGTGGGACAAAGATCCAAAATAGATGTAAAAAGAGTTCTTATAGGTTTCCTTTAACAGGCAACACAGAGTCCTCATAGAACAACAGGAAAGAGAGTATTTCGGTTAAATGCATCAAAGGGTTTTACCCATTCTGCGTTGATGGGAAAATGTGTCTATATATATTGCCCTTTATCTCTTATGGTTCTTGACTTGGTAAGTGTCCTTAAACAATCAACAGAAGAGTCTGCAGTCATCACTTTTCTTGCAAAACTATCTATGTTTCACCCGTGAAGAGTGGTTTGTAATTGCCAAATTATCTGTGATTCGTGTACGGAGAATATTGTGGGAGCAAACAACCATACCACAATATTCAGGACATCCCATTAATGGGATTACCCAACACTTACCTCAAATGATCCTTCCACAGGCTGATTTTGCACAATAATGTCACCCTCCCTGACATAATTTTATCAGATTAACAGAAATAAGTAATTTGGACAACTCAATGATTGAGTTCTAGATAAAAAAAAGTTAAAGGGCGTGTTACAAAAATCTTAATATCAAGCGGGACAGAATAAGTGCCATGAAGGCTTCAGAACAGAGTTATACAGAGTAGTCAAAAATATAAATGAATGGAAGTCCCAAATGAGAAGCAAAATCGTAAAGTAATCAGGAAAGTCTCCTGGCTCACCGGCAAACTGAATGGGTTCTTATACAAAATTCTTGCGTAACAAATTAGTAAAACAAGAAACTCGTCATGGTAATCGTAAGTAAAGATTCGGAAGCAAATCAGAAGTTTAAATGGGGGGAGGTGGTGGTGAAGACAGTAGTGAATGACAGAAACTGCATTCATTTTTTTAAGACCGCGATTTCGTATAAATGTGGCATAATTGTTACATTAACTCTTTCGCTGCAGCGGCTATTCCGCCGCAGCGCTAACGGTCGCGGGGGGCGCGCGGGTGCGCTCCGCGGGTGACAGAACCGTTCCGTCACGGCTCGCGGGTGAGCTGTGCTCATGACGGAACGGTTCCGTCACGGCCCCGCCCGCTCAATTAAACGTGCCGCGCAAGCGCGAAATCAGCACCGCGCAGGCGCGGCGGCCGGGCCGTGACGGAACCGTTCCGTCATGAGCACAGCTCACCCGCGAGCCGTGACGGAACGGTTCCGTCAATAGCCTGGAAGGGGTTACTAAACACACTTCTAACCTATTAAATGTGTTTCAACTGTAATCCTGTTTACTGGTCATTTACTTATTGTATCCAACATAAACATTTTTATTATTTATTGCATAAAAGTATTAATTTGGAAAAATGCCCCTACAATACCCAACAAGACAAATGGCGTCCCTATTCACCAAGCCCCCTTTCCTGCTTGCATTCAACGAGTTCAGCCCTGGTTACTGCAGGGACGTTCCTGCTCTTTCTAGCATCAAATATTTCTACTTTGTGACAGATGAACAGAGGCTATTTGCTAAAACTCGCTAGTGTATCATTTTTACAATCATTCATAACGTTCATTACTGCAACACAAACACTATGGAAACATCTAATACTGCTGTGAACAAAGTTGCCTGTTTCTGCTGTCTTGTGTAACATGTTTGAATATTTAATCTATTAAAGAATGTAACATTGCATATGTGGTAGCCTCTAAAGTGTAATAGAGCCGCTCAGTTGCGCTGTTTGCTGAAAAACGTTACCAAAAATGTAGACAATAACTGTACTAATTTAAAATGGTTACTTATGAGCTTAAAATTGCTGTGTGATCCTGGATACCAGGATGTAGCCATAGCCACCGGTCAATGCTTATGAAAAATTATAACATCTCAGGTTAGGCTTTCTTCCTCTTAGTGTTTTAAGGTAAAGGTTGGCTCGCCCTTAGGCTGGCAGAGTGGTGTTTTGACCAGGCAAGCAATGTATCACAAGATGCTGGTTATTTTCTATTGTCTTTCTTTTAAAATGTTTTTAATATGTGCGGGACCGTTTCGAAGATCTAACTGAGTCCTGTTCGCATCAACAGGATGATCTGGCAAGGCCTAGTGCGAGAAGGTTAATTCGACCTTTGAACAAGATTGATTAAGAGAATCTGTGTGATTGTGATAAGCTGCTATGCACACTGCACTTTACAATGTTGTACCTGAGCAAAATGAGTGGAAATGTAATGGTTAATTCGGCATTCTATGTCTTTTTAATGGCTTCTTCATATAGGTGAGACTTTGGGTTGCTGACCATCTGCTGTCTTTTAGCGTCAGAAATTTTAAGTGTTTATGCAGCTTAGCCAAAGTCATATGTTGGTTAAATTGATCTACATGTGTGCTGTGCACAATCAATGTTATGACATTCGAGGTTGTTTACTTATGAATTGGTTAATGTGCAATGTTTCTGTAAGAATGTATTTCTTGGAAATAAAGTGTTTTTGATTTGATTTATAATGGTTACTGGGATTTTTTCTATCACAATTGTTCCTGATCTAATACCACTAAATATTACACGTCAAGGCCACACCGTTTCATCTAGAAGCAACAAGCACATGTATTATTAGGTTGTGCACACCAAACCTCCAGGAAAATCCAGTATCTCAAGCATACTTGGTAAATAACAAACCCCTCTGCCGATTCTCTCTCTGAGACCTTGCTATAAAAAATTCCCTGATGCACTCACTCAGTCATTCACTCTTCAATAACCAGTTTGATCAACAGTTGTATCCACCTTAGGATACTCTTCCAATATTCCGTGCTTTTATGTAGCAATTAAAATATATTATAGATTGTCAGTTTCATTGCAGTTTCTACAGCAGCATTTGGACTGACCTGAATAGAGTAATTTCAGTTGTGAGAGAGTAATATACTAACTAAAACACATCCTACCGCCATTGTTTGTATCTTATTTTTATTTATTTTGAAGGTTTTATTGAGCGCGAACAAGATCCTTGCGGATATCAGAGCGCTTTACAGTGATCAAAGCTGATTATACATAATGAATAGCATGACACATTATACATACAGTAATATAATGGATAGCATGACACATTATACATGCAGTAATATGAGGGAATGTGTTGGTTTTGAAAATAGATAAATAAATGGCATTGTCATTTACAATGCCAATAGCTTAATCTCTCGCAAATGTGAGACCTATTGCATTTGCACACCCACACACACAGAGCCACACACACACAGAGCCACACACACACAGAGCCACACACACACAGAGCCACACACATAGAGCCGAGACCTTAACAAGCGGTCAACAACATTTGTTTCCTTAAGCCTGCAAAAGGAAGCAAATGCGTCTCTAGCCACATAAAATGCAGATGACAGACTGCGTTTTTCCTTTCCCCAGATCTTGGGAGCTGTGCGCAGCGAGAGTTCCCAAGATCAGGAAGTGCTGCAGGCTGCAACAGACAAAGGCATTTTCCTCCCAGCTGGGACATGCACTTCCCGGAGTCACACTTCCTCTGACTCCCAGACCCTCCTAACATCTTGTCAGCCTTGCGCAACATCCGAGAGCTTCACCATCCCTGCATGACAGACGGTCAGCAGCGGCCTCTTGGGGTCCGAGGGCATCCGTGTATCATGGAACACCAAAGAGAACAAGGGAATTCCAGTTAAAGGCTGGGCATGGGAGGGGTGCAATTAAGCCAACAAACTACCTCCCCTCATGGTGCAACAGAGGCCCACCTTACAGTAGGTGCAATCATGGAAAAGCACAGGCTAACTCTTAAAGAGGTGGGCATAGTTTGCCAGCCCCCATCATTCGAGTTCTGGGAGTATTATTCAAAGATGAGCCCGTCCACGTACACTTGCGGCGCAGTAAACAAGACCTAGCAGTCCCTACTAGTGTAAATGCTAAGGCAAACGTAATGAATGGTTTGACAGCTAATACACCCAGCCAAGTATTACTCGTAGAAACTAGTAAGAAACATGGCCAGCTCATTATTTGAGGAGTAGGCAACATGTCAGATGTTAAAATCCAGTGTTGGGAAGAACAGATGCCCCAGCCTTTTGCCCCTACTCGCCCTTCACCAATCCATCGGAGCCTCTCATTCCTATTTGCTCTTCTTGAAGAACTTTACCGCCATTATTGCAGGCTACAATCCATAAACAGCAGAAGCTTGCACAAGCCCCTGCGTTCGAACTCTGGTAGGGTCTAGCCAGACTTTCATCATTTGGAAGACCATAAAATAAGTAAGCGGGGGTGTGAACTAATGCGTTAAGACAATTCCGTTTCTACCATACACTGCAAATAATCACCACTATTATCAGTTCAGTGCGCTGGTCCAGTCCGCCTGAACAATTACTGTGCCTGGGCAAATCCTACTTGGCTGTAGTGTCATCCCATGCATTGCGCAGCATCAGCCCACCTCGGAGACAGCCTGGCGGAAGGTAACATCAGGGAATGGGTTAAAACACAAATAGAAGATTTACTGCCATTTTTCCAGATATCGCTCTCAGTCCCTTGAGAAATTTACTTCTGTGGCTCATGATCAAAAGCTTGGGAATTAAATTATGGGTCCAGTGCAAACAGAAACTCGCAAGGGATCGGAATTCTGAGTTGTGTGATAAATATTTCACCCATTGTTTTTTCATTGCATATTGCAGTATGTCTAACTTGCCAAAAATTGTTAAGGGAAAAAGGCCCAAAAAACTCGAAAAACTAGCATAATTTATGTTTTAAATATCGTTTGAAGTATTTTTCCTATTTTCTACATGAAACATTTGGAATAGTTAATATTCACTGCTCCCATGTGTAGCTCATCCTGGGACACAGGTCCATCTAGCCTTCGACCCTCCGTGGCTGCTCATTTCCTCTACAGCCTGCCACTTGATTATCCCCCGGTTTCACTCGGCCCGTAAAGGCGGTATAGCCTTTTCCACTCTGATTCCACAGCTTTGGAACAATCTACCTGGAATTCTGCGCAAGGAACCTGTCCTCCTTTCATTTAGGAAAAAACTTAAGACTATTTTGTTTTTGGAGGCACTGACCATGAAATAAGCCTGCCCACATTAGCTCACACGCACTGTCTGTTGTAATTCTCTCCTCTAGAAGCGCGAAGAGACCAGCGCTATACAAGAACCAATTAACATTAACATTAACATTATGCAGCGTAGGCATGTTTTCAGCACACACACACTTAGAAAAAGCAATGGATAGGCCAATAGGTCTTGCTTACGAGACAAGAGCTTGTTTTTGGCCATGCTGTACAGCAACACAGCAAACATGCTCTATTGCTAAAAGTTATTTATAAAAATTTACAAAAAGAAAAGGTATGACATTCCCAGAGCTGGCCTCGTCATAGTGTGTTTTTTGTTTACATTGCTGGTGGGAGGTACATGGATGGTGGGGGTCAACATGGACAACGTAGGGTGTGGGGGTGAAGGCGCTATGACGCAAGCTGTAGTGTCCTGGTATTAGCTCTTTTTTTTATATGTCAGACAAAGGAGGGTGGGGCATCCAACATGAGGGAGGGATAGGGACAGAAAGTGGCACCAACATAGTGGCAAGCAACACAGACGAGTGAGGGAGAGCGTGTTGGGGTAAGCAGCATGAACGAGAGATGGGGGGCAGGTTGGTCAAGAAACAAATGATGGAGGGCGGGTTGGGGCAAGGAACATGGATGAAGGAAGGCTGATATGGACAAGAAAAAAGGATGAGGGAGAGAGGGCAGGTCTGTGAAATCAAACACTGACAAGGGAGGGATGGTGCTTAGGGGCAAGTAACACAGACAAGGGAAGGAGGGCGGGTTGGGGCAGATTGGGGCAAGCAAAAGGACAAGGGCAGTAATGATGGGGAAGAACCTGGGGGAAGAACATGGTGAGGGGAGAAGTACACAAAGGAGACAGCTGAAAAAGACCCACTCTGGTAGAGTGTTTGAATAGAAAGAAAAAAGGAGCGAATGAAAAAACATGAGCCCTAGAAGGAAACGGGCAAATGCATCAGGGCTCCAGTGAAGGGTCAAACGCATGAAGAGGAAGGAAGCCTACGGCAGCGGACTAATAAGAAGCTAGCAAATGACTGACAATGAAGCCTCCCAACAGGAAACAATGGGAGGCCTCTAAATCCACTGTTGGAAAAAAAAAGGTCACAAAGAGAAAGCACATGCATTGTTAAGGTGAGACCTAAAAATCATAAAAGCTCTTGTTTGTTCAAGCTCCTAAACCTGATCTCTTGCTTTCCCTTCCTTTTAACTGTTATGAAAAAGTAAAACATAATAAGGGAACGAAAGGCAGCATGGCTAGTTTCAAGGTCCTTGCAAGGTAAAAGTAGCGTTACATCTTTTAATTTCTTAATTTAATAGTAAGTAGCTGCTTTGGAATAGTAAAGTTTGAGCTGAAAGCAGTTTCTTTATAAGAAAGACGATAATGAAGTCTCTGGTCTTGATCGTTTCATGATAAGAAATTTGGGCCTTTCAATTAGTATTTACTTAGTCTGCATACTTTTCATGCTTTTAAGTAAAATTCCTTTATACCTTCTCAAAATATACTAAAGACAAAGAGGTGGTTGGTTGGAACAGAGATGCTTCCAACCTAGCCACTTCAATCGGGGTTGGGGAGGGGAGGCAGAGCATTGGGGGTATATTGTGTAGCATCCAGTACTTAATTTGTGTAAATATCGTAACAATAATACTGCAACTAAAAATAATATTATTGCCACTACCCCAGTCCAACGTAGTTTAATGAGGCTGTTACAACTCTGTCACTATGCGCACGCTGGTCACGCATATCAAATTTAGCTTTTTTATCTTAAAACTCTACACTGCCCTGTCTATGGTCATCAGCCCCGCCTGCAGCACATTCATCTTTCCCTGCACATAGACCAAACTCAGCTCTGCCAGTGCACCTCAGTACTGACCTTGAGGATTGCTCTGCCAAATCACCATGGTTTGCGAAGGTCTTTTTTTTTTGTTGTTGCTATAATGGGTACTGAGACCAAGGGAGGTGAGGTGATAGTCCTACGATCATACAATGTGGGCAAGATGAGATAGGAGTTAAAATAAGATAATCCATTGGGAAAACTTGTCTGGATTGAAGGGCTATTGAAATTAATACATCCCAGCAGTTCTCTATGATTTTTGGCATTACCCTTGTACTTATATTTTATTCTTTTTCTCCTTTCAGTTGTTTTTAATTGTTTCTCTGACTAATTATAGGAAATTACTTCAGTGTATCGGCTTGTTTGCCATTTTAGGTCTCGCTGACCTAGCGCTGGAGCGTGCATGCGCGCCTCGCTCTGCAAGGGCTTTTTGTCAAAAATACGCTTTCCGAAGGGGACTTGAAGCCCCACCCATCTTTTTGATTGAGTAGCGCCATCCTCCATGCTAAACGCTGGCTTCGGATTGAAAAGGATTCTTAGTCCCTCCTTGTAACCGCCCTGTCCACATTTGGCCCCGCCCACTCAGACTGGATCGTGTACTGGCGGCATTATACTGTCTCCTTTGTTTACTCATGTAAGCACTTTTTTCCCATTAAGGGCTTTGGCAATAGTACCTGCGTGTTTATTTTGCATCGCGCTCCATGCAATTATAAAGAAGAGGCTGCCTTTATTATGTCTCACCTAGTGCTGCAGCGCAAGCTGCTACGCTTTGCCAGGCATGCTGTGTGTCCCGACAGCTTGTATCAGTCGCTTTTCAGTCTCCCTCGCGATGTAGCGCTTTCTTTTGAATTTGGAAATTAACTTAAAGTTAGTGGTTGATGTTCCATTTTCTTTTCATTCTTGCAACTGCGAGCAAGATGTGACAATGTACATTCAGTGCTCGTGTTTTCCTATTACTGTAATCGGTTCGGCTCTACAGTTGTAAATAGAATATTGTGCTCGGTTTCATGTTTGATATCTAAATAACGGGGCGATTTGCGTCGAAAACCTGGGCATCTTGGGCTTGCGTGCAGAGGGCATGTCGCCATTTTCTGGTGAGCCGAGAAGATGGAAGTTTGTGCCTTGTCTAAAAATAAGGCATCGGGTTTCTAGGAACAATTAGAGGGCAGGCGGTCCGTGAGGCCGAGTTTCCTGATTGGATTTCCAGGGACCGGCTCGCCTGTTATTCCATCTGCTTCCACTCGCAGCAGTTTGACTAGAAGGGCTGGCAGCCTGCTTCACACACTGGGTGCAGCGCGCGGTGCAGTGAACTCTGTGTGCCCGCGTGAGCCCCTAGACCTTACATTTCCCCTCCTCGTGTCCCGCACTCATCGGCCGCGGACAGACGCTGGTGCCTTCCTCATCTTGGGGCTCCGGTCCGGGCAGGGGGAGCTTTTTTGCATGTATGCATACATTCAATTAATAAAACATATGCAACTCACGATTGTACCTTGCACCGAATTTGGCACTATGCAACACGGTCATGTGCCTGTTCCGGGTCCAGCAGCTCGCAGGGCAGAGCGGCAGCCTCGGCCGATCCATTCAGCTCAGATCCAGGTCTTGAAAGCTCTGCTGTGAGCGGTAGGGAAGGGGCGGGGCGGCGTTTGTGTGGGGGGTGGCAGAGGGGTAGGCGGGAGCAGAGAAAACCCAGGCTTCTGGAGCAGCAGCAGACCTCGGGCTGTGCCAGACCATGGCTGCGGTTGCTGATATACAGCTGATGCCGGCCGTTGGAATTATTGGCAAGGACACTTGGCGCCCTTAAAGCTGCTTTAACTAGTAGTTAAATGTTGCTTTCTGCCGTCCGTTGTCGCCCATAGCTCTTCTTTTATGTTTTTATTATTCCGTTAAGAGCACTTTTCACAAGCGCTTCCCCTTAGTCCGGTGCTGTGCTATTTGCTTTTTTTGTTTTTATTTTGCTAATGGTTTTTGGAAGACGGAGTGAGGAAGCAGCGTTTGTAGTACAAACTCCACGCTGCTGGACACAGGAGTATTTTTAGAACTCCGGTAGGAAACATTGTTCTGCTGTGGAGCCACTCTCCCCGCTCGCTGCTGATATAAAAATAGGCTGCAAATCGTTTATTTTTGTGTGGGGGTATTTACGCATGTACCAGGTAACAGTCACTATTGCCCTTCAGGCACAAGCTATGGTGGTTACGTTATGTCTGGTTCACTAACTTGTTTTAGTCATTTTAATATTGTCTGCCTCGGCGGTTCACTGCTGTAGCTCAGCGCGGGTCACAAGAGCTAAACAAAACTTTAGCCTATTGGTATTGTAAATGACAATGCCTTTTATTATTGCAGGTTTTTTAAACACAACAATAAAAGGCATTGTCATTTACAAGGTCAATAGCTCAAAATATTGCAATTGCGAGACCTATTGCATTGCAAATGCTTGTTTTCTTTGTAGGTGTCTTTGCGAATGCACTGTGCACTGCCATCTATCTACAGATTCCTTACCATTGAATTTCC
This sequence comes from Lissotriton vulgaris, assembly GCF_964263255.1. Classification (NCBI taxonomy): domain Eukaryota; kingdom Metazoa; phylum Chordata; class Amphibia; order Caudata; family Salamandridae; genus Lissotriton; species Lissotriton vulgaris. Next base: position 1,018,663,733 of record NC_141689.1, on the reverse strand, counting down.
CCAGGCATCAAACCGGATCCGGAAGATTTTTCTTGAGCAGTATCCCTGCACTCCAGTCAGTGGTATAGGTCAGCTCTGCATGGCATCTTTAGTGCCTGAAGTGATATCAGAGCTAAATATTGAGGCACCACCTCTGCCTACTGATGTCAGTTCTTTTCTTTCTGCGTCAGCCAGCACTGATCCAAGTGGAGAGCTACCCCTCTAACAGTTTTTTACAGTGTTTTTGTGACGTTTTGTCGACCTTTTTTGAGGTCATTTACTCCTGGTGTGTCGAGGATGTCATCAAGGAAAACAGGTCCAAACCCTGTGGCACCTGTCACCACACCATATCGGTGACGGATCCGCACCGTGTGCGTTTGTGGTGTCTGGAGCACGACCACAACTCCAAGTCATTCTCCGACTGCGGGCAATAGCACCAAAGGCTTTGAAGGAACAGTCCTTGAAGCTGCTAGCAGCCCGGCAAGCAACTCCACAGACATCATGGTCCCAATCGAGAGAAACGTCGCAGAATCGTTCCAGGAGTCATCCAGGCACTCTGGTAAGAGGCACAAAAAACACAAGAGTTGAAGCGCGTATTGGCATTTCCTTGTCCGTCGGCCGATTTGACGAAGCTTGGTTCCACGGAATCTTACCCGGGGCTGACTCTGCACCTCCCCAGTTTTCTGGGAGCCGGTGCGAACCCCGCTCAATTAAAGAATTTTATGAGGCCATGCATCTCATTTTTGAGGGGCCCGACTCACCCTACGTGCCATCGAGCCCTGTAGGGTCAGAGGGGGTGCCCATATGGTTCTGCATCATTGGCTCCGCCCTGGCTCCGATGGGCCCGCACGGATTCAGATGGGCACAAGTTGGGCAATTACAACCTTCCCAGACTCTGGTCCCAACGGCGATGTTTCCATACCCAGCGGCGGCGCCAGACCCATTATGATCCCCGACGACAGGGAGCCGGAGCCATGTCGACCGACGCTGCTTCGGCAGGACCACTGTGTCCTAGGTCAGAGCCTGAGCCTTATTCTGATGGGCTAGACCTTGGGAGGCATGGGAGGGAGTCACTGGACTCTTTAGAATACCAGTATGAGTCCAATATAGACCGCTCTTAGCAACTGAGATGCCAGCTGACTGGACATGTCTCCAGATAACAGCATACTTTCTCCCCCTACTGGGGCTATGGTAGAGGGAGCTACATATGGTGGTACGGAGGGTGACTGAGGTCCTCCACCTTCAGTGGTCCTCAGTGGCAGTTAAGACTAACATCTTAATGGAGGTGCTGCAAGCAGGAGTCTTCTCCTCTGAACCCCTGCTCCCATTCAACGCAGTCCTCACAACCATCCTTCTGGGGGCCTGCACCAAACACAGCACTGGGGCTCCTGTGATTAAGACAATTGCCCGCCACTGCTGCCCAGCACCAGGGGACCCATATTTCATCCACCAACACCATACCCCATAGAGCTTAATGGTCCAAGCCTTCGCTTCCCATGGTGCTTTCCCTGCTGCTCCTCCAAACAGGGAATCAAAGAGGCTGAACATCTTGGGAAAGAAAAGGTTTTCTTCTGCCAGTCTTACATTGCAGTCAGTGATTAAAAGGGTTGCGCAAATGCTGCCATAGGTTCCGTAAGAGGCCCGGACTATTCTCTCTCAAGCAGTTCCAGATGGGAGAAATGCAGCAAAGTTTACTATACTCTGTGGCATGGACACGACAGACTGGGCAGAGGGGTTTTATCGATGGTGGTTCTCAGATGCCACCCCTGGCTGAGAAAGTCTGGCTTTTTGGGGAATGTCCAGGCATCTCTCGTAGACATGCTCTTTCGTGGCAGCCGTCTCTTCGGGGACAAGGCAAGTCCTTGGGCCTCTTCGCTGCCCCACATCATCCCCAGTCTGCCTTTCACTACTTTCGTGGCCATGGAAGGGGCTTTCAACCGTGCCATGTAAGCTTCCCAGCCTTTGCGTGGACAAGGTTGTGTTCATAGTGACCTCAAGTGAAGGGTAGCCAGTAGTCTGGTCCAGGTACCACTCCCCCAACAGCTGCAGTCTCCAACTCTTCTAATCTAGCCCTGCTAGATTATAGTCGTCCAGTTGGTGGCAAGATCAGCCATCACCTTCACCACTGGCAGCCCATAACATGGACAGGTAGGTTCTGCAGATTGACCGAAGGGGCTACTCCTTCCCCTTCTAGATTACCACTCCCTCAATGCCTCCATCGTATGACCGGCTGACGGAGGATCATTTCTCCCTGCTCCGCAAGTAAGTCATGGCTCGCTTGGCCAAGGGAGGCTTAGAGAGGGTTCCGGCACCAGATGCCGGCTGTGGTTGCTATTCCTGCTACTTTCTGTTCCTGAAAAAGGGCCTTCGTCCTATCATAGAGCTCCACCCCATCCACCACTTCCTCAAAAAGGAGAAATTCAAGATGCTTGCGTTGGCTCAGGTCTTGTATGTCCTGGTCCCAGGAAACTGGATGGAAATGTTGGACTTGAAGGATGAATCCCTGTCCTGCCTGCCCATCAGAGTTTCCTGGGCATGCTCCTGTTTTGCCTTACCAGCACCCCTTGAGTGTTTACCAGGGTAATTACGGTAGTCGCAGGTCATCTGCGCAGATCATGGGTGCCAGTATTTTCCCATCCGGACGACTGGCTGCTGAAGGTGGGCTCGCCCCAGGCTGTCATTTCCCACCTCCAGTCTACAGCGGACCTCCTGCATTCGCTGGGGTTCACTATCAGCATGCTGAAGTCACCCCTGACTGCTTCTCTGATGCTACCAACAGATTTCTAGGGTCAGGGCTGCTCCCTTTCAGGGGCCTGGTTTGGACATACCAGTGTCAGTGCACTTCATGGCCTCGCGCTTCTGGCGTGGAAAGGAGTGAAAAGTAACTGATGTCAGCGCGCTGAGGTGGCACCTATATAGGTTACGCGAATATCACTTCTGGCACGGACGATGAAGAGGACACCACACAGAGCTGACCGATGCCACCTACCAGCACGCAGGGGTATTGTTCATGAAACATTTTCAGGATCCAGTCTGATGCCTGGGGATATTCAAAGGTAAACTGTGGCTAGATATTGTCTCTACCAGATAAGGAGTTACAGAAGGTAAGTAATTTGTTCACCAAGTTCCGACTGCTTTTGCTTTACATATGTATGTGTGCACTTTTGTCAGCATTATGTGGCTGAATGTGCTTTATGTGTTGATAGTAGTAGGGACTAAGGCAACAGTTAAAATAAATCTGGGTGTTGCAATAAAAAGGGGAGATACGTGAGAATAGTGAGATAAAGGAAAGAGGGTCTAGAAGTTTAGGAAGTTGAAAGTCAGAGGATAAGATAAAAAACAATATGGCGAAAGGTCAGAGGGACAATATGGTAGAGAAGGGTGGGCTAAGACAGGATGGAGGCAAGCTTTAAGAAGTATTGAACACATATCAAACTGTGCCCATTGTACTGGCCCAACCTGCACTTATTTTTGGGATGTTGTGTGGATGAAATTCAGTTGTTTGGGTTGTTGAGTTGATGGAAGATGGTTATATGCGACTGGTAAAGATCTGCCTAGGGTGGCTCGCAAGGGAGGATGTTATCAGAGTAAATAGTTTAGTGGATGGAATATTATTAGGGCTGCGCGTGGAGAATACAAGATATCTGTTTGGGGGATTTTGGCATAGGATAAAACAGTCCCTGTAGTCCGAGTAAAAGCTGATGTCCCTGCTGGTCTCTGCACGGAGAAGAAGGCAGGATCCGAAAATAACAAATAAACGCGCGATCTCCTCGTTGTTTAAAAGTCACCTTTTGTACAATTTGTAATTTTCGCTTCCTCCTTCCTGAGCCACCTTTAAAGCTCTACCTCTCGAGTGACGCTAATGGCTTGCTTTTATACAGGACCGGTTGGAATAAAACCTGCCTGGGGTATTGCGAGGTAATCTGCTTGTTTGCCTCCTCTGCTCGCAGGACGCGGTTTTGGCAAGCTTCGCCGCCTTTGATGGGCCCAGGTTTTGACACCTTCAACGCTCCTGCTAATTTCCAGTGCCAAAACCGCGCGTGTTTTTTGAGAATCAAAGAAAAGCTTTTCAAAAAGAAACTCCGCAGCTTCGCAGGGCGCCTCACTTTCTTCTTCGGGGACGCGAGGCGGGCAGGTTCCTCATCCGGGGTAATCTTTTCCGGACAGATCATTATATGTAATCTCTTTTGAATCTCGTGTCATCGGGGGATAGACACGAGCGCGACGCTCTTAATTCCTGTTTCATTTGAGGACAGATAGCGCCACAGCTCTGTCCCTCAGCTCGGATGTTTGTTCGGCCCTTCAGAGTCCTGGGATTCTGCCGTGTGGAAAATTAGACACATGTACCACCGGTGTGTTGGTAGGGTGACCAACTGCTTTGAGTGCAAATTCAGGAAAGTGAGTGTAAAAATTCAGGACAAAGGGTCAAAATTCAGGACAAAAATTCAGGACAAAGGGTCAAAATTCAGGACAAAACTTCGGGACAAAAGGTGCGTTTTACAGACATATCAGAGGAGGTCGGACTATAGTATATAAGTAATCTCATCTATATCCAAACGTATTCATCCATTTGCAAACCTATCCATCATGTATTCTTCCTTCCATCCAACCCTCCATCCACACTTTCACTCATCTATCCATCCACCCTTTCACCCTATCCATCCGTACCCTCATCCATCCAGTCTTCCACCAATCGATCCATCCAGCCATTAACCCTTTCAAACCATCCAGCCATCATGTCACTTACTCATCCATCAACCCAGTCACTCATCCTTCCACCCATTCACCTTTTCAGCCATCCATCCTTCATCCCTTTCTCTCTCCATTGACCCTTTCACTTAGCCATCTTTCCTTCCATCCACCAATCCTTCTACTCATCCACTCATGAATCCATCCATTGACCCTATCGCTCATCCATCCTTTCACTCATCTATCCACCCATTCACTCGCCCATCATCCACCCATTCACTCATCCATCCATCCTTTCGCTCATTATCCATCCATTCACCCTTTCATTCATCCATTCACCTTTTCACTAATCCATCCAGCCATCCATCCATCCACCCATCCCTTTATTCATTCACTCGCCCACCTTTTCATATTAATTATGAGCTGAGTCTTTATCTGCAGAGTTGCATATAGAAGAGGCCAATCAAAAATGTCACCCTTGTTGTAGTTCCTAAGTCAAGTTCAAGGATAGGCCATGGGACGGACATACCCCTTACCCTCAATCTAAAATGGCGAGCTTTTTCTCCGGATGTTTATGAACGCGGAAATTGTGCAGGCCGGTTGATTTCAGTAACTTGCAGGCAATAAACACGACCCCTTATTTGGTCACAATGGACTGAGGGATTCCTAAAGTTGCAACCAGGCACAGACTGCTGGCCGCCTTCAGTACACGCCGAGGTCCGCCGCAGATGCTTACCTCGTTCTTGACCGGTGAAAGTCGAGGTGGAGAGCCATAAGGAGTCCTAGGGCAAAGGGAAGGGTGCCAGTTGCACAGCAGACTTCTCTATGTATGCAGTGGGGTATTAGCAACCCAACGGCCATAGTAGTGCTTCCGAAGACCTGCTAAAGCAGGAAAATATAATAAAAAGTGATTCCAAGCCCTGGAGCCTAAGCGCGGCTCGACCTTCTGTTGGCCATTTGTTGTACAGTGTATATACATGACTAGCTATATGAGCTATAAATTAAATACTTGTGAGAGGGGGGCTAAGCAGAGATGAGGGGCACCATGGTGGGTGGTAGTCAGGGAATACATAAAGAAGGTCATGGAACTGGCACCAACAAAGATTGTCGCCTTGGCGCCTCTAATGCACATAGTTTAGAGTTTGATAGTTCTTCCAGAGCCTTTGCAGCAACCATTTATAACGTTTTTGTTCTGTTTTTGTGGTACACAGTTACACGAAAACTACGCCTCATTGTTTAAAATAAGTTTGCCAATTGCAAACATATACAGAGCAGAGGCGTTTTAAGGCAATGGCAAAGTATGCAACTTCTAAGGACCCCAAGCTATAAAGTCCCCTCCCTCCCCTAGAAAGATTTTGTATTTCTATATTATTTATGTCTATTTATCTCAACGTACCCCCCTCTCCTGTGTAGTTTTAAGGCGTGTTGGGACCCAAGGGAAGACATATATCAGCGGTTTCTGCATGAACATATATCAGCGGTTTCTGCATGATTCCGTTTCTAAAACTTTAACATACTTTAATATTTTTGTGCATTATGTAAACTTCAGTTTTCAGAAAATGTTTAATAAAATTCAAAAATGTTCCGAACAGGTGGCCCCTAAACATGTCATGCACAGGGCCCGAAACACATTAAGATGACAATAAGTACAGGGCAGTAGCTATCAACGGTGGAGCAGGAGCATCGACACCGGGTCCATTGCACACCAATTACTGTTGCCTTTTACAGTGCAAACAGACCGCGGGTGACATAATTGCTTACACTGAGGCCCAGTGCTCTCATGTTACACCACCGAACAGAGACCATATTTAATCTGCCATTAATCTGTTTAAAGCGTCGTGCGATGAGGATCTCTTGAATAATAGCCAGAACTGCAGGAAACCTCAAAAAAATGCATGAGGCTCGGATTATGACATTAACAGTTCCGCAGCCTCCAATCCAGCCAAAGGCGCCTTGAAGCCGGCCAGGTCCCTTAAGAACGCATTTTACTGAGTTTACAGGTCAGGGGTCGAGTAAGGGTCCCACCAAATTTTGAAAGGGAAAGTCAAAACTTTTCTGCGCCTTTCAGAAGTACCGGGGCTGGGTACCTTAGAGTTGTTCTCATTGGCCCCGTCAGGGCTAATGGGAGCACTCCTGCAGCGTACCTCTGAGCTATAGGGTTGGCTGAAGGCTTTTAAGCCAATCCTAAATCACTTTGTTTGGTGCCACAGCAAACGGTTGGCATTAGAAAGGCACATGATTGGCTGTGACCCAACAGCTGTAAAAATTACGGACAAATGGCGTCCGTTAAAGAAACCTTCATGGACAACGGACAGAAGGACGAAATTACGGACTGTCCGTGATATTTACGGACGGTTGGTCACCCTATGTGTTGGAAAGACTGTGTGCCGCAGTGTTGGAAAAATACGTATGCGGAAGTTAGCGGTGCTGTTTGGGTCAGGAGAACGAGCGCAGGTGCAATAGAAGCTTAACCTTTGAGACAAGGCGTCTTCTCGACAGGTGCAGCTGAGCTGAAGAGGAAAATTATTTTTCTCATCATGTTGAATAAAGTACGTAAACTGTTCTTGTCACTTACAAGCTGTTGTATCTCACAAATACACACACAATGCGCGATTTCACTCTTGTTGGGTTCGAGAGCATTCTGGACCAGAAATGCTTTACTTAAGACATGTGAAAAACGTGTATAAGCACTTTCCCTATTGTTGTGATCTAAACTGTGATTTCTGAGGTGCACGGTAGAAAGTGAAGCTTTTGGGATGTTACAGATCAAAACTTTTTCATTTAGCTATTTGTCGTGAGACGCTTGGATAAAAGGCACTGGGGAAGTCCATAGGTCTCACACTTATAATTAAAGTGGCAAGATATTGGCTTTGCCAATGCTTGTTTGTGAAAAATGTTCATTTTTTTTTAAAGGGAAAAAAAACATTTCAAACCACTGAAGGAAAAGCAAACACATATCATAAGGAATCTCAAAATTGAATTATATATTTTTAATCTTTACAAATGGCATGTTTTATTTTTTATTTGCTGTTCGCTCAGGAAACGCTTAACAGAAATTAAAAAAGAATAAGGAAGTTTAAAGCGAAAGGCTTCCCGTGGTCTAATTTAATTTCTGCAGGACCCGGAACTGAGACATGCCTTTAGGTCCTGCTAGTAGCCTGCAAACAGAGAAATAGGCCTCCAGGAGAAGGGCCATGCCCCTTTCAGCCATGCTAGTTACACCCTCTGCCTCAAATTCCAGATGAGGGCAGCAGTAGGCCCCTAGCTCGGTGCATTAAAGCCTTTGTGTTTCAGGACCTAAATCAAACTCAACCATTAAAGCCTACTCTTTAGTCATACTACAGTAAAAATATACCAGTTGCTGTGCCTTTAAAGACAATTTGCGGCAGGTGGGGAGCAACACAGAGCGCAAGGGGCAAGTAATTGAAGGGAGAGGTATCACATAATAGAGAGAGAGAGAGCAAGAAAACACATGCACTCTAATGAAGAGCTGAATAGAAAAAAGTAGTTCCCTAAATGACAGATATAACTGACCACATTGTTTTTGCTGTAGCCAAATACTTAGGCGCAATGTGGACGCTGAGATTACAGAGTCTTAAGGCTGGTCACTAAGTGTACTCTGAGCTTGAACTTTTTAACTCTAATATCTGACTAAAATGAACTGTGATGTTTTAAAGTTTTAGTTGTTTTTATCAAATGATGAATGTATCTTGTATCTTTTATGGTAATAATATTACTGAAATAAAGATTTATGAAATGAAATGAAAGTTCCCTAAATGTGAGCAGTGGAAAGATACAAGTCGGCCAATCAAAAGGATACTAAAGCCTAGGGCCACTAGAATTATGCGGATGCGACTGGGAAGCATCAAATTATGCAGCAGGGTTCACTAAATTATGTTCCAAAAAATTACACATTATGCAGCTTAATGTAGCACATTTTTTTTTGAGCATTACTTCATTATGTTGTCCTTTTTTGCACATGGTAATACTGCCTCCATAGTACCAGTGTAACAACCAAATACAGAAATAAGCAACTGAAAGATGACTTGTTAACTTTTGCAAAGGGCCTTCCACCGCGCATAAGAACATGTCTCTATGTTTTAGTATCTTTTGATCAGTTTGAACTAGAAACAGATGTTTTTTTGTTAAGTCTACAGATTATGCAGAAGATGATGGATTATGTGGCAAATGCAGCAAATCCATTACTATGGCTGCAGAATCACATAATTCCACTATGCTCCAGGGGAGTGACAAATACAAGAAGAAGAAGTCTAGCCCTCAAATAAGAGGCAAGCAAATGAGAGCGACAATACCGCCAACTAGCGGTAACAATGGCCAGGCTGTTAGAATACTGTAAGTTGGTTTGCCTACTGACAGCTAAAATCTCTCTGGTAGGCAAGACCTAAAGATGCTGGGATTCCCATTCTTTAAAAAGTGGAGAAAGGATACATGTATTAGATCAACTTGTGCAATAAACTTCTCTTAAGAAAGGGACGGTTTGTCACACTTGTTCAAAAATTGCGCTAGTGGCAGGTGGCGAGATGGCTCATTTGGGCAATGTACCAACTACAGAACCAATTGAAATTTGATAATGGTAGTTGAATGTAAAATTAACCCAGTAAATCACTATTTTCTAGCGTTCTCACATAGTAAATATCCCTAAAGAGTTTCACAGATGTCAAGTGACTCCATACCATGTGTGATACCTACTCGTAGTCCAGGCCCTTTAGCTGCCAGCACTTTGCATTCCTCCATTTATAGTTTTACGCACCTTATTATAAATATGGACTTGAAAATCTCCTGAATAGAAAGCACTGATGGTAATGAGGCCCACCGGAAAATTACAGAAATTTGCATCAAGCGCTGAAAGGACAGCAATACAAGAGATGTGATTTTGAGATCTGGCCTGACGACTAGTACTGCCAACAATGGAAGCGGGGTATCCGGTTTGAAACAGATTACAGACAAAGCACTATCTCCGAATGCCTTAAAAAATGTGACATGTCTGGTTCTAATGTAAAACATTTGTATCTCAAGTAAAACTCTCTAATGCCCTGGGGTGAAGTTTGTGTAAAATAAAAAATGCAAAGATTTGGCTGCATGAAGGAAATATTTAATTGTACCGTAATTAGCAACAAGGTAGCATTTTGTGTGTGTTTTAAGTCAATAACTGGTGTTATTGATTTAGGCCAATAACTGGTGTTATTAATAAAACCTCATGCTGAATGTCTTCTTCACGTCTCAGGAAAGAATTAAGACTAAGTTTGTGAAAATAAATGACATTTGTCCCCGTTGAACCTCTGTGAGTGCACTTTGCACACCGCACCCTTAAACATTTAATGCTAATAAGGACAATAAATGTTATGTCACGAGTTCTTTTTAAATTGGCAAATTGAACCTGAGGTTCTTAACACACCACCAAATAGGTGCTGTCTTTTGATGTTGTCTTCCATTAAAAAGATGCATGTGTGGGTGTGAGTTTATAATCTACAGCCAGTCGCCACACTTACGTAGAGGAGGTTCAGCATTCAGCCTTCAATGAAAGTAAATAATATGGCAATATAAAAATCTTGCTGGAGTGCCCAAAATTGCTTGCTATTACAAAAAAAAGACTCATGATTGTATATAAGTACAATATTTCTGTGAAAGGTATGAGAAGACCAAAGGTACTACAACTGTTTAACTCTGAGTTTAATACATTTTTTTTGCAGTTATGTCTCTGGATCTCTTAAAGGCGCACACATATAAGAGGAGCCACAAGGGACATGTGCAATGATTAGACTTAGAGGGCTGATTCACATAGTCTCCCTAGTCGTGAGAGAGACTCCACATTTGTTGCAGAGGCTCTCCAATGAGAATCTTCCCAATGAAAATTCTGAGTGCAGAGATTCCACCATGACTCCAGAGCCTTTGCCACGACTGCTGAGGCTCTTTGTGAATCTGGCCCAGAGTATTCAACTATCTGTTAGAGACTTCTAGCCGCAGATTCCTTACCTTTTGAATTATCTCCAGGTGTCAGACTGGATCTGGAAATTTTTCTCGAGCAGTACCTCTGTGTGCTGGCAGGTGGAGTCATTCAGCTCCGCGTGGCGTTGTCATATCGTCTGTGCCGAAAGTGACATGTGCACTTCTGTTGTGACAGGGATGTAATCTTGGAAGGCCGGTTACAAACCCTGCAGCACGTGTGACCGCTCAATGTCGTTGAAGGATCTGTATCTTGTACGCCTTTGGTACCTCAAGCCTGACCACGATCCAAAGGTCTGCTCCGATTGCCACGCCATGAAGCTGAAGGCCTTGAGAGAGTGATCCCTCAAGCTCCTGGCTGCTCAACGTGCAGCGCTGCGATGATTTAGATCCCAGTTGAGAGGAAGGTCCCAGAAGTGCTTGTGGAGTCCGAGATGCTCGTCTCACTTGAATTCATCAGGACATTATTGTAAGTCCCACCACAAGAAGAAAAAGTCAAATAGATCTTCGACTTCTCCTAGTTTTTTGGCCGATGAGACGAGGGAGCTTTGACATTCGAGGCCTGGCTCTGCAGTAGAGCCAGCGTCTGGGCCGTCTCTGCACCTTCCAGAGTTTCCGGGAGCCGAAGCAACCCTCCTCCTTAATTAAGAGAGTCTTACGAGTCTATGCACTTCATATTTGGGTGGTCTATTCCCTCTGGTGTGCCTTTGGGCCCCGTGGCTATGGGAGGGCCCCTACTGGTTTCACGCTGACGGCTTCGTTACCAGTCCGGCCCCTTGAATCAACAGATGGATCCGGACCGGTGCCAATTATGCCACTTTAACTTCCATGGCGCTACTCCAGGTGCCGGATATGCTGTCCCCATTCTGATCACTGACTCCAACACAGAGCCGGAGGGGTGTGTCTGACTCCAGCACCAGCTGGAGCCATGTCTTCCAGGCCGGAGCCTGAGCTCTGATCTTATGGACTAGGACTCCGAGAGGAGTGGGAGGAGTGACTGGACCCTGAAGAATAGCTGCCTTATGACAGAAACTTGGATTGGTGTGAGGATTTGGGGTACGCCAGAAGACTGGTTACCTCTCCAGATACTTGCATGCTTTCTCCACCTACCGTAGCTGTGAAAGAGGGAGCATCATTTGCAATAGTGGTGAGGAAAGCAGCAGAGGTCCTGGACCTTCTCTTGACCTCGGTGGCAGTCAAGACAAATGTCTTGACAGAATTACTTCAACCGGAAGTGTCCCCCTCAGAACCACTTCTCCCACTTAATGAAGATCTTACTGATGTCCTGCTTGTGACTTGGTCCAAGCCCAACACAGGGGCTCCTGTCAACAGGATGATTGCCCGCTACCACCACCCGCCCCAGGGGACCCCAACTTCCTTACACTACACCCTACCCCACAGAGCTTGGTGGTCCAAGCCTCCACTTCCAACATAAACCCTAGCACATTCCCAACTGCAAGAACCAAAAATGTTTCTCTTGAGCACTGATCCACTCTCTCTCCACTAACCATTCACACCACACTTGTCACACAATCACTTTTAGTCCAGTAGGACAAAATCAGTGTATGGGTGCAAACATTTTTATATTATATTATATTATATTGAAAGACATTCACCAAGGTGATGGCAGTGGCTGCAGCTCATCTGCGGAGATCAGCAGTGCCAGTCTTCCCCCATCTCGATGACCGGCTATTGAAGGCAGGCTCATCCCAGGCTGTCATCTCACACCTCCAGACTATGGTGAACCTCCTGCACTTCCTGGGGTTTACTGTCACAGGCTGAAGTAACACCTGGTTCCCTTTCAGTCGCTCCCTTTCATCAGAGCTGTTCCGCACATGGTGCAGTTTAAAGCTTATCCTCCCGAATGGCGATTCCAGGATATTCCGGACAAGGTAACAATGTTTAGGCTTCTATCCTGGATATCGGTGAGACTGATTCTGAGGCTGCCAGGACTCATGGCGTCTTGCATCCTGCTCGTGACACATGCCCACTGAAATATATGGACTCTGCAATGAGACCTGAAGTTCCAGTGAGCACAGCATCAGAGGAATCTCTTAACATTTGCTTCCACCTTCTACTTTCATTATGCCTCAGTCGGACCTCTATCTTGTCCTCACTTTCTTTATGTGTGCTCCTTTTGAGCCTTTGGACAATTGTCCTCTCAGGCTCCTTACCATGAAGATCGCCTTTCTCGTGGCTATAATATCTGCCAGGAGGGTTGGTGGAGTTAAGGATTTGTTATCTAAGCCTCCATAGTTAAACATCTGCCCAGACAAACCGGTGATTTGTACGAAAACTTCCTTTCTACTGAGAGTGGTTACTCCATTTCAAGTAGGCCATTCCATCATTCTGACTACCTTTAATGCTCCACCTCAACCCTCTAAGGAAGAGGAGCGACTTCACCATCTGGAACCAAAAAGAGCATTGTCATTCTAGCTTGACCGAGCATGAGAGTTCCTAGTAAACTTCGTGGGTTATGTGGAGCAAGGAAGAGACCGTCCGTGCTGAAGCGGACCATCTCCCAATGGAGCATGCTCTGTGTGAAGATCTGCTACGCTTTGGCCAAAAAGCAACCCCTTAAGGAGTTGTTTGCTTATTCCACTAGAGCTACAGCTGCGACCACTGTTTTAGCATGCAGAGTTCCGGTCCTGGGTATCTGCCAGGCAGCAACATTGGCTTCCTTGCACACATTCACCTAACACAACTGCCTGGATAGTCGTGTCCATTGGGACGGACAAAGTGCCTATTTAATCCTGCAGGACTTCCTTGTATGAAATCGGTCCCCAGACCCACCTCTGGGGGGTATTGCTTGGGTATGTATTCAAAAGGTAGGGAATCGTCGGCTACAAGTCTCTATCAGATGAACAAGATACTTACCTTTGGTAACGGATTATCCAGTACAGACTCTGTATAGCTGCAGATTACTTACCGACCACCCATCCTCCCTGCTCCGCAAAAGGAGTTCTAGGGACAGGGGGCCTCATTTACAATCATTTGGCATAGGGCAGCACCGCAAGACTTTTTCCTGCGCTGCCCTATGCCAAGTCGAAAGTGCAGGAATGCACCGTATTTAGGCTCATTCCTGTCCTTTCAGCTGTGCTGGCGCACAATTTGGTGCTTAGCACCAACGCAGGCACCCTTGCACCATGGTGCAAGGGTGCCTGCATTGTTTTCAGGATTGTTGTTGTGCAGAATGGAACGCCTTCCTGCACAAAAACAATCCATGAAGGTGTTTTACTCTTTTTATGTGTGTTGCCGAATGCACCACACTTGGAAGGAGTCAAAAACGAGGAGAAATAAATATATTTCTCCTCTTTACGCCTGCCCTGGGAGGCATAAAGTTTTCACACATTCTCAGGTTTACAAATCCTTGTAAATCTGGGAATGCATCAAAACCCATGGGTGTTGTATGAGAACACCCACTGCAGCACCCATGGAGCACCTCCCTGACGCAGTGTAATGCAGCTCAGCAACTTGCGCTGTGTTGCCTTACACCATAGCTACGAGGGCATGAAAAGCCATGCAGAGTGGCTTTGTGTGGCCTTGTAGATACACTCTGCGCCATGGAGCTTCATAAAGTGACGCACCAGTGGCTCAAGGGACTTGTAAATATTCCCCAGGGGTTTCCCCCTTTTAGGACCCTAGTTTTCAACAACTGTGGTCAGTGTTCTTGGTGGCTCCATGCTCCTGGCGTGGAAAGTCGTGAAAAGAAACCAACGTCCGCATGCTGGGGTGGCGTCTATATATGCAGCCCGCATGTCACTACCAGTGCCGATGAGGCCACGCAGAGCTGAACGATGCCAGCTCCTGTTGCACAGGGGTACTGCTCGATAAAAATTTCTAGATCCAGTCTGACTACTGGAGATAATTCGAAAGGTAAAGAATCTTCAGCTAGAGGGTGTCTTCGTGATAGCAAATTACTGAAGGTTAGTAACTTGCTCAACCATGCCTTACGAAGAAAGGAGGGGGTTACATTCATACGACAGTAGAAATTAAAAAGACGTTTTTTTAAAAAGCTTTGTTTTATAAAAAAGTTTGCACTGAGCAAGATTTGCTAATGAAGAGAAGTTTATGGTGGTGTTGAAATAGAGTTCTGTTTTAGAAATGTATGTGCTAGACATTACTTACAGTTACAAAGACTTACCTTCCCATGTACGCTTACCAAGAGCAGTCACCAGGCACTTACTTCAATGTCTTTTACATCCTCTTTTGAGGAGGGATTGAGGAATATTAATTGGATGCTGAAAAAAATCCAAGGTACCCCTTAACCATTAGGAATCCCGGGTTCATCAATTTGATGGTCCAGGGTGGGCTTTGGACTTGTATGGGAAGGTGTCATCGGTTCCGCTTCCCTCTGTGGTGAAGAACGTCCTTGTTGCATTGGAAGGTGGCAAGTGCTGTTAACAACTGCACGGGAAAGAAGAGTAATCCACATTTTTCTCTATTAAGATAAAACAATGACTTGTTCCTCTGGTTTCCAGAGTTTTGTTTAGTTAAAACATCCTAGAATAGGTGATTAATTGAAGTGACACAGCTGTATGGTGCCTGGTCTGACATGGGCTAGCTTTTTCTCAATATGTATCACAGTGATACGTCTCTGGGGGTCATAATCTTCTTCAGAGCAGTGCAACCCAAGACATAGAGGATGTGCTGGACAGTAATCAGTGGCACTTCCTAAAAGGAGTGATATGAGCATCCGCCTCTCTTTTCTGTCAGTCACCTGCCTTCTGTTGGTCAGTTTTCAGAGTTCGCCCTCCCAGTCATCATTGCCACTTGTATGTTAGCATTTTCCAGGTGCTTTAAAGTTCTTTTTGGAGCATGAATTTACTCATTCTGTAACAAGATCACAGTATTTGGGCTGGTGTGGGAGGGATTCTTTTTGTCTCGTCGTTACAGTAGAATGTCACCTTTAAATAACGTCAGATGCTATTTAATGTTTAGGCTATTTAAACACTATCATTCTCGACTTTTCTCTAAATGCTCAGCATTTATACATTCTGTGCACCATGAAGAGGCCAGTGGAATCAGGTGGGATACCATTCACTACACAACTGTCTCAGAGTACCTGAATGTATGCGATATCTCAGCCTTTAGGTCTCGCCTGACCCAGCGCATGCGCTGGTCTGCCGAGACTTTTAGTGAGTGCTCAAAAAATGCTACCTTGCCAGCCTAGAGCTACAGTGCAGGTGCGTGGGCGCGCGCTTAGGAGCAGAGGCGCCATATGGCAAACCTCGTCATGCTCATTAAGCACCTGCAATCACTTTCACTTTCGCCCGCAATCACTTTTGCGGCGCCCCTTTGATGTTCTTGTTCAAAGAACATCAAACATCAAAGAACATGTTGTGTTAATGCTTTGCTGCGCACATTTGACTTACAACGTGCTTTCTCTTTCCACAAACTCGATGTTTGTGTTCCTTTATTTTGAAGTCCTTTTAGTATTACTGTTTTGTGACTTAAGGAACATTAAGGAAATGTTACCGTGAAACTGGACAACGTTCACAGTGTTTATTTCTGATCGCAGCGGCTGCTTCATGTCCGTTGCACCATTCAGGCAGTCCTTTCGTTGGCGCTTTCATGACGACATGAGGAGGAAGCTGGAAACTTTTGGCACATTCTCTTTAAATGCACAGCATGTTGGCGACTGGTTAGTCGATTACACCTATGTAGTGCTTTAGATCTCAAAGCTCTATGGTGGATGCAGCAGTTATAACTCAAGAAATATGGGGTGCAACTCACAAAGAGGGGACAGGTTTGAGTGCACATTGGCTGCAATCGAACTCTTAAGATGATGGGCTTTGTGTATCCATTATCAGCACTCAGTCTTCGCTTAGTGATCTTGTTTTGTTGTTGTGTCAATGCTTTGCTGCGCCCGTTTGACTTACAACGTGCTTTCTCTTTCATCAAACTCAATGTTTGTGTTCCTTTATTTTGAGATGCTTTTAGTATTACTGTCACACACACAGCCACACACACACAGCAACAACCACACACAAAACCACAACCACATGCACAACCACATGCACAACCACCCACACAACCACACCCACACACAACCACACCCACAACCACACACACACAACCTCACACAATCCCAACCACACACAACCTCACACACAACCACAACCACAGATGCACACAATGACACACGCAACCACACATGCACATAGCCACACACATAACCACATACAACCACACACATAACCACATACACACAAACACACTCAACCACACACACAACCACACACACACAACTACACATACATTACACACACACAACCACACTCACAATCACACCCAACCACACACCACACACACAACCACACAGCCATATACACAGCCACGCACACAACCACACACACAACCACACACACACACACAACCACACACAGCCACACACAGCCACACACAACCACACACAGCCACAAACACACACACACACAACACCTAACCACACACACAAGCAAACACACAACCACACACAACCACAAACACAACCACACACAACCACAAACACAACACACACAACCACACACACACAACCACAACCCCACACACACCACACACACAACCACACACACAATCACACACACAACCATACACACAACCACACACACAACCACACACACAGCCACACACACAGCCACACACACACAGCTACACACACAGCCACACACACAGCCACACACACAACCACACACACACAACCACAGCCACACATACAACCACACACAACCACACATACAACCACACATACAACCACGCACACACAATCACACTTACACAACCACGCAAACATAACCACACACACACAACCACAACTACACCCTCAACCACATTCGCAACCACAACCACACACATACAGAACCACACCAACAACCACACACACACACACACACACACACACACACACACACAACCACACACATTCACACAACCACACACACACAACCACACACAAAAAATTAATGAAGGTGAGCTAGCTAGACACCAGGCACATTTCTTGGTCTCACTACAGACCTCTTCATCTCTCTGTTGGGAGACTGCACTGTATGCAATACTCCACAGAGCCAGTCCTTGCTCAAGATTGGATAGCTTTTGTGCCTATTTCAGTTGCCTTTGCAAAGCCAATAGGTTAACTGTGGCAGAAAAAACATCCAACATGCATCACTTAATCAGCAAAACATTAAAACTATTCTATTGACACAAACAATCTACACATACTATCCACACAACTACTTTAGAATAGAGAAAACAAAATAGAACCTCTTGCAAAGGCAAGACCTATTGGCGTTGCCAATGCTTGTTCAGTTTGTCCTTGGCAGGTCTCTTCCTTTATAGGCTCTACCTCTCTAACTAACGCATGAGTTGGGAGGCAGTTCTTCAGAAGGTGGGGGTTGAAAACAGAGCATCTGTGTTAGTAGGAGGAAGCGTTCAAGTGAGGCCTGCTTTTTGTCATTCCTAGAGTGCTGCTTCAGAGAAGCGACTTCATTCAGGTGTAAAAATTCCACACCTCTTTTGTGCCTATTGTGGGTGTTCAAGGCTGGAGAGAACCTTGATGTGAGACGTGTGACTGCACAAAGGCAGTGTCTGTAGAGCAACCACTGCTGGGGATGTCCGTATAGCCACACCACATCCAGCCCTTTAAATAGCACCGCATGAAAACCAAAAGGCCTCTTAGAACGTTAAGATTGAAAAAATAAAAAATTGATTCTGTAGCAACCGGAAAGTGGGGACGGGGGGCTGGGGACACACATAGCTTTCTAGCTTGTAGCAGGGTTTCCGTTCTCCCACAGAACTGTGCATAGAGATCTAGAACCTCAGTGAGTTAGGATGATCCAAAACTCATCTCAGTGTCAGAAATCTCGTTACCTAGCTAGCTACAGTGTCTCATGGATCATTATGAAATGATACATGTATTAGACAAACCAGAACATGATCTTTAGAATACCTCAGGAGTCGTGGAACACATGAACACTCTTTCGTTATACAATCATTTCAAACCAAAACTGGGAGTCAAAGAACACACATGCAAGTTTGAAATATTTATTATTCAATGCAAAGTTCTCAAACGCAGTATCTTGTATAATACCAAAATGCAGATTATAAAAATCAGAGTTAGCAGCATAGTCACTAATCCATAGTAAGCAAAAGGTGCTAGCATGTTATAATGCAAAAACCTATAGAATCGATATCACCTATATTTCGCGCACCCTATCTAGTATATTATTTTATATCTAAGAAGGTCTCATTCGGGCTTTAGCAGGGCGGCCCCATACCTCTCAATGTCAGTAGGAGCAGTTCACATCAACAGCTACCAGCTCTCTCCATGCGCAGTACCAAGTGTCTACGTTCATTCCGTGTAACTCTATCTTAAACCCGCGTAGAGCCCACAATGTTGGCATCAACATTATTTGTGTTATGTCTAATGTCTAATGTGGTGCGAGGATCAGACTTCCCAGCAACCTTGTGTTAGGTTAATCTTAGAGTGTGCAGCTCTCAGTGTGCAGACAGTTGTACCAAGTGTACGAGGCAAAGCTGATAGCATAGGAATAACATATTATTCTCAAATAAAACACCTCACCGCTTCTAGGGTGAAAGCTACAACAACAAGTACGTGTCGTGTGCAAAACTGAAGCCGAAGGCAAAGCGGCTGTTTAAACATGTAATACACTCATGCTAACTTAACGCAATATATGTAATGAAGTATCCATATGACACCCCCCCATTGGTCCGAGCACCGCCAATCATAAGGGAAAAGGCAATACTAAATCAGATACAAAAATTGAAAGCAAAATTCAATAATCTTGAGCTAAAATAAGCTAAAAATATGTATGAATGAATATGTATGAATGAATATGTATGAATGCCTACAGTGGCCTCAAATCTAAAAAAAGAACAAAAGTCTTGAACCAAAAGTCTTCCGCCAGGTCCAAAAAATATGAAATGTATGACCAGGTCGCATCCTTTCAAATGTTTGTAAGAGAAAAAACCAAGGCACTTATCCGATATCCAAAGTCATGTGCCACCTAGACGTTATCTCCAGCGACATCACGTGAGTGAACTTTCCATCAACTGAACATAGTCCATCCCTCCAATTCAGCGAGGGGAAAGTTATATTTCACAACAAAGCATTCCCTCCAGGCATCTCACGATTGGAAAGTATATGCAAAGAAAGTTGCAACAGCCTCCAGTATGAAATCACTGCCATCATCCGCAAATAGCTCAGCCATCCAATTTAGCAATGGGAAAGAACATACGTGCTCCTCCAGCATCGGATCCTCCTGCAACGTCAGAGGACAACTCGGTGGGTTCACCAGATCGCTGTGTGTCAGAAAGGCATTCGCCGCTGCAGAGATCTCCCATTGGCCCAGAACTCCATTTATTGCTGCCAAGGCCATAACTCTCTCGCCAGAACAGATCAGCTCGTGAGCCACAACGGGACGCATTAGCTGATCAAAATCGACGTCAGGAGCAGTCCTCAAGCATAGGCATAAATCAATGGCCCAATCGAACTCGCAGCTCAGGCAGTGAAACACAGGTTGGACACACGTGAAGTCGGTGAACCGAAATGACAATCTATAGGCCGTGCTTAATGCTGCAAGCGGCAATGTTCCATAGTAATTGAGCATCCGATTACGACACAGGGTCAGGAGGCGCTGAACGGCGTCTTGCGCAGGATGGGCATCCATGTTTTATGAAGAAAAACACCAACAGAAAGCCTGCGGCCACAGCCAGCAAAACAGGTAGTCCACCAAACAAACTCGAAAAAATAGTGTGGAAAAACGTGGGAATTATACCAAAAACTTTTTCAAACGTAGTCACGAGGCCACTGCTTACTAGTTTAAAAAAATGTGCAAGGCCAGTCGTTGAAGAAGCATTAAAAATCTGGTGTACCAGCTCGCAGAAATGAAATGGCAAATCAGTGTTTAAGAGCGCCTGCACCTCTGTGCGGGTGTTGGCTATGTGAAGGACATAAGTTTCCCGGGCCGAACTCAGGGTCACTTGTTTTTGAGACAAAAGGGCCCTTATTCTGCTTAAACCATTGAATTTCGCTTCCAAGGTTGGGATCCGTGGCCAGATGGAGACATCTGAAGAGCCATGCGTGGGTGGGTATAGCACGTTCTTGCAGCACACTACACGCTCTGATACAGTAACTATATAAGCCACACCAATTAATAAACCACAACATAATTCGTTGTTTAAAAGCAAATAACTACCATTAGCTAATAATGTAAATGTGGGCACTACTGCTGGAACTGGCGTGCCTTTTAAAACACATGCTAAATTTGGGCGGTCCTGATTACAAGAACCGTGTAACTGAATGTGTCTGCATATTAATGAATGGTCAGGTGACTGTGTGCATTCCTCACCATTAAGATTAACCTCTTTTCCATCTTTCAGACATCTGTATGTGTATGGTAATGACCATGCCTCATGTAGGAATGCATTGCCTAGCGGTTCATATCGTCCTATAGCAATATAACGCATACAGTTAGTAAATTTATATAAAGGGAATGGTAATGTAATTAATCCATGAATAAGCCATGTGGCAGTAGTGGTTTCAGCAACAGAGAAAGGCAAGGACTCTAGCTTTTCAATATGTAGCATAGAAAATGAAGCATCACGCATTGAAAGCATGCGCTGTTTCTCAGTAAGATTAAAAGGAGCAAAAAGGGATGAAACGTTCAATGAGGTCCAGGGAACTCGACCAGCCTTAAGAGTCTGTAGCGTCCATGCAAACTGCATCACAGAACGCAATTGATTTTGACCATGGTATAACGTGGACACTTCATCATGTACAATATCAACAACAGAAGAAACAATATTATCCAATGTGTAAATTCTGGAAGAAAGCATGTTAATACTGTTATCGACCACTGCAAGCACTTTTTCCAAATTTGCTTGATCAATAGCTCTCAGGCGTTTTGCTGCCTCAACTTGTGAAAATTTCCAAATCTCATTGTATATAGCATAAAGAAAGCGTTTAGATCTACCCCTAGCTGGGCCTTTTATAAAATCATTTAGGTCTATATTTTCATTCAACTGGGACAGATGCAGTTTAACTGCAGCCAAAGTGGAATGTTGTAACCAGTTCTGACACAATTTTCCTACTGAATAAGTAGTAACAGTGTGATCTGTTTCAAACCTGGGATCTGGCCTGATGTGCGTAAACCCTTCAGACAAACCCAAAAAACGACGTTGGCAAGCATCAGAGCTTCTTTGCCACAAGAGCCACCCCTCCGGGTCGAAATGGGAAACATTTAAGGAGGAGTTCTGCAAAAGTGCTTGTATCTCACTGATGGATAATGTAGTGAAATTACTCCAACCTGAATATTCTTCTAAATCAGGGATAGTAGGGGTATTTAATTTTTTAGATGTAGCCAATCCAAAACATGTTGTTTGGGAAATAGTTGAATTTAAAAACAACATGTGATTCGGGATGAGACATGCACGATGCAAAGCCTCAGTGCCTTGTACCTGCCAATCTTTGGTACCCCAAACCGATTTAAGGTCAATAGTATCCTTCCATAACTCATAGCCATCTACAGATAACCTTTCTAGAAAGGACTTTGAATACAGCAATTTTGTATCAGTAAGTCTGACTTTGGGCATGAATTTCTGGATCACTTTAAAATAAAACGACTCAGGATTTGATTGATTAAAGTCTGTAAAATAAGAGTATTTTCCCAGAAATGTACTCGAGCTCCCCTGTAAAGGAGCAGGGCAATGTTCCCACTGAGTGTAATTCACAGGAACCCTCCTGGAACTTGTCTTGTGTAGGAAATGATTCCCATAATGTTGATAGCAAAATAAATCACCATAATTGACAGAATCTAAGTACAAATCCTCAGCATCAAAGGCCGCATAATATTTCAAATCAGAGAACAATGCTTCTACAGCCTGAAGATCCCAGTCATCAGAATGAACATTTTGCTTAATCACATCTCCCATGTTTACTCTAAGCACATTAGGAACATTAATAACTTCTGTGGGGCCATGTATCTGAAACCTAACTGCATCCCACACAATCCCATCAAGGACAGGCCAAGCAGTAATTTGTACTGTTTTCAAGTCTCTCCTTAGCCTGTGTGCTGAATGTGAGGAGGATAGAGGGGCCAATGTTCCATTAAGGTACCGAATTCCTGTTCTTTCTTTCACATAATGGCCATCAATCAAGCGGAAAAAATAAAACACAAAACCAATTGACATAAAAAGATAAAATGAAAATAGTATCAGCCAAACGTAGGTCCAAGGGGGAATTAAAAAATGTTTTTTAAATAACGTGGCATATTTTGCAATAGTCGATGGTTTCTTTGAAAGTTCCGAAACAGAGTCAAAAGAGAATCTGGACTGGTTGGCCAAACGAGCATTTAGATCAGACATAGATAAATCAGCAGGATCTGCATATGTCCGCTCATCAATGTTGGCAAGAGGAATTGTATTTAATAAAGGATTGGATAAAGCAGGCATCTCGAGGGACACCTCCTGATCTGCACCAGATGTAATAGCCAGCACAGAGTTCCTCACCATGGAAGGACAGGATGTAGCCGGTGTCATACTATGAAGAATCGGCCACCCTGTGTATCTTGACATTGTCAATAGAAATAAATCTGTTTTCTTTACGACCTGGAAGTGGTGGTAAAATGACTGTTCTTGTGCCCTTCACTCCAAGGACTCGAACCGGCGTTCTAAATGAGGGACCAAACTCTTTCTTGTTATCGATCTTCTCTCGAACCAGTTCTCCAACTTGGGGTAGCCAGCCAACTACCGGGATCTGCAACGCATCATCCGACGTGGAGGGCAAGTGTTCCTTTGCAAGACTGTCTCTGGTCTTTTGTAGATCCTGTAAAACATTGCAATGTTCATCTACGTCAAAGGCCGCGGCCTGGGCCTGGCAGTCTGCACCATCAAGGTCAGGGACGTACATCTTGATACCAAAGAGCATTTCGTATGGGGTCCGCCCACCCAGAGACCTTCTAGGGAGATTATTAAGCGCACGCTGCACGCCATAGAGGTGGGTCAGCCAGTTTCTACCAGTGCCTATAACACGTGCTGTCAAAGATTGCTTTAAGTCGCGGTTCATTCTCTCTACTACAGAATTGCCCTCAGGCCTGTAGGGACTTGAAAACTTCACCTGTACTCCCAACGAAACCATAGCATCCTTATACGCCTTAGAGGCGAAAGCCGGACCCTGGTCCGAGTGGAAAGTACCACAAGCAAAGATTCCCACAAAGACACGCAAATCCTTAATGACAGTTCGCGAATCAGCGCTTCGATGCGGCCATACCCACACAAAGCGTGTGCATGAGTCAACTGCTACTAAGATGTATTTACAAGCAGTATCAGAAGAAAAAGGACCGCAGTGATCCAAATAAACGCAACCAAGCGGTTTATTAGAGATGCACAACTGTGTCTGAGGCGGACGCGCAGCAGTAGAAGGCTTAATCTGCTGACAAATGTCACACATAAGGACATAATCGCGCGTCTGTTTGTACAGTCCCCGCCACCAGAACCTCTGTTGTAGCTGAGATACAGTGGCTGAGACGCCCGCATGCGCAGACGCCACACCTTCATGAGCCGCTGTAATCAGAGAAGCTCTGCGATCCGAGTTGGGAACTAAACGCTCTCCAACTTCAGGAATTTTCACATAAGGAACCTTATCGGGACTTAAGTGGTATGTGTACTTCGAAGGGAACCCCGCAGGATATTTACCTCCCTTCGCTGTGGCAGCAACAGCCGCCAAGATGTCATCATCTATTTTGCTTTTGGACCTCGTGACCGCTGCAACTAAGTATTTTGATACCGCTGACTTCGCTGCTTCATCAGCAAGCGAGTTGCCAACAGCGTGGACTCCCACGCGCTGGTGGCCGAGAGTATGAATCACAAACACGAGCGGCAGTTTCTCTTTAAGTTCCGCCACTCGGACCCAGATCATTTTATGTTTTATTGTGCTACCTTTGGAATCACGAAAATCATTCTGAATCCAAAAGAACAAGTTCTCATTGTAAGACTGGACACAGTAGTAAGAATCACTTACGATTAAAGTCGTCACACAAGGATCAGCGTACTCCAATGCAAGCATTAGAGCACGCAGCTCAGCTAATTGTGCGGTGCAGTCCCCAAGCGTCTGCGTGTGCACGACGCTGGACTCGAACTCATCGTTCACCATGGCACCGACCACAATGGCGCAAGCGGAAACGTAGGCATGTTTAGAGCCATGCGCCACCTGCGCCGAACCATCCGTGTAAATGATACAGTGGAAATCCTCCAACGGCCGCATTGCTAAAGGCGCAGGATGAACAAATTCATACTGTAAATACTCCTGCGACCGTAAAGCGGCGTCAAAAATAAACGTGACATCCTGAGATGTCAAGGATGTAGCCCACTGAATCCACCGAGGGTGCAAAGCTTTAGAATTTGGTACACTGGCTTTCGTGACCGCCTCCAAGGCCGGACACGGGGTAACAACCAACATGCGCTTTCCCTGCGACAGGGCACGTTCCTTAAGAATTGCCATCTGCACAGCCGTTAAAACTTTCTCCACAGTGGAAAATCGCAATTCAGCCGAAGTGTACAAGTGTGACTTGTAAGCAATAGGTACAGTATCCCCCTCATTAAAAGTCAGGTACGTGAAACCCACCGTCCCAGGGATAATTCTTATCACCAGGTTGGTCTGGTTATCACGGGTCTGTAAGTAGTCAGAAGTGAGCAAATCAGCCTGCAAGGACTGCAGAATGGCTGAATGCTCAGGCAGCCAGCATGATTTGGAAAAAGATGGTTGTACCAAGGCATATAAAGGCTTGATACGCTGGGCATATTCCGGAATGTATGTCCTCCCGAAATTTAAAAAACCCAGTAAAGACTGTAATTTTTTCAGCGTTGTCGGAGAGCGCAACTGCGCGCACTTCTCCAGGAAGTGAGGAGCCAATCCCTTTCCTTCATAGTTAAGTTCATAACCTAGAAACAACACTGTGTACTCCGCAATGTGTGATTTTGCAAAGTTAAACTTGTAACCCATGTCTGCAAAGTTACAAATGATGCTGTTTACACGACACAGATGCACCCAAAGTTCGTCGTCTGTGAGATAAATGTCATCCACATACGAACATGCAACTGGATCGAAACTCTCCAAAAGAGAGACTATGCGGGCGGAAAACACCCCAGGACTATTTTTATATCCCATTGGGAGTCGTTTAAACATTTTTTGTACGCCGCCGCATGTAAAACTGGTCCATTGGGAACTTAGACCATCTAATCTATGTGCATAAAAACCATTGGAAATGTCAAGCGTGGTTTTGAACCGTTTACGCTCAAGACTATTCACTAGGGCAGAGCCGTGAGTATTCTGTACTGCACAGTTACGGCAATGCGAGTTCAAATGCCGGTAATCCAAAACCAGACGATATGATCCGTCCGGCTTGTTAACAGTAAAAAGGGGATTATTCATCGGTGACACACACGTTTCAATTACACCTTGATATTCCAATTGTTCAAGGATAGCCGCGACCGAAGCCTTAGCTTCACGCCGTATGGGATATTGGGGTTGTGGCTGCGGCTGTGACCGTAACGGAATCTCATGGCTCGGGGACAATTTATCCCAGCCACACTGATTCCGGTACACAGCCGGCGCAAGCGCCAGAGCCCACTCTTCTGCAAAATGCAGAGCTTCCATTCTTGGCACAGTGTGCGCGAAACTGGGGAGGATTACCTCCTCCCCTCGCGGAGCTGCGAGAACAAAAGGTGGGGGCCAGTCAGCCTCCGAAAGCAAAATATCATACGTATCCGAAAGATTTTCCCAAAATACCCCTTTTACAGTTCGCTGCATGTCACCTTCAATTAACAGGACAATTTCAAAAAGTCTTTCAGGGGGAGCAACATGTGTATCAGCTGTTTCAATCACAATAAAAGTCTCAGTCGCTGTCACCTTCAACAGTGGACGGAGGGCCTCTCTCACTATGGTAATCTCCGCCGCGCTGTCCAGCAAGGTCAGAGCCCACGTCAGATTCCGAAGCCGCGTTCTCACTATCTGGGGCATATCGATGCGCCGTTAAGGCAGCGACTTTCTTCTTGGCAAACTGCGGTCTCTTTGGCGTAGAGTCGTCCCGCTGATCCCCTTCACTTCGTGTGCGGGGCTGGCAACGTCCTTGCTGGCCACCCCTGCCCCTGCCGCCCCCTCCACCACCGGTTGACGGAGCCGATGAGTCCTGAAAGGAACGAGGAGAGCGTTGGTCAGTTGCCTGATATCTATCAGGCGATTTAATCGTAGCGCGATCGCGCAATTCATAAACTCGCTCTGACTGCGCAGGTTGTGAAGGCGCCGTACTCGAAACCTGTGTCTGTTGTTGTTGTTGCTTACCCTGATTCTGCTTTTTAGGCCAATTTTGTTTTTTGGACTTGGGCTGTCCACCTGTTTCCGAAGACTGTCCCTGGGGCTGCTTCCTTTCTTTTTCAAGAAAAACCTTTGCGCCCTTAGAATTGCGGCCAACCGTTTTATAAGCTGCCACAATAATTTTTGCCAGCTGACGGGGTTTCTCGGCATCGGGAATTAACGCCAGACCATTGGCCACTTGAAAGTTCACAGCATCCCCTTTTACATTGGCAAGGATAATACCGCAAACTGTCTCAAATGAACCGTTCAGGCGCATACCCAACTCAACCGCCGACTCAGGTCCGTGATCATCTTGAACACGTTTGAGGATCGCAGACAGGTTCGACACTGTCGGTGTGCCAAAGCACCTCGAGTAAACCGCTGCAAAAGTCTTACCCCATGTTTCACAGTCAGCAAGTTCAGGGGCTAAATCCTTCGGTAAACTAAGCGTAAGAATCCGGTGTTTTTCACCCGGAGTCGTATTAGGAAACACAGCCTCCAGCTGGTCGAATTTCTCGGCAAGCCAGTAAGGAAAATCATCCTTATTGTCTGGCTTTCTGCCCATTACGGAATTCACCAAGACAGGACTGATTTTCAAACCAGCCTGTTCCGCTCGAAGCTGCGCACCTGCGGGGGCAGCGCCATGTATATTACGACCAATGTAATGAACAAGCGCTCTAATCACGTCAACCGCGACATCATGCAGACGCCGCAAATCACCCACATTACAAGTGGCGCGATTAGGATGAGGAGTAAATCCGCCCAAGGCGGGCCAGGCTGTGCCCGGAATGGACAACGGACCTAACCTCGGAGCCGTTAAAGAGTGGGGTAGGACGCCACCAAACCAAACTGCGTGCTGCCAAGCATCGATAGGTACTTCCAGTGCTCTGTACGGAGCATAAGCCGCCGGAACAGCCGAGGCAGTGTACGAGTGGTAGACGCCCGAATTAGCGTTTACTTCCGGAAACGTCACCCAGGAATAAAACAATTCGTACGGGTACGCATGTTCCGCACTCACCACTAGAACCACAGCCAAACCTTCCGCAGGGACATTATATGCCCTCAAGTGGTCGCGAACCGCGACGCGGCTATGCTGCGCTATTTCCACGGCCATGGTAGCACCGGAAGTGAAAAAAGGACAAAGAACACTTTGTAGCACAACTGGGTAGTAATTCAAAGAAACCGTTTAAAGTAGAATTCAAGCTTGAAAAGACCTATTTCAAAAATAGGTAGGTTTTTCCGACACCACCGTTTACCGGAAACGGGAATGAAGGTGTTAAGGTTTGAATGATATACTACTCGAGTGTCATGAAATACGGCCAACCAATCCGTTGGGCGCCATGTAGCAGGGTTTCCGTTCTCCCACAGAACTGTGCATAGAGATCTAGAACCTCAGTGAGTTAGGATGATCCAAAACTCATCTCAGTGTCAGAAATCTCGTTACCTAGCTAGCTACAGTGTCTCATGGATCATTATGAAATGATACATGTATTAGACAAACCAGAACATGATCTTTAGAATACCTCAGGAGTCGTGGAACACATGAACACTCTTTCGTTATACAATCATTTCAAACCAAAACTGGGAGTCAAAGAACACACATGCAAGTTTGAAATATTTATTATTCAATGCAAAGTTCTCAAACGCAGTATCTTGTATAATACCAAAATGCAGATTATAAAAATCAGAGTTAGCAGCATAGTCACTAATCCATAGTAAGCAAAAGGTGCTAGCATGTTATAATGCAAAAACCTATAGAATCGATATCACCTATATTTCGCGCACCCTATCTAGTATATTATTTTATATCTAAGAAGGTCTCATTCGGGCTTTAGCAGGGCGGCCCCATACCTCTCAATGTCAGTAGGAGCAGTTCACATCAACAGCTACCAGCTCTCTCCATGCGCAGTACCAAGTGTCTACGTTCATTCCGTGTAACTCTATCTTAAACCCGCGTAGAGCCCACAATGTTGGCATCAACATTATTTGTGTTATGTCTAATGTCTAATGTGGTGCGAGGATCAGACTTCCCAGCAACCTTGTGTTAGGTTAATCTTAGAGTGTGCAGCTCTCAGTGTGCAGACAGTTGTACCAAGTGTACGAGGCAAAGCTGATAGCATAGGAATAACATATTATTCTCAAATAAAACACCTCACCGCTTCTAGGGTGAAAGCTACAACAACAAGTACGTGTCGTGTGCAAAACTGAAGCCGAAGGCAAAGCGGCTGTTTAAACATGTAATACACTCATGCTAACTTAACGCAATATATGTAATGAAGTATCCATATGACAAGCTGTTTGCCAAATAGCTTGATAGCTCATTAGTTTAACATTCCTGCTGCAGAGAGATGCAGCCTTTTTTATCCTCTAAATGTGTGCCATTATTATCACCCAGTCTGTGTATATATAACAGGTAAAGTTCATGCACAAAAACCCCTAACTTTTTGGTATATAACAATTAAAGTATTTTTTATATAACATTACGGAATTATCACTCTGCTTTTTTGAATTTAATTATCAAAAAGAACACATGTCAACATTGTACGGGTGGGCGGGCATCAACCATAGTGACGTCAGTGTCTGCTACTTTCTCTCCCTCGCCTTGTTGGTGTTGTTATAGTGTTAACACAATGCTGGTTTTCACAGCCTACAAATCAACATTGTGGTAAAGCTCTAAGAAACACCAGAACAGCTGCATTGTCCATTGGTCAATGATGACGATAGGAGTGTGTCCGTGTTTGTGGTATACATCGTTGGTTTCAGGTGGTCATGCTGAGATCATGTTGAACTCAAGGATCCAGGAGGACCCCGATAGAACCAGAGCTGAGCTTCTGACTCAAGCCAGGCTTGAGTTTTAAAGGGCTCGCCCACCTCTACTTTGTACCAGAATAGATCAAAGGGGAATGTAAACTACCAGCCTACCTTGACATACGCCTACAACCCCAAATGTACTATTGTCTCTATGCGTCCTTTCTTAATGTTTCCAAGTGAACCAACTCCTCCCCCCTCCCTCCACCCACTTCCCAGTCTGACACGCTAATGTTGCAAAGTGAACCAACTCCTTCCCCCTCCCTCCACCCACTTCCCGGTCTGCAATCCTGACACCAACTGTCCATCCTAATCTATTTAGACTATTGTCTCTATGCGTCCTTTCATAATGTTGCAAAGTGAACAAACTCCTCCCCCCCTCCCTCCACCCACTTCCCGGTCTGCCATCCTGACACCAACTGTCCATCCTAATATATGTAGACTATTGTCTATATGCGTCCCTTGTATTTGTTGCGCAGCAACCAAATCGATGGGGTCTGTTCGGGTTGCAAAGTGAACCAACTCCTTCCCCCTCCCTCCACCCACTTCCCTGTCTGTCATCCTGACACCAACTGTCCATCCTAATATATGTAGACTATTATCTCGATGTTTCTATTGTAGTTGTTGCACAGCAACCCAATTGATAGGGTCTGTTCGTCCTTTAGATTAAAAACATGTGCGTATTTGACACATGCGTATTCAAATTCAACGTGTATATATAAACATGAACTTATTTGAATTCAACGTTGTGTCAAAATTTAAAATCAATCGGTGAAGAACTTTCTTAGATGTAAGATTTTTATCAAACGCACATTGACATTTTTATGTGTCTGTTTGTGCTTTCGATTAAAAACACGCACGTGTTCGACACATGCGTATTCGAATCCAACGTTGTGTATATAAAAACACGCGCGTATTCGGATGCAACGTTGTGTCCAAATTTCAAAGCAATCAATGAAGAACTTTCGGAGATTTGAGATTTTGAACAAACGAACAGTTACATTTTTTATTTATATAGATGACAGTCTTAGTGCTTGTACTCAAGTTACCACAGTCTTTTAAGACATTTTGGTGACTTCTCTTCTTGGAAGATGGAAGCACTAGTCCTTGTGTATGTCCCAATGTCACTGGACCACAAGGTTGCTCCTTATGCAATGTTTCCACTGTGCTTCACCAGGGGATTTCAATTAGTGCAGAATATAACGGTTTAAATGAAATGTTTCTTTTGCTTGAAGCAAATAAGCCCCACCTTACCTGACCTTTTGTGATATCAGTGATCTTTCTTGTCAAATTCTAGTTGGCGAAGCTCTTCATTTTGTAGGCCCATGATATGTGCAATTTATTTTAGTCTGCAAGAGAAAGTCGCATGTGATGGGGTCTCTGGCTGGACAGACCTAGGTTATTACTCCAAAGTCTGAAAATGTCTTCTACATTCAAGAATGCAGTACCAAGCTGTCAGACGCAATTTAGGTTCTAAACTTTTTCACGTTCGTCTCTCAACCTTTTTATTTATTTGGCATTTCTCCCTTACTGCTTGTCTGCTGTTTATTGAAGCCTCTCCCTTATGTGAACTATACGGATGCTTGTGATGGCAGATTTGGTGTTGGGTGGGCCTTTTTTAGCATTGTTTTTTCTAAACTTACTGTGCCCTTTTTTTTATGGGCATGGTATCAGAGTGCCTAAGCTATATCTGAAGTTGTGGAGAAAGGAAGAAAGGGTTCAAATAGTCCTCAGCCATATTAAGGCAGGTAAATTGAAAGTTCTTGCCACAGTTTAGTGACTGGGAAGGAAGGCTACTGCTGTGCCGTTTTTTAGGTCTCGTGGCGATTACCGCACGAAAGCGCGGTCTCGCCAGAGACCTATAGTCACTGGCTCAGCTTCCCAGGAGACAAGAGATGGCCACGCGCATCCTCAAGAATCGGATCGGAGCGGGCCGCACGCGCATGCGCACATCTCCTGTCTCCTGGGAAGCTCCAACACACACAGCCACACCTCCCCCTGCTTTCGCACACGCATGCGCCCACAGAGGCGCACACGCGCACATACACGTACGCACACATACAGAGACACACAATCCACCCCCCCGCACACACACACACACAAGCGCACAGAGACACCCCACCCACCGCACACTCCAACTAAGCCCTACTCACTGCATTGGCGCCACTCCTCCCGACCCAGGTGGGGCATCGAATTCCGAGCCTCCAGCCACATCGCCTAGGTCCCGGCGCCCCACCAGCATTAGTCCGGCTTCTTCCTTGGAGACTGCTGGTCACACTGGCATTTCCTACCCAGGGGAAGGGCATCACGGGGGCGATACGGGCACCATGAGCGTCAAGGCCGCGCGAGAGAAGCAATACTGGAGGGGAAGGCACGCGCGAGACGCACTGAAGCGCGCGCCAGGCGGAGGAGGGGGTCTCTTGTTTTCTAAACTGCAGTTATATTTGGTGAGTCCTTGCACTCACTTTGTCTAGTTTTTGAACTAGTTTATTAGTATTATACAATGAGACTTGCAGGATACACATAGACCATGCTTAAAACCGACTCAGAGGGGTGTGTAACAATGATTGCATCCGTTAAAATAGGGTGTGGGATTTTCAGGGTATAATAATTATCTGGAATTTCCTCTCCCAAAATGGAATAATAGCCACGGATTTTTGTGATTTCGGCACCAAATTCTGTACGTCCCTGTACTTATTTAGCCTTTCACCTTTTTCCGCGCTATATAAAAACGCATTAAATAAAATAAAAATACTGAAATTTATGTAATGGTTAAGACATTTCTCGCACACAGTAAATGACGGACCCAATAAACTCCACACCTCTTTTGTCGTCCCTGCAGAAACAAGTGTTTTCAAAGGCATCTTAAAAATCTGGAGCAGTCTTAATGAAGACCATAGATCCCTGTAGTCAACACACTGAGCTATCTTAAAATGTTTCCAGTGAGCACTAACTTAAACGTGAGCAGCTTTACTAGGTTATTGTAGTGTGTCCTTCAGGCCCAAAGTGCATTTTCCTTGCCAATACCGAATAAAAATCGTTGGTAGGATGGCTAGCGGGCAGAGTTCGAATATCTTTCCCGCACGCACAGGAATTCTGAACCCAATATTTCGGCTCCTAGCCTGCTGCTGGCTGAGCCTTGAGGGTGCCCACCCTTCCCAGACCACTGAGCCCAAGCCCAGCCTCGCGCCGATGCAGTGGGAGGGCTGGACAGTTCAATACGATCACACAATGGGCAGGAACGTCAGAGCATCCGTGACACGCGACGCTGTTAATAGTCGCATCAGGGTCCTCGAGGAGAAAAGGGGCTTGTGCCCTGCAAAAAGTAGGTGGTTGGTAATTGTTGATGTGTTGTTGCTGGACTGGAGGCGGGGATGCTGTATCTCGGAAGTCGGAAGTCGCGTCAAGGCCGCCCTCTGCTGCCCTTGAGGGACGAACGTCATGTTAATCGTGCTTGATGCGGGCACCGTGCTTTAAGTGGCATTAAAAATCTGTGGTGGACGATACAATTATGGGTGTGGCTTTATAACACATCAACTGAAAATCTGTGCTTAGCCTAACGTGCCACCCGACTGGTATTTTGCAGCTTCTGTCATTGCTTTTAGATATATAATGCAACCACAACAAGCCATTCCACCTGCAAGCCAGGGCTGTTGGACTTGTCAATGAATGTTAGATGCATAAGATAAATCAGCAACAACTATGGATACGTTAATGCTTCATTTATAAAATGAGATTGTGAAAGAACTATAAAGATTATCTTTGAAGTTACATCAAAGGCAGTGCAGGTTGGCACTGCTGCAGAGTTAAGATGTCTTTTTTCACCCTGAGGGCGAGGGCATAAATGGAGAGCTAGATTTGGACCCATCTCAGCACTAAGCACCAGGAGGACCCAGCCCATTTAAAGCCCTGCGCAAACATATACGTTAAAAGTATATAGTGAATTGAATGGAGAACCCTGTTCTCCGAGAGAGTAGGGTGACCAGCAGTCACAGATTTCCTAGGACAGTCCTGGTTTTCAGAGGACTGTCCCAGCTTTTGGATTCTTTTCATCACTTTAATTACATACCCAAGTTTTCGAGAAAATTGCCAGCTCATTGTGCAAAGCAGAAATGAAGCGTATGCCCTCCTAACTGCATCTGAAGGGAAAAAAGCACTTGCAGGCTGGTATTTTTAGTCTCCCTATTTGCCCGAAGTACTTCAAGACCCACAAACACTTTGTGCAAGAAAACGAAGAATAATGGTAGAATAGTAATTTATCCTCTCCTATAAATGTAGGGAACTTATTTGCCTCTCTTTCTAGTTTCAAGGGAGGATCAGAAATACAGGCACTTTCAGGAGGCAAAAGCAGACGTTAAGTTACATTAGGCAAAAGTAACCATTGTGAGCGAACAAAATACATGAGGTAGCGAACACTGCATTACAGGAGAAGTGACACGTGTGTAGGTTACAAGAGAAAACAAAGTACAATTAGAGGTATAATACTGCAATATATGCTAGAAACTCAGGCACAAGAACAAACGTTAGGTAAGGAATGGTGGCACTTGTGCAAGTATCAAAAGCAAACAAAATGTGAGAGGTGGCAAACAGTGTATTACAAGAGAAAAGTGGCGTGTGCATGTTACACAAGAGTACCAAACACATGTACAAGGATAATA
Organism: Lissotriton vulgaris; assembly: GCF_964263255.1. NCBI lineage: Eukaryota > Metazoa > Chordata > Amphibia > Caudata > Salamandridae > Lissotriton > Lissotriton vulgaris. The sequence goes on along the minus strand of NC_141689.1, from coordinate 1,018,629,266 downwards.
CTGCAATAAATGGCAAACACTCCAGCCACAAGAACATACTGGGAAGGCACTTCCATAGTCATGGAGAACAGAATTTTCAGTAATGGGAGGTCTTCCTTCAGATAATAGAGCGGGCACAATGTCATCTTTGCATATTACTTTGTCCTATTAAGCGACTAGAGTGCTTAGATGTTCTCTGTGCTGCCCAAATTCCACCTCTAATGATCAACTTTGCATACTTTTGACACCAAAGCATGGCAAGTAAAGGGCACATTTCAAACACCTTAAGTAACAAAATAAAAAATAATTTTATAGCTCATATTCCCAAACGCAACTGCCTCTAGGTGCTTGAACAATTGGCGTTATAATTTCTCAATAGAACAAGAACGGTTGAGTTGTGTAACATTTATAACTTATAAGTGTTACACAACTCAACATTACTTTGTTTATTGACTAGAAGGATAAACAGAAGAGTTTGCCCTGCCGTAATTTGAAACTCTGGCTGGCAAGTCTACGGCAGGCGCCTAATCCACTCAACTGTCTCACTGACCTACTTTGCAGTATTACATTGGAAGGGAAATTTTTTTTTTCTTGCTTTGTAGCTTAACTGGGTTCCTTCTTCAATTCTGACCTCTTGTTTCACTTCCCTGAATAGATATACCTCTTTAACACATCCTCAGTATTCAACAATCTCTGTCCACAATGTGATTCTTACTCCAAGGCAGTGCTTAGTTTGTAAAGGAATGAGTTCCAGTGCTGAGAGGTCGGCGCCCTGAATTCGTAGTCTTGAATCCACCTCAGGCCTCTTTAGTCCACTACCAGACACTCCCCGACCCCTTATCTCACTCTTGCAGCTTTCTGCTTTCTCTTTGTGACCGTTTTTAGGTCTTTCTCTTCCTCCTTCGTTTCCATATGTTTATTTTTCTATCTCTTCCTTTCAGTCAATGCTTGAAGAGGAAAAACACGTTCCATTACCCAATAAATCGCCCCCACTGTCTCCAAGCAGACACACCCCTCTAGACCCTCTACTAAACGTTCAGAGGGTTCTCTTTCATTCTCTCACTCTCAAGCCCACAACCAGACACACGCACGAATCCACACACCACACACACATTCCATATCTCACTGGTATCCAATTAAACATATTTTGTCGAGTTACTCACTCCTGTAATCTCACCCTATCCACATTGCTCAGATCACCCAAATCCCTGCACTCTCTACCAGACTGCTTTCAAGAACAGCATACTCTTGCACACACTCACTGCTCACCAATTCAGTTTGCTAAAAGAATTATGCAACGCATTGTCATACACAATGCCAATAACTCAAACGTTAATGCTGCGAGACCTATTGCATTGTAAATGCTTGTTGATTCATTTGGTCCTGTAGTGTCTGAATATGTTTTCCAAGACCAATGTGAGCTGTAGACTCTATTTGAGGAGAAGACTAAACTGGTCAGCTGATGATACACCGAGCTGAGTTTAACTAGTGCAGCTTTCTGATAGGCTGTTGACTCATCCGTTTAAAAGTCTAGTTTAAAAGTGACCTTTGCTCACAAAACAATGTGCCTCAACTTTTAAGTCTGCGTATGTCCTCCTGATAAGTTTGTTTTCAAACTGGACTTTGTTCCACGTCTACTTAACAACCAAGTGGCCAGAGTAGGCAATACGTATGACAAGAAGGTCGGTTATGCACATCCCTGGTGAGTTGCTCCTAGGCCCTGGAGCCTCTTTAGCACTAAGCATGCTCCTCTGCCTTCTTGAGGAGTGAAAAGTCACCGCTTAGTTCTTAGCCATGGCCTGTCCTCATTCCTTATCCCTTAGAATTCAGATGGCACACTGACAGGATACATTTCCTGAGATGGAGGGGAGCAGGGCTTATCTAGTGGTGCACATCAGTCTTCTCAGCAACCAAGTCTGTTGTTGCCTGACCCCAGCTCTTCCCTCACATACCACCATACTGTACGACATTGGGCCGCGTTGATACAATGAACTTGCCTTAGTTCAGAGTGTAAATATACTGGGTTGTATAGCAGTTTATTTCATTTGCCCTTGCAATCTACATGTTTGAGTCCCTTTAGGAGTCCCTTTAAAAGGGATACAATGATCCTATAATTATTCTCCACTTTAGACTTTATAGAGGTCGGTCTTTGTTCAACTTTGGCAGTCCACTACAGCTTGGAACTTGGAAAAAATGCATTGATACTGTGCGAGGTTCGAACCTTGGTGTTGTGAAGCCGTCTAGTTTTATAGGTCTGACTAGAGACATCTTTGGCTGTTTCGTCAGGCTCATGTTTTCCAAAAACCAAAATGAAAAGAATCATATATGTATACATCCATATAGAGACTTTTAATCAGCCTTCTCTATTCATTCATTGGTCTGTTTAGGTGTTAACCACATTGTGCTTCAGGGCACCACAGCATAGAGCAGGGGCCACATGGGCAGTCCATTTCACCCATTGTCTGTATGTTGAGTGTTTGTCCTGATCACATGTGCATTATTACTTGAAATGGAGTGCACTTAAATGCCAGGACTAGTGTTCTTGGGTTGTGGGGCCATGCGTTTAGTTTTAGTTTTTTCTTTTACTTATTCGCCAAATTTGTTTTGCATATTGTGTAGGTCTGCGGGAAAAAAATATACGCTTGCTAATAGGGGACCGACTAGCTTAACCAGTCAATGCATATTTATTATTGAAGTAAAATGTAACATTGAAGAGTTGCCTGGGACCGAAGTGGTAGAAACTTTTTTAAGCTGGGAGGACGTCTGGCTGTTGAAAAGTGAGGTGGAGTGGGGAGGGCGGGGGGGGGGGGGGCGTTGAATAAAGAGCCAGGCTGAAGGTATATAGTGGTTTATAATAAAGCTTGCACCTTTTATTATGTGTGTGCTATTGATTTGAAGATTCGAGGAGAAAGCAGTCGCGGCCAGTGCCTTGGAAGGCGAAGGGTGCTGTCAGATATGGAAGTCTTGCTCTCCAGTTTGAAAGTCATTCACTGCAATGTGGAATGTTTCCTCTTGCTTTGTTTGCCGTTTTTTAATATTGCAACTGCATCTACAGACCTAATATCGCTCAGGCGAGATGGCGCGCAAAGAGGACCATCACATAAGAGCAAAAGGCTGCATTATTAGGAGAGGAATATCAACAATTATTAATAACAAGCAACACCCTCACCTCGCCAATGCATCTTGAATCCTAATCAACCCACCCTTAACCGCATGCGCGCTAGCGGAATTCCGCTCGCACGCTGGGTTTTTTAAAAACGCACTTTGCGTGACGAGCTGGGCTCGTCATCAGCGTGCGAGGAGGCTACGCGATGACGAGCCCAGCTCGTCATCAGCGTCGAAGGGGTTAATGCTCTGCCCCACACTGAACAACTTAACCAGTCAAAGCAACCCCAACTTCCACTTCCCACCAACATCCTTCAATACAAGTCCATCCAACCTACACCAAAGGTTACCTTCACCATGCTCTTGGTCTAGTCACCCCCAAGCCTTCCTGCCTTTCACCACAAAACTGAAAGTTGCAACCTGCCCTAAAAGCGGCAAAAAACAACTACTTAATGACAGCATACCACACAGTATCGCCCTAACAAAATGGCAAAATAAAGACATGAAACCCAGTACCCGAGAAAAGGGCGCGGAGATTAATTAAATGAACAATCTAGTAGCAGGGACAGAAAGGACATCAATTTGGGAGCGTCTGGGACAAAACCACCAGAAACACACGCATAGGTGCCTCAGCTATTGGAGAATGAGGTTACCCTAGTCCTATGCCACTGAATGGCCCCTACAACTCCCATCTTCAATCCAACCAATCAAGGGGCCAGATGGCCCTCGGAGCGCACCACATGCCCTAAGACCTGGGGGGGAGAGAGGGTATAAAAGCAATGAGCTTCTCTTCCACTCCCCCGCCCCTCTCCATGGCCCATATGAGGGTTTACTGTACATTTCAGGCCGTAATCTACAAATAGATATACACTCATGTAATAAGGAAGCTCAGAAGGTAGTTGGTGCACTCGGGTAATGAGTTACTCCATACTACTAATAGCTATTCAGGGACATTTTCTCCGGATAGGTTTGGAGGCTGTTGAAATGTTCCAATATTCTGTAATATATTACAAAATTATTTTTTCTTGGCTATTAGTGCGGTGTATTTAGAGTCCCATCTATTGCATAAAGAAGCAGTCTACAAAAGCCAAATATTCTTCCAAACGTGCTCCCGGTTAGCTCATATATCCTCGTTCCTGTGTGGCAATAGTGAGGCACCAGTAGAAAAGATGTGACGCTGCGTTAATTCCAAGATGGCGTAAGCGACCTGTACTCCCAGAAGCTCGCTCACTGCTGCCGAACCTGCAAATCTACTTTCACACGTTTTACCTGTGTGCAGAAAAATGACCAGAAATAGCCTTAACTAAGGTACTCACACAACTGAGTTTTTCTCCTCCCATACATGCCAGCATTTTGAAACTAGAAAGAGAGAGACTTTGAAAACCAAATCGAGGGACTTCATTTTCTCTATTAATGTACATTGTAGGAAAGACAATTTTACGAATGGCATGGAATTTAAACAATATACTTGAATTCCCAAATAACCGTCTATAACTTTTGAAACTATAGAATGTATAGCCTTTTAGTTGCTTTTCCATTTCTGCACAAAGTCTTTTTGTATTTAATATTTTTTGTCTTTGCAAAATAAAGTCTGTTTTTCCTAAAAAAAAAATCTAAAAAAAATCAGGGGGGGTCCCTTCTGACTCTGTCCTGTTGGCGTGTAGGTTTTCGACCCAGCAATAAGACAACGTAATCAGTCCGAGTTTAAACCATTTTCATTCAGTCGTGTGGCTTCCAGCGGTAAAGGCCTCGTTGGGTGTCACAGTGCGGTCTGCCTCGCTTTTGCTTGCACATTTGTGCCCAGCCTGTCCCTTGGCTTGCCAAGCTTGCTGCAGCTGTCGATTTGGCCATGAAGACGTACAGCGACAGACCGACAGCTCTAATCGGTTTAAGAAGGGGTTGTGCCAGCGTTCAAGCTAGGAGATGGCCACATATATGTCCCCGTGGGCATGATGGCTGGCGAAACGTCTGCATGGGCCATGCAGCCCTCGGGTGGCACAGGCAGATGGACGGCCAGGAGAACCACTACCTCACCTAAATCTGACGCGAAACCTCTTGCAAATTTAATTTCAGCTTGTAGCACAGTTTGGTCCTGTAGTGCTCTGGGCCTTCAGACATTCCTGGCACTTGTTCCCCTTTTCATGAGCACAGCTTGCCAGTCTGGTGCAGCGTTTCATTTTTAATAGTACCTTTTTTTTTTTCATCCTATGGAATAAAATAAGCACAACGCGTTCTTGAAAAGACAGAATTCAACTGAAAATGTACACCGGAGTTTGTTAATTAAATAGCCTCTTCAGATTCATGTAGTGCATGTTTTCATTTTTTTTTAGGACAACCAGTTTGTAATTCGTGGGGCTGACTTTTGGTAGCCAAAATAATGTGAGCTGTGACTTCTAAGCGCTTGGAATGTCTGGTTGACATTATTACTGAATGGAAATTCTGTGGTCCGTATTGTACTGAGTATTTTGACAGATGACTGTTTTCACTAGAATGATCAATGTCTTTTTTTTTTTAAAGACTCTATGCTGCTTTTCATATTTATGTGATGCACAGTGAGCCGCATAAAGTGTAGCCAATTTTTCTATTTAAGATTTATCAGCGAGCACAGGGATGTTGAGTTATAATACATTTTCTCCTTTGTGCACCGATGAACAAATGTACCTGCTTTTCTTTTCTTGTTTGTCAAGGGGTTTGCAAACATTGCTTTGGCGTTTAGCATCTCAGTCAATGCATAGTCTTCCACCTGCTCTCACATCATGAGAGCACTGCTAACATTTCCATGTGACAGCCATTGCCATGGTACTACCTCTCAGGTACTGCACCACTGTAACTATCAGCACGACTCACTTACAACCTTCCCAATTGCTGGAACTTCCTCAGAGTGCCATACACAAAGCCTAAATGAATATATTAATAAACCTGGATCTTTGCCTGTGTAGACACCCCAGTGAATTAATTGACTACAAAATGTGTTAAAAAAAATAAATCACCGTTTTGTGGCAGCTATTGACTAATTTGAAAGTTAGGAGCGGTGGAATCTGCAGGTGAATAGATTTGTGTAGAATATGTGAGCATTGCCCTTCCAGGACTTCCTTAAGATGCAGAGGGAGAATTCTGTGAGGCGGTCAGCACAGACGGGAAACATCCTTTACAACGCAACTTTTACCACGCAGTGCCTTTACATCGCAACTTTTACAACGCAAACCATTACAACGCATTGCGCTGGGGGGCGCTCTAGGATAGGGAATAGATTGAATTTAAAATTCAACACCTTCCCTACAATCCACGGGGACTGGAGTTGGAATAGTAAATTAAACTATTCACTATCCAGCACCCCTCAACACTATGCGTTGTAAAGGCTTGCGTTGTAAAACTTGCGATGTAAAAGCATGCGTGGTAAAAGCATGCGTTGTAATGTCATACATCCGCACAGACGCCTCAGTTAAGAGTTCACGCTCCTGATCAGTCTCTTAACCATAGAGTGTTTTAGACTACGGTGCCTGCGTAGGGTGGATAAAGTGGTGCAGGCAGTGGCCGGTGAACGCAGTCATGTTGACCCTTACAAACATTGCTATTTCATTGGTGAGAACCATTATACATTTGTTGTGAGTATCCTAATGCTAGTAATCTGGCACAAGCATGTTAAGTCCTCACTGCAAATTATAGTCTCCTTCTTCTCTTGTACAGTAGAATTCAAAGTGCACAATACATTGCAGGAGCTAATATATCACACTTGCATGCAAGCTAGAGACAGAGTTGCTGTGTTAGAGCTGGACTCTATTAAATTGCCAGACCGCATATACCCCCTGAGTTGCTATATTACGAGCAGCGGTTTTCAGCAGTGAACATGGCAGCTTTGGGCCGAAATGCCTAGCTGTTATATTTCAACACATGAGGTTGTGCCCATTTCTTTCCTTGTCAGGAAGGCTGGTCTGTGAATGGGGTCTTCAGTGTAATAGATCTAGAAATCTTGCACCTTTCACTACTAATTATTTTGTCAAGTTCTATACATTGCATGTGGTATCAAAAAGCTCCTCCACAAAAAAAAGATAATGCTTTTAAAATGATCCATGTCTTATGGAATCACATGTGATTTAAATGACACAAAGAACAAGGCTTTGACTATGCACCCGTTAGCCATTTTACAGTCTCACCTAGAGATTACTTTAGCGGCTCACCCGTAGACATAGTAAAATAAATTCATAACTAAACATTCTTCAGTATTGGATCTTTATAGATTCACATGCTTGAATCATTCTCTGTCGTCGAAGTGGGAGTCCTACGATACCATAGTAAAACAGTATGTAACAGTATTATAGGCTTTAACCACTCCCATGCTGGTGACGAACCCCAGCCGTCACGCCCCGCGGTGGGCGTGTGCTTATGACGGCTGGGGCTCATCACGTCCCCGCCCTGTTCTTTTGTTTACCGCACAGCGATAAAATCGCGGCCGCAGCGAAAGGGTTAAAGCAATACATAGTCAGGTTAATAGCCTATCTATGTCCTTTTTGAAAAATGAGCAAACAAACTAGAATTAATCAGGCAACAGCACCCTCTAGAACACTCCCAACAGAGGTTAAATCTGTCAGATTTTCTACTGTACATTGTGGAACGGAGTCTCTCTGAGCTCTGCTCAGTTTTTTCCTGTACATCTCAACTTTTTCTGCAACTATTATGTCTGAGACTTCTAAGAAGGGCCTCTTCATATCCTGCAAGTCCAGTGGGAAGAAAAAGTTACATGTGGATAATCCACACAGAGAATGTCTCTGTTGCCTCTACCCTCAACATCAGGTAATGGAGTGCAAGATTTGTCTAACTTTTTCCTTTAAAACCATAAGAGACAGAGAGGGAAGGCTACTTCTGTGGCTACAAAAGTCTAAATATTAGAAATTCACCACTTCCGAGGAGGACAGCATTTTATCTGTGAGACCCCACAAAAGGTCAAGTTCCTTTGAACAAGGGGCTTCTGAGGAGAGCGGAAGGGCCTTAAAAGTACATCATGAAGACACTCTGAGAAAGGAGAAGCTCAAACTCATCTCCACCCTCCTCTTAACCGTCTGCTCCATCTGTGAAGACAGGGGAGAGTAAGCGATCTTCCTCCTCTGAACCCTCGACGTCAAGGTAAAAAAAATCCTCCCAGAACACCGACGACATCACTGTTGACGCTAGTATCAGCTAATACTATGGCAGCTGGTCACCACTGTCTCGTTAATAACGTCATCGTCCCCGAGAACGCTAATGAGGGCACCCATTAACGCTCCCACCTTGTTGGCAAAGGTGACATCATCCATTAAGTCACCTATGACAGTGGAGTTACACTCAACTACACCAACATCGAAGACTCAGTTGACAGGAACACCGTTGATGGTGGCCCCATCAACAAGAACATTTTCGCCTTCAATGCCTCAGTTCACATTCACATCGCCGACAGAACCATCAACAATGATATAAATTACTAAAATAACGAAGGCTGCTCTAAGGCCTGAAGTTATCTCTCCCAGCAAGGTCTCACCTTTGCCACAAATTCCCTTACTGGACTTGGAAGAGTCGGATGATGGTTGGCCTTTTGGGTCTGCGCACAGCAGATTCAGAGCTCAAGGTGAAATACCAGGAGGAAGATGATGATGATGATGATAATGATGCAGAGCAGTACCACCATCCATATTATGTCTCTCCTAGGCGGCATTATGAACAGTATCAGTACCATCCGCATCCTCAGCCCAGACAGAATGAAGTGCAGATGCCCATATCACTAGTTCTGGATTTGCAGGCCATGCTGTAGGATTATGTTATGTTATGTTATGCGTTTTTATTAGGCGCACAGATGCTCCAGCAAAGGAGCGTCCTGGCGCCCGACAAGGTAGCAGCACAACACAACGAAACAATAAATCAGAACACTTTTAAACTAAGGAAATAAGAAGGTTTTCACCGCACGGCGAAAGGAAAGCAGATCCCTGAGGGCTCGTAACGCCGGGGGAAGGGAATTCCAGAGCACCGCCGCACGGACTTGAAAGGAGCGTCCGCCGGCCCTACTCCGCTTGAAGCGAGGGACAAGAGCCAGTTCTAAATCAGCAGATCTTAAAGCTCGGACTGGGATGTAATGGACCAGGAGTTTAGAGAGGATCGTAGCTGGAGACCCCTTCAGAATTTTATAGGCGACACAGAGGACCTTAAACCGGATCCGCTGAGCCACCGGGAGCCAGTGCAACGAGCGCAGGGTACTGGAAGTGGGGCACGATATAGGTAGTCCAACCACCGATCTTGCTGCGGCATTCTGGATCCGCTGCAGGCGTCCAATCTCTGCCTGGTTCAGGCCTACTAATAAGGAGCTCGCGTAATCCAGCCTGGAGATGACAGTGGCTTGGATCACGAGTTGCCTAGTGGAGGCATCAAAAAACTTGAGCACAGGACGAAGCCCGCGTAGGATGCCGAAACAACAGGCCGCCGTACGTTTGGTGTGACAAACAAACGTAAGGGAAGGGTCCAACCAGACCCCGAGGTTTTTAAGCTCGGAGACTGGGGTGGGTGTAAGACCCAAATCCTCTGGCCACCATCTCTCTCCCCAAAGTTCCGGTTGTTTGCCAAAAATCATGACCTCGGTCTTACTAGCGTTCAGCTGGAGACAGTTGGACGTCATCCAGCCGGCGACCGCCCGCAGTCCTTGTTGGAATCTGGGGGCATCCACATCGGCATCCCCGCTGATCGTGACCGCTAGCTGGGTATCATCGGCGTATGACACCATTGTCATACCCCATTGCCTGACAACCTCAGCTAGCGGCCTTACGTATAGATTAAACAACGTAGGACTCAGCGAGGAGCCTTGGGGAACCCCCAGGCCCAGCGGATGGTATTTGGACTGAAACGGCGGGACGGTCACGCTAAAGGCCCGATTGGCTAAAAAGGACCGGAACCATTGGAGAGCGATGCCGGTGACACCAACCTCCTCTAGACGACGCAGAAGGATCGGGTGCGATACGGTGTCAAAGGCGTTATTATGAAAATTATGAAAGATTTCCTGAACCTCCACTGGAGAGGCCACTTGCACCACCTCAGCCTGCTTCTCCTGCCAAGCCAAGGAATATCTCTCCATCGATAATGTGCAAGATGACACCTAACACTAATGTACCAAAGAACAAAACAAAGGCCAATACTGGATACCCTTAAAGGGGGAAACTTGTGGTCACCTTTATGAACAAAGCATAACGGTCCAGATTACGTCATCAGTCAAAAAAACTTTTTATTATTTTCTTTAATTTAGCTTTCTTTTTAGTACTTGATTTCACAAATTAATTGTGCATGTATAAACAGTTCAAACGTTAGACATAACAACACGAAAAGTCTTTATACATATTTACAATTTACAATTTACACACATCCTCTCAAACATTCATTCTGCATTCATCCCGTTGTACACACAAAAACATAAATAGAACACCTTTTGTCACAAAAAGCAATTGAAATAAACAGTGAATGATGATCCCTATTTATGATTAGAAAATAATTTCAATTGAATGTATAGAACATTAATTCATATTAAGGAAAACTAAAACCTAATTCAAAAGAATTTGGTCATATGACAAAAGAGTTCAGTCACTCCTATTGAAGGTCAAAAGGTCGACGCGTTTCAAACCCCCAAGTCTGGGGTTCTCATCAGGACCAATCTTTTTCTACAAAAAAGAAGAGTTGTAAACCAAGAATTAGCCAACCAGTTTGTTATTGGACTAAAGACCTGCAAAACACCAGTAGAAACCAAAGCCATACCTTATAAAGTCACTTAATGGCCATGCGTGAATCTGTGGGACATTCGACAGGTACACAATGAGCACTCACCTTTTTATGGTGGCGCAGAGTCTCCCTAAAAAAGAATAGGGGAGAAGCTGTAAGGACTCAAGCCTCAAACTGGGCGGAAGAGAAAGTACTGCAAAGACTTTGGTGAATGGGCGCTTACCGGTTAGCGGTGGCTCATGTTACATATCCGCTTGAATTATTGTAATTTCACTCCGTGCACTTGGATCGGTGAATTTATCTAAAAAACGAACGAAACGCACGGTAAGCACATTGTAGCGGTGAGGGCATACGGACTTATGCGAGGACAGAAGGGGGTACTTAGCAGGAACCTTACCTACGGGCCGGGAGCCGATAGTTTGAACTGCTGCACTCTGCGCCACCATAAAAAGGTGAGTGCTTTTTGTATACGACCAGTTAGGTCCTGCCAGTGTCTTCCCACCTAAACGCACGAGTATTGATTTATTTCTGTCTATTCGTCTAGCGTCATTGTGTACCTGTCGAATGTCCCACAGATTCACGCATGGCCATTAAGTGACTTTATAAGGTATGGCTTTGGTTTCTACTGGTGTTTTGCAGGTCTTTAGTCCAATAACAAACTGGTTGGCTAATTCTTGGTTTACAACTCTTCTTTTTTGTAGAAAAAGATTGGTCCTGATGAGAACCCCAGACTTGGGGGTTTGAAACGCGTCGACCTTTTGACCTTCAATAGGAGTGACTGAACTCTTTTGTCATATGACCAAATTCTTTTGAATTAGGTTTTAGTTTTCCTTAATATGAATTAATGTTCTATACATTCAATTGAAATTATTTTCTAATCATAAATAGGGATCATCATTCACTGTTTATTTCAATTGCTTTTTGTGACAAAAGGTGTTCTATTTATGTTTTTGTGTGTACAACGGGATGAATGCAGAATGAATGTTTGAGAGGATGTGTGTAAATTGTAAATTGTAAATATGTATAAAGACTTTTCGTGTTGTTATGTCTAACGTTTGAACTGTTTATACATGCACAATTAATTTGTGAAATCAAGTACTAAAAAGAAAGCTAAATTAAAGAAAATAATAAAAAGTTTTTTTGACTGATGACGTAATCTGGACCGTTATGCTTTGTTCATAAAGGTGACCACAAGTTTCCCCCTTTAAGGGTATCCAGTATTGGCCTTTGTTTTGTTCTTTGGTATCTTTGGCTTAGCCTTGCTGGAAACAGCCAGAACCCTGTGTTGTTTCTTTCCACCTAACACTAATGTAGCAGCACCTCCATGGGAGGACCAAGCCACTTCAGACGATCAAAGGGAGGAAGGTGAGTTCCCTGACCATCAACATCCACGGGATGAATGAGAGGACTACCTTGTCCCTACTCTGTCTCCTCCAGCACCTCATCCTTCAAAGTCTCTCCCAGAGGACTTCGGTGTTCTCATAAGCTGAGGGACCGAGCTGCAGCACGTTCTATCTCCCAACCTATGTTGAGCAGTCCAACTTTTTCTTTATGATTTTAAAGAGCAAGCCAGAAAATCTGTGAGGGCCATCCCCATTATAAAGTATATCTGGGATGAGAAGATTAAGACCACGAAGAGCCCAGCTACAGTAGCAGCAGTACCACCTCACTTGGACAAAACTACGAAGCTACAGCGGATTTCTCTGCTTGCCTCACAAGTCATCCGTAACTTGGCTCTGTCATCTCTCAAGCTGTGCAAAGACGCTCCAAAATCCCTTTTGCTTACATCTCCATGCCACTAGACAAAGAAGGCAGGTGCCTGGACAATATAGGGAAGAGATTCTCCCTTATCTCTGCCATTACCATTCGAGGCGCCAACTCGCTAGCGATCCTGGGGCGCTATGACCCCAGATGTGGTCAGCTGTGAGCAGTCTACTCGATTTGGTCGCGAAAGACAAGAAGGCGGAAACAAAAAAGATCCTCCAGGAAGGCTAGCACACTTGCTCAGAAATTACAGATTGTGCACTCGACATCTCCTCCGCAGGTTTTCTATCAATGAGCCGGAACAGCAGTCTTGAGACTCCAGGGATGGCTGGAGGCTGCCTCTTTTAGGCCAGAGGTCTAAAGATCTTGGACATGGCCTATGACAGCAAAACTTTGTTCGGTAAACATATTTATGGCGCCTTATGGGCTACAAAGACGGACACTGACACTGCTATATCTCTTGGCACCCTCCAGTTTAAGAAGTTGCCCTTTCGGGAAGCTAGAGGGAGATGTTTTTCTACTTACAGAGGGGGTTATCAACGACCTCAACACTACCAACCCCAATTTCAATATAGGTCCGCTTACCATCAGGCTTACTGTCAGCCACCCTCAGCAGCCTATAGGAAGCAAGGCTCGTCCCAGAATCAACCCCCAGAACAAGTCGCAAACAGTGGCCTGGACCAGGTACCAGCTACATCTACTCCTTCCACCCATGTGGGTGCGAATATTTCCAACTTCCACCCCCAATGGAAGGAGATCACAATGGACACATATGTGTTACACTTAGTAAACTATGGACATAAACTGAAATTTGTGCATAGACCACCAGACCATCCTCTGAAGGGGACGCACCCACCTCATCTTCATCTATTGAGGAAAGAAGCCCTAATAATGCTGGCCAATGATGCAATAGAAAAGGTTCTTTGTTCTCAAAAGGGCATGGGATTCTACTTCCAATTTTTCCTTTTACGAAAGAAAACAGAGGAATGGAGAAATTTCTGTGCAAATAATCTTTCCTAATGATCAAACGCTCCAACATCCTCCACCTGTTAAACAGCGGGGATTACTTGACCTCCTTAGATTTGCAGGATGCATACTTCCACATTCCCATACGTCGCAAGTATCTTCGCTTTACTGTGGCCGGAACCCATTAACAGTTCAGGGTACTTCCTTCGGCCTCAAGTCTCCTCTTCAGATTTTCACCAAATGTCTTGCCCCTGTAGCAGCCACACTCTGAAAACAGGGTCATCATGTATTCCTATACCTAGATGGCTGACTGCTAAAAGTCTCAACACTGCAGCAAGCTTCCAAAGCTACCACAGCCTGCCTCTCACTGTTTCACGGGCTAGGCCTCACAGTACATTACCCCAAATCCTCAACCTTTCCAAGTCAAACAATAACGTTTTTGGGAGCCAACCTCAATAAAATCAGAAGCAATGCCTATCTATCTCAAGACAAGCAATGAAGATTGTCAAGCCTGGCTCTAAAGATCTCCAGGAGAAAGTCAGTTACAGTGCAGCTATTCAAGTCTCTCCTGGGCATGATCTCCTCCGCAGTAAATCTAGTCCTGCTGGCATGACTAAAAATGAGGCCACTGCAAGAGAAGCTACAGATGCAATGGAGACAATCTGAAGGCTCCTCTAAGACTTCATAAGCATCACCACAAGGATGTGAGAAATATTAGCATGGTGGTCCAAAATGTCTCATCTCTCACAAGGCCTCACATTCCTGACTTCAATACCAGACTTCGTCATCTCGAATGATGCCTCCTTGGAGAGCTGAGGCGCCCATTTGCAGCACCTGCAAATCCATGGAAAATGTGCCGCATTTCAAAAATCAGTGCACATTAATCGCCTGGGACTGAAAGTGATCTCTCTCACTCTACAAGCTTTTCTGCCTGAATAGCAGGAGCCTCCTTGCTGGTTCGTACAGACAATATAACCAGCATGTATTACATCAACAAGCAAGGGGAACAAGCCCTCTAACTCTCTCTCTCAGTAGCTTCAAGACCTTTCAAACTGGCTCACAGCCAACTAAATATCTCTTCTTGCCAAGCCCATGTCAGAAGTGAACAACACCTTAGCGGACACTCTCAGCAGAACCAGAGGCAGTTGCTAAGAGTGGTAATTGGATCAACAGGAGTTAGACAAGATTTTCCCACGCTGGGGTAAACTAGCTTTAGATCTCTTCATGGCGGACAAGAACGCCAAATGCCAGTCATGTGCGAATGCCCTTTCAATGAGATGGTCTGGGATTTATGCATACACTTTTACCCTCCTCCCCTTTCATACAGAGGATTCTCAACAACATGAAAATGGAGAACTTTAGCGTCATTCTAATCGCTCCCAAAGACCCAGGCAGCATTTATTTACTAAGCTCCTTTATCGGAGTACAATACAATTCCCCTACGAAGATCCTAACACTCTTGATGAGGAAAAATGGCCCGATCTTTCACCCGTCACCAGCCTCTCTTCAATTACAAACATGGCTCCTAAATTCAACGAGTTCTGAGACGGATATCTCTCTCAAGACTGTAGAGAACTTTTGCTAAAGCAAAAGCTGAATTAGCAAACAAGATGTACAAGTTGAAATGGAAGAGATTCTGCTAATACTGCTTTACTTAGGTATCATGGGACTCCCACTTTGACGACAGGGAATGATTCAAGCATGTGAATCTATGAAAGATGCCAGTTCTGGAGAACTACAGTTACAGGTAAGTATTTTTGTTCATACATGCTTACCTGGATATATAGATAGAGGATCATACCTCGATCTCAGCAAAAATAACTGATTTAAGTTTTCCAGCACAATTTAGTGGTAGAAAACATTCTAACATGGCATTATGGCATACTGCCGGTGGCTATACCTGTTGAAAAAGGGCCTGAACCCACGTTATAGGCCTGAGCCATAGGAAGAGGTAGAGATGAACTTTAACAACCAGGATAACCCTTGGCAGATGGGCTGTAATGCTTTTAGAACAATCCACCTTATAAGGGTAGAATGTTCTACATAACAAAAGGCTAAAGAAACAAATATTGGCATGTTGGAGCAGAAGGTCTGTACTAGCCATAATTTACCCTGAGCCACTCCATTGTCTTCAGAGGAGCACTCAACATTCTTATGTTCTAAAATAGTATTATGGCTTGTCGTCGAGTGCTATATTAGCTGTTAAAGATACTGAAAATGAGCTATCGGCTTAAGATGCATGTGAGACATTTTAATGTGTTTTTTTATTCTTTATCTACAAGTCAACAGTATTATTGCGTCCTACCAATGCATTGGCAAAGCAAAGCAATGCAATGCTTGGCTTGTGGTATTTTTGGTAATTTATATTAAATAACTTCAAAATCTCCATTGTACGTTGTATTGAGTTTTCTTCCCTTCATCTCTTAGGATCTTTTTGTGTTTAAACATGAACTGGCTCTCCTGAGGATGTCTACTTTCATGGGTCTTCTTCTGTTTTTTGGAATGTGTGGACTCTTTTACTCTCAGCTCGTGGGCATAATTACAGTAAGTACATATATGTTTATTTCCCTAGTTTTTTTTGTACAAACGTGCAAAATAATATTTTGTCTTTTCCTTTTTACTTGGGACATACTTCTGCAGCACTACACTGCATGGTTTGACTTACATTTACAAATGTACTTCTACTGCAGCCTCTGCTCTATTTTCAAGTTGTAGGTCCCAATAAGCCCACATTTCAAAGGACTGAACATAAACAGTGACACATTTTCTTCTTTTCACCACCTCCTGGGAAAGGAGTTGAAACTGTGGTGCAGATTATTTTTCATTCAATATTCTAGTTTATATTTTGAGATTTCTTTTAACTGAACAGTCTAATCGAGAGTTTTCAGATGTGGTAAATGAACGTGCAAATTGTAATTATTTTAATGTGGTATTTTGGAGATTCAGCATTGATTCTGGTTTCAACCAGGCACCCTGCAATTAATTTTCATTCGTTAAAGTGAACGTTGAGCCTGTAGTAGCTACTCTCTTACTGCGCTCCATCCTTCGATTTTCCAACGTCACTAAGATGGGGAATTTCTCTCCATCACAGGTATCTCCAATTATATAGATGCCCACTTTTTGGCCATATTAAGTATGCCTTAATTGCTCATTTAGCTATTATCTTTTGGTTAGGTGGTATTGCAACTGTATTGAGCACTGATGATAAGATTAGGCAACTGGTTATTCAGTTGTTACACTTGACCATTGTTTTTCAGAAAAGTCATTAGATTTGTGAAATGGTATGGATGAAGCCCTGGGGTTTAGAACCACCAGAAACCATCAGTTGAGAGTCTCGGTTTTTGCAATTGTTGAGCTTTGTCTTTTTTTTGTAATGAAAGCAAATGTCTAATCTTTCTTTCTATCAGCCAGTTATGGTCTGTAATACTTTAAAGAAGCGGAATGTACAAGCCCCTAAGGGCGGAGCTTAATTTGGGAAAAAATTAGTGCTGGTGTCCAAAGTTCTGCTGAGATGCCCATGGCTGGTGAAATGATTTGTCTATGCACCAAATACCAAGGCTGTGTGGTCTTGAATCCACTCCATGCCTCTTTCATCCACTGCCAGACACCCCTTTATCTCACTATTGCAGGTTCCTTCATTCTCCCTTTCTGACTTTTTTCCATCTTTCTCTTCTTCCATCTTTCCGTTGTTTAGTGATTTCCCTCTCTCCTCACAGTAAAAGTCTGAGCCAGAAAAATAAGTGCTGGTCCCCAAAAATGAGTACCACTTTCCTCCTCCCGGAAACCACCAACTCAGATTAAGCACTGCCTGAGGGTTTATTTATTCCTCGATTGTTTGACAGTTAAGCAGGTCCTTTTGTTATATGTGCCCCGGTATATGAAGAGGATTACACTCTTGACTTGCTGACCCTTCAAGAATGATTTAAATGACTGGATTTTGGAGAATTCCATTTATGTCGAATTACAAATGGTAAATGTTTGCTGCTACAACTTCTTTGAAGAGAGAAATTGAATGCAGGCTAGTGCTCCTTTGCATTTGAAATTAATTATGGATGGCTAATTAATATTTTTTGCATATGGGCATGGAATACCCTTGACATCCCAAAATATAAGCCATGATATAAAAACCCTGCTTTGAACCCATTCAGACAACTGATGTGAAGTTAGGTACCCTGGCTCTTCCCAAGAATGTTCAAGAGTAATGTTACCTTCTGAAACCTTCTCCTCTGTGTGATATTAGTAACTATTTACTTCAATCCAAGTTGTTTTGTTCTTAATGAACATGCCTAAAGTAATCTGTGAATACAATGAGCCAGAAAAGCGTGGCATTTTTTCATAGGTAAATATGTTTCAAACTATCCATCATTTGTAGCCACTGGTGTCATGGTCTCTAAAGTCAAAAGAACTAAAAACCATTCCCGTTTGTATCAAATTATCCTGGCATTTGTTGTCAAGAGCAAAATGGCCATGGTATTTTTTGTCTGGCATTCATTTTCTTAATTAGGCCGTCCCTCCTCAACCTTTACTCCATTGAGCGGCCGCCTTTTCGTTCATTGAGAGCTTAAATTAGTCTCTCTATATACCGTAACTTCAATTCCTAATGTTCTATGGTCCTAGTGGAATCCCAGGATTTACTGTGTGTGCATCTGCCCCTCAATGTAGTTTAAAAAAAATGTAAGCTAGTTTATTTTTGCATGGAGAATTCATATGTGCAATAAGTAATCCGAATTTTTTTTTATTGTATTTATTTTAAAAAAAAATAGTAAATTCACTTTTTTTTCTTAAAACCAATGTAGTGGTTCCTTAAGATAAAGAATATTCGTTATCCTAAAGTGAAAGGAAATTTCAGTCCTATTGAAGACATTGAGATGTAAGATATGCGTCGTCTTCTTTACTACTGGACATAACAGTAGTGTAATTAAACTTAAAATAACTACATTCCAAGCAACTAGAGAAAGTAACCTGCCATGATCACTGCTGTTCAATCACATTGCAATAATCAATCCTCTGAGCTCAGGGGTGTGGAATTTAATAAAATATCTACTTGTCCATGGGGCAGGTTGCTTGATAAATCTACTTGTCCTGTGCCAAAATCCATGTGTCCCTTTTGTGCCATGTAATGGGGCGACAAGTTATGACAGCAATCTCATTATATAAGAGCTCTGAAATGGCCTCTCTGATTAGGACAGGGCTGCTTCCATAGTAGGGTTTCAATACTAGCAATTCCCTTTTGTTACCACAGATCTACATACTGGGGCTGAAGGTAATGGCAAGCAAGAGTTCCAGGGTTGGAATGCCCATTTGAGTCTGTGCAAACCTACTAACTTGCATGTTTTAATGGTTTTCATCAACTCTTCTCTAATCTTTTCCCGTACTTCAGAAAGGATAAATATTTACTCCTGACAATGGCAGACATAAAACTTCTTCCAGAGTTGGGAAGAAAAGTGGTTCGAGGGCACGTAAACTTGCAAACACTCAGATTTTCGCATGAGCAAATCTACACCTGTATATTTACTCAAAATTAAGTTCACAAATATTTTCTCTGAGTACTATTTCTTGGCCTACTATTGTAAAGTCTTGTGAATTCACGAAAGTCGTATCTCTGCACTTAATCCAAAGGACATGGGTGCACTTTATTTAATAATTGGGACCCTAATTAGGTCTGGCGTTAACCATGACCTTTTGTGTTTATTAAAATGTTTTCTCTCTCTGTCTATGGGCAATGTGTGCTTTTTGAGACCAAAGCTATTTTAGCTTTTGCCAATTTTTGTTATAATGGTGAGGGCCTGGCAGCTCCCACACCAATAAGGTTTTTCAAAAATAATGCCAAAACAAGTCACGCACTGACAAAACCAAAAGACTGACCAACCGTTTCTGACCTACTGGCTTTACCAATGCTTGTTTATTTTTGTTTCCCATAATCTTATTTAAACTGGTTACACTGATTTTCCATTATGAATATCGAGAAATACTAGCGCACATCAACACATTTTACTAAATGATGTTGCAAGGAATTGGTACCTAAATTCAGTAGTTTAGCAAAATTTATTTTGCATTTTTTTTGTGAACTTTTTATTTTGAAAGCAAAGAATCTTCAATCTTGCTTTCAAGCTTCTGCACATATTTGCATCTAATCAGAGAGCATTCTGGGAGCATTATACATAGCCTCATATTGCTAAACATTGAAAACGTGTATACACATTTTTCTTTACACTAACCACTGTCAGCAGTGCAGTCTGAGCTTCCAACATTTACTTAAAGAGCTCACCCTAATAATAAAGACTTTGCATTTATGAAACATAAATACAAGTTTGAACAGCATTACACATGAGCACAAATATTACCTGAACTGCAGGCACTGCCTTTCCCTGATCCTTAATGTAGTACTATAAACTGGCAGCCAAAGGGTTTGTACTGTAGGGAGTTGGGCCTACTTGTCCCAAGGACAACATGCACATGAAAACTTGATGCCCTTGACCCCAAACAATGTGTCCCGGATTCCTTGTTTATAAAGTGTGTTAGTGCTGTATCCAAAGTAGATACCAGGGATCTGGATGATGAGGTTGGAACATGAGTAACAAGTCTAACAATTTGGGGTTAATTTACTCTTAGTCACTCAATCAACTAAGTTCTTTATCCACATTAAATAAGCCATGCAAAATTCACATAATTCACAATCTCATAAATCGAAAAACATATAATACATTCATAATAAAACCCCAAGAAAATATCTGCATGCATCTCAAGGCACTAAACATCAGACAGCTATAAAAGAAATCCTCATTCTAAGAATGGATGGAACAAATTTGATTACAGTCAAACAAGTTATGAGATGATGGCCCTTAGATAAAAACAAGGGCAAGTCTACATAGTCTCTTGCTTTAAGTTCACAATATTGGCAATAAATACTAGTCCATTGTGTCTTCAGTGGGGGTGGAGGAACTCTTGGTCTGTTTACTGCTAGAGATGTACTTGGAAGTAACAGTCTAGGTGCGTTATGGACCCATTAGAGAGGGCACCACATCATTTAAGATTATTAGGGGAGTCCGCCAAGGATGTGTCTTGGCACTGTTTTATTTACTCTTTATGTCAATGAGCTGGAGAGCTTTTTGATAAAGAGGGGATAGGATATGCCGCAGCTGGGATCATGCCATAAACCAGTTCTTTTGTATGCAGATGATGCATTGCTTACTGCTAGGACAGCTAATGGGTTGCAGAAATTATTAGACTCCTTCAGGCTGACTCAAAAAACAATCTTAACAATTCCTTCCTTTACAATTTTGAATGTGGACCCAATATTGCAAAAAGCAGTGTACATAATACGGTGGCAAGCGGTGGGGAATGTACGAACCTTTAAATATTTAGGGATACCTTTGGATTCATTGTTAAAGTGGAGATGTTTATGTACTGTTAGATGGCAACAATTTAATGGGGCAATGTAAGCCTTTATTCTGTTTGCAGTCAAACTCAGCATCAAGCCCGTTAGGGAAATGCTCTCAGTATATAAGAGTAAATGTATATCTGTGGAAAGTTATGGTGCTGATCTCGGGGGAGGGGGGGTAAACAGATATAACTAGTTTACGAAAGGTTGAGATTATTTTGTTACGAAGGTTGTTGTTAAACATTCTGCCCCACAAAAATGTGTTACACTGAATTGAGATCGCTCATGTAAAGGATCTGATTAACTTACACCCAATCATTTTATGGGTATCAATTTGGAGGAAGCCTGAGGCCAGTTTCACATGGTCAATAATTCAGCATTGCTCAATTCTGGACAATGCATTAAATATCCCAAGATTTTCTCATATCCAAAGGGTCGGCTCTCAGTTGGGCATTTCAAAATTATTTAGTAATCCCGATTCGGTACATACCTTGACTGTAGCGTTGATCAGATTTATTTTTTACATTCTGTGAAAACATGAGGGTGACAAGGGAATGTAACAAATCTTCAGTGAGATTATATGCTATTGTTTCGACCCTTGGGACGATGGAGCCCTATCTTTCCTTTGTAATCCTCTCCCAGCATTGATTAATCTTTCAGGTCTCAGATTGAACATCAAATATTTTTAGGGGCTTTTCTAAAGTGTGGTTCCTGGATTCAGGAACTCCTGTGATTCCATACAACTATCAGTCCTCTCAGAGAACATTGTACTTTACTACCAATATTGTATGCTTAAAACATGAGTCAATGTAGGTCTGTTTTTATCCAACAACACTTAGCTCATCTAGCTTGTTTGGATGTAATCAATGTTGTTTAGGCCGACCTTAGAATAAGGAAATATGTATAGTTGTCTCATGTTTAGTGAGCTGTGTGTGTAAATATTGTATCCAGTTAATTATGGTCTTTATTTTATATCTGCCTACAATTAACAATGTTTTTACCAAATGTTTGTATATTTATGAGGTTGTGAATTACGTGAATCTGTTATGGCATGTTTAAGCCGAACTAACAATTTAATTCATTCACACTTGTAGTCATTGTACATAGGAGAAGAAATTCGGATTTCCTTGGGTTTAGAAGTAAAGAGTTTAGCGAGGATAGGCAGCATTCTTGATTGTTCAGGTTATTTTAAATACAATTTGGTCTTCTAGAGGTTACATCTGTTTTTTGTTTGTTTTTTTGGGACACAAGCTTAATAGCTCCACGTAAAGACTGAAAAGCATTAATTTGTTCCAGGATACGGTTTATGGGGACAACACATTTTTGGCTTTGGTAGAAGAGTGATACCCAATCTTGACCAATTGAGATCTGTTTGTCGGAAGATTAAAGCCAGCTTGCAGCCATCTCTCTGAAAACCATGTCATGCGCCAGTATCTGCTGCAGCCTTTCTTGAGTGTTTGCATCAAAGGCTGCAGATAAGTCGAGCAGAAAAATAGGATGAGTTTCCTGTATCTAGAATGTGATGTACATCATCCAGGATTTACAGAGATGCTGTTTCAACACTGAAGTTGTCTCAAAACCTAATTAGTAGTTTGCCAGTGGTTGCTCCTGTGAGACATGATGTTCATAGGCTCTCCATCTCTGCAGCAAGCCAAGGGAGGTTTATTACTGCTCAGTATGTAGCAGTTCGGGTGGGAGCATGATTGGGCCTTTTAATAACGGATGATTAGGCTGGTTTTTTGACCTTGTTTTGGCGTACATGGGAATATGCCATGCTCCAGTGCGGCATTGGTCATGTCATACAAGGTGTCTTGGGAAATGTGAAAGTTAGCCTTCATAAACTTGGAAGGTATGTGGACCTGGAAGTATTTTGTGGGTTTTAGGTTGTTGAGTGGGGCAGGCGAACTTCATGTGTAAGTGAATGTTGGGAGAGGAACAGCAGGAGGAGTGGTTCTGTCAAAGTTATCTCTTCTTAGTTGTATTTTCTCCGGGCATTGACCTAGGAATTCTTCAATTTTTTTCCATATGTGGATGAAGATGCACCTTCAAGTGTTTGAGTTCCGATGACAGAACAGCGATTTAATGGCATTTGGAGAGGACATCACTTGCTCTTGAATGGTGGGTTTTTGCTGTCAATGTGATGTGTTTATGTTCTTTCTGTAGTTTTCTAAATGTAAAAAGAAGCGGGTAGATGTCTTTAATTTTCTCCATTCACTATCCGTTTTGCAAAGTGTGCTTCTCACTTGGGTTGAAGATTTTGTGGAATAGGAATTCAAGTATTGAGGTGGAAAAAACCTTTATCCATGATTCAGTGATGAAGATTGTGGTCAGAGGTACTGTTGATTTCACTTGCGAAGGGTATAATCTGATCATGCTTTTAGAAGTACCCATGAAACATGCGTGCTTGGCGTGCATAGGGTAGTATTCTCCAATTGCACTATTTTGATATGAATGAGGTTAGCTGTATTACTTCTGGACATATAGTACTTTTATGTTTCGATCTGTTAGATTTGAAGGTAGGAGTGGAGACATTTTGAGATTTCATAAGCATTTTGGTACAGGAGGTGAAACTCAGCCAGTAAAATTGTGGGGCGAGAAAGTCCGGGATATCCTTTAGTGGTGATTGTTCTTGATGTCAGGAATTGGACAGCTCAGTAGAGAGTTGAAAAAATTGAATTTGATGTGCTATTAAATGCATTTAAATGTATAGGAGGCAGGGCTCCGAAAGCTTAAAATACATTTCTACTCTACAAATTGGAAAGCAAAATAAGGATGGATGTGAGCAGATATAGTTCAGCGTCTAA
Organism: Lissotriton vulgaris; assembly: GCF_964263255.1. Lineage (NCBI taxonomy): Eukaryota > Metazoa > Chordata > Amphibia > Caudata > Salamandridae > Lissotriton > Lissotriton vulgaris. The sequence continues at coordinate 1,018,605,542 of NC_141689.1, read as the reverse complement.
AGTGCGAGTAGTATGGAGTATTTGTTATGACTGATCGTGAGAGCACTTTTATACAAAGAGGGCACTAGGAGGCAGCCACCATTCCTTGATTTCAAACTGTTAGACAATGAATAGCATTGGCTCGGAGCCTGTATTATGGACTAGGGTAGTTCAATTGTGATTGAGGGCTTTGGGATGTGATGTGTTATGAATGTAATGAGATGTGCAAAAGTCAGGGATAATTTAGTTTTAAGGTATTCTTATAGTGCTCAGATTTGTAATAGAAAAAATGGGATTGGATGGGCTGAGATTAATTCAAAGTCTAGTGTGTAATGTTATGGAGCGCTGGATTTTACTGATGGTGTGTACTTTCAGAGTGGTGAAATGCTTGGATTTAAGATTCTGTTACCTTCTGATTTTTGTATTTACAAGCAAAGACCATTAGTTAGTGGCGTTTCCATCCCAGTGCAAGCAGAGCAGTCAATATTTGATGATTGTTTGAATATTTGGCAGATCAAGTTTGCAATCATTTAAAGTTGTCAGTTTGTGTTCCATGGAGACGAAAGCCAGTGTGATCCTGGGCATAATCCCTGCGAGATGGGATCCATCTCAAGTAAAATATGAGTTGATAAATTCAAATGATCTCGGCACTGTTTCATCAGCTTTGTTGAATGTGTTCTCCTGGCTCTCTTCACAGCCACTAGTGACAGACATCAGCCTTCTGTTGTGCCTCAAGTCATGTCCGTGACAAACCTGTGTTATTTTAGTTAGTTAAAACCATAAAAGGATTCGACAATACAATAGTAAATGCAATTAAAATATATAAAGGACAGCACTAAATTGAGCAGAATAAAGTGCAGATGTGCCAATAAGGTGTTTTATAAGAAAAGATCCCATAAAGTTATACATTTTAAAAACCTAAAAACTTCAATTAGTACATACCCATGAAATAAAAATCCATGGACGTTACAGAGGTTAAAAACCTCCGAAGTACATATCCATGAAATAAAATATCCTGAAAAGTCAATACCGAGATAACAATCTATATAATTAAAATACTCTCTCAGCCTATAAAACAGCAGTTCATCAATGAGGCACCATCTTTGTGACCCTCCCTTCCCCCTTAGTACCCAACACATTAATGACCACATTCATGTACTTTACCAAGCAGTATGACATTTGTACGTTTTTACCTCTCAAAGTGTAACTCACAGCCTCTTTCATGTGACGGCAGCTCCAAATCAGAATAGGCGTCCTTAATCATTTACTTATTTACCTTATGAAGTTGGGGCATACGCAAATAATGCGGATTAAGGATTCAAACTTATAACCACATAAACAGCAGCTTATTGTAGAATGCGTATGCTCTTGCCAAGCATAACAGAATTCCAGAACAAGAATTAATAAGAAGCGCGAACGAATAAAAAAATGTCTAGCTGTCTTAGCCATTGGGGTGAGGAAGTAGCTTGGTATCACATTTTCTGAAAATGTAGCAGCCCTATAGGCTGAATATTGTTGGGAGTTCCAAATCCATTGTGTAGGATAATATTTTGAGTTGCTTTTAGTGCCTTCTTAAACTGATCAGCTGACCGTGGTGGAACCCAAAGAACGGCAGTTGCAGAATGTTTTTTGCAGTGGTAAAATAGTCTCTCCAGGGATCAAAGCTGGCTGAGTCTGATGATACGGCAGCCCAGATCACTTTCTTAAGGGACGCGTCTCTGGTGTTCCTTAGCCTGTGGCAATTGACTAAACACAGACGCATCAACTTTAGCGATGGCTGCTGTACGTTGATTTCCAGTATACTGTGAGATTGGCTTAAAGAATTAGGAAGATGAAAGATATGCTTAAATACACTAGAATAAGATCTGCTAAGCCAACATGATATCCTCCTCTGTTTTTAGGAGCAATGTTTACCACACTGTTAAGAATACCCCGGACTAAATGTATTGTCTCTCTTGCAAAAACGCCTCCCGGTCCTCAGGGTTCAACGTCCAGCAGAAGAATATCAGAAGCTGTGTATTGTGTCTCAATGCAAATAAGTCCAATCACAATAGACTCGCCTGTCCAGGATTACTTTAGACATCACAGATAGTAAGAGTTCCAATCTACGTTTATGAGTCAAGTAAAGTATTTCTCCTTAAGCTTGGTTTTCCAACTCAGACAGAAGTGTTGGGTCCGCCACATTTGTGGATCTCGTCTCCCCAAGTGGTTTGCATATCTCACCACTGGCACATTTGTAAAGTCTGACTCCTCTTTATTGTAGCAGAAGCCTCATCTGGAACCTTCCCGGCAAAAAGGTACTGCTGGTTGTACATGTTCTACAGTGCCCTGTTCCATTAAAAACCTTTCTGGGAAATAATTTTCTCACTGACTTATGTAGTTTGACCAATACTATACATGTAAAATGTGTGCCTTCTCCATAACAAATAGGTTCCTGAATATACGATCTTGAGGTATTATCCTTGCTCCTTAAGTGGCAAAACTCTTCAAATTAGCGTCCGCCATAATGAGAATGTATCTGCGTCTTCTCATGGAACTTCTACAGTTCCAGTCTCCAAAATGCAGGCTGTTCTGTGTACCTATTATGAAGATCTTGAGGTACACGTGAGTTCCATCTCTTCTTACAGACTGTGCCATCACCAGTATCCTGCCTAATCCAGAAGTGTCTGTCAGGCCCTCCACGGCCTGTTCACTTCCTTGCATCAGAATATTTCCCAAGAAGGTCAGCATCTTTCAGACAATCTCTAGTGTAAAGAAATGTTGTGCCTTGGTAATGGCCTTTAGCTTTTCCTCCAGGGGTATTAACAGACCTCTTATCTAGAGCATCTTAAGGAGTCTTCGAGCTGCAGTTAGACACAATGCCTCTCGGCCTTCCAAGCCAGATAAAAGGGGCATCGGTGGCACAAGCTCTCCAAATCACATTTGTGAGAAAAGCCTCGGTGTTCTTCAACCAAGTTACTGTTTATTTGCTGGGTTTATGAAAGTGAGGTCTTGCCACACAGCCTGATAAAAATAGTTTTTTTGAGTGTGACTTCCACTGTATTTCGTTCTGCATAGCAACCATTATTTGCTGAATATATATATTTTGTAGCCTAAAACTGACACGTAAAACGTCAAATTTATTTTCGCTATTTTCTTTCATCTTATCCATAATGTCTTAAAAACTCACCTCTCCTTAATAAAGTCTAGTTGTCCCTTTTGTTCTTATACACACAACAGACCATAACTTATTTTCTTTTTCATATATAGCATTATTTTGTTTTTGTACTGCATTTAGTTTCTCAATTTAGAAAATATCCCTTTTTGCTTGGCCTGGCTACTTTGATCTGAACAGCTTGGTAACTTCGAAGAAGTGATTGTTATACTGGTGTGACGCCAATCTATGCCTGGTTTGCATTTGAGGTTTGATTAAGAAGTCCATGTTGAACACAGTAGAGTAAAAACTAAATCTTGCTAGCCTCTTACCATTAAGGTATAAAGTGAATTCTTACAGAGCAGGAAAAAAAATAGTTAAAGACGGGACTTGGGAATACAAGTATTTATAAACAAGTAGAACTCTAGAGCTAATCAATTTTATGTAAAAGAAAATATTGCCAAATGCCCAAACGAGTGAGGAGATCTAGGAGTAGCTATTGACCAGAGATGCTTCACGCATCTATACTGGAGAACCTGTTTTAAGTGCATTGCTCCAATTCAGATCACCAGTAGAGTGTCCCTGCTTTCTGTCATGGTCTCTGTTTGGTATAATTATACAAGGCTTGTGTGTTGCTGGCGTGCAGTAGGGCAGTCGCCAGTTCTTTACGTCCTTGTGAATCTCAGTGAAGCACCAGGGGTTAACTGGATGTGATTGGATTGGGAAACACACAAGTCATAGCAAGCACACACATTTTTAAGTGCATGTTAATTTAACGTTAGTCCAACCTTTTTGTTAAACCAGAAAAAACGCCCCCCACGCATCCACAAACAATGTATTTGTTTTTCTGTTTTCTCGACAAACAAGTTGCTAGTACCTTATTTTCTTGAAGCCCCATATTTTTTGGGCACCTAACAAATTACTAACTCATTTTTTTCTGAAAGTTGTCAAAGGAATTAAGCCTCCAAATGAATACACTCCATATCACTAGAGCAGATCTTTCCTATCCTGCCTTTTGTGGTTTCATCGACCATAAGTAATGTACACTTGAAGATGTCACAAACTGTTTTTATTATGCAGCAGCAAACGCTGGCTCAAATAATGGTTTTCTATGAATTTTCAAAATATATATTTTTTAAATTATATTATTTTTCCAATTTAATGCTAGCTTTCAATGCAAACACAAGCTAGCCCTTTCATATAGCCTTCACCTTCCTTCTCTCAAACACCGTCCTGCACGGATGAAGTCCAACGAATGGTTACAGCGGCAGGGGGACATTGCACTCCACAATGCACAAGTAACCTCTTCCTCTGCAAAAAGGAAATCCAGGCTTCTCAGAGTAGAAGGTAACAGGATAATCTCCAGAGTAGTGATCCCCTGATTGCTGCCCTTGGGCGCAGGCCGGTATAAGAGGATTATCCTTGACCCAGTTAAAATAATTAGAAATTACTTGAACACTTCCATATTACGAATCGTGTAATCTCATTTCTAAAAGTTAAAAAAGGTCCATCTCCTGACATTACGCGGCCAGATGTTTCAATTGGAAGCCATCTTTTAGGCACTCTAATCTGAAGCCTAATTTCCAAGGATTACCTTTGATTGTTTTTAGCTTGAACACACTGAACAGGATGTGTTTTCATTCTTTCCATATGTTGGTACAGATTATGAAATACATAGCTTTAGAAGATATCCCTGGTCTACTGGCCGTCTTCCCCTCAGTCTGTTTGTTCGGTTTCATTTTAGCACCCATGTATGTTTTTACATGCTTTCTCGTCTAGTTTTGTAGTCAATACATCCCAGCTGAATCCTTTTGATTTTATTTCACCTGTTTTTCAATGATAAAGTGGTCATTCTGTATTTGAGAATTGTCAGAATGATGACACTTTGATGCAAACTTTCTTTGTACTTCTAGTTTATAGTAAGAACATTTGTTAGTTAAATGTAATCTTTGCTGCAAGACCAGAGGAATATTTCCTGAAGCTATTTGCCCTACCATTGTGGCAATGACTGTAGTTGTTTTTATTGTTTATATGTTCCTGCTACATACACAACTTGCAGTGTCCACTAATAAGGCTGTGGCAATGTTTGCACCAGCTTTCAGATCAGACGCATGAATAAATGACGTAATAAGGTCGCGTTCCTCAATGTTTCAACACCACTTTTAATCAGAAACTGGATTGTAACAGGAACACCAGCCATCCACTCTCTTTCCATGACCACATCCGCGCCAGCCAGGCTCACCATTACACAGAGAAACACCAGATATACTCTGAAGATACCATGGGGACATAAAAAATGGCAGAACATTCAGGATATAGCGATAGTTTAAAGGGGTGGCATTCTATCTAGAACAGATAGAATGCCACCCCTTTAAACTACTGCTATATCTTGAATTTCCTGCCATTCTTATTTGTTTTTATTATTTACCTACACATATTGCATAACTGTAAGGTCACTGTTGATCAAATACCGTAAAGTTACCAAGTTGAAGAAAACAATTATTCTCGAGTAGTTTGACTAAGTAATTTGGATTTTCTTATTTTTCCAGTAAATATGAAGGGTTAGGCAATTGTTCAGCTGTTCCCTGGGCCACTTTCTTCCACTTTTACCTTTATGCATGACCCTTCTTTAAAATGCTACTTTTTAAAGTGTGTGTTTGTTTTATCCTTTGTGCTTTTAATGCCATCAGACTACACTCTGTCACCGAGGATCTGCATGTGTGTTTTCTTTTGTTATGTTTTTTACAGCCTATAGTTTGTTTCTTTTGGGTTAGGATTTTTTTTTTTATTTGTAGTTTTTATATAGCGCAAACTCGGCCCAAGGGCATTGACGTGCTTTACCTGAGCACCAGTTTACATTTTTTTTTTGGGTGGGGGACTGGGAAATTAAGTGATTTGTCCAGAATCACAGGATGTTCAGCTGATGCAGGGAATCGAATTTGGACCATAGTTCCAAAGTTGGCAGCTCTGGTCATAATGCCATTCCTTCTCCCCCTGTGTTTGATTGTTCCATGTGGCTGGAAGAGCAAGAACAATACACTCTTGTGCTCTGTTAATGACTTGTTAATGTTGCTTCTCTTTCCATGACTGATAGTGTATTTTGGTAGCATTATAGTTTCCTGTGGGACCAATAAAACACACTTTAAAAGTAATGTTCTGTTTTTTGCCTATATCTTCTACGTTTAGAGCATCCAACCTAAAGTGAACCATCTCAAACTATACCACATAAACACAGCTCAGTGTTGTAGCTGGGAAAAACACTTTGCAAAAGTTAGCTGGTCATCTTTCAGCTGTTTGCTCTCTTTATGTACCAGCCGTGGGCGGTAGTGGGAGTACCTACCGGGCGGTGTCGTGGGGAGGGGGAGGGGCAGGGTGGGGGTAGTAATGTATGGATTACGGACCTTAACAGGTAGGTAAACATATAAATAAATAATACGAATTTCGTTGAGCGCATTGCATCGCATTTGGTGATCCAGTGCGCGCAACGAAATACGTTTTATGTTTACTTACCTGTTAAGGTCCATAATCCATACTTCACTACCCCCCACCCTTCCCCTCCCCCTCCCACATCACCGGCCGCAGCTGTTATGTACTAAAGAAGTAGAAATATGGTCACCATAGACACAGCTCCAAAACCACTTCTATTTCAAAAGGCCTTTCATAAGTGTAGAGAAACTGCAAATATTCTACTGCTTCTTGTCGGATATTTTTATTCTTACAGAGCCTCCTACTCAAACAATTATATTGTACAATTAGTTTGCACAATACTACTCGGGAGGGCTGTTTCTTAGAGTAAAGATGTGTTGCAGAGGCCCGTGGTGAGTACACAGAATACACCACAACCTAAAGACCATTACAAAAAAATAATCTTCAGTCGAGCAAATGCCCATTTATTACAAGGTGTGTAAACCTATAGATTTGAATGCAAAGTTATGCTGCATTCACAACGTTTTACTCTGAGAGATAGAGAGGGCAATGTTAATAAAACTCGTCTCTGTCCTGTGTGTTCCTATTCAACAGAAAAGCTTTGCTTGTTGTATAACATTTTGAATAGAATCAGATAGCTACACACCGTGCAGTATAATTTTTTATTCCTTACAAAATAATTTGTTGAACCTGGACACAAAATGTGGTCCTCTGTTGCAGAATAATTTTAGTGTTGATTATGACACATATACTATCGATAATGGAGTCGTTTCACATACATGCTCTCAAATACATGTTCACTTCTCTTGTGCACAAACCCCAGACTCGCATTAGCTACCAACTTGGTAATATCTCTCTTAAGTGTCAAACTCTTTGCATTAAGCAGACCATTTATCGAGCAGCCTGCATACCTCACCTTTGCCTATGCCACACAAAAGTCACTTTTGTATCTATAATAACAGTCTGTCTTGGGCACAATTACTTATCTCACATTTGTGTCTCTGTAGCAAGAATTGCTTAATTTTACACTCTACCCACCTGCATCCCATTCCTCTCACCCATAGCCCATTTATCTCACTTGGATGCAGAATTTTTGCAATTCGTCCTCCCCCAGTGCTTAATTTGTAAAATATTAAGTGCAGGTGCTCAACTTTTTTAAGGAGGCCACACCCACTCACCCCTGGCTCCACCCACTGACTCCACTGTCTCCACCCACTTCCTCTATTGGCTCCACCCACCCACACCCAGAACTAGTATTGCTGAACGTGCCATAGTAAGGGTTACACCAAAATCTACAGTTTGAAAGGTCAGGAAATGAGCCATGTTCATCGCCATAAGGATTGACTACAGGACAGTCTATACCATGTACTGTGCACCTGTGGCTGAGGGTCAGTCACTAGCCACATGTCACTGAAGCACAGATGGGCCAAGCTGAGGCACAACAAGATCCTGAGGAGGTGCCTATCCCCCATAGGGGTGTCTGTCTGAAAACACCACACATCCACCCATGGAGGTGGAAGACTGAGAACCACACACCCATGACATCTCACATCCACATCCCTAGCCCACAGGAAGCCCATCAAGGCCCCATTAGCTCCTGTATACACAGGCTGTCAGGATATGACTTGCAGAACCCCTGCAGGTGCTCGGCAGAGGGTAGAGAGCCATTCGATGGAGAGAGCTCCTGTCTGGAGTCCACTGCTGCAGCGAGCGGACCCCGGTAAACACTGGAATTAAAGCCCTGCTGTTCCTTTCTGATGATGCTTATTCTGGAATGTCACTTATTCACACCTGATACCCCACCCCTTCTCTCTAGCTGTAACCGGACCTGACCCACCAAAATAGAAGCATCAATCAATGCAGTGCAATGCACTTGCAGGAACGCAGGCTTGCAGTCGCAATATCCGATCATAACAAATGTCTCGCAACCGCTGCACCCTAAATACAGCAGCAGCCTTGGCCCTACCACAGAGAACAAGATGTGATTCATTGTGATATTATATATAATATGTATACAATCTATGATTTTTAGGTGAGCCACACCAATACTTCATAGACAAAAGTTGCAGTTGAGCTCTTTTTGCAATTGCTGTACATATTGAATTTCCTGCTTAATAAGGTCCTCTAAGTTGTTTATCGCCACGCAATGTATGTTTTTGTTTGGCATTACTCCATATGGACATAAACAAAACATCCCACTCTCCTCTTACCATTCCAAGCTTCAAATCGGGTAAACTGTGAGAAAAAGTGGTGATGAATGTTCAAGGCAACAGCAAACCAACCCTCTCCCTTCCAGCCTCCTCAGAAATTCCCAAGTTAGGCAGCTACAAATTTCTTCAAACAGAAACAGTACTAATTCATCCCATTGCCGAACAATGAAGTGGCCAGGCAGCCAGAAGATAACTGTGGGTGCACTAGTGTAAATTATGTGAAAGGGGCACAAATTGTGTGTTAAAAATGTGTGTGCGAGAGTGAAAGTGGTATTTTTTTATTGAGCCAAATTACAAATAAAATATCGTGCATTGTTTACATTCTGCTGTTTTATTTAGTGTCAAGCTCAAAAGAACAATTTTTCAATGTGAAACTACCCCTTGTTTTTGGAAAAAGTCGATCTCATTTTAACTCCATCAGTCGCCATGAGCCATGGAGCCTGGAGGTTCTCCAAAGAGCTTGCCTGAAGAGTGTAGTATTTATTTGATGTTGCCTTGTGTTGGCGGGGAAGCAGTGCAGATGGAAACTGCCACATGAAACGTGGCACAGTCCGGGCCATTGAGGTGAATGCACAAATTTAAAATATCTGTGAGTGTTCACACACAAGGCCTGTCTGATAATGATTCAACTGTGTGATTTACATCTAAGGTTACTACAAGAATGGAGATGCTAGAGCCAAGGGTCCTACTGTGGACCAATTTGCGCTAGAAACACAAACCTAGATAAACTGCAGGAACTTCTGTTCATACGTGTGTCACTAGGTTCTGCCTAAAACTTGTACTGCAGCTGCAGACAAGTGCTGTAACCTGCCCTTTTTCATTTGCAGATTCTGCAAAAAGAAAAACATGCTGGTTTACATATGCGGAAAAGCACTGGCAATTTACTCTGGTAATCCATAAATTGGGAGGTCAGGTGTGGCAGAGGAAAGGGGCCGTTGAGTCAGGAGGTGCTGAGCATTGAAAAAGCAGAGTTACCAGTTAACTTATACATTTATTTGCTGCAAAGAAATTAGTGAATAGGACACAGAATAGTAGCTCTGTTCCAGATTAATTAATAGCGACTTGTTGTAGTACTATCTACTACTCTCTTACCTGTGACCTGCAGTCTCCTTGACACTGGCTCGATTAGATCACTGGCAAATAATGTGTTTTGGTGGGCCCCCAGCCCAGGCCAAGAGCATCAGCATGCAATGCAAATAACAAGTCAAAAGGAATAATTTATGGCCTTCTTCTGCTGGGTTTTCATTTCAGTGCATGCAAGTTGTTAACAGAAAGCAGCTACACACTTTTTTATTACTTCGACGATGTCGCATTAAGTTTATTGCCGAGACTGGAACTTTCCAGGACCCAGTCTGCCTAGCCCTCAGCTCACCCACCAGCCCACCCTCAACTGTAATAATTAACAAATGCAAAAGAAAATGCTCCTTGAAAGGCAGGCGTGCACTACTGACATCACTAACGTGATGCAGTCATCATGCCTGGACCTGGGTGGGCCATCCTGCAGGAAGGAGGACGACACAGGACATGTAGGTACATTTCTTTTTAATAAATATTGGGCTCATCTCAATGGGGAGAAAAATTCAATAGCTCCAGCCCTGTTAAAAAAGTGCTGGTGCTTAGCACCTGAAAGCTCCTGCACAAATTAAGCACTGTGACCTCCCCAACCCTGAACGCATCCTCCCAATAGCATCCCTCTACATGAAAAGTGATATTCCTCTCGGCATGAATCTCTAAAAAGTAGGGGTAACTCATGGTTTTATGACCTTACTTTATGTATTAACTTTGCATTTAGTGCTGTTGCCCTTAAAATATACACTACTGTATAACATACAGAAACGACACAATGGTGGACCTCTATGGTATTGACCTTAAACGTAGATATCTTATGTTGCAAGTTCGGCTTTGTTTCTGTGATAATCAAGAGGTGGACAGTGCTGAATTCCTGATCTGGCGTCATTAAGCTGGATCAGAGCTCTGGGCCAGACACAGTGAAACGTGTTGTGTCCTGATGCGGTTTCCAGACATCAGGACACATTCATTTTATGTACTTTGTGTTCAGAGCAACAGCCTGCAGGAGATATTAAAGATCGCTTATTTTCAGCTTAGAGTTGGTGAACACAAATGCCTCATATTAAGGGCCATTACCACTCCTTTCTTTGAATCTCATCCTTGCTGTGAGCTAGCAGGGAACTTAGCACTTTGCTGGACGTGCCATCGAGGAGCCAGCTTATTACTTTTCAAGTGCTTAAGATATATCCCATAATCTGATGGCAGTTTTTTGAGTTTTCAAAACAGTGAGAAGTATCCAAGCACTGTAAGGATTCAGCGGTATCCTTTATGATTTTTTGCACTAATAACCATTTATGTAGCATTTACTAATAAACCAAAGAAATCTTTTTGAGCTACCACAGAATAATAAAGGTAGACGAGAAAACAGCAAGCTTCAAGCGTAGCCTACGCAGTTTACATTCAGCTCATTGATGTCAGTTCATAACTCCCTAACCTTTGTTACAAGGATTGTAACTTATGACCTGCGGATAACACCATTATCTCTGCAACAAAAGCAGTAACCCACTGAGTTATCTGAACCCAAGATCTCTCCAGCAACTGCACTAAATACCCCGTTATCTTACCACTATTAAGTCTTGGAACTTGCTGGGTAGACAAAGAATTTTGCTGCTGACACCTGAAGATGATTTCAAATGCTATCTATTTGTGACCAATCAAGTAACCCATAACAGATTTTCTATCACGTTTGTCTTTGTCGCCAGTTTCTTTGGGGCAGAATGTTTTATTTATTTGATCAAATAAATTAGTTAGGAGACAACTCAAGACCTGGCTGTTCGAGCAGTAGCGAACCCCCTCCCCCAAGCGCCTTGAGACCCTCCCGGGTGAGTAGCGCGCTATACAAGTGTTATGATTGATTGATTGATTGATTGTCAGGATTCCACTCCACATGACTTCACCCCTTGTGACTCCTCCTTCTTCCTCCTTCTTTCTCCCCTCTATTATGTGTTCCGGGTTATTTGTTCCCCATTTATAGCACTGGCTTCATTGTATGCAACTTATATGATAACTTTTTCTGATGGTTGTGTCTTAACTTTTATAGGATGTGTTTACCTGTCATTATATGGTCTCAGTGTCATTATATTTTAGGATACATCCGATATCACACAAAATATTGCAAATGTGTCCCATACATGGCCAATCGGCATACCCCAAGCGAATATTTTTCCAAACTTTTGCCAAAGATTTACCACGCACAATATTTTTTTAACATAGGCAAAGAGATTCAAGGCAACGTAAGGCCTTACGGTGTTGAGAGGAGAGCACATTACAAGTCCAGTCTTTACCAACATTCTTAATCATTGTGCAATGGTTCCTGTGCACATATCCTTTGTTCCCCAACCACTACGTTTTCCTGCGCCCTGGTGTGCTTGTGTGTTCATCTTCGCAAGGCAACTAATCTGGGTGGACCTAGCACATTGGCAAGGGGATCAGGCAGTATAGGCACCATCAAAGAGTGCTATGGGGTGAAGCATTTCACTTTTTTACTTCAAATCACATTTGAGATAAGCTGCATTCAAAATCCTTTTATAGCATAAATGACACTGTTCTAAACCTCTGCTGAGTAATTATGATGAGCAAACATTGCTCAAGGAGGTGTTTTCAGCCTGCGGCGTTACAAGGGTTTTGTTGTTCCTGCCTCCTGGTGGCTGCTCTACTCAAACGATGAAAGGCAGCTTTGATTTGCTTGAAGTGCTCAAGGCAGAGTCTCTTTTTGTTACTTTCTGCAATTTAAAGTCATAACACATCTACATCGGAGCAGCTGAAGGGAGCTGTCGGTGGTCCATTAACACTAGTTTTACGTCCCTCTTGATCCTTCAGTCCAGAGAGGATTTGCAAAGACAATACCAGAAAAGCCGTACCTTTGGAGTATCTGAGCTCCTAACTACAAGTCATTGTCTTGTCTTTTGGATGCTCTTTTGCGGCTCCACTGGAAGCTAACGCATCGATACAAACGAAACGTTTTAATTCCAGCTCCATACATGGGTGTCCGCAGAAATGTTTTCGGGGGGTGGGGGATAGTTTTAACATCATCCATCCTTAGACCCTATTTGACAATGTCAAAGGGCATGGGCGTAGTCATTAAAGGGGAAATGAAAATTTAGGGGGGTGGGGGGAAGCGCTCCCCCTTTGCCCTTCCTGTGGACGCCCATGGCTCCATATTCAAGCAAGTAAGTTAACAGGGTACAGAGCCAATGTCAGCGGGCTCGATAAATCTCGCCTCGGTGCCTCTCTAACCATGGGTCCCGCGCTGCAACTCTGGGCAATAGCTTGCTTAATCTCCACAACGGCCCCCTCGCTGCCGGGGATGCCTGGCTTCACCTTGGGGATGCCCAATATGGACCATCTCACAAGGAAAGCCAGGACGGGTTCCCCAGCGGCACACAGCGCCAAGAAACCCTGGGGTAAACGTGCGCTCTACAAATTCATACTAACATAACATAACATGGTGAGCTATCTCAACCTCCGCTGGGTGAGGCTGGAGAGGAGTTTCCCCCCACCTGCCAGTATAATATTTTGATTTATATATTTATTTATTTTTAAGGGGGTGGGGGGTATTTTCAACATTCTCCAGATGTGTAGAAATGCAAGTTTTATCATCACCTCTGCTGAGGATATCGTTAACTACTACAACCTTTAGAGTCTGACACAGTACTAAGGAAAATTGTTCGTCAGTAGCTGCCAATAACATCTGTTAGTAAACGTTGTACTGTCCCTCAGACCTGAATGTGCCGTGTATCCCAGGGTACATTCAGATCTGAAAGCAATGCCCTAACCCCAATATGCCGGGGGCTTTGTCTCTGTCTCATATGGCCAATTCAGATCTGCTTGTTTTTGCAGTGTACTTGATGTAACATGCCACAGTCTGTGGACCTGTTGGCTTATGTGTCCACACAACCCAAGCAAGCAAGACTACAACACGAATCGAATGAGAAGACACAAGAAGCAATAGCTAATTCAAAAGACAATCCGCTACCTACATATTCCTGCCACATGGCTCAACCTATGACATTCGCAAAGGTTGCAACACATTCAATGTGGAATTTCATATAGGATACAAATCCCTTTTGTCTTCCTCTTGAGACCCCAGTTTGTCTGTTAGAACATGTAGTGAACCCAAAGGAAAAGTATATTTTAAAAGGGTGCTTATGTGTCCTTTACAGGGTATTGTATAACTTCTGGGTTGTGTTTTTCTCTTCAGTGCAAAAGCTCAGACATACGATTATTCATCTAATATTTAGGTGGTATGCATCTGCATTAATTTTAACACTTACATTCTTGAGTTCTAAGTGCACTACCCAAAATCCTTTATGGTACCTTCAGAGCAAATCCATTTCATAGGGGCAATTCGGATTTTAGCCTGGCAAGGGGTGACAGCCACCAACAAGACAATGGTCTATTTCTTGACTTGTAAGCCTTTGACAGTGCAGTGGTTCCAGAGGCATATGGCCTTGAAGCCTCCTGCATAGGAATGGCCTGTCATATACCATATGTGCTTCCTTCAACTTGTTGCGTGGAGCACTGGGACACACATTTAAAGCCCATCATAGTCCTCATATCCTTCGGCCTGACCTCGAAATGGTGAGGACATGCTCCCCACCTCTTGACTGGCTACCCCCTGTGCCCCAAATGTACTTCGTGGTCATCACCATCACTTTAAAGTATGCGTGAGGTGATCACTGTAGGAAACTCTCTGCAAGTGCTTTGTGGGTCAAGGCTGATATATCCATGGACACAAATGTGTTGAAGCTGAAGGCAATCTTCTTGGTGTTGAAGGATTTCTTAACCAGTACGAAGACAACAACATTGCCCAATTCTGCATCAAGAAACAATGGGGGGCTCACGTCCTTCTGCTCTACCACCTTGTGGCTGTATGGAAAAGAGGTTTGCCCAAAGGTATATGCCTACAGGTCTTCCACATTATGGCAATTGATTACACCAGTGGGTTGTCTAGGCAGACATGTCTCCTTTACAGAAGTGGAGGATCTTCATGAAGTCCTCAGCTCCTTTTTGGACGACTGATGCTAATCTCCTGTAGACACGTTTACAGCCAATCTTTTCTCCAAGAGTGGTTGGTTCACTTCTTGTGTTGGCAAGAGGCCCAATTAATTGGACAGCGACCTTTTGCTGGATAGAACAGAAGTGTTCTGTGTGCTTTCCACCCACCCTTTCAGGAAAGGGGTGACGTTTTTCAGTAATTCTGGCGCTCCAGCTTCGTATGTTTGGTTTTCAGGTCTACTTCAATTTCTTCGAACTGACTGCATTCCCCTTCCTGAGGGACCTCCCTTCATTGGAGAGACGGAGACCTGCACTCCCCTCCCTGGCCACCACTCACCTAGATCTTATGATTCATGAGAAGTTTTTCTTTCAACACCTAAGTCTGCCCTGATATAGTCTGGAGATTCTGGTGGCTTCCAGCTAACCTTACACTACAAACAAACCAGTATTAAAGCAAATGGCTGTGATTCTGTAACTGGATGCTAGCGATGTATATTTGCCCTGCCTTTTTTGGTACAGCCTGGCAAAGACGGGTAGTGCAGGTGGATACATTTAATACCTACCTGGCGGATATAGAAGCCTACTGAACAGAGGAATGCTTCTCATGGCTAGCGAGTAGTCCATGCATATCTGCAGGACCTGGTGCACTCGTGTCTCACTAGCTGGTTGTAACCTTTGGGGGCAATTGTTTTACTGAACGGGTGCTAAGGCCTCTATTGTCAGATTAATACCCAATCCAATTAATTACCAATTTATTGTAGCTTAAAAACAAACCGCAAAATGAATATTAGTCAGCGTATAATAAAGATAAATTGTATTATAACAATGTTGCAATCTTAAGAAAAATGTGAAATTCCGCTGCGGTGCTGAAGGTTCTAAAGAACCAATAGAGCCATGACGGAACGGTTCCGTCATAAGAACAGGCCAACCGACGCTCATGACGGAACTGTTCCGTCATGAGCATGGAAGGGGTTAAGATATGTTTTCCTACATATTGTCTTCAGTCAGTGTTCACTTCTATTTGGTTAACTATACAGGCAACGTTTATTATTATTTATCTTTGCCTTCTGGGGCCTAATGACATGGCTGAAAGGATGTGATTTCTTTCGGCATCCTTAACACATCCTAGTCATCTTCCTTAATCCTACCTTACAACTGTTGATTTTTACACCTGGATACTCAACCGACAGTTACCATCTGA
Organism: Lissotriton vulgaris; assembly: GCF_964263255.1. NCBI lineage: Eukaryota > Metazoa > Chordata > Amphibia > Caudata > Salamandridae > Lissotriton > Lissotriton vulgaris. The sequence continues at coordinate 1,018,589,527 of NC_141689.1, read as the reverse complement.
GGTTGATGAAACAATGCATATTGGCGCAGAGGGGGGCTACTGCTAGCATATTTGCTCTCGTTACAGCCCTGCTTGATTGGAGGCCAAGCATGAGCACGATTGCACTGCTTGGGCCACCAGGAGTTATCCATGCAAGTGCAAACTGAGGAGTCTGGTGCTGATGGTAGATTGGTCCTTCTCCGCTGGACTGCTTTGGAGCTGTGAGGGTCGGAGTGTTCTCAGGCATGCAGACCATGGCTGGCTTGTGTGGCAGAGGCCATGGTGCTGCGGCACTGGTAGCAAGGGACACCTGTAGCATATGGTTGGGCCCAATGCTGCTGCTGGGTGTGGTAGGCTTCTGGGAATGTGCAGGTAATGATGAAACTTGGGAATCCCACCCCCGCTGCCCACATGAGGATGGGCAAACTGGTGGCGATGTTTAAGCCACAGAAAACCATTGTGGTTACATTAAGATCAGTCAGTGTCTGCATAGGATGGCGAAGGCAGGTCACCAATGTAGCATGGCAATGGATGGAGGCAGGCTAAGTAATGATCCTCTACCCGTTCCCTGCCTGTTTCCTTCAGTGTGACATAGTGAATTATGGAGTTGGGGTCACCTCCCTAATCTATCCCCCACTGAGTAATCCTGCTGTCCCCATCCATTAGGTTGAACCAAGGAGGCTTGAGGATCTATTTTGACCTAATAGAGAACTAATCAAAATATCAGGAGTGCTTGTTTCCCTCTGCAGACCCCACATCAATCCTTTCTGGGTGAAGCAATAGCTGTATATGCTACTGATCCATGAATGGGATGCTTTGTCTATGTCCCTGCAAAGTTACTCAAGTGGCCTACTCCGGGTGTTCTCCAATTGATCCATAGAAATTTAAGAGAGGAGCAGTGCAGTTCTCCCACTTTTAATATTCTTCACTTTTTTGTACTTAAAGAATTGATGGGCAATTTATTGTTGATACACAACGCAAGTAAAGATGACATTGCTTTGTGGTTCTGTGGTACTGAACTGTCCACAAGGTTGGATCTTATGGGAACTCTGGCATCTTTCTTTTTTGGCTGTCCCGCAGCTCAGAAAAGGTTTCCGATTTCTTGGATTGTTTGTACCTAGGATAATCCGATTTGTGACGGTGGCCTCTTTTCACCAGCCTACCCGTTGGCATACCAAGGTTACAGGTCAGACCTTAGCAAAAACGAACCCAGAGGTCAACCGAATGGATGCCTCAGAACCTTTATTACAGCTGTACCAGGCCCCTCATGTATTATTTGTTCCATCTAGAATGTATATTAAACTTTGTGGAGAAGTGTGGCTCAATGGTTAGAGGCGGCAGACCCGGAAGCCGAGATCGGCCCGGGACCAGGGTTCGATTCCCATCGCGGCAGGGTCTTGGGTCAAAATGTCCGCGGGCCTGATAATTCTCGCCTCGGCGCCTACTCTAACCTTGGGACCCACTCTGCAACTCTGGGCAATAGCTTGCTTAATCTTCACAACGGCCCCTTCAACGCCGGGGATGCCTGGTCTCACCTTAGGGGTGCCCAGAAGGGACCATCTCACAGGGAAAGCCAGGACGGGTTCCCCAGCGGTATACAGCGCTGGGACGCCCGCTGTGTGGGCAGCTGTGCGCTTTACAAGTATACAACATTTTACATTTTTACTGTACAGGAATCCTGCATGGTACTGGAAATGAAAATTGAGACTGTAGCAATTGCCGTCCTTCTCCTGCAACTGGACCAATGCAAATTGTCAGCGAAAGTGGGGCAATCAAGACTACTCTGTCAGAATTTACACTGGTAGTCGGCAATCTTCAAGGCTACAATGTGTTCCTAGAAGATAGGATCGGTTTCTTGGAATTCATGGTCTCCAAGTGGCAGACCCAAAGAAGTAAAATCAGTTTTGATGGGACTTCCTAAGTGGAAAAAGGGGCATAGAGACAAAAGATTGGTTAACCAAGGATGTGGTCCCTATCAGCCTCAGAAAGTTGTTTTCCATGGGGAGGGCACACCGGACTCCTGTCCCTCCACTGAAGGACTGGGTTATTTAGAACCCAGCGGTGCCAGGGCACAACACCTGAAACCTTCGTGGGTAACCTGCTCCGGCGTACAAGTGACAGAGACACGGGACACTTCCTTCGACGTCAAAGATTCAAGCTTTATTTACTGCAGGGAATACAGAAGTCACGACAAGCAACACACGTGCAACTTGGGGAGACTGCTTCAAATTGGTTCTGTGGGTCGCTCCTTTTATACACGATTTTCCCATAAGTTTGCATAGCAGACAAAAGTTTACAACCCGGTTCCCACAATTATCCCCCAAAGGGGTCGTTTTGGTCACTTTGAAACACACAAGGTCCGGAACATAAGTGCAGAAACATTTGGCGGTTCCCAACTGTAAAAACCCATCTTCCCACCATTAGCGCATTCCAATCAGCAGTAAAACAGATCGAAATAGGAATAGGGACAGGTGCAGAGGAAGATGGAGACAGTGGGGAGATCGGAAAGGGTGTAAAAGGGGAGGTATCGGGAAACACGAGATACAGGCATCAAAGGGACGTGCCTAATGAGATGCACGGCTGAGACAATAAGTCCGTGCGGCAAGATGAGCCTCGAGCGGCGCCATCTGCCTTACAGTATCATTCCCCTAATCATAAAGACACTTACAAAGGACATATGTCTTCCGCAAATATCTTGGGAGTCCCAGGGTCGCGAAGCGGACAACGTCCGTTCGCTGGCTACTTGAGGGCAAGAGACAAAATGGATGCCGTATCTAAGATGGAACCCGTGGGTACAGATAGAAATACCCACGTAACAGACGAATGGTTTAGGTTAGCACAGCGAAACTGCATGCACCCACTAAACTCGTCATTTGCGGTTCATAGATACCAGACTCGACTATATTCGTGCGAGTCCAAAACACCACTTACAATTGTCACGGAACCTCAGACGCTCCTTTTGCCCTCATGTAGGCAAGCACTAGTCGGAATCATACTCGATATTCATCAGACCATCTAGATGTTGCTGTAGCATAGCTCTGTCCAACCGAGTTCCATTGGTAACAGGCGGCTGTCTCATACACGTTGTAGCACAAAGGCCACATAAGGCAGGACCGCACTGTACGCAAAGGCAACACGTGAACAGGAACGCCACGACAACTCCGATAATCATCAGAATCTTCCAACCCCAAGTCGACATCAGGCCCCAAAACCACCCAAGTAGCGTCCAATCCCCTACATCCATGTGTATGGATTCAGAGATCTTATGCAACTTAGAGATGGCTTGATAGACAGTCGGAGCATTATCAGGAATAAAAATGCAGCAGCTCGAATGGATCACCTTACATACCCCACCTCGATCTGCTAAGATGACATCTAAAACCATACGGTTTTGTAACGTCATTAGCCTATCCGCCTGAAGTTCTGTGGTGATATTACCAAGGGCACTGGCAGTAATATTAGCTGTCGATTCTACCACTCGAGTCAACTGTCTCAGGTTCCTACTATTAACCATAGGTCCCCAAAACGGGAGGAAACCCTTGAAAAAGTCTCCTGCCTCTTGACCGGCAGTATCCTCTTTGCTAATTACGCCTCTCACAACTCTAGTCTTGTGATAATCTGCATCTACAGTGAACGTCGGAGGCAACAAATTTGCAATGAAACATGAGCCCATGAAGTCAGCGGGCAACCATGCGTATGCACGATCATGGCAGATAAAGTATGTACCCTTGGCAGCCAGGAACACAGGGGACGAGACCATCGGCAAAATGTAATTTTCAGTGCAAGCACTCTCTCCAAGTCGGGCTTTCGATCTTCGGCCACGACCCATTAGACAATAATTACCAATGTGGGGTACGACCCATATCGGAGGTGAGCTCTTAAGCTGCTTTTCACTAGTGAACACACTATACTCGCCTCTACTCAGGACCCTGTAAGCTTGTACCTCTTCTTCGGGAATAAGCGAGGGATCATAGATATCGCTGTCTAAGTCCTCGATTGCTATCGACAAAGGTTTTTGATACGAGGTAGGACCAGAGTAGGGGGAGCGTGGTTCTCGAATGGGGTGGAAACCTAGTGCGCTTCGAAACATTGTTTGAAATGCTCGAGCAGACCCTTGGGAACTATACGGTAACACCAGATATGGAATTCCCTTATCCGTAGTATGTGGCATCAACCCACACACCCAACAATTAGTAGTGTTAACCACTAACTGATGCTGATGAAGGAGCTGAATAAAGGAATTATTGCGGAATTCTGCACGTCTAGCCTGCTCGTGTTCGGGTAGGACATGAAAAGAATGGGGAGAAGCAACAGTAGTAAGTTTAGGATCAGGTGTAGGAGTAGGTAAAACAGGAGATAGAAAACCAGAGATCATATAATACACCCCACCCGCCAGGAATGCAGAAACAGTCAAGAATAATACAAACACTTGGAATATAAAACATTTCGTACGACTAAGTTGTTGCAGCTTGAATCTTTGTATCTGAGCTTCTTCCGAGTCCATCAGCTTCGAAAATGCCATTCCCTATGACCGTCCGCAACGTTTCTTGACGCACTTCGTTCTGTGTAGCAAGTAGTCAATTCCTAGGAGTTCCCAGGAACCGACGGTCTTTAACCTAGCGTCAAGACCTACTATGCAGAAGGAAGTACGCGCGCGGCCCTACGGCCTTTATTTCACAATATATATATGTAGGCAAAAAAAACAATGTCTCTCGGCTGTGGAAGCAAAAAGTATAAGGAACGAAGCTCAATGTATATATATATATAGGAATAATCACAATAATATGAATGTTCAAACTGATCACGGAAAACGGGATAATGCAGTTGTCAATACAGCAAAGCAGGATCTTTTATTAGTCTTTAGTACGAGATCGAAAAAAATATCGAGTTTTCCCAGGACGTGTCTGTTCGTCAAACAAAGGATCCGTTGAAGAGACAGCGTCCTGCTGATCAGTTGAGTGCTCTGGTCTTGAGTCTTTTGATGACAATTGTTCAACAGTGTCTTTCTGCTGCGCTGAGGATTCTCCAACAGGTTGTGCGTCGCTAAAAGGTACAAACGCCGGCAATCCTTCGGTTTCAGTTGATGCAATGCCTCTCCTCACCCACGGGTCTGCCGGCAAAGGGATAGGGACCTTTTTGGTGTGGGTGGCGTGCACCCAATTTTTCCGTCCCTCAAGACGAACAGCAGTCCTCGTGGCAAGGAGAACCTGGTAGGGTCCAGTGAACCTCGGATCCAAGTTATTCTTGCGTGAAAAGTTCCGCGTCACCACCCAATCTCCGGGCTGGAGCTGGTGGCCTGGACCCTCCGTCTGCGTCGGCAGTGCGTCGTGAACCTGTTGGTGAATTAACCTCAGTTTAGCAGTCAAGTTATGAAGATAATCGATCAACATTGGATACTCAAGATCACAGAACATTCCTGGCCTAGGAACCCCCCAGACATTCGCAGGACGGCCGAACACTATTTCATAGGGACTAAGCCCTACTCGGGAGTGTACAGTCGCCCTAGTTGACAGTAATGCTAAAGGTAAAGCGTCAGGCCACGAAAGACCAGTCGTAGCCTGAATCTTTGCTAGTTTCAGTTTAAGGGTACCGTTATACCCCTCAACCAATCCAGCTGACTGGGGATGATTGGCGCTGTGGAATTTCTGATTAATTCCAAGGCCCTTACACACACTCTTCATCACACTTCCCACAAACTCACTTCCATTATCTGACCACACGACTCTAGGCATTCCATACCGAGGAAAATATTCCTTCAGTAGGATTTTCGCAGTAGACAAAGCAGTATTGTCTTTGAGAGGATAGGCCTCGATCCATCGGGAGAATGCGCAAACCACAACTAAAACGTATTTCAGGTTATTGCATCGCTCCATATGGATGAAGTCCAATTGGATCACCTCAAAGGGACATGAAGGGGGAGCAAAACTGCCAGGAGGAGTTGGGGTTCCTTTGCCAGGATTGTACATCATGCACACCATACAATTCTTCACCAGACGTTCAGCACATTTCGTAATACCATCATTCTTCCACACAGGGGACAACAACTTACAAATACCTTTCGCGCTAATATGTGCTAACCCATGCGCCATTGTCACAACGGCCAGCACATACGCATCGGGCAACAACCATCTTTTCTGATCCGACAAATCAATCCAACAACCATTCACATCCAACTTTCCCGTACTTTCTTTCCACTTCGTCTTCTCAGTCTCGGTGGCCTCATTCTGAATTTCTTTCACACTTTCAATAGTGTCTTCACACATGCTCGACTCTGTAGGCCACCTAACCGAACTCGTCACATACATTCGAGTGCTAAGGTTCCGGGCAGTCTCCTTAGCAATCTCGTCCGCAAACGCATTACCACGACCAACATCATCCGTCACCTTACGATGCGCACTACATTTAACAATCGCTACTTGTTTAGGCAACGTAAGTGCATCCAAAAGATCATTCACAAGCTGGCCATGCTGAATCTTCGTACCGTGCGACGTCAAGAAACCTCTCTCTCTCCACAATCGTCCGAAGCTATGTGCAACACCAAACGCGTATTGGCTATCGGTAAAAACATTCACACGTTTCCCTTTCGCTAACACACACGCTCTTGTGAGAGCGATCAGCTCTGCAGCTTGGGCAGAATTCTGATTCAACCTTGCAGTCTCAACAACAGTATTCAACGTTACAACAGCGTAAGCAGTAGTCACATCGCCATTCGGCAACTTAAAACATGACCCATCCACATACAGTGTTCCATCTGGTTCTTCCAATGGGGTGTTTTTAAGGTCCACTCGACCTTTTGTTTCTTCTTCTGTCCTCAAGTAACAATCATGTTCTGCTACTTCATCTGACTCTGAGCTAATTGGTAACAAAGTTGCCGGGCTCAGAACATTGCAACGTTTTATTTGAATGTGACTTGCCAACAGTGTCAACTCGTACCCAGACAATCTCGCACTCGTCAAGTGCTGGGTTTTCGTACGATTCAAAAGTGTCGACTGCATGCGGAACCATCACCGTAAGCATATTATCCATGACCAATCCTGCTGATTGTCGGATGGAGACCGCAGCTGCCGCTGTTGCTCTCAAGCAACTCGGCAATGCTCTAGCTACCGGGTCCAAGGTCGAGGAAAAATATGCACATGGACGTTGCTTACCACCAAAAGGTTGCGTTAAGACACTCAAAGCACAACCTTCCCTCTCGTGAACGTATAATGTGAACGGCTTACTGTAGTCAGGAGTACCTAACACAGGAGCCGAACACAATGAATCACGCAATTCAGAAAAACTCTTCTGACATTCTTCCGTCCATGGTAAAGGAGTTGAAACATCCTTACAAGTAAGAGCCACCAATGGTTTCGCTAGCAATGAAAAATTTGGAATCCATTGCCTGCAATACGATGTGATACCTAAAAAGGCACGCACATCTCTTTGAGTTGTTGGCACAGTCATTCGCGCAATTGCTGCAATTCTCTCTGGGGTCAACCGCCTTCCCTCCTTTGACAATAAGTGACCTAGATAGGTTACTTCTTGACAACAATATTGGAGTTTAGAAGGGGACACCTTGTGATTCAACTCACAGAGATGTTGTAGCAACGACACCGTAGCAATTTTGCAAATGTCCTGAGAACCAGCAGCCACCAATAAGTCATCGACGTATTGGATTAAAGCCGCACCAGCCGGCAACCTAAACGCATCCAGTTGACCCTTCAAGGCTTGACTGTAAATCGATGGACTTTCACAGTAGCCCTGAGGAGCGCGCTTAAACCGGAAGCTGCGTCCACCGAGAGAGAAACCGAAAAGGTCTCTACTCTCCTCGGCAATCGGGATGCTGAAGAACGCATTCTTCAAGTCAATCACCGAGAACCACGATGCAGAAGCTGGAATCAGAGTCAGTAGCGCCGTGATGTCAGGCACAACAGGGAATTGAGGAACCACAATTTTATTCACCTCCCGTAAATCAATAACAAAACGATAAACGGGCGGTTTCGAAGGATCAGTACATTTAAGAATGGGCAGTACAGGGCTGTTGCACACGTTTCCCCGAGTCTCTTCAATAACGTCTTTTTCGATCAAATCATAAATGATCGCTAACAATGCTCGTTCACCATCAAGAGAGATACGATACTGGGGAATACGTGGCAATCGCACATTAGATTTCAACTGAACAACATAAGGGGAGATGTCAAGCAGGCCCACATCATTGGGACCTGTCGCCCACAAAGACGCAGGAAGAGAATTCAATTCCGGTGGAAGCTTATCGAGAGACAAGTACATAGGAGAGACAACCCTCTCTCCTAACGTAAGATTTACACCCGCAGGAGAACAATACAAAGTTGCATACAGACGTTTAAGCAAGTCCAGGCCCAAAAGATTTTCACCACAACCAGTAGTCAAAATCAACGGAGCTTGAAGCTCACGTGGCCCAATTGTAAGGGGCAAAGGGCGCGAAACTGGATTGCTAACGGGGGCGCCAGAGAATCCAACGGAAACATTTGTTAAGCCAGACAAAGGTGCGCCAGGGAGTTTCGAATGCATGATAGAACTTTTCGCTGCACCAGTGTCCAACAGAAAAGGCTCAACGACGCCCGATGTAGCAACTGCGACGTAAGGCCCTCTCTGATCAACCGGAACTGATACCACTCCCTCTCCTTGTCTTTGGCTGTCCTTGTAATTACTGTCGTCAGTTCCCTGATCGACGTAATAATCATCTACATTGTACTGCGCAGATCGTTCATGCGATGATCCACGTTGATCGAAACAGTTATTAGAATTAGATGAGTTATCAGAACGATCATTCTGAGCACCACGACCCCTACCGCGTGATACCTGATGTGAACCACCACGACCTCCTTTGGACGAATTACCACTATTGCGATCATTCAGAACAGGGCAATTGAATTTAATGTGTCCCTCCTGTCTACAATAAGCACATTGATTATACCCTAACGATGATCTTTGGGAAGAGAAATCATTACGCGGCTGAGATCGATTCGATTGTGACTGCGATCTATTCTGTTGAGGTGCATTCTGATTTGAACGCGGAGGATACGCCTGTTGCAGCAGCACTTTAGTTTTGAGCTCTTTCGTCTTTTTATCAGCACGGTCGTTCTCCTCTTTCTCTCTATTCTCATAATATTGTGCTGTAGCCAATATCTGAGCTGAGGTAGAAACGGCCCATGCACTTTCTGAATTCTTTAATTTATTGCTCAAATCGGGCAATAAGTTCGAAACAAACAATCGCTGACCACCCTCGGTACCCATATCCTGTCCACTATGGTCAATGAATGCTTCCTCGAACCTCGTAAAGAAGTCGGAAACACTCTCGTCCTTCTTTTGCTTACAAGCTGATAATTTGTCCCAGTTCACCCTCATAGCTGGCATAAGAGTTTTCATTAACGTTATTATTCTTTGAGAGAGAGCAGCAATCAACTGGTCGGGTTTAGCACCACCAGTTTGTAACCCATCAGCCGCTATAATGGCCGCCCAATCACCACCTAATTCATTGGGATGGTTTTCCTGCCGAATCTTAGCCCATACCGGTTGTGGTACGACATTGCCGAACAGCATATCAATATCGGCAAGATTCATTATCGTAGCATCTACGAGCTGCGATAACTCTTTGTAATACCCTGTAGGATTTTTGCGAGGGTCAGGCAAAGATTGCTTCACCTGTAACACTTCCGAGCGTTTCCATGGGAGATGTATCCACACTCTCTGGAAATGCGCCAATGTCGGAGGATGAGCATTAGGGTCAGCTGGCATCCATACCGGTGGGACTTCGCGCATAGGAAATTGACCAGACTCATCTGGCAGTCTTTCAATATCCTCAACAAACAAGGCTTGGGGTATTGGAGTGGGACGAAAAGATAGCAACCGCTCAACAGCACGTCGAACGTTGGTATCCACTATCAGTCCGTTCGAGAACTGAAGCTGAAGATCAGACAGGGCGGTCAGCAGCTCGTCAGGTGCATCGGCCAATATCTGATCGCGAAGGACCTTACACATTTCCTCGAACACATATCTCTGGGTTGGTATATTGAATTGACAAAATGTGTCGAGTACAACACGGGGTGGATTTCTAAGAGGATTTGCCATCCAACCCATCGCCATATTATATAGCGAAGCGCGTTCCCTGTTACCAGGAAGCTGACTACGTCTCTGAGGACCATCTGAACCAGCAGACCCAAGAGCAGGTCCGAGCGAATGAAAGAAGCTAGCCGCAAGAGGAGAATTACGACTACGAGTAGAGGGAAAAGTATAGGACACAGGACTAACAAGTAAAGGAGTAGAAACAGAGGCAACAACAGGAGTTAACAGAGCAGGTGCAGTAGCGGGAGCAGGAGTATGTGGAAGCGGAGGAGCAGTAGGGATAGCAGTAGGCAAAGGAGCAGGAACAGTCGGAAGAGCGGGTGCAGGTTGAGGAACAGGCACAGGAAGAATAGGCGGAGGAATAGGTACAACAGGAACCACGGGAGCTGTGGTACCCTGTACGTACGGAGGTGGCGACTTCATAAGATAAGACATTAAAGAATCCTCAACTGCCTCTTCCTTCTTGTCCGACTCCGCAGGCAAAGTGGGATAACATTTATCTACGGTCATACGCTGTAGTCTATCAAACACTTCCTTATCCTTATCCTCCTTGTCGCGCTGAAATTGCTCTGCTTTCTTCACTATGGTAGCAACATTATCTCGCTGATTTCGTTTAGTCTGTCTGATTTCTTTCTGTCGGGCTTCTTTACGCCACAACCGAAAGGCATCAAACATGGCCGGCCTTGACTTTCTTTCAAACAATTTAACCTCTAGATTATCTAAGATCGGGGCCTCGAAGCTACCATGAGGTGGCCAACGAAGGTCACCGTCCTTCTTCGTGTATTTGATCCAGTAATCATTAAAAGTAATCGGGCCTAGCCCATGTTTACTGTACAGTTCATAAGTGGGAGTTCCAACCGGAGGTATCGGACACGAGTCCTCCAGTCGGGAATCCATACCACAAGGTCTGAAACAACTAAACAAAGTACTGCGACCAGGCATCTTGCACACTAGTCGAGTTTCACAAACTTCAAGGGTTACGGGATTTACCAAGTCCCAGCAAAGAACAAAAACCCTCGGTTTTTGGCGGCTGCAGTCGTCAAACAACACAACAAAAATACGCTAGCAAAGTGTCATCGACAAAAACACTCTCACAGCGTCAACAACAAAAAACACTCGCTAAAAGTGTCAACAACCAAGGACTCTGGGAGCGACCCACAAATACTTAACTCAAAGATCGATGGCGTCACCAGGAAGGCCCGTCTATCGTCTCGCTCTACCAAGGTCTACGCCAGGCGCCAAAACAGGTCTACAGTCAGGGCAGCAGTCCGTCGCAGCCGTCAGGAGGCGGGAATCTTCGCGGGAAAGTCTTCGGGCCACTTATTTCGACAACAGGATCGATGAAGCGGGGTGCACCTTCCCTCGGAGATTTCACACGAAGTTCCTCACGATCGTCGGGCTTGGACCGGTACCACTGATGCAGCCCCACGTTGGGCGCCAACTGAAGGACTGGGTTATTTAGAACCCAGCGGTGCCAGGGCACAACACCTGAAACCTTCGTGGGTAACCTGCTCCGGCGTACAAGTGACAGAGACACGGGACACTTCCTTCGACGTCAAAGATTCAAGCTTTATTTACTGCAGGGAATACAGAAGTCACGACAAGCAACACACGTGCAACTTGGGGAGACTGCTTCAAATTGGTTCTGTGGGTCGCTCCTTTTATACACGATTTTCCCATAAGTTTGCATAGCAGACAAAAGTTTACAACCCGGTTCCCACAATTATCCCCCAAAGGGGTCGTTTTGGTCACTTTGAAACACACAAGGTCCGGAACATAAGTGCGGAAACATTTGGCGGTTCCCAACTGTAAAAACCCATCTTCCCACCATTAGCGCATTCCAATCAGCAGTAAAACAGATCGAAATAGGAATAGGGACAGGTGCAGAGGAAGATGGAGACAGTGGGGAGATCGGAAAGGGTGTAAAAGGGGAGGTATCGGGAAACACGAGATACAGGCATCAAAGGGACGTGCCTAATGAGATGCACGGCTGAGACAATAAGTCCGTGCGGCAAGATGAGCCTCGAGCGGCGCCATCTGCCTTACAGTATCATTCCCCTAATCATAAAGACACTTACAAAGGACATATGTCTTCCGCAAATATCTTGGGAGTCCCAGGGTCGCGAAGCGGACAACGTCCGTTCGCTGGCTACTTGAGGGCAAGAGACAAAATGGATGCCGTATCTAAGATGGAACCCGTGGGTACAGATAGAAATACCCACGTAACAGACGAACGGTTTAGGTTAGCACAGCGAAACTGCGTGCACCCACTAAACTCGTCATTTGCGGTTCATAGATACCAGACTCGACTATATTCGTGCGAGTCCAAAACACCACTTACAATTGTCACGGAACCTCACCACTACATTTGAATCCTACCCCAGACTAATTCATACAAAAATACTTAATTACTGTGACTGTGACATCATACTGTAAACGAGAATATCTCAACTAGTATGGTTATTGAGGACAGTTAGAAATGCATGCACAACACATTACATGAAAGGAAAAAGGGATACTCTGATTGAATTTTTGAAAAGTGCACTTGGCATCATATGTTTTGAAAACACAATAAAGTAAGTACAGTTGTAGCAGCACTGTAGGCAAGGAATACGAAAGCAACCCGAATAGGACTTGGTGCTCAATTGTGTATGTGACTCAAAAAGTGGCGACGCAAGTGACAATGTGTAATCAGCGAAAAACGGCACAGCGTAAGGTGTTGTACATGCATTTCTTTTTTTTCTTTTTTCTTTTTATACATTTTTATTGGTATGTCTTACATTTACAACATATGACAAGTAACATGTAGTCTTCATCGCATTGTACATACAGGGGTCCCAGCCCAGTGGCATAGTTGCTTAATGCACAGTAACTGTTAATAATCATACCAGCTGAGATATTGTTGTTTTACCTCACGTACCTAATCACATCTCAGCGTGGTCTATGGGTTATACTCCTGTCGTTACATAAAAAAAAAAAAATCATACTGTAAACAGCACAATGGAATGCTTCCTTCATATCAATGTGGAAGTATCAATATTTTGAATATTCCATTATAGGGCCCCATTGTTGTTGATGTAAGTAGTGATTCTGATAGATTATTTAGGGTATATATGCCAGAACTCAACACTGGGTGAGTATTATATTGTAGGTTTTTGTAAAGAAGAGTGGTTGTGTGATAGGTCCATCTGCGAAGAGTGGGAGATGCTAATGGAAGGCACCTCAGACTTAAAGGACGTAGCTGTGTTTGCATCCGGGTTCCCCATGTCCTGCAGAGCAAACATATTTGGGAACATGTCTTAACTCGACATTTCTATGGGTTCTGCATAGATTCCTTGACTTTGCTGTTTTCATGGCTGTGCCTAAGAAGTATCAATTCTAATAGTGGAAGTATGAGTTGGATGGTGACTGCACTGGAGCATCACAAATGGCTGACATACTAAAAAAGGATAAGTTCAGACTTCACACTCTTGTAATAGACACCTCTCCGAGGCATAGATGGGAATGCTGCAGAAACATTGGAAGAGAGGAGTCTATGCCACAGGTTTTTCATCCTGTGGTCCCATGCTAGGGACGATCTGCTATGAGTAGAGCCAGGCTTCCCATAGGAGGTAAATAGAAGTGCTGTGGATAAAAAGGGATGGAATACCTCTGCAGAACCCATCCCGATCACAACCCTGTGATAATATTAATAGGGCGTGGTAAGTTTCAGAAAGCAGTCCCTTCCTGGTGACCAGAGGCAACTGCTTTAATATATTTAGCCTTTTCTGTTGTGATCAGGGAAACCTTAAAATATTACTTTGCCGAATACAAAGGCCTAATCGCTAATAGGGTGATAATGGAAGCTTTCATATTAGTAAAACAGGATCATTGCTTAAAGACCACCAAAGGGGTGCGGGACACCCTTATTAAGGAAATATGGACACATGAGGCAGACATTGGCCGCTTTGAGATAAATATTTTAAGGGCTAGGACACTAGAAGGCACCATCGCCATAAAATAACAACCAGCACGTTTCCACAGTAATCGTATTTTGTGCCCAGTGCACATGACACTCATGTATACACGATGGGCCTTGCATGAGTAAATGACTTGAGACTCAGAGCTGTTCCCTCGCTGTTCTGGAGAAGCACATCAACTGTGCACTCCTTACTTCATGGGACTATTGTCCATTTAATGGCTTCTAGACTCATGGCTATTTTTTAATCAATAGTTCCGGACGGATCCTTTTTCTGTGCTTCTGGTAATGAGCCTGTATCCTACTGGCCGCACTCTGTAAATTTTAAGTGAATCACTAAAACCAGACTTTTGCTTTGGCATCCCGTTGGTGTGCTATGCGAGTGTCAAGTGTACAGGGTAACTGGTAATATGGAGCTGTATGGCAGATAAACTAATTCTGTGAGACAAGTGGGATCTGCTTTAGCTTTTTCTGGTACAGCATGACACAAGATGAAGGCTTGGTTACAGTCTCCCAGACTAGCAAAGTGTATTCATGGCATTTCTGAGTCTTTGGAGATGCACTAGACATTTAGATGTGGGAGCAATGAGACTGGGATACCTTTAGAAATGGACCAGGGACCTTTTAGACGAGATTTGCTTAATTATTCCTTCCTGAACATTAGATTAGATGGAGGGTGGAGACAGTTGTCTCTTTTGTAGAGCATAAGGAAACATTCCATAAGGGACTGCCTGTTTTTTCCCCTAAAGATGCTAGTTCCAAAAGGTGGATGACTGTTATTTGCAAAGTATTCATTTCCGATTGTGTTCTTTCTGTGGATATGCCTCTTGAAGATGCTCTTCATCCCTCCCTGACATTGAATATTAAACTTTGATCAAAGACATAGTCTGCCATCTAGAAGCAACATACTATCTGATTGACCACCTCGATATGCTTCCAGAAGAGTCAGAATAGTAACAACATTCCCTGTCTGGAGACTTAACTATAAGAAAGGGAGTGACACCATCCAAAGGGTGTCAGCGAATTCTTGTGATCCAGGGCTTGTGGCTCTGACAGCAAGATTTGCAGAGGTGAGCGAAATATTGTAATGATATCATGAAATAGGTGACACCCCAACCCTCATCCTACTGGATCTTTCTGCAGCCTTTGACACCTTCTCCCACCCAATCTTTATCCAATGACTGAATGAAGCCAGCATTCAAGGTCCTGCACTTCGAGTGATTTGCTCCTTCGTGATAGGCTGCACCCAGTTGGTCATCTGACCTCCTTCACTTCGGATGCTGTGAACCTCCCCAGAGGGGTTCCACAAAGATTCTCACTCAGCCCCACTCTGTTTAACACCTACATGACCCCACTCACCAGCATCATCTGCATCCATGGAATCAACACCATATCTTATGCTGCTGACACCCAGCAAGTCAAAGCTGTCTCCTCCTCCTGCTTCAACACCCTCCGCATGCTCCGAAAGATTTTCAGGTGGATCCCTACCGGAACCAGAAGGACGGTAACCCGGGCCCTTGTCACCAGCAGGCTGGACTACGGCAACAAATTCTACGCAGGAACCAAGGCCAAACTTCAGAAGAGACTCTTAACGCATATAGAACTCCTCCGCACGCCTCATCCTAAACCTCCACCACCACAGCCACATCAATGCTCACCTGTGAGACCTGCACTGGCTCCCCATCAACAAGAGGATCACCTTCAAGCTCCTCACCCACGCTCCCAAAGCACTCCACAACGCCGGACCGGCATACCTCAACAAACGACTCCCCTTCTAGACTCCCAACCACCAGCTCCGCTCCGCTAACCTCCCCACTATTCCCGCATCCACCAAACGACCTCCGCCGGCAGATCCTTCTCGCACCTCGCCGCCAAGACATGGAACACACTCCCCAGCCACCTACGACAGACCCAGGACCTGCTGACCTTCAGGAGACTTCTTAAGATCTGGTTGTTCGAGCAGTAAATGCCACCCCCCCCCCCCTCCCACCCCTCCACCCCGCCCCCCCCCCCCAGGTCCTTGAGACACTCACGGGTGAGTAGTGTGCTCTACAAATGATTGATTGACACCCAGATCATAATATATTTATCTGGCAAGACGCCTAACACCCAGACCAATTTTTCTGTCTGCCTGACCCAAGTCACCAGATCAATTAAAAGCAACTGCCTCAAGCTCAACACAGACAAGACTGTAGTCGTTTTTTCCAGCAAAGACACCTTGCTCTGAGACTCCACCTGGAAGCTGGCTGAACTCAGACCACACCCTTCCCGGGAACCCATGCAAACAACCTCAGAATATTAATCGACAACCACCTCCCCATGATCGGCCATGTAAATGCAGTCTCCATCTCCTGCGTCCACACATTTAAGATGCTCATGAAGATCTTCAGAGGCTTACCACCTGCACTCGCAGAACCATTACGCAAGCCCTCATTAAAAGTAAGCTGAACTACTGTGCTGGATTCAACGCTTAACTGAACAGAAGATTCCAGAAAATACAAAGCTCAGTGGCCAGGCTCACCTTCAACCTGTCCTCTGATCATCCCGCACTTCAAAGAGATCCACTGACATCCAATCCACAAACAAGCACTTCTCAAACTCCTCATGCACACATACAAAGCCTTACACCATATTAGCCGCACTTACCTCGGCAACCAAATAAACTTCCACAAACCTACATGGCACCTCCGCTCAGCCGGACTCCTCCTCACACCCCAGCATACAAAGAACCAGATCAGACTATCGTACCTTCTCCTAGTTCGCTTCTAAAGCCTGGGTTGGCCTGCCCTTGCACATCAGAGCCTCCGGCTGATTCTTGAATTCTACTAGAAACTGAAGAACTGGCTTGTCATCTAGCCCTGACTCTGGCTCACCCCATACAGCTCCTGCTTCAGCTCCAGGATGCCCTTTCAGATAAGTTGTGCACCATACAATTGCACATAACATGACACCTGCCAGTGAAGGAGAGCTCAGGGTCTATTTTGGCACCATGCCTACCTTACCTGCTGAAAGAGGGGTGAGAAGTGCAGGCTTGCAGGAGGAGCAGTGCATATAGGGGAAGTCCAGCTGTGGAGCCTAGTAGGAGTGAATTAACCAGGAGTGTAGTTCTTAAAGAAATATCACGCAGCTTATCCACGTCCTGAAATGAATCTTCTGCGTCATTGTAATCATATCTGACACGCTGCAACAAAGAAAATCAAGAGTGTGGCTGTTATTCATGGTTACTCCACAAGTGGTGGTACATTTCAGGAACTGATCTGAGTGTTAGAGTGGGTACTTCCGTGCCCCACCGACGGTGACGGGCCGACAATAGGACCGCCAGGCTCATAATAAGGCACTATGTATTAAAACCCAATGCACGGTACTTGCGCGCCTAGATCTGATTTAGGTGTGATAATGTCATAATTTACTATTGAAAATTCATATTTGTGATTCCCAAAAAGTGAATTTGCATTAGTAAATATATTTACCCATGCTCAAATTTACACCTTGAGGGGGTAATTATATGTGTAAATAAGATTCAGATGGCAGAGGCACCGATAAAAGGTAGTCAGCACTTACAAACAGAAGTTTGTGGGCATTCACTAACCTTTTGCATGTTGTTTCCCATCTTTGAAATGGCTGCTGTGAAGGGTAAGAGTAAATCTACTACTAAATCAGTGTTGGTGAAAGAGTTTATCGATAGGGGAAAAAAAATGTTTGTGAAAAATAAAACAAGGTTAGCAAGTGCAAATAAATGTGTACGGCATATGTTAGACTTAATTTTATTAACACCTGTTGCACTTATACATGTGTGAATGACTTTGCGTGTGTGTAGCTTAAAATGTATGAATAATTCCAGAAATAATCCTTGTCACAGATTCCTTGAATGAGTCCTGCAAGTACTTCTGAAGTCCATGATATATGAAAACCTGCTCCAAACTTAGGGGCTTATTACAAATCTACTGGTCTGACCGTCCTATTATGACCACTGCGGTTGCACCACCTTAGGACCACTGCAACCAGTGATCAGAGATCCCTGGCGGTGGCGTGGGGATCTCGAGGCCGCAATATGCTTGGCGAGACCGCTGCTGCCCTGCCAAGCACATTACGAGTTTCCTCAGCGCCATGAAAAGTGCGCAGGTGAGGAAACAAAGGGGACCCTACAGGGCCCCCTTGTGCATCTGTGCCATGGAGTGCTGAAAGGGGGGAAATATTGTGCCCCCCTGTGTGCATGCCCCCACTACCTGCACAGCATGGACAGCAGCAGTCCATGCTGTGCAGGTACTTTAGTTTCACATTCGCATTGTGGTACCTATTTCCTAGGCACCGCTGTGGAAACACCAAATAACTGCCTGCCAGACAGATAGAAAATCCTAATCTGGCAGGCAGTTCAAACATGGGTTTGGCGATGCGGCAGCTCTGGCGGGGAAGCCAACAAATTAGGAGCAAGTAACTTAAACTATAAGGCATATCATGTGCAAGGAGCTGACCCAATGCTCGCTCTGTGTAATTTTGTGTTGGAGAACGGTGAGAACTAAAAAGTGATATCCTTTACTGACAGTGTATCAATCTTTCTAATGGAGATATTTTTGTTTTGTCCCCATCGTAGGATACTACAACGATAGAAAAAATGTCAAACTGCTGTGAAGGAATGTGAGTATCTACAGAAATTGTCTATCTTGCTATGTAAAAGTACAAATGGGAAGTGTTTTTTGGGGATTGCAAGAGGCAAAAAGAGGTGGTAAGTAATAGGGTCAAGTGAATTAAAATGTCGAACGCCTCATTTCGAGTTCTGTTGGCATTCGTCCTTTCTGCTCCCTACCTCAGAGAACCGCCAATCAAATTAAAATATCTGCTTGCCATCCGTTCTCTTTTCCAAAAGTGGCCCCTCCATTGTGGTAGATTGACTTCTGGCACAGCTGAATGCTGAGCATGTCACCATGTTGTTGCGGCCACATCTGCATTCCTTTTTGCTTTTCAGAAACCACCACCCTCCCAAAGTAGGGTAGTTGTTTTTGAAAATCAGAAAAGAAATATCCATGATGCCAGAGGGTTTTCCCCTGATGCATCGTGGCCATTTTTCAAATGTCCTAGCCTACCCTTACATAGTTTTCCCAGGTAGGACGCATCAGTGGTGAATGCTCCACCCTAGGTAGGGCAGGGCATCTGCCACTGTCACTCGAGAGCCATGAGTCAAGGATTTCCTACAGCAGAGCTAGTTGAGGCGCTGACAGCCAAAAACTGGTGCTTGCCTGCTTTTAAATGGAGTGGGGGGGGGGGGCACCACTGCTTTAATGCAACAGAAGCCCTGTTTATGGCAGTGTACCCTTAATGCCAAGTTAAGTGTGTAAACTTTACCATTGTGGGCCTGATTCACATAGGTAACTTGCACTTTTGAGTAAGTTTACTACTTTTGGCTAGTCACAATATCCGAGTTTAACCTACTAAAAAGAAAAAGTAGATCCAGCACTACACATGGCCAACAACTAGGAGTACAACACCAATAGAAAATAATGGCAATATGCAGTTAAAATGAAGTTCCATAGGAAATAATGGTAAATTAAATAAATTGAGTGTTAAAAAGATGTAAAAATAGTACATATTTATTATTTAACTATGAAATATCTTAATACCCTATTCTGAATTTAGAATTTTATAAAATATTTTAAAATGTAGCTTAATTTTAATGAATTCTATCCTTTAATAATTATTAATGCATGATAAAAAATCTTTGTCAGAGTTTTTTTTAATTTACACTTCAGAAAAATATGTATAATTTATTTTATATTTCTAGAAGTTATTTATATCAAAATTACGTTAATAGGCATGTAGCTTTTTTGTTCTATATATAAAATTAATATGTAAAATTAATTTACATTAAGTTTCATATTTATTTTCAAGTTAAATACATTTTTGAAAACTTTTTTCATACTTTACCATAGGGAGACTCCTCCGACATGGCAGAGATCTCTGCTTGGAAACATAAAAAGTTTATTCAACTCGAAAAGAAATATTAAAAATATGTTTGTTAACTTTTATTGTACATTTTTTTTTATATTTGTATATGTAGAACAAAATATAAAAAATGCTTCAGCACTTGACTTAATTGTGAATTAAAACTTTTAAGAAATATAAATACATTAAGTTAGTTATATTTCAAAAACATTTTTGCATTGATTTTTACATTTTAAAACAAGTTATTAAAATATTTTATAATTAAATAATGAATATGAACTAATTTTATGTATTAGCATTAAGTTATATTTATTTATATTTTTACATTTTAAATAATTTAATTTAACAATATATCCTATTGGGTTTTATTTTTTTTGCATACCTCCATTATTTTCTGTGGGGGTGTTGCATTACCAGTGGTTGGCCATGCGTGGTCTTTTTTTGTGTGTTTTTACTACTAAATTATACTCGGATTTTGTGACTATCCAAGAAGTAGTAAGCTCATTCATAAGTTTGTTACCTTGTGAATCAGGCTTTGAGTCGTCTTAATAGTAAACGTAAGCACTTCATGTTTATTGTCCTTAAATGATGTTTGGAATGGGCCTGGACAGAATTTCAATTACGTCTGCGTAATCAGAGTCCTTTTGTTGATTCCGCTTCACTCTGATATAGAATTATTGATAACGAAGCGATTACGCCCGCTCTATTAATTAAGAGTAATTTGGAGGGAAAAAATGCTACTTCAACTGTATATTTAAAGAGGGTGAGTGACTTGTTCTGCTGCTTATATTCTGTTGTATTTTGCACTATTTTCTTAGCACAAAATGCATCTTTGCTTCCATTTTGGATTGGGGGGGGGGCATTTTTGCACAAAGTAAATAGCTCTAAATACAGAATTACTCTTCTTTTGTAATTTAATTTAATCTCACAAAAATGTTTGCACTTCCGCGTGATTACACGGAATTACGCGAGTTACGATCACCCCTAGTTAGGACAGACAAAAAAGTACCTTTTTAAATGAGATTATTTCTTTCCAGTAGTGAAAGATGTTCTGCCATTTTCGTTGCAATGGTTACATAAAGAGTGCAGTACTTGTGTGGGTGGGGGGGGGGGGGTTAGACCTTTGTAAATCTATATTGCAATGTTGTCTTCATGCAGAGATAAGACCAGGCATCTGCCGTGGGCTTTGGCTGCTTGGAGTTTAAAGCCTGGTGATGTGTGGTCAGTGGCACACACTGGGTTCACCTTTAATTGAACTGTCTGCGCGTTTAAATAAGTTCCAATACTGCAGTCCAGTGCACATGTTGTGTTCCCCACCCAGGCTCCAGCCTGCCTCCCGCAGTGTAAGAGAAGCCCTGGGTGTGCTGCCAGGTACATGAGTCTCGAGAGCCCGCGCGCGGCTGAGGCTCTCCCGCGCGTGCGCTTTGTTTTCAGAGGGATGGACGCCCGGCCCGCGCCGTCTCACTAATAATGCTGTCTTCCCCAGTTCTAGGGCCCGGAAGCCGTGGCAGCAGACCTTCTCGGAAGTGTTTGGCACTCGCTGGAAGATCCTGTGGTTCGTCCCTTTCAGGCCGCGGCGACCGCTGAGCGTCTCGTACCACCACAGCGACAGTCACGTCTAGGCGCAGATGGGCCCTCGGCGCCGGAAGCGCTATTTACAGGTTTTATCTGACAGAGCTGCGAGGCCTTGAGAACCAACCCACGCCCACCGGTCTCCGACAAGACAACACAACATGCCCCCAGGCTTTATTATAATCGCTATCCAGGCTCTGGGACTCATAGAAGATCTGTTTATATTTTAAAAGGTGTTCACTTTCAAATAGCCTTCCCGAGAGACTCTACAGAGCCTTTGAGTTCAGAACAAACCTTGGAATTGGGAGGACGTCAAGCTGGACTGTGAAGTATACGCTCCTCGGGGCTTTCTGCTTTGTGTTTTGTTTTTTTATCATGTTTCCAGACGACACCAGAGAGATGTTATCTTATCTGTGACTTGCGTTACTACACTTTATTTCAACAAACCTTGATTATTGTGTAAAAAATGCAGATGCACACGTTTCATTTGTTGAACGACAGCCACCCCTTTGATATGTATTCACTCTCTATCGTTAATCATTTTTAAATGTAATACAATTTTCAGATTATAGGCACCACACTTTTATTTAATTAATTTGTGTATCTACTTTCTGCTGAGCGGACGGTAATCAGGTAGTTCTGAAATAACTTACAAAAAGTAAACTTAGTTTCTGTCAGTGAAGAGTTAATAAGCAGGATGATTCACCGCAGACTTCTGTTTTTAGTTGTTGTCCACAATGATGTCATCTCCAGTCATGTTTTAATTTATGTGAACATGTATCCCGTTGTACTGCAGGGGCTGGATTAGATACGATTTTATGTGTATGAAACTATTCAGGGAAAAGTACTTCTGTATATCGAATTATGACTATTTACAGGTTTTATAGTTGAGGAAAGGAGAATATTTTACATTTATTTTGTTCATATGTGATTGTAGATGTTTTATTCCTATTGGGTTCTAAAGCGCCTGTGTGCTTTTTTTTGACAGTGCATGGGCCAGACACTTGTCAGCTGGCGCCAAATGGCATGGTGAGTGGGTTTGTCTAGTTGTTGCGAGACACTCTTGCTCATGCCCCTGGTTACCCTAGAGGTCAAATGATTGGAGCAGCTAAAACCATTGGCAGCCATTTGTTTCCTTTTCACTGAAAAATTAGGTTAGAAAAGAAAAGTTGAAATGTAAATAACTGAATGGATCTACTAATACGGGATGCTGCTGTAGCATGCTCTGTGCATGTTTCATGTGTGTGCGTGTCATGACACATACATGTTGCACCTCCTACAGAGCGATTACATCTACCTCATCTTAATATATTTCTGAAGATAAGCATCACACAGGCATGCATCAGTTCAGGCTTGGTTTCCAGCAGCATACCGTCTACCAAAGGAGGTTATAGCTATTTGTTTGCGTTGTGATAATTCATATATAAATTTTAGTACTCAATTTTGCGTTTTTACTTTCTTTATCTTAAACCCCTTGTGCTCTTCTCATCTGGGGATAACCAGTTTTTAAGCTTCATTGCAATACATCATTTAGATAGTTCAGTGTGACATATAAGATGCGAGATGTTCGATTTTACACCTTCAGGAATTAACTAGAAGTAGAATCAACTGTGGTTTCTGAAAACTAAAATATAGGTGGCACAGGTGTAGAATGTGTTTTACTATCTTTCTGGGTATATTGTGTGATTTATTGATTATTCTTATTGCAGCTGCACACCTTGGCGTGTAGTTTGAATCGTTTGTGTCTGGATGAGTTCCAGTGCCTTCTTGCTTTGAAGGGACAGTAAAAATGGAATCTCCTTACTGACCTTGATGTGGCCTTGGAATATTATTTTTTCCCAATTTCAAGCAGGGTAATGCATAAACATTCCACAAGGTGCAGGTTGCTGTGGGAATGGAGAAATATATAATTGATCATTTTCCGTGATTAAAAATTGCTAATTTCTGCATAATCCTGTCTTTACTTCTGGGTGCCAAAATGTCAATCTGTTCTTTAGAAAGATAGCTATAGAATTTTCATCAGGCACCTCTATGGGCATCAATAGTTGGGCTTCATTTAAACACTAATCTAAAGTGCCCAGCATGAACAAATATCTGCTTATTGTTTCTGGAGTACTTTTTGCGACTCCTCAGATCACTAGATTTTCAGAAAACAGATAAAAATCAAAAGATGTTTGCTATGGTGCAAAAAGCAGTACTATTCGCAAGATTCAGTTAGTACTATGGTCAAATTCAAGGCATTCTGGAAAAGACTAGAAAAGTGGGTAAGGTACAAGAGCTTAGAACAGTTAATTTAGCACCGCTGCAGTGCAAATTTACACCAACATTTATATAAAGCAGTCAGTACTAAAATAACATTTTCATTAAAGAACTGGTGACAAAATTCAATTTTTCCCATTTGGTGAAAATGTGGATTTTGAACCACCCAGAGAATGCATATATCATTTTTTCACAAGTCAATTAGTGCAAATTTGCTTTACATTCGTATACATTTATTGTAATCTCCCTGTAGCTGATCTGAACCACTGGATGCATGTTTTCATAACACTGAGATAGGCTGATAGTGCAGAGTTCCCAAAATACCAAAAATCAGTAGTTTAGATGTAAGAATAAGGGTTGGAGGTGTCTACCGCTGTTGAGAAAATTGTTACGGGCTTTGTAGGGGAGAGGGTCTCCAGCACTGTCATTCAAAGCAAGACTTCGACATTGCAAGCAATCACAATGTTAACTCAAGCCAGAGAAAGACTTTGGTTTCAATGGCATCTTCTGGTTTTTGCTATGATTTCCTCCAGGAAACCTTCTGAATGGGAATATGGGAAAGGAATGAGGACAAAGGTAGGTGTGCCATCCCATGGGTTCTTACTAGCGCTTCATTTCTAAAGAAAAACAGAAAAAGCTAAGAACAAATCCCCTAGGGTTTTCTTGGGAACCACCACCAATTTTGCCAATTGTCTGGGCTTCCTTGATTAGACCTTATTTCATTACTCTTGTCTATGTATTTAACTCTTGCAAGTTCATTTTCATCCTTGCTCTTGAAAGATAACAGCCATTGCCCAAAAGTGAGGTCTGGTGTCCACCACCTAGAAACACCGATGCAAATTAAGCACTGGATCTGCCCAATTACTTACAGCAAAAAGAGCTGATGTTTCAAGTGGAAATAGTCGAATATATGATAGGCCATAAACGCTAGAAATGTCTTGCTCCAATTAATAACAAAAGCTGCAGGAAGTTTAGAAAGTCACACAGGCGTGCTATTATGTTCAATTATTTTGATCTGGAATACTTTCCCTAACTTTTCTGTGTCAAGAAGTCTTCCTGGTCCATCACGCAACATCTTTGGCTTGACAACGCAATACATAAATCCGGTCTCGATCCCTGGAGCGCGCTAAATACTGCATTTCAAGCCTTGTGTTTTGCTCCCTCTTTCTAAGAAACACGTCATCTTGATGCCTTTATCTTAGTAAATACCATTGTTGGTGCCCTAAATGATGAATCAAAATATACTGTTTTATTAAATGACTCAATAAAGGAATTGAAAAAACCTTGGTCCACACATCCGCGCACAGGGTGCACAACTCCTGGAGGGATTTGTTGGTCTTATCCCTTCTTTCTTTAATCTACTTTTCAGTTCTTAGCTTCCTCAGAGCAGGAGCTGGAAGCGATGATCTCCCTCAAGGCGCTTGATACATCACTGTTTTTCAGTTATTGAAGCCTGCAACCAGTGCGTGTTGGCGACAGTGTCAGAAGGTTGGGTGTCTAAAACGTAACATTCTTTTGATGTCACCCTGAGCAAATCTCATTGATTGAAATCTGTTGAGCGGAGCAGAGGACAGTGGTACACCACTTGTATTTCTTTATCTACTAGAGTTCGAAGACTTTCAGTTAAAACCAGAAATACTGTGGAGTACATTTGCGCTCCCAGGACTTTGTCAAATTCACCTCAGATGGCACAAATGGGACGTCATGGGTATTTAAAAAAGTAAAATGTGGTGTTGATATCGAGTAGAGCAAAATATTACCTTTAATTACTAATTAGTTATATAATTCAATCTGCATTAATTAGTAATTGGCTTAAAAATCACCCAAATAACTTTTCTTCTTACAGACATCCAGAATTTAGATGATGGCACACAGTTTAAATGTCCTGAACAAGCAACAAGAGACACTTAGAAAATTGCATTGTGTTGTAGCTTCAGCAGTGCATAGAAGCTACTGCTTTGGACGAAAAAAATGAATATGTCTGTAAATTAGGAATAGTTTAAATACTTAAGCCAAGGCATAATTTTCTGAGACATCATTTTTCATTCTTGTTTCTTCATTTCATCTATTGTGCACCTGCAGAGCTATCCACAGACTGTTGTATATGTGTCATACAGTCACCATCTCAATAATGGCACCCAGCAAATTTATAATGTACGTACAACATGAATGTTTCGATGGCTGTACTGTTTCAAGTAAGAGTTTCTGCATGTTTCTGCAGTTTCCGATCTTCAGACACAGCCTTTAGATCATCTTGTCTTATCTTCTAGTTACAAATGGCAGCATAAAAAGAGACATAGATTTTATAGGATAGTAGACACAAATGCTACTAAATTCTGCAACAGATTTCCATTGATCACTTGTTAGACGAGGCAGCCCTGCCTTTCCATCAGGTCCATGCTCCAAAAATTGACATATTTTCTATGTTATCAAGAAATTGCAGATATCAAACAAGTTTAACCCCCAAGGACATGGAAAAACCGTAATGCTTCTCGGTCACAGGCATTAAACTGTTTTTGGCAGAGTATATGGGTGTGTTTTGGAAGATCACTTTCAGTTGTGGACATAGTAGCATGACCTACTGTGATGGGCTGGATAGCACATGTACTAAGTGTCCAGGTTGCCTCTAGTTGTTGACCAATTCAACCACTGCTCTAGTTATTAGACACCTTGTTAGTTGACTAATTGTGCTAACTTGTTAAAACCACCCCCTGCATTTAGGTAATCTGTTTATACTGTTTTACTGCCGATCAGTTGATCAATCAATGAGGGTTCTTGTAAAGCAGGACTACTCACCCATAAGGGTCTCAAGGCGCTGAGTGGGGGGGTCTGCTGTTCAGTCGTAGAGCTAGGTTTTGAGGCCCTTCCTGAATTGAGGCAGCACCTGAGATGTACAAACAGGGAGTTCCAGGTCTTTGCAGCGAGATGGGAGAAGGATCTTCCTCCAGCCGTGGTCTTGCAGATCCACGGGACGGTGGCCAGAGCTAGTTGGGCGGATCACAGATGGCTGGTGGGAGTGTAAAAGGAGAGGCGGTGGTTGAGGTATGCAGGTCTGGCATTGTGGAGGGTTTGTACGCGTGCATGAGGAGCTTGAAGGTAATCCTTTTGTTGATAGGTAGCCAGTGAAGGTCTCTCAGGTGACCAATGATGTGGCTGCTGCAGGGTATATTCAGGATGAGTCTGGCTGATGCGTTCTGGATGTTCTGCAGTTTCTTTAGAAGCTTTTGGTTGGTCCCGGCGTAGAGTGTATTACCTTAGTCAAATTTGCTGCTGACGAGCTCATGGGTGACTGTTTTCCTGGACTTAGTGGGGATCCAATTGAAGATCTTCCGAAGCAGGCGGATCATGGTGGGAACAGTTTACTTATTTGTTGTTATGGTGCTACCATTTGGCATTTTTGTTTCCTGTGGTTCATAGGCAAATTAAGGTTAATAGCATTCCATGGGTTAGTGTAATTCCATTCATTTAAAGCTGCCTATCACCTTGGCCTACCCTAAGAGATGCTTTTTACCTATTAAGCAAACCCCTTAATATGAACATTAATACCCTGAACGGGATGATGTTCCACAGACCGCAATCCCCCCGCAGAACAATGTTTGAGGCATGTTTTTAAAATCAACTGTAGCATTGTAAATGTGGAGCTCATTTTTCAAAATAAAGGGGTGAGTTGAAAACATTTCTTAAAAGTCATGATGCGCCTCAAAAGTGGTGGCCAGGTCAAAAATATTGTGATTACCTGCTTTGGTTTCTATTCAGAAAAAAATGTTTGTAACTATTCTAGGTAGCCTCACAGTGCTTAATTTTCAGAAGAATGAGTGCCCATGTCCAAAGCTCTGCTCGGAAGCCCACAGCCGGGAACATTGAATGTAGGGCCTCTCTAATCTACTACCAGACACTGCCTGCCCCTTTTATCTCACTTTTTCTGGTCTCTTCTTTCTCCCTTTATGACAGGTTTTTCATCTTATGTTTTCTTTACCTTTTGTGTATTTTCCCTCTCTAGTTCTCAGTAAATATCTGCTGAGCAAAAATAAGTGCCGGTCCTCAAAAAACAGTACCGGTGGCACCACCCCTCCCCACAACCACTAGCTCAAAGTAAACACTGAGCTTCAGATTCTGGCGCAATCCAGTGGTGGGGTTGACTTACTGCCTTATCAGAATTGTGTCCGAAAAATATCGAGCTGGAGATGTGGAAAAAAGTCTGGGCACCACAATACTATACATATAATCAATACACTTGAGTTCAGTTTCTTTAAAAATCATTACACAACTTTGATGAGAACATTTTGTTAACAGTCTTTAAGTCATTGTTCATGCTTCACACTATATTATCCTTTCTTTTTACTCTAGTTTTATGATTTTAGTTAACTTAATTACCCACAAATTATAGTCTATTTTTTTAAATCTCTGCCTACATGAATTTCAAACCTCTGCTCTTCATGGAGGAGCCCTGTAACAATAGGGTAATGCTATCTCTGGCGTTTGGAGTCTCCCTTCAAAATGGCCTGCTTGGTTGAATTGTTTTAATGCTGTAAATACGTTTTCTGTTAGGAAAGAAGACCCTGAAAAGCACAGACCTCTGGAATGGATCCTTGGGTCGCTTCCTCTGGTGTTGGCCCGGTTGCACCAAGTCTCAAATGGAACAGTACAGCAAACTTCTGCACAAGGTCTCCGCAAAAATGGAGCCCCAGTAGCCTTTGTGTGCCTCATCAGTGAGGCGCAGTTTGTATCTGAGTACCAGAGGACATTTGAGAGCCATGTTTATACTTACCTGCACTCCCTTTGTGCAACTCATCCAGTACAAAAGTGAAGAATGGAAATGGTTTAATAAATCTAAACCACTTATGTGCACTTTGGGTGCATCCAGTTTCTTTGTTTTTCTTATAATGTGCCATTACAGACCAGGTGCAACCTGGTAAAAATCAAATCTGGCCCTGCCCTAATAAGGACAGCCAATCCAGAACTGCTGGGCACACCCCTTCCGAAGAATGTCCATACTTTGTCCATGCCTTGTTCAATTGTTATGGCATAATGACATCAGGTAAAAACGCCTGAGGCATTTGTTTTTTCCCTTATCTGCCTACTGGGTGGAGATGTACTGTTAAGAGAGCACGGCAACCTTGCATTGATATGTATAAGTTACATGTACAAGAATTTAGAGCATTCTAAAGATTTGTTCAAATATGTCTTCTTTCCTTTCAAAAAGCGAATTGCGTTTGCCTTCTACACCCAGGTGCAGTTACTACTGAAACAAGATTTGAATCTTCTCTTCACAGCCTCCAATTTCCTCTTTTCAATTTCAGTTTTGAATATTATTTTTACATGACTACCGACATTTGTCTCCTCTCAGCTTCAGTGCCTCGCTACCAAAACCAATACATGTTTTCCCACTCTCAGTGAACCTTTTATATGCCAGAAGCTTCACGAAGCCCCTATACAACCTACATTCTCAAGTAATTGTATGTATTGGACCCTCTTTATCTTTATAACATTAAAAATGATTCAGATACAACAGTCATAAAGAAGTTCGGGTGAAATAAAGTCATAATCACTTAACATTAATAAAATATACATAATTTACACAATAGTATTGCAGTAAGGCAAACACCACACCGCAGAAGGCCATGGTAAAGCTGGTGTATGAGAAGAAGGCAGCCTTTACTGTAAGTTTATAAAAGTAGATTACCAAAGACGTTTGGGCCCCTTTGACAAAAGCCTTAACACTCATAAGGTCAGTTTGTCAAAAGCTGCACGTCCACTCCTGATTTGTCGAATTAAGCTTGGTGGAATTTTACCCTCCTGGTTATTTTTCAGCAAAAAATGCAGAAAAACCTAGAACAAAGTGCATTTCTAGGCTGAAAATCGGAAGAAAACTCTAATTAGAAATTCTGCATATGTACGTTTTATGCATTTGAGGGCTTGTTCAAGGAGTACTCTTGGGTTTCTTCGCGAACCCACATGACTCTCAGAAATTAGATTAAAAAAGAAATCTACCGGAGCAAATTTCCAATTTCTCTGCGATGCCATTTAGGAATTAGGCTTTTAAGGGTACAGGAGTCATTCGTTTGCATCCTTTTTCGGTCACCTGCCATCAATATATTTATATGAAAGAACATCCATATTTAATGTATAAAAGTTATGAGTAGGAAATCAATCTCAAAACTAAGTTTTAATCGTACATCAATCAGTTGTTGCATCGACTGTACACTGCTAAGTGTTTGGCATTTAGGAACTATAAAATGTATATGGTCTTGCGGCCTTGATTCACACTGTGGCAGGTTGATGAGTTTTGAAATACACAAATCCAGATTTTGGCAGTTGAGCAGTATTCTATAACATAACAACTATGTTTAGTAACATCTTTAAGCATGATAACAGACTTAGCGGAGAGAGTAAAACATTTTCCTACAGATTTTTTAATTTTTTTTATTTCGGCTTCTCACACATTAAAATATTTGCAAAATATACTTCTGAAATAATTTCTTTCTGCGCTTGTACAGTATTTAAATTAAACACCCGGCTCTGGTGCAACAATGTTTCATTCTGAGTGTGCGAATAGAAAGCCACACTTGTCGGGGGCTTTTAAAGTGAATAGTGTACTTGGTGTTGTGTTTTCTTTTGTCTCATTTCATGTTGCTGGTTTGTTCTCAGCTTCTTCCCCACAGCCTTGGAGTGTGGCATTAGCAGCACGAGATGAAATGTGGCAGACAGGCGCTCAGGATATAGAAAAAAAGGAGGGCTAAGTATCAGTCTGCCTGAAGGAGAGGGGTCGTGGGAAAATCATGTGAAAAGCAAAAGTGTACTTCATACAGACATACAGCAGGTCTCCTTTTCACCCGATTGTGAATGGCTCGTCTAGACTATACAAACAAAGGCTTTATATTTATTTTGATATTTTTTTTACCATTTGAACACTTCTTTTTCTTGAGCAGATGTCTTAAGCTGAATTGTATGTGATTGTTTTTATTTTTTTACTTTTATTGAAATGTTTTGTGCAATGTATATTTTTAAATATTGATTTCAAATAAATATTTTTGAAAGTGAATGACTAGAATTTATCGATTTATTGCATCTGTTTACATCACAATGTTTGCACTGAGTTCCAAAATATGATTCAAGCAGTGAAGTATGAATGCGATTCAAACGCCCATCTATAACAAATAGAGTTCTCTACGTCCCTACTTCTACAGTTATGAACCAGACATGTATTACAGTTTCGCTTTTCATGAATCGTTTTTATTTTCACTCCCTAAGTTAGTTATGCAAAACAACATTTTAGGAAAGGAAACTTTTAAAGTTAGGGAAACATAAAAGTTGAAGGTGGCGCATGTGGCGGAAGTGTTTAAGCTTGATAAGGGTTATAGTTTTACAAAATTCACTAGTTCTAAACTGGTATGGTGCTCATGTCACATGCATTGGTCACAGGGCATTTAGAAACGATAAGGTTATATACTACCGGCTTCCTCCAAATATGGCCCGGGGGGAGGATGGGGGGAATTATATGAGCATTCATGATGCAATGCAGTAGAGTGCAAAGTTCACCAACATTGACAAGTGTACTGATGAGTCTTCTATTTTAGAAGATTCGTCCTTGGCCTTCAGCAGGTTTCTAAACGTCTGCGCTCAGGTGTAATACGTTATCTTGAATGCCAGGAGGTTGCTCGATAGATGGATGTGTTATTATATTCTATTATCCAGTATTGTTTTCAAGTGTCATGCTACTATTCAGAGATGGTGGTTGCCTTTTGATCCCTTTTCTGCACTGCTACTTCACCATAGATTAGTAGAGTCTTTTCAAATGTATAGCCTAGGAGAATTGTCTATGTATATAATGCAAAGGAAATGTATTGCTAAGTATGCAGTGATTGCAATTCAGGTTAAATGTACCACATAAGACTTCCGGGCACAGTGACGCCAACTGAGTCCGTCTGCTTAGTTAGAAAATCGTCACAAAGCCAATTCATTATTCCCATGCATTTTAATTGAAAACCTATCAATAGTAGAGTATCTAGTTAATAATATTGAAATATTGATATCATACATTTTCTTAAAATGTACTAACATCCTTCAGTGGCTGAATCAAAAGAAAACTTACATTAAGGGTAAAACAAAAAGAGTGCATACTAATTAGTATGCTCTATTAATAAATGGTAGGATCGGTCGAACGCACTGCAGAGAGGAACAAGGTGTAAAATAAGTCCACACAACTATGAGCACAGTGCCATTTAGTCTATTTAGAAGCATTTAAAAAACACACTACAAAAAATGTGCATATAAAGAGATCAGTCTTTTAAAGGTAAGTCTTACTATATATGGTAGGGTAGGTAGAGGTGGCTGATTTTCACTGAGGTGAGATGAATTGGAGAGGCACCAGAGAGTGAGTGATGCAAATATAATTAATCACATATGCCCCTTACATCTGATGTACTTTTGGGATTTGGTGATCGCTATTGTCAGATGTTCCTCTCAGCTTGCTTTACTTTTTCAAGGGCATCTTTGAGTTCATATTAACCGGTGTCCTGGACAGTGAAGAAAGTGGCCTTATGTGGAGAAATGAATGTGCGTTTAGAAAAAGTGTGTTCATCACCATAGCCAACATGATCGATCAGTGTGCTGAATCCTCACTGCACACAAGATGAAATTTCACAGAGGTCTTAAGTTTAAATCCTAGTGAGGTAGACTTGCTGTGCCATCTTTCCATATGTACATAAATTAAGTACCATACAGTGAGCAATGACTATATATGTCACTTACAACTCATAGAAGTGGCAAACGTACATGATGGAAGCACTATGTAAACACCAGGTATTATTATTACTATCTAATACGTATGGTTAGCCTGTTACTTGTTTTAGTTGGAGGTACGGTTGAGAAGCCAGTCTGCTTTTAAAATCTTTTTATTAGTCTGGAAATGGAAATATATTATCTCATATAGGAGACGTGTTAAAACCTGGCTGTTCCCTAAGAACTAGATGGATGCCTTTGCCTGACTCACTTCTACTCTTTGAGCTGCTTAGGGCCAGGATGCCTGCAAGGTGATAGTGCGCTTTATAAGATGAATAAATAAAATAATAAATAAAAATGGCTTGTCACAACAATTAAGCTGTATTTTAGTTCTTTAATGAAAACATCTCAAACCTTTCACAACCATTTTGCTGAAGTAGTCTACGGTTTCAAGTCTTCCATGAGTCAGACTGAACACACCACTATGAAATTACTTGGGAGTCTTGCTCTGGTATTCTTGCTTCCCTAAAACTCGTGCCTACAAGACCCCCAGAGTCAGAAGTTGTCCAACATTTATGTGATTTAGAGGGTCTCTCTATTTTCTCTCTGAGGTTTCTTTTGGCTTCCCTCCAGAGCAATGCCTCCCCTATTTATGTCTTGATCTCTAGTTGTGTGAGAAAATCCAAACCAGCTGAGAGTAGTAAAGCGGTTACCTCTGCAGATGTCTGATCTCCAATCCCATACCTCTGAGCTGTATCATATGTGTCCTATTTTTCATACTAATTCTTGTTCCAGTGCTTCTACCTACCATCTCTCCTGTACCTTGTTTTCCCTGCCTTGTTATGATACTTTATAGAATCAACTGCTTCTTAAATTTCCATCAACCACTCCATCTAAATGTTCATAGCAAACAATGTTTTCTAGAAGACACGCTTTTCTGGTTCAAATCAATCCATATTCATGAAAAACCAAAACTACTTTTGACGTGGTCTGAAGGCGCGGGAATCCTTGGATCTCTGTCTTCGGTATGATCATTAAATAATCCCCGCCACTGATTGTATGGACATTTGTTCATCGACCAGGAGAATATAAAAAGAGCAATCATTTACATCAAACCTTCATAAACAGCAAGTCCCATTTAGGGCTTTATAATTGTCAAGAAAGAGAATCTGTGGTAGTAAAAGGGTTTCATTATAAAGCCAATATGATTTGATTGTTTCTTCCATGAACATTCATCTTTTGATCTTCATCATTACAAATTCAAATAATCCATTAATCAGTATTTTAAAACAAGGTAAAATACCAAGTTAGTGACTATTACAAATAGAATAAAAATAATAAAACAAGCATGTTCCATAAAGAAGTTTCTCAAATCCAAATTAAGCATAAGAATGGCAAATTCTTATTTAAGCCAAGGTAACGGTGTCAGCTTAGAAACCCAATAAATGCGAAAGCATAAAGCCTTTGCACTTGAACAATAAAGAATTTTCAAGCTGGAAAGTATTCACAGCTATAAATCAGCAGACCTCTTTTGAAAGGAAAAGGTTTCAAAATTGGGAACTCTCCTGAAGGGAGGTAACCCTATGGATCTCAGAAAGAGATCCCAGAGTGCTACCCTAATCTAAGAATACATGCTAATATTAATTTACTAAATCATAATTTGAAACAAATGATGCATTCCCTGTACTTCTTATCCAATCAGATTTTAGCAAACCCCTTGGAGCAGGTAAACGCCCTAGTTCCACACCACATCTTAACAACAGACCACAGAACCATGTCCCTGAAAAGATATTTCTTCCACATCTTGCGAATAAGACCCTTCTTCCCATGAGTCATGGTTCCTGTCATCTCCTCCCCTCTTGGAGAGAACCTCACTATCAGTTGTCTGATGCATAGCAAATGCCTATTCACTAACTAACAGAAGACATCTGGAAAGATACACCATCTGCAATGGAAGAGAAAAACATTTCGTGCAAAAAAACTGTTCAATGTGAAAGACAGGCCTTTCAATGTTAATGTATAAATCAATGTTAATATCACATCTGTAGTGAGGCTCAAGTCAGCACAATATTATTTCTTTTGTATGCTTGTACTGTGTATGATTAACTACTACGAAAATTGTTACTACTAAACGTATATTATTTTGCATAGACTTGCATTTTCTATATAACATTAACTTAAGGTTACCAACTGGAGTATTAAGGGCTTTGATCTCTGCTGAGCGGTGAATGTTATAGTTCCAATGGCAAAAGAAAGAGCCGGGAACAGGTGGGGGGGGGGGGGGAGAATCTCCCTGGTGCTTCTATTAACGTAAATTGTTCAGACAGGAAGCCATTAAAGTCTACTACAGCAGCAGGGTTACAATGCAGTGAAATGAAGGATAGATTCAGGAAAAGTAGATTATATCCTTTAATCACTCGAAGAGCTCAATACATTACATCCAGTAAGTTCAGCATCACAGGAATAACTGTTCCTTACAAATGATGCACAGTATAATGACATATACAAGATTCCATATTCTAGCAATGACATAACCAGACCATGTACAATTAAAGAAGCAGTACAAATAAGAATGCAAACACAACACATCCCCCTTTCCTAATAAAAGAAAAGAAAACAAAAAAAACAAAAACTATGGATATAATTGATGTTCACAATTATATACAATATAAAACTTCTGTGTCTACTACTTATTATTCAAAATGTAATCCTTATGCCAAAGAGGAACCACCCTCTTCCTTGAGGAATGACGACACAAAGATGAGTCCTCACTCACAGAAACAGAACTCCCTTCTACAGGGACCTCATTTGATCCTTCAGAAATATTACTAGAAGAATCCACAACACCACTAGCAGAAGGAACCTGACTTGAACTAGGACAGTTAACCACTTCAGGATTCACTTGCAACTTGTCATTCTCAACAGAACTGTCTACATCCAAATCTTCTGGTTTCCAAAGCATGCGAGAATTATCAGGTGTGAGAGAACTACCAGGTTTACATTTCGCAATCCTACTCAGATTCCAAACCTTTCCATTGCTAAGCTTAACAGAGTTTCTCAAAACCTCCACAACCTGAAAGGGTTCAGAGAAATTAGAATCACCTTTTTGAACCTTAAAAGGCTTCTTGACCCTGATCCAATCTCCAACATCTATTTGAACCTCCCTAGAACCATGTTTCAAATCATGATATTTTTTTACTTTTGTTATGTACTAGTTCCAAACGTGCCTTAACTAAATCCCTAGACCAAGGTTCAACCTCACAAGAAAATAACCAAGTAGGAATGATCTTAGAACGTGGATTCCTGCCTTTCATTAAGACAAAAGGGGAAATACCAGTAGTCATTATTTGTGATACGGTAATTCCAAACAACCTTACCAACTTGAGTAGGCCAATCTGAATTATTACCTATTGACAGCTGGATAGTATTCTTCAGAACCCTATTAAAACGTTCAACAACGCCATTCCCGCCAGGATTATAAAGCGATATTGTCCTATTCTTAATACCTAGCTTATTGAAATATCTTTTCGCTCTTATAGATAAGAACTGAACTCCATTATCCGTGATTATGCAAGAAGGAATTCCTTCTGTAATAAAAGTCTCATCAAGGAAAGAAAGAACTGAATACGTGTCAGCCCTTTCGACAACCTTAACAACAGGCCATTTCGAGAAGAGATCCATAAGGACAATTAAAAAATGATGGGAACCATCCTGCTCCTGAATAGGACCCATAATGTCCACTGCTATACACTCCCAAGGATGTTCGGGAGATGAACACTCTAACATTGGAGGGCGAAAGGTACGTAACGTCTTATCTGCATTAGCACAAAGAACGCAATCTCTAACAACCTTTTCTGTTTGGGAATCACAACCAGGCCACCAAAACAAATGTTTAACCAATGACTTCGATCTCACAATTCCAATTCCAGGATGACCTTCGTGGCAAAGTTCAATAATCCCTTCACGTAATCCACTAGGAGGAATTATCCTCTCGCCTCTTAACAGCATATTATGTGCCACAGAAAGTTCAGACCTAACCTCCCAAAAAGGTCTAATGGCATCATCCAACAAATCCTTTTTGCTTGGCCAACCATTAACAGTAAAAGAAATCACCTTTTGTAAATTTTCATCTGTAGAATACTCACTATTCCATTCCTCCTTACTGAAAGCTGAAAGACCCTCATCGTGAACAAAAGCCACTTGCAATTCATTCCATTCATTATTGTCACACTCTTCCAACATAACAGGCATTCTTGATAAGAAATCAGCCAGAACATTGCTTTTAACTGGAACATAAACGATCTTGTAAATGAAATTCTGCAACCTCATTGAAATTCCAGCAAGACGCGCAGGAGCATTGATCACACCTTCTGTTGTCAAAATTTTCACTAAGGGTTTGTGATCACTGCGCAACAAACCCATTTTCCCCCAAACAAAAGACTTAAATGATCCAATGCCCAAGCACATGCTAAGGCTTCCCTTTCTATTATTGGATACTTTTCCTCACAAGGGGACAAAGATCTTGAAGCGTAAGCTATTACCTTCTCCATTCCATTCTTATCAACTTGCATTAAAACAGCTCCAAGACCTTTGTTTCTAGCATCTATTGTAATTCTGTTCTCTAAGGATTGATCAAAACTATGCAGAGCAGTGGCCTTGGCAATAGCGAGCTTAATATTTTTGAAATCCTCATTACAAGAGTTAGACCACTCAAATTTTACATTTTTCTTTTGAAGTTGCCGAATATTATAGGTAACATTTGCAAAATTGGGGACATACTTAGAACAAAATTCTGCCATTCCCAAAAATGACTTAATGTCTTCCTTGCACGTCGGAACAGGAGCCTCAGAGATGGCAGAAACTAAGGAGGGTTTAGGTCTAACGCCTTCTTCATCAATGATATGACCCAAATAAGTCACGCTCTTTTGTGCAAATTTGCATTTTGAATGCTCAACAGTAAGGCACTTGCTCTCAAGAATACTTAAAACTCTTTTCAACCTTGACAAATGTTCATTCTCATCATCCCCAAAAACAAGGATGTTGTCTTGGAAAAATCTGACTCCCTTTTCCTCCTTAAAAAGCTGATACATTAATCGCTGGAAAACAGCGGCCGCCGAAGCTAAACCGAAAGGCATCCGCTTATAACGGAAGCAACCAAAGGGTGTCTCAAAGGATGTAAATTTCATTGACTCAGGACACAGGGAAATCTGGTGATACGCAGACGATCGGTCTATAGTCGAGAACCATCGTGCGTTGCCAAGACTAGACCCCATTTCATTAATCTTAGGGAGTGGGAACTTGTCGACCACAATGTTATTATTTAAATATCTTAAATCTACACATAACCTAATTTTCCCGTTGCTACGTCTCGCGACGACAATTGGAGAAACCCATTCGCTTGCTTCAATTGGCTCAATAATATCGGTGGATACTAACTTGTCCAATTCTTTACAAACTTCATCTCTCACTAAAATGGGAACATTTCTACATTTATGCACCTTGTGGCAAGCATCTTCCTTAATTATAATATTGTGCTCAAAACCAATTAAATTTCCCAAAGTTTTGCTAAAAACCTTTGGAAATGTATGTAAAATTTCATTGGTGACAGTAGTACTATCATCCAAAACCAAAACCTGTTCACGGATCCAGAATAATGTGTAGTTGTTTTTGGTCGAACCACCCTAACACAGGTGGCCCTTTCTTTGCAATGTATAATTTTCCCCTACATTCTCTGCCTTTAAATTTAAATATAAACCAACGGAAACCAAGGCTAGCAATAGGTTCCCCCATATAACCTTCAGTATGAATATCTGATGGCAACAATTTCTCACCCACACGTTGGACAAAAGAAGACCTCCACATTTTTTCATTAATAATTGTATAGGGCGAATCAGAATCAGCATAGATTTTAACGTCCACCCCACCAATATTCAATAAACAAATTGGTTTGTTGACTACATCTTCATCACGTATTTTCAAAACTAACTTGTCATGTAAGTTCATAACTAAATTGTTTTCTAAATTATTCTCAAAAGTTTCCTCTTCATCCAGGTCATTCACAAAATTCACTTTACTTTTCTTTTTCCTATTGCAAGCTTTTGTCAAATGACCTTTCAACCCGCAACTAGTGCATTTAGCTTTAAGGCCAGGACATCCTTTAAAGTCTGCCAAATGATCCAAACTGTTGCATCTATAACACTTAAGCCTAGAATTAGAAGAAGTTTGGGAATGTTTACCATAGAATGGTCTGTTAGTAGTGCTCACAGTGTTCTTTGAATTATATTTAAACTTTTTTCTTTCAACAGCATTCACTTTATTAACCACCTCATTAGCGAGAGAACTATTATCAAGTTTGATTACGTTAGCACACCTGCCAGACATTTCCGCTTTGCGTGCAATGGCTAGAATATCATCCAATGGAGAATCTCCATTAATCCACAATCTATCTTGTATGGAAGCATTGTAAGAATGCATAACAATTTGGTCTCTAACAAGTTCTTCTTGTAAAACACCAAATTTGCAATCCAAAGACAATTTCTTCAGGTCAGCAAGATAATAATCAATATTTTCATCTTTAGCTTGTTTTCTTGAAAAAAACTTGTATCTTGTTACACCTATACAAACTTTAGGAGCAAAGTAAGTATCTAAATGCAAAAGTGCTAACATATAAACATTTAAATCACCTGGAAAGGAAGGTTTAGTCATGGTCTCAAAAACTTTTAAACCAACAGGACCCAAAGAGTGTAAATGGAGTCTTTTCTTTTGAGCATGAGACATTTTCCATCCTCATCCAAAGCATCAATATAATTGCAGAAACAAGGTCTCAACTCCAACCATTTAAGTGGAGGTTCACTGCCAGAAACCCAAAAGGCTTGAGGTGCACTAATATTATAGTTAGGTTGAGTCATAGTAACAAAATTAACTCAGATAAATCTAGTGAATATGTACTGGACAATAACCTTAATAGTTCAAAATAGCTGAACAAAAACTGGACACATCAATTAATAAGGTAAAATGGTAGACTGTAAATATACCGCACAAAGGTAAGAATTATAGTATAAAAAAAGTTAAAAAAAATAATGAATAAATAAAAAAAAATCACAAAAACAGAAGAAAGGTGTGCGAATCACCGATGATGGTAACGCACGATGAATGGTCCATGAAGAATGAAGGATCGTTAACACAAGGAAACGATGTGCCTGCAGGATCGTTGCTGAACACGAAGGATAGTTGGTGAAAACAGTCAATTTCAATGACTTCAAGTTTTACAAAGATGGCCGCTGCGTGTTACGTCACACGCAAAATACCCACAATGCAGTTCCGGTAAGAAGGAAGAACTCCAATGAAGAAGAATCCGAAGTTCGTAGAGATGGAATCAACAAAAGGTAATTACTTTTGAAATGGTGCAGCGCGCTGGTAACGGACGAAGGTAAAACGTTGTTCCCTTTATATTGACAGTGAAATGTTGATACGGTAATAGTCCAAGATGTTAACAAAACACGATGCTTGATAAATCGCGTAACCACTGTCAAATCAAAAATAAATTCCTTGTGGAATCTCAAACCATCAGGAATAAGGAAACGACTTCAATAATCCTAGAACTGCAACCAACAATTTCAATTATTCCAACTCCAAAGTTTATCCGGTATTAAAATATCGCCAGCAGACAAACTCTTCCCTTAAAGTAGAGAGAGTGTTTTAAACTCCTTAATATTCAAAATCTTTTAAGCTCGAGCAAAAATTCCAATAAAAAAAAATAGGCACAATAAAGAATTAAGTTGCTCACGTAGGTTTTGCTCTCCGAATCCCGTCGCCAGTGAAATGAAGGATAGATTCAGGAAAAGTAGATTATATCCTTTAATCACTCGAAGAGCTCAATACATTACATCCAGTAATTTCAGCATCACAGGAATAACTGTTCCTTACAAATGATGCACAGTATAATGACATATACAAGATTCCATATTCTAGCAATGACATAACCAGAACATGTACAATTAAAGAAGCAGTACAAATAAGAATGCAAACACAACATGCAGCCATTTAACCATGATACATTTCGGGCCTAGGCCTATCCAGGTCATCATGCAAAAGAAGTAGGCACACTCCACTTGATCAAAAGCGAGGGAAAGAGACACTTTTTCATGTGTGTCATTGCTGGTACACCAAAATAGATGTACCAGAGTTTGTATGTAACTGTGTGAAGAGTAGCAAGGAACACATCTCGCTGTTTTTTTGTGCAACAGTAGAGGAATTACTTTCTTCAGTCTATTAGCCAGAACTTTTGATAGGAACTTGGCATTGTTAATCAGGTATTTAGACCTACAGTTTCCACAATATAGTGGGCCCTTCCTTGCTTTTGGGTATAATGAAATATAGGGTCTGTTAAAGTCGTATAGACCTTTCAGTTTCATAGTTTCCCTCAACATTTTCACCAGCAGATGGAGTAAATATCTAGCATTTGTTTTATAATATTCTGAAGGGAAACCGTCCTCTCCAGAAGCCTTCCCAGTTTCAATTGCTTTGATCACTTCCTGCGATTTTGTCACCCTAATTGTCTCTAGTTCTCTATGGCGGTCGGCCAGGAGGAATGGAATTGGGTGTGATTCATGAAGATCTGTCCAATAGTGTCTTTCATTGGTGCATTGGATGAATACGATGTGGAGTAAAAGGAAGCAAATTCTCCGAAAATGTCTTGGGGACAAGGTAGCAAGGTAGTCTGGCTTAGTGTCTCTCTGTTTTAATCATAAGGCAAGAATGGTGGGCTGAATGGTACAGTAGCAGATTGATCACAATGTTCCAATCACAACCTATAAGTTGGCTATTTCGCTGGTACCCTATTAAGTTTAGCAAACCAGGCTGATTTTGCACAGGTAGGAGCACAGACAACCAAATTCAAAAATGTTAATTTGGCAAACACATAAGAGCCCTAAGGGTCAGTTCATGTTTTCAATATTGTCCCTGGCAGCGTTTTATTCATAATTATGACCACACCACCATTTTAGCATCATTAATATGGACGGCTAAGCTTGACCTTTGGATCCAGAGGCAGAAAACACCATTTCCATCATGTCTCGATTGAGTTTGTCGCCTTCCTTCTGAGATGCATGTCTTCTGTATGAGGACGATCTCAGGTTTCTTAGACCAATCCAAGTAGGTCACAAATTTTATCTGCTTCACATAGCTCGTGAGGCCATTCATATCTAAAGACCTTCGAGAAGGTGTTATTATTTTAGCCCTCTTGCTGTTTTGAATGTTGAACTAGCAGGGCTCAGATTTGTTCACTGGCTGTAATTGACTGATCAAAACACCAAAGAGGGGGTGGAAAAGGAAGTATAGTGATAAGTGTGTACCGGAACAGTTAAGTTTAAAAAATACAGCTGCAAACACTATCACCAGTTGAGAGGGTACTCGTCTATCCAAATCACACAGAGATAAAGGTACTATGGAGAGCTATGCAAATGTACTGTGGAGTGCTACACACTGATAACTTAGTGAGGATTGGTGAGGGTGAACTTCACTTCAAGTGTACTTTAGACGGCTCCATTTCTATAGAATGTCCAAAGCATACATTGCACGATTCAGTGCTTCAAAAGTGATTGTGCTACAAATATAGATTATAGGGATTCCTCATTCCATGCTCTCCGAGTGAGCTGCAAGTTAGAGTTTTAAGCAGTTTATTCCGCCTTCAGGGTGGACCTATATTTATTTCTGCTTCTTGGAGAAAAATCCTAGGTCTCATCTCTGGTGAGCTGTCTTTCTTGCATGGGAGAAGGTAAATTTACCCTAGGTAGCTTCAGAGGCGTGAAATGCAGCTGTGACTTCCAACGAGGTTTGGACAATATACTCCCAACATTTCTTCAGGTTTTGCGAATCATGAAATTTCCTCCCTCGGTCAAAAAATCTATAAAATGTGTATTTGGCACAAAAATAAAGTATCAATCGTATCCTTAATCCGCAATGGTAACGTTTGTCATTACATAAATTAAAACCAGTAAACTGAGCTTTAAACATACAAATATATTTACTTCAGATAAAAAATAGCCCACACACCCCATATATATTACAGATCATCATCTGTGACCTTGCCTATGTTTTTTAGAGCACTCCGAGTAAAACGGATTACACATGCTGCAAGCTAAGTTGTGAACAACACAAACCTACTCTGATTCCTACTTGAAGTGCACATTATTGGTGATAAATAACATTTTCTTCCAGCTTTGTAAAATTTGCAAAATAGCATAAAGGGCAGTGTGCTTTTTGCTGATTGATTAGCCCCATGGAGAACGAGGAAGTTCTGCACACCTACTGCCGCATAGAAGAAATGAGACCGAAAGGTGCCCAGCATTCAAACGTGAACGAGTCTTGTAAAACCTGTGTTGCAGTTTCTTAGAAAGAGATGGTAGGGCTTTGTTAATATAGAGGGAGCTCTTTTGTAAGTTTGTATAGTTCACGCCTTGTTATATCATTCTCACATGGCTAGAAATTTCTGCTGAGTCTCTTCATTAGTTATAACATTAATTAGATTATGGTTGGCAAATAAATCCAGAAAATCCGGGCGCAAAAAACGTTTCTGATATGAAAGAACCAGGGAGTAGAAAGCACGTTATCCAAGGACAGACACTCTTAGAGTATTGCCTTCATAAAAATCGCCTCTGGGTTTGCCCCTAGTGTGGCCCTGGTGTATTTTTTATTAAATCTTCTTTATATGGAATCCTCTTCAGTACGACAAAAGCAGTACGTGGGAGATTCTTTGCAGAAACTTTTTCTCCACCTGCTGTGGAATTCTTTGCCTGAGTACTCCACAGAACAGCACCATATGATGCCACCAATATACAGGGTCAAAAGCACAACTCAGATCTGTAGACCCCAGATGTATCACTCCTTTCTTGCCTTTAGTATAATTGTTGATAAGCAGCCACCCTCCCTAAAACGTTCCGGAAACCATATGGTATTTGTGGTAGGATAGAATTTTGCTCGTCTCATGCCTCCAACCTTGCCAGCAAATCTTACCCACAATTTTGATGGGGAAATTTAGAAGGGATATTGGTTGCTAACAGCAAGAGTCATTTCTGTCCCACAAATATTGGGACACTGAATAACCAAGACGGGTGGGGGGGCAGTATACTCTTTGGGCTACTCTAATGACATGCATTAGGATAGGGGCCCGCAAACCAATGTTGCTTTTATAAACGTCCATGTGGACACCATATGGTCCCACGGCTTTCCAAGTGGGGCTTTTCTTAAACGCATTGACTATCTCTTCCACCTCAGCAGTGGTGCTGATCTGGCAAGCCCCTGCTAAAATTGGTGCGTCTGTATGACAAGTAGAATACACTTTAGCAAAATGGTGCATCCGTTTATCAGCTGTCATTAAGCATTCTATTTTGGGCTTAGGGGTTCTGTAGTGGAATGGTCAAATAACAGACATCCAAAAAGCCCCACTCTATTTGTGTTTTTCCTCCTGTTACTAAGGAGTCCCAGGCCATCAACCTTGTTTTCTTTTTTCTGGTCTGCTGAACCTCCTTATAATTTGTTCCACACAGAAGCACCTCCTCCTTGCATCAGGTGTTCCTTTTCAGGGCACACATCAAATTTCTATGTGCTGCTGAACAGTCTGAGTCAAACCATCTACAGGGCGTGGTCCTCATAATGTCCATAGAGTCAGTCAGCAAGTATTTCAAGGAGCCACAAAGCGAGTCAAAAGAGCTAAAAATCTACTTAGATCCTGCCT
The DNA here is from genome assembly GCF_964263255.1 of Lissotriton vulgaris. Lineage (NCBI taxonomy): Eukaryota > Metazoa > Chordata > Amphibia > Caudata > Salamandridae > Lissotriton > Lissotriton vulgaris. The sequence goes on along the minus strand of NC_141689.1, from coordinate 1,018,545,284 downwards.
TTAAATGAAGGCAAACCCAACAAATCACTGCCTTGTATCATTTACTGAACACCCCTTTTTTCCTTGTATATTCAATTCCAGTCATGTTTCCAGAGTCTATTTTGGGTCCCAAACCGAGCCCTAAACAACATGATAGTTGATAATGGTGTTAACTGCAGCTTAGCACTTTCTTAAAAGTAGACGCAAATGATAAAATAGCCTCAGACATTAGAATACAACCTATGGTGGTAAATACACCAACTCTTGTACAGGTGGAAGCCAGAGACTCTGTGGATAAACATAGATCTGAGGCAAAAACTAGACTGCACTTCATCACAAGATTATTTAATGCCTCCCCTTAAGGGTCGTGGCTAAAGAGTGTTTGACCCTCCTCTTTTCTATATGTATAGCCACAAACCATCAGTGGGGAGTATTTACATAGTGTTGTGATAAAATTGCTCAAGAAGTAAAAGTAAGTTGAGCAGTTGATGTTCCAGTCTGCGCTCTCCGCCACAGAAGCTTACAGAATACCAACAATCTTAACATTCTAAAGCAAGCTCACAGAAGAGGGAGAAACCATGGGAGTAGGGGGGGTTTGGGAACTTGGAAGAAATATGTACAAGCTAGCAATAACTTCAGTGAAAACCTTAACAGGAAATATAAAACAATAAGAAACATATAACACATCTACCCTCCCCCAGAACCTAAAAACAAAGATACAATGTACCTGGGAAGTGGGAAGAAAGGGAAAAAAACTAGAATATCATGAAAGACACAAGGTAAAAATATACTTACAAATCCATAGAATTATCTATTTATGTTGTAGTCCTGATGCCAAACAGGAGCCCTGTGGAATCTGGGTGTAGAGTTACAGTGTGAAAAGGAAAAGGAGGGAAACCCTTGGGCTCCTGTATTGGTAACCTGAGGGGTTTTGGTTGACCGTTCCATGCTCCATGTTTGACCATTGTCCATAAAGGCTATATTTTGTTTACCTGCCACAATTTGCATGGGAAAATTTGGAGTCACTATCCCCTAATCTAGGGTTCCTGACACAGTCCCAGTCACCAACCACCCATTGAGGAATTTTTGTGCTATGTTTGTTATCATAATATGACTTGTATTTAGCTTGATGTGCAGTGACCTTTGCACTGGTGTCCTTGGTGTTGACATTTACTCCACCACCCCCTCCCAACCAGCTAGGTACATTTTTTTGCAGGGTTTCCTTTCCTTAAGAGCAGAGAAAAGTGAAACACCTGTGACCTGGTTCGGAGTGGTATAGTAAGCCCACAGCATTTCTTGAATGGCTTGTTCAACTGGAATCATGTTGGTGCATGCTAATTGAATACATCCCTTGATGATTCTATTCATTCTCTTTACTAGTCCATTAGCGCTAGGACAATAAAGAAAAGTTTTAGGTTGTGTAATGTCCAAGTTTGTGAAAAACTCTGACGTGGCAGAAGATGTGAATTGTACTCCATTGTCAGTGACAATACCTGATGGAATACCTTCTGTTGCAAAGGTGTCCCTTAAGAACCGTATTAAAGAATCAGTGGTATATTGATTCACCCTCTTCGTGACAGTCCAGTGGGAGTGGTAGTCTATCAAAACGAATGCAAAGCGCTTTGATACATTTTTCCAGTTTACGGGACCAATGATGTCTAAGGCAAGCTTCTCCCACAGTTTGGATGGAACTGAGACTGGTGACATAGGAACTTTGCGAGTTAACTTAGATTTATCACTGTTTGCGCAGATACTACAATCTTTGACTTTGTTTTCTACCATGGAATCCTTGTTGGGAAACCAATAACGTTCCCTGAGCCTGGCTTTTGTTAAACTCCTACCTAGGTGACCTTTGTGTACAAGGTCTACAATTTTGTTGCGCAAAAGTTCAGGTGGAACAATTTTGTCATTTCTTAGTAAAAAATCTTGTTTTATATTAAGTTTGTGGCAAACTTCCCATTTTTTTTTACATTGTCAGTAATAGATGTGTTAGAAGTGGGCCACTATTGTAAAGTGTAATTTAGTCGGCTTGTCCTCCTTTGCATCCCCTCCACTCTTGAGATGAAATGGTTGAGTAATTGACTTGTAGGATGGGATATTCCGTAGTATCAAATTGCTCTTCCTTGTTTAATGGCGATCTAGAGAGGAAATCTGCTGCAGAATTCAAGTTGCCTGGAATGTACTCCACCTTGAAGCAAAAGCTTTCTAGCCCCAACACCCACCTGACAATGCGATGGGTACAGCCAGACGTACCTTTGGGATTGAACATGAATGTAAGAGGTTTATGGTCAGTACGTATGCAGAACTGTATGCCCCATAGGAAAACGTAGTGTTTCACAGCCCAGAAACAGGAAAGGGCTTCTCTTTCCACTACAGAGTAGTTTTTTTCAGACTTGGTGAAGCACTGAAGACTTGGCTTTTCCCAAGCAGGACCCCCTGTGTTGTGTAAGCCTCTTTTCTCTTCTGTCTTCTCTTTTTCAGTTCTCTTATGCTGCAAGCGCCTTGAGACCTCACCGTGAAAAGCTGTGCTACATAAGAACTTCTGACATTGACATGCGCGAGGCAAAGGCCACAATTTTCTCTTTACCTTCAATAATTTGGGCGAGAGTGGCTCCCAATCCTTTGTTACTGGCATCCATTGTTAGAAAGGCTTTGCAACTAGGTTCAAAGTTGCAGAAGTAAGGTGCAGAAAGAATGGTGTCCTTTATTTTCATGAAAGATGTTTGATGATCATCAGTCCATTGATATCGTACATAGTTCTTTACAAGATCTCTAAGATTGGAAGTCATGTCGGCAAAATTCTTCACACACTTTATCATATACTCAGCTAGTCCTAGGAAAAACTTAAGCTCCTCCTTATTTTCCGGAGCAGGAGCATCTTCAATAGCTTCTAGAAGGCAAATGTTGGGTTTAAAACCATCTTTTGAAATATTATACCAAGATATTTTACTGCATTTACTCCCAACTGGCATTTTTCTCCTTTGAGAGGTTAAGCACGCATTTCTTAATCTAGAGAACACTTCTTTTAGAATTTTGTAGTGTTCTTAAGTATTAGCACCAAATACCAGGACATCATCTTGGAAACAGAGTGTTTTCTGTACCCCTTCTAATATTTGTTGCATGATTTTTTTAAAAACCGCTGCTGCTGAGGTGAGCCCAAATGGCTTGCGGCAAAACATAAAAGTGCCCATAGGTTTGGTGAAAGCTGTTAAATGTCTGGACTCTGGGTGTAATTCAACTTGATTATATGCCATAGAGAGGTCTAAGACACTAAAACATGTTGCCTCCCCCATCGTGCTCAACATCTCGTGAATACTGTGTAAGGGATGTCTCTTTACCCATATGCTGGCATTTAAATCACACAAGTCAATACACAGCCTAATGTCCTCACACAGATTTTATTTTAGCAATTACGATAGGTGCTACCCAATCTGAGCAATCTATGGGTTGAATAATCCCGAAGTCCTTTAGCCTAGTGAGTTCTTTCTTTAAAGGATTCCACATCAGATTAGGTATTGGTCTGGTTTAATGTATAGCAGATTTGGCATTGGGTCCAAGTTGGATTTTATGTTGGAAGTCTTTCAGTAACTTCAATTTACTGGAGAACACTAAAGGAAATTCATCAATTATGTGCTCACTTGCATTAGACTGGTTAACAGCAGGGACATGCTCCGGATTACTGGGATCAAGCTTGATCCCCAATTCCCTTTGGTGTTGCCACCCAAGGAGATTAGATCCCTCTGCTACTATGTACACCTTGCCTACTGTTGTGCGGCCCTTGAGGAATATGAAGGTTTTAAACATACCTTTCATAGGAATGGGGTCCCTATTGTATCCACTAGGTGAAACATAAGCTGGAAGTAACTCAATCTTGTTAACATGTCCCATTGACATATAATCAGATTGCTTAAGTAAAGTGAATGGAGAACATGAATCAGAAAACATTTTAACTAGATTGCCTTCCAAATGACCCTCACATACAGGATATTTTAGTTGATTGTCTGTATTATCCTTAACTTGTAATATTATTTTTCAACTTGGAATTTCTCGTCTGGTAGATTAGATCCACTCCCAAATCCTTTCTTGGAAAAACTTTTGCATACCGTCACTAGATGACCTCTTTTGTTACACTTTCTACAAACAACTGTTTTTGCTTGACAATTAGGACTATTGGCTGAGTGGTTGCTACTTCCACAGCGGAAGCACTTAAGCTTGAATTTTTCAGTATCGCCTAATTGAGAAGGCACTTTGTCATTTTTTATTTTGCACACAGCAACTTCAGCTCCCTAATCCATTATTTCTAAAACTTGTTCATTAGAGCGTGGGGATCTAATTTCTTTCAAACAGATGGTAGTGTGTTCGATAGATTTAGCAATCTCAATAGCTTCTTTTACCAAGAGAGCGCCTTGTGAAGGCACATGGCTACTTACTACAACATTACCCTCCTCAAAAGAACAACAACTATTTTACATACACAACAAAATGTAATCAAAGGTGAAGCATTGACACAATGTGCAACTTTACAAGCATAACAGACTGTGACTAAAATATAGCATTGATGACTATGACAAAAAATATAACGCAGAAGAACTGTTTCAGCTTAACACATAATCCTTAAACCTGCTTGGTAACGTTCTCTGGTGGGCCCTTGATACCCTGTCCTCAGATATATCTCCATCACCGTATATAGATTCAGAAGTGGTGACCTCCTGAGACGACTTACTTACAGTTGTTACAACCTCAGAATTTGTTGATGGTAACTCTCCCTGCTGTAACCAGCTAGACCAACCAAACTGATCAGCTTCAAACTTAGTATGTTTTCTCAAGGTGTCTACCTGTGAATCAGAGAGGCGAACAAAATGTCTTTTGTCCCACCAACCCTTGTCCTCCAGAAAGGCTGGCCCTTTGCTCATGTGCTTGACCAAAACGTGTGATGAAAAACTTTGACAAACCTTTCTACACCCTTATTAGGTTCTTTATTAGCAACCACTCACCAGCCTGTAGGTTCATGTTTCTAAAATTCTTCCCAGCATCAAACGCTTTCATGAAACCTTATTAGCAGCAACCTCCTCCAAATTACCCTTACAGCTCAAACATTTAGGGATTACATTTGTACATACCTTCCTCCACCTGAGCAATGGGAATGCTGCAACACCTGTTATATTGTAACTCCATACCTCTGTATACACAAAATCCTAAACATTCTGTCAAGAGGAGATTGCTGTTTGAACCCCCTCCTTCATCCTTCTGTTCCACCTCTCAAATAGCCCATTAAAGGATGGGGAATAAAGCGCTACTTTGACATGTTGAATTTCATAAAGCTTGAGAAATCTGCACATGCTATGTGACAAGAAATGTGTTCCATTACCCCTAACAATGGTATTCGGTGATCCTTCTAATGTGAGAGCCTTTTCTAAGAATTTGATGGCATTCTCAGTGCTAGGGGCATCACAAAATAGGAAGTACATTCACTTAGAATGATAATCCACCAGCAAGATCAAGTACCTGTTACCACTGAGCAGTACCTCATGTGGGCTTGAGAAATCCAGACCAACTTTGTTCCGGGGTTCTTGTGAAACTGGATTTGGATGAAGTGGAGTATAAATTGTTTTCCATCGTTTGTCAAAGAGAAAGCTTTCAACACACCCACCAATCAATACCCTCACATGTGTTTTTCTAGGGATGGCCACCAATAATACTTTTTAAGTCGTTTGTATCTCTTCGTCACCTCCAAATGCCCATGATGTGCTGCATGAATAATATCCTTCTGCAAGCTCTCTTGTGGGAGAAATTCGTCATGACGCATTACCAAATTGTTCACCACTGACCACTCAGTGGCTACTTGCATAAAACCCTTCAACTCACATGACAGATGCCTGCTCTTGGCCAACCTCCTATTATAAAAGTCCTGACTTGATTAAGTTTGGAATCCTTGGAGTAAGCCTCTTGCAACATCTGTACAATTATGGGTGTACACTCAACCACTGCATCCAGAGCTGCCACCACTCACTCAGTGTCTTCCACTTAATCCCGGTCATCTAAAGCCGTCCGCTAAAAGTAGTTGGCTCTAAAGTTTTCCCCCCGGTAAATGATTGATGATCAAATTATATTCTTGTAGCTTAGACAGTAAGCGTACAGGTTTTGCTGAGACTTTGCTTGCCCCACCACTGCTAAGGATGTTCATTAGCAGTTTGTGGTCAGTATACACCTCAAACTCACATCTCCAGGTGTAAGGCCTAAATTTGTGTATGTTCCAAACGCATTCATGAGCCTCACACTCTATTGTGCTATAGTGTGTCTCCGCTGTCCACAATGTCCTGTACGCAGAGGCGATCATGTGCTTTTTGCCTGCCACCTATTGCCCATGGACTGCACCCAGACCAGATAAACTGTCAACCACACTCACAAATCACTTGCAATTATCTTGAAAAGGGTGGAATGATGGGGCCTCCTCAATCAATTTTATGACTTTGTCAAAAGTACTGGCTAACTCATCCGTCCACAAAAGCTTGGGTCCTTTTCTCAGCAATGCTCTTATGGGTTCAACTGTCTGCACGGATCCATGCTGAAAGCAAGTGTAATAATCGGCTCAGCGCAAACAGAGGGCATCTCTATCTTTGTGCTGAGCGGCATCACATATTGCTTTTATTAAGAACAACTTTGGCTTTATACCTTCAGGTGAGATGGTAGGTCCCAAATAATCAAGCTCCTGTGTGCCAATCTTACATTTTTCCACCTGATTGTCATACCTGCATCGGACAGATTGGATAATATATTGTGCAAAATGTTGTTATGCTCCTTCCAATTGCTGGTGAAGACCAGTATGTCATCTTGGTATACCTGGACCCCTGATATATTCCCCAATAGGTTGTCCATGAGCTCCTGGAAAATACTTGCAGCGGATGCTAGACCGAATGGTAATTTTAGATACTTTAATACACCAAACTGGTGAACAAAAGTAGTTTGTTCCTGCAGCTCTTCCGCAAGCGGTATCTGAAGATATGCCAGATGCAGGTCTGTGATGGAAAATAATTTGGACCCCCCCAAACTGACTAGCAACTCATTTAATTTGGGGATCGGGTGACAATCGAAAAGTATATTCTTGTTCAACGAATGTAAGTCAGTGCAAATTCTGGCCTCCCTAGACTTCTTTCTTGCTACTACGATGGGAGAAACCCACTATAAGGAGTCACATGGTGCAGTGATCCCTTCTGAACATAAGTTCTTCAAAACAGGCTTCAACGTATCTCTAGTCTAGTCTGGACACTTGTATTGCGCACATATCACGTCCCGAGAGAGTCCCATGGCGCATGCAGACAGTCCTGAGATAGGAAGATGAGCCAAAGGATAAAACTAGCAAAAGAGTCAGGTTTTCAGTTTTTTTCGAAAGCTCGTAAGTTCAGTAGTTGTACGAAGGCTCAGAGGAAGTTCGTTCCAGAGGGATGGTGCCATGAAAGAAAAGGCACGACCACCATTTCTGGCAGTTTGGACTCTGAGCGGCGTGAGCAGTAACTTGATCTCAGCTGTCGGCCAGGCATGTACCATGTTAATTTCTGAGTCCAGTATTTTGGTCCTCGTCCGTACATGTGTCTGTGAACCAGACATAGGGTCTTGAAAATACAGGGAGCCAGTGTAGGATTCTCAAACATGGCAATGAGGGGGATCATCTGTGTAGGCCTAGAATCAGACGAGCAGCCGTATTTTGTACAACCTGCAGTTTCCTGATATGGCACTCGTTTATGGCAAGGAGGAGTGAATTGCCATAATCTAGCCTATTTACGATAAGGCCCTGGACCAGAATTCTACGTGCTTCAGTTGGTATCCATTTAAAGACCTTGCACAGACTCCGCATGATTCCGAAGCAGGTGCCCACAGTATGATTAACTTGGTCCCTCATGGATAGCTTGTTGTCCATGTGGAACTCTAGGTTGCGGACTGATTCTTTTGGGACAGGGCACTCCCCCAGTTCCGAAGGCCACCAGTCCTGGGTCCAGTGCTCACTTGCTCTCCCAAATAGCATGACTTCGGATTTAGTGCCATTCAGCTGGAGATGGTTTTGGCCCATCCAGTTTTTTACCTCTACCATACACGTTCTGAAACGCCTTTTAGTCTCGTTTGCGTCGGGGTCAAGTGTGACCAGTATTTGCGTATCATCCGCGTATGATAACACGTCGAACCCGCATGCCCTGATCACTTTGGCCAGGGGGGCCTTATAAACATGAAAAAGCGAGGGGCTCAAAATAGAGCCCTAAGGCACACCTCTTATGACGGGCCGAGTACTGGCCAAAGTTTTATCTACTTGTACTGTGGTTGTTCGGTTCGTCAAGTAGCTGACAAACCATCTTAAAATCTCTCACGCTTAATGGCAGGGGGTGAACTTTGTATACCCCTATTTGAGCCCCTGGCTTGAGGTTAATATTTTCTATCTCATAACAAACAAGGGAGGGAAGAGGGTCAAAGGGACATACAAATATTGAAAGACCACTACTGGTTCGAGTCCCCAGCTCAATACATGATACACAAAGAGAACACAGGGGTCTGAAGCAGCGAAGTGTGTGGCTCGCTGACCTGGACTCCAATCCAAACTAAGGGGTCGGTGCCCTAATCACCCTAGGTAGCTTGAAAAACAGTGGGTCTGTGTGTCTGAACCAACGTACATACAGTGCCAATTTACTCAATCCCGGAAGCTCTGAGGTGGATAACCATCAAAATGAACTTCATGATCAGTCCTATCATCTGGCTCACCAATATCACGTGGTTGGTCCCTTGATCATCGAGACCGTTTAACCACCAAGTTGATCGTGGAGCAAAGATGAGTCCATAGGCACTTATAGACGGTCATACAACGGCTGATCAATGATGGTTGTAGAATAAATGAATATGCAGTGCAAACAAAAAAGTGGTCAATGTAAAATAGAGTGGGATGTCCTAAACAATTTTTTATTAGACAAAGGACACGCCCCCTAGTTAAAAACAGAACAGTGCAGGCGACAGCAAAAACAAATATCTGTCGTTAAACAAGGCCAACATGTTTCTGCCAAACGGGGCAAAAAATGTCCCCTGGCTTTCATCAGGGCCTCTGCTCTTAATATAATGCTACTGCTTTAAACGTGATATAAATCATATATAAACACCCTTATCAAAGGTTGGAACAAATAAAATACAACCTGTCGAAAGCTAATACTCCTGATCAGTGGATTTAAAAGCACATCTAAAAAAAGATAGATGCAAAATAACAAATCAAAATCTACATAATAAATATACTGTATGTAAATATATAGACATGCACCATTCCCACTACAAATCTCGTACAAAATTAAGAATAGAAAGTTTATTCTCACCCAGATTGACCGGGGACTGGACCTCACCTCACCTGGACCATGCTCAGGTATCACGAGGCCCCGCTCTAATGGACAAGAGACAAGAACCCGGGGTGAACATTGATAATCCAACTCTTGAATTTATCAAATTACCTCGTGGTTACAAGAACTAATCTATTGACCAGATGCGGGTCCGTCCGGTATGGCACATCTCTCTCATCTAAACATAATCTAATTCTGCGTGTGGCTTCATTGTGTTTAGAGGTAATTAAAAAATGAGAATCATAGTAGTTACCTTCCAAACACTCTGTTCTAACTACTGGTGACCCACTTAGACACTTAATACATCAGAGCACTTATCTCAGTGATCTCTGTTAGGTAATTCAGTGTTCTTGGTTAATTTGCATTCAAAGTGTCATTTTGTGAAGTTTTTTACCAAATGCATGTTTCTACATTGGACCTGCCCATAGAAGTGATCTTAATTGCGTACTGATACTGCACAGTTGTATCCTCAACTATAATAATCCTCGCAGGGTGGTTTATAACTTTGCTCATCCTCGAAGGATTTCTAGTAAAATCTGGCCAATCACTCGAAAAAACCCTATCAGCAAATGGGGCAGTGAAAAGCAGTTTTGTACATTGTGATCTGAATCTAAATTATGCATTAGGGCAAATTGAAGTGGAAAGGGTAACCAACTGAGCCTCATCTTACCTGTCCGTCGGTGCCTCAAAACTCACGCCTGAGTCTTGGGGGAGGCACAGAACTGCAGGTTACAAGCATATTTAGAGGAAAACCACAAGAAACTCTATTTAGTGTGCATACGCACCGCTGGCGCTCCAAACCCCTTCATTACCCGGACTAGCCTGCCAAGTATCTTGCAGCACCCTGGTGACTATGAAGGGCAAGGGGTATATCAGCCATGCCATTGGCCATGATCAGCTGCAGTCAACTGTAATCTGCCCTAATAAACCATAATCAAAGGTCCCTCAGGGCTATTGAGATGGGCGCTAGGGGCGGCATCATCCCACTCCAAGAAAAGGGGTCCATATGGCATTGAAGAGTTCCATGCTGTTATGTGTGACCGGCTTAGGTCCATGTAGAAACGCACATTTTCTTACATTGTCATTTTTCTGCACAGCAACATTTCGGTGTAACCTTTTGCACATATTTGTGTGGGTGACAATGTTGGGTACATTTCTCTGAAACTGCTCTGCTTTTACATCTGACTTTGTGCAACATTATCATGATGCCTCGAGCACCAAGTACAAGGCCTTTACGCACGATGTATAAATGTCATTCTATTTTCATCCAAGGAGCGACAGGGCTATATACATTCCCACAACAACACTAATCTGCGTATTCATCACAAGGATGCTTTTTCTTATAAATACATGAGCATTTCTGGGTGTTAGCAGAGGAGACACTTCAGCTGAAGTCGAGGGGTCCCTGCATGCTGAGGCTTTGGCAAACAGCTGCCTAACATCTCTGTGAGGGGTGTCCAGTTCGTGACCAAGATGGGGTCCTACATTCTTTCCCTCTAGGTAATGGGGTTGGATCATCCCTGGGCGGATTCTTGGCTCTACACCTCCATACACACTAGACATACACAGAGTAGGGATTGCATAGTAGGATTACGCCTGATTACTACTTTGTTTTTTATGCCAGCAAATATACACTGTTTAGGCACCATGGTGGAACTACATCTGCTATTTACTCTTTTGGTGCTTGAAAGCACTTTTATTTGCTCGTGTCTACTGATTATCGCAGCACACGTATCATATACATGAATAACATTGATTCAATAAATATATTGAAAACGTCCCATTGTGTATTCCCTGTATTTTTCTCTGAAAACAAGAGTGCACAAGGGACCTAGCGAAAAGGGTTCTGGATCTGTTACCAAGATCCCTTAGGGGACAAGGATTGTCATGTTCAGCGGTTGCCAAAAACCATTTGCTCCCTGTTTGGGTTAGGGGGGCTTATGCTGCCACTGCATGCACCTGTCGAAGGAGCGAAGAACAGAGGTCTGCACCAAAGTAGGCAGCAGGCCCACTAAGGTGAAATGGGGAGCAACTACCATTTTTAGGTCTCGCTGAGCGAACGTGCATGCGTTCTCAGCGAGACTTAAGTAAGGGCTCTCAAAAATGCACCCAAAGGCGGCTTGCCTACAGTGCATGTGTGCGGGCGCGTGCACATCGCACACCATTTGCCTCTCTCCTCACTCATGCTGGTTTGCTTGCAGCCGGCATCAGACTTCAAAGGAATCCGCTCCCCCGCCCACCGCCGTTTCTGGCTTTGCTCGCTGAAGGTCACACCGATTGAACAGCCGAGGTAATGCGCCCATAAATTATATTGTTTCTTCCTGCTACTTTGGTGCCACTTCCGCTTTCATAATTGGATCACAGTCACAGAAGGATTAATGGAATTTGGATGCTTTCGTGATTTTTTTTTTTCCTGAAAAAATGTTGGTTCGGAATTGTCTGTCTAATGGAATAATTATCCACCAGCACATCCACCACCACCACGTCCACCACCACCACGTCCACAATCACCACTTACACCACCACCACATCCACCACCACTACATCCACCACATCAACCATCACCTTGTCCACCACCACCACACCCACCTCCACCACCACATCCACCACCACCTCCACCACCACCATGTCCACCACCACTACCACCACCACCACCACCACATCCACCACCACATCCACAATCACCACCTCCACCACCACTTCCATCACTACCATGTCCACCACCACTATCACCACCACCACATCCACCACCACCACGTCCACAATCACCACCTCTACCACCACATACACCACCACTACATCCACCACCACTACATCCACCACCACTATGTCCACCACCACCACGTCCACCACCACCATGTCCACCACCACCACACCACACCCACCTCCACCACCACATCCACCACCACGTCCACCACATCCACCACCATCACGTCCATGACCACCATGTCCACCACCACCTCCACCACCACCATGTCCACAATCACCACCTCTACCACCACCACCACATCCACCACCACGTCCACCACCACCATGTCCACAATCACCACCATCACCACATCCACCACGTCCACCACCACCAAGTCCACAATCACCAACTCCACCACCACCACATCCACCTCCACTACATCCACCACCACTATGTCCACCACCACCACATCAACCACCACCACCACCACCTCACCCACCACACCCACCTCACTCACCACACCCACCACACCCACCTCCACCACCACCACCATGTCCACCACCACCACGTCCACCACCACCACCACCACAACATCCACCACCACCATGTCCACCACATCCACCACGACGTTCACCACCACCATGTCCACTACCAACAATGTCCAGCACCACCACATCCATCGCCACCATGTGCACAACCACCACGTCCAGCACATCCACCACCACCATGTCCACCACCAAATTCACCACCACCACATCCATCTCCACTGCGTCCATCACCACCATGTCCACCACCACCATGTCCACCACCACCACACCCACCACCTCCACCACAACATCCACCACCACCACATCCACCACCACCACGTCCACCACCACTACCACCACCTCCACAATCACCACCTCCATCACCACCATATTCACCACGTCCACCACCACCATGTCCACCACCACTACCACACCCACCTCCACCACCACCACGTCCACCACCTACCACCACCAACACCACATCTACCACCATGCCCACCACCACCACATCACCCACCACTACGTCCACCACCACAATGTCCACCACCACTATGTTCACTACCACCATGTCCAGCACTACCACATCCACCCCCACCAAAATCACCACCACACCCACACCCACCTCCACCATCACCACATCCACCACCCACCACCATGTCCACCACCACAACAACCACCACCACATCCACCAGCACATCCACCACCACCACATCCACCACCACCACATCCACAATCACCACTTACACCACCACCACATCCACCACCACTACATCCACCACGTCAACCACCACCTTGTCCCCCACCACCACACCCACCTTCACCACCACCACCACCACATCCACCACCACCTCCACCACCATGTCCACCACCACTACCACCACCACCACATCCACCACCACTTCCACAATCACCACCTCCACCACCACTTCCATCACCACCATGTCCACCACCACTACCACCACCACCACATCCACCACCATGTCTACCACCACCACGTCCACAATCATCACCTCTACCACCACATCCAACCCCACTACATCCACCACCACTACGTTCACCACCACTACGTCCACCACCACTACGTCCACCACCACCACGTCCACCACTACCATGTCCACCACCACCACGTCCACCACCACCACACCCACCTCCACCACCACATCCACCTCCACGTCCACCACATCCACCACCACCACGTCCATGACCACCATCTCCACCTCCACCACCACCATGTCCACAGTCACCACCTCTACCACCATTACCACCACCACCACATCCGCCACCACCACGTCCACAATCACCACCTCTACCACTACTACCACCACCACCACCACCACATCCACCGCCACCACGTCCAGCACACCAAGTCCACAATCACCTCCACCTTCACCACCACCACATCCACCTCAACTACATCCACCACCACTATGTCCACCACGTCCACCACTACCACATCCACCACCACCTCACCCACCACGCCCACCTCTTACCCCACCACCATGTCCACCACCACCACGTCCACCACCACCACAACCACCACCACAACATCCACCACCACAACATCCACCACCACCACATCCACCACCACCACCACCATGTCCACCACCACCACATCAACCACCACATCAACCACCACCACCACCTCACCCACCACACCCACCTCACCCACCACACCCACCACACCCACCTCCACCACCACCACCATGTCCACCACCACCACGTCCACCGCCACCACCACCACAACATCCACCACCACCATGTCCACCACATCCACCACGACGTTCACCACCACCATGTCCACTACCAACAATGTCCAGCACCACCACATCCATCGCCACCATGTGCACAACCACCACGTCCAGCACATCCACCACCACCATGTCCACCACCAAATTCACCACCACCACATCCATCTCCACTGTGTCCATCACCACCATGTCCACCACCACCATGTCCACCACCACCACACCCACCACCTCCACCACAACATCCACCACCACCACATCCACCACCACCACGTCCACCACCACTACCACCACCTCCACAATCACCACCTCCATCACCACCATATTCACCACGTCCACCACCACCATGTCCACCACCACTACCACACCCACCTCCACCACCACCACGTCCACCACCTACCACCACCAACACCACATCTACCACCATGCCCACCACCACCACATCACCCACCACTACGTCCCCCACCACAATGTCCACCACCACTATGTTCACTACCACCATGTCCAGCACTACCACATCCACCCCCACCACAATCACCACCACACCCACACCCACCTCCACCATCACCACATCCACCACCCACCACCATGTCCACCACCACAACAACCACCACCACATCCACCAGCACATCCACCACCACCACATCCACCACCACCACATCCACAATCACCACTTACACCACCACCACATCCACCACCACTACATCCACCACGTCAACCACCACCTTGTCCCCCACCACCACACCCACCTTCACCACCACCACCACATCCACCACCACCTCCACCACCATGTCCACCACCACTACCACCACCACCACATCCACCACCACTTCCACAATCACCACCTCCACCACCACTTCCATCACCACCATGTCCACCACCACTACCACCACCACCACATCCACCACCATGTCTACCACCACCACGTCCACAATCATCACCTCTACCACCACATCCAACCCCACTACATCCACCACCACTACGTTCACCACCACTACGTCCACCACCACCACGTCCACCACCACCATGTCCACCACCACCACGTCCACCACCACCACACCCACCTCCACCACCACATCCACCTCCACGTCCACCACATCCACCACCACCACGTCCATGACCACCATCTCCACCTCCACCACCACCATGTCCACAGTCACCACCTCTACCACCATTACCACCACCACCACATCCGCCACCACCACGTCCACAATCACCACCTCTACCACTACTACCACCACCACCACATCCACCGCCACCACGTCCACCACACCAAGTCCACAATCACCTCCACCTTCACCACATCCACCTCAACTACATCCACCACCACTATGTCCACCACGTCCACCACCACCACATCCACCACCACCTCACCCACCACACCCACCTCTTACCCCACCACCATGTCCACCACCACCACGTCCACCACCACCACAACCACCACCACAACATCCACCACCACAACATCCACCACCACCACATCCACCACCACCACCACCATGTCCACCACCAAATTCACCACCACCACATCCATCTCCACTGCGTCCATCACCACCATGTCCACCACCACCATGTCCACCACCACCACACCCACCACCTCCACCACAACATCCACCACCACCACATCCACCACCACCACGTCCACCACCACTACCACCACCTCCACAATCACCACCTCCATCACCACCATATTCACCACGTCCACCACCACCATGTCCACCACCACTACCACACCCACCTCCACCACCACCACGTCCACCACCTACCACCACCAACACCACATCTACCACCATGCCCACCACCACCACATCACCCACCACTACGTCCACCACCACAATGTCCACCACCACTATGTTCACTACCACCATGTCCAGCACTACCACATCCACCCCCACCAAAATCACCACCACACCCACACCCACCTCCACCATCACCACATCCACCACCCACCACCATGTCCACCACCACAACAACCACCACCACATCCACCAGCACATCCACCACCACCACATCCACCACCACCACATCCACAATCACCACTTACACCACCACCACATCCACCACCACTACATCCACCACGTCAACCACCACCTTGTCCCCCACCACCACACCCACCTTCACCACCACCACCACCACATCCACCACCACCTCCACCACCATGTCCACCACCACTACCACCACCACCACATCCACCACCACTTCCACAATCACCACCTCCACCACCACTTCCATCACCACCATGTCCACCACCACTACCACCACCACCACATCCACCACCATGTCTACCACCACCACGTCCACAATCATCACCTCTACCACCACATCCAACCCCACTACATCCACCACCACTACGTTCACCACCACTACGTCCACCACCACCACGTCCACCACTACCATGTCCACCACCACCACGTCCACCACCACCACACCCACCTCCACCACCACATCCACCTCCACGTCCACCACATCCACCACCACCACGTCCATGACCACCATCTCCACCTCCACCACCACCATGTCCACAGTCACCACCTCTACCACCATTACCACCACCACCACATCCGCCACCACCACGTCCACAATCACCACCTCTACCACTACTACCACCACCACCACCACCACATCCACCGCCACCACGTCCAGCACACCAAGTCCACAATCACCTCCACCTTCACCACCACCACATCCACCTCAACTACATCCACCACCACTATGTCCACCACGTCCACCACTACCACATCCACCACCACCTCACCCACCACGCCCACCTCTTACCCCACCACCATGTCCACCACCACCACGTCCACCACCACCACAACCACCACCACAACATCCACCACCACAACATCCACCACCACCACATCCACCACCACCACCACCATGTCCACCACCACCACATCAACCACCACATCAACCACCACCACCACCTCACCCACCACACCCACCTCACCCACCACACCCACCACACCCACCTCCACCACCACCACCATGTCCACCACCACCACGTCCACCACCACCACCACCACAACATCCACCACCACCATGTCCACCACATCCACCACGACGTTCACCACCACCATGTCCACTACCAACAATGTCCAGCACCACCACATCCATCGCCACCATGTGCACAACCACCACGTCCAGCACATCCACCACCACCATGTCCACCACCAAATTCACCACCACCACATCCATCTCCACTGTGTCCATCACCACCATGTCCACCACCACCATGTCCACCACCACCACACCCACCACCTCCACCACAACATCCACCACCACCACATCCACCACCACCACGTCCACCACCACTACCACCACCTCCACAATCACCACCTCCATCACCACCATATTCACCACGTCCACCACCACCATGTCCACCACCACTACCACACCCACCTCCACCACCACCACGTCCACCACCTACCACCACCAACACCACATCTACCACCATGCCCACCACCACCACATCACCCACCACTACGTCCCCCACCACAATGTCCACCACCACTATGTTCACTACCACCATGTCCAGCACTACCACATCCACCCCCACCACAATCACCACCACACCCACACCCACCTCCACCATCACCACATCCACCACCCACCACCATGTCCACCACCACAACAACCACCACCACATCCACCAGCACATCCACCACCACCACATCCACCACCACCACATCCACAATCACCACTTACACCACCACCACATCCACCACCACTACATCCACCACGTCAACCACCACCTTGTCCCCCACCACCACACCCACCTTCACCACCACCACCACATCCACCACCACCTCCACCACCATGTCCACCACCACTACCACCACCACCACATCCACCACCACTTCCACAATCACCACCTCCACCACCACTTCCATCACCACCATGTCCACCACCACTACCACCACCACCACATCCACCACCATGTCTACCACCACCACGTCCACAATCATCACCTCTACCACCACATCCAACCCCACTACATCCACCACCACTACGTTCACCACCACTACGTCCACCACCACCACGTCCACCACCACCATGTCCACCACCACCACGTCCACCACCACCACACCCACCTCCACCACCACATCCACCTCCACGTCCACCACATCCACCACCACCACGTCCATGACCACCATCTCCACCTCCACCACCACCATGTCCACAGTCACCACCTCTACCACCATTACCACCACCACCACATCCGCCACCACCACGTCCACAATCACCACCTCTACCACTACTACCACCACCACCACATCCACCGCCACCACGTCCACCACACCAAGTCCACAATCACCTCCACCTTCACCACATCCACCTCAACTACATCCACCACCACTATGTCCACCACGTCCACCACCACCACATCCACCACCACCTCACCCACCACACCCACCTCTTACCCCACCACCATGTCCACCACCACCACGTCCACCACCACCACAACCACCACCACAACATCCACCACCACAACATCCACCACCACCACATCCACCACCACCACCACCATGTCCACCACCACCATGTCCACCACCACCACATCCACAATCACCACCTCCACCACCACCACCACATCAACCACCACTACATCCACCACCACTACATCCACCACCACCACATCCACCACCACCATGTCCACAACCACCACATCCACCACCACCACATCCACCACCACCACATCCACCACCACCACCACAACCACCACAACATCCACCACATCGACCACCACCATGTCCAGCACCACCCCCTCCACCACCACGTCCACAATCACCACCTCCAACTCCACCACCACCACATCCACCACCATTACATCCACCACCACTATGTCCACCACCACCACATCCACCACCACTACCACCACCACCACATCCACCACCACATGTCCACCACATCCACCACATCCACCACCACCACGTCCATCACCACCACGTCCATCACCACCACGTCCATCACCATCTTGTCCACAACCATGACTTCCACCACATCCACCACCACCACCACATCCACCACCACCACACCCACCACCACCACATCCACCACGTCCACCACATCCACCACCACGTTCACCACCACCATGTCCATCACCACCATGTCCACCACCAACAATGTCCATCACCACCACATCTATCACCACCATGTCCACAACCATCACGTCCAGCACATCCACCACCACCATGTCCACCACCAAATCCACCACCGCCACATCCATCTCCACTACGTCCACCACCACCATGTCCACCACCACCATGTCCACCACCACCACACCCACCACCTCCACCACAACATCCACCACCACAACATCCACCACCACCACATCCACCAGCACCATGTCCACCACCACCACATCCACAATCACCACCTCCACCACCACATCAACCACCACTACATCCACCACCACTACATCCACCACCAACACATCCACCACCACCATGTCCACCACCACCATGTCCACCACCACCACGTCCACCACCACATCACATCCACCACCACCACATCCACCACCACCACCACAACCACAACCACCACAACATCCACCACATCGACCACCACCATGTCCAGCACCACCCCCTCCACCACCACGTCCACAATCACCACCTTCACCACCACCACATCCACCACCATTACATCCACCACCACTATGTCCACCACCACCACATCCACCACCACTACCACCACCACCACATCCACCACCACCATGTCCACCACATCCACCACATCCACCACCACCACGCCCATCACCACCACGTCCATCACCATCTTGTCCAAAACCACGACTTCCACCACATCCACCACCACCACATCCACCACCACCACACCCACCACCACCACATCCACCACGTCCACCACCACGTTCACCACCACCATGTCCATCACCACCATGCCCACCACCAACAATGTCCATCACCACCACATCTATCACCACCATGTCCACAACCATCACGTCCAGCACATCCACCACCACCATGTCCACCACCAAATCCACCACCGCCACATCCATCTCCACTGCGTCCATCACCACCATGTCCACCACCACCACACCCACCACCTCCACCACAACATCCACCACCACCACATCCAACACCACCATGTCCACCACCACCACATCCACCACCACCAACTCCACAATCACCACCTCCACCACCACCACATCCACCACGTCCACCACCACCACATCCACCACCACTACCACACCCACCTCCACCACCTACCACCACCACCACCACATCCACCACCATGCCCACCACCACATCACCCACCACTACGTCCACCACCACAATGTCCACCACCACTTTGTTCACTACCACCATGTCCAGCACTACAACATCCACCGCCACCACACCCACCTCCACCACCACCATGTCCACCATCACTACCACCACCACTACATCCCCATCCACCACCACCACGTCCACCACCACCACATCCGCCACATCCACCACATCAACCACCACGTCCATGACCACCATGTCCACCACCACCTCCACCACCACCATTTCCTCCACCACTACCACCACCACCACATCCACCACCATGTCCATGTCCACCACCACCACTTCCACAATCACCACCTCTACCACCACTACCACCATCACCACATCCACCACCACCTCCACAATAACCACCTCCACCACCACCACCACATCCACCTCCACTACATCCACCACCACTACATCGACCACCACCACGTCCACCATGCCCACCACCACCAGGTCCACCACCACCACGTCCACCACCACCACATCCACCACCAGCACCACCACACCCTCCTTCACCACAACTACCATGTCCACCACCACCACGTCCACCACCACACCCACCTCCACCATCACCATGTCCACCACCATGTCCACCACCACCACATCCACCACCATATCCACCACCACCACATCCACCACCACCACGTCCACAATCACCACTTACACCACCACCACATCCACCACCACGTCCATCACCACCACATCCATCACCATGTCCAAAACCACAACGTCCACCACATCCACCACCACATCCACCACCACCACTCCCACCACCACCACGTCCACCACCACATCCACCACCACCACCACATCCACCACCACTACATCCATCACCACTACATCCACCACCACCATGTCCACCACCACCACACCCAACACCACAACATCCACCACCACCACCACATCCACCACCACCAGGTCCACAATCACCACCTCCACCACCACATCCATCTCCACTACATCCACCACCACCATGTCCACCACCACAACGTCCACCACGACCACGTCCACCACACCCACATCCACCACCACCACACCTACCATACCCACCTCCACCACCAACACCATGTCCACCACCACCACGTCCACCACCACCACGTCCACAATCACCACTTACACCACCACCACATCCACCAGCACTACATCCACCACGTCAACCACAACCTTGTCCACCACCACCACACCCACCTCCACCACCACCACATCCACCACCACCTCCACCACCACCATGTCCACCACCACTACCACCACTACCACATCCACCACCACGTCCACAATCACCACCTCCACCACCACTTCCATCACCACCATGTCCACCACCACTACCACCACCACCACATCCACCACCACGTCTACCACCACCATGTCCACAATCACAACCTCTACCTTCACCACCACCACATCCACCACCACTACCACGCCCACCTCCACCACCTACCACCACCACCACCACATCCACCACCATGCCCACCACCACATCACCCACCACTACGTCCACCACCACAATGTCCACCACCACTATGTTCACTACCACCATGTCCAGCACTACCCCATCCACCACCACCACACCCACACCCACCTCCACCACCACACCCACCACCACCATGTCCACCATCACTACCACCACCACTACATCCCCATCCACCACCACCACATACACCACCACCACATCCACCACATCCACCACATCAACCACCACGTCCATGACCACCATGTCCACCACCACCTCCACCACCACCATGTCCTCCACCACTACATACAAATACCACATCCACCGCCACGTCCATGTCCACCACCACCACTTCCACAATCACCACCTCTACCAACACTACCACCACCACCACATCTACCACCAGGTCCACAATAACCACCTCCACCACCTCCTCCACCACCACCACATCTACCTCCACTACATCCACCACCACTACATCCACCACCACCACGTCCACCACCACCACATCCACCACCAGCACCACCACACCCTCCTTCACCATGTCCACCACCACCACCTCCACCACCACACCCACCTCCACCATCACCACGTCCACCACCCACCACCATGTCCACCACCACCACATCCACCACCACCACATCCACCACCACCACGTCCACAATCACCACTTACACCAACACCACATCCACCACCACCACGTCCATCACCACCACATTCATCACCATGTCCAAAACCACAATGTCCACCACATCCACCACCACCACACCCACCACCACCACGTCCACCACCACATCCACCACCACCACCACATCCACCACCACCAGGTCCACAATCACCACCTCCACCACCACCACATCCACCTCCACTACATCCACCACCACCATGTCCACCACCACAACGTCCACCACGACCACGTCCACCACCACCACGTCCACCACCACCATACCTACCATACCCACCTCCACCACCAACACCATGTCCACCACCACCACGTCCACCACCACCACGTCCACCACCACCATGTCCACAATCACCACCTTTACCACCACCTTCACCACCACCACATCTGCCTCAACTACATCCACCACCACTATGTCCACCACCACCCCGTCCACCACCACCACGACCACCACCACCTCACCCACCATACCCACCACCACCACCATGTCCACCACCACCACGTCTACCACCACCACAACCACCACCACCACAACATCCACCACCACCATGTCCACCACCACCACGTCCACCACCACCATGCCCAAAATCACCACCACCACATCAACCACCACTACATCCACCACCACTACGTCCACCACCACCACATCCACCACCACCATGTCCACCACCACCACGTCCACCACCATCACATCCACCACCACCATGCCCACCACCACCACGTCCACCACCACCACGTCCACCACCACCACATCCACCACCACCACACCCACCTCCACCACCACCACCATGTCCACCACCACCACAACCACTACAACATCCACCACATCGACCACCACCATGTCGACCACCACCACCTCCACCACCACCATGTCCACAATCACCACCTCCACCACCACCACATCCACCTCCACTACATCCACCACCACTATGTCCACCACCACCACATCCACTACCACCACCACCACATCCACCACCACCATGTCCACCACATCCACCACCTCATCCAGCACATCCACCACCACCACGTCCATCACCACATTGTCCAAAACCACGACTTCCACCACCACATCCACCACCACCACACCCACCACCACCATGTCCACCACCACATCCACCACCACCACATCCACCACCACTACATCCATCACCACTACATCCACCACCACCATGTCCACCACCACCACGTCCACCACCACCACACACAACACCACAACATCCACGACCACCACATCCACCACCACCACCACATCCACAATCACCACCTCCACCACATTCACCACATCCACTGCCACTATGTCCACCTGCACCACATCCACCACCACCTCCATCACCACCACACCCACCTCCACCACCACATCGTCCACCACCCACCACCACATCCACCACCACCACATCCACCACCACATCCACGAGCACCACATCCATGACTACTACAACCATGTCCATCACCACCACATCCACCACCACTATGTCCACCACCTCCACCATGTCCACCACCACTACATCCACTACCACCATGTCCAGCACCACCACGTCCACCACCACCACATCCACCACCACATCCACCACCACCATGTCCACCACATCCACCACCACATTCACCACCACCATGTCCATCACCACCATGTCCACCACCAGCAATGTCCATCACCACCACATCCATCACCACCATGTCCACAACCACCACGTCCAGCACGTCCACCACCACCTTGTACACCACTAAATCCACCACTGCCACATCCACCACCACTGCGTCCACCACCACCATGTCCACATACACCATGTCCACTATGTTCACTACCACCATGTCCAGCATTACCACATCCACCACCACCACACCCACCTCCACCACCACACCCACCACCACACCCACCACCACCACGTCCACCACATCCACCACCACCATGTCCACCTCTTCCTCCACCACCATGTCCACCACCACTATGTCGACCACCAACAATGTCCATTACCACCACATCCATCACCATTATGTCCACAACCACCATGTCTACCACGTCCACCACCACCACATCCACCACCACCACATCCACATCCACCACCACATCCACCACCATGTCCACCACCACCATGTCCAAAACACCCACCTCCACCACCACCATGTCCAAAACACCCACGTCCACCACCACCACATCCACCACCACCATGTCCACCATGTCCACCACCACCACGTCCTCCACCACCACCACGTCCATCACCACCATGTCCTCCACCACCACCACGTCCATCACCACTACATCCACCACCACATCCACCACCATCACGTCCACCACCACGTTGACCACCACCACGTTGACCACCACCATGTCCACCACCACCACGTCTACAACCACCACGTCCATGACCACCACCACACAACCCCCAACTTCACATCCACCACCACTACGTCCACCACCACCCTCTATCTATCTATCAATCGCCCTCACTCTATCTATCTATCTATCTATCTATCTATCTATCTATCTATCTATCTATCTATCTATCCATCTATCCATCTATCCATCTATCCATCTATCCATCTATCCATCTATCCATCTATCCATCTATCCATCTATCCATCTATCTATCTAT